>NC_135671.1:28555150-29987390 GCF_964188315.1 Podarcis muralis
GTAATATGAGGAGGGCCAATGAGGCTCCCTTTCCATCTAGACCTGCGTGATGCTCCCACCTGGCTCAGGAAGCCAAGGAACCCCACCACGAGAGAGAAGCAAGAGGCAGCCGTCGAAGGGACGCCTTGGATTTGAGGAACTGGGAAAGGTTTGTTTCAGATTAACTGGCAACTTCTCTGCCAAAACAAGCGGCGGGGGGAACGTCGGCGTTTGGCAATGTAATCTCCTTCCCACAGCGAGAAGAGAGGACGGGATCAAAGCATTCTTCCTCTGGAAATTGCACCCGGGGTTGCCGTTTAGTTAACCTCGCTAATAAATTTTCCAGGGAAGGGGAAGGCGGCTGGGGGTGGGGCAGAGTGGGGAGGCCAGCTGAAGATGGGGACAGCAGCAGCCCCTGCACCTGCAGCCCTGCCAATCTTGCCACATGTTAAATCAATGTGCAGCAGGTCATCTCCGCACCACTCTTTACAGGCCGGGACAATAACACGCCGGGGTCAATGTTTTTTAAGTGGTGTTTTCCCACTGGGCCTTTTTAAAAGGGATGCGACTCTTTTATCTTTGAGGAGCCCCTCTCTTTCCCAAACACACTATATAACCATTTGCTGCTGCCTTGCTTAGAAACGATGGCCTCCTCCTTTGAGCCATCTTAAGCTGGCCTTTGTTTCTCCTGGTGAGGTCAGAGGTTCAAGAAGAACCCTGGGATTCCATAGGGCCAACGTTATTGACGGGGTTTCAAATTGGGGGAGAGGAAGGCTACAAATTCCAGGCTGTCCCGCAGTACCTCAATGACTTCCCATCCCCACATGAACCAACATGGACCTCAGGTTCTTCATGCAAGGTCTTTCTCAAATCCATGTGCAGTCATGAAACTCACTGGGTGATCGTGGGTGGAGCCACAGCCTAACCTACCTCACAGCGTTGTTGTGAGGATGGAGTGGGGAGGAATTGAACCATGGAGACCACCTAGGAGCAGCTTGGGATACAAATGCAACAAATAAATAAACCAAGGCAAACAATAGGAGTCAGAAAGTGATAAAGGTAAAGGGACCCCTGACCATTAGGTCCAGTCGTGACCGACTCTGGGGTTGTGGCGCTCATCTCGCTTTATTGGCCAAGGGAGCCGGCATACAGCTTCCGGGTCATGAGGCCAGCATGACTAAGCCGCTTCTGATGAAACCAGAGCAGTGCACGGAAATGCCGTTTACCTCCCCGCTGGAGTGGTACCTATTTATCTACTTGCACTTTGACGTGCTTTCGAACTGCTAGGTTGGCAGGAGCAGGGACCGAGCAACGGGAGCTCACCCCGTCGTGGGGATTCGAACCACCGACCTTCTGATTGGCAAGTCCTAGGCTCTGTGGTTTAACCCACAGCGCCACCCGCGTCCCCAGAAAGTGATAGGTTACACCTTATGAAGATGGAAACAAAACAATAAACTGAATAATGGTCAGATCACCATGTCTAAGACCTGGTAAACCCTGGATGAGGCTGACAAATGTTCTTTCCCAAGTTTTGGCCTGAGGACACTCGATGCCCTAATCTGGCAGAAGCTAAGTAGGTCTTTGTCCTTTCCCCCCAGGTCTCTCCTTGTCTTGTTTTTCTTCTTTTTTAATGGCTTTCTTCTTTTTTAGACTAAGTACGGTAGCTGTCTTATCTTAGTAAATTATAAAGAGATACTTCATAATGGGTATGCACTTTTGTATACCTATGAATAAGTATCAATAAATAAGTTAAAAATAAAATAAAATGGTGCAGGAATGGAAGAATAGTCCAGACCTGAAGGAGCATCTCCACCCCCCATCATTCAGCCTGGACACTGAGGTCCAGTGCCGAGGGCTTTCTGGTGGTTCTCTCACGGCAAGGAGTGACATTATAGGAAACTGGCCTTCTCAGTAGTGGCAACCTCCCTGTGGAACACCCTCCCATCAGATGTCAAGGAAATAAACAACTACCTGACTTTTAGAAGGCATCTGAAGGCAGCCCTGTTTAGGGAAGTCTTTAAGGACTGGTGTTTTTATTATGTTTTTGGATATGCTGTGAGCTGCCCAGAGCAGCTGGGAAAACCCAGCCAGATGGGTGGGGTATAAATAATAAAATTATTATTATATTATTATATATATGTGGACAATGGAGTCTGAATCTTTTGACTCAACAGCTAGCTACCTCTCTGCAGAGATGCAGCAGCAGAAGCTGCATGTAAGAAGAAGAGGAGTCTGGATTTGATATCCTGCTTTATCACTACCCTAAGGAGTCTCAAATCGACTCACAACCTCCTTTCCCTTCCTCCCCCACAACAAACACTCTGTGAGGTGAGCGGGGCTGAGATACTTCAGAGAAGTGTGACTAGCCCAAGGTCACCCAGCAGCTGCATGTGGAGGAGCGGGGATGTGAACCCGGTTCACCAGATTACGAGTCTACCGCTCTTAACCACAACACCACACTGGTGTAGAGCCTTTTATATGAGTTATGCCCATCTCTACCTGGTTGCACCCAAGGGGAAGTGGCTCCCACAGATCTGACAGGAAGTCCTCCCTGCTGGACCCATGTTCCGCTGAACACCCATTCTAGCAAACAGGAAATGCTGGACTTGACTGCTCCTTCTAGATACCCCACATTCTAGCCAGGCTAAAACACTTGAGGAGAGTGTCATGTGGGGGGGGGGTGAGGTGTGGGGCTGGGGAAAGTCACAAGGACTGGATAGAGCAGGGGTCAGCAACCTTTTTCAGCAGGGGGCCGGTCCACTGTCCCTCAGACCTTGGGGGGGGGGGGGCGGCGGACTATATTTTGGAAAAAAAAAATGAACGAATTCCTAGGCCCCACAAATAACCCAGAGGTGCATTTTAAATAAAGGGACACATACTACTCATGTAAAAGCACTCTGATTCCCGGACCGTCCTCGGGCCGGATTTAGAAGGTGATTGGCCCCTGGGCCTAAGGTTGCCTACCCCTTGGGATAGAGATCTGGAAGGGCCTCATCCAGTTCCTGGGCCTGTACTTTCCCACCCCGATGTTGGGGCTATTGTGGGAAACTTAAACGTGCTTATACCCAGCTGCCAGGTTTGGAGCTCTGAGCTGAGGGCAGCAACAAATTTAATACAACTGTCCCAGAGCAAGGATCACTGGGCATGGGTGTAGTCAAGGGGGGTGGGCAGGGAGGGGCCCCCATCAATGAAAATAAATAGCTAACTGCGGTTCTGCCCCACCTAACAAAAGACCTGCCCCCCCCCCAAATCCTGGCTATAGTGTGGGGGGGCCGTACCAGCAGAATGCTGATTCCAGCCCTGAAGGCAACTGTGGGTTTTCTATCCGACAGCCACACCCTGGACTTGGCTTAACAGTCATTTCCTCTCTCCTGCTCGCCAGGTGAGTTTGTGGGCAGGGCTTGCTGCAGCCGTGGAGTTTAAAGAGCCAGGCGGAAAGAGGCACATTTTGCTAAGCAGATGAGTTCAAGGTGGAATTTGCCTGCCTTACCCAGGCAGGCGCCTCTCCAGACTCCATCCGTACAGGAAACTGACCGTACAGTTTCATTTCTCGCTTGCCTATCAATATTTACATCCAAGTCAATTGATATAAAACGTTAATATCTGTAATCTGTAGGAATCTTCAAGCACAAGGTTGAGCAATATGGGCGTAGCCAAGATGGGTTTTTTTGGGGGGGGGGCAGGCAGGCTTGATGTTGGGGAGGCAGAATCGAGTTATCTGCGACACAATTGGCCAGTTAGTTAAGTATTTTTATTTATTTACTTGATTTAGGAGGGCAGCTGCCCCCTGGTCCCCCATGTCAATGTTGAGCAACGATTCGCCCACCTCGAGGCTGTTAGACCCCGTTTATATGCCTGTGGCAGAATCAAGTGGTGACGTTTTTCGGGGACTATTTCGCTTCAGGCCGAAGGTGCAAATATAAACCGACGCCTTTTGGCGTGCTTTTTCACCGAAAACCCTCAGGTGTTTCACGGGAAAGGAGTTTGGATACCCATCTGCCCTGCAATCTGGTTTGTATAAGCGGGATCCAGCACTCTGAAATGGAGCAGCCCAGTTTTTACCCCTTGGTTTCGTTCCACGTCTGAACAGGGATTTGCATGTCAGGCTTGCTAACTGCGTCGGAACCGATAGCGCTGCGCTCACAGCAGGCCTCGTTCAGGATCGCAATGGACCCTTCCCTCTTTCTCCGGCCCAGGGGGGCGAGGGGCAAAAGTAACCCCTCTTAAATTCGGATTGGGGTTTATTCCCTGCTAATAGAAATTAGGGGTGCGGAAACGATTATGAAAGATAGTTTCCAGAGGACGCTGAGTCGTTTTCAGAGCTTCGATTGGGAACGGTTTCCCCTCTTATTCAGGATCAAAAGCATTCCTCCCCTTTCTTTCTCTTTTTGCTCCTAGAGCATTTGACCCTGTGAGTCTAAAACGCACGTTCACGCACGCGCACGCGCTCACACTCACACAGACATTGGCTACCCGGGACGCGTCTCGCTGATTTCCCCAGAAAGTATTGCAGTTGCTCTGTCGCGATCTCCGTAAATCCCAGTTTCTGACTGATTGATGGATTTGAAATAACTTGGCTCTCTCTGCAGAATCAGGAGGAAGCAGGGTGGATATTGTGGAGGAAGCGCGTACAGCTGGATGTGTGAGGGATTTTCTACTGAGGGTCAATCCCAAGCCCTTCTTTGGCCTGACGAGGACTTCTGTGCAACCCGAAAGCTCGCTGCTTTCAGGCATTTTAAAGGCGAATCGGCGGGTCCGATCGGTAGCCGGAACGGATCCCGCAGCCTCCCCCCCCGCCCCCTATTCATGCTTTATCCGGAAAGAAAACTGTCCAGTCCGAATCGGAGGTTGATCACATCATCCGTGGCTGTTGCTGCTTCCTCGGATCCTGCCTCCCTCCGGGCGAGGCGTTTATAGTACACAAACGCCCACGGACGGGAATTGTTTTCACTCTAGATAACAAGTATTTAAAGTCAATCGCAGTCGAGGATCGCTCACCTTTTTATTGTGTTTGTTTTGTATTTATGGAACAACGCTGAGAGTCCCCCTCCCCCCAGTCCCTGCTCACTTCTGTCTTGCAAACTCGTTTTGGGTTATACAGAACCCTCCAACATTGTTTCTTGTTGTTCCTTTAAATCGTTTAGGAAACCAGTGGGGGCGAGAGGCGGTTTGGGAAAAGGATAGAGGAATAAGAAAGAACTTTGGGGGGAAGAGGACGACGCCCCTCTCCCCGCCGCAGCCTCGACCTTTCTTGCGCTGAAACAGCGAAATCCAAAGGAGCGGCATCCTGACCATGGGCGCATCTTGACAGCCTGGCTCAAAGGCGCGCAGTTTCTCCAGGCAAAGTCTGAGGGTATTTACTAGGGAGGAGGGAGACCCACGAGGAACCAAGCGCGCTTCGTTCCAAGCGTGGAAAAAACCACATGTTCTGAAAGGTGGATGCGTGGATGCTCCTTCTAGCAGACAGGATCCGGGGCAAAGCATCCTCCTTCTGCAAGAGGGGGGTAGGGTGGCTGTGACGTCATTTCTCCCCAGCCGACGTCATACCTGCAGATAGGTGAGAACGGCCGCTGTGCGCTCTGCCTCCCACAGGGAGACTTCCCCTGTAATAATTCACCCGTATCAATCTGAATGTGGCCCCCTCCGTTCCTCTAGTGAAATTTCTACCTGGTCCTTTCTCATGTTGCGTTTGTTATTGCTTTCCATGACGTTATGCCATAGCTATCAGAACTTTATTTTTTCTGAGATGGCCACTAGGCAAAGAGATGATCCCAAGGGGAGTAATTTCTTTTAGCCAGTAAATCCAAGGACTTTTTGCGGCAGCCTCCTTGCTTCCCCGGCTGAAGTTTTATGCGCAGGAGACACACTTGCGAATCTCTCTCTAGGATCGGGCGCGCTTTCAGCAGCCACTGTCTGGTTTCAATCCTATGCATCTTTACTGGTGGAATAATCTCCGTGGGATTTGCCTCGGAATAGCCATGCTTTGGGTTGGGCTGCAGGTGACTCTTTTCACACGTGATGCTGAAACCCCCTCCCCCTTTTTTTTGCATCATTGGTGCGTGGCGAATATGACCGGCGTTGCTTGAAAGCGGACGAGAGCCATTTAACAATCGAAAGGATGGTGCGGTCAGTTTGGCATTCCTAGTTCTATCACTGGGGGGGAAATATTATCGGTAATCCTGCTTTGGCGTAGGAGCAGATACCACTGTACATTGGTACCTCTGGTTACATACGCTTCAGGTTACAGACTCCGCTAACCCAGAAATAGTGCTTCAGGTTAAGAACTTTGCTTCAGGATGAGAACAGAAATTGTGCTCCGGCGGCACAGCAGCAGCAGGAGGCCCCATTAGCTAAAGTGGTGCTTCAGGTTAAGAACAATTTCAGGTTAAGTACGGACCTCCGCAACGAATTAAGTACTTAACCCGAGGTACCACTGTAATAAAATATCGGTAGCATCGGTAGCTCTTTCCATTGCAATCACTTAGAGAGAGAAAAATCACTTCCATTTCATTTCCACCAAGAAAACAGCAGTAACTGGAGAATACCCACGTCTTTCAGGGACCAGGAGTGTTTGCTATACTTATATATATATATTTTACACTCATTTCTTGCCTTGAGAACTGTCCTTAGTTGACAACTATCGTTAGTCTTAATTTGGACCAGTTCTGTGAACACAAACAAACACACAGCTAATACTGATTTATTAAATAAACCATTGTCTCGGCCAAAGGATGAAGGCAATGAACATCTGGGGTGATGGATCACCCGCTTTCCAGAAGGTTTTTAAAGACCGACTTTCACTGGTCATACCTAGAACAGATTGTGACAAAGAATATATGCGCGTTTTATAAGGGGTGGGTGGGTTTAAACACACCTTGTCTTTCTGTTGTTACTGTTAACAGAAAGGGGGGGGGAGTATATGTAAAACTCTATAGGCATATAAATATTCACACACGGGGACAACCTGTGCTATTAAAATGCTAACCCGAGAGCATTTGTTCCCTAAACTAGAAAGTTTAGTCAAGCGACGAAGATTAGGCAGTTTTCCTGGCGTTTGTTTGTATGTATATATGACCCTACAAAAGATATAGATATATAAATAGTATAAACATAAGTTATGTGTTTTGTGTATAAAGCTGTCTCTGAACATAGGTCATGATTTTGCTGATAGAAAACATTATTCTATTTTGTTATAAAACCGTTGTATATATAATTTGTACCGACAACTAGTGGCGATGTTGATTTAATCTAAATACTCCATTTGACGCAAACTGTTTCTTTGTTTTCATAATTTCAGAATAAACAAGGCCTTTTTCTTTCAAGTGTTTCTTCCACTTGTGGGAAATAAATTACGTTCGAAAAGAAAAATTAACGCACCAGGGAGAGTTACAGTCTTCGTTTTCTAAAGGAAAATAAAAACCAAAACCAAACTAAGAAGAAAATGGAAACAGAATAAACATTTCACTTTCATTTTCAGCGTAGGAAATCTTGGGTTGGATCCAGACTAATAGCGCCATCATATGCACACTTACCTGGGAGTAAGTCCAGTTTAATACAACAATATTTCCTTCTGAGTAAGCTTGCATGGGATCGTAGGAGCCAACTGCTAGGGACCGAGGTCTCTTCAGCCCCCCCCTAAGATATTTGAGGGGGCCGAGCCCCCCCCAGTTGATGGGCATTGTCATTCAAATAGTGTGCGCGCCTCTTGTCTTGTGATCGATTATGCGGGGCAGGACTTGCCCCACCCCAATATTTCATTCAGGTTGGTACCTCTGCACAGAATTTCACTGTCTCTTAACTGCTCTTAGTTCCCACTGAGACCAATGGAACTTGGATCGCGACGAACTTGTTCGCCGGATTTAACTGGCAAGCAACCCCGATCAAACCCACTGTTGCCGTTGATTTTTTTTTGAAGCGAAAATTAAATATGAACGCTGGGAATATAATATTATTTATTCAGGTGCCTGGGTTTTTTAAAAAAATATAAATTAATCGTTAGCATCTGAGAAGGAAAAAAATCCTCATTAGCTGCAGAGGTTGTAAACTGTTTTCGGATTCCTGAGATTTCTTTTTATTCTTACGACATCAGAGCTGCAGTAAGGGATTCTCCCTGCGGCTTTTATAATTCTGGAAGATATTCCTGCCTGTCCTCCTCGCTCCTTTTTGGCCTCTGAAAAGAACGCTCACCTCCTCAATCCTGCATCGCAAGCCTCTCGTTAGCATGCGTGTGTGATATGATATATATGATATTATATGATATCATGATATGATATGATATGATATGATATATGATATTCCAGACCTTGGTCGCAAACAGAGTCTTTCACGCACAACTCCTTTACTGCTGGTGGTAAATAAAAGGTGACCCTGCAATGAGGAGAAAAGAAAACTGCTGCGGGCGAGCTGGAAAAAAACAGCAGGAGGGGCGGGCAGCTGAGGAGGAGGAGGAGCTATTTGAATTCCCGGATAGCCAATCAGGGAGAGCACAGCCTGACAACCCACCAATGGGGTGTCCGGGCGTCCTGGGCCCTGGGACGGATAACACCGGGCAGCGGGAGAGGCGCGCGCACAGCCAGCGCAGAGGGCCGCGGAGCAGCTGCGCGCATCGCGGCTCGTGGCCAGGAGAGCCTGGCAGACCCGTCCCCGGGCCTCATCCTCCCTCTTCCTCCGCAGGGAGATCGGGCGCCCCTTCTCAGCCGGTTCTGGAGATCGCAGCTGCGGAGACTTGTCTGGCGCGCAGGCTGCCCGGAGGGATGAAGCTGGCGGCGCTTTGACGAGGCTTTCCTCTCCGCGCGCGCCCAAGACAGCTCAGCGTCGGCGGAACTGGGTGCCGTGGCCGGGACGCGTCGCTTGGGTGAGTGGGGAGCCGCGCGGTTGGGTGCGCCATTGCTCGCTGGCGCACAGGGAGCCAGACAGCCAGAGTTGGCTACTCGCTATCGTGGCTGGTTCTTTACATTTTGATGGTAATAACGCTCAACAGCAGCCTTTTCTCCTCTCTATCTCACTCTGCCTCTTCCTGGAGCACCTGTGGAAATTTGCTCTTCTGGAACCGCTTGTCGTGGCGTGTATTGGGGAGGTGGCAAAAGGCATAAAACAGAGCGCGCGTTCTCCTTAATCGGGAATAAGTTTTCCTTGCTAGACGCAGCGACAGCCCACCCCCTAATTTGATTTTTGGAAATAAGGCTGACTCGGATTTAACAAAATTCCAAGTCTCTCCCCCCCCCCCCCGACCCCGGTTTTGGGATCTGCACGCATGCAAGGCTCCGGCCCCAAACACACCGGGTAGTGTCACTTTTGTATAAATGAGTTTCGAGCGTGTCAAAGGCCACAGGCGGTGAGGATATTTTGTAGCATCCTGAGATAGCCATTTTCCACCTGCGCTGCGCTGAGTGGAAGAAGCCACTGCTTTCATGCTGGAAAATAGAAGGGTGTCGATTCGTTCAGCGATTGCTGGCATTTGGGGGTGGGGGGGAATCTATCCTGCCTTAATTTGGGGGGGGGGGGAATGTCTCCCCAAACCTGCAAGGTTCTCTGTGTTTGGACAGAAAGACCAAAACACATGACAAATTTCTGGTCATCGCAGTTCTGTACCGTGAAATATACTCTTAACAATGAACACAGTTTTATGCTAGTGTACGCTGGGCAAAGTAAACGTTTCAGTGATTTGTAGATCGGTGCGTTCCTTTCCCAGCTAGCATTCCTTCTCGCCATACCATACTCTGCGGCAGTGTGAGTTTACTTCCATTGTCTCTGGAGACAGACGGATGCCAACAAATAGTTACCGAATAAAATGGGATTGGGACTAGAGGGGAAAGGTACCCACCAATCTACAAATCACCGATTTGTATTCATTTATTTTAATTGCATTTATATCCAGCTAACGTAGCAACGGGGCGCACTAGGAAATCCAGTAAATCAACGGGATTTTCAGAATTAACAAGTTGTGCTTAGCGTGGCAGCTGGAGTCCCCAGCAGTCTCCAAGCTCAAATCAGGACACCAGTGTGCGCCTTTCGGAGGAACTGCAAGTGGGACGGCTGCTACTTTCCCAGAGTTTCATCCTTGAAAAGGCAGCGGAAGGTGGTTTTTATTCCGAGTAGACTGGCCTCTAACAAGGGAAACAATACATGAAATTAAATTCTTTTCAGTGTTTTAAAAAGCGTGGCAGGATGATCACCTTTACTTCAACAGGAGTGATATATAATATACACAGTGTAACACGCACACACATTAAAAGCTTCCAAAAGCGTCCAATTTTGCAGGGTCTTTCGACAAAGCACTGTGTTAAGAGAAACGGTGCGTACCAAGTAAAATCATACAATCGAGTCCTGCTGTTAATCCTAGGAGGCGCGGACAGTGGCGAAAAAAGGCTGCTCGCATGTAGTTTAATAGCCAGGCAGCCTTCACATGCTCAGAGTCCACGCGCCCACACACTGGCCCAAACTGCTTTGGGACACGTGCCTACGAAGGGCTCTTGCGCCTTGAGCAGAGACCGGGCAGGAAGAATCCTTGGAGAAAGAAACCGATCCCTGGAGAAGCGAACACATCGCCTGTGTTCATTTGCGTAGCCAGGATTTTTGTCGGGGGAGGGCTGGCCTTTTGTTGGGGGGGGGGGACACAGCTTGTTACAGCTTGTTACCCTTTCTGCTGTGCACGCGCACGCTAAGCTTATGTAAGGCCTTTGGACAAAAGTGTCCTCTGTCACAGGTGAGCGGCATCCCGTCAGTTTCACTTTCGAAGCGCTTCCTCGTCCAGGTGGGCTTGTGGCGAGAGGGAGAGCCCGCTCGGGCCTTTGGGGACAGAGCAAGGGGGCAGCCACCAAGGAGACTTCTGGTGGGCTTCGCGTTGCAGCGCCCAAGCGCGCCTTATTCCTCTTGCACCAAAGACGCGCAAGGAGCAGGCGTCACCTCGGTCTCTTTCCCGACACCTGAGATCCCCGTGGTGATGCGGTCCCCCCTCTCACGCTGGGGCAGGAGGAGCGAGTCCCCATTACGTGCTGGCGGGGGTGCCCGCCGTGGGACCCCCAGAAGCACGCACGTCGGGCCAGAAATCCCGCTCGGCCTCTGAGCCGGAATTTTGCGTGGTGGGAAAATAACTCTTTCAGTGAGGAAATGTGTTGAGCGCTGGGAGATGGCGAGAGCGAGTGGAGCGAGAGCTGGATCGCGCATTTGGGCGCGTGAGAGAAAAAGAGCGCAGGTTAGGAGGCCAGAAAAACACTCTCGGGTCTTTTCCCAGAACCACACAATTACTCGACAGTAAACCCCTCCGAACTTCGGCGAGACTTGACAGTCGGCCAGTGTCTCTTAGGCTAGCGGGCGACGGAGGGCCGCGCGCGCAAATGCGACTCTCCTTTTTGCGCGCCCAATCCAAAGATCGACCGATTGATCTGTCTATCTCTGCCTTGCAGTGAGCGAGCTGGAGGAGCAGGCGGGAGCCGCGCGGCGCGAGCCATGGCTGAGGGGACGCCAGTTCCCCGCGGCGGAGACGTCTGGGAAATCGACGTGGAGAGCCTGGAAGACGCGGACGGGATGGAGCCGCCGCCTCCGCCTCCGCCTGGCCCTCGACTGGAGGCTGTCGAAGACGACGAAGCTGACGAAGACGAGGAGGAAGAGGAGGATGGCGACGAAGAGGACGACGACGACCGCGAGGAAGACGAAGGAGCGGGCGGGCGCGTTCTTCTGCCTCCGCCGCCTCCGCCGCCCCGCACGCAGCCGCCCGTCGAGGCGGCGGTTTCCGGGGAGCCGCCTGCGCGCAAGCTGAGCCGGACGCCCAAGTGCGCGCGCTGCCGCAACCACGGCGTGGTGTCGTGCCTCAAGGGCCACAAGCGCTTCTGCCGCTGGCGGGACTGCCAGTGCGCCAACTGCCTGCTGGTGGTGGAGAGGCAGCGCGTCATGGCCGCGCAAGTGGCGCTGCGCCGGCAGCAGGCCACCGAGGTGAGCGCCCGGCCCGGGGACCCAGCGGACAGCTCTTCCACCAGCCTTATGTTCCGCTGCTTTTCTGCTTTGCAAAGGGGGGGGGGGGAGCTCCGCAAATACCCCTTCTCTCCCCGTTTCTTTCTCTCCCCTACAAAGGCAACCAGGTGGAATGAAGGGGGGTGCCTCGCTTTCAGGGCGATGCAAACTGCTAAGCGCTATTGCGAGCTGCGACCCAAACGGCCTTTGCTCAGAAATAATTCCATTTCCTGCCGTGGATCTTCGCCCTTCTCGAAAGCAAGGAAATGTCACTTCCAAGCCAACCGGTCTATAGGGCGGTTGGGGGTTGTGTGTTTGGCATTTAATTGGCAGTGAACCGGTGGTGGCTCACTCTGGCCTTAAGGTGGCAGGACCGGGGTCTACTTAATGCGCATCTGGGTCCCACATTGACCAGGTCTGTCCGGACTGGCTGATGCGACTTCACTCCGGGCACGAGGACTTGAGCGGCGAGCTCTCTCTGCTGCTATGCATCTCTGCTTTGCCTGCGAGGATTTTCCAGCCTTCAGAGATGATTCGATTAAAGGCGCGATAGGCACAATTCCTTTGCCAAGCGAATCCAGACCTTAGAATCTGGGTTTGTTGCCAAACGAATCCAGACTGTAAAATCCATTTTACAGTCGACATTTTCCCGGTCAACATTGTTTTTAGCTTGCTCCTCAGGAACCTGAGCACTTTTCTTAAAACACCCTCCTATACGCAGAATATCTCAATCAAATGTAGAGTCACTTTTATTTTCGATCTAGCAACGTTAATCTCTGTCAGATCTTTGTCAGTCAGTGTTTAACAAAATGAAGTCTGTCATGAGATTTTTTTGGGGGAAGTGATGAATCACGCGCAATTAGCCCCCTCCCCCCAATTTAAATTTTCAAGAATGCAGTATTCATTTTCCCTTGCCCCTCTGGTCTGTTCTGGAACATCCTGAATTTGAACACACTCAACATTTCCCAGACAAATTCAGCTATCTCTAATGTTATTTCAGTTCCAGAGCTAAACACACTTAAATTTTTCCTGTCAGCAGCTGATGTTTAAGGTTGCAATCCCATGTATATTTATTGAGTATATTTATTGCACTTGTACACTTCTAAGTATGCAGGGAAAGGAGAATATGCTGTATGCATGACCCTGGCTAGATAATTTGTCCTCGCTCTTCTTCAGAAGCCGAGTGCTAAACTATGCTTAGAGTCATAGCTTGACACCTGGGCCATAAACACTAAGACTTGAAAGTCCCTTCTTTCTAAATAATGTGTTTAGAGCCTGCATAAGTGTTGATGAATACTCATACAAATCAGGGCCAATTATTCTCATGACTATTATTGTTAACGAATCTTAATTTATGAATTTGGAAAAGTTCTTTTCTTATTCTTTCATATCACAATTTTAAAAAGAGTACAATAGGGATTCATTGGGGGGTAAGAAATAATCTGTGGAGCTGGTGATTTTAAAACTTCATTTCCCCCCTTTTTACTAGGATAAGAAGGGGCTTACAGGGAAACAGGCCAACTTTGAGCGCAAAGCTGTCTATCAGAGGCAAGTACGGACACCCAGTTTGCTGGCAAAAAGCATCTTAGAAGGTAATACGCTTCAGCACTTTGAACTTTTCAGTTTTTAAATATCTTGGTTATTGTTACTGAAATGTTGTTCCTTTGCATTTCCCTTTATTAATTTGAATATAGAAGATTTCAGGAAGCTAGATGAAGAAACCCAATTGTAACAGCTAACTCAACACAGAGTCAGATTCACTTAAGCCCACTGATTTCAGTGTGCTCAAGCAGAAGAGAGTCAGTGTAGGATCATGGCCATGCATGTAAAAAAACCCCAAAACACCCAATAGATGCTGCTTGTATGGCAATTTGTTGATGACTGCATCATGAGAACAGAAGGAACTGGAATCAGCCGAGCACAATATTCATAAATGCATTATATTGTGCTGGAAAGAATCATGTAGGTCACTTAGTGGTTGGTTGAGGAGCTAAACAAATGTTAACACTAACATGGAAATGCAGAAAATACTGAGGAAAAACAAAAGGAAACAAATACTTGGCACAAACAACTTTTAATTAACAGCAGTGATGGCTCAGTAAGCTAATTCCTGACCCCCATCAAGCCATCCCTGTCAAATATGTCAAGCATTTTATTTCTACCACCTTCTGCTTGGATTTTGCTCTGTTGATTGTCTGATTAGGGAAAGTATTTTGAGAATTTGAATGTAAGAGATCCTTTGTTTTTGAAAAACAAACCAACCAAGAATTTATCATCTGGGGAAACTGTATCTTTAACAAATGTTCCAAATTTTAAAATGGAAACAAAAGCGAAGCTAGTATAATACGAAAATTAATACACTATGGCAATATTTGAAGTTTTGTTTTTCCTCTAAATGACTAGTTATATTTAATGATTTCAAAACAAGCTCAGCTATTGGGAAACAAGCCCATCAGTACATAGATTTTTTTTAAAAAGTATTGCACATTTTACTAATCTGTGGATTTAGACTGAACGTCTTTTCTTGCATGGCAGACAGTGGTGATGCAAACCAATTCCTGTCCAAGTCAATGACAAAAAAGCAGCTTTTGATATTGCTGCATCTCCATTGCAACCTTACAACATAGAGTAACATTCTTGTGCACATTTATTTGGGAGCAAGTTCTGCTGGACTTCATAGGATTTACCTGTGGATATAGAAACAAAGGACTGGGCTATGTATGTATGTATGTATGTATGTATGTATGTAGTTGCCTTAAGTCAAGGATGGAGAACCGTTAGCTCTCCATAAGTTGTGGGACTACAGCTGCCATCATCCCTGACCACTGAGCATGCTGGCTGGGGATGAGGGGAGTCTGGCAGCAACTGCAGGGCCACAGCTTCCATGTCCCAGCCGAAATACTTGGGAATAAATGCCACTGAACTTAATGGAGTTCGTTTTGGAGTGAATAGGCATAGAATGGGGCTGCTCATCTCCTGTTCAACACAGTGAATATTTTGTGAGCAGTCAAGAATTTTAGGATGCACCGTAAAATATCTATGGGTTACACCATGAGCCCTCCCACATAGTGGCTTAATACCATAAACAGCTCTTTCAGATATTGCAAACAGGTAACTAGCGACAGGGGTTAAAAAAATAATAATACTGGATTTTCCCCCAGAATGGGTAAAACTGGATTTAAATGGAGAAAAACAGCAGGCTGCAACTCTGATGCCAATGGTGTTGTGTGGACAATGAAGAAAATTTCCATGTATGAGGAGCACCCATCCTGTAACAAACTGCCATATGGAAGCACCCCGAGGGCAAAATAAATACAATCGCTTCCTGCTCCCAGACCAGTTTAATATAAATTGTTAAGATGCTGCCGAATCTTTAAAAGCCGGCAGCTTTCATAGTTTTTAAATGCAGCTCTGAGGTTATGTGCCATTAGAAAAAAGAACAACGCAAATTCTTAACTGAAGGGGCTCTGTTTTTTTGCAGGCCAATGCCAATTACTGAAAATGGCTTGGATAACTCACCATAACTTTTCTTGTACAGTGGTACCTCGGGTTAAGTACTTAATTTGTTCCGGAGGTCCGTACTTAACCTGAAACTGTTCTTAACCTGAAGCACCACTTTAGCTAATGGGGCCTCTTGCTGCTGCCGTGCCGCCGGAGCCCGATTTCTGTTCTTATCCTGAAGCAAAGTTCTTAACCTGAAGCACTATTTCTGGGTTAGCGGAGTCTGTAACCTGAAGCATATGTAACCTGAGGTACAACTGCATTGGAATCCCAAGTTTTTTGAATAACGTCTGCAATTACTGTATTTTTCGCTCTATAGGACGCACCCAACCATAGGATGCACCTTGCTTTAGAGGGGGAGAACAAGAGAAAAAAAATCTCCCCCTCTCTGCGCAGCGCCCTTTCAGCGAAGCGGCAGGAGAAACGGAGCCCATTCCATTTCTCCTCCCGCTTAGCTGAAGGGGCGCTGCGCCTTAGCTGAAGGGGCACCTACCCTTCAGCGAAAGGAACCTGAAGACTCTGGAGCGCAGCAGGAGCTCCCACTGCACTCTGGAGGCTTCAGGTGGCCATCCTTGAAGCCTGGAGAACGAGAGGGGTTGCTGCGCACCGACCCCTCTCGCTCTCCAGGCTTCAGTGAAGGCAACCCAAAGCCTCCAGAGCATGGCGGGAGCACTCCCACTGCGCTTCAGAGGCTTCCCGTTGTTATAGCTGAAGCCAAGGAGCCTGCATTCGCTCCATAAGACGCACACACACTTCCCCTTAATTTTTGGAGAGGAAAATGTGTGTCTTATAGAGTGAAAAATATGGTAAAAACCAAGCAACTTAGAGAAGGGAGATCATGAAGACAGTTGGTGAACTTCAGCAGTGTCTGTGGGCGAGCAGAATGGACTTCTGCTCATGGAGTGGGACTTTATCTTCCTCCCCTTCCCTCTGTAGCCGCTGAACTCCCCCAATCAGCTCCAGAGATTGGAGGAATTTGTGGAGCTGATTTGAGGGATTCTGGAAGAGAGCAGAGGAAGTCCTGCTGTATGAGTGGAAGAATATTAATCTAATGTTGGAAGATTGGGAAAGTAAAGGTTATTAGATTTAGTTTGTGCTTCCAGATTAGAATACAATCCTAGGTCTGTATAGATGTGTATAGATTCTTTTTATCTGCCTCCAATGTTTTTCTTTTTGGCTCAGTATTCACTCACTCTCTAACATACTGTCTCCCCAAGAGAAAAATCTTTCTTGCATCCCTTTCCCTTATTTGTCTTAACTTTCTTTCTCTTCTCTCCTAGTACCCCTTGGACTTTTTTCTACCATCTCTGTGCACATAGTGATTCGCCTTTAGAAAATAGAAATGCACCAGCTATTAGGTATAGATATCTTTGGTGATGATATTAGAAGTCCCTCAACAAAGAAACAGAAACAATATAATAACATGGGAATGTGAAGAACCTCTCTTAGTGTGTGTGTGTGTGTGTGTGTGTGTGGTTAGCAGCGTGGCTTTGGGCATGGCGAAAATTGGTGTGGGTGATGACAAAACCTTGTGCTGCTTGCACTTTCCATTTCTGCACCTCCTATATAATGTCAGTAGGACAACACACATCTCTTCCTCCCTAGTGAGATGCATGAACTTCTGGCCTGAAGACGGCTCATGCATGTTGCACATTCAAAGGACATGTCACCCCTCAAAGAATTCTGAGCACTGTAGATTGTTAAGAGTTGCTTGGAATTGTAAGGTAAAGTAAAGGGACCCCTGACCATTAGGTCCACGTTTGCTGAGGCCCTAAGCTACTGAAGGTAATGGGGCCCTTCATATGTCCAGCTGTCCTTTGTCTACAACAAATTGTCGCTGTTTTTTTGTGTTGAATATATACTATATGGTTATTTATGGACCTCATAGGTATCGCAAGCCATTTGCCCATGTTGCCATGCAACCAGTCCATGCACCATGTAGGCACCCTATATATAGGTAAAGGTAAAGGGATCCCTGACCATTAGGTCCAGTCATGACCGACTCTGGGGTTGCGGCGCTCATCTTGCTTTATTGGCCGAGGGAGCCGGCATATAGCCGGTCATGTGGCCAGCATGACTAAGCCGCTTCTGGCGAACCAGAGCAGTGTACGGAAACCCTGTTTACCTTCCTGCCGGAGTGGTACCTATTTATCTACTTGCACTTTGACGCGCTTTCGAACTGCTAGGTTGGCAGGAGCAGGGACCGAGCAACGGGAGCTCACCCCATCGCGGGGATTCGAACTGCTGACCTTCTGATCGGCAAGTCCTAGGCTCTGTGGTTTAACCCACAGCACCACCCGTGTCACTCTCTATTATTTGATGGAATGAAGGTCCTTTGAGTATGCTTGAAAGGTATATCGTTCATCTGCAGCTTATTGTGGAGGAAGGTTAACAAGTTTTGCTTTGGATGATACTCGGGAAGCATGTCAAGAAGAGCGAGTCACTCACATCGACTCATAATTATGAAGCCACCTATTGATAAGGATAGCAGTAAATTGTCACAAATGTTTCAAAGTGCTGTACACGCCACAACAAAACTTTAGTGAGAACTGAGGGCACCAATGACCAAGCAACAAATACTTGGCTCCTTCAGTTTGGTAACTCTCTTAACATCCTACTCGACCCTTTGATAAAAAGATCACTTTTTCTGGATAAATAGCCGACTCCATCTTTGTTTCTGTTTTCCTCTCTCTGCAGGTTACCGTCCTATTCCAGCAGATCCCTACCTTGGAGGGAATTCATCCTTGCCACCTCCTGTGAGTGACAGGATGAGGAAAAGGCGGGCTTTTGCTGATAAAGAACTGGAGAATATCATGCTCGAGAGGGAGTTCAAAGAAAGAGAAATGATGGAAGCGACCCAAGCAGCGGCCTTTTTCCTGCCTAACCGCATGGTGCATGGGACTGAATACAACACCTACAAAACTGCCTTTAGCCCTAACCACGTCGAAGCTCCCAATAAGGAGTTTTGCGGCTTCCTCCCCACTTGCTTGGATCTAACAATGCAATATTCAGGTTCAGGGAACATGGAACTGATTTCGTCTAATGTCAGTGTCGCTACTACGTACCGGCAGTATCCTTTGCCCTCCAGGTTCCTGGTGTGGCCAAAATGCGCCCCCCTGAACGACGCTCTCCTCTACCAACAGTGCCTGCTCAACGCTACCACCGTCCAGTCCCTCAAGCCTGGGGCGATTTGGGACCCCAAGGCTTCGCAAGGTCAGGACTGTCCGAGTTCGGAGCACGATTTGATGTCGTCCAAGAGCGAGCCCTCCTTTCTGCTTCCTCATGTTAGAGAAATCCAGCCGCCTCAAAATGAACTCCAGAATCTCCCTCAGGTGACTTGTGACAGGTCGGCCTTCTCTCCTCCTAAGAGAACTTTTTCTCAGATCTCTGGCAAGGACGCTCTGGTCCCCCAGGAACACTCGCTCTGTAAGATCAGCAGAGAAAGCAGCAAGCAGCACCCGTCGCCCTCCGGCAAGTATAGTCCTTTCCATTCGCTCTTCCAGCAGACACTCCACAGCAAATCGGGGCCGGAGTTGAAAGCAACATTGGACGAGGCCTCCAAGAAATACAGAGAGTCCACCATCAAAGAAAACCAAAAATACAAGCTTGCCATCGACAAATATGCAAAAGACTTTTTGGGGACGAAACAAGCCATGACCAAATTGTCAACCCATGAACCCCTGTCGTTTTCGGTCGAATCGATTCTTAAACGGCCATCTTCCATGGTCACCAATGTGTCTCAATAGAGAGAGAGACTACTGTGATAGCCAACCGACTGAAGGTAGTGTATTTGCACTTAAGGTTACAATCCTAATCATATGTACAAGGAAGTCCCTTTTAAAATGAGTTGAACTTATTCCTGTATAAACATGTTTGGGATTTGGTTGCAAGATACTTGATACCCAAGTCCAGGAACAAATTTGGAAGACGTTCCACTGATCTTTGTTAGCCTTTATTTCCAAGTAAAGGAGCTCAGGATTATAACTTTTGTTCTATGGATCTCAGCTGACTTCAGTACGGTTAATATATTCTAAGTGCAGGTGCCCTTTCTTAAACCATTTTTGGGTTGGCTGCTCCCACAGTTTTTAATGTGAAGATTACTGCCATGCCTGTTTGCAATGTTGAGCCGTTGCTGTATCTCACCAAAAGTTTGTATGAAAAAGAATTTTAGATGTAAAAGTTGATTTTAAAGTGTACATAAATATGCATGTTTTTCATATGGAAATAAATATATTTAATTGTTTTGCAGCGAAAACTGTGTGTGTTGTGTGTTTCCTAGTTCCCTTTTCCTGCCCCAAAATCACAAGTATTTATGGCCACTGTTTCCCTGTGGGGAACAGGAAAGGCTTGGGTCAGAATCCAAAGGCATGAAAACAGGAGTTGGGATTTTTATATTTTCAAAAATGGGGACCAGCTATTTCTGCTTCATTCCAGAATCTTAGGTGTAACCTGATATTTGCAATCCCCTAAAAGAGAATCAGGGCTTGTTTACACCAGAGTTTACTGTGTGTTTCTAGGTTTTTTGCATCCCCATTTAATCTGCATAGTCCACATGATCTTTCCCTCAACACTAATTCCAGTGCTTCCTCCCGGAAAATATGGGTTTACTCAACACAAGGTTAATGAAGAATATTTGTTTGTTTGTTTGTTTGTTTGGTTTATTATTTATACATTTATACATACATTTATACATACATACATACATACCCCTCCCATATGGCTGGCTTTCCCCAGCGGTAACACAATAACTTGGGGAAAACTTGCCATCGTTTGTCTCTATGTATGTCGAGACATTTTACACTCCATCCCTCCAACTCATGCAAGATCGGTAGTTAGACAATGTATTTAATAATAATAATAATAATTAATAACTAATAATAATAAAATAAATTTATTAATTATACCCCGCCCATCTGGCTGGGCTTCCCCAGCCACTCTGGGCGGCTTCCAAAAAAATATTAAAATACTATATTACCTCAAACATTAAAAGCTTCCCTAAACAGGGCTGCCTTCAGATGTCTTCTAAAAGTCTAGTAGTTGTTGTTCTCTTTGACATTTGGTGGGAGGGCGTTCCACAGGGAGGGCGCCACTACCGAGAAGGCCCTCTGCCTGGTTCCCATTTATTTTTGCACACCCAGTGAAGAAACATTTCCTATTTCTGTGGGCCAAAGCCTGGTAATTAAATAAGAGTCCCTACCTCCTGGGTTCGAATGATGGATATCCTTTTGGCTGCTCACCAGAGTGCAGTTTAGATTCCCACCCCTCTAAAAAATATCTGCCTCTGTGATGTATGGAGCTCTGTAGGAGACTCTATTCAGGAGAGAACTTTGCTCCGTTCCTAGAAACTTCCCTGGTTCAGAGTCTGCATTCTGTACTTTCAAAAGAGAAGATCATGAGATCACACTCAAATTGCTTTGTTACACTGTGTGTGCTTGACAGATATTCTAGTGCACAAAACATCTTTATCTGTGGAAGGAAATTTTTCAGCACACTTTGGATTTTTTTTGGCACATAATTTAACACTAAATCATGTGAGTGGTATGATAATTACTTACATTTGAACAGTATATCTCTCTAAAGAACAACCGTCGTTAAAATAATGTGTGTAGAAAAGAGGGTTTGAAATTACAGTGGGACATCCCACATATTCTACAATCCTATACTCAATTACGGCGCTGTGGGTTAAACTACAGAGCCTAGGACTTGCTGATCAGAAGGTCGGCGGTTCGAATCCCCATGATGGGGTGAGCTCCCATTGCTCAGTCCCTGCTCCTGCCAACCTAGCAGTTCGAAAGCACAAAGTGCAAGTAGATAAATAGGTACCGCTCCGGCGTTTCCGTGCGCTGCTCTGGTTCACCAGAAGCAGCTTAGTCTTGCTGGCCACACGACCCAGAAGCTGTACGCCGGCTCCCTCGGCCAATAAAGTGAGATGAGCACCGCAACCCCAGAGTCGGTCACGACTGGACCAAATGGTCAGAGGTCCCTTTACCTTTACCTTTTAAAAGTTGCATAAACACCATACATTGAAAACACATGACTTTCCCCCAAAGAATCATGGGATCTGTAGTTTGCTAAGGGTGCTAGGGATTATAGCTATGTGAGGGGTGAACTGTAGTTCCCAGGATTCTTTGTGGAAAGCCCCCCCCCCAAAAAAAATTAGCAGGACTTCTGAGTAGATGTGCATAGGATGGCACTGTTGGAAGTGAGTACTACTGATGTGAAGATTGCATGGACTCAATATTTCAGTAAGACTGAATTATGCAGAATACAGTAGGAAAAGAATCTCTCTATTTTTGTAAGTTTTGCATATTGTATATTTGTAGGTTTATAATTTGCATGCACTTACCTAACGACATACGTCTTAAGATGCGTGCTTGTAAAAAAGTTAAACTCAAACCGTTGGGCATGCTAATCTTCCACAGAGGACGCTCTTGATTGTCTCCAAAAATATTTTTGTACAAAAGCAATTTTGTACAAAAGCAAATTTTGGGAAAATTCCCTGAACCTCTTTTCAGATTATCTCCTCCCCTCCAAGAAAACGATTGAAAACTGAATTATACTACTAGCTCCTAACCAGCATTATGACCCTAGAGAAAGAAATGGACCAGGGTATTCATATTTATATGTGAATGATGTGAATGGTCCCAAATGAGTCAGGACTTGGCTCCTTGACTGGCTATTGTCTTGTTGATTTATTGCTCTGGGTTTTGTGCATTGACTCTCTTGAAAGATACATACCATGGGTATGTGGTGCATCTATGCGAAACATATGTTCCAAACCTTGTCCAGGGTGCAGTCATTCAAATAATCATTTTCTGTTGTACCTGCACAAGATGTTTTATGCGAATTTGACATATCAATTTTCCAAATGAAGGGTTTGCATAGCATTTCACTCTGGTTGTCTGGCAACATGACGTAGATGGTCTAGTGCTGATTTTACTTCTTGGACGTGGAAAAAACTCTCTCCTGAAACCTTTGTTTTCCAGTTTGAATCACAGTAGAATGGAGAGGTGTGACAAACATTTTCTAGGAGTCTGGTCAATGTGTCTCACTCAGAATTGTGGAACAAACCCCTGAAGTTGTTGTCTCATCCCAGATTAAAGAAGAAGAAGACGACGACTTTGGATTTGATAGCCCATTTTATCACTACCCGAAGGAGTCTCAAAGCGGCTAACAGTCTCCTTTTCCCTTCCTCCCTCACCACAAACACTCTGTGAGGTGAGTGGGGCTGAGAGACTTCATAGAAGTGTGACTAGCCCAAGGTCACCTAGCAGCTGCATGTGGAGGAGCAGGGAAGCGAACCTGGTTCACCAGATTATGAGTCCACCGCTCTTAACCACTACACCACACTAGAAGAAGAAGAAGAAGAAGGGGAAGAAGAGGAAGAAGAGGAAGAAGGAGGAGAAGGAGGAGAAGGAGGAGGAGAAGAGGAGTTTGGATTTGATATCCCACTTTATCACTACCCAAAGGAGTCTCAAAGCAGCTAACATTCTCTTTTCCCTTCCTCCCCCACAACAAACACTCTGTGAGGTGAGTGGGGCTGAGAGACTTCATAGAAGTGTGACTAGCGCAAGGTCACCCAGCAGCTGCATGTGGAGGAGCGGGGAAGCAAACCTGGTTCACCAGATTACCAGTCCACCGCTCTTAACCACTACATCATGCTGGCTCTAGGAAAAACAGAACAGTTTAGTTTGGAAAAGGGGGTGGGAACCAAGCAAGTGATTGTTTCACAATCAACTGAGTGGGTAGAAACACAGTAGCACTCTGATGGAAGACCTGTTCAGATTGAAACCTCTTTGATGACCAGCTTAGGGCTATAGTGCTAACTTTTCAAATGTTCATTGTTTCTTGGTGTATTCTCAATGACAAGGCAAGCCAGGGTGGTTTGGGTCATGATCTCATGTTGAGTTGAAGTGCGTTGTTATTCCAGGTCCCATAACAGCAGTCCCTCCCTTTTTCTCAGCATCGCATCACAATATATTCAGCTGAGACTTCCCATTAGATTTTGTGGTGGGTGGGGAGGACAGCATACCCTTCTGAAGCCCACAGGGAGAGAGAAGAACAACTATGTATGTGAGACAGATAAAGAGATAAAGATAAAGATAAAGAGATGTTTAGGGAAGCTTTTAATGTTTAGTAGATTATTGTATTTTAATATTCTGTTGGAAGCCGCCCAGAGTGGCTGGGGAAACCCAGCCAGATGGGCAGGGTATAAATAATAAATTATTATAATATATTATTATTATTAAAGGAGAAAGAAATATTATTTTTGTGGAAAAACCAGCAGCGTGCCCTGCCCTGCTGTGACTGCTTTTGTTCAGATGAGAAAATGTCGTGGTTTGTGTGTGATCATTGTGTGTCGCTGTGCAGCTAACTGTGCAGACAAGGTGATGTTCTTAGACCCCAGAAGGTCCGTTCCAACGAAGCAGGATAGTCCAATGGGCGCAATCAGAGCATGAACAAAAACGGCACTTGATTTTATCAACCCATCGAAAAAATCCCCTCCCAGCACATACCTTGCTGAGGCAGCAGCAGCAACAAAACAATTGCTGCCTGCCAACGGGTGCTGCTGCTTCTCCCCTCTCCCACCCCTTGGTGACCCCCCCGCCCCAGGTCCTCCGGAAACCGTTCGGATCTTTCATGTGGCTTAAAAAATTTCCAGCTCCTAATTCCGTTCTTTCCTTAAAGCATTTTGCGAGTCCATTTATTGCTCGTGAAAAAGGAAGATTAATAGCTTGAGTCAGGCATAATGCAGGAAAGCACCAGATAGGTTTCCTCGGGCGGCTCTGCCGCAGCAGCTGCCGCCCCCTCTGGCTTCAGCCTTGGGCCTCTCTGCCTGGAGGGGCTGATCCTGCTCTCCGGCTGCCGCCAAGGGCCTCCAACTGTGTGATAGTTTGGACATGTGGAGTCCTGGAGAAGGAAGATGAAGCCTTGCCAACTCCGCGCATTGAAAAGCTGTGACTCAGACCAACCCCCTACCACCACCAAATGATCCTGGGGTTTCAAACAAACCCATCCTTTTTCACACCGGCTTTCTTCTGCTTTGCTCTTTTCGCAAAGTCGAGGGCTCTCAAGCTTTTGCTGATCGGAAAATGCATTGTCTCAAGCAAACGATTTGCTTTGCTGTGTGTATAAGGCTGCAAATACACCATACATTTGAAGCACATTCAGAGGATATGATGTATGCTTGTGTTCCAAAGTATCCTGGAAACTGTAGCTCACCCCTCACAGAGCTACCATTCACAGGACCCATAATGAACTACAGTTCCCAGGATTCTCCAAAGGGAATGCTTCAAAGGTATGATGTGTTAGGGTGGACTGCCTGGCCAGAGTGGTTCATGCTCTGGTTATCTCCCGCTTGGACTACTGCAATGCGCGCTATGTGGGGCTACCTTTGAAGGTGATCTGGAAACTACAACTAATCCAGAATGCAGCTGCTAGACTAGGGACTGGGAGTGGCTGCCGAGACCACATAACACAGGTCTTGAAAGACCTACATTGACATACCAAAAGAAATGAGGGCTTTATTTATGTATGCCACTACAGCAGCAAGAATGTTGATTGCACAAAATTGGAAGACCGGAGAAATGCCAGCCAAAGAACAATGGCAAGAGAAGTTGATGAACTATGCAGAACTGGCAAAAATGACAGAAAGACTAAGAGAAAAAGACAACAGAGACTTTGAAAAAGATTGGGAACCATTCATATTATATTTGCAGAAACAAAGAAAGGCAATAGACATGATGGCAGGATTTAAATAAACATCCACGTTATTAGCATCAGAAAATATTTGGAAGATAGTGAAATAAGGTGGTGTATTTAATTTTATTTTTATGTTTTTAAGGTTTGATGTTATGTTATTAATAACTTTTTCTGTTGAGAGATACCAGAAACGCAAGTTGGGAGAAGTCTTGGAAGGGAGGGAGGGAGGGAGGAATATATAAGAAAAGTTAAGAATTTGAGATGTGTGTAATGAATGAAAATGAAAAATGAATAATTTTTTTGTTAAAAAAAGAAAGACCTACATTGACTCCCACTCTGAGCACAATTCAAAGTGTCAGTGCTGACCTTTAAAGCCCTAAATGGCCTCAGCCCAGTATACCTGAATGAGCGTCTCCACCTCCATCGTTTGGTGATGAGGTCCAACTCTGAGGGTCTTCTGTGGTTCCCTCCCTGCGATAAAGCCACTTCCGACATCAGGAGGAGGTGGTGTTGCGGGCTCACGTCCCCAACAAATCGCGCGGTGGCTGCCTTCAGCCCCGCGCGACCAGGGGAATCCTCAGGCCGCGTCAGACCCAGAGCCAGCCAATCGCCTGGCTCCGGGGGCGTGGCCTGGGTCATTTAAGGCTGGCGCGGCCCCGGGATCTCCCCTTTTCATCCACGCAGCTGATTAGGTTTCCCACCCACCCACCCTTTAGGTCTTCCTTCTGACCTTGCTATGGACTTCGGTTGGTCACCACTGAGGGGCCTGGTAGGAATTTTTTCCACTTGGCGATTTGGCACCGGCCATTTGGTTTTCCGCCTACCTCGTAGCAAATCATCACAACATCTTTAGTTTGGCAGTTAGGCATTCGTATGGGTATTATTATGTAGATGTGTTGGAGGGGGGCGTGCCATCACCTCCCCCAAATATTTAAGGGTAGAGTGGTAAAGGATTCCGGGGGGCGTTGCCTCGTCTGAAACCTATGGAGGCCAGGGCCCAAGGCACGCCCCCAAGCGGTGACCCCGGAGGAAGTTCCTAGTGATGTGCATCACAGGGATCCCCCTGCTGGTGTTAACCCTTTCCGGTTTTCATGTCAACAGGATGAATCCGGATAGTCGGATAGGACCAATGCCTAAGCACTGGTTACCTGTAACCAATCAAGTTGTGGCCAATTTTTGCCCATTAACCTAAAATAATGGTGTCCTGTGTCTTTATTTATTCCAACTGGTGGGAATCGCCACGCAAGTGAGGTTATAGGGATTGCTAGGGGGAAAACCCTGGAGAAGAGGGGACTTAGGTAGCTGTTGTGGGGTGGGGACCTTAAGTCTCTGCAGCTGCTTCAAGGGGGCAAGACCCACAGAAGATGAGCTGCTGGGCTCATTAGGCCTGAGGCTCTGGTGCAGATCCTTGAAGCCTTACTCCAACGAAGCTCTAAAATGCCATTTTGATCTTGGACTTCAGAAAAGCTACACTTGGCAGAAAGAGAAACCAGCTTCTCAACTCCTTCTTGTGTTAGGTTTCTTTCCACATTTCCAAATAGTGACCAGTTTATTTCACAAGGTGCAAAAGATAAAGGAGTCAGAAGCCAGCCTGAAGTGGGAGGAATTGGAGGCAGTGTGATGCAAAGGTCTTACATCCTTTCTCCAGTAGCAATAACCTGGATATTTCCCAATTCCAATTCTGGTCCAAATACCTGAAGATATTCTACATTCTGCAACATTTGGAAGCACTTTTCCAACATCAATCTCAATTTCTTCCACTATTTCTAATTTTTCAATAATGGGCCGGAGGGAAAGACCTGGGGTGGGGGAATTTTTTTCCTGGTTGTGTTCCAAGATTTCACTCTTTTACTTTCAACTCTGTCCTTCCTTCTGATCAACAAGTTTATTTCATTTCAAAGTGCTCTATAGCCAACGATCCATATCGCTTCCTGTGAGCTCCACAGAACCAGCATGTTTTTAATTCTCCCTTATGCTACGTGAGTATGGTTATTGCTGCTTATACGAGAAGTGGATTCTTCTACATCTGAAAAGCATCGCTGTCTGAACTAGAAAAGTACAGGGCCAGAAACAGCGCTCAGAATTTAGAACAGAGTCCCTCTGTAGGGGCATGGTTAAGTGATTAAACAATCTAAAATCACGGCTTTTATTTGCTGGAGTTATATTAACTTTTAACTAGTTAGAATATAGAATATAAAGGGACGTGGGTGGCGCTGTGGGTTAAACCACAGAGCCTAGGACTTGCCGATCAGAAGGTCGGCGGTTCGAATCCCCACGACGGGGTGAGCTCCTGTTGCTCGGCCCCTGCTCCTGCCAACCTAGCAGTTCGAAAGCACATCAAAGTGCAAGTAGATAAATAGGTACTGCTCCGGCAGGAAGGTAAACAGCGTTTCCGTGTGCTGCTCTGGTTCGCCAGAAGCGGCTTAGTCATGCTGGCCACATGACCTGGAAGCTGTACGCCGGCTCCCTCGGCCAATAAAGCGAGATGAGCGCTGCATCCCCAGAGTCGGTCACGACTGGACCTAATCGTCAGGGATCCCTTTACCTTTTAGTTAGAATACAGTATATAAATGCTTTTTTGCGTGTGATGGAACTCAGTGGCAGGGAGTTCCAGGACCTCTGTCTTTGCTGTTCACTTTGATCAAGAGAGGGGTACTGGCAACTCATTTCCCCCCCACATATTTATGAATGTAGAAGTTTTGGGTGACATCCAGTTGTGGACTTCCACTTGCACAATAGTCCCACCCCTTCCTCTGTTCCCCCTTGAACTCCCACCATCCAGGGGTCTCCCAAAATCTGCTCCAGAGGGTTAGGCTACTTTCCATAGCAGATTGGGTTAGGGGAGGGGCTTCAGGGCAAAGGAGAAGAAGGGGAAGCCTCACTGTGTGAGCAGAAATGCAGCATTGGAGTTAAGTTGCGGCTGCATGTCTAGAGTCATGGTTTCACCAAAATTTGTTATCACGAGTACCAGTCGGACGACACCTTTGCAATTAATTTACTATGGTGGTCTTTGGCTGTCGTTAGACCCTCACATCTCTTTCCTCACACCACAACCCTGAGCTGTGGAAGTAACCTTTGTGAACTGAAATGGCAGAGATATAAGCACGTGGCTAAATTATTCTACTACATGTAGCAGTACTTGGACATGAAATTTATTACAGTCAGAGACCAGCTTGAGAAACACAAATGGAACTACAATCCCAATAGCAAAACAAACATTTAAAACATGGAACTTAAGACTTTTTAATATTTTTTTTTAAAGTTAGTACAGTGGTACCTCTGGTTACGTACTTAATTTGTTCTGGAGGTCCGTTCTTAACCTGAAGCACCACTTTAGCTAATGGGGCCTCCCGCTGCCGTGGCGGCGCTGGAGCACGATTTCTGTTCTCATCCTGAAGCAAAGTTCTTAACCCGAGGTAATATTTCTGGGTTAGCGGAGTCTGTAACCTGAAGCGTATGTAACCCGAGGTACCACTGTAGTGGTGTTAACAGCATCTATCTATATCAATCAATCAATCAATCATTGAATCATAGAATTGTAGAGCTGCGAGGGACCCCGAGGGTCATCTAGTCCAGCCCCCTCTGATGCAGGAACCTTATACCCAACATGGGGTTCGAACCCACAGCCCTCAGAGGAAGTGTCATGCTCTACCGCCTGAGCTATCCCAGCTCAGACATCTACCCTTTTTAGCCCTAGGGGCTCCTGGGTCAAACCCCTTCCAGCCAAATCCAAGACTGACTGGATTGTGTCCAATACCTTAAACATCTAGTTCTGTTAAAAAATATTGCCCCCAAACGTACATTGACACTTGTTTATTTTGATAGAACAGAGTGGCTGGGATAAAAATATCTGTGATAGGATTACTAGGAGGAAAGCCTGCTGTAGGATGTAAAAACCTCTCAGGATGGGCTCCTTTCATAAACGCACATGCCTGGGTCTGAAAGGCGGATCCTGAGGTAGTTGTATCGTACATCTGTTCTCCTGACTTTTTAACCATGGAGTGCTAGTTTATTGCCGAGCTTAAGGATAAAAGAAGCAAGAAATGAAAGTTTTTTTTGGAGGGGGGAGTTTCCTTCCTTCTAAGTACATTCAGATGTTTGCCTCCAAACCCTAAACCAGGCTTTGTTTCTAGCTTATTTCACCTTCCTGATGTGATTCAGGCTTCTTCTTTTTCCATCCAGAAATATATATATATATACTGTATACATATATCGTGAAGAATGGTGGCAATAGCACAGAAAAGGTCAAAGAGTACACATAATGATTAAAGAATCATCCCTGAGAAAGATTTTTGGTATCTTCTTTCTGAATACCGTACCAATGCTTAATGCAATGTGAAATATGACCTGTACCCTGATTGCTTTGGAGATGCCTCTGTCAGGTTGTCTCAAGTCTTTTGTTTTGCTTTGAGATTTTAAGCGCTGCTCCCTCCCTCTCCTTCTCTCTCTCTGTGGCAAGAAGCATCACGGGCACAGAGCCACTTAACCATTTCGGCATCCCCATCTATGGGATGCCTGATTCCCTTGTCATGAAGGCAAATATCTCCAGGGGTATAATTATTAGTTGAATATGAGCAGGTGGCGCAGAGTCCTGAAAGTCCAGAATCCGAAAAGTAGCTTGTATAGCGTCCCATTACAAACAGCAAGCTCTCAAAGGAAAACATGAGCCCTAACCCCTGGATTGAATGTGTGGAGAGGTGGGGAAGGGGGGGGGGTTGAGTGTGTGACTGAGCAGCCTTCTGTTCCTCTCCCAGATCTCTGGACCAAAGCCAGCACCAGGGCCAGATTTAGGTTTGATGAGGCCCTAAGCTACTGAAGGTAATGGGGCCCTTCATATGTCCAGCTGTCCTTTGTCTACAACAAATTGTCGCTGTTTTTTTGTGTTGAATATATACTATATGGTCATTTTTGGACCTCATAGGTATCTCAAGCCATTTGCACATGATGCCATGCAACCAGTCCATGCACAATGTAGGCACCCTATATATAGGTAAAGGTAAAGGGACCCATGACCATTAGGTCCAGTCGTTACCAACTCTGGGGTTGCGGCGCTCATCTCGCTTTATTGGCTGAGGGAGCCGGCGTACAGCTTCTGGGTCATGTAGCTGGCATGACTAAGCCGCTACTGGTGAACCAGAGCAGCGCATGGAAACGCCGTTTACCTTCCCACCGGAGCGGTACCTATTTATCTACTTGCACTGCATGCTTTCAAACTGCTAGGTTGGCAGTTTCTATATACAGTGGTACCTCACAAGACGAATGCCTCGAAAGACAAAAAACTCGCAAGACGAAAGGGTTTTTTGTTTTTTGAGCTGCTTCGCAAGACGATTTTCCCTATGGGCTTGCTTCGCAAGACGGAAACGTCTTGCAAGTTTGTTTCCTTTTTCTTAACACCATTAATACAGTTGCGACTTGACTTCGAGGAGCAACTCATAGCACGCGGTGTGGTAGCCTTTTTTGAGGTTTTTAAAGACTTTGGTGATTTTTGAAGCTTTTCCAAAGCTTTCCCGACACCGTGCTTCGCAAGACGAAAAAAATCGCAAGGCGACAAAACTCGCGGAACGAATTAATTTCGTTTTGCGAGGCACCACTGTATAGAAAGGAGCAAACCAGGGATATTTGAGGGAGCAGGCGAGTAGGCGGGGCCCATGACTTACATCAGAGGAGCCTACACAATGCAAAGCACTGTTGCTGGATGTAGGTTTTATTTTATTTGCTTTTTATCTTCTCTTTTGGAAACGTACTTCCAGTTGTTTTTCCCTTTAAATTTTGTTGGGGCCCCCAAGAGAGTGGAAATTGGAAACCCTTGATGAGCTACAGCAATTGATCCAGTCATCTGTTAATAGATATCAGTCGAACTTGTGCTCACTCCTGACCTAGAAATATACAATGGAAGATGAAATATACTCTGAGTTGAGTGTGGATTTCATGCTCTTTATTCAGCTCATAGTAGTGAGGAATGAAAGTCCCTCCAAATATCTGCTTTATATACATTATTTACACAATGGGCTGCACATGATTGGCTAATTCCTGGATTCTCCTGTAGGCCAATCAGGTTGCGGATTCACTTCCACCTGGAGCTGGATTGGGTGGCTCCTGCAGACCAATCAGACTGCTGCATTCTGAATCCTCTTGTTCTAGGACCAGTCAGACTGCTGTATTTGTATCCTATTCAACTCAGTACATAACAGAAGACATATATATGAGCATTTGGCGACCCCCCCCCCCCAGGCCCTGCTCTGTCATTTCCCATCAGATCTGGTGATGTCCTGGTGTGCCAGTCTTCTTGGCTGTCCAGCTGCCATTTGCCACCCTTCTTTGATGACCTGCTGAATTGCCTATGAAGTGCTGTTTGCCTCCCCTTTCCGTCTTCTACAACCTTTCTCTCAATCCTGAAAAACCAGAGGGAGAGGGTGAAGTGCCAAACATCATTCACAGTGAATAGCTGAATCCTTTTCTGGAACAATCAAAGGGCTGAGTCTTTCTTCAGCTGTTGGGCAAGGATAAAATGGAGCAAGGGGAAGTTGGAAGCAGTGTGATCAAGAAGTCACAGGGGATATATCACCACTATTTATGTGAAGGATGGTTTATTTATCTAAAAGCAAGATTGCTTTGGCTTAAGTTGGATTGCACATCCTCCTATGCAATAGGATGAAATTGACACAGGATGTGCCTAGATGTCAGTTTTCTGCCTTTCTGGTTGTGCAATTCACCCCTAACAAATAGTGTGAGAAGCAACACACAGAAGGGGGGGGGGGGGAAGGTTTAAAAGTTGTTTGGGTTATATGAAAGACTTCCTGGGCAAAATTCCACTTGGATTGTGCCATCTGTGACCAGGGCCGGATTTAGGATGGATGAGGCCCTCAGCTCCTGAAGGTAATGGTGCCCCTTCTATGTCCAGCTGTCAACAACAAATTGTCGCTGGTTTTGTGTGTTGTATATGCTATACAGTGGTACCTCAGGTTAGGTTACATACGCTTCAGGTTACATACACTTCAGGTTACAGACTCCGCTAACCCAGAAATAGTGCTTCAGGTTAAGAACTTTGCTTCAGGATAAGAACAGAAATCGGGCTCATGCGGTGCAGCAGCAGCAGGAGGCCCCATTAGCTAAAGTGCTGCTTCAGGTTAAGAACAGTTTCAGGTTAAGAATGGACCTCCGGAACGAATTAAGTACGTAACCCGAGGTACCACTGTATGGTAATTTATGGACCTAATAGTTATCTCAAGCCATTTGCACATAACAAAATACCGGTATGTATTTTATCAAAGTAATTGTTGAACTGAAATACAATTGGAAATGTATTTCCTTTATTTTTCTTTTTCCCCCCTTTCTTTTTTTTTTTTGGGGGGGGGGGGCAAAAGATCCGGTGCAGACTGAGACTCCTCTGGTTCTGAGTCCGAGTCTGAGTCCCAGGCCATCACAGTCATCTCCTGCTGGGCTGAAGCTTGCAAGCTGCACAATTGTCTCAATTTTTATTTTTTCTTAAAGGCACTCTCGCTCACCTGGAGAGTAAAGCCTTCTACCTGCCTTCAGGTCAGACCTAGAGCCCTGTATGAAAAAGTACAAGTTAGACTGGCTATTTATAATTTATTAAGTACTTGAAATTGGCAGTAGCAGATGCTGCGGGCGTCTATAAAAAAAATACTCGCTAGCTGTACTGTGATTATGATTTTTTTTGGCCTTTATTTCTTTTGTGCACATGACTTTTGTTGCTACAGAAATTTGCGGTCTTGGGAGTTAACGCAATACTTTTCACCAGGAAGCTAAATCAAAACCAATGTTTGCTTGGTTAACAAGCTAGTTAATCAAAAGCTTGCATACAGATGTTGGACCAATAAAAAAAAAGATATCACTTTTCTCATGTTGGATCTCTGCATTTTGTAGAAGAAGTGGATGGAACGGCTTTATTCTGATCCGCCCAGTTTTGGAAAGCACAGCTGACGTTTCCAGCAGATCTTTGAGGAATGCGGCTGGGCTGCCATGCAGCTGCGGGGCTGTCTTGCATAGCTCTGCCCTCTTCAGTTTGTTGCAAAGTGGAATTATTTTCATCTGTGCACCAGCTCTCAGTGGTTAAGGGGATCCTCCTGCAGATTGTTCTGAGCTATGCACAGTACCCACTAGGAGGCACCTGCGATTTGAAAGCCAGATCTCACATTCTGAGACTCTGAAGATTGCCTGCGTTCGTTTACCTCACTTATATTCAGTCAAACTTTCCTCCCAACAGGCAAAAAGCTGAATATTTTGGTTTGCATGAAACACGCATTGCACAATAGAAACAATATCTACATACAGCTGAAACATGGAGTATACAGTGGTACCTCGGGTTACATACGCTTCAGGTTACATACGCTTCAGGTTACACACTCCGCTAACCCAGAAATAGTGCTTCAGGTTAAGAACTTTGCTTCAGGATGAGAACAGAAATCGTGCTCCGGTGGTGCAGCAGCAGCAGGAGGCCCCATTAGCTAAAGTGGTGCTTCAGGTTAAGAACAGTTTCAGGTTAAGAACGGACCTCCGAAACGAATTAAGTACTTAACCCGAGGTACCATTGTATAGAGAAGAAGGGACATAACTAGAAGTGAGAATAATCTGCACAAGGGCATGGCCAGGTAAATTATATTTTAAATCAGTTTATGAAATCAGTCGGGTCTTCTACCCTTTTTCTGTTCCCCTAACTAACACAAAATAAAAGAAATAAAAACAAAATAAAAACATGTAATTCTAAACTTTAAAACTTTGGGCATACTAGTATTGAACTGTATGTTCCTGGTAAGTCCCCTTCTTATCCCTCTCAAAAGAATCTTATTTAAAGTATATAAGAGATATATAAAAGAAATTCAGACCGTGGGAAGTCAAAACAAAATTATTACAATTTGGAAGATAATTGGACCTTTTTTATTTTAGTTTTTTATTTTCATTGGATTTGATTTGATATGTTAATTGGATGTTTTTATTGGAAAATTAATAAACACTTTATTTTTTTAATAAAGTATATAAAAGATATTTACTCACATCATCAGTTCACAGTGGATTCCTGAAGGCAGATTTGCTTACAAAGTATATACATGTGGAACTATCCCATGTGCATAGCTGTCAACTTACAGATTTGAAAATAAGGGATCAGCAGCCTCAAAAATAAGGGATCAGCAGCCAAAATAGGGAATTTCCAAGCATAGGTATGTTCAACGTCTGAGCCAAAGGCAGAAAGCCCAGCCAGAAGCCAAACGAAGCCTCAAGCGGTGGTTCCCACAGCGCAGCAACCCAGCAAAGGGGATGCAGCAAGGAAAACCACTGTCCCCGCTCCGCTGGGAAGCGCTGAGCAAAGGCGAGTCCCCAGGCAATGTGGCCGATTTGATTGGCACAAGGCATGCAAGCTCCATCCCCCAGTCGTTCTTAGACTCCTTATTGGGTGAGCAACACAGCCAAGCAACACAGCTGGAGCCTCCCCCCTCCCTGGCCGACAGGGAGGGAAGGAGAGGAGCTGCTTCCTTTGAAACCCAGGAAATTTAAGGGACATCATCAATAAGGGACAGCAGCGGGACAGGGAGTTTCCCGCCAAATAAGGGACGGTTGACAGCTATGCCCATGTGGGAATAATCTCAGTGTCCTCTGTTGGCTGGAAGCCAATAGGGCATCTCTAGCTAAAAGGCTGTTGCTTCTATGATGGAGGGAGTCAAAGAGAGGAAAGAGGAGGGGGGCTGCATGCCCTGTGGTTTTGTTACCTGTGCAGGTAAGGTCATGCCCACCTCTAGTCACATGCTAAAGGAAGTTTGTCCCAGCCCAGGAGGAAACAGGAAGTTCCGACTGGCTGGACCAAACATCCCCTTGCATGTCCACTCTAGGAAAACAAGGAATGTGGTACTTGACTGCTACTTATGTATCACATCCCACATCCCACATTCCCATATCCCCTCCCTCTCAGGGCATGTGCTATGAGCATCCTATTATCCGGTGGCACTCCTAGCCATTAAATCTATTGTCAGGGCTGGATTTCTACAGCTGATACTTCAGCAAAGCAGCCTGTGGAGAGTTTGAGGATTACAAGAATTGCTTTATTGGGCTTGGAAAGAACTGGGAATCCCTGCCATAGATGATTTATCCACGTTATTGTGGCAATACCATGCAGAATGTTCTGGCTGCAATTTTTATTGCTTCTTATTTATTTATTTTAGAAATGGGCACGCATGGGTGTGAGTATGTTGGAAAAACTCAAAGAAAAGCAGCTGCTCTTTCCCCGTGTGTTTATTTAAAAAATCTCATCCTATAATTACCTTTTCACTGAACGTCCTTTTCTTCTTGCTACACCAGGGCTGCCACATCCCTGCAATTCAATAAGCGTTGCCATCATTCGCCTCATTGGGGCTACAGTTTCAGAACTGACATTTCCTGGTTGAGAGAATCCCATATGGGCAAACTATTGGCCTGCTATGATCTTCCTGTTAGATTTCTGTTATGCCACTGTGCAGTTCTTGGAGTCACAAGACTCTGTTGACATTCCAGACTGTTGGAAGTCTCACGGGAGGCGGATGTTGATGTTACTTGTTTCCTGTTTCTTTGTCCTGTTGTTCTCTGTCTCTCACAGAGAGCAGACGCATGTTCTTTTCTGTCCTGCGTAGTTAGAAATAAAAGTAGCAATGTAGCAGATATTTCTGGCTCTTCTGCTGCTATCTGGGTACTCTGCATAATGGGGAGTGTGCCTGAAGTCTCATTCAAAGGCTTAGGTCGTTAATCACCGTCGGAGGAGAGCCTAGATGGATTCCGAAGATACGGCCGGAGGAGAGCCATTACAGCTCGGTCGTATGGAGGCTCTGACACTTCCATTGTGTTTTTTTAAATACAACATTGGGAGGACTTTCTGGTGTGCATCAGTCCAGTCTCTTTCCATCTCATCTGCCCTGGTTACAGGACAACCCTTGGAATTATCTATATAGTATGACAATGCTTTGAATGGAAATACGATGCTTCACAGATCATTCATTAGTTATGTATAAAATCTGAACTGTACAAAAAATCTCAAAAGAATTAAGGGAGGGACCCACAAATATGGCCACCCGATGGCCTGTAGCAACCAGAAATAGATTTTGGTGATCTACAGTCAAAACTGCCAATTTACCTACAATAGGAATTTTTGCAAAATGTTAAAAGCAGTTGGCATTATAGGGATGCAGTGAGTGCTTTTTAAAAACTACTACATTAATGTGTGCACAATTTTGCTATGTTACTCATACAAAGATTATATGATCGTTCCGGAGGCCCGTTCACAACATGAAAAGAGCGCAACCCGCAGCGGCGCGTCTGCGCATGCGCAGGTTGTGATTCGCCACTTCTGCGCATGCGCATGACGTCATTTTGCGCCTCTACACATGTGCAGGAGGTGAAACCCGGAAGTCACCCTTTCCGGTACTTCCGGGTTGCCACGGGATGTAAACTGAAAGAAGGTAACATGAAGTGGACATAACATGAGGTATGACTGTAAAGCAGTGATGGCCAAACTTGGCCCTCCAACTGTTTTGGGACTACAGTTCCCATCATCCCTGACCACCGGTCCTGTTAGCTAGGGATCATGGGAGTTGTAGTCCCAAAACAGCTGGAGGGCCAAGTTTGGCCATCACTGCTATAAAGAATGGCCTATGTTAAGATCCATTCTTAAGGAAATCAGCCCTGAGTGTTCACTGGAAGGACAGATCCTGAAGCTGAGACTCCAAGACTTTGGCCACCTCATGAGAAGAGAAGACTCCTTGGAACAGACCCTGATGTTGGGAAAGATGGAGGGCACAAGGAGAAGGGGACGACAGAGGACGAGATGGTTGGACAGTGTTCTCGAAGCTACCAGCATGAGTTTGACCAAACTGCAGGAGGCAGTGGAAGACAGGAGTGCCTGGCGTGCTCTGGTCCATGGGGTCACGAAGAGTCGGACATGACTAAACGACTACACAACAATATTTCTCTTCATAGTCTTTTTTGCAATATTTCAAATAATCCTCCTTACAAAACTTCTTGCAATCCTCCTAGCGTAATCTGTTCATTACAATTACTTTTCAAATAGTTCGTATATTTTCTTATGAGAATCTCTGGTCCCGCAGGTTTTGAATCCTTCCTGTTAGTTTGTCTAGCTCTGCCTAGTCCATCAGTTTCATCCTCCATTCTTCTATAGTCGGTAATTCTTCTTGTTTCCGTTTTTGTGCCAATAATATTCTTGCCACTGTCATTGCATATTAAAAACAACTTACAATCCTATCTGATAGAAATCAGATGGGGGGGGGGTCCTTTGAATCTTCCCCATGTTTGCCCAGCAGACTCCTTTTCCAGCTGATACTGGGGGGGGGGCAGGGATGTGGAATTGCTGTGGCAGTGGGGAAGGGGATTCCTGCATCAGATCTCCCTCCCCCCAGGTTGGGACTTTTCTCTCCTCCATGGGAGAGGAAAATCTGATGCGTCTGATGACCTCTGAGATAGCCTCCCAGGGTCCACAGGGCTGCAAGGCTCAAATGCTCAAATGTCAAAGGCGGAAGAGCCCATTTTGTCTAGAAGCTGAACAAGCAAAATTGAGAGAAGACTATGTCTTCTTGCAGGTGCTGAGCGATACAACGGCGTGACGCCCGTTCTACATGGTTGCAGAATCTTACCCCAAACACTTCCATCATAAAAGATAGTGCATCATAACTGGCCCTGAATTGGGTCTCCACCCTGCAGCTGGCCCTATTGTTTCCCTCCGGAGACCTGGAGAAGACTTGTTCCATTTGTCCAATGGCAGAGATAGTCACGAGCGTCAAAGTGGTCAGACCTTTTATGGAAGAATATCTATGCTCCAAAGCATAATAGTATTTTTATTTCAAAAAGTCTTGAAACAGAATTGTTTTCATATGATTCATCATGCTGAAAAATGTGTGTGAAGGTTTCAGTATATTTTGCCGACTAGCCGATAGCTCAAGCATTTCACGGTACATTTCAGCTGATGAAAAATAGTAACAAAACAGGAAATACCTTTTAAACATCTTTCTCAAAACCCGGGACTTGTTCACCCCTTAAAGGAGATAAAATTGGAGCACATAAAGTCTTTTACTGGCATCCATATCTCACTTGTGAAAAGCATTAAGCTATGCTAATTCTTATTACATTGCTCCCTTGCTGTCTGCAAACTGTTCTCGCTTCCCCAGAGAGCATTTGCAGAAGACAGCTCAGTTTGCTTTATGACAACTGAAGTGTACTGCAACTTGTTCACATATTCACTTTGATGCAAAGAAGTGAGAGGGAATTTGCATTTGCAGAGCCTTTCCCTCACCAGACAGATTATTACTGGGAGCATGAAGTGGGTGGCTGGAACATGGCCTATGGCATATAGGCAATTTCTGGGTGCCTGGTCCGTATAGTTAAAGCTATGGTTTTCCCAGTAGTGATGTATGGAAGTGAGAGCTGGACCATAAAGAAGGCTGATCGCTGAAGAATTGATGCTTTTGAATTCTGGTGCTGGAAGATGTCCCTTCTTCCCCAAAGTTTTCCACATTATCTCAATTTCTAGATTGCAGCAGTGAACTTTTGCCAGCTAAGCAGAAATAAAAAGGATAAATGTTTGAATAAACATGTTTAATAAGTTTCGGTATTGTATGCCAGAGGAGAAAATAAAAATAGAGTGCATTACTGTTATTACTTGCTTCAGATCCATTCTCTACAACAAATTAATGGTCTGTTTGTTTTCCTCTCCTGACTTTCCATCTTCCATGTGACAGCCCTTGAGATATTTGAAGATGGCCATTATATCTCCTCTCAGTCTCCTCTCTCAGGCTAAACATACCCAGCTCCTTCAGCCATTCCTTATCAGGCTTGATTTCCAGACCCTTGATCTTCTTGATCACCCTCCTCTGCACACCTTCCAGCTTGTCAACATCCTTCTTAAACTGCAGTGCCCAGAATTGGACATAGTATTCCAGGTATGGTCTGACCAAGGCAGCATAGAGTGGTAGTATTAATTCCCTTGATCTGGACACTAGACTTCAGTTGATGCAACACAGAATAGCATTAGCTTTTTTTTGCTGCTGCATCACACTGTTGACTCATGTTAAGCTTGTGGTCCACCAAGACCCCTAGATCCCTTTTACACGTATTAAGCCAGGTGTCCCCCATCCTATATTTGTGCACCTGGTTCTTCCTGCCTAAGTGCAGAACCTGACATTTGTCCTTGTTGAAATTCATTTTGTTAGCTTGTGCCCAGTTCTCCAGTTTTTTTTTAACTGATATTTTATTAGATTTTAAGAATCACAACAAACAAAAATAAGAAAGAAAAAACATAACACATACACAAGAATATAAGATTATAAAATACAAAAAATACAAATATTTAACTTAGAAAAAGGAAAAAAAGAAAAAGGAAAAAATTTTTGAAAAAACACACAAAAATCCCTCTTTTTAATTCCACATTCTTTGATTCACTTATTTTCCTGACTTCCTCACAACTCCCTTTTTTGTATCCCTTTTAAAAATTAGTTCAGCAAATTCATATCCAATTAATTTATCTATTATCAATCCAATCTTATTTTTTATCTTGTTGCTAGAACCCCTTTAATTCATTTCAATGTCATTAACATTCAAAAATTTTACAGTGTTTCTGTAGATAAATTTTAAATTTCTTCCAATCTTCTTCCACCGACTCTTCTCCCTGGTCTCGGATTCTGCCAGTCATTTCCGCCATTTCCATATAGTCCATTACTTGCATCTGCCATTCTTCCAGGGTGGGTAGCAGTTCTCCAGTTTAAGGTCATTTTGAATTCTGATTCTGTCTTCTGCAGCATTAGCTACCCCTCACAGTTTGATGTCACCAGCAAATTTAATGAGCATCCCCTCAGTTCCTTCATCCATGTCGTTATAAAGACTTTGAACAACAACGGGCCCAGGACAGAACCCTGCGGCACCCCACTTGTCACTTTTTTCCAGGATGACAAGGAACCATTAATGAGAATTCTTTGGGTTCAGTCACTCAGTCAGCTACGAATCCACCTAACAGTTACCTCGTTCAGCCTACATTTTATCAGTCTCCTCGCGAGAATATCATGGGGGATTTTGTCAAAAGCCTTGCTGAAATCAAGATACACAGCATTCGCCTGATCCACCAAGCTAGTAATTCCATCAAAAATGAAATGAGATTCATCTGGCATGACTTGTTTTTGAGAAACCCATGCTGGGTCTTGGTAATCACAGCATCCTTTTCTAAGTGCTCACAGGCCGACTGTTGAATTATCTGTTCTAGGACCTTTCCTGGTATTAATGTCAAGCTCACCTGTCAGTAGTTACCTGGGTCTTCCTTTCCCCCCTTTTTGAAGATGGGGACAACATTTGCCCACCTCCAGGGACCTTGCCTGTTCTCCAAGATTTCTCAAAGATCATAGACAAAGGCTCTGAGATTACATCCGCAAGCTCCTTTAGTAGCCTTGGATGCAGATCATCAGGCCCTGGAGATTTGATTTCATTTAAAGTAGCTAGGGGTTCCCTTACTACCTCTTTTCCTATCTTGGGCTGCAGCTCCCTCCTTTGATGTTGTTGTTGTTTAGTCGTTTAGTCGTGTCCGACTCTTCGTGACCCCATGGACAAGAGCACACCAGGCACTCCTGTCTTCTGCTGCCTCCCGCAGATTGGTCAAACTCATGTTGGTAGCTTCGAGAACACTGTCCAACCATCTCGTCCTCTGCTGTCCCCTTCTCCTTGTGCCTTCCATCTTTCCCAACATCAGGGTCTTTTCCAGGGAATCTTCTCTTCTCATGAGGTGGCCAAAGTCTTGGAGTCTCAGCTTCAGGATCTGTCCTTCCAGTGTGCACTCAGGGCTAATTTCCTTCAGAATGGATCAGTTTGATCTTCTTGCAGTCCATGGGACTCTCAAGAGTCTCCTCCAGCACCAGAATTCAAAAGCATCAATTCATTGGCAATCAGCCTTCTTTATGGTCCAGCTCTCACTTCCATACATCACTACTAGGAAAACCATAGCTCCCTCCTTACATCATTTATTTTGTTATCACCAGGCTGGGCATGTTGCTGGAATGGAAAAAGTTTTTACTGGCACTAAAAACAATACGGTGAAGGCACCTGCTAATATCAATGGGTAGGGAGTTCCAAAGTAGACGTGCTGCCACACTAAAATATCCATTTCTTGCAAGTGCAGAATGGACCTGTAACTGAGCCAGTTCTGCAGATCTCAGTGGCTGAGTGGGCACATACAAGGTGAAGTGATTAATTTCAGTTAAACTGATCCCAAGCTGTCGAGGGATTCAAACATTCACCACATTCCTGCCCTTATGTCCAACATGAAAGTTGCTCAAAGTACGTGTGCAATCTTTGGAAGCAATAACAGAATCCACATTCTCCCCCACCCCACCCCATCATGTCTCCTGCTCTTTCTCATGGTCCTCAGGTAACATAAGAAGCGCTGGCCAATGTGGCAGACACTCTGTGACTTCTTTCCATGTCCCTATTCATTACAGTCATACCTCATGTTACGTTTGCTTCAAGTTGCACGTTTTCAGGTTGCATCCCGTGGCAACCCGGAAGTACCAGAAAGGGTTACTTCCAGGTTTCGCTGCTCGCGCATGCGCAGACATGCAAAATGACGTCACGCGCATGCACAGAAGCCGCGTGACCCACGCACGCGCAAACGCAGGTTGTGTTCTTTTCAGGTTGCGAACAGGCCTCCAGAACGGATCCCGTTCGCAACTAGAGGTACCACTGCATTTGATTCCATTTATGAATCGCTTCCTATGAAACATGCCAAAGCAATTTAACAATAAAAACATCACGAATAAAAACACACCCGAAACCCCGCATTGAATAGAAAAGAAGCCATTCTAAATCCAACACAGATACACATCGGGATAAAAATCTCCACTTGTTGAAAAAGGAAAGTCTTCCACAGGCGCCAACAAGACAATAGAGGTGACGCCTGTCTGATGTGGCAGGGAGGGCGTTCCAGAGGGCAGGTGATGCCTCCCTAAAAGCCGATTCTGACATCCTATGGATCGACCTCCTGATGAGATTCATCGCCCTTCCCTGAAATTTCACCTAAGTAACCTAATAAGGGACAAGTACTGTACCCACCTTGCTTCAAAAGGCCTGATTCACCCTGAGTAAGTGATTAGCAGAAGGAGGTCACATCACTCTGTTGCTGAGTTTGCCTAATGCACAGCCGTAAATTGCTTCTGTGCCCACTTGCAACATACAGTGACAAGCTCCGACGTCCAGCTTTTCAAAAAAGGGGGGGGGCCCACTTTGAAAGAGAGGCCCAAATAAGACCAAAAGTAAAATATGTATCATAAAGCCAGGTGATGGATTAACATAGTCCATGAGGGATTTAAATTGTCATCCGTGCTAATAAACCATCAGTCAAGACAGATTAGCCCGGCATTGTAAAGATTCTCATCCAAGGAAAGCATTTAGAAGCAGAGAGTGTGCTGTCTAATTTCATATCAACACACCATGCCATAAAGGCAAGCAAACAGAGGGAGAACCCCCATATAAACAGCCTAATTGTTGGTGTGCAAGCCGAGATACAAAAAGGGAGGCTTTTAAGATGTCAATGCGTCCAGCTAAATCAACTTGTCTTTTGTCAACCTGAGTAAAATTATATATATATATACATACTGCAGCATGGTCTCCAAGATAAATATGACATTCACTCAGTAGGAAGAGAAATTTCACCTTTTCACCAGCTTAATCCACATATGTTTTAGGGATATTCGATACTTTTACTCATGTGTTTCATACCAATTCCTTCACAAATGTTTTGTCAGTTAAGTGGTTAGACCCCTAAAGGTATTAGACTTTGGCAGCTCACGAAGTTCATGACTGAAGCTGGCTTCATAGTAAGTCTAGCCTGTGCATTCTGGAAATGAGTGGGCACTCCCCCAAGATTGACTTTGCACAGACCCTTGTGAATTGTTGGTCAGAAGCAGCTTGGGCTGGATTGGCCCTCTGTGCTGTGTCCCTAAGCGCGTCTGTAGGTGCACGTGATCATATTCACACGGGAACTTCCCTCTATTAGTCACAGAACAGGCAGGAGTAGCATGGCAGGAACAAACTTTGCAGCAATATCTTGCGATCCCGGCAAGGCTCATAATTGAGCTGCTCTGTGCTCAAAATCCAGCGTCTCCATAGTTCTTGATTCAGGTAGGTAGCTATGTTGGTCTGTCGCAGTAGAAATAAATAAATAAAATTGTCCAGTAGCACCTTGTTGTTTAGTCATTTAGTCGTGCCCAACTCTTTGTGACCCCCCTGGACCAGAGCACGCCAGGCACTCCTGTCTTGCACTGCCTCCCGCAGTTTGGTCAAACTCATGCTGGTAGCTTCGAGAACACTGGCCAAACATCTCATCCTCTGTCGTCCCCTTCTCCTTGTGCCCTCCATCTTTCCCAACATCAGGGTCTTTTCCAGGGAGTCTTCTCTTCTCATGAGGTGGCCCAAAGTATTGGAGCCTCAGCTTCAGGATCTGTCCTTCCACTGAGCACTCAGGGCTGATTTCCTTCAGAATGGAGAGGTTTGATCTTGCAGTCCATGGGACTCTCAAGAGTCTCCTCCAGCACCAGAATTCAAAAGCATCAATTCTTCGGCGATCAGCCTTCTTTATGGTCCAGCTCTCACTTCCATACATCACTACTGGGAAAACCATAGCTTTCGTGTGCTTGCATCTGAAAGGTATCTGAAGAAGTGTGCCTGCACACAAAAGCTTATACCTGGAACATACTTAGCTGGTCTCTAAGGTGCTACTGGACAATTTATTTATTTATTTCATAGTTCTTGGGTGTGCAACATGGCCTGACTCTGATGCACAGGCATTGCAGTACATTAGCATTATGTCAGTTTCAAAAGGAACGTCTCACCAAACACATTACATTCCCAAGGTGCACCTTGTTGGACTTTTAAAATTCAACCGTGTTTTGGAAACTTGGAATATACAGTGGTCCCTTGGTTCTCAAATGCCTTGGTACTTAAACAACTTGGAACTCAAACACTGCAAACTCAGAAGGAGGTGTTCTGGTTTCTGATAATTTATCGGAAGCTGAACATGCTCTGCATTGAGTGTTACACTTCCGATTTAAGAACCACATTTCTGTTTTGAGTGTTACACTGAGGTCTGTCTGTTTCTGCTATTTATTTTGCATTTTTGTGGCTCTTTTTGTTTGTTTTTTGTGACTGTGTGGAACCCAGTTCAGCTACTGATTGATTGTTTGTGTGACTGCAGTACATTGTTTATTGCTTTCATTTTATGGACCAATGGCCTCATTAGATGGAAAAAAATAATGTTAAATGGCTGTTTTAGGGGTTGTTTTTAAAAGATTTTAAAACAGATTAATTTGTTTTGCATTACTTTCTATGGGAAAGTGTGCCTTGGTTTTGGAACGCTTTGGTTTTGGAACGGACTTCTGGAACGGATTAAGTTTGAGAACCAAGGTACCAGTGTAAGAGAGTTTTATTTCAGCTAGGCTAGTGGATCATGCCTGATGCTCAGTCAGAACAAAGCTAGATTGCAACTCAGTCTGAACATGTTTTTCGGTTGTCTGGATTGTGCCCATGCAGATTTTCCCTATTTCCTGTTTTAAACAACAGCATTTATGCACAGTTATCTCAGGGCACCTAATAACTGGTGGGCTGTTTTTGTGTGTGGGTATATTCTCTAACGAGGGACGCGGGTGGCGCTGTGGGTTAAACCACAGAGCCTAGGACTTGCCTAGAAGTCAGAAGGTCGGTGGTTTGAATCCCCATGATGGGGTGAGCTCCTGTTGTTTGGTCCCTGCTCCTGCCAACCTAGCAGTTCAAAAGCACGGCAAAGTGCAAGTAGATAAATAGGTACCACTCTGGCGGGAAGGTAAACGGTGTTTCCATGTGCTGCTCTGGTTTGCCAGAAGCGGCTTAGTCATGCTGGCCACATGACCCGGAAGCTGTACGCCGGCTTCCTCGGCCAATAAAGCGAGATGAGCGCCGCAACCCCAGAGTCGGTCATGACTGGACCCAATGGTTAGGGGTTCCTTTACCTTTACCTTTATATTCTCTAACATGTGATTGGTGCAATAATAATGCAATTGTAGGGGATTCTTATGGGGCTGGCTCCACATCATTCTGCTTCCTGTCTGGCTCTCCAGTTCTTTCCCATGGTTCCAACAGCATTATTACCACCTGTTTGCTGCTTTTCATTGCCACAGACACATCCTTCCCAAGTGTTGGGATCAGCTTTCTTTGAGGGATGGTAAAAGGTAAAAGGTAAAGGACCCCTGGACAGTTAAGTCCAGTCAAAGGTGACTATGGGGTTGCAGTGCTCATCTCGCTTTCAGGCTGAGGGAGCCGGCCTTTGTCCACAGACACCTGTTCCGGGTCATGTGGCCAGCACATCTAAATAATCTCTCAAAGGATCTGTTGATGGCATTTTACCATTGTACAGTGGTACCTCAGGTTACATACGCTTCAGGTTACATACGCTTCAGGTTACAGACTCCGCTAACCCAGAAATAGTGCTTCAGGTTAAGAACTTTGCTTCAGGATGAGAACAGAAATTGGGCTCCGGCGGCGCAGCAGCAGTGGGAGGCCCCATTAGCTAAAGTGGTGCTTCAGGTTAAGAACAGTTTCAGGTTAAGTACGGACCTCCGGAACGAATTAAGTTAACCTGAGGTACCACTGTATTGAGACAACACTTAACTGGGCTACTTGTGCGGAAAGGCCACTGAGAGGTTTGATTTCAACCAAGTGGTATATGCATGTTGTGAAGTAAAACACATGGCCTTAAACAGAGGTTGCCCCGAGGTTGGGGGAGCCCAGCACATGTTGTGGGTGATGTCACACGCATGATGCACGTTGCATGCGTGTGACATTGCATGAACAATGTAGAATCATCTAGAGAAGTCTGAGCTCTCAGCTGCAACCTGCGATGTGCGTGATGAGGGCCCTGCTCCTTTCGCACAATGACTGAGGTGGGTGGAGACACGTCGGTCCCCTGGAATTGGCACACCTGGCCTTAAGGGAAGACTGGAATCATAGAGTTGGAAAGTTGGTAGGGAATTGCACTTTTGTGCACTTATTAGAGGGTTTCAGCTCCACTAGGCTAGAGAAGCCGAACCACTAATTTTGACCTTGGGATGACCTTCCTAGATCAGAATTGTGGTTTGCTGGAGAAAGCTGGCAGGGAGAGCCATAACAGCCAATGCTCTTTCCATTCTATGCGCAGAGAATGTCAGACTTTGTGACTGTCATCCTAGCATGCTATTCACCTTTCACCAACACGGGATTCGGCTTTTTTCGAATGTGTATATTAAATAGCACAGCACTGAAAGCAGGTTGTTGTCATAATTCAAGCCTCTTATTTTTCTGCACAGCTGCTGACATTCTTTTCAACTCCGCTCTCTCCCCCCTCCCCATCTCAACTCACCTGTGTAAACACCAGGATACATTTTTCTTCTGGATTTTCTTTGCACATTAAGAAGGCAGAAACAGTCTGCTTTTTCCTCAGGGTAAAGGAGATAGCTACCCTTTCCTCACGGTGCCACAGCTAGAGAGAGGGAGCCACAAGGCTGATTCATTCTCTCTGTCTCTCTGCAAATTGCAGAATGATGCTTTTCACAGGGATCCTTGTGGATTTGGAAGGGTGTTCAGTTCTTGATGCAGATGATGGAAACCACAGCGATTCTGGTCCTCAGTGACTGTGCATGTATATTGTTCAATAAACAATATATTGCACACTATAAAGGTAAAGGTAAAGGTACCCCTGCCCGTACGGGCCAGTCTTGCCAGACTCTAGGGTTGTGCGCCCATCTCACTCTATAGGCCGGGAGCCAGCGCTGTCTGCAGACACTTCCGGGTCACGTGGCCAGCGTGATGAAGCTGCTCCGGTGAGCCAGAGCCGCACACGGAAACGCCATTTACCTTCCCGCTGGTAAGCGGTCCCTATTTATCTACTTGCACCCGGGGGTGCTTTCGAACTGCTAGGTTGGCAGTCGCTGGGTGCCGATCGGCAAGTCCTAGGCACTGAGGTTTTACCCACAGCGCCACCCGCGTCCACACTATAAAACAGAAGAAGAAATAATTGAAAATGTTTCTTCATGTGAAACATATGAAGAATTTGGGTCATTCAGGATTGGGATCAGAAGCGGGGCTGTCTTCTGCCCATTTGGAATGTCCCAGTTAAATCGGGACTTAAATCGGGGTCTGACATTGCCATCTAATCTGCAGTTAAAAGGTAAAGGGACCCCTGACCATTAGGTCCATTTGTGACCGACTCTGGGGTTGCGGCGCTCATCTCGCTTTTTTGGCCGAGGGAGCCGGCGTACAGCTTCTGGGTCATGTGGCCAGCATGACTAAGCTGCTTCTGGCGAACCAGAGCAGCGCACGGAAATGCCGTTTACCTTCCCGACGGAGCGGTACCTATTTATCTACTTGCACTTTGTCGTGCTTTCGAACTGCTAGGTTGGCAGGAGCAGGGACCGAACAATGGGAGCTCACCCCGTCAAGGGGATTCGAACCGCCGACCTTCTGATCGGCAGTCCTAACCCACAGCGCCACCCATGTCCCTAATCTGCAGTTAGTCCCATGGATTAAGCTAAGAATCTGCATCTTACAAATAAAATTGTTTGTAAAATTGAAAATTTAATAAAAATATTTAAAGAAGAGCTAATAACCTGCATCTTTAATATGGAAGATTTTTATGGGTCTGTAGCTTTAACACAGTGTTAGGGAACCTTTGGTGTGTGGGCTTGATTCGGCTCGCTTGGCCTCTTCATTTGGTTTATAGCACTCTTTCAGCCCCAAGCAATGGCCCTACCCCAATCTTGCTCATCTGATAAATGTTTCAGGTTGAAAAAAAGGGTTGCCAGTCTAAAGAGTTAGGCAGAGGAATGTTCTGAAGTTTATTCAAGATGCATTGCATTGTGTGTGTGTCTGTCTAGCAGCATATTCCGCTGTCGCTACCCATTTTGGGGTCATGATGAAGTTGCTGTTTTGCTGAAAGTGTAAGAGTTACAGATCCTGTAACTAGCATTTGGGGTGTTGGCTTAGAGTTGCTCCGCAGTAATTGATTTACAGCTGCGGCTACGAAACCACAAGGAGCACCTTATGAGGATAAATATGAGTAACTGCACCTGTACTTCTCGAAGCAAGGCTCCCAAAATTCTCCACTCAGCACAATCCTTCTCTCCGTTTGGAGCTGAAAAGAATAAATCACAAGCCGGCTTCATGGAAGGAATTTTTATTGTTTCGGGGGGAAATCAGCATTTTTCATACACTAGCTCCCCATCATTTAGAGAAGCAGGGGATTTTGCTCAGGCTGTTTAAGCTGCAAGCCTTAAAGCTACTTACTCCCGAGTGGCCCCACTGAAGTCAGTAAAGATTTTTTCCAGGTTGTGGTTTTATATTTCGCTTGTCTTCTGTCCCAGATACCAGCTTGCAGCCCAGAGACACTAGACGTTCCTCCTTTCAATTCAAACTAATGGAAAAGCCTCTCCTCCTTCTGGAGGGGAGGGATTGTGATCGGGAACCGTTCCCGCGCTTTGCAGGGGGCGTTCCGGCCCCTGCTCTACATCACCGCTGATGCGCCACGCTCTCCGGTCAGTCTTCCAATCAGTGGGAAGCTTGGGGGCGGGGTTTAGCCGCTCAAATGTGGCCGCGGCAGCTCTTTTCCTCATTGCACTGCCGGGTTTCATCGGGTCACCCACCCACCCTTCCCTTTAGTTCATCCTTTTGCACTTGACCTTGCTATGGACCCTGGTTGGTCACCTTGGTTGCCCAAGGGTCCTGGTAGGAGATTTTCCCAATTGGCAAATTGGCACCGGCCACTTGGTTTTTCATAGCAATTCGTCACAACTTTTCCAGTATTTGCAGTTAGGCATTGGAATGTGTTGTTGGTGTATGGAAGGGCAGGGTGTGGCCATCGCCTACCCCTTCCTTATGGGTATTCTGTTAAAGGAATCCGGCGGTCATGGATCCTGTCTGATGCCCTGCTGGGGCTGGGGGCCATGGCACGACCCCCGGTGACATCAGGGGAGAGCTTACAGTTGTATTTGCATCAACAGGCTCCCCCTACTGGTGGTCAACCTTTGTTAGACTCACCCCTCCCTGAGTGGGTGGAGTCAAACTTTGATGTTTTCCCAATGCCTAAGCCAATACCTCTCACATGCTGTAATCAATAAAGTTGTGGCCTTTTCTAGCCCATTAACCTAAAATACTGTGTCCATGTGACTTTCTTATCCCCAAGCGAGGTGGGCGGGTCCTCGAATCACAATCGGTGAGGTTTCAGTTAGTTCTTGGCAGATTTCAGGAAGAACCCAGGTCCGAACACTAGGCCAGGGTCTCCCAAACCTGCGTCTCCAGCTGTTTTTGGACTACAGTTCCCATCATCCCTGACTACTTTGACTTTCCCTAGCTCTTAAAATGAAGACCTTTTAAATGTCTCATATATTGCCTTTTATTTCTGTATGCAGTTTGATTTCTTCTCCAGAGGCGTGAGCGGTTTTACATTTGGCCTTCTTGTTTGTTTCCTTTATTGCTCTTTGCATATTGGTTTATGCAAATGCTGCCTCTGTGGATGAGGGGATTAGAAATGGTTTAAGCAAATGAGGAACAAACAAATAACGATCCCCATAAACTCAGGGAGAATGGAGTCTTGCAGGTATCATCAGCGTTAAGCAAAACCAGAAGTTCCCGACAGGGCAAATTACGATTATGGCTATGTCTTTTTCAGGAGAGATTTGTGTATTGGTTTTACATCAGGCATAGGACAGTTGGGTTGCCATCCTTTGTCATGAGAGGGCTCCTGTGCCTTTAACACACACACACACACACACACACACACACACACACACACACACAATCTATAAACAAGCAAACCTTTCCCAGCACTGAATCTGAACACAAGAGCCCTGGAAGAAAAAAAAAGTTGGCTATACTTGTACTGCAGGAGTGGAATAACTACAGTGGTACCTCAGGTTACATACGCTTCAGGTTACATACGCTTCAGGTTACAGACTCCACTAACCCAGAAATAGTGCTTCAGGTTAAGAACTTTGCTTCAGGATGAGAACAGAAATTGTGCTCCGGCGGCGCGGCAGCAGCAGGAGGCCCCATTAGCTAAAGTGGTTAAGATTAAGAACAGTTTCAGGTTAAGTACGGACCTCCAGAACAAATTAAGTACTTAACCCGAGGTACCACTGTATTGGCACATCCTATTGCCCCTGGTTTGCTGTTTCTTCACAACTGATTAGAGATGGGCAAGTCTGTCCATTTTGGTTTGGTTTCATTCCATTTTGAATGTTTCCACTCCAGTTCAGGCACGGGTAGGCAACCTGAGGCCCGGGGGCTGAATCCAGCCCAATCGCCTTCTAAATCCGGCCTGCGGATGGTCTGGGAATCAGCATGTTTTTACATGAATAGAATGTGTGCTTTTATTTAAAATGCATCTCTGGGTTATTTGTGGGGCATAGGAATTCGTTCATCCCCCCCCCTCAAAATACAGTCCAGCCCCCCACAAGGTCTGAGGGACAGTGGACTGGCCCCTCCAGAAAAAGTTTGCTGACCCCTGGCCCGGTCTCCACATTTTTTGCATCAGTTCACATTTAAAAAGTAAAGAAAATTCATCATCATTTCAGTACAAATTTCTCCTAATATACACATTTTTGTTTGCTTTTTTGTGCTCACTGTACATTTTCTTTTGCAAAGCAGCCCCCCCCCCCAATAATACATGTTTGTGTGTAATTTTCAGTAATATATGCATTTTTATTCACACTCCCCCAGTATATGTGACTTTGCACACATAACACAGCGGAAGAGCTGCAGTGCAAAATTCAGAGAAGTGTGATTGCAAAGGATTTCTCTCTTTCAGTTCCCAGATATGGTTTTGCAAAGTGCAAATTAGGTAAATTCACCTTAGAATCAAAGTTCTCATCCATCCCTAGTGCTGGTCTTTGGTCTCCATGGACCTATTAGCCCCTGTGGGTCCAGCTGAGGATTACTTATGGTTGTTAAGCTTCGCTGCTGATTTTTGCAACCAAGCTGCTGCTAAAGGGTAGGGAATCACCATCATGATCCACAACAACAACTCTAGGATTCTAAGAGTGAGCTTGGGGTACTTTTACTCCACCAGGCCTTTGGTCAGGATGCAGTTTGACTTACTTTCCTGTGTATAAAACAAGCCTGAAGGAGGCCCCCTTATCCGCTCACAGGTCCTTGTATGATCAGTGGAAACAGTTGGTCCAGGCAAGTATCAACCACTCTCAACTCCAACCTAATAATTGCCACCTGCCCAGATTTTAACTTGTCTGAATTAATTTTAAGATGTATTTTAATTAATTGATGTCTGTTTTTATGCATGTTGTGTTGTTTTTATGATGTTAGCTGCCCTGAGCCCGGCCTCGGCCAGGGAGGGAGGGATACAAATAAAATCTTCCTCCTCCTCCTCTTTCTCTTCTTCTTCTTCTTCTTCTTCTTCTTCTTAGCCCTGGAACAGGTACCAATAAGTGCTGGTTCTAAACCTTTTGATTTCCAGGAGTGCCTAATAGGAAGAAGCAACTGCTTTCCAGTGAAATCCAAAACCCCCACTTTAGAACCATCTTTATGTATGCAACTAGGGCGGCTAGAATTTTAGTAGCAAAAACCTGGAAATGTGACTCAATTCCTACAAAGCTTGACTGGCAGGTGAAGATGGTAGAATAGCTTGAACTTGCGAAAATGACTGGGAGAATAAGAGGAAACTCAAACCAGAAAGTGTGTAAAGGGTGGATAACATTTAAAGAATATCTAAAACAATATTGTGAAAATGCAGATCTCCCGACAGGTCTAGATTGAATCTTGAATAGTAAGGAAAACTATAAATGTAGAAAATTTTCTGGATATGTAACAGATAGAACAGGAAACGTGTAAAGGTGAAGAATATGTAGAAAGCACAAAGAGGTGAACAGGAAGTCAAAATTGTGTGTGATGTTAGACGATGTGTTGTTAGTCAATGTTTAGTTGTCACTGAGGTATTGCCATTGTTTGTCTGTGTTGTTACATGTAAATTGTTTTGCGATAAAATAAAAGGAATAAGGAACAGCTTTCTCTGAAGAATTCACTGTGACCTTGGTTGTTGTCGTTATCATTCCCATCAATTACCAGGGCAGGTTAAAACCATTTAAGATACAGTTTTAAACAGTTTCAACAAGAGCAGCGTTTGGCACAGAGTCCTTTCCTGTCACCCTGTCCCTAATTTAAGAGGTACAACATGTTCAGAGGCCTTTCCTCCCACATTAGACCAGTAGGAGCCTCAGCAAATAATTGAATTAGACAGGTAACCATCAAAAGCATATAAATCCCCCAAACGTGCTTGCTTGTTACTTGTAATTAAAGGAGAGGTTTCTCTAACAGGAGTGGCTGGTGGTTTGCCAATCCTTGCTGCCCCAAAGGTCCCTTTGACTGTGATCTTAGGGAAGAGGTTTCAATCATAATTACATGAGATTCTGCTGGATGATCTATGACATCAGCTACTTGCTTTCCTACAGATCCTACAGCTATTCATGTAAAGACATGGGAGAAAAGGGAAAGGTTAATTTTATTTTCTATTTTAATATTTCCCCCCTGCCCTCATAGTCCCTGTGAAGCAGTTTAGGATGAAATGACAACTGGCATTGGGTCACACTGTAAGTTCATGACCGAGGAGGAATTTTAGCCAAAGTCTCTCTGGTCTAAATCCAACACCCTAACCACATTTAAGGACATATATCATAGCCAGACTTTTCCATCTAACTGTGTGCTGGTCGACATTAAGGATGGGAAAGCTCCAATTTAGGCCCACAAGGTCATTTCCCCCAAACCGTGCCCATCTGCTCCCAAATGTGATGGCAGATGTGGGGCACATAGAGATAAGGACGTAGGTGGCGCTGTGGTCTAAACCACTGAGCCTCTTGGGCTTGTAATCAGAAGGTCGGTTGTTAGAATCCCTGTGACGGGGTGAGCTCCCGTTGCTCTGTCCCAGCTCCTGCCAACCTAGCAGTTCGAAAGCACGCCAGTGCAAGTAGATAAATAGGTACCGCTGCAGCGGGAAGCTAAACAGCATTTCCATGTGCTCTGGTTTCTGTCATCGTGTTCCGTTGCACCAGAAGCGGTTTAGTCCTGCTGGCCACATGACCCAGAAAGCTGTCTGTGGACAAACGCCGGCTCCCTCGGCCTGAAAATGAGATGAGTGCCTCAACCCCATAGTCACCTTTGACTGGACTTAACTGTCCAGGGGTCCTTTACCTTTACTTTTTATGTAGAGATGCAACTTGATTGGCTGCTTTTGCACCTGAACTCTGCAGAAAGCAGGAGCAAACTCCTTGCTCATCAGCTGATGGATGGAGAGTTCAATCCGGCTTGGTTTGGATATGTGAGAGGGTTTCCTGCAGGGAGCTCTCTTGTGCACCAAATCCCGCAGAAAGAAGAAGAAGAAAGAGGAAGCTGATGTGCAGAGAGTTCAATCCTGCTCGCTCATTCACTCCTCCATCTCTTGGCCAACTTGGGTGGGTGGTCCCATCAAAATGTCTCCCCGCCCTGGTCCACAGTGACTGGTAGCAGTGCTTCTGGATTTCCCACAGGGCAGGGATCTTTCTCAGTCTTATCTGGGGATTAAACCTGGGACCTGGTGCATGCAAAGCAAAGCTGTGCCATTAAACTGTAGCTGCTCTCCCAAAATCACTCCATTATATAATCAAGCTCTCTTTCCATCTCATCAGGCCTGGCTCCATGGCATCATTCAAGTTATCTTTGCAGCAAGTAGTGAGAGGATTCATAAGGCAGTTGTCTTGGTAAGTCATAATTCTGTGCTTGAACACTGCAAAATCTGACTGCAAAATCTAGCTCTTTGGTAGAAGCTAGAACCTCCACAATCCCCCACTAAAAAGCTGAGCTGTGAAATTATATCTATGTGTCAAAAGCTTCTCCATGCAATGAAGCCATTGAGACTCTTCTCCAGGCAATGTATCCCAGAGCAATCCTTTCCCACAAACTTTCAGTGAACCTTGGGAAATATTGGCCATTCTACATGCTGCAGTAGATGGATGTGCTCTCCATTAATCTTTTGCATGATAAATAATACCGGTGATTTAAAGCACACGTTGCTTCCCTTTGCTGTCACGGAAAGGAAGGGCATTCGTTTCCAGTAGCAGTTTGCAGAAAGTAACGGCCACCACTGTTGCAAGCCTGCAGCGTGGCTTTCTCCTTGCGCAAAATAAATCAAGACATCTCACTTGAACTTTCCTCAACCTGCCCTCCTGTTCCAAGGTTTAATTGGTGGAGAGTCAGAGGAACAACACTCTGAGCCTCTGAATCACTCTGTTTATGCACTTTTATCTGCATGGCTGACGATTTGTTTGGATTGTTACTCTACTGCCATAGTCACTTTTTCAGATATGCTAAAATGTTGTGACCGAGCCCTCTTTCATACACAAGGAAATAGAAACTTCATGGGGAGTACAAGGGCAAATGCCAATAGTTGAAGGGTCAAAATATATGAGAAAATCTAGCTGGAATGGGGTGGCTGAGTGGATCCAGGTTGTTGTGCAGGCATCATTGTGGGGTAGGGTGATCCATGCGACCATCACCTCCAGGCTTGACTACTGTAATTCGCTCTACGCGGGGCTGCCCTTGAAGCTGTCCCAGAAACTCCAGCGGGTGCAGAATGCTGCAGCGAGGCTCCTCACAGGGTCTCTGCCATGGGAGCATATTCACACAGTGCTTTTCCAGCTGCACTGGCTCCCGGTGGAGTACAGGGTCAGATTTAAGGTGCTGGTTTTGACCTTTAAAGCCCTTCATGGCTTAGGACCCTTGTACCTACGGGACCGCCTCTCCCGGTATGCCCCACGGAGAGCCTCAAGGTCCATAAATAGCAACACCCTAGAGGTCCCGGGCCCTAAGGAAGTTAGATTAGCTTCAACCAGAGCCAGGGCCTTTTCAACTCTGGCTCCGGCCTGATGGAACGCTCTGTCTCATGAGACCAGGGCCCTGCAGGATCTGATTTCTTTCCGCAGGGCCTGTAAGACAGAGTTGTTCCGCCTGGCCTTTGGCTTGGAGCCAATTTGATTCCCTCCCCCTCTTTCTTTTTTCTTTTTCCTTTCTCCTCCTGTGATGAGGCTGCATTTTAATATTTTAATGTTTCAATATTTTAATGTTGTATTTTAATCTTGTTTTTAAGTTGTATTCATTCAACTTGTTTTTATTATTGCTTGTTAGCCACCCTGAGCCCGGCCTTGGCTGGGGAGGGTGGGGTATAAATAATAATAATAATAATAATAATAATAATAATAATAATTGGGATGCAGGTGGCGCTGCGGTCTGAACCTCTGAGCCTCTTGGGCTTGTCGATCAGAAGGTCAGCAGTTGAAATCCGCCCAACAGAGTGAGCTCCCGTTGTTCTGTCCCAGCTCCTGCCAACCTAGCAGTTCGAAAGCACACCAGTGCAAATAGATAAATAGGTACTGCTGTGGTGGGAAGGTAAGCAGCGTTTCCGTGCGCTCTGGTTTCCATCACGGTGTTCCATTGCACCAGAAGTGGTTTAGTCCTGCTGTCCACAAAACCATGAAAGCTGTCTGCAGACAAACGCCGGCTCCCTTGGTCTAAAGTGAGATGAGTGCCGCAACCCCATAGTTGCCTTTGACTGGACTTAACCGTCCAGGGGACCTTTACCTTTTTTTACCTAAAGAGGTGATGGGGTCCCCATTCCTTAAAAAAAAGCACCCTGGACCCCATAACTACCAGCGGTCTTCCTTGTTAATTTATTACAGAATTTGTATACTGCTTAATGTCCAACATGTTAGATTTCTGACAGAGATATAACCATGTATTTTAGATTAATGCTTCCATTCTAAACATATTTTCTCAGAAGGAAGTCCCACAGATTTTGATGGACTTAACTTCCAAGTATGCATTTTTAGGCTTGCAGTTTTGTTTCAATTTCAGTTTATGATCAGTTTTGTTTGCTTCCTTCAAGCAACTGCAGGGATCCAGCAATGGAGTGGGGAGCTACTCACAAGCCTATGCACACTTAACTAGGAGTAAGTCACTTTGAAGATTACAGAACTTACTTTTGAGTAGACATGCATAGGGTTGCACTCTGACGATGCAGTTCCAAACATACTTATTGGAGAGTATACCTCATGGAAAATAGGACTTCTGCATAAACATGCCTAGGATTCAGCTGTTAATCATGTTTACTGCAATTTCACAGAGATACTTGCTGGAAAATAGGAACAAAGAGCCTATTATAATGACCGATGTGGGACTGAACATAATGCACAGCATTTGCATAACTCTATAAAATGTGTTACTTTTGACTGGTTTGAAGTCATTGGCTTATATTTCAATCCACAACAGTCATCCACCCGATTCTCAAACACCACAGCACACCTAATGCGCTTAGAGGCGCTGAAGTAAATGCTTTGGTGATGCATGGATTTTTTACAACAGTTTGTTTTAAATGCCACACAAGGAAGTGTACATATTGATGGTCTTTTTAAAAACTCCTCCAATTTACAGTACACAGTTCATGTTTTCATAAAAACGCTTCCTGGTCACTACTGTAATGGGCACATTTCACTCGTGATAAGAAGTCTGCATAGGAACATTTCAGGGAAACGCTTGTAACCTAAGGAAAGACTCTCCCTCCTCCATGCTTCTCTTTATCCTCTTATATGCACTGTGTTCATTCATATTGTATTATTGCTCTATGTAATCTACATAAAATATTTGCAAAATTTTTTAATTTCACCCTTTCAAATTTCAGGTAAAATAAATTCTGTCACTGAAACACAAGAGGGTTGTATTATTCACACTACAAAATATTGGGACAGGTATATAAGGCATGGCTACAATTCTAAAGAAGGCTGATCACCGAAGAATTGATGCTTTTGAATTATGGTGCTGGAGGAGACTCTTGAGAGTCCCATGGACTGCAAGAAGATCAAACCTATCCATTCTTAAGAAAAGCAGCCCTAAGTGCTCACTGGAAGGACAGGTCCTAAAGCTGAGGCTCCAATACTTTGGCCACATTATGAGAAGAGAAGACTCCCTGGAAAAGACCCTAATGTTGGGAAAGATTGAGGGCACAAGGAGAAGGGGATGACAGAGAACAGTGGATAGTGTTCTCGAAGCTACCAGCATGAATTTGACCAAGCTGCGGGAGGCAGTGGAAGTCAGGAGTGCCTGGCGTGCTCTGGTCCATGGGGTCACAAAGAGTCGGACATGACTAAACAACTAAACAGCAACAACAATTCTATGTGCACCGTTACGGGGGGGGGGGGATTCCATAAAATTCAGTGGGATATTCCTGAATAAACATGTGCAGGATTACTTTGTGCCACTGCTATACCTGTGAGGACATATTTATACCAGACACCACCAACTCAGTCCAATGCATGTATGTTTGCTTGTTTTTCCTGCAGAAGCACACGGTTGACTCATTTTCAGCTTGTGATCTGCAAAGATTCCTAGATCCTTTTCACACGTTCTGCTGGTAAGCCAGGTGTCCCCCGTCCTATATTTGTGCATATATATTGCCATATGGGTTGCCGTATTTCATAAAGTGAAAATCCAGATGCACAAAAGTTGTTGAGCTTTTTTGGCGAAATCTAAATAAAATAAAATAAATAAATGAGGTTTTTTGAGCTATTTTAAATGAACTTTTCCAAAATCTACACTTACTGACATGGGCTGCCATACGTCCGGATTTTCCTGGACATTTCAGTGATTTTCACCCAGATGCTGCTGTGTCTGGGGAATCCCGGATGTATGGCAACCCTGGATTTTGTTGGCAAAGCAATGAAAAAAGCTAGGAAGAAGAAGAAGAAGAGTTTGGATTTGATATCCCACTTTATCACTACCCGAAGGAATTTCAAAGCGGCTAACAATCTCCTTTTCCCTTCCTCCCCCACCACAAACACTCTGTGAGGTGAGTGGGGCTGAGAGACTTCAGAGAAGTGTGACTGGCCCAAGGTCACCCAGCAGCTGCATGTGGAGGAGCGGAGACACGAACCCAGTTCCCCAGATTACAAGTCTATCGCTCTTAACCACTACACCACACTGGCTCTGGTGACCCACTTTCCCTTCCTTTCCTGAAATGCGAAGAGACTGCTGAAGAATTGAGGTTACCATGAATATCGGCTGTTGCTCGGTTAAAAAGAACAACACCAGCCCCCCTTTCCAAGATAAACGAGATAAGAGAATTTACACACTTGGATGTATTTACTGCTAATGGAGAACATGTTCATGTCTGATGTGTATATTAAAAGCATTGTTAAGGGACAATTCATCCTTATGTGCTTATTACTCCTTGCTTGCTAATGAAGTCTGTTTTGGATTTCCTCTGGTAATGTCGTTCTAAAGTGGCCAAAAAGAACTTGGTGTTTTGCAGAGCAGAAATCACAGGGCTCTTCACAGCCAAAGTCCAGGACTTTGCCATTTCACTGATGCCAATGGGAGAGATGTCAGCATGCGCTTAGATGGGCCCTTTTATTTTAGCAAAATGAAAACTTGCTAGTAAAAACTGGATTTTGGAATGGAAAAGAGAAACTGGACTTGAGTCACTTTTCTCAGGTTTGGTTTTGTTTAAAGAGATTTTTGCCTGAGGCCAATCATTCCTCATAAGCTGAGATATTTATCCTGGGAAGTTAGGTTTAGCAGTATACATAAATGTAAAAATTTTACATATTTAGTGATGGATATTGGAAATGTGTCTCAAAGCTATCTATTAAATTGTGATTTTAACACAGTATTAAATGAGAAATGGACCTTCTTTTTAGATTTTTTTAAAAAATATGTAAAGTACTTCCAACACCTAGAAGCAACATTTATTTATTGGTGTTAGAAATTTCTAAGCTGCACTGTCAAATTTCAGAATAGAATACCAAATCAGACTGGGGCAAAGAATGTTTCCAGGCAGGCCTCAGAGTTGGGTCTCAGCTCCCCATGATTCAACCTCCAGTAATGGCGCTGTGGGTTAAACCACAGAGCCTAGGACTTGCCGATCAGAAGGTTGGCGGTTTGAATCCCTGCGACAGGGTGAGCTCCCGTTGCTCGGTCCCTGCTCCTGCCCACCTAGCAGTTCGAAAGCACGTCAAAGTACAAGTAGATAAATAGGTACCACTCTGGCGGGAAGGTAAACGGCGTTTCCATGCGCTGCTCTGGTTCACCAGAAGCAGCTTAGTCATGCTGGCCACATGACCCGGAAGTTGTCTGTGGACAAACGCCGGCTCCCTCGGCCAATAAAGCGAGATGAGCGCCACAACCCCAGAGTTAGCCATGACTGGACCTAATGGTCAGGGGTCCCTTTACCTTTAATTGTCTTGGAACAATTTCTGCCTTGAAAATATTCCTTGAAGAAAGTTCACTTAATGGTCACATGTGCCAGTTAACTTAACACTAGTGGCAGAAATAAATTCTTCCATATATCACAATAATGTTGGCTGTAAAAAATTGGAACTTATCATCAGATTTTATTCTTTTTCCATTTAATTTAATTTTACATGCCTGAAATGAAATTTGGTTTCATGACAAGTATATGATATTTGGACCGATACCAAGAAGATCAGCATGACCTCAGGCTAATGACCTCCACATTTTTGCAGCAATTTGTGATTTAAAAAATATCCCCTAAAAATGCAACAGTATTTTACTGCAAATTTCTCCTCATTAACATATTTTTGTATGCAGTTTTGATTAACCTACACAATTTTCCATTTTCCACTATACAGTGCATGTGTACAGTGGTACCTCGGGTTACATACGCTTCAGGTTACAGACTCTGCTAACCCAGAAATAGTGCTTCAGGTTAAGAACTCTGCTTCAGGATGAGAACAGAAATCATGCTCCGGCGGTGCGGCAGCAGCAGGAGGCCCCATTAGCTAAAGTGGTGCTTCAGGTTAAGAACAGTTTCAGGTTAAGTACGGACCTCTGGAACAAATTAAGTATTTAACCCGAGGTACCATGGTATATGCTATTCTTACTTCTATATTCACTTTTATACCCATTTCCCCTTAATACAAAAGTGTTTGTAAACCTTGTTTGGCTAAAGAATTGCATTGTGAAATTTGTATAATTGCAAATTTCAAAGGATAGCTCTGTTTTGTTTCATGGATTGTGAAAACTTGCTGAATTTGGCTTTGAATGAAAACTGAATTGAATTTCTCCCCATTCCTACCCTGTGCAAGGATGACACACAAACTCTCAGTTCTACCTCGAAAGACTCCCACCTTGAGTCGTAGAGCAGTTTCCTATCGACTGTGGCCTGTGTCATATTTTTAATACGGTGAAGTGGATTTTATGTACACTTGACAGTATAAACTAACAAACTGGATCTGGATATGAACAGAGTGCTAATTCTTCCTTGCAATGCTGGACTTGTTCCTACTTGTGGGTTCTCTCTGAGCAAGCGGCGTAAACTGAAGCCAGAGTGTAAATGCAGCTGCTCCATGACAATTGATCCTCGATTCCCCGCTCCCAAGACAGGTTTTGATGCCATCCATCATCCATCGCTTTCTCTTCTGCGGAATAAGAAGTGGCAACTTTCCTTGCCAAGCTCATATATACAGCAGTACCTTGGTTCTCAAATGCCTTGGTACTCAAACAACTTGGAACCCAAACACTGCAAACCCGGAAGTAGGTGTTCTGGTTTGTGAACTTTTTTTCAGAAGCCGAACGTGCTCCGTTTTGAGTGTTACTCTGAGGTCTGTCTGTTTTTGCTATTTATTTTGCGTTTTTGTTTTCGTGGCTCTTTTGTTTTTGTTTACGTGACTGTGTGGAACCCAGTTCAGCTACTGATTGATTGATTGATTGATTGTGTGACTGCAATACATTGATTATTGCTTTCATTTGATGGATCAATGGTCTCATTAGAGAGTAAAATTCATGTTAAACTGCCGTTTTAGGGGTTGTTTTTAAAAGTCTGGAACGGATTAATCCATTTTGCATTACTTTCTATGGGAAAATGCGACTTGGTTTTGGAACGCTTTGGTTTTGGAACAGACTTCCGGAACGGATTCAGTTTGAGAACCAAGGGACCACTGTATGTATGTCATGGCAATTCCTTATTGCAGCTCAAGGCTTATTGTTTGCAATGTTGGCTTTCCTCTGCTTAGAGCTCTCCAGCTTCAAAAGTATCCGGATCACAGCTGGTTGCCTAGGGAGCTGCCACCAGGTGAGGCTATTGCTAGAAGCAGAATCAAATCCTCTTGTGTCTTGGTGACAATATGTTGTTGCTGAGTCATTCCCACTGAAACAGAAGGTCTCCAGGGAGGTAAGGAGATTCCTTTTATTAGCCCAACCGCTGTTTTGTGATCTGCACCCAACCTTTGATCTTCATGGATTTTTCTTCACTGCTGTTCAATACCCCCCCTTCCAAAAAAACAAAACAACTAGACTGTGAAACTTGAAAGCCGTCAGATTCTCAACAATAAAAGCCTGATGGTTGGTGCACACAGTTAACACTGTGTTTCTTTCAGGGGCGCTTTGCATTTAAAAACATGCTATTGCCACCTGTAGAATGCTGTGTGGGTCTCATAAAAACGTCTCTCATTACGGGGCCAGCCGCTTTCTTTGAAAGATTGGCAGCGCAAAATGTATCTCTAGATACTGTAGCTGGAAGGAGCGGGGATGTTATGAAAAAGACAAACACAGTGAATAATAACTGTGAATGCAGAAGATTTTGCTTCACTCAAACGCTTTACTGCCTCTGGACAAACTAACCTTCCTAAGCAAATCTTAAACATAACCTGTGGGTTCATGTTACACCTGAAAGGAAAAATAAACTCGGGGAAATTTAAGAAACAGAATACACTGGCTGCTAATGAAAACTGTTTCATCACAGTCAAGGCAGTTCAAACAGGCTAACAAAAGCTTTCCATTTAACTCACTGCCGATGACAACCAGGAGAAAGCGAGCAAGCAGTTGTCTTGTCCGCTCACGAGGACCACACCTTTGGAGGAAAACTTGTCAGCTAGAAAGCCAGTCATTGTTTCTTTGGCTTGGGCTGGGCTGTCTCAGGGGTGACAGGGATTAGCAGATCAAATGGGGCATCAGCCTCACTCCCTGGAGCTTAGAAGGAGGCAACGAACAACTCACATCTCAGAATATAGACTTGCCAGATGTCAGGGGCTCCAGATAGCCTGTGAGTGTAACCATTTTGCTCCACAACGATAAAAACAAAGGATTGGAGACTTCTGCTGGCGTGGATGTCCTAAGTGGCCTGATATCTCCTGATTCATCGAAAAATGCACTCATCCGTGTGTGTGTGTGTGTGTGTGTGTGTGTGTATTAATTTCACCTTTGAATCATTTTAGCCCTGCTTGCAAAAACAAGAGGTTTAGCCCTGCTTGCAAAAACAAGAGTGAGTGACATGCATCTTAGCAAGATGTGGCCTCCGTAGGCCTTGTATCCATGTCCCAAAAGTGCTTTGGCATAACCATAGTTTAAGATGCATCCGATTCTTTCCCTTCTCCGTCTGACACATCTCACTAGATTCCTTGTTAAATGGGAGGATTGAATTTCATTAGGATTCTCAGCCTACCATGACCTTTTTAAACGGAGCATCATAAAAAGGGCAGCGAGAACCCGATACCAGGCAGCAACTTATGTGGGGCCAGCAGGTGACATCGCCTGGTAGTTGTGTGGATCAGGAGCCTACCTTTGTTCTGAATTGAAAACAGCAACACCGCAGAGACGCAAGCCGCCTTTTGTGGAATTGGAAGCAGGGCAAACAGGCCCTGCAGCCCCGATGCAACTTCCTGTCCTGTTGAAATGCTCTACACTGAAGCAATCGTGGTCTGAACCTGCACCTTTTAAAGGCTGCTCTTTAGATCCAATCCTAAAGCTTAGCATGTGAACAAAACAATATGATTAAAGAGATCTGAATCTTGGTAGTGATGCCTGCCCTGTGGAATGGCCTCCCATCAGATTTCAAGGAAATAAACAACCCTCTGACTTTTAGAAGACATCTGAAGGCAGCCCTGTATAGGGAAGTTTTTAATGTCTGATGCCATGTTGTGTTTTAATTTGTTAGAAGTTGCCCAGAGTGGCAAACCAGTCAGATGGGCAGCATATACATAATAAGTAGTAGTAGTTGTTTAGTCATTTAGTCGTGTCCGCCTCTTCGTGACCCCATGGACCAGAGCACGCCAGGCACTCCTGTCTTCCACTGCCTCCCGCAGTTTGGTCAAACTCATGTTGGTAGCTTCGAGAACACTGTCCAACCATCTCGTCCTCTGTCATCCCCTTCTCCTTGTGCCCTCCATCTTTCCCAACATCAGAGTCTTTTCCAGGGAGTCTTCTCTTCTCATGAGGTGGCCAAAGTATTGGAGTCTCAGCTTCAGGATCTGTCCTTCCAGTGAGCTCTCAGGGCTGATTTCCTTCAGAATGGATCGGTTTGATCTTTTTGCAGTCCATGAGACTCTCAAGAGTCTCCTCCAGCACTCCATGGACAAAGACAACAGTAGTAGTAGTAGTAGTAGTTAATGCCTCGGTCATTTACATGATCAAGAGAAGAGTTCCCAATGTCAAAACGTGTTAAACAGAAATTTCACAATAATCGGATGGTGTTGGAAATATTTATGGATTGGTGTAGACACCGGACTGGATTCTGTTTAAATAAAAACAGCTGACATCTTCTGAATGACATTTTCATGAATTCATTCCGTCCTCAATCCTGTTGCTGTTGGATCTGGTACTAGCTTTACTTGAGACTGAAGGGGAAACAGGTCTCAGCCCGTTTATGGTCCGAAAGCCTTCTTGAGTTGCAAGACTAAACCGTCCCCAGTGGTATACGATATCACATTCATCACCGTGATCTAGAACACATGAAATATAGCAGAAACGGTGTGCCTCTTGCCCGTCATCTTCCGCAGATGATCCGTGGTCTCAGCATGCCATTTCATAGGCAACCTGAATCTCCTGCTACAAGAACAAGGCGGAATCAAATTCTCTGCAGAGCCCACTGAGGGCTTGCAAGAGACCCAAATGTGACCCTCCAGTTCAAAGAACATTGACTGAACTAGACTACAGTTACCGACAAACACATTATTAATGGCCGGCAATCAAATGCTTTTGATTAAGGAGAGAAATCTTCCTACAGTATATCAGGATATCTCCTCCTCCCTTGCCAGCTGTTATGGCGATGTGTTCTGCAAAAAGCGAATGCTGCTTTTAAAAAGATGAATTGTGTCTGTGTTAGATTTTATCCTTTTCTGGGCATTTGTTTAAAAGGAGCTGAAAGAGGTTGTTACCACATACAATTGCTATGACTATCAGAGAAATCATTCGTTGTTCACTGTATCTCGTTAGTGCGAAATGCTGCAACAATTCACACTTTGATTGAACGGATCCTTAATTCATATCAGCTGGATACAATCGCATCCGACGTTTGTATAAATAACATAGTCAAACGCTGCATAATATGGCTATATTGTTGCAGTGAACGCCTACAAATCCTTTAGCTTTAAAAAAAGAAGGGGGTTTCTCTCCCCTGGGAAGAAGGCTACACAGCAAAGAGACAGCAGGTGCGATTGGAATTCGGTTAGAATCACTGAGATTGAGCTCAGTGGTGTCAGGATTACTTTCAAAATAACTATTGGCCAATTCACACAAAGCAATGGATAAAGTTAACTGTGGTGGTGAAGAGTTGAGCAAGTGGTCATACCCAGCTCCCATCCACCTTGCCTCAAGGTCAGAGGCAGTATTCTGGGGAGGGACAGTAGGAGGGGGCCATTGGCTGGACTCTCCAGAGGCACCTAGCTGGCTGCTCTGAGAAGCAGGACCCTTGACTAAACAGATGGGCCTTTGGTCTGATCCACCTGGGCTGTTCTTTTCTTTTTTCCTGCTACCCAATCAACCCATTTCCAGGGGCAGGGCACTGAGCTGGGATGGAGTGAAGCAACTTGCTCACAGTGTACTGAACTCCACCCCACCAAATCCACCATCTTGGTTATGTGAAATTAGTTCTTTGCAGAAGCCCGGAGCTAAAAAAACATTTTAAAATACCAGGAATAATATTGAAGATGAATGCATTTTTTTAAAAGATTGGGCGGATTTGATTACATCATGATTTATAATAATAATATAATAATTTATTATTTATACCCCACCCATCTGGCTGGGTTTCCCCAGCCACTCTGGGCTGCTTCCAACTAAAATATAATAACCTATTAAACATTAAAAGCTTCCCTAAACAGGGCTGCCTTCAGATGTCTTCTAAAAGTTTGGTAGTTATTTTTCTCCTTGACATCTAATGGGAGGACGTTCCACAGGGCAGGCACCACTACCAAGAAGGCCCTTTGCTTGGTTCCCTGTAGCTTTGCTTCTCGCAGTGAGGGAACCGCCAGAAGGCCCTCGGCGCTGGACCTCAGTGTCCGGGCAGAACGATGGAGGTGGAGACGCTCCTTCAGGTATACTGGACCGAGGCCGTTTAGGGCTTTAAAGGTCAGCACCAACACTTTGAATTGTGCTTGGAAATGTACTGACCAATTTACTGACCAATGTGCAGGAACGGGGAAGAAATTTGATCTAGTTTGTATTGAAAGGTGAACTTCCACCACACTTCTGTGAACTGAAACAAGGTCACCTTCAAATAGCACGCTCTCCAAATTTCACAATGCTATTCTGCAACCACGCAATGTAAGCGCTTGTGGAGTGGACCGGAGTGAAGACTCCTGCAGGGCGGTCCACTCCATTGTCCAGCCCCCAGATTGGCCAGAATTTGAAATGGATTTGGTGGGAACCCAGCTGGCTCTGCATCAGCCAGGGGAGAGGAGCCAATGGCCAGCCTAAAGATGCCGTGACTTTGAGAGGATGGGGAAATCTCTGTGCTGGGTCACAATCACCACCCACCCTCGTACCAGGTAAGTGGCCATTCTGCAACCATGCAATGTGTAGGAAAAGGCACATAGTGGTCAGGTGCTGGATCATCACCTCATTATGGTGAGTGGGCTTGCACATTCCTATGACCCTTGTGAGCGAAGCCATCGGGGAGTCTCGTCCTCCAAGGCAGTAAGGTCAAAGGGGAGGAGCTAGACCCAGAATGACCCAAGAAGTCCTCAACGGCAGAACAGGTGGATGATAACAAGCGGTATGTTACAACGGCTGTGAAGGTGGACAAAGAATCTACCGGTTGTCGTGATCCTCATGCCATTGAAATAGAGCCTTGCTGCGAAGACTGTGCGTTGGTCAGTGTGCACTGATCTACACACATAAAACAAATTCACACACAGGCGTCTTCCAAAGAGAAAAAGCAAAAAGCAACAAACATAGAACTCACTATATTAATGGAAATAATTAGTGAAATTACTGGAAAATATATTGAATCTAACCTAGCCATTCAGGAGTGGGTAAAGTTCAGCCACAAATTCAAATAACACATATGGAGTTTTTAAATGCCTATGGATGAAACATTTTAAAAAGAAGCTGGGCGGCTACAAATTATGTTGTGTCTCCCATGAAGCTCATTGCCCCTTCTGCCTGCCCCCTTTCTTTTCTTGTAAGAACACATGCTCCCACCACATTCTTGTCTGACAATTAGCAGAGGTTCTGCTCACTGTCTTGATCCAAACTGTATCAAAACATAGGCGGAAACCTTCTCATTGATCTCAGGAACTACCATGCACAATTGAGTTGCGCACGGTTAAGAGATGTCCGAATGCATCTGGTCAAATGACTTTCTCAAATATATAGTGGGTATTGCACTTTAAGGGATGCGGGTGGCGCTGTGGGTTAAACCACAGAGGCTAGGACTTGCCGATCAGAAGATCAGCGGTTCAAATCCCTGCGACGGGGTGAGCTCCCGTTGCTCGGTCCCTGCTCCTGCCAACCTAGCAGTTCGAAAGCATGTCAAAGTGCAAGTAGATAAATAGGTACCGCTCCGGCAGGAAGGTAAACAGCGTTTCTGTGTGCTCCTCTGGTTCACCAGAAACGGCTTAGTCATGCTGGCCACGTGACCCAGAAGCTGTACGCCAGCTCCCTCAGCCAATAAAGCGAGATGAGCGCCGCAACCCCAGAGTCATCCGCGACTGGACGTAATGGTCAGGGGTCCCTTTACCTTTACCTATTGCACTCTAATCCTTCAATCCTATGCCCACCTACCTGAAAGTAAGAGGTCCTGAACTCCCTGGGTCTACGCCTGAGTAGACTAGGATAGGTTTGCACTGTAACTATAATAACTATAGAGCCAAGTAAAGCAACCGAGCCGCCCAGCGGATCATTTCTATAATGAATTCTGCCAATGCTTCAGAAAAACTATCCCTGGTCTCATCCATGGATTTCTCATCAGGGCCCAACAAAGCCGGAGCAATGGGTTAAGTAGAGCTCTCAGGGGGCCACTTGACATCTGCTTACACTGGTGACTTTTTGATCTTGTTTGTTTTACCTTTCTGCGGAGGAACGGGCTTGCTACCGAACACGCCATGTGGGTATTATTCCAAAATAGACATGGCAAGAGGGGAAAGGGGCTTTGAGGAGGGGGGAGGCCAGAGGAAAACATATCCTTGATGACAGATCAAATGAAGGCAAAAAGGTGAAGGGAATTGCATGCTCCACAATGACGATAATGGGAGCGGAAAGAAAAACATTGATGGCTCACGTGTAAAAAAACCCCTTCCCCGAAAGAGCAGCCACGGCAGAGACACACTGATATTACATAAGCAAAGACTGCACAGGAGTCTAAATGACTGAGGACACAATCATGATAGCTTACCTGGTGAAACTGCAGCGCTGGATGTCCCCTCCAACTTCTATAAAAAGAAAGTTTAGAAACAAAATATAGGGGCTGAATGTTGGTAGATGGGGATGTCATGGTGAACATAATATGAACTAGAGGTGGTCCACAGCCAGCTCCATTTGCAGCTGGGGTGGGGTGGGAATCAGAACCCAAACACCAACCTGGCCTTGGGGACATCCTCATTCTGAGGTTGTAGATCTGTTTTCTTATTGTTAAAGAGTTTAGGACCTTCGCAGTAATAAAAGTGGGTGCAGAAACTGTACGACACTGGAAATCACCAGATTCTTCTTGTCTACCACCCTGGTTCTACAGGAGTTCACAGCTTGGACCTCTAGAGAGATATTCACCTACTTAGCTCAGGTTGAGCATGAACCTGACCTTATTTGTGAGAAGCAAAATGAGGGCGGAACATTTTTATGGGGAATGAACACTTGTCTTTGGCACTTCTGGTGGCAGCTGCTGGCCGCAATGTTTTCTCCAAATTCCTCAGCTGTAAAAGGAAGTGAGTTTTGCTCCCCAAAGTTCCCAGGGGATTTCCCCTCTTTTTCACCCTGGAACCATTCCAAAATTTGAGAACATTTGGCTGATCATTACCTTTATCAATGCGTGATTTCCATTTGTTTCCATCCTTCTATGACCACAGCTGACATTTATTCTTTTGGGAGTGCAATCTTATTTGTTTGTTTTGATGTTGTCTTGATCTCATTTCTTACTCTGTATTGAAACCAATTTCCTGATTTGTTGTTTTCTGCTTGAATGTCGCACTGATAAATGTTGAAACAACAGCAATAACAATATCACTTTCTCTCCTGCCAATACAAATTAGATGAAGAAATCCAAACCTATCACGATTTATACAGGAATATATGTGATCTCCCCCCAACCATTCTCTCTCCTCCAATGGAACTTTGATATATGCTGTTATTTTAAGATGGGGCCAGACTTTCCATCGAGCCATGGGACAGCTAGTAGATCAATGGGCGGGAAAATCAGTGAGTGTGTAGCAAAAGTAACAAAAGATTTTTTGGCTTAGAGAAGGTGCATGGTAGGTGGACCTTAAATGAATACAATATTCCAGATTTAGGACCTCCATAGAATGTAGTTTTCTCTGAGAAGCAACAATCACATGAAGCTGTTTGTAGATAACCATTGTGGGAAACAAGCTTTCTGATGCTAACCCACCTGTCATTAAAGATGTATTCCTATGTCCTGTTTTTATCCATATAAGCCTGTATCAAGTTATTCCTGATGAACTATGTGTTTTGCAATGTGTGAATGGCCTTGTGTTAGGAAACTACTATGGGAATTAGTTCTCAGTCAGGATTAAACCAAACCAAAACACTGGTGTGGCCATCAAAATACTAATCTTTTGCTACAACCGTGGATGTGTTTGTATACCGTTAGACCTGTAACTTGGGATTTGACTCCAATGGATTGCTCCCCAGAGAACAGTCTTCACTTACTGGGGCCACATGGTCAACTCTTCAAGAAGCCGCAAGCCAGATATCTCACCCAATATGAACATAGAAATGACGCTGGAGCTTTATAACTGGAACTCATTCTGGTTTTGTGATGCCTTAAAAGCTAGTCTCACGTATTTTATGAGCCAAAATCCATTTACAGTGAGGGTGACCCCCTGCGACCACCAGTTTAAATAAGCACCTCCTGTACTTATTTCCTACAGTGGGAGTCGAGTTCCATACATATGATGTAAGCAGGGCCTGAAGAAGACTTTTGCCGACATGCTGATCAGAAATCATTTACAACCAAAAGCATAAACGACAGCCATATGCACAGGACTCTTTTTATTTTATTTGCAAGGGCTGGGATGCAGACCCCAAGTGGGGGTACCTTCTGATCTGAAGAGCCAATTGAAAACAGGTGTTCTCCACACCGCACGGATATATAGATATCCTTTCATTTCAACAGGACAAATTTGGAAATAACTTGCGCAGCTCTACCCTTCCCCCCCTTCTCCTCTTCCGCTTCCCTGGAAAAATGGGTGTACTGAGATATTTTGAACTTGCTACCCCTCTTCAGTACAAGGAAATGTGAAAAAGACTGAGGATTGATCAAAATGTCAGATCCTCTTTGACTAGCTGGCAAAGAAGCATTCCTATTCGTCTCCGTTATGCACTGCAGTCCCTTACACGTCTGCTCAGAGGTTTGTCCCATTGAGTTCAATGGGGTTTACTCCCAGGTAAGCGTGCACTGAATGGCAGTTTAAATGACCTTCATCCATAAGAGAATGTCTATAATGGTGACTTGCATTACCTAACTCCTGTTTAGCAAATAAACTAAATGTACTGTTCATGTTTGCAATAAATACCTGATTAGGCATTTGATCAAAAAAGATGACAGCTGGGTAACGTAAGGTCGGGTTTAGTTTCCTTATTGTTTGTTGTCACCAAGTGCATCCCAATTGTTTCTAGCTCAAAGCTTTGCTAAGCGGCTGTTTTCAAATGGTGCAATGGGCAACGCAGCTGTATTTCATTTGCGGGTCACCCTGGCAAAAGCTGCAATACGAACCAAGCTTGATGTGTTGACTCATGAGCCAATTTGGGTGTAGATGTTACAGTGTGTTTGTGTGCAGCTGGAATTGTTTCCATCACACACACAACTCTGTTGCGGATAAATGCACCCAGCCCCTTCCCCACCAGGAAGAGAGAAAGAACCTTAGTTGCTTATATACATAAAAGTTACAAGATGGTTAAACATTGACTGGAAACGCTCTGCGCCCACAGCACAAAGTGTACCAAGATCACAGGATAACTTAACCCGGGATATTGAAGGAGGGAATATTTTCTTAACGCCAACAGTTTTGATATAAAAGTATGATCTCCTTAGGCTGAAGAAAAGTGAAATATAATAAGAGGGTTGACTCTGAGGACTCACTCCCAATGAGGGCTCCAAGTGAGGGTCTCCAGACAAGAATAATAGTTCATCATTTTTGCTCCATCTTCCTGCACCTTGTTTTAGATTCTGGCATAAGCAGGTAAAAAGGTAAAGAGCCCCTGGATGGTTAGGCCCAGGCAAAGGCAACTATGGGGTAGCAGAGCTCATCTCGTTTTCAGGCTGAGGGAGCAAGCGTTTGTCCGCAGACAGCTTTCCGGGTCATGTGGCCAGCAGGACTAAACCGCTTCTGGCGCAACGGAACACTGTGATGGAAACCAGAGCACACGGAAATGCCGTTTACCTTCCCATCACAGCGGTACCTTTTTATCTACTTGCACTGGTGTGCTTTCAAACTGCTAGGTTGGCAGGAGCTGGGACAGAGCAACGGGAGCTCAACGCCGTTGTGTGGATTCGAACCACTGACCCTTCGATTGGCAAGCCTTAGAGGCTCAGTGGTTTAGACCACAGTGCCACCCGCGTCACAAGCAACTGATGGTGGGATATGTTGTCAGTATTCTTGTTATGTACTGAGTTGAATAGGATCCAAAATGCAGCAGTCTGATTGGTCCTAGAACAATGCAGCAGTATGATTGGTCCGCAGGAGCCACCCAATCCAGCTCCAGGTGGAAGTGAATCCACAACCTGATTGGCCTACAGGAGAATCCCGGAATTAGCCAATCATGTGCAGCCTATTGTGTAAATAATGTATATAAAGCAGATATTGTGGGGGAACTTCCATTCCTCCTCACCACTATGAGCTGAATAAAGAGCATGAAATCCACTCTCGACTCCGAGTATATTTCAATTCCCACGCCAGACGTTGGAAGCAGAGGACGAGGTGGAAGTCGTGTAGGGAAGGAGAAGATGCAGAAAAAGAAGCAAGTGAGGGAAGAAATTGCAATATGGCCAATGAACATGCTGTGAGGTCTCCTTCCATCACGTCTGCCTGCAGCTTCAGAATATGAGGCTGAAATGAGCACTTCCATTGAACCGCCTTGAGCTGTGGAAAAGCAATTCCTAAACACTTCATCCCCGACCCTCACTGAAAGAAGGTGCCCCAACGGTCATTTTTTACTCACTCCGATCTTGGATAAATCACCAGGACGTGTGATTCCATCCTAAAGTAGCTGTGTGAACTGGATATGGTATGACATCTTTCCACACATTTCTGAGTATATGCTGGCATTTTGATGCAATTTGTGACTGCGAGTTCACCTAAGTTCTGCACCTACATTGCTGCAGTTCTTATTTTATCTACGTATTCCTTTCAATTTATGAATCACTTCTCATTAATTTACAGCTGAAACAATTGCATGTGTAAACACAATTTAGAAAAAAACAAACCCAATTATAAATATAAAAACAGTTTAAAACAACAACACGTTCCATTCAAATCCAGGGTTAGACAACAACTTGGATAAAGATTTCAGAAAGCTTGTTGAAAAAGGAACATCTTTAGCAGAGGCATCAAAAAGGCAACAGAGAAGATATTCAATGGGAGGGACTCCCGAAAGTTTACTTCTGAGTAAACATACTCAGGATCAGCCTGCTCACGTATTCATGAGATTCTAGGCACAACTTTCAGAGAAAGAAAAATGTGTCAAAATTTCTCATTTTATTTCAGCATGAATCCATGCCCCCTTCTGTCGAAGATGACACTGACAGGCCATACATGTAATTTATATTTCCTATCAAGATGCTTCGCTGAATTAGAAACATTTGGAGCACATCCTTGCGCAGCCGGTGGAAAAGCTAATTCTTTTTAAGTGCTTGGAGGAGTGTGGCTGGCTAAGGCAGCAAAGTCTATTTTTCTTATTTTCCTTTTATTCCAATGGCCGTTGATTAGGCAATCCTACCACAAACCTTCACAACAACAACTTCTGTTGCAGGGACAGAAGAGCTGTTTATGGAAGAGACAGAAAACTGTTTCATACATCGATTTGCAAAGTGTGCTGCTGATAGAGGAAACAGCAGAAAATATTTCCCCCCTTGCAACACTAAGAAAAGGGGCAAAGTTGGAGAGGGTGCTGGGTGGTTCAGCTGCAAGAGGCGTGGACTTCGTGGAGGAAGTCATCTCATGATAACTACAAAAGCCATTGGGTTATATAGCCATACTCAGAGTAGACCTCTAGGGAAGGGGAACTTTATGTCCTCCAGACCTTTCTGTCTGACCCTTGGAATTCTCTAATTTTCTAACGTAGTTAAGGACATAGTTAAGGACCACTGTGGAAGGACATGTGGATCCAGAATTGACCTCCACAGTCACTTATGGACTCATTGTTCAAACCATGTTTATGGAAGACAATCTTACTCGGCTATGAGGGATTGCCAAAGAAGAAGATATTTTATAGTTACACCTGAGCTGAGTATGTGGTAACTTAGGTTGTTAGACTTGCATTTCACAGGGGTTGAGCAGTGGAATTGATTTGGCACTCCTGCCTATTATGCATTTTTCATTACGCATAACAACAGCAGCAGCAGCAACAACAACGAATTAGTATGTCTTTTGTGCTATCATGCATTGCTTATTATTATGAACTGAATTTCTAGACAATAGGTATTCACGTTAGGTTGTTGATTATGTTACTTTGCTGTAAACCACCCTGTGCCTTCTTGGTAAGGGTGGTTTATAAATATGTTAAATAAATTACTGCGCAAACACCCGCTCTCCCCAGTTCATACCCCTCTCTGGCTCCGCTGCGCAGCCTGAGTATGTTTGTGTAGCTGGAACATGTCCCTAAACTCTGAGAGTCCTTCTTGCTTCTCTGGAGGAAGGAAAGAGAAGGGTGGGAGAGAGTTCATCTAACCTACTGTACAAAGGTAAAGGGACCCCTGAGCATTAGGTCCAGTCGTGGCCGACTCTGGGGTTGCGGCGCTCATCTCGCTTTATTGGCCGAAGGAGTCGGCGTACAGCTTCCGGGTCATGTGGCCAGCATGACTAAGCCACTTCTGGCGAACCAGAGCAGCGCACAGAAACGCTGTTTACCTTCCTGCCAGAGCAGTACCTATTTATCTACTTGCACTTTGATGTGCTTTCGAACTGATAGGTTGGCAGGAGCTGGGACTGAGCAACAGGAGCTCACCCCGTTGCGGGGATTCGAACCACCAACATTCTGATCGGCAAGTCCTAGGCTCTGTGGTTTGACCCACAGCACCACCCACGTCCCTAACCGAATGGGGACAGACACAGAAGTAGGCGGTAATGTAAAATTTACCTACTGTACAAAGGCATATTTTACATTACCGCCTACTTCTGCGTCTGTCTCCATTCATCCCCTGATATGTGGCCTCAGGTGGTTGCTCCTAGAGTTTTGCAGTCTCTAGGCTCAGAAAGCTTCTCCAACCCGTCATAAACAGCCACAAACAAAAGATTGTAAGACATATTTTGCAAAGCATGCGTCAACAGTTCATTCTAGATTTAATTTTGTGAAAGCGTTGAGGTATCAATCTGCATAAAACTAGCCTCTGCGTTCGACATTCTGGTGTGGGGGGCTGGGGGCATTAATCCGAGATTTCAAGCAGAGAAAACAAGGCAAATGATTGAGATATCAGCGGACACAAACTAATCCAAATCTTCTGGGGGTTCTGTTATTGAGTTGCTTACTCTAACAACAGAACAAGATGGCTGTTCTGACTGGCTTCACCACCAGCTGATATTGTGAACATTTCCCTGTTTCCCAATCATTGAGAGTTTTTGTCCAGTGCTACAAACTCCATGATTTGTGAAGCAAGACGAATTGGTCCCTGGAAATTTCCAGCATGGACGAGGAGTAGGTGCGAAAGCCTGGCAGGTTCCAAATGATTTAGCGGGGGCAGTAATGTCTGAAAGTGGAAGAAGGAGTGTTGCTAACTTAATCCATATGATGGCTTCTCCCGAAATGTATGTTAGGACAGAGAGATATGCGTGAAACAGACATTAGTCATTTTCCACAAGTGAGATCTACCCCAGAGATTTACCAGCAAGTGCTGCCCCGCTGTGCTTGGGCAGTTGTACAATAGATTAGTACATCTTGAAGGAATGAGGACTAAAGAAGATCGTCTATTTGCAGATGTAGCCAGTTTAGGACAATCCATAACAAATTGTGTTGGGGTCGTACAAGGGAATTTAGGTTAGCTTGCTCCTCTATGGTCTTCCTAGATTATTACTGCAGGTGTAGATAAGGGTTGAAATGAATTGTTGCACCATCGACCCTTTCCATATGAGCGATGCCTGGAAGAGAGAGAGAGAGAACAAAATATGTATAGCGGACAACAATATGACAAATATGGGCACCTGGTTCAGTCATGGAGTCCCTTTTCAGATTTACCGTATTTTTCCGTGTATAAGACTAGGTATTTTTCCTAAAAAATAATGTCAAAAATTAGGGGGCGTCTTATACACGGATATATCTCCCCCCATTTTCTTAAATCTGAGTCCCCCAAAATAGGGGATGTCTTATACATGGGGACGTCTTATAGACAGTAAATTCCGGTGTGTGTGTGTGCACACGCGTATATATACAGTGGTACCTCGGGTTAAGTATTTAATTCCTTCTGGAGGTCCATACTTAACCTGCAACTGTTCTTAACCTGAAGCACCACTTTAGCTAATGGGGCCTCCTGCTGCTGCTGTGCTGCCGGAACACGATTTCTGTTCTCATCCTGAAGCAAAGTTCTTAACCTGAAGCACTATTTCTCGGTTAGTGTGTGTGTGTGTATATATATATATATATATATATGCAGGTTTTGGTGTTCTCGGGTGTCTTCCCGTGTAAAAGTTGGGGTGTCTAGGCGACGTTTCGACGAGGTCTCACTCGTCATCTTCAGGCTGGTGCTTTCGGCTTCTTGTTACTGGAACAGAGCAGGATCTCAGTGTTTGAGTTCCTATAAATACTGTAGATGGGTGTGGTGTATAGCCTCCAATGTTCTGGGCAGAGAGGAAGTTCCCAGGCTAGTGTGCCTTTTCTTCTTTTGTTCCTTAATTGCTTGAGGGATATCTTGAGTGATTTCTTGAGTGGTATCCTGAGTACCACTTAGGTGGGTCATTAGGTGTGGATTAGTTGCTAAAGCCTTTGTGTCTTGACCTCTTGAACTTTGTGAAGAGTTTTTCTGAGAAGATGGGTGTACTACATTTAGTTGTGCTCTGGCTTGGCTTCGTGTATAGGGGCGAGCTGTGGTTTTGTGGCCTGTGCCAGCCAGATCTGTGTAGGGATTGCAGGGGGGTGCAGCATCCGGAGGTGCCACCATGGTTTGGCTACTGGATGGTGTCTGTAATTTATCTGTGGAGAGGGTCTGGGTTTGGATCTGGTGTGGTTGATTGGTGATGGCGTTCTGTGTGCCTCTGGATCTGGTGTCAGTTTTTGTGGGGAGGGCTAATTTCCAGATGTCATCACCAATCAACCACACCAGACACAAACCCAGACCCTCTCCACAGATAAATTACAGACACCATCCAGTAGCCAAACCATGGTGGCACCTCCGGATGCTGCACCCCCCTGCAATCCCTACACAGATCTGGCTGGCACAAGCCACAAAACCACAGCTCGCCCCTATACACGAAGCCAAGCCAGAGCACAAAAAACTTCTCAGAAAAACTCTTCACAAAGTTCAAGAGGTCAAGACACAAAGGCTTTAGCAACTAATCCACACCTAATGACCCACCTAAGTGGTACTCAGGATACCACTCAAGAAATCACTCAAGATATCCCTCAAGCAATTAAGGAACAAAAGAAGAAAAGGCACACTAGCCTGGGAACTTCCTCTCTGCCCAGAACATTGGAGGCTATACACCACACCCATCTACAGTATTTATAGGAACTCAAACACTGAGATCCTGCTCTGTTCCAGTAACAAGAAGCCGAAAGCACCAGCCTGAAGATGACGAGTGAGACCTCGTCGAAACGTCGCCTAGACACCCCAACTTTTACACGGGAAGACACCCGAGAACACCAAAACCTGCATTCATGTACCCGTGAAAATCTACGAAAGCACATATATATATATATATATATATATATATATATATGGTAAAGGTAAAGGTACCCCTGCCCATACGGGCCAGTCTTGACAGACTCTAGGGTTGTGCGCCCATCTCACTCAAGAGGCCGGGGGCCAGCGCTGTCCGGAGACACTTCCGGGTCATGTGGCCAGCGTGACATCGCTGCTCTGGCGAGCCAGAGCCGCACACGGAAACGCCGTTTACCTTCCCACTAGTAAGCGGTCCCTATTTATCTACGTGCACCCGGGAGTGCTTTCAAACTGCTAGGTTGGCAGGCGCTGGGACCGAGCAATGGGAGCGCACCCCGCCGCAGGGATTCGAACCGCCGACCTTTCGATCGGCAAGCCCTAGGCGCTGAGGCTTTTACCCACAGCCGCGTCCCCATATATATAAATATATATATAAAGGTAAAGGTAAAGGTACCCCTGCCCGTACGGGCCAGTCTTGCCAGACTCTAGGGTTGTGCGCTCATCTCACTCTATAGGCCGGGAGCCAGTGCTGTCCGCAGACACTTCCGGGTCACGTGGCCAGCGTGACATCGCTGCTCTGGCAAGCCAGGGCAGCACACGGAACACTGTTTACCTTCCCGCTAGAAAGCGGTCCCTATTTATCTACTTGCACCCGAAGGTGCTTTCGAACTGCTAGGTTGGCAGGCGCTGGGACCGAACAACAGGAGCGCACCCCGCCGCAGGGATTCGAACCGCCGACCTTTCGATTGGCAAGTCCTAGGTGCTGAGGCTTTAACCCACAGCGCCACCTGCGTCCATATATATATATATATATATATATAAAATCAACTGGAGGGCTACATGCAATTTGTATGTTTCACTTAATGTGATAACAATGGTTCAGATGTTGTGCCTTTAGAACGAAATGTTCATGTTTAAATCTGCATAATGCCATGAAGCTCACTCATCAATCTGCAGCAAAATCTGCCAAAATATTTAGATAAAGCCCATGGTGCTAGGCACTGCTACCTAAATATTATAAGATGAAGCTGCCGTTCTGAAAAGTATTTTCAAGGAACTAAGAAATCACTAATATATTTAGGGGTGCAATTCTAAGCGAGTAAGCCCCATGGAACCCAGAACAGTTTACTTCTGAGTAACACGTTTAGGACTGCATATCCTGTGAAGGACATGGGACACAGGAGAACAAGCATCTCTAGATAACCTCTGAACGTCTGGTCTCTCCTCCAGCTCAGAGAGAGCAAGGCATGTGCATTCAAGGCCCAGTGACGCTCACTGCATGTGTTGGCAAACGCCAAGTGGTTTGTCATGGGCTGGGTGCCACCCACCCACCTGCTTTTGAAGCGGCCATGACAAAAACAGAAGTTTTATTTTTATTTATTTAATTTAATTTAATTTATTTAACTCTTGGACACCTCCAGTGGTTAGAGCTGATAACGCCAAGGTAATAATAATAATAATAATAATAATAATAATAATAATAATAATTTATTTCTACCCCGCCCATCTGGCTGGGTTCCCCCAGACACTATGGGCGGCTCCCAACAGAATATAAAAACATGATAAAAGCTCAGACTTTAAAAACCTCCCTAAAAGTGCTGCCTTCAGATGTCTTCTAAATGTCAGGTGGTTGTTGTTCTCTTTGACATCTGGTGAGAGAGTGTTCCACAGGGCGGGCGCCACTACCGAGAAGGCCCTCTGCCTGGTTACCTGTAACTTTGCTTCTCGCAGTGAGGGAACCGCCAGAAGGCCTTTGGAGCTGGACCTCAGTGTCCAGGCAGAACGATGGGGGTGGAGATGCTCCTTCAGGTCTACTGGGCCAAGGCTGCGGGTTCGATCCCTGTATGGGACAGTTGCGTATTGCTGCATTGCAGAGGGTTGGACTAGATGTCCCCCAGGGTCCCTTCCAAATCCACAGTTCTATGATTCTGTAGCCACAAGGCTGTTTCTTTAATCCTTGTCAGGGTGAGCCTGCCTTATGGAAGAATATTCCGCAGAGCAGGCAGCCCTTGAAACCAGAGGACATTTTCCATCCTAAGCCAACAGGTGAATAAGATCAAATCACAGCTAATGGTTTCCACCTTAGCTTTGGCAGACTCCTGATTGCTTTTTATCTGCCCCCCGCCCCCATTCTGGAGCAAGTGAATATAGTTTCTTGCGTGTGGTTAGCATCTGAGGCCGCAATGTGTACACAGCCTTGAAAGATATATTTTTATAAGTAAGCACCTCATAAAATATATTTTTTCTGAAGACATTTATCAAGAGACTTTGAAAAACTGTGTGGGAGAAGGAGGGGGCGATCCAACATGTGCTTTTTAGCTGCCAAAAAAATGCCAGTAGCAGTCGTGGCGGCGGCTGCCTTCTTGCGAGGGGTGAAGTTTTGCACATGACAACAGGGAATCGAAAGATTTATTCTCAGCCGTATATATGACTCTCTCTGGCACTATTCGGGAAAGGTGATTATTGCTTCAACGTGAGAGAATATTTTAGATTAAATGCTGCAAGTCCTTTGCATGTGCAGTAATAATCACCCCGGCGCTGGTTCTCCCTTCCACACACACACAAAGTACATGATACGTTATTCCAATAAAATGTTTCATTCTATTTATTATTACTATCCATTTGTTCTCCAGTGACTCATATTGTACTATCATCTCTTTCTCTCCCGCTCTGAACCAACATAACTTATCAATACAGAAAATGCAGCGTAATGGAAAGTTCCAACATTTAGCGCATTGCAGGATTTAACATTATTGCCTTTGTCTTGACATGAAACAAATTTTACAACCACTTAACAGGTGGAAAACAATTTTGCAAGAGGCTTCCTTCTGCAGATCCATTGATGACAAAGTTGTCACTATAGCTTGTTGTTGTTTAGTCGTTTAGTTGTGTCTGACTCTTCGTGACCCCATGGACCAGAGCACGCCAGGCCCTCCTGTCTTCCACTGCCTCCCGCAGTTTGGTCAAACTCATGCTGGTAGCTTCGAGAACACTGTCCAACCATCTCGTCCTATGTCCAGTGGCGTAGCATGGGTTGTCAGCACCCGGGGCAAGGCAAGTAATTTGCACCCCCTAACCCGTGGATTTGCGCCCCCTAACCCGTGGATTTGCGCCCCCTAACCCTAACCCCCAGATGTTGCGGCCGGTGCGGCCGGCCCCCCCTGCACCCCCCACACTACGCCACTGCCTATGTCGTCCCCTTCTCCTTGTGTCCTCCATCTTTCTCAACATCAGTGTCTTCTCCAGGGAGTCTTCTCTTCTCATGAGGTGGCCAAAGTATTGGAGCCTCAGCTTCACGATCTGTCCTTTCAGTGAGCACTCAGGGCTGGTTTCCTTAAGAATTGATAGGTTTGATCTTCTTGCAGTTCATGGGACTCCCAAAAGCCTCCTCCACTATAGCTTAGCAATGGGCAAATCTGTCAATTTTGGTCTCTCTCCCTTTCTCATTCTTATCCAGTCTTAAGATTGGTGCTCCAGATTTCCACAACAGTTTGCTTTAAAAAACCAAAGCAGCCATCATTAAAACTCATCAGCATTTTTGTGTGAATTTTCTTCTAATATTCCCATTGTGGTACGCAATTTCCCCTAACACACACATTTTTTCAAAGCAATTTTCTCTTTAATGCAAAGCAGTTTTTTATGTTAGTTTCACTAATGTATCTGTTTATGTACGAACACTTTACCCTAGTATATGCATTTTTGCACACGTTCTTTGGCAGCGTCGTACAATTCAGAAAAGTGCAAATCAAAAGTCACAAATCACAAGTGACACCATCCAGCCCAAGCTGAGCAAGTCCTGTGTGTTTCAAATGGAGAGATTTAATCCTCCAATTGAAATCCATGTGATTTAAAAGTCATTAACTTTGGTCCGTTTGTTAAAAATGTTTAACCGTCCTGAACAAATTAGCGACAGTGAAAAAGGAGGGCTGGCAACACTTCTTAAATTACCGTAGAAGTCAATGCAAAGTAGCACCTAGCGGGTCAAGTTAGAGGGAATGGGCAAATCTGCTCCTTTGTACTGGTGTTTTTGTGGCTCTCAGAGTTAATCAGAATCTTTCATCACTCCAATGTGCTCAGAATGTTGGTCCTCAGCAAAACAGGACCAGGATTAGGGGAAATGTATGTCTTACATTCGGTTACCGTAGCATGTGGCGTACAGAATGTTTACTTAAACTCAAGAAACAGATATTTTGCCACATGTTTAGCCTCCTTTTTGCCGTCTAAAAAAAGAAGAAGTATCCTTTATTACTTTCAGGTTTCACAGATGTCTGGTCATTGTGAAGTTTGTTCAACATGGCCATTTTCCACAGAGCCTGATAAAGCAGAGCTTCCTCAACCCTGAATTGTACTACTACTACTACTACTACTACTACTACTACTACTACTACTAATAATAATAATAATAATACCAGGACAGACTTTGCTCGTGTGCTCAAGACATCGATTCCATAAAACATATTTTGTTGCATTGTGCAAAATATGAGCAAGCCAGGGCTGAACTGATACTACCCTTGCTGGTACCTTCCCCAGGAAAATCAGAGGCTCACAATGTCAGGTTCCTATTGGAAGACCAGACAAATGCTAGAACATTAGCAGTGGCAAAGTTTTTATTGGTGGTTGCAAGAACCAATGATCCCTATATTCTGAACAAAATGCTTGTTTAACCTGGAGGTGGGCTGTATGGATTGTGTATTGCTTTGTAATGATTTGTTGGGTCTCTGGACCGTAATAAAAATTGATGATGATGATGATGATGATGATGATGATGATAATCATAATTTCTACCCAACCCATCTGGCTGGGTTTCCCCAGCCACTCTGGGCAGCTTCCAACAAAAGATTAAAAATACATTAAAACACCAGTCTTTAAAAACTTCCCTAAACAGGGCTGCCTTCAATAATAATTAAACAACAACAACAACAAAGCCACTTCCGCCCTACAGAGGAAGTGGGGTTGTGGGCTTCACAGCCCCACCATGTGCGTGGCGGCTGGAGCCCAGCCACACGCGATTGGGGGGATTCCTGGCCGTGTCACCCCCTGGCCAGCCAAGCGGCTGGCTCTGGAGGCGTGGCCTGTGGTCAGGCATTGGTATTGTTCTGTAGATGGAAGAGGGGAGGTAGCACCATCACCTGCCCCACATATTGAAGGGTAGTCTGATAAAGGATTCCGGGGGGTGTGGCCCTGTCCGAAGCCTAGGGAGGTGAGGGCCTAAGGCACGCCCCCGAGCAGTGACCCTGGGGGAGTTCCTAGTTGATGTGCATCAGCAGGACTCCCCCTACTGGTGGTTAACCCTTCCCGGACTTCAAGCAGACGGGATGGAGTCGGATATAGTCGGTTAGGACCAATGCCTAAGCGAATACCGCTCATCACCTGTAACCAATAAAGTTGTGTCCTTATTTAGCTCATTAACCTTAATAATTGTGTCATGTGTCTTTATTTCCACGGGGGGGGGGGCAGGAACTCGCCATGCAACAACAACAACAACAACAACATTTTTGGTCTAAAAAAAAGAAAGAAAGCTTGGGTTATCTTGGAGGAAGAGAAGAATTTCAAGGCTTTGCCAGCCTGCGCATGGTGTAGGCAAATGCTCAGCTCTTTGGCATCCGGGCTAAGTGAGCCAAGGAAACAGCAGAGCAGGATGTGGAAAAGAAGAAATAAACTCCTTGTTCAGAGCACCCCGATAAAGGACAGATTTGGAACTAAAAATATATAATAATAATAATAATAATAATAATAATAATAATAATAATAATGGACTATGCAGAATTGGACAAAATGACAGGAAGGATTCAAAACCTGCGGGACCAGAGATTTACAGAAGATTGGAAGAAGTATGTGAATTATTTGAAGAGCAACTGTAACCAACAAATTACACTAGTAGCACTACAAGAAGTTTTGTAAGGAGAAATATACGAAGTGTTACAAAGTAGAAAAAAGATAGAGATATTGGTTATGAGTTTGAAATGTAACAGGGAAGATAAGAAATGCATACTGAGAGATTAGATTGGAAAACTTTCAGACAGGATTGATGGAAGTCAGAAAGTTTGAATAAGATGTAAAAGTATGTTTAATTACTGTTGAAAATGATATCTTTAAAAAAAGCTAATAAAAATTATATTAAAATAATAATAAAAAGGTAAAGGTACCCCTGCCCGTACGGGCCAGTCTTGACAGACTCTAGGGTTGTGCGCTCATCTCACTCTAGAGGCCGGGAGCCAGCGCTGTCCGCAGATACTTCCGGGTCACGTGGCCAGCGTGACGAAGCTGCTCTGGCGAGCCAGAGCCGCACACGGAAACACCGTTTACCTTCCCGCTAGTAAGCGGTCCCTATTTATCTACTTGCACCCGGGGGTGCTTTCGAACTGCTAGGTTGGCAGGCGCTGGGACCGAGCAACGGGAGCGCACCCCACCGCGGGGATTCGAACCGCCGACCATGCGATCGGCAAGTCCTAGGCGCTGAGGTTTTACCCCCAGCACCACCCGCGTCCCTAAAATAATAATAATAATAATAATAATAATAATAATAATAATAATAATAATAATACCCTGCCCATCTGACTAGGTTGCCCCAGCCACATTAAAAGTTCAATTTCTTGCTACCGTAATTTCTTTCATTAGAATTGAATACACTGGGGGCACCCTTTGCTTTTGCTGTATTATACCCAAAGCTGGGATATTTTTTGGGGTGTGTGTGTGTGTGTGTATGTTGCAGTTTGTTACGGCTTTGCATTGAGCCACCACTACATTTGTTGTCAGCATGAGAACCAAACTGACCCACAGAGAGAAAGGAAAGAAAATCAAGTCCAGGAACCCATCATATTTTTCCCCCTGCTCAGGTGCATCTTATCCCCTGTGAGCCCAGTGGGGAGGTGGCAGGAAAGACCCCTCAGCCGCAGAGACAGTCGGTGCAGAACCAGGGGCTGAGCCTAATTGCTACCAGAACTTGCCCACCTTTTGGGGGATGAGTGATGGCCCACTGGCATGTGACCTGGCTTGGCCATTTCCCCGCGCTGTCCAGGCTGCCGCGAGGAGATAACGTAACGTCTAGAGCGATGGGAAACTCTTTGGTACAGATGGTACAGAGCTGCCTCGTAAAATGAGTCACTCTGAATCTTCGCAGAAATCTCCGCTATAAAAATGATAATGGAAAAAGCAAAAGAAAACCTCCGAAAGGTCTTAAAGGCAATTTGTTCCAGCTTGGCTCTTCCATTTTCATTTTTCTTTAAAAAAGAACGTGCTCTTTCATGACAGAAAGGTAAAAGCTGCTTCTCCTTTTCAAGCTTTTGACAGCTGTTAAGGTGTTTCAAATGAAGGTCCCTGTCTATTAAGGGCTGCTGGGGAATTGTACAGTAGGCAAAAGGAGGCAAAATTATTATATCAAAACGTTTACTTGGAACAGAGGGATGCTGGAGATGGTTCTGTATCCACAGCTTTCCTCCCTAATAAAAATACATCTTTTTAAAAATCTGAATTGGAATCAAGCAAAATAAGTAAATACTTCTCAATAGCACTGATGACAATGGTGGGTTACATATCTCCCTCTGGAATCGCTGAGAAATATACAAAATGCTGAATATTGGCTAGATGTGATACTGGCGATTTTCTTTCTTTCTTTCTTTTAAATGATTTTTATTAAAGATTTAATAGTTACAGAAAAGAAGAAGAAAAAGGGAACAATAAAAAAATTAAACAAAACAAAACAATACCTTACAATACATCAAAAATGAAAAGAAAAGCAAAAAACAATACAGCAAAACTACAAGAAAAACAAAAACATTTAAAAACACATCCAATATTTCCGTATCTTTATCTTTCATTTACTTGTTTCATCGACCTCCTCGCACCTCCCCTTTTTGTATTCTAGTTCAATTATTTATTTCAGCAAATCCTTTCCATCTTTCTCTATTTTTGTTCTATAATTTATCTTGACTCACTCTGACCTTAAATTTTACACTTTGGCCCAATAGCAATTTATTTTTACTTAATTCTTTGTAACATTTCTGCTAAAACCATATAACTTCATTCCAGCATCCTTCTAACATTCATTAATTTTACAATATTTCTGTAAATATACTTTGAATTTTTTCCAATCTTCTTCCACCAACTCTTCTCCCTGGTCTCGGATTCTGCCAGTCATTTCCGCCAATTCCATGTAGTCCATCAGCTTCATCTGCCACTCTTCCAGTGTGGGTAGATCTTGCGTCTTCCAATACTTTGCGATAAGTATTCTTGCTGCTGTTGTAGCATACATAAAGAAAGTTCTATCCTTCTTTGGCACCAATTGGCCGACCATGCCCAGGAGAAAGGCCTCTGGTTTCTTCAGAAAGGTATATTTAAATACCTTTTTCATTTCATTGTAAATCATCTCCCAGAAATTCTTAATCCTTGGGCATGTCCACCAAAGGTGAAAGAATGTACCTTCAGTCTCCTTACATTTCCAACATTTATTATCGGGCAAATGGTAGATTTTTGCAAGCTTGACTGGTGTTATGTACCACCTATAAATCATTTTCATAATATTCTCTCTTAAGGCATTACATGCCGTAAATTTCATACCTGTGGTCCATAACTGTTCCCAGTCAGCCATCATTATGTTATGTCCAACGTCTTGTGCCCATTTAATCATAGCAGATTTCACCGTTTCATCCTGAGTATTCCATTTCAACAGCAAGTTATACATTCTTGACAGATTCTTAACTTTGGGAGTCTAACAATTCTGTTTCCAATTTTGATTTTTCCACCTGGAAGCCTAGTTTTTTGTCCAAACTATATGCCTCCATTATTTGATAATAATGGAGCCAGTCTCGCACTCTGTTTTTTAATTTTTCAAAACTCTGCAGTTTTATTCTGCCTCCCTCTTGCTCCAGAATTTCCCAATACTTCGGCCATTTGGCCTCCATATTAAGTTTTTTCTGAGCCTTTGCTTCCATTGGTGACAGCCATCTCGGGGTTTTATTTTCTAACAAGTCCTTATATCTTATCCAAACATTAAACAATGCTTTTCTGACGATACTGGCGATTTTTCCCCACCAAAGACGTAGAGATGGAAGTTGACGCGAAACATCCCTGACCTGACCACTTTGGAAACCACCAACTGTAACATTTCGCCCAAGAATACATGTGCTAATACCTATAACTTGCAGCTTAAATTAAAGCAGACCTCTCAGGAATTCAGGTCCTTTCCATAGTCTCTGACTAACTCTGAATGTCCTTCATGCACAGGAATCCAAGCAAGAATTACAGGAAGAATCTCACAATCGCCACCAGACTTTGGTCCATCGCCTTCTTAAGGCAGCTGGGGCATTTGATATGGTTAGCCACACAGACCTCAGGACTTGGTTCACCAGCGGCTTTCCAGAGAAATCCATAACAACATATTGCAATTCTGCAGAGACATGGTTACTGCAAGCACTCCTGCTGCTTTTAAGACCACATTCCTCACCAGACATTGGATGAAAGAGCGGTCCCTCTTTTCTTCTGTTCTTTTCAGTCAGTGGTTCATCAAGCGCTGCGGAGACTTTCAAGTCCGCCTCCATGATCATGTATGAAAAGAGAGGGTACAGAATTTGGGTCGCCAACTGCTTGTCAAAGCCTGGATGGAGAGCAAGCAAGGAGCAGGTGTGGAAGACTCCCTGGTCCTGAATGGGGTAACTGTGCCCCTGAAGGTGTGCAGCCTGGGAGTCATTCTGGACTCACAGCTGTCCATGGAGGCGCAGGTCAATTCTGTGTCTAGGGCGGCTGTTTATCAGCTCCATCTGGTACACAGGCTGAGACCCTCCCTGCCCACAGACTGTCTCACCAGAGTGGTGCATGCTCTAGTTATCTCTTGCTTGGACTGCTGCAATGCGCTCTATGTGGGGCTACCTTTGAAGGTGACCCAGAAACTATAATTAATCCAGAATGTGGCAGCTAGACTGGTGACTGGGAGCGGACGCCGAGACCATATAACACCAGTCTTGAAAGACCTACATTGGCTCCCAGTATGTTTCCGAGCACAATTCAAAGTGTTGGTGCTGACCTTTAAAGCCCTAAACGGCTTTCGTCCAGTATACCTGAAGGAGCGTCTCCACATCCATCGTTCTGCCTGGACACTGAGGTCCAGCTCCGAGGGCCTTCTGGCGATTCTCTCGCTGCGAGAAGCCAAGTTACAGGGAAGCAGGCAGAGGGCCTTCTTGGTGGTGGCACCTGCCCTGTGGAACGCCCTCCCACCAGATGTCAAAGAGAAAAATAACTACCAAACTTTTAGAAGATATCTAAAGGCAGCCCTGTTTAGGGAAGCCTGTAATGTTTAATAGGTTATTGTATTTTAGTGTTTTGTTGGAAGCCACCCAGAGTGGCTGGGGGGACCCAGCCAGATGGGTGGGGTATAAATAATAAATTATTATTATTATTATTATTATTATTATTATTATTATTATTATTATTATTATTATTATTATTGGAACAGCAACTTAATCCTCACCTCCTAATGTACGTTCTGCTGCTCCTTTCCTCATGTTTGTTTTAGCTCCAGGTGACGAACTGGAAAAAACATCCGGGGGGGGGGGCAGTCAGATTCAAAAGAGAGGAGAGCTTCTAAACACCTAAGACCCAGAAACTGCAACTAATTCAGAATGTGGCAGCTAGACTGTGGACTGGGAATGACCGCTGAGACCACATAACACCAGTCCTGAAAGACCTCCATTGGCTCCCAGGATGTTTCTGAGCACAATTCAAAGTGTTAGTGCTGACCTTTAAAGCCCTAAACCATGGGTAGGCAAACTAAACAGATGTTTTCTAAAAGTCTGGTAGCTGTTGTTCTCTTTGACATCTGGTGTCAAATTTATAATTTTGCTCTGTTCACAGGTGAGACGAGTACAGTTTGTATACCTTAAGCAAATTTTCCAGTCTGTACCTTGAGCTACATTCTGGCTTCTCTTGAATAAAAGCAGCCTTTTAAAAAATAAAGCCTTTAATAAGATATTATACATAACGCAACAGCTGTCTAAACAAATATCCCCCTCTCCAGCTACCATCGGGTTTGTGCAACACCTAGCAGTTTTTAGGTGCTTGAATGACCAGATGAAGAATGCAAGGAACGTGGCGCTTTCCCATTTAATGTCATGCCAAAATGCAGATATTTAAGCCCACTGTGAGACAGCAGCACTTGAAGGCAGTGGAGACTTGAGTCCAGGTGCTGCAAAGCCTAGAACTGCTTGCAAGACATTGTGCCATAAACCAGCACTGCTGGAAAAGGCAGTAATTCACAAGGACGCAGAGAACAGGGCTTCCCTCAAAATTTCCTATGGCCGCGGAACAGAATCGAGTCGTATTTTCTTGCCTATGTCAATAAATTTGCCTTAAAATAAGGCCCGAGGAATGCGATAAAATAAAATTCAATTTGGAGCGAAAGATTTGGTGATAAAGTATCCCCAGCAATAATATTTAAAGAAGGATTATGTTATCCTATACCTTAATAATTTCCCCCTCCTGCAAAATAAACAAAGGCTCTGTGTTCACCTGGCACCGGGCGCTGTTCCCTCCGAAAGACGGAGGCTGATACGTGATGAGGATTTGTTGAGTGTTTCTTAATAAATACATCTCACAAAGCAGTTCGGGAAGCCAAGGAGCTTGGCATCCCTTCTGCAATTCAGGGTTTGGGTAACCTTATCTGGCGACTAAGTTGCAGAAGGTCCAGGGGCTGCGCCAACTTCATTTGAGTCAATGGGTTTCCTGAAGGCTCTAAAAATTTCCCCTGTCATCACAGGAATCACTGAAGTGTGTATAGGCTGCTGAGGGTGGTCTGTGAGCGGGAGAACCTTCTGTGACTTCTCCGCCATGCGAGGTTGGCACAAGACAGGGCTGCTAACGTTTTGCTGCTGCTGATTCGCCCTGCCTTCCTCTTTCCTCAGCACTAAGCCCTGTGGGAGAGGTGGCCTTGTGAGTTGATGACCTGCCACCTGCTTGAGGATAAGAAAGACACAAGGACGCAGCATATTAGGTTATAGCTCTAACTATTCGGGCCCTTGTTGGCAAGGTGATGTCTCTGCTTTTTAAGATGCTAAACTAGTAATTACAGAGATGCATTTATGGCAGCGCGACCGATTCACCCAAACTGGGTGCAGAGCCAACCAGACTAAGGTTACCAGATTTTTTCAAAGAATCCGGAGACACTTTTTTTTCTTAAAAGATGGAAAAAAATTATTTTAAAAAATAAATAAAGAAGTACAGTGGTGCCTCGCAAGACGAAATTAATTCGTTCTGCGAGTTTTTTCATCTTGCGATTTTTTCGTCTTGCGAAGCACGGTTTCGGAAAAGTTTTGGAAAAGCTTCAAAAATCGCCAAAGTCTTCAAAAACCTCAAAAAAGGCTACCACACCACGTGCTATGAGTTCCTCCTCGAAGTCAAGTCGCAACTGTATTAACGGTTTTAAGAAAAAGGAAACAAACTTGCAAGACGTTTCCGTCTTGCAAAGCAAGCCCATAGGGAAAATCGTCTTGCGAAGCAACTCGAAAAACCAAAAACCCTTTCGTCTTGCGAGTTTTCCGTCTTGCGAAGCAACTCGAAAAACCAAAAACCCTTTCGTCTTGCGAGTTTTCCGTCTTGCGAGGCATTCGTCTTGCGAGGTACCACTGTAATATCTTCTCTTCTGTGGTCTCCTCTGTCGCGCAGCCTTCCTCTGGGCCTCAGTCTGCTCTCTTGGAGTGCTAGCCACCATGGAGTAGGCTTGGCTTGGGCCTGGGCTTGGCCATGTGTCCTTGCCCTCCCAGCACTCTCCTACCTCTCCTCCTCAGTGGCAGCGGCGGCAGGGGCACGGCAAGGTCAGGGCTCCCCTCTTTTTTCTCCTTCCTCTTTCTCGGTCTCCCTTCTCCTTCTCCTCTCCTCCTCCTCACTGCGTCAGCTCCAGGGTTTTTACTGGCCCTGGAGCGCCGCTGGGCAGTTGGACGGGGGGCCAGACACTCTAGCTCCCGGCTTGATTTGGGTCGCACGGGTGTGTGTGTGTGTGAGCGGTTCCCCCAGTTGATGCACCAGGTATCCCCAGTTCCCCCTTGGCAGTGGCGGCGGCAGTCTCAGCAGCCCGGAGCCAGCCTGGTAGTACAGTTGGCTCTGGCTGGCTTCAGGAGCTGCTCGCTGTCATGACGCCCATTTTGCCTCGCCAGAAGTCCCCATATGATGTGTCTTGTGCCATTGAACCAATCACACAACATTCATTCCCTACTAATAAATCTACAACACTTAACATATAAATCCGGGGACATTAAATGAAATCCAGGGACATTCCGGGGACAGATTTTGTCCGGGGACAGATTTGTAAATCCGGGGACTGTCCCCGGCAAACGGGGACGTCTGGTAACCATAAACCAGACGCCTCAGGGGACTTTGCAACAATGAGGAACAAGTGAAGGTGAGAGGTGGTGAGGCACCAAATTTTGATGTTGCGCAGGGAGCCGCTGAAATTTTAAAGCCCAAAGTCTGCCACTGGGCGTTACCTGGTGCGGCTGGAATTGGCAAGACTCTGCTGGGGTGGGAGACCAGTTAGCATGGACCAACCACCCCCTGAGCCTGTTAAATTCACCGGGATTTCAATCTGTTTTGGGAGACTTTCCAGCTTAGCTGATCAAACCTTCTTATTCCTTGCCAGCCAAACAGGCTGCCTTAATAAATGGCTAATAGTTGTTGTCAGGGTTGCTTCAAGATCCTAGCTCACAGAGGATCACGCTAGCCAACGGTCATTAAGTAAAAGTCTTTATTGAGTTACAGTTTCCATTCTCAAGCTGCTGCGTGCAACCCTACGTCTAGTAGCTAGATCGGCGAAGCTCCGTCTGAATCTCCGCCCCTCGTACACCAACTTAATATCCTAGCCCTGCTCCACCTTTTCCGCCTGACTGTTCTTCTCTGGGTCCCTCTGCCCCCCTGGGTCTCTTCCTTCCGGGATTCTTCGGACGCTGACCCCCCGGACTCTCCTGTCTCCTTGCGCCGGGCTTTAGGACCCGGCTCTCTTTCCGGGCTGCCTACTGCGCCTCCTTCCTGTGCATTTGAACTTGGCGCGCGCGCCCAACCTTCCACCTTCCGTCTAACCGTTTCTTCGCTCCCAGATGGAGGTGTGGCCACCCCTGACTCGTGCCCTCCCTCCTGCTGTGAGCTGCCAGCGCTTGCCCCCTGGCTCCTTTCCTCTTCCCTGCTCTCTGGCGGTGACGCTGGACCCGATCTCCAACTGCTCTCCTCTGATTCCCCTCTGGCTCTATCTCCCTGGGGTGCCCCCCTAAACTCCCCCCTTGCCTTGGCCACTGGTGCTCCTTTCTGTGAATCCTCCGACTCACTGGAGAGACTCGGAGATCTCGGGTCGTCGTCATCGCTCATCCTTTCTTCTGCCTCCTCCCCTTCGCTCTCTGTTTCCTCCCTTGCCCTTGCCTCTGCTCCTGAACCCCTGACAGTTGTGCTTGTGGGTTGGATGCATGTAAATCTCTGCTAAATTATAACACGTTGCTGAAAGACAACATCTCACATTCCAGTGGATGTTTAAATAACCTGCCGTGTGTCAGGCGGCAACAAAGTCCCCTTTATTTCTGAAGGGCATCCTATAGATTAGAGATGGTTTGAAACAGCTGGAGGTTTCAGGTGCAAAGGCCAGTAAGGACTCTTTCAAGTTTCAAAAGACGGAGCATTGAAACACAAGAGTCTGTTGCGACCTTTGGAACACATCTTGGGTTATCGGTCAGACATCGTTCTCTTTCTGATGACCCCCAAACTAATTTTGAGCTGTCCATGGATTGATATATACATATTATTTTGCTTTAGTCTTAGGAAACATTGGGGAGGGTTCCAAAGAATGGTTACCTGTAGGAAAACAGGCTGAAAGTGGCCGCCCAAGTATGGCAGAAGGACAACAGTTTCCATTAGTCCAAAAGGCAGAGGCCAACAATTTGCACACCATTTGTATGTGTCAGTGGATTGAAAACATGAGAGCACTCATAATTTATAGACTTTGTATGGACAAGTACAACAATATTTGGGAGGCATTTATAAATATATATATATATATTTGGATAATAATAACATTCGTATACCTACATACTAAACATATATGGAATTGTAGTTGTTTGCATATATAGTTGTTCCTGAGAAGGCTGCAATAAAATAAAAGAAGATTGTGTTATTTTTTCTCTCAGGTAAACCTGCTTTTAACTGCAGGAGTATTTCTCTTCATTCATATATACGAGTAACATAGATTTTAGACCTTAACTAAAGGAGTAATGTCAATGGCTCGTTATGATTATTTGCAATTTCTTACAATAAAGTAATTAGGAGATGCATGTCTTCATCCTTCCTGATTACTTTATGGTTTTTGGAACTCTGTTTCTTTGAAAATCTCAATATGCTTTGATTATTCACATCGCTCAGGCCAGATCTTGTCTCCTGGGAAGAACGGCTTCTACTCTTGTTACCGAAATGCCATTGCATGTGCTGTTCTTTATAAGGTGCACTTAATGGATAGCACTTTAAATATGAGCTATAAAAGTTTCATTTTGGGGGATGCCGGGGAGAGGAAAATCGGAAACCAAATCCCAAATCTCTCCTTGCCGTGTAATAAAATCCACTCTCTCCGGGTCTGTGTAAACAATTTTGTGTTAAAATGGAGAGGCCCAAGAAATGGAATCTCGTGATAAAAACATACAATTCAATTTGATGCTGAACATTTGGTGACGAAACTATTTTCAGGAATAGCACTAAAAAAAGAGGGTTGGCATCATTTTCACTCCTCTCCTGCCCCTTGCCGCCCCCAGCAACCCCCAAAATCTGCAGCAGAGGGTCTCCCTATCCTTGTGGGTGGGGGACGGAAGGGGAATGCTTTCTGCAAAAGCTGTCCATTCTGCTGGTTTAAGTTAAGCTGAAAGTTGGGGTGGAGGAACCTGTCAGTTGAGGTTTTTCTCGGTTTCTCATTTTCCCCAACCTCAGTTTGCTTAACCACTTTCCTGCACTAGCTTTTTAAAAACTCCTCGAGAAAATTCACCGGCCTGTCAGTGTGCTTCCCCCACTAATATACACATCTTTGTACGCAATTTTGTTTCAATTACACTTTTTTTAAATATACTTTTTATTAAGTTTTCATTTTAGATACACCAACACCAACAAACAAAAATATCAAGTCTTTTTACATCTATCTTACTTTATGCTTCATAGAGCCATTGACTTCCCTTCCACAGGTTTTCTTATTCCAATCTTTAATTCACAGTTTCATTGGTAAAAGACTAAAACCATGACATAAGATTTATTTCAGTCCTGCTAACATCTTCAAATTTCTACAGTTCTCACTTATATAGACCATAAATTTACTCCATTGTTTTTGGTACTTTCCCCCCTCCTGACTGCGAATCCCACGTGTCAGTTTAGCTACACAGTTTTATGAACTATGTCCCCTGATATAATGCATTTTTGTATGTTATATTCAGTGATATAAACATTTTTTAAATTCACATTTCCCCTGATACTTGCATTTCTGTGCACATTTTTTGGTTGAAGAGGTGTAAATTCCTAAGGATTGTTGCATTTCAGTTCATGTATTGTTGGCTGAAAAGAGAATTAGGCAGGTTTATATAAAAATGTGAACTGAATTGAATTACTTCCCCATCCCTAGCTGGCATCCAATAAGGATGAAATAATGTTAAGGATTCTCAAAACTGATTTAACCCCTGCCCCATCCTTGCTGAAATAGCTCAGTGTCCAAAAACTGAAACAGGAGAACATTTGTTGCAGCCTATCTTGGTTTCAAAGGGAGAACTAAACCCACATTTAAATATCTTCTTTTGCGATCAATATAAAGTAAACGTGCTTCACAAACGCTGACATGACGTTTCGCAGAACAGGCTAAAACAGGGATCAAGCCATGTTTTATAGCACTTATATCTTGGCTTGCCTTGCAAGTCACTTTTAAAAATGAGTGGCTTACAGTTTTAGTTTTACAGTGGTACCTCAGGTTACATACGTTTCAGGTTACATACGCTTCAGCTTACAGACTCCGCTAACCCAGAAATAGTACCTCGGGTTAAGAACTTTGCTTCAGGATGAGAACAGAAATTGTGCTCCGGCGGCGCGGCGGCAGCAGCGGGAGGCCCCATTAGCTAAAGTGGTGCTTCAGGTTAAGAACAGTTTCAGGTTAAGAACAGACCTCCGGAATGAATTAAGTACTTAACCCGAGGTACCGCTGTATTGTTAATATCATCCTACACGGATAAGACAGTAACATGTATTTCAACAATTCAAGCAATGCATTCTTCCACATACTCAACATTTTGTTTTCAGTGACACAACATGTAGATGGTTATATGTTATTGAACAGGAATCGCCAAACTATTGCTGTCGATGCTCTGGTAACCTCAAGGTTAGATTACTACAATGCGTTATACGTGGGGCTGCCTCTGAAGGTGGTTCAGAAACTTCAACTGGTGCAGAATTCAGTGGCCGTTCACCGGAGCAAGATGGTCTGAGCATCTTACACTGATCCTGGTCCAACTGCACTGGCTACTGATTAGTGCTGGTTTTGACCTACAAAGCCTCAAGGACCACCTCTTTCCATATGAACCTACCTAGACCCTGAAATCATCTTAGGAGGGCCTCCCTTGTGTGCCTCCTCCTTGAGAGGTCCAGACGGTGGCAACACGAGAGTGGGGCCTTCTCTGTGGTGGCTCCCTGTCTGTGGAATGCTCTTCCCTTGGAAGTTTGCCTGGTGCCTTCATTCTACACCTTTAGGCACCAGGCAAAAATGTTGTTGTTGTTGTTGTTGTTGTTGTTGTTGTTGTTGTTAACTGAATCCCTCAATGGGGCTTGTGTGCATTCCTGAATGAGACTTTGTCCCTTTGTTCCATAATGAGTTAAATGGCTCTGGGAAGTGACTTGCTCATATGATACACTCCAACATTTCACCCTATAGAATAATAATAATAATAATAATAATAATAATAATAATAATAATATTTACACCCCACCCATCTGACTGGGTTGCTCCAGCCACTCTGGGCAGCTTCTAACATATATAAAAACATAAGAAAGCATTCAACATGAATAAAAATTCCCTATACAGGGTTGCCTTCAGATGGCTCGAGGGTCGGATAACTCCATCCTCCCCAACATTTCTCCGATTAAAATAGGGACGTACTAAGGAAAAGCAGGACATTCCAGGATCGAACTGGAAACCAGGATGCCTTCTGTAAATCTGGGACTGTCCCTGGAAAATAGGGACGCTTGGAGGGTCTGTAATTGCAGGATTTGGGTGCTAGAGTTCAGAAACTTTGAAAGAATGGCATAAATGGCAAGCATAAAACTGAAAATTTCATGACTGCATCGGTTTAGATAATACTTTTAACAAAACATCTTAGAGCCACATGCAGTTCACATTCTCCTCCCCTGTCCCTCATAAATATTTCTCAATGAAAATGTTCTTTCTGCTCTTCTTAGAAATGTTAATGGTTTGAAATAAACACACATCATTTTAAAAAAAGACTAAAAAGATCCAAAATCATCCGAGAGGGCCACAAGCTATTGTTCCCGGCATGTAGTCCATATATCACTTTAACTGTGCAGTGTATAACCTTGCTTTAATCATCCCTCCTGAAAACATGTGGGATACTCATCTGCCCTAATCCTTGTCTATAGCATTTCCAAAGTACTTTACAAGCCTGGAGTAACTGACTTTAATGCCTCACAGCAGCTGAGCTGGTAGCACACATGATATCTCGAATGTAACAATCAAAGAAGCATGCAAGATTCTGGTATTTCCGCTGGGTAACTTGCAGATGTGCAGGAGCCAGGTCCAAAACTGAAATGTCAATTGTGAAAGGGGCAGGCGGGGAGGCTGGGGGAGTTTTAAAAGCAAATAATGTTTCATTGCCCTGTGTCAACACCCTTCTAATGTGAGGGGACACCGCCTGATAGGGAACGGAGCTGGTTTTAAATATCGGTTACCTGAGCCCGACAGTAATTTCTTTTATTGTATGTGTGTCCATGAATAACGTTGCTTGGGATTTATGTAATGCTGTATATTGTGTTATTAAGCCACAGCATGTGGAATCCTTCAGGTGCTAAGCTTTGATGTCCAGTTTTCTCCCCTTCCATGTTCATTGGAAGCAATGCTCTTGATTTAAAATAATCCTCTTATTGGAAAGTTGAAAAGGGGAGGAAGCGAGCTTCAGGGTGAACCTGGAACTTTTCTCTTTCTGTCGGCTCCACTTCAGATTCTCCTTCGCACTCCTCCTCCTCCTCCTCCTCCTCCAAATCCCACTTTTCTGATTCTTTTTAGTGCAATGGAATTCAAGAACCGCTCCAAAAAGCAAAAGTATAGCTCCCTGCAACATTTTATGGCGTGGAATGTCGTTTATGGCCTTGGAAACGTTAGAATTTACTGACAAGAAGGCTGTGGGCTTACTTTAAAACGATTGAAGAGTGTAAAAACACACACACGCACAAAGGCAACTTTCCATTTCCTCCGACTATTAACCAAAAGTAAAGGCAGGAGACAGGAAAATGGGGGAAAGGAGGTCAGGGAAAGCGAGGAGAGGCAAGCAAATGTCTTTTCACAAAAAAGTGAATATTTCATTAGCAGTTTATACTGATCGCAGACTCATATGATGTACGATAACCCCCAAGGCCCTGCTAGATAAAATAATATAACAGCCTAACAAGTACGTCTCACTGCCAGCATCTTAGCAGGACCATTTCCGACATGATTTCTTCAGCCATTTGGTAGATCTCCACACAGGGTCCATTGTAAGGTGAATTGTTGTTGTTGTATAGTCGTTTAGTCATGTCCAACTCATCATGACCCCATAGACCAGAGCACGCCAGGCACTCCTGTCTTCCACTGCCTCCCGCAATTTGGTCAAACTCATGTTGGTAGCTTTGAGAACACTATCCAACCATCTCGTCCTCTGTCGTCCCCTTCTCCTTGTGCCCTCCATCTTTCCCAACATCAGGGTCTTTTCCAGGGAGTCTTCTCTTCTCATGAGGTGGCCAAAGTATTGGAGCCTCAGCTTCAGGATCTGTCCTTTCAGTGAGCACTCAGGGCTGATTTCCTTCAGAATGGATAGGTTTGATCTTCTTGCAGTCCATGGGAATCTCAAGAGTCTCCTCCAGCACCAGAATTCAAAAGCATCAATTCTTCGACAATCAGCCTTCTTTATGGTCAAGCTGAATTATTCAAGGTCTTTTCCTGTAAATGAAATGCTAATTTGTGCTGTAAGTTTTTAGATCATTGGCCCAGCCAAATGTACAATTCACAACATACCTCAAATATCATATCATCTTTAAAATGCGTAACTTTTAATTCAGTGTGATAGATTCCAGAGAAAAGATACATGAACAGCAAAAGGAGTGGTGCTGGTTGGTTTGGGGGTCCCTGTCGCAGTGTCTCCCTCCCCCTAATCTAATTCTACGGTGAAATTTGAAAGTACGAACTCAGGCAGATAGTGATCTGGAATTAAAAATGGCCACAACTTTATTGAGTACTTGATTATTGGGATGCAGGTGGCGCTGTAGTCTAAACCACTGAGCCTCTTGGTCCTGCCGATTGGAAGGTCGGTGGTTCGAATCCCCGCAATGGGGTGAGCTCCTGTTGCTCTGTCCCTGCTCCTGCCAACCTAGCAGTTGGAAAGCACGCAAGTGCAAGTAGATAAATAGGTACCGCTGTGGCAGGAAGATAAACGGCGTTTCTGTGCGCTCTGGTTTCCGTCATGGTGTCCCGTTGTGCCAGAAGTGGTTTAGTCCTGCTGGAAACACATGACCTGGAAAGCTGTCTGCGGACAAATGCTGGCTCTCTCGGCCTGAAAGCCGAGATGAGCTCTGAACCCTATAGTCGCCTTTGACTGGACTTAACAGTCATGGGGTCCTTTACCTTTACCCGATTACTTGATTGATTACTTACTATTAACAATAATTTTATTATTTAGAACCTGCCCATCTGGCTGGGTTTCCCCAGCCACTCTTGGTGGCTTGCAGCATATATAAAGCATAGTAAAACATCAAGCATTAAAAACTTCCAGAGCTGCCTTCTAAAAGTTATGCAGTTCTTTATCTCCTTGACATCTGAAGGGAGGGCATTCCACAGGGAGAAATTGATTGATTACTTAAAACGGCCACAACTTTATTGATTACTTTGGCTCAGGCATTGGGTGTCTATCCATTCCAACCTCCTGCCAGCGGTCTGGAACTTCTACAGGGTTGTGACAAGGATTATGGTCTCCCCAACACGTCAGTCTACTGAGGTGGCTATCCTAAGGCTGCTGTTGGAAGTCCTATGGCCTGTCAGCCTCATGCTGGCGTCTGGACAGGGACATCCATCAAGACTCCTTTAACAGGTACCCTGAAAACTTTAGGATGTGAAACACAAGAGCAGTCAAGTACAACATTCCTAGAGTGAACATGTTTGCACATGGGGAGGAATGTTTGTCCAGCCAGCAGGTAAACTTCCTGTTTCCTTCTGGGCTGGGACAGACTTCCTCTGCATGTGACTAGAGGTGGGTGTGGCCTCACCTATGCAGGTAATGACAAAAGCACAGGGAAGGACAGCCATCTCTCTCTCTTTTTCACCACATGCATCGAAGAAACAACATCTACTGAGCCAAAGATGCCCTCTTGGCTTCCAGCCAAGAGAGGACAAAGGGACTGTCTTCTTATGAGATAGATTCCAAGTGTATGTTACTTCATTAAGCTAAGTCTGCCTTCTGGGATCTGATTGTGAACAGAATGTGAGTAAACTCTTTTTATACTTTTGTAAAAGACTGTGTCTTCTCTTTTATTTTATGAGGGGATAAGGGGAAAATACCAGAACAGTTATAGAGGCTTTAGCGAGCCTGAGCAAAACGTATCTGTTGCAAACTTAAAATTAAGGGGAATGTTACTCTGCTGAAATTGTGGAACTTGTTAACACAAGTTGGATAAGGATATAATCAGACAATATATCCTCTCCTGCATCCCTGAACATTCCCACAAAAAAATCTCTGGTACAGTACCGCACCACTTCACCCATCACTCAAGGTCTAGGATTCTGCTCAATGCTTAACTGCCTCAAGTTGTGACCTTTTGCTATGGGGAAGGCAGAACTTGTCCATTTGTCTACAGGCAAATTCCTCCCTGGGCTCTGAATATGGCAACCATTAGTAACCATAGCAAGCTGAGGAGGTACAAGAAAGCAAATGGTTCAGCTCTGTGCTATTTCTCTAGAAAAAGAGGTGCTGGAACTCAACAAGAACACCTTCCTCTTAGAATGGCAATGGTGCCACTCAAGAGGTGCTGGAACTGAGTTCTGTTCTGGTGAATTCCAGTGGGATAAAAGCCCTGGTTAAGCTGAATATGACCTAGGAAATAATAATAAAAACCATCATTAATGCAGGCTTGATAATCACAAAGAGACATACACACATCTAGGCTCTGTTCAGACTTTCAGGGGAATGCATAGAGGTCAGTCAAGAGCAGCGAAAGTAGACATTCACTGAACATCTGCACACACCTAAAGTCCTATTGTCATGCTCACAAAGGTGCTGTGGACATTTCCTGTCCAAATCACCCTTATAAAATCAGGAACGAGTAATGTGATATTAATGGAGTGTCACCACCAGAAACATCCCAGAAACAGCTGATGGAGTCCACACCTCATCCCAGTAGGGCTCCACTTTTAGGGGGATTGAGGATGACAGAATGCATACCTCATTTAAAGGCATCTGGAACAGCCATCTGGAAAAACAAAAACAAAACATATTGCAGGGAATATTGTCTCCTTTCCCACCGGCAGTTCTACTGAGGAGCAGGAGGATAAACTCATCCTCAGAAGTGGATTCACTGCTGAAGAAGGGAAGAATGCGCTGGGCATTCTCTCTCAATTCATGCTAGGAGAAAGGTTGATGATCATGGAATCTTCAGAATTGCAGAGTTGGGACCACAAGAGTCATCTAGTGCAGGAATATTTTGCCCAAGGTGGCTATCGAACCCACAACCCTGAGATCAAGAGCCTCATGCTCTACCGACTAAGCTACCGAGGCATGCAACAATACGATAGACAGCCGTAGATAGCAGACACAATTAAAGTTATGGCGGCAGAGTCACCCTTGCCTGTGCAACACACACCTATTTGTTTTATTAGAAGACATCTGAAGGCAGCCCTGTTTAGGGCGTTTTAATGTTTTATTCTGTTTTTAGTGTTCTGTTGGGAGCCGCCCAGAGTGGCTGGGGAAACCCAGCTGGATGGGCGGGGTAGAAATAATAATAATAATAATAATAATAATAATAATAATAATAATAATAATTTATCAACTATTCTCTGGTCAACAGATGTATAAGGGTTTGTAGTGTTTCACTAGCAGGTGGGCTGCATATGTACTTAGGACTGCAGGCTTGTGGACTGAATCTTATGCCAACTTGAATAAAATAGGAGGAGGACAGTCCTGCCCCACATAATCGATCACAAGGCATGGAGCATGCACACCATTTAAATGGCAATGCTCATCAACTTGGGTTGGCAGCCCCTCAAATATTTTATTGGGGGACGTGAAGGGACCTCAGCCCCTAGGAACTGGCTCCTTTGATCTTATGCATGTTTATTCAGAAGTAACTCCCACAGAGCTCACAGATTTTCATTATACAGTGGTACCTCGGGTTAAGTACTTATTTTGTTCCGGAAGTCTGTTGTTAACCTGAAACTGTTCTTAACCTGAAGCACCACTTTAGCTAATGGGGCCTCCTGCTGTCACCGCACCGCCGGAGCCCAATTTCTGTTCTTATCCTGAAGCACTATTTCTGGGTTAGCGGAGTGTGTAACCTGAAGCTTATGTAACCTGAAGCATATGTAACCACTGTGGTCCAAAAGGTACCACTGTGGTCCAAAAGATCTGGAGGGCACCAAGTTGGCAAAGGGTGATGTAACCCAACACCATAGTAAGGAATTCTCAGGGGGGAAATATGCTAGACATTTCATTGTTTTGGTGGTGATTATCCAAACTGAGATGAAGTGGAGGAAAAATGTTTGCTGTTGAGTGCACATTTTTATAATATAATGGGAAGAGAGTGAATAGATACGGTAGATACAGTGGTACCTCGGGTTATATACGCTTCAGGTTACAGACTCCGCTAACCCAGAAATAGTACCTCGGGTTAAGAACTTTGCTTCAGGATGAGAACAGAAATCGTGCTCTGGCAGCGCGGCAGAAGCGGGAGGCCCCATTAGCTAAAGTGGTGCTTCAGGTTAAGAACAGTTTCAGGTTAAGTACGGACCTCCGGAACGAATTAAGTACTTAACCCGAGGTACCACTGTATGTATTTTATTACATTTATATTCCAGCTTCCATCCGAGGAACTCAAAGCGACTTACATGGTACTTTCTCTCCCTTAATGCTCTCAGCAGAAGATGGAAATTCTAGATAGAACATCTCAGAGTGAAGTCTCACGCACTGTGTCTCCTCCACCTCATTTTTTGCACAGTGGCAGAGAAATCTCAGCCTTCCTTTCCTACCTTCACTGACAGATCTTAATACTTCTTTAAAGCAACACAAAAAAACAGGTTAAGGCAATAATTAACCATCTTTCATATGTCAGCTGTTCCGTCTGTTGTTGTGCTAAATAGTTCCTAGACTATTCTTCAGTCAGCGAAGGCACTGCTTCAGTAAGCAATTTTGAGGCAGATAGTCAGATTTTCTGGTCTGATAACAGGCTGCTAATGGAATGAGAAAGAAAAAGGATCTGAAAGCAAATATTTTCTTCATCTTCCATAGCCTTGAATTACTGGACAGAGCATTCCTGGGCGTCTCACATTTCCGCACATTACTCAACGAGGTTCTTAAGCGATGCCATTTCTGACATATTGCTTGCTTGCTTTCCCAGTGTTTTTATGCATTTTGCCGCCCGCTGCGGGGTGCAAGAACCTTATCTTATCTTGAATTTTCTTTCCTGGATATGCTTTTGGATGGGTACAAAGTTCTTACTAGACTAGAGAGTAAGGAGAGTTTGGTGCTTCTGATTATGGGCAGGGAGAAGTCTTGCACACAACCGCTTCCACACAGAATAACATAGTTGGACAACTGCTTGCACCTTAGATTCTGATGCAGCACAACGCAACTCAGTTCATTTTGGGTTGCGTGGCAAGTCCCCCCCCCCCAAGTGGAAATAATGACACATGACACAATTATTAAGGTTAATGGGCTAAATAAGGCCACAACTTTATTGGTTACAGGCATAGCTGTCAACTTGCAGATTTGAAAATAAGGGACCAGCAGCCTCGAAAATAAGGGATCAGCAGCCAAAATAAGGGATTTTCCAAGTACAGGTATGTTCAACTTCTGAGCCCCTCTGAGCCAAAGGCAGAAAGCCCAGCCAGCAGCCAAACGAAGCCTCAAGCGGTGGTTCCCACAGCACAGCAACCCGGCAAAAGGGATGCAGCAAGGAAAACCACCGTCACCTCTCCGCTGGGAAGAGCTGAGCAAAGGCGTGTCCCCAGGCAACGCGGCCGATTTGATCGGCACAAGGCATGCAAGCTCCACCCCCTAGTCGTTCTTAGACTCCTTATTGGGTGAGCAACGCAGCCAAGCAACACAGTTGGAGCCTCCCTCCTCCCTGGCCAGCAGGGAGGGAGGGAGAGGAGCTGCTTCCTTTGAAACCCGGGAAATTTAAGGGACATCATCAATAAGGGACAGCAGCGGGACACAGCGCTGGGATAAAGGAGTTTCCCGCCAAATAAGGGACAGTTGACAGCTATGGTTACAGGTGATGAGCGGTATTGGCTTAGGCATTGGTCCTAACCTATATCCGACTTCAGCCCATCTGCTTGAAGTCCGGGAAGGGTTAACCACCAGTAGGCGGAGTCCTGCTGATGCAGATCAACTAGGAACTCCCCCCGGGGTCACCGATAGGGGGCGCACCTTAGGCCCTCACCTCCCTAGGCTTTGGACAGGGCCACGTCCCCAGAATCCTTTACCGGACTACCCTTCAATATGTGGGGCAGGTGATGGTGCCACCTCCCCTCTTCCATCTACAGAACTATACCAATGCCTAACCACCACTCGAGCAAAAGGCTCAAAACAGCTGGTGAACGGCAAAGAGGGAGATCCCCAGTCGCGCCCTGCCTTAAATAGGACAGGCCACGCCCCCTGAGCCAGCTGATTGGCCGGCCAGGAGGTGACGCGGTCGGGAATACCCCCCAATCGTGCGGGGGCTGGGCTTGGCTCCAGCCACCGCGCATGTGGAGGCGCCGTGATGCCCACAATCCCACCTCCTCCACAGGGCGGAAGTGACTTTATTCTCCAGTGGTGTGTTGAATGGGAAATGAGTCAGATAATGAACAATGTGGATTCCGTGCTCATCTTTTATTTATTTTATTTTTTAAAAAAATAATATTTATTAAAAGTTTAAGATTACAGAAAGAAGTAAAAAAAGAAAGAAAAAAGGTAAACAATACAAATCAATACATTACAATGCATATATATATATATATAAACAAAAGACACAATACATCAAAACAAAACCAAAAACAATTAAAAACACATCCAATGTTTCTATATCTTTATCTTTCATTAACTTGTTTCATCGACCTCCTCACACCTCCCTTTTTTGTATTCTAGTTATTAATTATTTCAGCAAATCCTTTCCATCTTTCACTGTTTTCTGTCATTTAATTGTCTTAATTTATTTTAACCTTATCTTACCATAAAAAAAACCCTAAAACTTATTTATACTTAACTCCTTATAACATTTCTACTAAAGCCATGTAATTTCATTCCAACATTTTTCTAGCACTCATTAATTTTACAATATTTCTCTAAATAAATTTTTAAACTTTCTTCCAATCTTCATCCACCGTCTCTTCTCCCTGGTCTGGGATTCTGTCAGTCCTTTCTATCAATTCCATATGGTCCATCATCCGTGCTCATCTTTTAGCCACTAACCCATGCTTGTCACTCTGAAATGCTTGTGTGCTCTGGTGCTCCATCCAAATCCTTGGACTTTCCCAACCCCTTCAGCCAGTGGTCCCCAATTAGGTGTCGGGGGACCCCAGAGGGTCCAGGGAATGCACCCAGGGGGTCCACGCCCCCATCTGTTGCTTTCCCTCAACTAATTTATTGTCATTTTTGCATAGTAATATCACAAAACATATGGTTTGTTTTAGCAATTTTTCAATATATTGGCCCAAATCGGTTTTCAAATCACACCATGATGATGATTTTGACCCAGCAATATCACTCCTTGCACCAGGCAGACCAAGGCAACTGATTTCTCTTTTTTGGGGGAAATTATTTTTATTTGATTATACAAAGTTAAATTTATAACCATACCAAATACTGAGGCCTGTCTGTTTTTGCTGTTTATTTTGCATTTTGTTTATGCGGATCTTTTGTTTTTGTTTTTGTGACTGTGTGGAACCCAGTTCAGCTACTGATGGATTGATTGTGTGATTGCAGTACATCATTTATTGCTTTCATTTTATGGATCAATGGTCTCGTTGGATAGTAAAATTCATGTTAAGTTGCTGTTTTGGGGGTTGTTTTTAAAAGTCTGGAAGGGATTAATCCATTTTACATTGCTTTCCATGGGAAAGCACTCCTTGGTTTTAGAACGCTTTGGTTTTGGAACGGACTTCCAGAATGAATTAAGGGATCACTGAACCTAAAATCATATTAGGGGCTACCCCACATTTTGTTCAAAAAATTGCTTTGCAGAAGTAACTTCCAAAGAGTTATCAAAATTCTCAAAAGTAGGGGGTCTGTGGCTTGGCTTTTGAAAAATAGGGGCTCCTCAGCAATTAGCTGATTGGGAACCACTGCCTTAAGCAATCCCTTCTCCATGAAGTCAGGACTGCAGATAACAATGTATGTCTCAGCTGACAGTATTACATGTCATCTGTTTTCTCTCTGGGTTATAAGGCTTTGTGCAGCATGCTAAGCCCTTCCAGAACAAGCCTGAGGGTGGGAAAATGGGAGCCTCCAACAAGTTCTTCGTTTATTAAAGTAAACAGATAGCCATATGAGCAGACAGTTCACAATTCAATGGGGAAAAATCAATACGAAGGGTCTTCTTTTTTAAAAATTTTAAAAAATGCATTGAAGTTTATTGTACAAGGTTTGTAATATGTTTAAATACCAGGAGAACACTGGTTGCCAAATAACACCTTAAATATTTCAAATCGGAGCAGTATATTATAAACATTGGCAGTGATTTTCTTTGTAAATAGGTTTAACCTCGAGCCTTCTGTCATTTTGTATTTCTGCACAGGAAATTAACTTTCTATATCCTCTCCGTACGTCGAGGAAAGAGAAAGTTGGAAAACTCCAAGGGATTTCCCCAAAAGCCTCCATATAAATTTTAAAATTAAACAGATGTTACATGATTACCATTAAATCGGAGCCATGGGTTCCTAAGTTAGAGATGATCTGTGATGTTGTGAACCGAGAGATGAAGCGGATTTTTTTTCAATTACGGCAGGTTTCCCAGATCAACCCCCCCACCTCTGGCCAGGATTTCATGAAATCCAGAGGGTCACTGGGTCTCAGCAAGAGTTTATAAACATCCAAAATCAGTTAATACCCTCCAACTAGTTAGGCAGTAATCATGAATGTAGATGAGCCTGTCACTGCAAGTTTCCTCCGGCAACAAAAAACTACAGCAGCAGAAGATGCGCCATGGGATTCAGGTACCCAAGTCTTCCTCTCTTCACCTATGTTTGGATTAGAACCCAAGGCAAGCAAGTTAATGCAGCTAAGCATCTCTCTGGGCTGTAGGCAATCTGTGTTTCACCCAGTTCATTTTTTTTCTGGGGGGACGCAGGGGTACACACAGGGCCAGGTTTAGGTTTGATGTGGCCCTCAGCTCCTGAAGGTAATGGGGCCCTTTCTATGTCCAGCTGTCCTTTGTCCACAACAAATTGCCGCTGTTCTTTTGTGTTGAATATATGCTATGTGGTAATTTATGGACCTCATAGGTATCTCAAGCCATTTGCACATACAGTGGTACCTCAGGTTAAGTACTTAATTCGTTCCAGAGGTCCGTTCTTAACCTGAAACTGTTCTTAACCTGAAGCACCACTTTAGCTAATGGGGGCCCCTGCTGCTGCCGCACCGCCGGAGCCCGATTTCTGTTCTCATCCTGAAGCAAAGTCCTTAACCTGAAGCACTATTTCTGGGTTAGCAGAGTCTGTAACCTGAAGCTTATGTAACCCGAGGTACCACTGTAACAAAATATGTATTTTATCAAAGTAATTGATAAAGAAAGTAGCAAACCAGAGATATTTTAGGGAGCAGGCTAGCAGGCGGGACCCATGACTTACATCATAGGAACCTACACAACACAAAACACGGTTGCTGCATGTAGGTTTTATTTTATTTGTCTTTTTATCTTATATTTTAGAAATGTACATCCAGTTTTTTTCCTTTAATTTTTTTTGGGCCCCCCCAAGAGAGTGGGGCTCTAAGCTACAGCTTGTTTAGCTTATACGTAAATCCGGCACTGGGTACACATACCCCTAGACATTTTGTGAATCTTTGTACTTTTGTCCATTTACTGTACTTATTTTTCCCAATTTGAACTATAAAATGGTGATTTTTATTGAGTCAAAATGAGAGTGCCCTTAAACATTTTTTAAAAAGAAAAAAAGCACTGGTTTTACCTAATTACGAGGCATCCAATTGTTTTGACCTTTGCACAGCAACATTTCAATTCCACCGGTGACATTTTTGGTAGGTAGGTAAGTAAGGCAGCAAATATATGTTTATGCCAATATTTTCATTACCCCAGTTTGGTCTGAAGACATTTAGATTTGGACTTTCAAAAGGCCTTAAATAAACCATCAAAATAATCTCATTTACACATTTCAAATGTTTATATATTTGGTCCATTCCTCACTTCAACAATCTGAGTACATCTGACTTCCCCTGGCCTTCAAACCCTACTTCACACCATGTTGGTGAGGTTTCCAGGTGCCACAAGACTCTTCTTTATTTTGACAACCGCTGTAACTTGACACTAAAATGCTGGAGCTTCATTTTCAATGCAGCTCCTCTAAACCCATCGTTTCATTTGTTTCACAAGGCACAGCTGATTGAGTTCCCCCTTTCTCTGGACTCAGATCCTCAGAGGATCTGCAAGGCTTTATTGGAATAATATACCTGCTATGTGTGCATGTGCATGAATTTAGGAGAGAGCAAGAGCTCACCAGAAGAGCCTTGCTGGGACATAACAAGGACCCAGCTAATCCAATCTCCTCTTTCAAACAGTGGGGGAGGTCCACCAGCACAGCATAAAGGCAGCCTCCCCCTGCTGTGTGTCGTTCCTCCCAAACCAGTGTTCAGAGGCATAATGCCTTTGAACCAGGATGTTCCAAATCACTACCATGGTTAGATCTACCTTCCATGCACTTTTAAGTACGGTGGTACCTTGGTTCTCAAACTGCTTGGTTCTCAAACTCTGAAAACCTGGAAGTAAGTGTTTAGGTTTTTGAATGTTTTTCAGAAGCCGAACATCCAATGCGGCTGTCGGCTATTGTTTCTGGGGCGCCTGCACCAATCAGAAGCTGCGCCTTGGTTTTTGAACATTTCAGAAGTCAGGTGGACTTCCAGAATGGATTAAGCTTGGTGCTTTTGTTTTTGCTATTTATTTTTTGTTTTTGAGGCTTTTTCAATTAATTTGTTTTTGTGGCTGTGTGGAATCCAGTTCAGCTACTGATTGATTGATTGATTGATTGATTGATTGTGCAACTGTGGAACTGGATAAAAGACCCCCATCCAAACAATGACTGTCATCAGTGCAGGTAAGGAAAAAAAAGAATTTTCATTTTTATCATCTACAATATTGTCTTACTTATTTTAGAGTACAGTACATTGATCATTGCTTTCATTTTATGGATCAGTGGTCTCATTAGATAGTAAAATCTGTGTTAAATGGCTGTTTTAGGGGTTGTTTTTAAAAGTCTGGAACGAATTAATCTGGTTTGCATTACTTTCTATGGGACAGCACGCCTTGGTTTTTGGAACGCTTTGGTTTTGGAACAGACTTTCAGAATGGATTAAGTTTGAGAACCAAGGGACCACTGTACATCTAAGCCATTCAGAGTTGAGCTGAAGGGACACGGGCTGCAGGTGCTTGAGACGAAACTGAAAGAAGAGCAAATCTGATCTAACTCGCACTTGCTTTGCTAAGCCAGCAGGAGCTATCATAAATCAAATGGGTAAAAAATGGTGGGTGTGCATTAAACTTGGGTGGAAACACAGAGATCACACGCAAGTACCAAAGAGCAGTGGCATAGCATGGGGTGGTGGTGGCGGCGGTTGCCCTGGGCACAAAATTCAACATCATCATCATCAATTTTAATTTGTATACCGCCTTTCTATCTTACAATACTCAAGGCGGTTTACAAGCTGAAGAAACAAAAAATGTACATCTTATAACAATCTAATGCAATACAAAAATGTGATAATAAAACATAACTTTAAAATAGGCAACCTCCATCAAAGAAGTAACATTCAGCAATCATTGTTGTTGTTTAGTCATTTAGTTGTGTCCGACTCTTCGTGACCCCATGGACCAGAGCATGCCAGGCCCTCCTGTCTTCCACTGCCTCCTGCAGTTTGGTCAAACACATGCTGGTAGCTTCGAGAACACTATATAACCATCTTGTCCTCTGTCGTCTCCTTCTCCTTGTGCCCTCCATCTTTCCCAACACCAGGGTCTTTTCCAGGGAGTCTTCTCTTCTCATGAGGTGGCCAAAGCCTTGGAGCCTCAGCTTCAGGATCTGTCCTTCCAGTGAGCACTCAGGGCTGATTTCCTTCAGAATGGATAGGTTTGATCTTCTTGCAGTCCATGGGACTCTCAAGAGTCACTAGAATAGTATAAAATAATAATATCAACATATAAAAGGTAAACAGAAATCCACTCAACAGTTACAATAATATCTAAACTAGAATCAATAAAACAACAGCAAGCCACAGTACATAAAATAATACAATACACATTGAGAATCAGAAGGTAGAGCAAGGCAGGTGGAAGGAGGCCTTGCCTGATGGAGTCTCTCCCCTCCATCCAAAAATTGTCAGGGGCGCAAAATTTCAACGCCCGGTGCTGCCTCCATACAGCCGCTGGGCTTCATTGAAAAACGACTTCTCCACGTGAAGCAGAAAGTGACCTCTCCAGACAATGGCATGTCTCTTGTTTTCTTCTCTCTGTGGCTGCCATCTTGGGTGACACAGACCAGGCGTCCTCAGTGGCAACCCAAGCTACGCCACTGCCAAAGAACACCAGAATGTGAGAAGAGTTCAGCTGCATCCGCCTGGAATCTCCATAGTCCAGCACCCATCTTTCAACAATGACTCAGAAGATCTCTCTGTGGAGCCAAAAAATAGGGCAGAAAAGCAAAAGCTTTCCCCTCAACAAGTGTTCTCCCGTGGCTTCTGAAAATAGATTCAATATAACAATCATAGCTATTAGATAGATGTACAACGGACCACATATCCTCCCTTTATTTGTTGAATCCCAATTTAAACCTGCCTGAGCCACTGGTGGTCATCACATCTTGCGACACTTAAAAAATCCACTGACACAAATTGGATAATTTCACCCTCAAGAGCCCCATTAGTTTGTATCTTAAAGTAACATTTATGTGCTGTCTTCATATTTCAGAAACAGAGTTATTTTTCCTTTCACTTTCACTTGTTGCCATAGCAGCATGTGTACTGTGTGGCAATGAATAAAGAAACCTTGCATTTGTTGCATGAAGCCTTCACCATTCCATGCAAAGCTTTATTTCTCTCTCCATTTCTTCCATATGGTTTATATTTGACCTTGAGCAGCTGTACTGAGTGTATATCTCCTTTTCCCTCTGTGGTGTGATACCTTTCTATTGCTTCCCTGTTTAATGTAGATTTTATCTTAGACAATTTCATGTTTAGTTGTATCTCTTAATTATTATGGCACAGTTGCGCTGTTGTCTTTGTTTTTAGGCACGTACCGCACACAGAATGGTCATCTCTTTTTTAAAAATCCAAGAAATATTCAGAATATAGGGCAATATCCAAAATCATGCCAGTAGGCAGAACAGGATGTTTCTCCTTCCTGTCTTCTGTGCAGCCTTTCAGATCAGCATAAGATCTCAGGGTGGTTCAAAGAGTACAATACAAAATAAAAACAAGATAATAATAATAATAATAATAATAATAATAATAATAATAATAATAATAATAATAATAGTTTATTGACTTTATATATACCGCCTTATACCCACAGGTCTCAGGGCAGTTCACAGAATAAATATAAAACCACAAAATGCATAATAAAAATACTGTATGTTTCTGTCTATAATATGACCTCATGTACAGGACGGCCCCTATTTTTGGGGACTCAAATTTAAGAAAATGGGGGGAGATGGTGTTTTTTGTGTGTGGAGGATTGCCCAGAGTTGTTGACCATGGGGGGGGGGGTTGCCCAGAGTTGTCCCATCACTGGCAGAAGCTGCCAATTGCCCGCCCAACTGCCAGAGCATCAGCCAATCTATACCACCCATTGACGCAGCAACCAATAACACGCACAATAGCCGCTGACAGCCTTGGCAGCAACCAATCAAACGTCCACCCTAGGCACTACGCATGCATAAGACGACCCCAACTTTTTAGCATGATTTTTACAGGGGAAAAACCATAGTTATATACATGGAAATGTACAGTAAAAACAACAATGCAATAACCACCTTCCCCCCACAAAACCCCCCACAATTTAAAAGGGCATAGGATGTCCATCAGATCAACCAAAGGCCTGGTTAAAGAGGAACATTTTTGCATGGCGCCTAAAGGTGTATAGTGAAGGCGCCAGGCGAACTTTCCTGGGGAGAGCATTCCACAGATGGGGAGCCACTGCAGAGAAGGCCCTGTTCTTGTGTTGCCACTCTATGGACTTCACATGTTGGAGGCACACGAAGAAGGGCCTCCGAAGATGATTTCAGGGTCTGGGAAGGTTCAGATGGGCGTTCAGAAATTGATCCTAGAAGACCTGGTGATGAGCTTTTGGAAAAGCACAGGAGGGATCTAAAAGCCAGCATTGGCCACAAGAACTCTGTGGAATCTCCATTTCTAGCAGACCTCCGAGTACCAGATGCTGCATGGATATTATGGAGAGATCCATCACCTTTGTGTCCCCCTTGAGTGCTTCCAGAGATTGGACCATCCCAAGAGGTTCAAGGCAGCTCTGATGCCCTTACGACTTCTCTCTAACATTATTTGGTGCTGCTGGTGCGGATCGTTTAAGTTTCTCATGCAATTCCTTTTCAATTTCCTGGAAGACAGTAGGCTATTAGGCACCACCTCAACATTTGGCCGGTGCTCCTAAACTGTGTTTCTGTTTATCAGCTGACATGAAATGCTTTTGCTTCAGACAGATTGCACAGAGCAGCTCCTGGCGAGAACAATGAGGCAAAATAAATGATCCTGGAGTAAAACTGACTTTAATAAGATGCTCGGTTGTTAACAAATGGTTTGTTGATATTTCATTGGCTCGAAAATATATATATATATATTTAGGAGCATAAATAGAAGCTGCAGAAACTGTTAGTTAATTAGATGGAAAATGAAAAAAAATGGGCAGAAGAAAACTTTAGGGGAAAAGATTCTATGTGTTTAGTCACCCATTAAAAAGGGTATCCTTTATGGCGGTTTTGAGTTTTTACACACACTTTGATGTGTGCTGTGCATTCCTTTAACCAAGTGGTCTTTTCAAGAAGATAAATCAGATACAGTCTGCACACATCTGATTTTATTAAAAGTACCTCACCAGAACCTATCTTTGTTCAAAAAGGATGTAAGTTTAACTTTTCCCCTTTCCTAAAAAAAGAGAATCACCTGATATCAATTAGAATTCCTTTACTGCTAAGCTGATTTATAGTACTGTAATACAGCACTGAAAATATGAAAGCAGAGAAGCAATATTTCAAATTCAGCATAAAATCAACAATAAAAATGTATATTTATAACCTGAAAAGTATGATTTCATCTTGGAGAATTACCAAGCTAATAACAGTAATAAGCAAGATTTTTGGTTGTACCATATTGTATCTATTAAACACTTCAAGGGGATTGGGAATAAATCAAATAACAAGATCATTTCTGGATATCCAAACATATTTTTAAATATTGTAAAAATGTGGACGGCTATCACAACTGGTAATCATTTATTCGTGTTTTTTGAAAGAGGCTTGAATCATGGCCCTCATTGTTACATCTTCCAAAACCTTGGACTGATGCCTGTAGGTCTGAAAAGCAATTTCATTTCATAAATAAAGATTTCATATCCTAAGAAGATAAAAAAATGAAACCACACACACAACCAAAAGTATGTAGAATAATATAGACTGTAATCACTACCCAGGAAACCTTGTTTGGTACAGAAAAGATGTTTTAGAGGAAGGTGGATAAAATGTTTTATTGGTAAATGTGGCTTATAGTCCAAAGCCCCCCTCTAGACTCTGAAGCGAAGCATGGAAACTCTGAATCAAAACGTGATACTTTCAAGCTGGGCTGGGCTTTGCAAGGACTTGCATCGTAATAGGACAAAAGAGAAACTGTTTGAAGTCAACAAAGTAAGAGCTAAACCACAGGAACTGCCTGTGCAAATGCATCCAAGGGAAAGATGCACAGACTTGTGTCCTTCCGATTGGTCGGTTTTCTCCAATTTGATTATATTCTGGTTCATCAAATGGACCACTAACTGGGTGGCCTTCTGCATCTCGGAGCCCTTTGCGAGAGGGAGAACCTGGCTGCCCTTTCCTTGCAGGACAACCAAATTCTGAGTATTAAGGGGATGGGGGAACGAACGCTTTCTTCCATGAGTTACACCACTCCCGTAACATCTTCTTGTCCAAGGAGCACTAAAATGACTGAGAGAGAGAGAGATGGGGGAACCCCAGAAATTATAGGTTAGCTAGGGACACGGGTGGCGCTGTGGGCTAAACCACAGAGCCTAGGACTTGCCGATCAGAAGGTCGGTGGTTCGAATCCCCACGACGGGGTGAGCTCCTGTTGCTCGGTCCCTGCTCCTGCCAACCTAGCAGCTCGAAAGAACATCAAAGTGCAAGTAGATAAATAGGTACCGCTGCGGTGGGAAGGTAAACGGCGTTTCCGTGCGCTGCTCTGGTTCGCCAGAAGCGGCTTAGTCATGCTGGCCACATGACCCGGAAGCTGTACGCCGGCTCCCTTGGCCAATAAAGCGAGATGAGCGCCGCAACCCGAGAACTGGCCACGACTGGACCTAGGCTCTGTGGTTTAACCCACAGCGCCACCCCCGTCCCAATATAGGACTATATCCCCATTAAAATAGTCCTAGGAAACTGTGTTAAAGTAACGTTAATTTCAGGAGTGTGTGTGTGTATAGGGGTGGGTAGGCACAGTTTCTGCTCCCTCATGCAAGGACATTCGTAGACCTGCCTTCTGGGATATGATCCGTCCTGCCCTTTTGCATAAATGTGTCTCTTGAGCCCTCTGCGCTGCACTTTCCCCTTTGTTTGCATTTGCTGCTGATTTTCTCTCCAGATACATCACGATATGCAAAGTAAAGCTCGGTTTATACCATAAACAGAGTAAATTATGCAAATATGCAATGTTTACACCAGCAGTTTGTAATCTTTAATCTCTCCTAATCTTTCTGGAAAAAGCCTTAATTCGAAATAATAAATTGGGCAGTCATTTCTGGAGAACTGACCGGACATCAAAATTTACACCACCCATTCATGGTGATGAACAAAACACCGGCATCTGACTCAGCTAGACTGGTAAAGAAAAAGCGATTTATATGCGTTGTATGTGCAATATGACATTGTGCCACCAGATGGCGATGTGGAGTACCCCTTTTCCATGTTTAAATTTGTTGTTGTTGTTTAGTCATTTAGTCGTGTCTGACTCTTCGTGACCCCCTGGATCAGATCACGCCAGGCACTCCTGTCTTCCACTGCCTCCTGCAGTTTGGTCAAGCTCATGTTCGTAGCTTCGAGAACACCATCCAACCATCTCGTCCTCTGTCGTCCCCTTCTCCTTGTGCCCTCAATCTTTCCCAACATCAGGGTCTTTTCCAGGGAGTCTTCTCTTCTCATGAGGTAGCCAAATATTGGAGCCTCGGCTTCAGGATCTGTCCTTCCAGTGAGCACTCAGAGCTGATTTCCTTCAGAATGGATAGGTTTGATCTTCTTGCAGTCCATGGGACTCTCAAGAGTCTCCTCCAGCACCAGAATTCAAAAGCATCCATTCTTCGGCGATCAGCCTTCTTTATGGTCCAGCTCTCACTTCCATACATCACTACTGGGAAAATCATAGCTTTAACTATATGGACCTTTGTTGGCAAGGTGATGTCTCTGCTTTTTAAGATGCTGTCTAGGTTTGTCATTGCTTTTCTCCCAAGAAGCAGGCGTCTTTTAATTTCATGGCTGCTGTCACCATCTGCAGTGATCATGGAACCCAAGAAAGTAAAATCTCTCACTGCCTCCATTTCTTCCCCTTTAAATTACAAGGCTTTAAACTGAAACGCTTCTTTGATGTGTCTAGATCCAGTCTAGATCCAGCCCTGGGATTCTTACTGGCTATAAATGCAATCAATGAGAAAAAGTGGCAGCAAACACAATTTCCAAAATGTGCACAGAACATGGAGAATTGCTGCTGTAACTCTCGAGGTGCTCTTGATAAAATGTGTGAATGCACAGGCAGTTTTTGTGAATGGGGGTTTGGGGGTGGCGTGACTTCACTTGGCCCTGGAGCAAGGCTTTTCCTGCTGCTATATACCCAGCGGTCTCTGTGTTTGCCTGAGCTTGAGACTGGACTAAGGATTCTGAGCTCCTGTGTTCCGATTCAACACAATAAAAACAAAAACAAAACAGATTGACTTCCCCTTATTCCCTTCCTTGATTCCATTGTATATCAATGTACTACATGTCCATTATAAAGTTTTAACCATTTGAATAACTTATTGTCCATTTATAATAAAATTACAAGTATTCTCAAAACCCTGCCAATGTATTGGACCTGTGTACATTGCTTCTGTATATATGCAGCAAAGTCCTTCCATTCTTCCTGAAATTCGTTGTCATCTCTTCCTCAATTTCATTGTCAATTTTGCCATTTCAGCATATTCCGTTAATTTAACTTGCAAATCTTCTATAGCTGGGACACTTCCTTCTTTCCAATGTTGCGCTAATAATGTTTGTGCAGCTGTGGTTGCATACATAAACAAATTCCTTTGTGATCTTGCTAAGTCCATTCCTGTGATACCTAACTTTTTAACAAAGGTTATTTTAAACATCTTCTTCATTTCATTATAAATCATTTCCCAATATTTCTTAACAATTTTGCAATCCCACCACATGTGAAAAAACAGTCCCTTCTGTTGCTTTACATTTCCAACACTTGCTTTCTTTAGTCTTGTACATTTTTGCTAATTTAACAGGATTTGGGCCTCTGCCATTGGCCCTTGAACTCTGAGTCATGATTCACAGCTTGGAAGTTTAGACAGCCAATCACGTTGGGAGTGGGAGTGGCCCAGGCCTTCAGGAATGTATATAAGCAGTTGCTTTGCCCCTGTTTCCCAGTGATGTAGTGCAATAAAGATTCTTGCTGTTATTGCTGTGTCCTGCCTCTTGGGAACCCAGCTACATTTCACCAGCCCTGCTTAGAACCTGCTCCTTTGCTCTGATCTACATCCGTGTCCCAGGCTGCCTTCTCCACTTCTGACCTACCTTCTAACAACACAGTCCTGTGTTCTCTTGGGAGTAAGTGCCACCAGGTTCTCCAGAGTTCACTCCGATGTGAAGGAGTGCAACAGCAATTAAATATAATCTAATATATCGGGTCCTCCCTTAAAGAGGGCATATGTTATGGTGGGACCTGGCTACCTAACCTTGTGTTGTGGGTGGGCATGTCTGGATAACCCGATTGGTAGGTCCCTCAATGCTGGGTTCAATCAGGCCAATGGGATGCAGGCTAAATGGATCAAGGGACCCATATATATCACGTGACCCAGAGCTTCCTCTTTCGGCTTGTGCCTCAGAACACCCGCCCACCTCTCCCTATATTTAGGGCTGTTCGCCTGACCTTGCTGTGCCATCATGTGTCGTCTGTCATTGGGACAGGGGCACGGCAGGAATTTTCCCCACTTGGCTGATTGGCTGTTGCCATTTGGGTTTCACCTGCTGCATAGCAAATCGTCACAACTTGAAAGGTTGCGGATAGGCTCTGGTTCAGGTGATAGGGAAGGGAGAACGCTTTCGCTATCCCTATGTGAAGGATATTCTGTTAAAGGTATCCAGGGACTTGATGGTTTGGTCAACCCCTGTGAGGGGGTTGTGCCCGTGCCTGAGACCAGGGGGGGCATTTGGGTGGCAGAGATAGCCTGTTCCTGGCTTTCCGCTTATCCAGGGAACCAGGCAGAGGGCCTTCTCGGTAGTGGCGCCTGCCCTGTGGAATGCCCTCCCATCAGATGTCAAAGTGATAAACAACTACCTGACATTCAGAAGACATCTTAAGGGAATAAGTTCAGGGAAGTTTTTAATGGGTGACATTTTAGTGTATTTTTGGTCTCTGTGGAAGCCGCCCAGAGTGGCTGGGGAAACCTAGCCAGATGGGCAGGGTACAAATAATAAATCATCATCATCATCATCATCATCATCATCATCATCATCATCATCCAGGTGTTCACCCTAGGGCTAGGCTGACCTATGCTGCTGTCCTGGGTCAACACTACCTGCAATGGTGTAGGGAGCTAGTCGAACCAGAGCCTATTCAACCATTCACTTACTGTACAGTCATACCTTGGGATAAATACGCTTCAGGATAAGTATTTTCGGGTTGCGCTCCACGGCGACCCGGAAGTAACGGAGCATGTTAAATCCGGGTTTCGCCGCTCTCGCATGTACAGACAGTCAAAATGACGTCACGCGCATGCTCAGAAGCGGCAAAACGTGACCCAGGCACGCGCAGACGCGTTGTCGCATCTTACGTTCTGTTCAGGATACGAACGGGGCTCCGGAACGGATCCTGTTCGCATCCCGAGGTACCACTGCAATCAATAAAGTTGTGGCCTAAATTCTGCCAAAAACCAAACCAAAATTTGAGTCTTGTCTGAATTTATTTAGGGGGGAGGTTTAAAGGTCTCAACACGCAAAAAAATGCAACAGAATAAAATATCCTTTATTTCCACAGTTTATTGCAGAATTGGCGCTTTCCCCTTGCAAATGGTTGCCATAAACGCCATCTGTCTGTTTTATTCATAATAGGATGTCTTCACCGTCCTTCCTATTGCTGGGAGTGCTTTATCAATAAAATCGACATCAATTTCAGTTGATGACAGAGTTGTGGGTTTTGTTGTGTTTGCATTTTATAGCGTGGAGCATCATCTCCCATCGTTTTGCAATCTCTTCCTATCCAAAGTCTGAATGCTTAGGGGAACATCTAGTCATCACACAATTTGAAATTATCCTGCAGGAATATTCTCTGCATTAATATCTGTCAGCCGATGTTCTCTTTGGCAAATTTCTTTTTAATTCTTCCATCCCTCTATCTGAGGAGTCCAAGGTAGTGTTCATAGTTTCTCTCATCTCCCTGCCAGTTAAGCAACACAAAAACCATGTAAGGGAGGAGAGGTTGGGGGAGGTTGGTTGGTCCCCAATGGCCCAGTGATTTCCACGGCTAAGCAGGCTTTTAAAATGGATCGTCACCATCCTATTAGCATAACATACGTTTCCGAGCACAATTCAAAGTGTTGGTGCTGACCTTTAAAGCCCTAAACGGCCTAGGCCCAGTATACCTGGAGGAGCGTCTCCACCCCCATCGTTCAGCCTGGACACTGAGATCCAGCGCCGAGGGCCTTCTGGCGGTTCCCTCATTGCGAGAAGTGAGGTTACAGGGAACCAGACAGAGGGCCTTCTCAGTAGTGGCGCCCGCCCTGTGGAACGCCCTCCCTTCAGATGTGAAGGAAATAAGTAGCTATCTTCTTTTTAAAAGACATCTGAAGGCAGCCCTGTTTAGGGAACTTTTTGATATTTAATGCTGTATTGTTTTAAACTTTTGATTGGAAGCCGCCCAGAGTGGCTGGGGAAACTCAGCCAGATGGGTGGGATATAAATAATAAATTATTATTATTATTATGAACACACAATCCTTTATAGTATGCTAGGGATGGGGGAGAAATTTGATTCTATTCCTACTTAACGGTAAGCCTATCAAATCTGCATTTTCCAAAATGAAACACAAATGCACAAATGCAAACATAGCCATCCTTCAAAATTCCGACTTCTTCCAGTTTTGCAATGCAGTTCTCTAGCCACGTAATGCTTACATAAACACATATACCAAAAAGCATATATTAGTGAGAACTACATACAGAAATGCTTTATATTAGGGGATACTGCTTTGCAAAATTATGCCTATTGAGCAAAATTGCTATGCAACACTGGCATCAATGCCCACAACCTATAGTGCAGCATAAGCCAGCAATAGCATCTGAGCACAACTGTTCCTATTTTTAAAACACTTTCGTTCTGTTTCCATGGAAGGCTTATTAAGAGACTTGCAATGGCTCAAGCTCTGCTTCATCGTTAAATGTATGTGCAGTCTGGTTGTGCTTTCCTGGAGTGGCAAGAATTGGGGATTTGCTTTCTTCCTAGCTGGTGCTACTGAACAGATCCTGAGCAGTGAAATTGGTTCCTGGGAACAAGCCCCAGCCAGTCTTAGCTCAAATTAAAGCCCAGTTTACCGAGTTCCCAACTTCCATAATTTTGTTGCTGTGAACTGCCTTGTGTATCGTAAGAAAGAAGGCGGTATAAAAATTAAAAGTGGAATGAAATTGAAACCCTTGGAATGCATTAGATACCGTATTTTTTGCTCCATAAGACACACTTTTTTCCTCCTAAAAAGTAAGGGGAAATGTCTGTGTGTCTTATGGAGCGAATGCGTGGACCCTGGAGCCAAATTGCCCAGGGGAGAAAAGCAGATCATGCTTTTCCCCCCTTTTTTTCTTTTTGAAGAGGGAAGTTGGTGTTGAAACAAAGCCACTAAGCGGCAAGCGATCAGGGAGGGAGATAAGGGACGCTAGCAATAAAGGAGGCTGCCTGGGAGTGGGGAGGTAAAGACAGGAACTTGCAAGGAGAGGAGACAGGAAGACTAAAGCAAGGAGGAGAGAAAATAGAAGAAAAGGAGGAGCAGAAAACTGCTCCAGCTAAGGAAAAGACACTAAGGCAAAGAAGAGGGAAGGGAGTGTTGAAAGGAAGCAGCTGATCGGCAAACGATCGGGGAGATAAGGGACGCTAGAGATAAAGGAGGCTGCCTGGGAGGGGGGAGGTAAAAGCCCATGGATCCTCAGTATTTTTGCATTGGGTCACCCCAAATTCACCATCAGATCACACAGCATGTCCATGGCTATAGCCTGCACCAAAAAAAATCACACATCCACTGTTTCGTGGGGCCGCAATGGTGCAAAAAAGTGGTTACAAAGCATGGATCCACATGGATTCTCAGGATTTTTGCATTGGGCTACCCCAAACTCACCGTCAAATCACATGTCTGTGGCCACAGCATGAACCACAAAAATCATACATCCACCATTTGTTCAGAATACTTTTTTTCTTGTTTTCCTCCTCTAAAAACTAGGTGGGTCTTATGGTCAGGTGCGTCTTATGGAGTGAAAAATACGGTAAATGCTAAGCAGCAAGAAGAAGATAATGATGGCGCGAAGAGAGGAAAGAAAACCCTCTCGCATCCGCAATGTCCTGTTTTTAATTTGTTTGCCTTGTAGCAGCTGAAGCAGCCCCTTCTCGCGGGCCTTTGGGCTGCTCTGGTGGGGGCAAGTTCTACAAATTGATATTTAAAACAACTGGCTGCATCGAAGGGCTGTTATTTAAACTTTTGCCTGCTTCTGTTTTATTGCCCGGTGGATCTGGGCTCTTGGTTTTCCTCTTTCGAAGCCGACCATCCGCACCAAATGTTTCACATTACTCAGTGTGAAAAGCCTCCTATTCTTTCAGCTTTTTTACAAGTTTATACACCCGCGGAAACCTGATATTTCATATTTCATTCTGCTTTGTGAATGTCATTGTGAGGGATGCTGGTTCACATGCAACAGGGCCTCGCCTGTCTTTGATCAGCTTGACCGCGGCTAATTGTAAATGGAGAACAAATGAAAGAAATATTTATAAATTTCATGGGAATTCAGGCAAGGCCTAAGCCTTTCCTAATGCCTTCATTCACAGTAAATGTTTACTGAATATTTTTAGTCTACTGTGCACTTCAGTATTTGTACAGCCTTAGGTTTAGTTTGTTCTGAGGAGATGCAAAGAATCAGGAAAGCGAACTCCCCGGTTTATTTTCTTCCATTTCATTTGTGTTTTTCTCCCTTCATTTCTTCTGCCCTCTTTTTTCCGCCCCATCCCTCTTTCTTTTGCTTTGCAAATGATGTTGTTTGCTGAAAAGAGCTACTCAAGAGTTGTGGGGCTCCAAGGACTGCAGCTGTAAGCAGGGCAAGTGGGGAGGGCAGTGGGGGGGACGACCCCACTGTAAAATCTAAAACAAATTCTGAAGTGCAAAGCTGAGTTGGGAAAAATTAAATGAAAACGTTAAAGATTTGTCCAAAATAAAGTCATAAATGCTTTGAGCCAAAGGAAACAGCTGCTGGGTCAGGCAGGCTAAGTCCTGAAAGGCAACACGCCGAAAAGTTTAATATCTCGAAATGAATCAGCACTTGCCAACATTTAGAACATATGTATTTCTGACCTTAGCTCTTGGACGGCTGGTTTTCTCACACTGTACCTGCGCTATCTCCTCCCTGCCCTACTTCTGAACAAGCTGTTTTTCCTCAATAGGAAATATACGTTGGGACTCAGCTCCCTATGGCCCCCGGCCTGACCGTCTCCCCACAAGGACTTCCCAGGCCGCATTCTGGAAGGAGGGAGTCCAAGGGAGCATCGCACTCCTGTGGCCATGCACAGAGTCCGGGGCTGGATCTAGACACATCCAAAAAAGCGTTACAGGAAAACACATTGTAAACCTTATAATGGGGAATCACGTTGCCGAAAGACGAAACTCCACAGTGCCATCTGATGTCAGAATGCATTTAAAACGCTTCTTCTTCTTCTTCTTCTTCTTCTTCTTCTTCTTCTTCTTCTTCTTCTTCTTCTTCTTCTTCTTCTTCTTCTATCCCCCGTAGCCGAGTAAGATCGTCTTCCATAAACAGGGTTTTAACAATGAGTCCATAAGTGACCGTGGAGGCCAATTCTGGATCCACACGTCCTTCTACAGTGGGGACATAGGTTTCGGGCAGGAGTTGATCCCGGTGAGGGTTTGCCAAGCATGCCTTCCTCTTAGTACGTTTTTCCCTTGCGTCCTGAGTTCGAGTGTCTTCAAAGCCCATGACACCTTTGGGAAAGGCTGTTCTCCAACTGGAGCGCTCGCAGGTTAGTGTTTCCCAATTGTCGATGTTTATACTACTTTTTTTTAGATTTGCCTTGAGAGAGTCTTTAAACCTTTTTTGTTGATCACCAGCGTTACACTTTCCATTCTTAAGTTTGGAATAGAGTAGTTGCTTTGGAAGACCAGGCATCCACACAACATGACCAGTCCAACGAAGTTGATGTTGAAAAATCATTGCAGGTTGGGTTTGTTGCCACTTATAAAGAAGGCTGATCGCCAAAGAATTGATGCTTTTGAATTATGGTGCTGGAGGAGACTCTTGAGAGTCCCATGGACTGCAAGAAGATCAAACCTCTCCATTCTGAAGGAAAAGCCACTCCTGATCTAAGGGGGGTGGGTGGGTTGCGGGCTCACGCCCCCGTCTACACTCTCGCGGGGCTGGTGCAGCCCCGCGGGACTCAAGGATTCAGGGATTCCCCCATGAATATTCATCCCCTACAGCGCCAGCCAATCGGCTGGCAGCAGGGGCGGGCTTACCAAGAGGCACTTAAGGTGAGGGCAGTCCTGGCTCGCCCCTTTTCGCTCTGGCAGCAGCTGCGGTTTGTCTTTGTAACTCACCTGGCTGCAATCATATATCACTTACCTGGGAGTAAGCCCCACTGAATTCAGTGGGACTCACTTCTGAGTAGACACGTATAAAGTAGACACGGCATAACATATGAGAAACAAAGGATGTGTTACATGACTTTAAAGCCATGGCTTTATATAACAATTAGGAAAACAAAAGTAAAAATAGGTCGCAAATCACTTTATGGACGTTGCTGAGGTAAAGGAATCAAACATTAATGGAAAATTTTCAAATGTACCAGTTTGAAGGTTTAGCTTATTTTTAAGTTGCTGTTTTGTTAAAAGAATTTTTTTTAAAAAAGATTGCAACTGTTTTACTGATAATTTGTTAATTACTTTATATGATGTATACTATAATTGCAATGTGCTATTTATGTTTTATTATGTTATGGTTATTTATTGGTTGCAAGCCGCTTTGAGATTCATTTGAATGAAAAGTGGCATGGAAACACAATCAATCAATCAATCAATCAACCAACCAACCAACAATCAATCAATCAATCAATCAATCAATTATCAATCAATCAATCAATCAATCAATCAAAAAGGCATTGGATTTGTTGAACCAGAAACGTGTTCCTATGGGTGGTTGCATCTTGTGGCAAAAGGCGCTGAGCCTCCGTTGTCACTTCAAATCTTCTGCCACAGATGGGCACCAGCCGGCCAAGTTCACCCCTGGGATTGCAAACATTGGGCCAGGAAATGTTTGAGGAGCTCCAGAGACAACAGCGGCCGCTGACAACCCTCATGTTCCTCACAAAGAAACCACCAGCACCCACAGGTGTGCCCAGGCAACCCACCTCTGGATCTGAACCACAGTCAAGCACTTTTTCTGGTCCTCAAGGTCATCCACAACATCCTTCCGAGAGGGAGAGGAGGAGGAGGACCAGCAAGAAGACTGAGCTCCTAGATTTGGAAGAAGCCACCACCAAAGATGATGGAGGAGATGGGCAAAACAAACTAATGAACTATACTGGACAATTTCTCCCCCCTCCTTCTTTAAAAAAAGAGAGAGAAATGTTCAGGCATAATCAGTAAGCTTTGTGCATTGATTTCCACATTCATTTTTGTAATAATATGTAAAGGTAAAGGTAAAGGGACCCCTGACCATTAGGTCCAATCGTGGCTGACTCTGGGGTTGTGGCACTCATCTCACTTTATTGGCCGAGGGAGCCGGCGTACAGCTTCCGGGTCATGTGGCCAGCATGACTAAGCTGCTTCTGGTGGACCAGAGCAGCGCACGGAAACGCCGTTTACCTTCCTGCTGGAGCCGTACCTATTTATCTACTTGCACTGGTGTGCTTTTGAACTGCTAGGTTGGCAGGAGCAGGAACCGAGCAACGGGAGCTCACCCCATCGCGGGGATTCGAACCACCGACCTTCTGATTGGCAAGTCCTAGGCTCAGTGGTTTAACCCACAGCGCCACCCGTGTCCCGTAATAATATGTATAAGGTTTTAAAATTGGATAGTTAAGAGTATAAGACGTGTATAAGTAAGTAAAAAAAATATGGAACCAGGAGGGGGAGTTGGAGGGAAGTCAATTAACATGTATGGTTCAGATTGTGATGCATTTTGTTCTATTGGTTTTTTGTTATCATAAAATTAATAAATTGTATAAAAAAAGAAAAGACAGATCCTAATGCAAAAGGATGACCTGCAGGGCTGTGGCAGGGGAAGCACAAATCCCTTTGCTTGCAAAGAGGGTGGGAGCACCAGTAGGGCTGGTTGTTTTTTTGGGGTAAGCTTTTCTTCCGAGTGAAGGGACGAGGGTGGCGTTGTGGGTTAAACTACAGAGCCTAGGACTTGCTGATCAGAAGGTTGGCGGTTCAAATCCCTGCGATGGGGTGAGCTCCCGTTGCTCGGTCCCTGCTCCTGCCAACCTAGCAGTTCGAAAGCACATCAAAGTGCAAGTAGATAAATAGGTACCACTCCGGCAGGAAGGTAAACGGCATTTCCGTGCGCTGCTCTGGTTTTCCAGAAGCGGCTTAGTCATGCTGGCCACATGACCTGGAAGCTGTATGCCGGCTCCCTCGGCCAATAAATGAGATGAGCGCCGCAACCCCAGAGTCGGCCACGACTGGCCCTAATGGTCAGGGGTCCCTTTACCTTCCTTCTGAGTATTCCTAAAAGCCCTTGAGGTTTTGCATGCACTGGCAGGGAATGCTTGCAAAACCTGGGTCGTTTTTTAGAAAGCGAACAGTGGGATGTTTGTCTATTGGGTTCCTGCTGCCAAGGCTGTTTATGAAAAACAGCCCCCTTTTCACTTAGCCCATGCCAATTTGCTGTGAAATCATACAGAACACCAGTGCAGGTTGAATACAGGCGCTGTGACTTTCAGGATGTGGAGAGGCACCGTGAGAGAATCTGACCACCACCAAAAGCCCATCTCGCTGATGGTTAATCTCTGGCAGGAACTTTGCTAGTTTTATGTTTGTATATAGATCCTAATTAACGTTCCTGCTGAATTTTAAACTGTTACTGTAAGTGTCTTTTTGCAGTCAGTATGTTAAACTATTGGTTTTTTTAAAAAAACTTACATAACAGCAGTTCCAGCTGTCTAGCTCACAAGCGTTTTCTTAAGAAATAAAATAAAAAAAGCAATAAAGAAGCATTCACAATGTGGAAAACATGTCTTGGGAGGATGTTTTAATATATATTCTGGCCTGAACGCTCAACAAAGCAGATCTACAGTCCTAAGCCTAAAAGCCTTATTTATTGCAATTGGCAGTTTAAATAAAAATAAAGATTTTTCTGCACTGTTGGAACAGCCAATATGTTACAAAGGTGTGGCTTATGGGACTAGAAATCCAGCAATAGATTTTCTGCTTTACTTGAAAATGCAAAATGATGGAAGACGTGTTGGCCTCAGTCCAGTGGAGGAGCCATGAGCTTCTCACATGGATTTCCACTGCACATGGGCTGGATGTAGCCTGCTGGAGACAAGGAGGAACTTCCTGGATCCACATTTGTCCAAAAAGCAAGTCTTCGTTTTGCAACCTATATACAGTGGGACCTTGGTTCTCAAACACCTTGGTTCCCAAACTCCAAAACCCCAGAAGCAAGTGTTACGGTTTTCAAATGTTTTTTGGAAGCCGAACGTCTGATGCGTCTGTCGGCGATTGTTTCCGGAGCGCCTGCACCAATTAGAAGGTGCACCTTGGTTTCCGAACATTTTGGAAATCAAATGGACTTCTGGAATGGATTAAGTTTGGCGCTTTCATTTTTGCTATTTATTTTGCGTTTTTGTTTTTGAGGCATTTCGGTTAACTTGTTTTTGTGACTGTGTGGAATCCAGTTCAGCTACTGATTGATTGATTGATTGATTGATTGTGCGACTGTGGAAATGGATAAAAGCCCCCCATCCAAACAATGACTATCATCAATGCAGGTAAGAAAAAAAATAATTTTAATTTTTATCATCTGCAATACTGTCTTATTTATTTTATAGCACAGTACCTTGATTATTGCTTTCATTTTGTGGATCAATGGTCTCGTTAGATAGTAAAATTCATGTTAAATTGCTGTTTTAGGGGTTGTTTTTAAAAGTCTGGAACGGATTAATCCATTTTGCATTACTTTCTATGGGAACGTACGCATTGGTTTTGGAACGCTTTGGTTTTGGAACAGATTTCTGGAATAGATTAAGTTTGAGAACCACGGGACCACTGTAGTGTAATCTTCTTAATGCCATTTGGCGAATTGTAGAGGTGGCATTAGGCTGCATATACAGAGACCTTTCAGGGCATTTGGGCTTCAAGAGAAGAAGAGATAAAATACAGTTTTGGTTTTTTTCTGCTGCCGCTTTGGCCTCTTCCTGCTGTTTGTATAGAGTGTGTTGAGACTTTTGTGGGAAGCAACTCATAAACTCTGTAAATAATCACAATAGAGGACTCAGCCCCAAGTGTCTTATAGCTATTGGTGGGGGGGTGTGGTTATTGGGAGTAGTGGTTTTGGATAGTAATTTTTAATCCCCATATCTACATGGATTTTAAATATGGCAGAGTGCTTGTAACAGTTAAACTGGGCATTGGATTGAAATACTTTAGTTTAGGCTATAGGGTTAGAAGTAGAAGACAGTGTATTATTTTAAAACAGTATTATTTGCAAGTGATAAAATGTGAAGATTTTTATGGTTAAAGTAAGGGTGATAAAAAAAATAGGTTAGAAATTATGATATATCTAAACTGCTAAAGATGAGATAAAATGAAAATCAGATAGGAGAGACTTGGGGAAGCCCACCTAACAATGTTTAGAAAAAATAAGGATAAGACAAGAATCTGTTGTATTGTTTGTTTTCCTGTTTGTGTTGTTTATTTGTGTTATAAATGAATAATTCTTTTGGGGAAAAAAGAGAAAGGAATGAAAAGCACAGGAAGAGAAAGAAGGCACATTTTATATGTGGTGGAATCGTAAAGTAATTAAAACTATTGGGAAATTATTTATAATGAAATGAAAAAGATGTTTAAGATAACATTTGTAAACCCAGAAGCCCTTCTGTTAGCTATTACAGGGCAGGACTTGCCAAAAGAACGGAAGAGGTTCTCCATGTATGTTACAACAACGGCTAGTTTTTTGCTAGCCCCAAAATGGAAATACAACAAGGCACCAACGAAAGGAGAATGGCAAGCGAAACTTACGGAATACGCCGAAGCTTACAGAAAAACTCAGAGACAAAGACAAGAGAGACTTTAAAAAAGACTGGGAACCGTTTATGATGTATTTACAGAAATATTGTAAAGAAGTGGACTTCCTTGAGTAAACACAAGGAAGAAAACAAGTGTAAAAGTTAAGGAGAAATAATAGAGAAAATAACAAAACATAAGATGTAACTTGGAAGATATGTTATAAAAATGATAAGAATATTTTGCCAAAAGACTTTAAAATTAAGGTAAAACAAAATAAGCAGAAGAAGCAAACATTTAAAGAACCAGAATAGGAGGTTGAGGGAAGTCAAGGGAGGGGAGAGATTCGGATTTACATATTTTTTTCTTGTGTTGATGATAACTATGTTGAATATAAAATTGGAAAACCTAATGAAAATTTATTTTTTAAAAAGAGAGTGAGACGCACTGGACCCCTTCGTCTCTAACATCTGGCCATCCAAGACTTTGGTTCTCAGCCCATCAAGAACAGATGATGTGTAGCATAAATAGGCCCCTTGGATGAAGTCAAACAACATTAGCTGCAAAATAAACTGAAAATAAACTAGCTATTTGGTTTAGGTATAAACAGCCACTTCACACAGTATTTAATTTCAGGTAATCCAGTTTGTAGGTTTACCATTAGCTAACTTTCCCACTTTTTTTCTGACCAGTGTTTCTACTTTTTAAAAAAGTTTGTACCTGTAATTGGAACTTATTAACTCTTGTTGATGTGCAGCCCGATTCTTAGCCCGCTTATATACAAGTCGGTCTCATTTAGTTGAATGCAACTCACTCAACACCTGTGCTGAAGAGTGCAGCCACGCACCACAAGCCTCTGCTTGCCTACTCAGAAGTAAGTCCTGCTATGCTCATTGAGGACCTCTCCTGTTGTTGTTGTTTAGTCATGTCCGACTCTTCATGACCCCCTGGACCAGAGCACGCAAGGCACTTCTGTCTTCCACTGCCTCCCACAGTTTGGTCAAACTCATGTTGGTAGCTTCGAGAACACTGTCCAACCATCTTGTCCTCTGTCATCCACTTCTCCTTGTGCCCTCCATCTTTCCCAACATCAGGGTCTTTTCCGGGGAGTCTTCTCTTCTTATGAGGTGGCCAAACTCTTGGAGCCTCAGCTTCAGGATCTGTCCTTCCAGTGAGCACTCAGGGCTGATTTTCTTCAGAATGAATAGGTTTGATCTTCTCACAGTCCAGGGGACTCTGAAGAGTCTCCTCCAGCACCAGAATTCAGAAGCACCAATTCTTTGGCGATCAGCCTTCTTTATGGTCCAGCTCTCACTTCCATACATCAATACTGGGAAAACCATAGCTTTAACTATATGGACCTCTGTTGGCAAGGTGATGTCTCTGCTTTTTAAGATGCTGTCTAGGACCTCTCCTAGTCTCTTGCAAATGCATCTTCTAAAACAAACCTGTGCATCGGGTGGCTCCATGGGGAACGAAAGCCACCAGTTGCTTTTTTTCCAGCCTCGGTCACAGATTCAAAAATAAATGCAATTCTCACTTCTCTTCCCACCTTCTGGTTACTTTGTTGTAGGTAAAATTAGTTCTGCACCTAATTTTTGTGATGCTCGAGTTTTGAACATCTGCTGTTTCAAAGAGTGTGAAAAGGTCAGTGGGGAAAAGGAACCCCATCCCTTCAGCTCTTTTGCAAATTTCTACACCTGTTCATAGACATTTCCACCCCTGTCTTTTTGATGCTTCTTCAGCACCCCCCCCCCCCCCAAATCTATTGCTTGGAGCTGTTTACTTGCTGATGCCCATTAAACGACTCCTTTTAAAAAGCCCTTGCTGGGCACAGAAGCACGTAAATACCTAGCTGCAAACACTACTGCATAATTCTTTTTAAAAACCCCTTTGAAGTTCTTAAAATACTCTTTGAAAGCCCATTGCTCATTAAAAGGCTTTGTTGATGTGCATGAACATCTCTCTTTCAAAAACATACCAGAAATGGAAGAAGAAGAAGAAGAAGAAGAAGAAGAAGAAGAAGAAGAAGAAGAAGAGTAGTAGTAGTAGTAGTAGTAGTAGTAGTAGTAGTAGTTTGGATTTGATATCCTGCTTTATCACTACCCTAAGGATAACAATCTGCTTTCCCCTTCCTCCACCACAACAAACACTCTGTGAGGTGAGTGGGGCTGAGAGACTTCAGAGAAGTGTGACTAGCCCAAGGTCACCCAGCAGCTGCATGTGGAGGAGCGGGGAATCGAACCCAGTTCACCAGATTATGAGTCCACTGCTCTTAACCACTACACCACACTGAATCTCCAAATGGAAATTGGCCCTCAAAACTTTTAATGCTTTTAAAGTGCTGCTGATGGTTAAAATTAGGAATAAACCTATTTTTTGGGAGATAAAAATGTTCATAAACTCATCCCTCACCTCCGACACCCCTGCTTAAGCACATCCCTAGGTAAACCCAGAGAAAGCAATCGCACCTGAGTTCCGTTGAAATCAAGCTAGTTGGGAAAAACTTGCAGCACAATCCTGGGCACATCTCCTCTGAAGTAAGTTACATTGAGTTCAATGGGATTTGATCATAATCCTAGACACTCTTAAAGGAAAAGGGACCCCTGACTGTTAGGTCCAGTCGTGACCAACTCTGGGGTTGCGGCGCTCATCTCGCTTTATTGGCCAAGGGAGCCGGTGTACAGCTGTGGCCAGCATGACTAAGCCGCTTCTGGCAAACCAGAGCAGTGCACAGAAATGCCGTTTACCTTCCTGCTGCAGCGGTACCTATTTATCTACTTGCACTTTGACGTGCTCTTGAACTGCTAGGTTGGCAGGAGCAGGGACCGAGCAACGGGAGCTCGCCCCGTCGCGGGGATTCGAACCGCCGACCTTCTGATTGGCAAGTCCTAGGCTCTGTGGTTTAACCCACAGCGCCACCCGCGTCCCATTAGACACTCTTACCTTGGAGTAAATGTCACTTAACACTGTGGGCCTTTACTGCAGCGCAGAGTACACATTTTTAGTTCTATGGCTGTACGATTGTTGCTTTTGCAAACCTCTTAGGGATTTTTTAAATATATATTAAGCAGTCTGTTAATTAATTAATTAAACAAACAAACCAACATTACCTTTCTTACCTGCCATTTACCACAATGTCCTAGAGTGGGTTACAATATATATATTTTTAAAAGAACAATATTAAAAACAGTAAAAACTGAATATAATCAAGAGAATATGTTAGGTTCTAGAATACATAGCAGAAGTGTTGGGGTAAAGTTTTCTGCATAAGACAGAAATTACATAATGAAGATGGAAGTTTTACCTCTGTAGGGAGGGAATTTTTTGCAACCTAGGGGTTGCCGCAGAGAGCGCTCTCTCCTAGGCTGTGACCCCCCCCCCAAAACTTCTCGTGGTGGTGTAATTACCATGAGGGTCCTCTCTGGTAATCTTAAAACTTAAGAGGGTCTATAGCACGGGTAGAAAAACTAAGGCCCGGGGACTGGATCTGGCCCAATCGCCTCCTAAATCCGGCCCATGGATGGTCTGGGAATCAGCGTGTTTTTACATGAGTAGAATGTGTGCTTTTATTTAAAATGCATCTCTGGGATATTTGTGGGGCATAGGAATTTGTTCATGCCTCCCCCCATAATATAGCCCGGCCCCCCACAAGGTCTGATGGACAGTAGATCGGCCCCCTGCTGGAAAAGTTTGCTGACCCCTGGTCTGTAGGGAAGGAGATGGTCTTGCAAGCTGCAGATATTGGGAACCTAAGTTGTAAATAAATACATTCACAAGATCATACTTCTCTGCACCATTTTAGCAGGACTTAGGTGTGCCTCACTTTCTCTAGATAGAAGGGCCATTTCCACACACACTTTGCAATTCCCATGGCAATTCCATTGAGCATTACTAACCACTATGGGCAGACAAGGGGACTTTTGTGCATGTTTTCTACTGCATAGTCAATTTAGTTTTAAAGTTCTAGCCTGCCGAGTCTCTTCCATGTAGATGGGCTGCAGTTTTTGTTGCTGATGGTGATGATTTCCTTCAGTACCATTGGACTTTAGAGTGCCACACCTTGGCTGTGATTTACCTGAGAATACAGTGGACATAGTTAATGGACTATGCAGAATTAGATAAACTAACAGGAAGGATTTGAAACCGGCGAGACCAGAAATTCACGGAAGACTGGAGTAAATTTACGGACTATTTGAAAAGTAATTGTGAAGAACAGATGATGTTTGTAGGGTTACAAGAAGTTTTGTGAGGAGTATTATTAGAAGTATTGTAAAAATGGATAAGGGGGAGGATGATTTGTTAAGAGATGTAAAGGCAATATAAAGTTAAGAAATGCATAAGAAGTGGTTAAAACGGTGGATCATCAGAAGTGCTGATGGAAGTCCAGAAAGATTGTATAAGTGATAAGTTTTGTGGTACATTTTATAATTTATATGTTAAAATTAATAAAAAATATTTTATATATATATAAAAGAGAATACAGTAGCCATAAATGTTGTTGGTTACCACTTGGGGAAAAAGCTGGCAGTCTGATCCACCTCTCTTGCCTTTGAGTCTGACATTCAGGTAGGTGTGTGTGTGTGTATTAATGCTTGAGTATTAAAAGCCTATAGATAAATAAAATGTAAATACATCACTTCCAGTACCCAGTGTCCAGAGACCAACAGCTTTATGGTGTACCCACAGTAATACGCTAAATCATGGGGTGATATAGGGTTTGCAGCTGTCGTCCTCAGAGTTGTCTGTTCGGAGGTGTGGTTTTTTTTAGTGTGCAATATTTCAACATATTCAGCGCAGAAATAAAAGACTTTCCCAACCTTCTTCATGGTAAACAAAGATAATATCATTAACCTTGGACAAAGGTGAGGTTCATATTACAAGACTTGTCTGGCGTTTGGCATTCCTAACCACGCCAAATATTATTGTTTTAGCCTTTTTGCAAAGCGCATTTTTTTGCAGACCTTCAGCTCAGAGAGAATGCATCGTGCGTTATGAAGCAGGGGAAATTCTCCTAGGCTTGAAAGAACAGTGGCTTTGTAGTCATTGCAAAGCTCCAATGATGCAACTGTCACTGGATGAGTATGAAAAAGAGCTCATCTCAGTGGGCTGAGTTGAAGGAAGTAACACCATTGGAAGAATCAAAGGTAACTTACTGGATTTTTAAGGTAAAGGTAAAGGGACCCCTGACCATTAGGTTCAGTCGTGGCCGACTCTTGGGTTGCGGCGCTCATCTCGCTTTATTGGCCGAGGGAGCCGGCGTACAGCTTCCGGGTCATGTGGCCAGCATGACTAAGCCGCTTCTGGCGAACCAGAGCAGCACACGGAAACGCCGTTTACCTTCCCGCCGGAGCGGTACCTATTTATCTACTTGCACTTTGATGTCCTTTCGAACTGCTAGGTTGGCAGGAGCAGGGACCAAGCAATGGGAGCTCACCCCGTTGCGGGGATTCGAACTGCCGACCTTCTGATTGGCAAGTCCTAGGCTCTGTGGTTTAACCCACAGCGCCACCCATGTCCCTTTTTACTGGATTTTTACAGCTCCATTAATTAAGTGTCTCAGCGCGGACATTTGGAACGTATCCACTGACACCGTACATCTGTAATTCATGTATAATTTGCTTGTCGTTGCCAGATAAGCTTGAAAACAACATAATTATGGAGAATACAACAAGAATCACAAAAGATGATTCAGTGTGTTCACACAATAATCCAATATTGCAGGGAGGGGAAAAGGCATTCGAAGAAAGACTGGTTGAATTATTATTATTATTTATTAAATCTGTATACCACCCTTTATCCATAGATCTCAGAGCGGTTCACCACATAAAAATACAAGACAAAAAAGACAAAATACATAATAAAAAAAGAATAACCCCCCCCATACACATTTTAATATTATTTACTCATCCGAAACATATTTTGGTATTATCCAGGAATCAATTCAGTTTGAGTAAGGCTGCAGAATGTGCCTGGAGTGCCAGGGTAAGGTATCAGATTAGATTTTCCCGTGTCACCTGACTAACTGAAGCTGCAGTCCTTTGGAATAATCCCTTTAAACTTAGTGGGAAGTAAGGCTTCTCCAGCCCATGTGCATCAGTGATGCTGGGTAGTTTTCCAAAGGCATTAAACTGTGGCACTGTTGGGAGGTAACCTGAGACTGAAAGGGGGTGATCTATATTGTAAGGTAAAGGTAAAGGATTCCTGGATGGTTAAGTCCAGTCAAGGGTGACTCTGGGGTTGCGACACTCATCTCACTTTCAGGCCGAGGGAGCCGGCGTTTGTCCACAGACAGCTTTCTGGGTTGTGTGGCCAGCAGGACTAAACCGCTTCTGGCGCAACAGGACACCATGACGGAAACCAGAGCACATGAAAACGCCGTTTACCTTCCTGCTGCAGCTGTACCTATTTATCTACTTGCACTGGTGTGCTTTCAAACTGCCAGGTTGGCAGGAGCTGGGACAGAGCAACGGAAACTCACTCCGTTGCAGAGATTCGAACCACCGACCTTCTGATCGGCAAGCCCAAGAGGCTCAGTGGTTTAGACCCCAGTGCCATCCACTTACGTGTGAGACTACAGAATGCCCAGAGCACATTTGGAGGTGTGTTGGAGAGGTCTTTCTATGATATGGCTCCTATATGCATCTGAACCCAAATGGAGACGCTACCTGCCCAGGTGGTGAGGGTGAAGCTCAGATCGGAAATGAATTCAGTTGGGTCAAAACCTACCTCTTTGAATGTCTCGTCTGAATCTGAGTTTCATGAACGGGATATTTTAAAAAGCACAAACTAGTGTATGTGCAAGTACGTTCAGAGGAAGGGAGGTCTCTTGCTCCTTCCCCTTTTCCGCTGTGTCTCCTCAGGCAAGAGTTGGAATATAGGGCAGGAAACTGCAATGCTGGGAGAACCAAGGAGAATTGGATGGAGCCAGCTCTCACTTGCACAAGATGCCTCTGTCTGATTTTTCCTCCTCCTTTAGTCTCATTCCCCCATCTCAGGCCTTTTGTGAAAGTTCCCTGAACCTTCAGGAGAGTCTTTCTGAGGGCACAGGCGGCTGCGTTTGGGAGGAGGCAGGAGGTTCTCTGAGCCCAAGTGCTTTGATGGATGCTACTCATTGATTCCGAAGAGAAACAACATGCTTAACTGCACTTTGAAATTCCGGCTGGGTAAATCACACTATGGCACCATTTGAATGGAAGGTATACAGCTAGACGAAATGTGTTTCTGCTGTGTACAAAACAGGTTGTGGTTTAGGAGGCCCCTAATTACACCAAAGGAGGAACACAGTTTACAGTGAATACTGTTTATGTAACTTTCAAAGAAAAACAGTTGTATTATTTAGTATACACAAGTTGGTATTCCTTTTAGCAAACTTCTGTAGACTTTCCCTATATTTGTGTCAGTGTGTGTATGTGCATTTCTGTTTGAAGGACAGGAAGACTGCCAGTTGTTTTCTATTGAAACTGGAGAAGAGGGGAAGCGAAGGAATGTTCTTAAGTTTCTGATCTCGCAAGGTAAAGGATTATTTGTCGAGAGTGTTCCAAGTACCTCATTCACACTTTCTGGAACAAGTTGCAAAACCGAAGCACAACCATCTTTGGAAAGCCACACTTTTACAAATTTCTCAGTGCTGTTCTCCATCCAAAGTAGTGCGTACAAAAACGTAGGTACCGGGATCAAGCACACATAAAAATGCAGTTTTTGTGAAAATACTTTACAAAATTACAACATATGAAGGAACCCTGCCTTACAAATATGTGTATTTTAGTCAAGCATGTATATATTAGGGGGAAAAATCTGCTGATAAATTTGCATGAGGACTTAAAAAAAATAATCCACAAACTGATGTGGAAATGTTGTGTACTGGATTTAAGACTGGAAAGATGGGGAACTGAAAGATTCCTCCCACCTCTACCTAAGAAACAGGCTGTTGTTTCTCTTCTTCAGACTTTAATACAAGTGAAGGACAGCTCTTCGGCTTCCCAGAAAGTTTGGGAGAGAGGCAGAATCTCCTCTCATTTGTACCGGGACCAGGGATGCTTATCCTGGCAACATGGGGAACAAAAGTGTCCCCTTATAATCAAGGCACTGACTTGATTTGCCATGGATGTTCTGAAAATGTTAATCAAATAAATATGGGTCTTGGCTATTCCTCTGATAGGCTATACCTTCTCCTGTCTTACTGATAAATGACAAAGTGTGCAAATTACCCGTCCCTTCTGCAAGAATAATAGAACCATTTATAATGGCCTAATGCATCAACACTAGACAGAAATAAGAAAAGGGGTTGTCTGCTGAATGAATTGGCTTGGAAGTATTATCCCTTCAGTCACGCAGGTTAACTGGAAGGCCCAACAGTGTTTACTTAATTGGCAGAGAAAAAGTTATATTTTATCTGTATTGCACTTTTCACATTAATTCCTCTGGCTAGACATGCCTCCCAGTTTCTCTCTAGCACCATAACGCCCTCAAACAAGGTCTAACTATATTCCCGCTGTAACCAACCTGAAACATATGTCTTGTGACAGCCCTTTGACACCCCTAACAAAGTGTGAGCTGGAACATGTTGCAATGGTCAAACAACATGTGTTAGCCACTTGTCACGATGAAATGAGCTCAGAAATGCCATCTTGACATGCAAGTAGATGCCACTTTCAGCTCAATTCAAAGCTTACTTTTCATAAATTGGGAAACAAAGATATTTCCCTTTCTGGGTAACCAATCTTCTTCATAGGGGTGGGTGCAATAGTTGTGCTTTCAACCATTGCTTTATCTGCAGCAATTAGCAGGTGGCAATCTGTGTCTTCGAGCCATTAAGAGCTTCACCAGCGGATTCCTGGTTTCCGTTACAGATACAAGAGCAAAGTCGAGTCAGTCTCTCTCTGAATCTGCCCTGTGTCTGGGCAGTTGACCACTGTAGTTGCAACAATCTTTGCCATCCAGGTCAGAACAGCTACTGCTTCACCAACATCCTGGAGATTTCTATATGGCACACTTAAATTGAACCGACAGCTGCTCCCTGTTTCCAGGAAACCCTTGTGTGTGGTGTAGGGGCTGGAGTGTCAGACCAGGGCTCAAATCCCCACTCAGCCATGGAGCTCACTGGGTGAACCTGGGCCAGTCATTGTCTCTCAGCCCAATATGCATCTCAGGGTTGCTGAGGACAGGGAGAACCATGGATGTCACCTTGAACTCATTGGAGAAAAGGTGGGATATAAATGCAATAATAAAGAGCAATAAACAAACCCTCGCAGCTCCAGTTCTGTGGTTGGGGGTAGACATACTTAGGGATTAGTGATGTATGGAAGTGAGAGCTGGACCATAAAGAAGGCTGATCGCCAAAGAATTGATGCTTTTGAATTCTGGTGTTGGAGGAGACTCTTGAGAGTCCCATGGACTGCAAGAAGATCAAACCTCTCCATTCTTAAGGAAATCAGCTCCGAGTGCTCACTGGAAGGACAGATCCTGAAGCTGAGGCTCCAATACTTTGGCCACATCATGAGAAGAGAAGACTCCCTGGAAAAGACCTTGATGTTGGGAAAGATGGAGGGCACAAGGAGAAGGGGACCAAACCAGCATGAGTTTGACCAAACTGCGGGAAGCAGTGGAAGACAGGAGTGCCTGGCGTGCTCTGGTCCATGGGGTCACGAAGAGTCGGACATGACTAAACGACTAAACAACAACAACAACATACTTAGGGATCTCTAGCAGAGTATTCACAGCATTTTAACAAATGGCAATTCTCCAATTCCTGGGGGTAAGCCATGACACTTTGGCGTAAGGCCAGTTTGTTCTATTTCTGGCAAATAGTGTGTGTGCTTTATCCACACTTTAAAAAATAAATAAATCTGTAGAGGCTAAATTGTAAAATGCTAATGTTATACAATGGAACATTCTTATAACCTTTGATTCCTTATGGCTGTGAGGTTTTTTACTGTCGTTAAAAAAAAAGGCATTGGATACAATGGTGTGGGTGTCACATCCTACTAACCCTGGGAGCCCCACTGACACCCTTCTGATCAGGCTGAGCATTGTTGGGGTATTGTTACGAGCCGATGGGAGCAGAGCTTGTGCCTCATCACTTTTTGTCACGTAGTTTTCCTGCCAGCACTAGAAGCTGCTGACTTAACTCTGAGGACTGACATCCCCTCTCATGCTCTGAGCTCATGGGACTGTTTTGAGATTCCTCCCCCATCCAGGGTTTTCACTTCCTAAATATTTTTTTGTGCTCCTGCAAAGCACAGAGTTCTCCCATGCCAAATATCTCCTCCTTATGCAGGGATAGTGCCGATTTGGCTACAGGATGACTGAAACTCAAATTAAGATCCCTATTCATATATGTGATATTTAAAAGAAATGGGAGAAATTTTGTCTGTATTATAGCCTCTACTTTTCAAGTGGTGCTGAAGCGAGACTCCAAGGTGGTTTGTCAAGGGCAGCCAAGTCTTCTCCCTCTAGATGGGACTATTGTTACGCCTCTGTCATTTTCTTCCAGACGCACACATAGCAAAATTGTCATGAAATATTCTTAAGTATCACTATTTCTACGCTTAGAAATGGGTATGGTCAGTACAATGGTCCCAGTGATTACGGCTGTAGTTCAGAAGAATAAACATAAAAGCAGCTTTGGATGGGGCTATTCGTTCCAAGTTCTTCTTATGTATAACCATAACATCCTCTCCCTTGAAATTCTCCGAAAGACTAACCTGAAAAGGGATATTTTGGCCCTCATAAAGATATTAAGCCCTCGTAAACCTGCCCACTTCCAGAACTGAATCATAAGTGGCCGTGATTTACATATCAAATGGACTTGTAATAAATTTCCACATAAATTCTTTCCAGCAGCGTGCAAACCCTTTTAGTTCCACACCCATGCGCCTCCTGCAATGTTCCTCCACCTGGCCAGGGTCCTTTTTATGTGGGAACATTAAACTAATTTTACTTGGAATGTGGGATGGTTTCTCAAGATGATGCACCTGATACTAAAAAGCAGTTCACAGGACTTCTTAGGAAGACAGATGCTTCCCCAGAGGCCCCCTTCTGCTTTGCATTACGGATTATGGTCTTGTTTCGAGAACTAGCTCGTCTCTGACAACCTTCTGCTTCACATTTGGCATCCCTGTGACATTTTACAAAATGAGTGGAAGGTCAAGAAGTCAACTGGCTTCCTCATATGCTTCTGCCATTACCACTGGCATCAGTGGGACAAAGATGAGAGGATGCCAGAGGGGAGTGGGTGACAGAGCTGGGGGCGATAGGTCTGTGCATGAGGATAAAATGCTAGGATGGCAATATGAGGAAAGATCCATTAAAAAATAAATCTCCACTGATTTCAGCTTTACAGTGAATTTTCGCCAAACAGAGCAATCCATTGTTTGACGAAGAGCAGATGACAGTGGCCGGTTGCTTCTTCTTCCATTCACGGCTTGTAACTTGATGATGTTCCCCTCTCCAATAAACACTGGAGACATGCTTTTTTCTTGGCAAACTCCTCTATAAGCACTGCTAAAGTATCTGATATTCTCCTCCCAGGCTGTCTCCCAGGGTGTTTCTCCACAGCTTGAGTTGAAGTGCATTAAGGTGTTTTGTCTGTCACCCATCAAGTCCCTCTCTGTACAGAAGCCTGAAAAGGGGATGTCTGTGAAATGTGAGCCTGAAGGAAGCTTGGCATGAAGCGTTTTCCTTAATGAAAGGGATTTTTAAAATTAAAAAACACACACACACAACAAAAACTCAAGACCCAATAACAATATGGAAGTATTAGGTTCACTGTTCAAAAGAAAGCAAAACACCACGTAACATCCTTCTCTTAAGTCACTCAAATTCAGCAAGCCCAACCAATTCTATATCCATCTCCCGGCCGTTCTGAGCATATCAGGTGAAAGCAAATCTAAATTATTCCCCCTCGCTTATGACCAGGAGAAGGAGGGTCACATGAATGTAGTAGAGAGGAACTGAATAAGATTGATTATTTTTACATTTAGATCCCTCCTTTCCTCCAAGGAACTCAAGATGGGGATGATGATGATGATGATGATGATGATGATAATAATAATAATAATAATAATAATAATAATAATAATTTATAATTTATACTCTGCCCATCTGGCTGGGTGGCTTCCAATAAAACACTAAAATACAATAACCTATTAAACATTAAAAGCTTCCCTAAACAGGGCTGCCTTCAGATGAGCGCCAGTGTGGTGTAGTGGTTAAGAGCGGTAGTCTCATAATCTGGGGAACCGGGTTCGTGTCTCTGCTCCTCCACATGCAGCTGCTGGGTGACCTTGGGCCAGTCACACTTCTCTGAAGTTTCTCAGCCCCACTCACCTCACAGAGTGTTTGTTGTGGGGGGGGAAGGGAAAGGAGAATGTTAGCCGCTTTGAGACTCCTTAAGGGGAGTGAAAGGTGGGATATCAAATCCAAACTCTTCTTCATGTCTTCTAAAAGTTTGGTTGTTATTTTTCTCTTTGACATCTGGTGGGAGGGCGTTCCACAGGGCGGGTGCCACCACTGAGAAGGCCCTCTGCCTGGTTCCCTGTAACTTGGCTTCTCACAGCGAGGGAACCGCCAGAAGGCCCTCGGCGCTGGACCTCAGTGTCCAGGTAGAATGATGGAGGTGGAGACGCTCCTTCCGGTATACTGGACCAAGGCTGTTTAAGGTCAACACCAACACTTTGAATTGTGCTCGGAAACGTACTGGGAGCCGGTGTAGTTCTTTCAAGACCAGTGTTACATGGTCTCAGCGGCTGCTCCCAGTCACCAGTCTAGCCGCCGCATTCTGGATAAGTTGTAGTTTCTGGGTCACCTTCAAAGGTAGCCCCACAAAGAGTGCATTGCAGTAGTCCAAGTGAGAAATAACTAGAGAATGCACCACTCTGGCGAGACAGTCTGCGGGCAGGTAGGGTCTCAGCCTGCATACCAGATGGAGCTGATAAACAGCTGCCCTGGACGCAGAATTGACCTGCGCCTCCATGGACAGCTGTGAGTCCAGAATAACTCATATGGCTGCCCCCCTCCCCCTTTTGTTCTCACAACAACCCTGAGAGGAAGGTTAGGCTGAGAGATGGTTGACTGGCCCAAGATCATGCAAAGAGCTTCATGTCTAAGTGGAGATTGGAGCCCTGGTTGCCTCGGTCCGAGTCCAACATCAACCAGGAGGCCACCAACTTTTCTTCAGGCTCATGGAGAAGTTGGGGTTCTTGAGTGAGCACCATCGCTCTGGTCACTTCTCTGCCCCCAGAAAGAGAATGTCATGTACTGAGTTGAATCGGATCCAAAAAAGCAGCAGTCTGATTGGTCCTAGAACAATAGGATTCAGAATGCAGCAGTCTGATTGGTCCTAGAACAATACAGCAGTATGATTGGTCCAATACAGCTCCAGGTGGAAGTGAATCCGCAACCTGATTGGCCTACGAGAGAATCCCAGAATTAGCCAATCACGTGCGACCCATTGTGTAAATAATGTATATAAAGCAGATATTTTGGGGAAACTTTCATTCCTCACTACCATGAGCTGAATAAAGAGCATGAAATCCACACTCGACTCCGAGTATATTTCAGGGAATTTGCATGTAATGTGCACAGACTTGTTTTCTCAAGGAATTTGGGTCAACGCTATATGCAGTCGAATTAATCTGAGCCTCAAAAAACACTTCTTCCAACTTCTGACTCCATTTCTATGGGGGGGGAGGGGGAGATAAGGCTCTGTGACCCCAAGGGCACAACTGGTGACCCCAGCTTTAATCGCTACAACACATTGGCTCTCGCTATACTATAGTCCCCTCCCGGGCACTGTCCCTCCTGATGTCTCAAACTGTGTGTGTATCCTGAGAGCCCTTCTTGGATCTTTGCGTTTGCGTTCTGCCCCATGGAGAACTTGAAGCGAGTTATTTCAGGATGTTGACAAATGTGCTGTGTTGCAAATGGCAAAAGCACTTTTGACTGCTCTGAACACAGTGATAATAACTGGTTGTGCACATTTGAGTTCGGGATATCTTGTCTCATTGGTGCCATGGTGCCATCAATGCCCTCTCCTCCAATCTCAGGAATAGTTTTGCAACATTGTTTAGAAATGTAATAGACATTTTAAAAAAAGAAGAAGAAAAGGCAATGTATCAACAAATGAATGAACCCCAGTGCTTATTTGCTTTTAAAAAGCCAAGTAGTTTGCCTATAGCACAGAGGAAAAGAAAAAGATGGAGAGCTGTCCCAGCGTTCGGTTCCCTGGTTTGTGTCGGTCTGCCTTGCAAATTGTAATAGCGGGAGAGAGGCTGACACACACTGAAGGCGAAGAACCTGCTGTGACTCCTCTTGGCCTGACATTGTGTTGTGTCCATCAATTTTCCCATTGACAGCTGTCTAACACAATAAATTGGGTATGAAAGATTTTGCCCTCTCAACCCCAAAGAATAATTCAAATCACAATTGTTGGTGCCTTCTAAATCCATGCCGAGGGCAGAACGTAAAAACATATATAAGGAGTGCTTTCACTTTTCAAACGATTGGGTCGGAACTTGGAAGCAGATTTCTTGCAGATCAGTGTCTGTGATCTCAACAGGAAAATTGGGAAAGAAAGGCAAAAGTTAACACGCATGCCACTCTTAAAACATTTGCACAGGTGTGTCTCCCCCAAACATGCACTTAACCTAATAGGCTGTTAAGAGCAAAGCAGCCAGAAGAAATCTCATGTAAGCACTGGAATTCTGGTGCAGCGAGTAACTTTATAAAGGATTTGTTCAAATTCACAGCATTGCTTCCTGTGCTAAATTTCCACATTAATTTCTCCTCTGTATGTATTGGTCACACTTCCCAAACTGAAGACTTGAAGTCTGTTATGGATATACTATAACACATAGGGGCTCTATTGTAATCCAGTATGTATTTGTGTTCCACGCCGGAGCATGAAATTAAATAACATATGCATAGCGCACAGAACGAAATCACATTTGCTGACTGTCGTGCTTGCTGAAGTGCCATTTATGCCAAGAATTTCTTTCGTGTTCCTTTGGACTCATTCCCTGTGCACAATGTGATTATAAATAGGGTATCAATATCAGAATTAATGGCTGGCTAGCAGGATTACAATAATGCCCAGACATTGTAGTCGGGACTGAGCCCCACTGTGCTTAACTATATCGACATGTTCCCCACTCCACTGGGGATAAGACCTACTATTAAACTTCCACAGGTGCTAATGAATGGTAAAAGCTGGCAAAATGTAGCTCCGGATTAGAATGGCGATAAGCTTAAACACTGGGGCTGTGCTGTTATTCGAATGCTGTTCAAGCTCAGAAGCTATAACTAACCTGTTATCGTCGTTGGCATCTGTCTGTATAAGGAGACAATGGAGAAGTGTGCCTTTGGGACTGAGGTCAAGCTGTTGGGCAGTTACAGTGTCTGCTGTGGCTGTAGAGACCGATGCAGGAGAGACAAGTTTTGTTGCAGCCGGGGCAAAGGAAGGCATCTGGTGCTGCTGCTACTGATACATCATGGCGTTTCTTCTCTGTGATCCTCCCAATGGTCATTTGTCCACTGGGCACTGCTGTGGATAAATGCAGCCTCGAGGCACTGCGGTCATCTGCAAGGGATTCCCCATATAGCAGAGTTGATGTTGCCAGCCTCCATGCCACATCTGCAGACACCACAGAGTTGCTCTGCCAATGGGCCTGGTGCCGGAAGCCAGCTCCCCGTAGAGGAGGTGCTTGGGGATCCTGCCGTCTTCCATTCTGTGGGCATGACCAAGCCAGTGTAGACGTTGGTGAGTCAGGAGTGTGAACCTGTAGGCTTGGGAGAACACATCTTTGTTTGGAATTCAGTCCTGCCTTGTGATACCCAAAATCCTCCATGTGGAAGGTGTTGAGGTGTCGCTCCTGACGGCTGTAAGTTGCCCACGACTCACTTTCTTTCTTTTCTTTTCTTTTTTTTTTGGATAGGATAACAATTTATAAATTGTGTGGCAAGTTCCCGCCTCCCCCCAGTAGAAATAAAGACACATGACACCATTGTTTAAGGTTAATGGGCTAAAACTGGCCACAACTTTATTGGCTACAGGTAAGAGCGGTATTGGCTTAGGCATTGGTCCTATCCGACTATCCGGCTTCAGCCTGATTGCTTGAAGACCGGGAAGGGTTAACACCAGCAGGGAGAGCCCTGTTGATGCACATCAACTAGGAACTCCCCCGGGGTCACTGCTTGGGGGCGTGCTTTAGGCCCTGACCTCCACAGGCTTTAGACAAGGCAACGCCCCCCGGAATCCTTTACCGAACTACCCTTCAATATTTAGGGGAGGTGATGACGCTCCTCCCCCCCAACACATCTAAATAACAATACCTCTACCAATGCCTAACCGCCAAGGCCAAAGAAGTTGTAACGATTTGCTACGAGGTAGGCGAAAAAACCAAATGGCTGGTGCCAATTTGCCAAGTGGAAAAATTCCTACTAGGCCCCTTAACGGCGACCAACCGAGGTCCATAGCAAGGTCAGAAGGGGAACCTTAAAGGGCGGGTGGGTGGGAAACAGTAGTGGTTACGCTGGGCAAAGAGGGAGATCCCGGGGCCGCGCTTGCCTTAAACGAGGCAAGCCAATCGGCTGGCTCGGGGGATGACGCTGCCAGAGGATTCCCCTGATTGTGCGGGGGCTGGAAGTCAGCTTCCGCGTGCGTGTTGGGGGCGTGAAGCCCGCACCACCACCTCCTCCTGATGTCGGAAGTGCCCCCCCCATAACAAAAATAAAAACAGCAACAATACAAAATAATACAAAACAAATTGACTTCCCCCATGTCCCTTCCTTGGTTTGCCAATGTACTGCATGTTCATTGTTAACTTAAAACTTAACTTAAAAATCATTTAAATTACCTATTGTCCAAACATAACAAAATTACAAGGTAATCCTAAAACCCTGCTAATGTATTAATCTGGGTACAATGCTTCTGTGTACGTGCAGTAAACATCTTCCATTCTTCCTTAAATTCATCGTTGTCTCTTCCTCTTAGTTTCGTTGTCATTTTTGCCATTTCAGCATATTCTATGCCATTCAGCATATTCTAACGACTCACTTCCATAAAGCATCATGTTCAGCATGCGAGCCTGGTAGACCTTCATCTTGGTATTGGACAGTAGTATCACATTCACCCAAACCCTTTTGGAGAGGCGAGGCAAGCCATTGCTGCCTTGCCAATACACTTGTCTGGCTCAGCTCCAATGGAGAGATTGCTGGTTATGGTGGAGCCCAGGTAGACAAAATTGTCTACCATCTCAAGTGCGGTGTGGTCACCAATGCTGATGGATGGAGTGCTGCTGACGTTCTGACTGATGTTGATCTTCATCAGGCTGATGGTAAAACTGAACTCCCTGCAGGCTTGGGCAAAACAGGATTCCTGGTCTCCACCGCCCGACACGATAACAAATCCCGTTCAGTTAATTACATATCGAGAACGTCGTTTTCTTCCCTTTTGTATGCCTTGAATGCCTACTGCCGATCGAACCAATTAAACGGCTTCCCATTCTAGTATTCTGAAAGAGAAAACAATATCAAGCATTTGCAAACAGCTGTGCATAGAATTTGTTGCTTTGCGACCCATCTGTCATATTTTGTTCCTTTCATTTAAAACGGTCCGAAATAGCTTATGGTTATCTTCATAGGAATTCGTAGAAACCATAAAGCTGGCGAATAGGGGAAAGCGGAAAGAGGAGGAAAAGCCCATGAACTGCCCCGCTATCAGGAAGCAGGTGTACGCCACATGCCCACGTTTTGTTTTTTGTTTTAAAAAACCAGCTACATTGGAAATGAATGTGATGCTGAGGACTCAGAGACCTGGGATGGTCCCCCCCCCCCCCCCCCGCAATAATACATTTATCCCAAGGTGCACTTGGGCATCTGTTTCATATTTAAGCATGTTTTACTAGTAGCTTTAAAGAAAGTCAAGCTGATGAACATCTACATTTAGGAGACCATATGTTAACAAGGGGTTGTTAGGTGACATGAGAGGCTATGGAAAGCATGCTTGCCATATGGATTTCGCCAAACTTTTTTGTGTGTGTTTTTTTTAAAACCCACACACTTAAATGGGGGGGGGGGACACAATTAGGAAGTTTTAAATGATGCTTTGTCATTTGGCTGCTCCACAGCCAATAGATAATTCCACAAGAAAGTAAAAATACTTGACTTAAGTACACTTGCCACAATATCATTTGTGCGCTGGTTCTTATCTGAAAAGCCCTAAATGGTTTGGATCAGGAGATTTGAAAGGCTGCCTGGTCTCGTCTGATGCTAACTGTCCACTGCTTTCAACGCAGGAAGTTTTGCTCTGCATCCCAGCTCTGTCTGCAGTGTATTTTGGCTGAGATGCAAGTTTTATATCATGGCACCCAGACTGAGGAACTTTCTGGAGAGGTTTGGTTGGCTCCCTCCCTTTTAAGCTGCAAGCCTTTAAAAAAAGTGTCTAGTTTTTAAACCTGGGTCAAAAATGTCTCCTCTTTGCTAACCGGGTTTGGGTCAATTTATTCTGCATTCCACTTTCTGTATTTTAATTTGGTTATTCTTTGTTAATTTGAGCCACTTTAAGTTCCCCTTTAGGGGAAAGAAAGGCGAGTGGGGAAGGTAGAAATGATGTTATGAAGACATAATGCCCATGTAAGAAAACAGGAAAGTCTGAGGGAGATTATCTGTAACCTTTTAAAAAACAACCATCTACCCAACAAATTGAGAGGAGGAAAGGCAATTGGTCTTTCTTCTGCTAGGCTGTTGTGTTTCCATAATGGCAATGCGGAAAGAGACTTCCTTCCTCTGGTGGAAAACTGGTTGGGTTGGAGGAGGGCTGGAGTGATCTGTCCCCCCGCTAGCAGTTGTCAGGAGTGTGTGCAGGAGCCAGGCCCTGTGACCAGTAGGGCTTCGCAGGACTGGGGCCTTCCTAAGTTTGTTCTGGAGAGGCAAGGTGCGGCCGCACAGGTGAGGCCAATTGGTAACTCACTGCACCTGGTGGCAAGAGCCGGGAAGGGATAGAAGGGTAGCATTTCCCTTTGGCCCTTTGCCACAGCAACTCGTTTCCTGCCTTGCTGCATTTGGCGTCTTGCTTCCTGATCCTCAGACATCGGCTTCGTGACTCCTTGCTTCTCGACCCTCAGACCCTTGCCTTCGTGACTCCTTGCTTCTCGACCCTCGGACCCTTGACTTCGTGACTCCTTGCTTCTCGACCCTTGGACCCTTGACTTCGTGATTCCTTGCTTCTCGACCCTCGGAACCTCGGACCCTTGACTTCGTGACTCCCTGCTTCTTGACCCTCGGACCCTTGACTTCGTGACTCCTTGCTCCTTGACCCTCAAGACCCCTGACTTCTGGACTTTCGTTCCTGCTCCCACACCGCCATCTTGCCCACGGTCCCGACGTCCTCAGCCGGGACTTCGATCGTCCGTAGACTGGACCGTGACATCAGTCTGCTCATTTGCTTACATGAAATGCCTGGTCACCAATGGCTGCTGAGTTGCTAACCTCATGGAGTGGCTTATGTAATGCTGGGGGGGGGGGGCTTCCTACAAGGCCCATAAACTGCAACTGGTGCAGAATGGCTCCATCTTTCCCAACATCAGGGTCTTTTCCAGGGAGTCTTCTCTTCTCATGAGGTGGCCAAAGTCTTGGAGCCTCAGCTTCAGGATCTGTCCTTCCAGTGAGCACTCAGGGCCGATTTCCTCCAGAATGGATAGGTTTGATCTTCTTGCAGTCCATGGGACTCTCAAGAGTCTCCTCCAGCACCAGAATTCAAAAGCATCAATTCTTCGGCGATCAGCCTTCTTTATGGTCCAGCTCTCACTTCCATACATCACTACTGGGAAAACCATAGCTTTGACTATACAGACCTTTGTGGGCAAGGTGATGTCTCTGCTTTTTAAGATGCTGTCTAGGTTTCTGATTGCTCTTCTCCCAAGAAGCAGCCGTTACTGCTGTCACCATCTGCAGTGATCGTGGAGCCCAAGAAAGTAAAATCTCTCACTGCCTCCATTTCTTCCCCTTCTATTTGCCAGGAGGTGATGGTACCATTGGCCAGGATCTTCGTTTTTTTGATGTTGAGCCTCCTGCGATAGCAACACTATTGAACCTGAAGCTTGTATCTGGTTAAATCCCCTTCTGGTCTCTCTCGGCCCATTATGGGATACAGATTCTTCCAAAGAAACCTGGGTGTTTATTCAAGCCGTCTCCAGTTTCGGTGCAAATGCCATAAATCTGCTCAGGTTCGCTCAGCATTGGGCTGAAGCTCACTCCAAAGGGGTTGCAAAGCTTTGGAACGAGCGGTGATGAAACTGGCCGAAGTCTGATTTTTGTAAATGAAACCCCAAACCCGCCAAGTTTTTCTTGGTTTTGTGTTTCATTGCAAACAACCCTGTTTCTTAGGTAAGTACAGACGGCAATCATAAACATCAGTAAATATGAAAGGAAAGAAGAGGGACAGCAGACATCATATTTTTCCTCCGGAGCTGGAAGCCTGCCTTGCTCCACTGCAATACAGGTTTGCAGACTTTGGCTTGGAAACGGCCCTTTAGCGAAGTTTGATACTGAAAAGTAATCTTCTTCAGGAAATGAGTACCAAAGAACTGTTATACCATGTAATAAGAAAGAAACAATGAAGTTCCCTGGCGAGAAAGTAGTTCTGCGTTGATGGACAACAGTCATTATAAACTGAGCACTGAAATAAAAATGCCTTCAAACTTTTAAAAGGAGTTTCTGTATTTTAAATACAGACGCATGCATTTCATCCTGGAAGGTTTCCAAACAAACCCTTGACTTTCACGATTGTTTAAGAACTAAGAGTTGCAGACACTCAAAACGAGGAGGAAAATATGATTTTTTTTTATTGCCAGAGCAGACTTTAGAAATATCTCATCTAACGTTTCAATTTTGAACTATTGGGTGTGGTTTGAAAAAAAATATGTCAGAGGCTGGAGGGCTGTTGAATTTTCTCTTTCCATTGCCTCGCAAAGGAAACGGTTTGTTTTTCAAGAGTGCTCTCTTGGTTTGCAATTTTGGGGCAAGTGTGCTGCTGTTGATGGTGCCACGTATATGGGCCACAGCATACTGTCCCTTGGGAATTGTAGTTCCCAGCACCAGCTATGGTAGAGAGACGCTTGGAAATTTAGCTGTCATCCCCCAAACTAACACAGCCAGAAACAAGAGGTGGTTTAAATTTGGATGGGGCAACTTTGTTGAAGTGTCTTCAGAAACACTCAGTTGTAGAGGATCTCCTCTGTGAGCAAGTTCACCCCCTGGCATCTCTCTGGGTAGGGCTGAGGGAGACCACTGTCTGAGTCCATTGCTGTACTAGATAGACCAATGGCCTAACAGCGTCCTATGTTCTAGGAAACGAGAGAAAAATAAGGGAAATTGAGAAGATAAATAAAAGGTTCCTTGGTTGGGCAATATGGACATGCAGCTCATTGAAAGAAGCAAGAGTTCCTGCGTGGGTACTCTTAAATAACTTCTATGGGTGTGCCCACACACAAGGCAAGCCATATCATGGACAAAAATTATTCGTTTTATCTATTTCATTTCATAAAATGTATAAACCTCTTGACCATAACTCTCCCTACAAATAAACCTCAAAGAGATTTACAGAAAGAATACAACATGATCAGATAAAACAGTTAAACATAGATTAAAACATGTCGTCATTCTACATATGTATCTAAATTTTGACCACACATGAACAAAATCTCTAACTGAGGACTCTCCTTTTGGTGTCTAATCCAGAGTAGAATTTTTGGAGTTATTCTGTTTGATTAGTAACGCAGTCATTCATTGCAAGCTGGAGAAGTTCTTATTCCAAGGAAGAAAATTACTGGTATGAACTTTGGAGAGCTGATTACTATGCTCTCTTTCTCTGTGTGTATTCAACGTAGGAAACTCCAACAGCCCTATTACGGCATAAGATGAAGAAATATCTGACAAGAGAAATGTATTTATACACATTGGCCCTGATCCATCAAGGAAGATCCAGCCAGCTTGTGGCTTGTGTTGCTCAGTGCTGGCCTTTACAATGAAGTAAATTTCACATCCCAGGTACCATTACTTTCTTGGGGTTCACTTTTTGTGCCCCAAATGTGACACACACACACACACACCATTTCTGCATGTAGCAGACTGCAACATTCTAGGTCACACAAGAGGACCTTGTGTGAGAGACTCAAGGAATATATATTTTTAGAGCAATATATATTTCTTATAATATTAAAGAGCTACAAGAAAGTTCAGTTTCACGTAGCCCTTGCATTCCAAGTAATACCTTGTGGCTGAAAATGTATATCTTACTGACATTATTTTTGCTCATTCCGCATGAATGTTATAAAGCTGCATTTGGAAAAAGGTCTTGCTGTAAAAGGGGTTATCTCATCAATCAAATGCTTCCCGCGTGTGCATTGAAAATAATAAACTTATGCCACATGTGTGGTTGGTGGAAGGATGAAATAAGACTCTCTATTGTTATGCAGTGGAAATATGTCTAGAGTAAACTTCTTATTCCTTGCTGGCCTGTTGGGTTCGGTGAGGTGGCCAAACAATATTCATCAAATCTCTTGGCTGCAGATGAAGGGCTCTTATTTGGAAATACGATTATATTTATACTGCATCTGATGTGCACCTCTTGAACTTTTGCTGTGAAGTTCATAACTGTTGGTGCAGGTTGGGAATTTAAAACCAGATTCTTTAGGCAAATATGGGATACATCTCCTCTGTCCTAAACCTATAAGAGAATCGAATCCTTGAGTTCAAAACGCTTTTGAATTACTTACCATAATTTATGCTAAGAGGCACGAAACTTATGAAGAAGTTATAAACTGTATTATATATGTGTGCAGGGGGATTGATGGTATTTGGCTACAACTGCTGGGAAAATTGAAAAAAAGGATGAATGATTATAGTGGTTGCTTTGATATATACAAAAACAAAGCAAGGGACTTTGATGCAGAGTGCAATTCGGCCTCTGCGATTCCACCCAGAAATGAATGGGAATTGCATAAGATTATGGAAACTCTCTTGCTTGTACATGCATGCATGAACACACATGTACACAATATGTGCAAGGACCATGCTCTCTAGCCCAGGCAGACTCCCACCTGCTTCTGTGGAGCTACCACCACAGCCAGAGTCTGACTGCCCATGTGGCAACTTGGGTGGCAGGCTCAAATCAATTGGGCCTGATCCCGGCAACAGTTCTAGGCTTGTGCTGTGATCTTCTTCTTTGGCGATTATTCATAGCCGAGTAAGATTGTCTTCCATAAACACAGTTTTAACAATGAGTCTGTAAGTGACTGTGGAGGCCAATTCTGGATCCACACGTCCTTCCACAGTGGGGACATTGGTTTCCAGGCAGGAGATGATCATGGTGTGGATTTGCCAAGTGTGCCTTCCTCTTAGCACGTTTCTCCCTTGCGTCCTGAGTTCGAGTGTCTTCAAAGCCCATGACATCTTTGGTGAAGGCTGTTCTCCAATTGGAGTGCTCACAGGCCAGTGTTTCCCAATTGTTGGTGTTTATACTACATTTTTTAAAAATTTGCTTGAGACAGTCTTTAAACCTCTTTTGTTGACCACCAGCATTACGCTTTCCATTTTCAAGCTCTACCTCTCTTTTAAATCGGAACCAGTGAAGGCAGTGAAGGTCTTGTATGAGTGCCTGGAGGCGGTTGGAGGATGGATGGCAGCTAATGGATTGAAGTTGAATCCTGACAAGACAGAAGTACTGTTCTTGGGGGATAGGAGGTGGGTGGGTGTGAGAGACTCCCTGGTCCTGAATGGGGTAACTGTGCCCCTGAAGGATCAAGTGTGCAGCCTGGGAGTCATTTTGGACTCACAGCTGTCCATGGAGGTACAGGTCAATTCTGTATCCAGGGCAGCTGTCTACCAGCTCCATCTGGTACGCAGGCTGAGACCCTACCTGCCACAGACTGTCTTGCCAGAGTGGTGCATGCTCTGGTTATCTCTCGCTTGGACTACTGCAATGCGCTCTACGTGGGGCTACCTTTGAAGGTGACCCGGAAACTAGAATTAATCCAGAATGCGGCAGCTAGACTGGTGACTGGGAGCGGCCACCGAGACCACATAACACTAGTCTTGAAAGACCTACATTGGCTCCCAGGACGTTTCCGAGCAGGACGTTTTGGTGCTGACCTTGAAAGCCCTAAATGGCCTCAGCCCAGTATACTTGAAGGAGCGTCTCCACCCCCATTGTTCTGCTGGGACACTGAGGTCCACCTCTGAGGGCCTTCTGGCAGTTCCCTCCCTGCGAAAAGTGAGGTTACAGGGAACTAGGCAGAGGGCCTTCTTGGTGGTGGCACCTGCCCTGTGGAACACCCTCCCATCAGATGTCAAAAAGATAAACAACTACCTGACATTTAGAAGACATCTGATGGCAGCCCTGTTTAGGGAAGATTTTAAATGTGTGACATTTTAATGTATTTTTAATCTTTGTTGGAAGCCACCCAGTGTGGTTGGGGAAACCCAGCCAGATGGGCGTGGTACAAATAATAAATTATTATTATGATATTATATTATTATAATTTTGGAATAGAGTAGTTGCTTTGGAAGACGATAATCAGGCATCTGCACAACTTGACCAGTCCAACGAAGTTGATGTTGAAGTATCATTGCTTCAACACTGGTGATCTTTGCTTCTTCCAGTACACTGGTGTTAGTTCGCCTGTCTTCCCAAGTGATGTGTAAAAAATTTCAGAGACATTGTTAATGGAGTTGGAGATGGCATTTATACATGGTCCATATTTCACAAGCATACAGTAAGGTTGGTAGGTCTGTATCAGGTCTGTATCAGGCTCAATCAATGCTCTCTGCTTGAATCCACCATATCAAACAAGATCTGTTGCCATTACAAAGTTGCAATGGAAAAGTTTGCATAAATGGTATCTGACACCCAGGCAGCTTTATCTGATACAGCCTAATGCCCCTCCTGTGTGTTGGAGAGGATGAGTTGTAATGGATACATATATTCAGATGTGGTGGGATTACCCCCAGATACAATTATTTGGAAAGTCAGTAGGTACAACCATGTTGTTAAATATGTAAAGGTAAAGGTACCCCTGCCCGTACGGGCCAGTCTTGACAGACTCTGGGGTTGTGCGCCCATCTCATTTAAGAGGCCAGGGGCCAGCGCTGTCCAGAGACACTTCCGGGTCACGTGGCCAGCGTGACAAAGCTGCATCTGGCGAGCCAGCACAGCACACGGAAACGCCGTTTACCTTCCCGCTAGTAAGCGGTCCCTATTTATCTACTTGCACCTGGGGGTGCTTTCGAACTGCTAGGTTGGCAGGCGCTGGGACCGAGCAACGGGAGCGCACCCCGCCGCGGGGATTCGAACCGCTGACCTTTCGATCGGCAAGCCCTAGGCGCTGAGGCTTTTACCCACAGCGCCACCCGCGTCCTGTTAAATATGTACCTATATATAAATTCAGATCTTCGTCAGAAAGTCATTTGCTTTCAGTCACTCAGGCAGTCATGGCACACAATTGGAAGGTATTTTGGGATGAACACATTGATCGTGGTATCAGAGAATTTGGCCATGCACCCTTTTGTTTACCAAACAAAATTGGTTATTGTTAACCAAATAAATAAATAAAGAGTAATTGGGACAAAAGAAAAAATGATTAATTTGAAATCACATGGAAAGTGTTTATTAGTTAAGCAACCATCAGACATGATGTTAGTCTTCTGCCTTTTATGTTTTCTTGACTATGGACTTTTAAATTTATTTCATCACTTTAAACCCTATAAAGATCACACAAAAGAGAAAGAAAATGTTAAACGTTATCAATATGTATAGTTAATGAATTGTTCCCTTTCTAATATGTTTATACTTGCTCATCTGTACTTTCCTGGATGCTTATGTATGGTCTTCATATTAATTTGTTTTCATATATATATATATATATATATATCACTTTTATGTCAACAGAACTATGCAACCAACAAAGAACATCACACCATATTGGTGGTTACAATCTCCAACAATAATAAAAGTTATAAATGTTGCAAATGTTCATATTGGCTCAGTCTGGCAAATCTTTCCACAAGCTCAAATGTTTTAACTTGCTTTCTAAACCCAATAATGATGTATCAGGTCCAACACTGCCATACGATGGCAGTGGGATTGGCTTAGGCTACAGAGGATTTGAGACCAGCTCTGCCTCACCAGTCCCTGCCCTTGGAATGCCTTGTTGGGGGGCTTTTCATTGGCCCCTGCTAGTGCCAATCCCACCAGCAGACCCCTTGTCCGCCTGTTGGTCAGTTGGTGGGAGGCTGGCTCAACCAATAGGGGTGCGTGGAGGGACACTTCAACCAACTCATTCCATAAATGCTCTCCAGCAAATCCCCTCTCCAGATTCCTCTCCAGTAGCCAAGTTGTTTATTTCTTTTAAGAAATAATCTGAGCAGCTGGTAAACAAATAAATTCAAACGACATTATAAAGCAAATGAACCGTGCAAAAAATTTAAGAGGAATAAAACCGTCCAACTAGCAAAAAAAGTCCAAATTCTGAAATGTCTGAGCAAATGAAATGGTTTTAACTTGGTGTTGAGAAGACTGCAGTGTGACCTCCCTGTAAAGAGCATTCCCCAACTGGGGGGCCACCACAGAGAAGGCTCTCTCTTTCTACATAGACGACACATGGATCAAGGACCCACCTTATAGGGTTGTTGCAATGATTATAGAAAGAGGAGCATGAGGACGTTGTAAAGTGCTATATGAAGGCTAAGTGTGGCTTTTACGTGTGATCGCTGCCCAAACTGGACATGCACACTTTATTTCAGTCCGAATCCCAGCGTCGTTTTCAGATTGTGTTCTGAGAGCTTGAATGCATGTTCATTGTATCTCCAGCTGTTTGTATATCAAGGGGTCTGTGAAGAGCCAGGACTGTTTGGCTTGTGTTTTCTTGCCAGCCATGGAAGGACTGCAAAACCCAAGCTTGTATCGCCCAGGATTTTTGAGAAATGACATCAGATATGACTGATTGCGGACAGGCAAGTCAAGTGGCTCCTAGGCATTCCCATAGCCTCCGCTAGACAGCTGCAGAATAATTAGCAGCAAAATCAGCTCAGCCAGGAGTGGGAATTGTGTGTGTTGCTGTTGTTCTCCTCTCCCGTGCCAAGTAATTTCTTTAGAGAGCTGACATCATACTGATCGTCTTTCTGTATACTTCTCTTTTTATCAGTTTGTTCTGATTTCTTTGGTTACATAGCAAAGCTGCTCTTTCCTCGGTCATTTCCTCAATTCGAATGCCTTTTAGCGCAGGCATGTGGCATTGTTTTTTGCAGGCATGTGGCATTGTTCTTTTATAGCGGCACAATAAGCATTTGTCAGAGTTTGTATGCTTAATAATAATAATAATAATAAATTTTATTTATATCCCGCCCTCCCCAGCTGAAGCCGGGCTCAGGGCGGCTAACAACAATAAAATAGTACAACATTCTAAAATCATTTCATTATAAAATTAATTCAAATCAAATTTATGGCAACCATTAAGCTAGATTCTGTGAAGATTGCCAAAGGAGGGAGTCAGGCTGTGCCCTGGCCAAAGGCCTGGTGGAACAGCTCTGTCTTGCAGGCCCTGCGGAAAGATGTCAAGTCCCGCAGGGCCCTAGTCTCTTGTGACAGAGCGTTCCACCAGATCAGAGCCACAGCCGAAAAAGCCCTGGCTCTAGTTGAGGCCAACCTAATCTCTCTGTGGCCTGGGACCTTCAAGATGTTTTTGTTTGAAGACCGTAAGTTCGTCTGTGGGACATACCAGGAGAGGCGGTCCCATAGGTACGAGGGTCCTAGGCCCTATAGGGCTTTAAAGGTTAAAACCAGCACCTTAAACCTGATCCTGTACTCCACCGGGAGCCAGTGCAGCTGGTATAGCACCGGGTGAATGTGATCTCACAGCAAGGACCCCGTAAGGAGTCTTGCCGCGGCATTCGGCACCCGCTGGAGTTTCTGGGTCAGTCTCAAGGGCAATTTGCAATGGAAAAAAGAGTTCCCATTGTGAGTGAATGAGAGAACCTACCCCCTGCAAAAAGCAAATCGGAGGTGCCCTCCCTAGTCAGAGTAGACCCATGGGTGTGTGTGTGTAGTTTAACTGGCTCTGAGTTCTGTCCTGGGGTTATTGTGTGCTTGCAGCTGTTTGACATTTGATTTCTGTAGACCTCATGATGTTACCCTCAAATACTGGTCATGTTGTGCAGATGCCTGATTCCAAAGCAACTACTCTATTCCGAACATAAAAATGGAAAGCGTAATGCTGGTGGTCAACAGAAGAGGTTCAAAGACTCTCTCAAGGCAAATCTCAAAAAATGTAGTATAAACACCAACAATTGGGAAACATTGGCCTGTGAGTGCTCCAATTGGAGAACAGCCTTGACCAAAGGTGCCATGGGCAATGAAGACACTCAAGCTCAAGACGCAAGGGAGAAATGTGCTAAGAGGAAGGCATGCTTGACAAACCCTCACCGTGATCAACTCCCGTCCAGAAACCTATGTCCCCACTGTGGAAGGATGTGTGGATCCAGAACTGGCCTCCACAGTCACTTACAGACTCACTGTTTTTTTTTTTTTAAAAAAAATAGGTTTTAAACCTATTTAAACCTTAAACTTTTAAGGTTTTAAGTTTACAAAAAGACAAAAGAAAAAACACCAAATTAAACAATAGCAAAACAACACATCACAATAAAAAACAGAAAAATAGAAACAATTAAAAGCAAAAAGGAAAAAAAAAACAAATTGAACCTTCCCATAACTTATATTTCATTTGCTTGTTTCCCTGACCTCCTCACACCTCCCTTTTTTTGTATTCTAAGTCAATTATCCATTTCAGCAAATCCTTTCCCTCTCTTCAAAATTTTTATCCTGAAAATTTATCTTGATCTTAATATAAGTTTACTTTCCCTCTTTTCACCAATTAACAGTCTATTTTTCTTAAATCTTTGTTACATTTTTGCTAAAATCACATAGATTCATCTTTAACCTTATTTCCCATTAAAAGTAAATTACTTATATACACCCAACTATAGCATTTCTGCTAAATCCATAAAATATCATTCCACCATTTTTCTAACAGTCATTACTTTAACAATATTTCTAAATAAACACTTTAAATTTTCCAGTAATCTTCCACTATCTCCTCTCCCTGGCTTTGGATTCTGCCAGTCCTTTCCATCAATTCCATATAATCCGTCAACCTGGTGATCTTATATCTGAGGCTCTTAAATCTCTTCCAAGTCCCTTCTGCAGGTCTTCTTCATACTCTTTGATGTTCAGGAGCAGATCTCAGGAAAACTCCAACCTAGCAATACTTTTGTTCCTTCTGGACAGTTCAGCCAAATTTCCAAAGTTAAAAATAAAGTCCATAGAGTGTTTCAGAACGTATTTCAGGATTCCTCCAATTCTAGAGACCCCCAAAACTTCAGGCTCCTCCAGACCCAAGTCCATGTCCCAAAAGTCAATCAATCCCTGGATAGAGGGTTCTTTCCAACTTTCCTTCTTCAATCCAAGCCGGAATCCTAAACTCAAAATTTGACTTTTGCTAGATTCAGTCATGAAAGACCTCAGTTTATAATCCTGAATTTGCTTCTGAGAAATTGAGGATCCCGCTTGTGCTACTTTTGGTTTCACATCATCAGCTTTCTCCTTTTCCTCCACCATTTTCACATCATCAGCTTTCTCCTTTTCCTCCACCATTTGTCCAACCAAGATATGTTCTTGTACCAAATCCTGAATTGTTTCTGTATTGGTACTCACTTTTTGACTCAAATTAGTCATGTTCTGTTCCAAGTTGTCAGTTTTAGAGATCATGTCATCTGTCTTTTTATGGAGCTGTTCCAGAGTGTAGTTTATCTTGTATAATGCAGTCACAATAGCTTCTCCTATCAACATTTTGAATGGTCCAAGGTCAGACTCTGGTTTTCAGAGTCTTTATCTTGCAGCTGGGGATCTCTCTGTTGCACTCCTGTAACAATTTCACATGCTCCCTCTAGAGGGGAAAAGTCTCCGTTTGTATCAATTCTTTCAAGCACGACTCGAACAAATAACAATAGTTTCAATTTTCGGATACTTTTTCCTCCATTTTTAAACGCAGAAGAGGACAATGGAAACAGTGCCTTTCTTATTTTTAGCTAGCTGTCAAATCCATTCTGTCAATGAACATTCCCCGAACGTCATCTGGCAGCCCTTTTCCAGGCTCAGAGCAGTGGCAATTTGATTTTCACTCTCTTCTGCAAGCACACTAGATCCAAAACTTCCCCCCTCTTCTCCTGCTTCCAAGAGGGGTTATATATTTTTATCCAGTGGGAATTTAATCCTTTATCAAAAGCTTTCAAAGACTTTAGCTTGTAACGTCTTTGCTTCAATCTATTTACAAAAACGGGAGGTGGACTTCCTGTTTAGAGCCTTTCCGCTTTTGGCGCCGAATTAAAGTGTTTCAAGATCCAATTTTCCGTTCTACTCACGGGTAGTCGTTTAAAATCCAATTGTCCACAGGAAAAAGTCAGCGCTCTCCGGCAACAGCAATGCGGCTTCACTCCATGAAAGAAGCAGTCGATTCAAAGCACCGTGCCGCTCACCCCACGTCGCTTTGGATCCCCAGAACAGGGTTTCCCCGCGAGTAGGGGAGGCGCAAAGGGTGCCAGCCGAATCCCAAGTTCACAGGCTTCTCCCACCTGTGATTTCTATGGGTCTCCGCCTTCACCGTGGCGGTCAGACCCTGCTTTTCACGGAGCAAGTTCCTCCCGATCGGAGGAGCTCCGCCATTGCCAGAGGCGCCAACCCGGAAATCTACTTACAGACTCACTGTTAAGGCCGTGTTCATGGAAGACAATCATACTCGGCTACGGGGGATAGAAGAAGAAGAAGAAGAAGAAGAAGAAGAAGAAGAAGAAGAAGAAGAAGAAGAAGAAGACCCTCAAATTACACAAATTTTGATGCTTTCCTTGTGTGGATTTGGGTTTACTGGCTGTGGGACAATCTGATACATTGTGGGAAATTGGGTTCCAAACTGCTCCACTCAGGATCATAGACAATTTATTTTGGTGTTTTGGGGTTGTTGAATCAATCTTCACTTTCTGCTACTTCATCATCATCATCAAACCTTTTATTGGCATCACATTTGTTGTTGTTTAGTCGTTTAGTCGTGTCCGACTCTTCGTGACCCCCTGGACCAGAGCATGCCAGGCACTCCTGTCTTCCACTGCCTCCTGCAGTTTAGTCAAACTCATGCTCATAGCTTCGAGAACACTATCCAACCATCTCATCCTCTGTCGTCCCCTTCTCCTTGTGCCCTCCTTCTTTCCCAACATCAGGGTCTTTTCCAGGGAGTCTTCTCTTCTCGTGAGGTGGCCAATGTATTGGAGTCTCAGCTTCAGGATCTGTCATTCCAGTGAGCACTCAGGGCTGATTTCCTTAAGAATGGAGAGGTTTGATTTTTTTTTTTTTGCAGTCCATGGGACTTTCAAGAGTCTCCTGCAGCAGCATAATTCAAAAGCATCAATTCTTTGGCGATCAGCTTTCTTTATGGTCCGGCTCTCACTTCCATACACCACTACTGGGAAAACCATAGCTTTGACTATACAGACCTTTGTCGGCATCACATACAAACATCCAAAACAAATCAACACAGAATTACCACTTCCCCAGTGGCACAAAACATTTGCTAAAAGAAAGGAGGCAGAGCAGTCTATCGTCACATCTCTAGGTCTCCAGGAAGAACTTTCTGCTACTCACCCTTTCATGCCGAATGCTTCCTCAGTGCTTTCCTCTCTTTTCCAGCTGTGCTCAAAACTATCTGCAATGTGCTCCTAACTGGAGCAGAGCTATGGGCACCACAGGGCAGGACAGGGTCTCAAACAAATATGTGCTCTCCCAAGCGCACATACCCAGCAGGTTCACACTCCTGACTCAGTGACATCTACACTGCCTTGGTCATATCCACAGAATGGAGGATGGCAGGATCTGCAAGGATCCGATCTACAGGGAGCTGGCTTCAGGCACCAGGCCTGTTGGCAGACCAACTCTGCGTTACAAAAACGTCTGTAAACAAGACATGAAGGCTGTCAATGTCACGCCTGCCCTGTGGGAATCCCTTGCAGAAGACCACAGTGCCTGGAGACATTCAGGTCATGCATCTATAGCAGTGACTAGAGGAGGAATGATCGCTGGGAGGAGCAACGGGAGAAGAAACGCCCTGGTGCATCTGCATCAGCCAGATGCCTTCATCTGCCCCGACTGCAACTAAACATATCTCCCCCACATCTGTCTCTACAGCCACAGCAGTAGTTTGACTTCACCCCCAAAGGCGCATTCCTCCATTGTCTCCTGAGACAGACGGATACCAACAATGAAATCTATGTCTGTATCAAATCTATTTATTTTTATCTCTCATGTTTGCACAAAACCAGAAAACTGCGCGAGCAAATCAGATTAAAAATGGTGTGCGGAGAATTTACAATGGCCTGATGATGTGCTTTGATGCACCTCTTGGACAGATGTTTTTCTTTTTATGAAATAATAATAATAATAATAATAATAATAATAATAATAATAATAATTTATTTGTACCCCACCCATCTGGCTGGGTTTCCCCAGCCACTCTGGGCGGCTTCCATAGAAACCAAAAAACACTAAAATACCACACATTAAAGACTTCCCAGAACAGGGCTGCCTTAAGATGTCTTCTGTCTTCTGCCACTACCGAGAAGGCCCTCTGCCTGGTTCCTTGTAGCTTTGCTTCTCGCAATGAGGGAACCGCCAGAAGGCCCTCTGCGCTGGACCTCAGCGTCCGGGCAGAACGATGGGGGTGGAGACGCTCCTTCAGGTATACTGGGCCAAGGCCGTTTAGGGCTTTAAAGGTCAACACCAGCACTTTGAATTGTGCTCAGAAACGTACTGGGAGCCAATGTAGGTCTTTCAAGACCGGTGTTATGTGGTCTCGGCGGCCGCCCCCAGTCACCAGTCTAGCTGCCGCATTCTGGATTAGTTGTAGTTTCCGAGTCACCTTCAAAGCCCCACATAGAGTGCATTGCAGTAGTCCAAGCAGGAGATAACTAGAGCATGCACCACTCTGGCAAGACAGTCTGCGGGCAGGTAGGGTCTCAGCCTGCGTACCAGGTGGAGTTGGTAGACAGCTGCCCTGGATACAGAATTGACCTGTGCCTCCATGGACAGCTGTGAGTCCAAAATGACTCCCAGGCTGCGCATCTGGTCCTTCAGGGGCACAGTTACCCTATTCAGGACCAGGGAGTCCTTCACACCAGCCCGCCTCCTGTCCCCCAAAAACAGTACTTCTGTCTTGTCAGGATTCAACTTCAATCCATTAGCCGCCATCCATCCTCCAACCGCCTCCAGGCACTCACACAGGACCTTCACCGCCTTCACTGGTTCTGATTTGAAAGAGAGGTAGAGCTGGGTATCATCTGCATATTGATGGACACCCTGTCCAAATACATGAATGCATGGCAAAGCACTACAATCTCCAAAGTGGCTTAGCAACCGAGGCTTCTTCCTAGAGAATAGCAGCTCTGCAAGAGAGATGCAGGGCTTGCCTAACAACTCTCCACACCTTTAGCAAAGTACAGCTTCTGGAATTCTTTGGGGAAGCTGTGGCTGTTGAAAGCGGTGCCAAAGTGTTTCAAATGCATGGTGTGAATGGGGGCCAGCATCTCAAGATTTTTTTCTCGGCCTCCTTAATCCAGCCATGTCCTCTGAACACACGGCCTTTGTTGTCCTGGCATGGTGAGGCAGAAAGGTCCCAGACTCCCCACAAATGCCATTGATTGGAGCAATGTAGCCAAGTGTGTTAGATGACATACACCAGGGCTTTTAACGACCCATAAAAAGGTCGCTCTTGACATTTTATATTAAGCCCTTGCCCTGAAGAGATGCTGAGCTTTCCCTTTCCCTGCACTTGCTGCTGGTGACAGTGGATGTGTGCTGATGGGGGCCGAGGTGGGGAGTCCATTAAAGGGAGAAGCCCGGCGGGCAGACACTTTCTGCGCAGGACATCTGAGCGGCATTACGGCGGCTAATCGGGGCTACGTGGCCTTCTGCTAATGGGTCTGGGCTCTAGGGGCTTGCCTGTGACCTATCCAATGACTTGATCAGAGGCAGATGTCAGGCGACCAGGTTGAAGGCCTGGCAAGTTCCAGCCGCCATGGCAGGAGGGAGAGCAGAGATCCAGAGCAGGGTGCTAGCAGTCTGGCATTCAGTGGCCACCCAACACATTTTGCCGCTTGAGGCTAAGAACAAGATGGTGCCTTCATTGTGCACCTTTAGGGCGCCAGGCGAAAAATTTAACTGGGCCTTTGGTTGATTGGCATCCAATGGCCCTTTAAAATGTGTTGGGGAAGGGGTGGATTCTTGGATTTTTCTTGTTTCTATTATTATTAATAATAATAATACACAGTCATACCTCATGTTACGTTTGCTTCAGGTTGCGCCCCACGGTGACCCGGAAGTACCAGAAAGTGTTATTTCCGGGTTTCGCCGCTCACGCATGCGCAGATGCACTAAATGACGTCACATGCACATGCAAAAGTGGCGAATCGTGCCCTGTGTTTGTGCAGACGCAGGTTGCGTTCTTTTCAGGTTGTGAACGGGCCTCTGGAATGGATCCCGTTTGCAACCAGAGGTACCACTATGCCTGGGGGTTTCAGGGCGGTTCACAGAATAAAATCTAGAAGTAAAACTACAAAATACCTAATAAAAATAAAAACAGCAACCCAACACCCCCTCCCCCAAAAAACACATTTTAAAAAGGGCAAAGGATTTTGTGTTTTTATATTGTGCTTTTAGGTTGTGAACTGCCCTGAGGCCTGCGGGTATAGGGTGGTCTACTACTACTACTACTAATAATAATAATAAATAATAAATAATAAATAATAAATAATAAATAATAAATAATAAATAATAAATAATAAATAAATAATAAATAATTCCATGCACAGTAGCTGTCAAATCTTATTCCAACACTGGCAATGAGCAGAGCAGGCTAGCTCATCGGATGCATAGGAAGCCTAGAAAACAGCTCTGCTCTCAAATGGACAGGGAAGGAGATACAGCTCAGCACCTTCTTCCAAAGGTAATTGCTTCAGTCTGTCCAATGGTAGGGCCATCCCTGCTGGCCCTGCAAAGGGATTGTCTTCCCTCAACAACATGTTGCTTGGACTGATGGAACATTGTCCAGGCAGGCCTAACCTAAGCATTTTAGCAGCACATTTTGGACAGTACTGGCATCACTTCTCATTTGTTTGCAGATCTAGATGATCACCAATGTACTATGAGAACATTGGAGCACAATGCTCCGTGTTACAGTACGGAAGAGGGGGCAGCAGCTGCAGGAAATCTGGAACCAGGGAAGAGGGATGGGGCAAAACTCACGCTTTAATGCAAGGCAACCTAATGTACACTTTCTGAAGCAATACATGAACTGAAACACAACTATCCTTCGGAATCCACACAGGTCTCCAGCAAAAAAGGCCTACAAAAATGCATGTATTAGTGAAAATACCATATGCCTTGTATTAGGGGAATTTGTTTGCAAAAATGTGTGTAATAGGCAAAATTACAGAGACAAATATGTGTATAATGGCAGATGCACTTTAAAATTCTGGCAAATTTCCCCCTTAAAAATAAATAAAAAGGAATCGCAAATTGCTGCAGAAATGTGGAAATCTGAAATTAAGAATGGGGGGGGGGATGAGAAGCTGAGAAACCAAAATTGCTATTCCTCCATCCCTATCTGGAAGTTTTGAGTCTTTTCCTTCCTCTGCATCCGATTAAGGGAATAATGCCAGCCATTTTGTGCGGAGGAGCTTTTTAACCTTAGCGTCACCTTGCCTTCAAAAGCAACAGGGTGTGAATGTGTTTAAAGTACTTAGTTACCCGTGATATTGTTATCTCCTGCATCTTGAGAACTGGTTTTCTGTTTAGTGTTTATGCACAACTTAAAACAGACAACTGAACTCATAACTTTCAGGTATGTTATAATATTGACTAAATATCCAAAGGACTATATGATCGGAAAAAATTATTGTGTGTGCAAACCAGTTTAAAATGCATGTTTTGCAGTTCCAGTCTGGCTACTCTACATGAGTTACTGTATTTAGTAAACAGAGCTAAACCCTTCTTTATTACATGATCAGTATCTTCACACTCAGCTGGAGTTAAATGCTTCCTTTGGCTGAGTTCACAGCGAACGTCATCTCAGGTAGTTATGTGCACACCAAGTTTCAGGTTATAAGAAGTGATGATCCCTCAATTATAATGGCAACCTTGCGCTAGAAGGCTTTGGGTCAGGGTCAAGGGATAGCAGCACACATGTCTTTTCTGGACTGAAATGCACTGAGGTCAGGAAGCAGGAATGAACACAGAAATGAATGCAGGAATGTAGCAACTGTTTTCATTATTCGTTGAACATCTACTAGCTAAATGTGATACGAAACTCTTTTTGCTAGTGTTGACCTTAAACCAACAGTGGCAAAGCGTGTTCTCCTTCATAGAGAGCACGTGTTGCGGTGGGGTCTGACAGGCCACCCCTCTGTTGCTGGGTGGGTTAGTATGGATGACCATCCACAGTGATTGGGCAGTTGGGTTACTGGGCAAATTTTGGTGTTGCCATGTAGGGGGATGGACCAAAGGTTATAAAATCACGTCATGCAGCACTGACTGGGCTCTTTTGCTGTGTGCATCAGATCACCCGCCCACCCTCCTTAACAGAGGTCTCTTGGTTGACCTTTCTATGCCTTTCATGGGGTCACCTGCTTTTGGGGTAGGGGCCTGGTAGGAATTTTGTCCAATTGGCTGATTGGCTGGTGCCATTTGGTTAATGCCTACTGCGTAGCAAATCGGCACAACTTGTCAGGTTGCGGTTAGGCATTGGTTAAAATTTGGTTGGTGGAGGGGTATGGATTGGCTATGCCTGCCCCTCCAATGCTGCTGCTGCAAGGGAATTACGTTAAAGGAATCCAGGGGCTTGCCATTCTTTCGTCCGTGCAAGCCGTGGGGCTTGGGCCGTGCAAGCCCCTGGGAGCATACAGGGAGAGGTGAGGCTCTGGTGCCTAGCTCCATGTTCTCCCCAATATTGTCTTCCCTTACTGGCTTTTGCTGGAATCTGGAAGTCAGTTCTGTCCCGGGGTGGGGACAGATAGTAGGAACCAATGCCTAAGCAACCACTCACATTTATGTATTTTAATAAAGTTGTGGCCAAAATTATGCTAAAAACCTTAAACAAATATTATGTGTGAATTGTGAATTATTTAGGGGTGGCTTGGGGACCTCGACATGGGATGCGGGTGGTGCTGTGGGTTAAACCACAAAGCCTAGGACTTGCCGATCAGAAGGTTGGCGGTTTGAATCCCCGCAACAGGGTGAGCTCCTGTTGTTCGGCCCCTGCTCCTGCCAACCTAGCAGTTCGAAAGCACATCAAAGTGCAAGTAGATAAATAGGTACCGCTCCGGCAGGAAGGTAAACGGCGTTTCCGTGTGCTGCTCTGGTTAGCCAGAAGCGGCTTAGTCATGCTGGCCACATGACCCGGAAGCTGTACGCCTGCTCCCTCAGCCAATAAAGCAAGATGAGCGCCGCAACCCCAGAGTAGGTCATAACTGGACCTAATGGTCAGGGGTCCCTTTACCTTTACCTGGGGACCTCGACATGCAACACAGACAGATGTGATAAGCCCGCTTGCCCTTTTCATGCGGCAGTATTGCGGGACGGAAAAGGCTTCACTGATCCCCCAACGTGGGAATTCAAACTGGCTGTGCCCTTCCTGATTGTCAGAGGGGGCACAAGCCCCTCCACCTATTAGGAACCGCATCCTAGCCTGCACCCTGCTTTGGCAAATGGGGCAGCAGGCTGGGACTTGGGCTGTGCCAGGGGGTGGAGCCAACAGTGGGCTTCCCTCGAATCTGCCCCTTGCCCATTTAAGCCCACACCTGGGACACAGCATGTTTGTTCCTTTGCTGGGTTTCCCACCTGCCCACCCACCCTTGGTTCAAGCTGATAGCCAATGCCTTTGCTGTGGCTATGGTGGTCGTCGTCCTTCAAGGGGCTGGGTAGGAATTTGCCCACTGGGCTAACTGGCACTGATCCGATGGTTTTGCCTACCTCATAGCAATTTGTCACAACTGGTTGGGCATTGGGGCAATCCTTTTTTTTTTTTTTTTTTGGATAGAGGGGAGATTATAGTCTCTGCCTGCCCCTCCAAACACTAGGGCATTCCGTTAAAGGGATCCAGTCCCTCCGGTGGTTACCTTGTTGGATGTAAGTCTCAGGAACCCCCGCCTGGCTTGACCACGCGTCACTTCCAGCGGGTGGGCTGGAAGTATTTAGATTTCCCCATGCCCAAGCCAAACCTCTTTCATATGTATTCAATGAAGTCTTGGCCTGTTTTGACCCAAAACCAGTCTTATTGGTCTCTTATTATTTGGGTTGAGGTATGGGAAGTCCAGATCACTGCAGATGGTGACAGCAGCCATGAAATTAAAAGACGCCTGCTTCTTGGGAGAAAAGCAATGACAAACCTAGACAGCATCTTAAAAAGCAGAGACATCACCTTGCCAACAAAGGTCCGTATAGTAAAAGCTATTGTTTTCCCAGCAGTGATGTATGAAAGTGAGAGCTGGACCATAAAGAAGGCTGATCACCAAAGAATGGATGCTTTTGAATTATGGTGCTGGAGGAGACTCTTGAGAGTCCCATGGACTGCAAGAAGATCAAACCTATCCATTCTTAAGGAAATCAGCCCTGAGTGCTCACTGGAAGGACAGATCCTGAAGCTGAGACTCCAGTACTTTGGCCACCTCATGAGAAGAGAAGACTCCCTGGAAAAGACCCTGATGTTGGGAAAGATGGAGGGCATAAAGAGAAGGGGATGACAGAGGACGAGATGGTTGGACAGTGTTCTGGAAGCTACCAGCATGAGTCTGACCAAACTGCGGGAGGCAGTGGAAGACAGGAGTTCCTGGCGTGCTCTGGTCCATGGGGTCACGAAGAGTCGGATACGACTAAACGACTAAACAACAACAATGGGAAGTCCAATGCCTGGTCCTGCAATATGGGCAGGTGCGTTTGTGAATAAAGGAAGTAAGCATTTTAGCAGGGACACTCAGAACTCCTGTTCTGAGATGGAAGAAATCTCAGAGAATATTGAAGGCATTTTGTAGGGCTCAACCTATATTTAAGGGTCTTTAGGGTTGGACCCTGATGCCAGACATGCATTCTGATGCTTACAAATGTTGACAGATTATAGAGACTCTTTACATATCAGTGAATGATTATTGAAAAGTCTTTAGGGCTAGGTTTCTGCTAAGATTTATAAAGCAGTGTTCGCAAATATTCGTTATATCTGCTAATATCAATGAACAGGATACTCCTGTTTACTTTATATGAACAAGGCTTTTGTTGTAGCATTGTCTGTCTTTAGCTGAATGTTTTTGGTTACTTTCTAACTGGTTCTACATCAGTGGTTGATTATGGTCTGCAGATCAAAATCAATGGAAAGATAGAGGATGCTGATGTGATTTAATACATTTAATGATGATGTGATCTAATACATTTACTCCAAGGAGGGAAAAACAAATAAATGTAGACACTCCATCACAAATAGATTACACTGAACATTTAGATTCTGTCCAATGAACTATAGTTAGAAAACGTCTCATTTTATAAACTGAGCACCTTGCTTCTGTCCTATTCTCAATAAATGGGGAACAACTGTTTTTCCCCCTTTTTTCTAATGATTTCTACAGTATTAAATCAGTCTTCTAGCAGGCCCAATTTCCCCATTTACTATATTGGGTTAATATTGGAAAACTAATAAAAAATTTATTTGAAATAAAAAAAATCCCATTTACTCTTGAACTTCTTTCTGTATTTTTCATTATGCTCACACAGGAGTCCAAAAACCCAGGCTTGGCTTACTAGCCAGAGTCGCAATTTGTGATCAGCGCCGACTCCTTCCCACACCCTTTGAAAATCTTTTGTGCGCACCAAAGAACTTCCAGGGCGGAAGGAGGGTTTTGCCACTGGACTTAATATTTGATGAATTATTGTATTTTAATATTTTGCTGGAAGCTGCCCAGAGTAGCTGGGGAAACCCAGCCAGATGGGCAGGGTATAAACAATAAATTATTATTATTATTATTATTATTATTATTATTGGGTCAAGCTCTTACGTGGCTTCTACTTCCTCCAAAGATCAGCAGCACAAGGCCAAAAATATCTAAGATAGGGGATTTCATAGCTCTGCAACCAGCAGAAACGCCTCTGCCAGCACGAAATCTGAAATCCCTCCTCTCCAAGGACTCAGCTGTGAGAAAGAAGATGGATTTTCAATTTGTTGGGTCTGCTTGGGCTCAGCCGGAGATATTGATGGCAGCTGCCCTGTCGAACCTCGCTTCCTTGTAGCCTTCCCTCTGCCATGGCACAAAATAGGTATTGCCCTGAGGCAAATCAAGTAACACAAACAAGAACATTTTCCTTCTTGACCAAAGGAATCTCGGAAAGAATTGTGGGTTGGAAAAGCACCTTTGAGAGTCTCTCAAATTTGGTGCACAATAACAATATGCCTTCAACCCTCACCTGTTTCTGAAAAGAGACAGGGAATAACTCTCTTTTTGCTACAGCTGGGGCCAATCCCCGTAGAAAATAATGATTTTTTCACCCCACAAATTATTTCTGCAGCGCAAGTTCATATGTCGACGAACAAACGAGATTTGAACGAATAAATGAACTTCCCTCAAAATGGAGGTTGGAATACAAATCATTTTGGGACTTCATATAAATTCAATTGACATTTTTCCTCTGCTGTGTAATGTGAACACTCCTCTGCATTTCCTCATCTTGACTGGGAAATAATGTGCCAAATACCACAAGAAAGGCTGTTCTTCTGGTTCCGCAAACCAGGCTAATAAAAAGAAATAAACTGTGTTGGAAGAAGCACAAGCCCCTCTCCTTAAGCCCACAGGATTTCTCGGCCTTTAGAACTAAACCAATGGAGGTCAGCCATGTTTCTTCTTGTATCCACACAGAAAATCTTAAAGTTTGCCCATTAGAGGCAATGAACATTAATACAGAAAAGGTTAAAGTATCAAAATGTTCAAAAAGGATATGTAATTTAATGGGCTTCTGTAATAGAAGGCTCAGAAATTGAATTTGACATGTGGAAGAGATCAGAAACGTATCCACCTAAGTCTGTAGTCCTTCAACGTTATATATACTGAAATATTATAAAGTTGCCTTCCAGAGAACCAAACTGGGGACGAAGGCAGACACAGTGACCAGGCTGCAAAGGAAATTAATTTGTTGATTCAGAGCCAAAAGGTGAACTTTGGGACTCGCCAGATATTCAAGTTAAGAGGGTCCACTGAGGATGTTTTGCTCAAGAAACACCAAGATCCTGAAGCTGGCAGTGACTGGCTGGTCATGTGGGAAATCCCTTGATATTTCCAGATAGTCCTGCTCTCTGGCTACCAGTATAAACGGTTCGGTTGGTGAGCACCAGGAAAAGGACTTTCTCTGTGGTGACCATCTCTCTGTCAAAGGCCCTCGCCAGGGAAATTAATGAGGTCCCCTCTTTCTTGTCCTGTAGAAAAACTTAGAGGACTTACAGCTCTCTACACATATGTATTACATAAAAGGTAAAGGGACCCCTAACCATTAGGTCCAGTCATGACCGGCTCTGGGGTTGTGGCGCTCATCTCGCTTTATTGGCTGAGGGAGCCGGCGTACAGCTTCCGGGTCATGTGGCCAGCATGACAAAGCGAACCAGAGCAGCGCACAGAAACACCATTTACCTTCCCACCGGAGTGGTACCTATTTATCTACTTGCACTTTGACGCGCTTTCAAACTGCTAGGTTGGCAGGAGCAGGGACTGAGCAACAGGAGCTCACCACGTTGCGGGGATTCGAACCGCCGACCTTCTGATCGGCAAGTCCTAGGCTCTGTGGTTTAACCCACAGTGCCACCCGCGTCCCATTTATTGCATAGATGGATGATTATAGAGTTGTCAGTTTTGATAACTATTTTACCTGCTACTGTTATTTTTAATAGTGTTTGCTGCTTTTACTTGGTACAGTGGTACCTCGGTTTATGAACTTAATCCATTCCGGAAGTCCGTTCTTAAACTGAATCCGTTCTTAAACCGAGGCGCTTTCTCCCTAATGAGGCCTCCCTTCCACCGTTTGGTTTCTGTTCGTAGACCAAAGTAAAGTTCGCAAATAGAAATAGATAGAAAAATGGAATTAGATTCAGCCTCCAAGGTGTGGAGGAGAGTGAAACTAGGGTTGCCATATTTCAAAAAGTAACAATTCGGACACAAAAGTTGCTTAGCTTTTTTGGGCAAAGTTGTTGAGCTGCTCTTCTTCTTCTTCTTCTTCACCTCAAGCTGTTGAAAAATATTTTAAAAATATTGAGAATTTATTTTAGTGACACTGTTTTCAACTGCCGTATTCCGGCTATATCCGGAAAATTCTGGACGGATGGCAACCCTAGCTGGCAATGGTGAGAAGGAACACGTGATCAGGTCTATGCACTCCCATCCTTTACACAGATAAAAAAACCTGCTCAAAATTTACTTTATAGACATTGGGGACTTGTTTAAGGCCAGCCTGTTTTCAAAAAAAGAAACGGCCCCTCTCTCACACATAAGATATGTCTAGCAAACACGCAAAATACGGACTAGTCGACTGACAAACCTGCACATTGTTTTGAACTCTACTTGCACAACACAGTGCGGTTTCTCCCATCATCCAGTGTCGGAAAGCAAGGAAACAGCCCACAAGGCCCAACACATCTGCTTTTTTACAATCTGTACATAGAATTCACATCTCAAATATCAAAAGCGCTTCCTCAAGACACAGTTATGAGGGAAACCTGGCCGGCCAAAACGTATTCTCTTTCGCTACTTCTCCACTCAAGATCTGAAGGGATTCTAGAAAAGTTTCGGTCTCCGAAACTTGATCTGACCCTCTTCAAAGAGCTGATTAGTTAAGTGTTCATTAATTAGTTAGCGTTTTATTGGCATAGGATTTGGTGTTTAAAAAAACCCAGTTTTGTGGATGTCCTATCCCCTTCCCCTAGGAACTGAATGAGTTAAAATGTCAAAAGTTGCCTAGAAAATATAATATTCCCTTTTTTTCATCACCACATGTGTATTTCGGAGATATTTATTCATTTTATTTCTATCCCAACTTACTTCCAAGAAGCTCAAGGTGACAAACATGGTTCGTCCCACTTTTAATCCTCACAATAACCCTGCAATGTAAGTTAGGCTGAGAGTCGGTGACTGGCTGAGGGCTTGGTCACAAAATTTGCCTCACACTTTCCAGGCCCAAGTCTGCACTTTATAGCTCTGTGCCTAAGCACTCTTTTGCGTGAATAAGCACCGAGTGCGGATTTGAACCCTGGTCTCCCAGGTTCTCACCTAATACTCTAACCATTGCACCATATTGCCCCTTCATAGAATACAGTTCACTCGGGGATGCTATTGGGTGGGGGATAAATCTGCCCCTTCTTCCTCCTGTTGTTGTTTTTTTCCCCAGAGTAAGAATGAGATTTTTGCTTTCTCAGCTGCATCTCGGTTTGCAAGATCTTGGCTTTGTACCATAGAAGCCAACTGAGAGCCAAGCCGGCCTCTGTCTGCAATGCACCGCCACCTTGGGTTATGTCTCTTGGTCACATGAGAATGAAATGGAATACTGGGGAACTGGAAGAGAAAGGTGGGAAGTGGCTTTTATACATATATACAGAGGAAAAAACACCTACCAGCCTAAAAATAACAAATTTGAACCTAGTTTCAAGTGAACTTCTGGATCTCATACAGTTTATATAACACAATTTAATTTTTTACATTTATTTTTGCTCCATTTCTCTTACCTATTTGCTCTGTTAATCTCTCCTGAACCCTGAGTTCCCTTTTGGTCACACTGTGATAGCGTTAGCCATTATTATTTAAGTTTATTCTGGAGGGAAATATATTCTTAACCAGCTTATAAATTCAAGCCACTGTTACCCATTGTGCCGCTGCTGCTCTGAATAAACGCAGCAAGCAGGAGTCGGAAACTGCAAATGTTGAATCTTGCGAAAAACTGAATCACAGCATCTCAAAAACAATTTCTGTCGGAATGGGACTCATCTGCAAAATCTTGTCCACACCCAGGCCTGCGGCTGAGTCAGAAGTCCTGATGTTTCTCCTCCTCTTCATGAAGCCCCACTGCCACCTGTAGGTCAAATCCACATTTGAGAACTTGCCAGGGACAAAAGGAAATCCATACCTTAGGAATTCCAAGAGGAAAGTGGAGAAACGAGTAGCTTTGAGGTCCCGATCCCATAGGATTTGAAGGGAGCAACTGATTCTTAGCTGACCATTCCTTGAAGAGTTACTATGAGAGCTAAAATATAACAAGGCTGTTTAATTGATGGGAAAGAAAGAAAACTGAATGTTTCATCTGAACTGCAGTCCACAAAAATGGTCGCCACAATAAATTTATTTCAGGCAACGCAAGACTCCTTCTTGTTTTTGCAACAGATGAGCACAACTACCCGCTCTGGAAGTTGCAAATGAATACGGTTCGGTTTCCATATTTGTGTCCCCCCCACCCGACACACACAATATCCTTTTTAATGGCTTCTTCTTTGCCCCCCAGATAATGCTAATGACTTCGGTGGTTTCAAAGGATGTTCATGCCTGGTAGAGGCAGCAGCCGACTGAAATCTATCTTTGTTTGCTCGGCTTGTGAAAGCAAAACCTCCCAGGCTGCTCTGCTTTCTTGCTCGAAAGAGATAACAAATGCAAATTGAGTCGTGATGGGCGGCTTCCACCCAGTGTGTGGTAAACAGCGGGAGCTTCGGCCCATAGCTGGGAAACCACAACACAAATAATTTGGCTAGAAAGAAAAACAAAGCTGTGAAGGAAAGGGACCCACTCTGCTTACTGGTAAAACTGGGATTTCTTCAGAGCTCTGCCAATGTTTACAAGCAAAGATTTTCCTCTTTGGGAGGCGATATCTCTTGTTCTTGTGTTTGAGCACTGTTTGCTATCTGACTGGCGAATCCTTCAGCACCATTTTTCTAAAATAGTCATTTCATGATTACTATAAGGTACCAACCAATCAGGGATCACATACTATGTCAATGCAGTGCCCTTACAACACTACGATGATGCCACATAGCCAATCGGGATTGGCTATGTTACAATGTCATAGAGGCAATCTGGAGTGAGAGCAATATTCCTGGTCATTTTTTTTACTCCTGCTTGCCTCCGTGTTAGATAATTCGCCCAAATCAGGGTGCAAATGGCTTATGAAATATTTCACAAAAACACATTCCCTCCTTCTGGCTCCGACCTAGATTTCTCAGGGGCGCAAACAAACAGGGGCCATCCATGACTCTTTCCTGTGTGGACACAACTGTCCAGCTGGTCCCCAAAGCGAGGGATGAACCAGAGAGGCCTTTGGACTTCTATTGTAGAGTCCTCCAGTCCTCTATTTCCTCCCTGGGAGGTGGGTGGCTCTTTGGTCTAAACCACAGAGCCTCTTGGGCTTGCTGATCAGAAGGTCGGTGGTTCGAATCCTCGCGATGGGGTGAGCTCCCATTGTTCTGTCCCAGCTCCTGCCAACCTAGCAGTTTGAAAGCACGCCAGTGTAAGTAGATAAATAGGTACCACTGCAGCAGGACGGTAAATGGCATTTACATGCGCTCTGGTTTCCGTCACGGTGTCCCGTTGCACCAGAAGTAGTTTAGTCCTGCTGGCCACATGACCCGGAAAGCTGTCTGCGGACAAACACCGGCTCCCTCGGCCTGAAAGCGAGATGAGCGACACAACCCTATAGTTGCCTTTGACTGGAGTTAACCGTCCAGGGATCCTTTACCTTTTACCTTTTTTCCTCCCTAAAGCTTCAGGTCTTAGCTAGGTCTTGTAATGTAGAAGTTCCGTTGCATTGTTTCATGTGCAAAAGACAGACATTTATGAAAGACCATTTCCCTTCCAGTTCCATATATTCCACTTTCCTTCCTTCCATATATCCCCAATATATGACTTGCCATAAGCACCCAGGCCATAATCTTGTGCTCAATTGAACAACACCGTGACTTTTAGCACACGAATTAAATGTACGCGAAGGGGAAAGATGGCCTTATCCTGATATTTCCACATCCAAAATGCACAATATGATTGCAGTATGCACAACTGATCTTCATCTGGCCTTGTCCAAGCTGCCAGTGTTTTGATTTCCCCCACAGATGAGAATATCTCCCCAGTCACGTTCAAGGGGTAGTTCTCATATTCTGAGCAGAGAAGCCTTTTATTCTAAAAGAGGCCAACGAAGGTGACACAGGCCCACAGGGACGCAGGGCACACAAAGAGACTTTTCTGATATTTTGGTGGTCCCAAAGCGGCCATTTCCCATTACTTCAGCACCATTGGCAGAATGAGTCATCATTCACAGAAAGTCCAGCCAAACATTCATGGTAGAATCTTCTGCCTTCACCAAACTTACAGATCTTTGTATTTAGTGATTCTAATGTCCATATATATGACTTTTTTCAACCAGAACTTGCTGGAACTGAGTTTCGGTCCCCTCTCAGGTGGGTGCCATTGCCATTGTAAGAGAATGAGCGAGGTGTTCATGGTGAGTTCTGGCACCTCTTTTTCTAGAAAAATAGCAATATATATATAGAGAGAGAGCTTTTTTTCTATAAAAAAAATGTTTAGGGGTACTCTCATTTTCCTACTGATATTGAAATACTGCCCCTCAATGAAGCCAAACTTAGATTCACAAAATGTTTAGGGGTATGCGTACCCCTGCATCCCCCCAGGAAAAAGCACTCTGTGTGTGTGTATGCGTGTGTGTGTGTGTGTGTATCCCAGAAAACATAACAAAAGAAAAGCAGTGGCCCTTCTCATTTAACCACTGACCCTCCTTCATTCAGGAGATTGAAAGTGAAATTGGAACCCCAAGCTCTGTTTTCTCTCTCCTAGTAATCCTCTGTCAAGAAGCTGTCAGTCACTCTCCCCTTTCACAAAAAGACCAGCACCTTAAAAAATAAAATGAAGTGTTGACTTGAGAAACAAAACAGCTCTGATATGTACCCTAATGGTTACTTAGAAAGTGTTTTAACACTCAGCAAGACAATGTCCACTGGGTCAAAAATGGCTGAGAAGGTTTGGCCTCAGAAATGCAAGGTTCCTGGTTCGATAGAGCTTGGACTGCTTCTTCTGAAATAAGAAAAAGTAGAGACATCACCTTGCCAACAAAGGTCCGTATAGTTCAAGCTATGGTTTTCCCAGTAGTGATGTATGGAAGTGAAAGCTGGACCATAAAGAAGGCTGATCGCCAAAGAATTTATGCTTTTGAATTCTGGTGTTGGAGGAGACTCTTGAGAGTCCCATGGACTGCGAGAAGATCAAGCTTATCCATTCTGAAGGAAATCAGCCCTGAGTGCTCACTGGAAGGACAGATCGTGAAGCTGAGGCTCCAATACTTTGGCCACATCATGAGAAGAGAAGACTCCCGGGAAAAGACCCTGATGTTGGGAAAGATGGAGGGCACAAGGAGAAGGGGACGACAGAGGACTAGATGGTTAGATAGTGTTGTCGAAGCTACCAGCATGAGTTTGACCAAACTGCGGGAGGCAGTGGAAGACAAGAGTGTCTGGCGTGCTCTGGTCCATGGAGTCACGAAGAGTCAGACACGACTCAATGACTAAACAACAACATACACGCCCATCAGATGTTAAGGAGATAAAGAACTGCACAACTTTTAGAAGACATCTGAAGACAGCCCTGTATCAGGAAGCTTATCATGTTTGACATTTTATTATTTTTTATGTTTTGGTGGAAGCTGCCCAGAGTGGAAACCCAGCCAGGTGGGCGGGGTATCTAATAATAATAATAATAATAATAATAATAATAATATCCTTTGCTTCAGTTTCAGTTATTAACAACAACCTTTTAATAGGGTGGGGTGGGGAGATAGTATATTGTACAAGTTCAGTTACAGCTCTTTTTCTTTCGTCTGTAATTACTGTTTTTAAAAGGGGTTAATGTCAGACTGCCAACCAAGATGCATGTGTACTTCTTAACTGACAAGTACCTGTGTTAAATGATGGGAGCAAAATCCTTGGAGAGGTCAAGGTGCGTTACACACGACTTAAGAGAATTTAGGAAGGCGCCGCCATCTAAAAGTCTGGCGACAAATGCCGGTCAAAGACATGAATTAAGAGAAGAGGGAAAAGAAGGGAGCGTTTGGTGCTTGAGGCGGAAGCTGCAATGGAGACAAATGGCTTGTCAGGCTGAAATCTGCTCATTTTCTTCGTGGGATGAACATGCTCATATCCCTGCTAGTTTGCAACACAATATTTTATTGCCTGGCTTTAAAAAATAAGTACTCTGCTCATGAACCAGAAAGCATTTCATTTTTATTTATTTTTTAGTTTTAAGAAGGGTTTTTCTTTCTTTTTTTTAACCTTATGCTTTTGGATTCTGTTCCAAAGATTTAGCATAAGCTAAGAGCTTACAGAGGAAGAAAATTTAAAAGGAGTGAATCGCAGAAATACATCTGGCATGCGAGAGAACTCTCTTCCATGAAGGCAGCTCCAGGAAATAAAAAAATTAAGCCCGAAATAGCAGTAGCATCTTATGATGGCTCCTTTGCCTTCCTGACCCCTTTAATTATCTAGTTTTGGAACAGAGGTGAATTGGAAGCAGTGTGTGTGTGTGTGTGTGTGTGTGTGAGAGAGAGAGAGAGAGAGAGAGAGAGAGAGAGAGAGAGAGAATGGAGGGGGAGGATTGAATTTGAGGACAAAGAACATTTGTTCTGAAATGTTCCCACCCACGTTTGTAGCTAATGTCCCTGTCCCTGTGATGCATGAAATGGATGCACTCTTATCATTTGAGGAGTTTAACAACAACAACAAAGTTTCTTCTTGTACACCAGCTTGAGCTTTCAGCGGAAAAGTTGGGTGGGGAGTCCGCTCACCTCCCCCCCCCCCAGGACAGCCAGGTCTCAACAGTTCCCCAGCCAAGGGGGCAGAGGGATGCTGCCTCTGTCCTACATCTCACCGGCCACGTCATCATTGTTGGGGGGCAGCCCCAGGGTATGAATCCTGTCCGAAGGCTGGGCATGGGCTAGGGCCATGTCACAGCCCCTACAGGGACCCCTGGGGTGCACCTATTTGATGTAAGTCATAGGGCACCTCCTATCAATGGTTTACCCTTCTGTGGACTCCCTGCAGGCAGGCAGGAGTCTAGATCTAGCCTGGCTTCACCCCAATGCCTAAACCAAACCGCTCACATCTGTAACCAATAAAGTTGTGACCTATTTGTGTTAGGATATAGTTCCGTTCCACCTTGAAAGGAACAGACATGACTGTTGTGTGTCACATGCCTGTTTACTTCCAGCACGGTCTGCTGGGAACTTCCGTTTGTATATTGCTATTGCTATACTGCTGTTTGCTTGGACATGAAGGGAAGCAGACATGTTTTTTCCTTTGTTCCTCATGCTGAATAAACACGAAGAAGAAGAGGAGGAGGAGGAGGAGGGGGAGTTTGGATTTGATATCCCGCCTTTCACTCCCTTTAAGGAGTCTCAAAGCGGCTAACATTCTCCTTTCCCTTCCTCCCCCACAACAAACACTCTATGAGGTGAATGGGACTGAAAGACTTCAGAGAAGTGTGACTAGCCCAAGGTCACCCAGCAGCTGCATGTGGAGGAGCGGAGACGCGAACCCGGTTCCCCAGATTACGAGTCTACCGCTCTTAACCACTACACCACACTGGCTCTCTGTAAATTTACCACACTGTAAATAATGCTTACACATGTCTCTGTCTGCCTCTTACTTCCATTGTGAAGATTTATTCACTCTGCTGATAAGAGCATGCTCAGCTTCTGAAAGTTTCGGAGGCTCGAGTCGTTGATTGATGCTGTTCTGAGAACCGGAGTTCGCCCAGCTGCCGGTGGCTGGAGCCCCCGTATCCACGGCAGCATCCCAACAATTTGAACCCCTAAACCAAAATACTCCGCGTCAGTGTGTGTTTTCGTTCTCCTGGGAACTTTGTGGCTCGGGTGCCTTGGCATGCAAGAAGCTACTCGACTGCTTGCTTTTTCATGAGTAGCCCAACCAAACTGGAGGAGCTGGATCTTGGAGAGGAGCCCGACGGGGGGGGGGGGGGGGATGGACAACACTAATCCAGGTCCAGAGGAGGATTCCAGCAGATTGTGCACCTTCTTCCTGAGCTGAACATCACAGCAGAAGGATGTAATTCTGGCACTTCCTCCCATCAGGGAGTTGCCTAAAGATAGGTCCATATAAACCAGGAATTATCTTCACATGTGGTGGGAGTGTAAATATGTACACTTTGGGGGGGGGAGGTTGTTTAAGGAGATAACAGAAATCACTGGGTTAAAGCTGATCGAGAGTTCAGAGGTAACACTATTATCAATTTACGAGGGGGTGGAAGGTTCTCAGGCCATGAAAGACTTGCTCACAAATTTATTGACACGAATTATGATAGCTAGGAAGTGGAAGGGGCAAGCAGAATATAAAATGGAAGAATGGTATAAAGAGGTGTGGGATATAGCTATTAATGATAAATGAACATGTGTTGTTAAGATAAGATGGGGAATGTGCAGGAGAAATGATTTTGAGGAGATATAGAAGGTCTTTGTAGAATTTCTACTGTTAAAATGGAAAGGGGTCAAGCCATTGCAAGAGGTGTTGAAATTTTGGGAGGTTGGATGGTTACAATGGAATGGCCTTGGGGTGGGTGCACATTTTTACTGTTATTTATGATTATTACTCTGTCAAAAAAAAAAAAAGATAGATCCGTAAATGAGCTGGCCCTCTTGACTCCACCTCCATCACTGAGGATACAAAGGGGCATCAATTGACCATTATGGAAGGATGTCTTCTTAATCACCTACCTAGGCCTGGCGGAATAAAAATGGTTTTCAGCAGACATTTTAAAAATTGGTACAGGAGGCTCCTGGTGAATCTCTGTTTGCAGCATAGGTGCCCAGTTGTGCCTGACATGGGGTGGGTTGGCTGCCGTCACATGCGCAATGCACAGTTGCACATTGCATGCGTGACGATGGTCGCATTGGAAGAGGCTGACCAAGTGGGCTGATCAGAGGGACCTGCACCTTCATCTCTTTCCCAGGAGGCTAGAAAAACGAGAGGATGGTGTGCAGGAGGGGGCTTGGCTTGGCAGCCGGTCTCTGCTCTCCCCTGTGGGATGATCATTCCATGAAAGATTTGGTTGCCCAACTGGGGTAAAGGCGTTGTGCAAATTTGGTTCATTTCATGTGGATGAAGAACGAAGACCAGATGCCAACAATGTTTCAGAAAGTCGGCTGTGATTTATTTTCCTGTGTGCTCTACGTTTCAAAAAAACGTTTTCAATAATTTTCTTTCCAAAAATAGTTAAAAACGTATTCTGGACCTTCAAGCCATTGAAAATGGGGTTTGGGAGTGGAGTTTGATTTACGGTATGGCACATTCCTTGCTTGCATTGCCGAAAAGGCAGAAAGTTAAGTAAAAAGCAACTTGAATGGATAGCTGGGTGTGAAGTTACATAGAGAGCGCTAATCTGTGCAATGAAATAAAGAATTACACACCTGTTTTCCTCCCCCCTCCTCGCATCCTCTCGCAGAGCTAGGCTGATCATGCTACAATTAAGACCCCGTGTAAATCATAGAGATAAGGAGCAAAATAGATTCATTGGGTTATAGTCAGGGAAAATGAGATTTCATGCCTTGTCTTAAGTCAAGAGAGCAATCGTGTGGGGGTTCTGTGAATGATTTTTATTTCTCAAATCTTTATCGAGACTTAGCCTTGTGTCATTTCCAAGGCAGTCTGTGTCTGTGGGGGAGGATGTGTGTGTAGATTCATATAAATGGTGCAGATCTGTTTAAACCATGGATTGATTTGCATGCCGAGCCCCTGAGACTCACCCTATTTCTTAGATAATGAAACACACAGACACCAATATTTTGGGTTAATGGACACAACTTTATTGGTTACACATGTGAGCGGTATTGGCTTAGGCATTGGAACTGAATCGACCGTATCTGACTTCTGCCCGTCATGCAAGGAGTTTCATAAGGGTCAACCACCAGTAGGAGGGACCCTGTTGATGGACATCAACTGCGAGCTCCCCCAGGGTCACTGATGGGGTCATGGCATGGCCCTATCCCATACCTGGGTGTCAGGGGACTGCCATCGGAACAGGGGAGAGAGGTAGGGGGGTACAGAAAGCCTCTGACACTTCTGAGGAGCAGCTCCTCGTCCAGCAGTGGGGAAGAGAGGGAAGGGGGCAGCCAAGCAAGGAGTGGGCTCAAAGATGCTGCTGAGAGCCCAAGCCAGGAGACACACATGCCTTTTCCATCACCCAGCTTACACAAGGGGATGAAACGTAAAGAGGGGAGGCAGAGATTTGGGGTGTCTAAGTTCTTATGCTGGGGGGGGGGGGACCGGAAGGGGCCACTCCTGGAATCTGCAAGTGACTAAGACGGGCATGAACTTTGTGGTTATGCACTGTAAATAGTTTTCTACCAATAAAACCTGTAAAAAACAGGTCGGAGTCCTGCCTGGTTATTCACAAGCAACCAGCACCTGACACCAGGCTTCGGATGAAATCCACACCCCTGGATCCCTTTAACGGAATACCCTTAAAGAGGAGGGGCAGGTGAAGGCCACCACCTCCCTTCCCATAAACCAGGTTTTACCAGTGCCTAACCACCAAACCTTACAAAGTTGTGACAATTGCTCCAAGGCAGGCAAAAACCACATGGCTGGTGTCAATTTTCCAAGTGGGGAAATTCCTACCTGGCCCCCTCATCAGACGACCAATCGTAGTCCATAGCAAGGCCAAGATGGCAAACACAAGAAAATAGGGCGGGAGGGCAGGAGATCCGATGCAGGAGGAGAAAAGGAGACTGAGCCCCCAGCCGCGTGGATGTTTAAATCAGGTAAGCCATGCCCCCTGGTTGACCAGATTGGTCAGCCATGGGGTGTGACGCAGCCAGGACTCCCAATGATGCGGGCGGCATCACCACGCCCCCCGCTGTACATGGGGAGTGCTCATGGCCAGCCTGCAACTCTGCCCTCCTGGGAAGGTGAGAGGTTCTGTAGAAACACTTAGCTGAAGAACTCTCATAGTGGGGTAGGAGAGCTGAAAAAAATGCCAAGATATTTCACATCCCTTTGGGTAAGGAACCCTGACCATTAGGTCCAGTCGTGACCGACTCTGGGGTTGCGGCACTTATCTCGCTTTATTGGCTGAGGGAGCCGGCGTACAGCTTCCAGGTCATGTGGCCAGCATGACTAAGCAGCTTCTGGCGAAACCAGAGCAGTGCACAGAAACGCCATTTACCTTCCGCCAGGGAACTTGCACTTTGATGTGCTTTCAAACTGCTAGGTTGGCAGGAGCAGGGACCGAGCAACGGGAGCTCACCCCGTCATGGGGATTCGAATCGCCGACCTTCTGATCAGCAAGTCCTAGGCTCTGTGGTTTAACCCACAGCGCCACCCGCGTCCCTATATCCCTTTGGGTAGATGAGTCCAAAAAGCCTGGGACAGAAATTTTCACGGCAATCTGGCAGTTGTGGTGGCTCCTTGACCAGAAGTCATGTTTTTAGCATTAACTCTGGAAGTGTAGACTCGATTCTGACCAAACTAAGCCTCCTAGAGCAAAATATACGCCAGGAAGCTGAAGCAAGATGATACTTTATAATAACTGGTTCAACAACTTGGAAGATTCCAGGAACCCCAGGGGGGAAACCACAAAACATCAGGAGGACCCCAAAGCATCAGTGAAGTGGTGCATCTTCAGTCTATGGCCAACCTGAAGTGCTCAGAACACCAGACACAGCTTCAGAGCCGTGGAATTTGAAAGAAGATTTCTGCACCTGCGAAGTCCCTGACTCAGTTCACCACTTCTCCTGGGCATCAACTTGAGAAAGGCCCCATCTGAAGATCTCAGCCTCCAGGCTGGTACATAAAATTGGATAGTTGTTGTATATCCATCAAGATTAATGGGTGCTTTTAAGGTGCTCTCCCTCAAGCCAACTGCGTTCTGAAACTCAGTTTAAAATTTGCGATGGCCAGCTTTCAAGGAATGGAACAAAAGGGAGGGTAGACGAGTTTTGTTGCAAAGGCATACACTATATACTGTAATGGATGTTCTCCCTGAAGCCTCAGGAACTGGTTCAGCCTTGTGCTAGTTTTATTCAGCTTTGCTTTGGGGGTCTCTGTCCTTGCCTAAATCAGAACAGTAGTCCACTAGCTTCTCAAGATTCAGAAGGCCGGTGGAAAGGAAGCTTAGCTGTGCTGGGAGAGAGACGGAAAAGCTGAGAGAGAACAGTTTGCTCCACGCTTGCCTGACACTGCTGATTATCGTCTGCACAGAACACGCTCTGAAGGAGAAGATGAAATAAGAAGCAAAAAAAGGGGGACTCATTTAGACTTCCTGAAGTCATTCATCAAGAGCTTAAGAAGCAAAATGTTCCCAAACTTGCGGAGCAGCCTAGTGAAACTGGAGCTGATTTCTTGCTAAATTCCAATATTAGTCACAGTTCTGTGGCTGTCGCTTTTTCTTTTCTTTTTTGGTCTTCCCACTTTCTCATGTCGAAGAAATGTTATTTTGGGGAGGGGGCAGGAGCTGGCACAGACATGGGCCCCCTCTTCTCCCTTATAGGTGACCAAGGAACTGTGTTGCCACTGGGGCTGCTGCTGATGTGCTGGAGACAACGAACAAAAGTCCTGCTACAAGCGAAGGAGAACGTTTCAACACCCTCACTGAGGAAAAAAAGCATTGAAAAATAAAGACATTGTGCTCTGGGTTACCAGCAGGTTGCTTACATAGTCTCACTCGGTCGCATTCAGACAAGTCTGCTTGTATGAGCTTGTTAGCAGGGAGAAAGACATCTAATGGTCGTGTCATTTAAAGATGATTAATACTAAGTGGTTCTGGCAGGGTAAACTCTGCCTCCTTTCACATATCCTGGGCATTCGATAGCAGCTGCTCGGTTAGAAAGAGGTGTTATCTGGAAATCTGCAGTGTTTTCCATTGGTGAGTGGTACAACCATTCAGTGAGGCTGCAAAAGAACACAGATTATGAGATGATAAAGGTGTCTCTGTTCAGAAGCAAAAGGTCAAACCAATGCCCTCTGCAGCTTCCTGGCACAATCCTCAGCTTGTGTGCCCAGATCAAAGGAGCAATTGCCCGAATTCATCATCACCACCATCATTTATTATATTTTTATATTGCCCTTCCAAAGATAGTGGGGTGGTTCACAACAAAGCAATACAAAATAAGAATGTAAAATACAGTGGTACCTCGGGTTACATACGCTTCAGGTTACACACTCCACTAAGCCAGAAATAGTGCTTCAGGTTAAGAACTTTGCTTCAGGATAAGAACAGAAATCGGGCTTGGGCGGCGCAATGGCAGCAGGAGGCCCCATTAGCTTAAGTGGTACTTCAGGTTAAGAACAGTTTCAGGTTAAGTACGGATCTCCAGAACGAATTAAGTACTTAACCAAGGGTACCACTGTACGTAATAAAACAGACACAAACCAATGACCAACCCCCCTTTCACAAATACATTTAAAAGACCATAGAACGTTCAATCAACCAAAGACCCAGTTTTGGAGAAACAGAAACTCTCTTGCCTGGTGCCTAAAGATTTGTAATGAAGGTGCCAGGCAAGCCTCCCTGGGGAGCCAGCACAGAAAAAAGGCCTATTCTCATGTGGCTACCCTCCAGATCTCTTGTGGAGAGGGTACTTGAAGAAGGGCCTTCAGTGATGATCACAGGGTCCAAGGTGTTGGAAAACGCCCTGGGGGTGCCCCTGCAGCCCTGAACTCCGAGCATCCTCCAGTATGTGCAGTTCTGGAAAAGGCATTTCCCTTCTTCTCCAGTGTGCTTCAGCGAGATATATCAAATAATATATGCACACTAATCTTCTAGCAAAACACAGCAAGAAGCATGAGACATCGTAGAGCTAATCTGCGTATTTATTTACACACTATGTACAGACATAGAGAACTGGACTATAAAGAAGGCTGATCGCCGAAGAATTGATGCTTTTGAATTATGGTGCTGGAGGAGACTCTTGAGAGTCTCATGGACTGCAAGAAGATCAAACCTCTCCATTCTTAAGGAAATCAGTCCTGAGTGCTCACTGGAAGGACAGATCCTGAAGCTGAGGCTCCAATACTTTGGCCACCTCATGAGAAGAGAAGACTCCCTGGGAAAGACCCTGATGTTGGGAAAGATGGAGGACACAAGGAGAAGGGGACGACAGAGGACGAGATGGTTGGATAGTGTTCTTGAAGCTACCAACATGAGTTTGACCAAACTGCAGGAGGCAGTGGAAGACAGGAGTGCCTGGCATGCTCTGGTCCACAGGGTCACGAAGAGTCGGACACGACTAAACGACTAAACAACGTGTACAGACAAAGGAATCATGTCTCTCTCTCTCTCTCTCTCTCTCTCTCTCTCTCTCTCTCTCTCTCTCTCAGAGGAAAATAGGAACTAGTAAAAGCAAAAATACAGTACAATAGTACATACAGTGGAAGAGATAAGACTGTCTTCCATTCCCACAATCTTCCCAGACAGGCATGTGATTTACACCAATCTCACCTGCAGCATCGGAGGCATGAAATACTAACACAAGGCGGTCCTTGGATGTAAAGGTGCTGATTTTCTTTTTCCTTTTAATTTTCTCATGGAACTGGTGACACAGTGGAACCAATCCAGACAACGATCTAAAGGTCAGTGCTTGCAAGCATGCAAAGACAGAACAGACAAGGAAACATTCAAAGGTATGCAAAAGAATAAATGGAAATGAATATCTTTTTAGTGAAAACGCACCTAAATCAAAAGCAGTTTAGTTACTGCTTTTAACCCGAATGACTCTTCACCCAAAATTCAAATCCTTTCTCCGTGCTTAGTTATCTTCCTTCCTTCATAAGTCTTTGCAGAAGATTGCAATATCTTTGTTTTGGGGGCGGCTGTAGCTCAGTGAGAGGGCTGGGAGATAAACAAACATATTGTCCCAAACCAGTTTGAAATTCATATCATAATAGTGGTTTCATAATTTTTGCCCTGGCAATATATCACAAATCATTATGTGGGTTAGGACTGGGTGATGTTTTGTCCAAAACTGGTTTGAAATCCAGACTCCAAAAGCTACTTTTCTGACAACAGCATTTAAATGTTTTGAAGCCCAATGATGGCAATGTCCTTTTAGGATGTATGAAACTGGCCAATCTTGCCCAACAAATGAGATCATGAAAGAGAGAGATCATTTCCACACACAAGCTCCCAGGCTGTAACTAGAGCTGTGCCACGGAGGGCTGCCCTTTCTGGGGAGGGTTGCAGATGTGTGAAATGGAGCCAAGTCTCTTTGGCTGCTCCCAGGCAAGGCCAGCCTAGTCGCCACCAGCCGTTGGAAATGCCCATCTAGGTCAGCTGTTTTAGGGCATCAGATTGCAAAGGAACAACAACAACAAAATGGGTCTTGTGATGCACCCAATGCCGGATTTACGTATAAGCTAAACAAGCTATAGCTTAGGGCCCCACTCTCTTGGGGGACCCCAAAAAATTTAAAGGGGAAAAAACAGGATGTATATTTCCAAAATATAGGATAACAAACAAATAAAATAAAACCTACATACAGCAACCGTGTTTTGTGTTGTGTTGGCTCCTAGGATGTAAGTCATGGGTCCCACCTGCTAGCCTGCTCCCTCAAATATCCCTGGTTGCTCCTTTTTATATATAGGGTGCCTACATTCTGCATGGATTGGTGCAAATGGCTTGAGATACCTATGAGGTCCATAAATTACCATATAGCATATATTCAACACAAAAAACAGTGACAATTTGTTGTTGGCAAAAGACAGCTGGACATATGAAGGGCCCCGTTACCTTCAGTAAAGTAAAGGTAAAGGGACCCCTGACCATTAGGTCCAATTGTGTCTGACTCTGGGGTTGCGGCGCTCATCTCGCTTTACTGGCCGAGGGAGCCGGCGTACAGCTTCCGGGTCATGTGACCAGTATGATTAAGCTGCTTCTAGCAAACTAGAGCAGCACACGGAAACGCCGTTTACCTACCCGCCAGAGCGGTACCTATTTATCTACTTGCATTTGTACGTGCTTTCGAACTGCTAGGTGGGCAGGAGCAGGGACCGAGCACCGGGAGCTCACCCCGTCGTGGGATTCGAACCGCCAACCTTCTGATCGGCAAGTCCTAGGCTCTGTGGTTTAATCCACATTGCCACCCGCGTCCCACATTGCCTTCAGTAGCTGAAGGTAAATCAAACCTAAATCTGTCCCTGGGTGCACCAATCTCCTTAAGGTGGTACTTGATAATTCCTGGTATTATGAAGAGGCAATGCAATGACTTGTTTGTTTGGAGGTAAAAGTAGGGAAATTTCAGCAGTTGCTCAGACTCTCAGTACCAAGTAGATGGTGGCAGCCAGGATTGGCTGAAATCTCCGCTTTTTTCATTCATGTTACAACGTCACCTGAGATGTTTCTGCACATGCAGAGGGAGCCTTCCCGACAATCGACTGACTTGAGCCACAATTCTATATATATATATATATATATATATATATATATATATATATATATATATATATTAATTTTACAATACAAAATTATAGGAACATAACACACATTTTATCACAAATACATTCTTTTTGGACTTCCCTCAGCTCTTCTGACAATCCTCCGTTTTGATTCTTTCTTACGCATTTCCTAATTTTATATTGCCTTATAATGATAACCTCCCCCCTCCCTGCTCCCTTTTTTACATTATTTCTAATCTTAATTCTTCACAGAGCTTCCTGCAAACCAACAAACATTGTTTGTTCATCGCATATACTTTTCAAATAATCTACAAATTTACTCCAGTCCTCGGTGAACCTATGATCACGTCGGTTTCGGATCTTTCCTGTTAATTTGTCGAGTTCTGCATAGTCCATTAATTTCATTCTCCATTCTTCAATCGTTGGTAATTCTTCTTGTTTCCATTTTTGGGCCAATAGTGTCCTTGCAGCTGTTACCGCATATAAGAAAAGCTTGCATTCTTTTTTATTTATTTCATTTCCTACCATACCTAACAGAAATGCCTCTGGTTTCTTCACAAATGTATATTTCAACATTTTTTTCAATTCATTATATATCATTTCCCAGAAGCATTTCACCTTTTTACACTCCAACCACATATGATAAAATGTTGCCTCTTTTTCTTTACATTTCCAACATTTGTTACACACTTTATACATTTTTGCTAACTTTACTGGAGGTGATGTACCATCTATATATCATTTTCATAACATTTTCTTTTAACGCAGTAAATTTTAAACCTTGACTTGAGCCACAATTCAATAAGGAGCCTTTGGTGGGGAACATGAAAGCATTGATCGCTGCTGAGGCTCCAATGACATTTCAAAAACCAAAACATGGCTAATACAGGTGTCACGTTTCAGGCTCACTGAGCAAATCTGCCTCTGAATGTGCCTCTTTGCTCTCCACTTGCGTTGCACTGAATTAGTTCTTCCATCTCCACTCTTGTTTAAATGTGAATAAACCACGGAATTAAATATTCCTCATCCTCATCTCATGACAGAGGCCTGTGAGGAATCCTCTCGTTCCGTGTCAGGCAAGACCCCTGCTAGTTCAGAATGGCCTCACAAGTTGGCCACCTTTGCTCAATTCTATCAGGGCATGCACACCATTTCCTTATTGTTGTTGGTGTCCGTCTGGCTGAAGAGACAATGGAGTCCTACCCTCCAGAGCAGGAGAAAACAAGCTTGTTCCCTCTTCCATGTGACAGCCCTTGAGATATTTGAAGATGGCTATCAACGTCTCCTCTCAGTCTCCTCTTTTCCAGGCTGAACTGTCAGGTGTGCATGCAGGAGCCAGGCCCTGTGACCAATAGGACATGACAGGACTGGGGCCTTCCTAAGTTTGTTCTGGAGAGGCAAGGTGCTCACCTGGTGGCAAGAGCTGGGAAGGCATATAAGGTCAGCATTTCCCTTTGGCTCTTTGCCATAGCAACATGCTTCCTGCCTTGCTGTGTTTGGTTTCTTGCTTCCTGATCCTTGAACCTCGGCTTCTTGACTCCCTGCTTCTTGATCCTCAGACCCTTTGCTTCTTGATCCTTGGACCCCTGACTTTGTGACTCCTTGCTCCCTGACCCTCAGACCCTTGGCTTCCTGACTCCTGGCTTCTGGACCCCCGTCCCTGCTCCCACCCCGCCATCTTGCCCCTGGTCCTGATGTCCCCTGTCGGGACTTCGATCGCCTGTGAACCAGACCGTGACATGAACATACCCAGCTCCTTCAACCGTTCCGCATCAGGCTTGGTTTCCAGACCCTTGAACATCTTGGTCATCCTCCTCTGCACACCTTCCAGCTTGTCAACATCCTTCTTAAATTGTGGTGCCCAGAACTGGACACAGTATTCCAGGTGGGGTCTGAAAGGCACCACGAGGCACCATCCAACTGTCTTAGGGAATCCACTCTGGGTTTGTGTAGGGTTTAATCCTTAGCCCTTTCTTCTCCTGAAGATATCCTGCAAGGCAGCAGAGGTTTAGGACTGGGATTTCCTTATTGACTTGCTAGATTTATACATAAATCAGCCTTCTCATATTTATTTGTCTCTCCCAAAAGGCTGTAATCACATGGCAAGTTCCTGCAGGCAAAACCCCAAACAGAGAAAGTGTGTGCGCTCAAAGTTCTCCCACAAAGCGTGCTTGCTATGACAAATACCACTTAATCTCCCATCTTATAGTATAATTGCCAGAAACTTTTAAAAATGATGACCTATTATTTGAACAATAATTCTGAGTGAATCGGTGCACTGGGTTAGCTGTCATCTTTTCACTGCCGGCGCTAAAGTGAAAAGAAAAGAATGACCACAAAGTGGGGAGGGAGGCCAGGACAGGAGACGAAGGAAGTGATTTTCTGGTGAAGAAAAGCTTTGGGATGGCATAACAGCAACTGTTAAAAGACGGATTTGCATGGAAATGGAACAAAGCAAGAAGTATCAAGTTAAATTAAATCTCAATGAGGCAATGACAAGTGAACTGGTTGAAACAGCTTAAGCGCAAAAATTAAGAAAAGCTCCAGGTGCAGGGATAAAAAAGAAGGTTGGTGTTGTTTTTTAAAAAAATCTCTTATGTGAAATTATATATAGAATCTCAAAACACCTCTAAATATCAGCAGTGCCAAACATTGACATAGTAGGTCTGTTGGATGCTAAAACTGGGTGATATTAATTGCTATGAAGGGTGGTGGTGGTGGGGAAATAAACAACAATTTTGGATTTGCATGGTGTGTGGTACTGTGTAAGGGAGCGGTGGTGGTGACAGGGGTTGTTTTAATTTCCTTTGCCCATAGCTGTCAACTGTTCCCTTTTTAAAAGGGAAATTCCCTTATTCCGAATAGGATTCCTCGCAAGAAAAGGGATAAGTTGACAGCTATGTTTGCCACTCCAGCCCACAACATTTCTCCCTTCAAATTTGCCAGCACTGTGATTCTTAAAGTTCATACAAGGTGTGTGTAGCTTGATGGTTTGTAGAGTTTTACGACAGAAGTCATTGCACTCGATGTGCTTATTGCACACAAACTCTGCTGGGGTGTTTTCTGGAAATAAACTAGAGCAGTTAAGCATTTGTATGGACCAAGTTAGTTCAATAATTGTGGGTGCTAAGAGAAAGGGCTCAATATAAAAACATCAGAAAAGTGTGACTGGAGATTAATACAGTCAACCCATAGGTGTCGCAAGGTGGGTGCGGTTCGCCCTGGGTGCCACCTGGGGGGGACGACAAAATGCTGTGTGGCACTCAATGTCTGCGTGAGACGTTTTGGTGTTGGTGCGTGCAGGCTTCCCGCTGCTGAAATGTCTCTCCTTATTGTAGGGCAGATGGCAGAAGGCACGCAATCTCCCCCAAAAAGCTCAACAGCTTTGGGTCCTCAAAAAAAAGCTCAACAGATTTTGCAAAAGAAAATGAAATATAGTCAAACCATTTTTGCAGGCCAAAAATAATAATTTCAATGTGGGGGGGGGGTGTGTGTGACAAGAAATGTTCCGTACCGGATACCACCTGACCTTGCTATGCCACTGAGTCAACCACCCAGCTCCCTATGGTGGGGGAGGGGAGAGAAGATGCTTCTGAGAAGTCTACACATCTGCATTGAGGAGGTAGGTCAGCTTATCGGTTCTGGATGAGATTCCTCTTCCTCTGAAGGAGTTGGTGTCCCTCAGAGCCCAGGAGGGCCTTTGACCAGCTTGGGTTGGTAAAACAGCTCAGGCTGTTCCTGTGGCAGCTTGGACTCTGCAGTCCTGGCTCTGTGAGTGCGGCTTTCTCCTGATTGAAGTGCAGAGTGTTTGAGGACTGGGACATTCACAGGGAAACCAAAATGCACTGGATAGAAACTGCACACCAGGCAAGTGCTCCATCAGTGTTCTACCAGTAAGCTCCATTGAATACTATGGGACTTGGGACATTCCTTCACATGTGGTGGGATTGTAAAATCATAAAGAAATATTGGGAAATGATTTATAACAAAATGAAGATGATGTTTAAAATAACCCTTGTTTAAAAAACAACAACCCAGAAGCTTTCCTGTTAGGTACTACAGGAATGGACCTACCAAAATCACAAAAGAATCTATTTATGAATGCAACTGCAACCGCACGGGCATTATTAGCACAACATTGGAAAGAAGAAGGTGTCCCAAGCAAAGAAGACTGGCAAGTTAAATTAATGGAATATATTGAAATGGCAAAACTGACAATGAAACTAGGAGGAAGAGATGACAATGAATCAAGGAAGAATGGAAGATGTTTACTGCATATATACTGAAGCAATGTGAACATTAGCAGGGTTTTAAAACTACTTGTAATTTTGTTATGAATGGATAATAGGTGATGTAAACATGTTACAAATTTAACAATGGACATGCAGTATCTCGACAAACAATTGAACCAAAGAAGGGATTAGAGGGAAGTCAATCTGCTTTGTATTTATTTTGTTTTGTATTGCTTTTTTTATTGGAAAATTAGGAAACTGTTATTTTAAAAAAGAATACTATGGGACTTAATATTAATCACCTTGGTTCTGGCGGAGAGGGAACCTTTCTCTGTTCTGCTTCAGGCAGCAAAAAGTATTGGGCTCACCATGCCTTGACTGGGGAGACACTCCTATGTTTGTACACCTTGAAGATAAAAATCAAATTATTATCCTGCGACACAAAATAGTCGGCTTTTCTTTGGAAGGCTCCTGAGCGAACCTTCCTCTTTGAAAACGAATCGCTGGGTGTGTTGAATCACAGCTTCCCAGACAAAAGTGGTAGGTTTTCATTTCTGGCCATTAATTTGATCCTCCTCAGTTGAAACGGCAACACGATAACGTCATGTCAACTTGTTTGCGATGGCTTCTACCATAACAGGGTGGCCTGTCTCACTTGGGGGTCTGTCACAAGGGATTCCTCCCCCCTCGCTACTTATGAAAGCAAAGCCTCCACATTCTTACAAGCAACAGAGACTTGATAAGCACACTTCCAAGTCCTGCTCCCCTCCTGCTCAGCCAGCCGTGCTAATACGGGGCAGCTTTTAAATGCTGGAGAGCATGTCTGCCCCCCTCCCAAAAGCATGTCTGCCCCCCCTCCCAAGCCACTCCATACGTCTAAGGCCAGCTCTCAGAGTAAGCCCTGAAAGACGACGATGCATGGAAGGAAGCTACACAACAGGCAACAACAGGAAAACTCTGGGCTGGTGGTTGCTGTTTTCAGATGCCGCCCTTGGATTAATACCATTTTTAAAAATAAAAAGCCCCCTGTTTGTATGAAGCCCAGGCACTGAGATCAAGCTCCTAGGGCCTTCTGGCAGTTCCCTCGTTGCAAGAAGTGAGGTTACAGGCACTGGCGGAGGAAGAGGAGTGCGGGGGGAGCGCACCACCCCCGGCAGTGCGATCCTGGTGGGGTGCCATCGCGGCTGGCCTCCCACCCATGCAGGGTGCTATGCCCCCGCAGGCAGCACCCCACACCCCCGGGATGCGTGCCAGCCCTGCCCCCACTTGCTCTCCGCCCCTCGGTGCCAGAGCATGAAGCTCCATCACTGGTTACAGGGAACCAGGCAGAGGGCCTTCTCGGTGGTGGCGCCCGCTCTGTGGAACACCCTCCCCTCAGATGTCAAGGAAATAAACAACCACTGACTTTCAGAAGACATCTGAAGGCAGCCCTGTATCAGGAGGTTTTTAATGTTTGATGTCGAATTGTGTTTTTAATGTTTTGTTGGGAGCCGCTCAGAGCGGCTGGGGAAACCCAGTCAGATGGATGGCATATAAATATTATTCTTGTTGTTGTTGTTGTTAAGAAATTAGAGATCTGTGGCCCAAATTAAGCCTGAGGTGGCCTGAGAGGCAACCACATTTGAAAGTTTGATACTCCCATTGGCCTCATGTGGAAAGCTGAGCAGAGAAATTACCCTTATCCTGGAATCCCCAATGTGGCCCCTGTGGGCACAGAGACACCCTCAGACAGGCCTTTGGTGCCTATGAAGACTCCCTGTCAATAATAATAATAATAATAATAATAATAATAATAATATTTATGGAGGCTTCTTTGGTTGGGAAGGTTGCTCTGGGGGAAGGTTGCATCGCCTCCTTTTTCAGACGGTGTTTGTTAAAGTCAGTGCTCTGCTAGTTTGGGGCACTTCTGAGCATTGTCAGCCCCCCCCCCCCCCCGGTGAAACTGGTATTTTGTGGTGCCCATGGCTGTTTTTCAGGCTTCCTCCCTGGGTCCTGAAACACGAGAGACCCATATATGTTACTGAGCTGGAAACGGCAATAAAAGCAGACAGCTCCTTCAGTCAATAGGCCTCACCAGCAAGCGTTCTTCACTGACATCCAAGATCATACACGTTTCAAGTCACATTTCATTGTGGTTTCATAATTATCTGAATTGGCTCTTGGTTTCTAAGGGCACAGCTCAGCCCTGCCTTTCCTTTGGGCTTGTGGAAAGTGTTCCGCCTTTTAAAAGAAGCATTTTAAGCCACTAGATATGCATTTATTCACATCTAAAATAATATTTCACCTTCAATATTTCACCTTGGGATTGGGTTGGAAGGTGATATATTGCTAATATCAGAGGTGTTAGCCAAGGAGTATCCTCTCCCCATACATACTAGGGGGGGTGTAGAATCAGGTTTTTCCCTCCAGAGTTTGCTGCAGGATGGAAAAATGTACATGTGTTTTCAAGACACGGGAGACTGTTTTCCAACTTTAAAAAAAACCAAAACAAAAAAACCTTCCACCTGAGAATTTGCCATGCACTTATTGGCTACCCCATTGCAACCAAGGATGTTAAAGGGTTGTCCTGGTTTGTCCTACAGAATGGCTGGGACCATGGGGAAATTCTTAATCACTTCAGGGGCTGAAAAGTGAGGATGAAGAAGCCGTGTCTGCGATTTGTATTCGCGTACGGCTGCAACAGCCTGTGGACATTAGACATTTAAAAGACCTGCCAATATGGAAGCCAGATTTTCCTTTGTCTTGAATGTGACGCACTAAGGTTTATCCTTGTGTGCAGAACCGAAAGTGGTGTTTTTGGGGAGGAAACAGACATGCCTGAATTGAATTCGCAGAATCATGCCCAACATCAAAATAACCAGGTGAGCCAAAAGGAAAAGCCGAGTCCTCTAGACCAGTGTTTCCCAACCGGTGTTCCGCGGCACACGAGTGTGCCGTGAGACGTTGCCTCGTGTGCCGCGAGATGCCTGGAGGGAGGCGGGCGAGTCGGGCGGCGAGAGGCGGGGCGGCGGCGGCGAGGAGAGGCCGCGCCTCCTGCTGTTGCCTGGCGCTCCTCCTCGCAGCCGGAAGCGCTGCCTGGGCGCCTCCGCGCGACTCTGCCTCGCTGGGTTTGGTCTCCCAGCAGAGACGGGTCACACGCGCCCCTCCCTCCCTCCCTCAGCCTGCGCGGAGGGAGAGCCAGAGAGAGGCATCGCTCCTGCGCGGCGGGAGAGGGAGCAGCCGGAGCGATGCCCCAAACGAACGCATGGGACCGGAGGGGAAATCCTCTCCGAGGCGGATTGAGCGCAGCTGAGAGAAGCCTTTCGAGGAGCTGCCGTGTCCCCTGGAAACCCCCTTCCCAGCTCTGCCTCAGCCGCCGCCGCCTCAGTTGCCGCCGTCCCTCAGTCCCTCGCTCTGCTGCCTCCTCCCACCCCCAAAGCTTGGAGGTTCCCCAGCAAGGGGGAGGGAAAAAACTTTCACTTTTGTGCGTCCCTCCCGGCGTGACGCTGCGCGCTGACGTCACGGGGCGGGGCTTTAATGGTGGTGTGCCGCGAGATTTTTTTTCAGTAAACAGGTGTGCCGTTGCCCAAAAACATTTGGGAAACACTGCTCTAGACAATCATCTTCAGGAATCTGAGCACTCTGTAAATCCATTGGAAGAGGATTTTCTAAGCTCCTTCAGGAATCTCCCTCAGGAAGAGCAGCAGACATCAAGAGGCTTGATCTTATGAGCCAGATATTGAAGAATCGGAGGTAGAGCCTGACAATAGACCCAATGGCCATAACAGAATGATAACTATAGAACCACCGGGGTACTGGACAAAGATGAGATACTTAGAGGAGGAGGAGTCAGGAACTACGCCCAAGGAATCCCTGCTGGTGAGAAATTTGCAAAGAAAAGGCCCAGTGAACACAAACGTGAGTACTTTATGTACGACGACTGAAATAATCAAACATCTGGATCATCCCACTAACACTAGCAATACCCTGTTGCCTCAAACCTGGTAAACTCCGAGAGTACATTGGCCAGCAATTGACTAAGAGTAAATCACTGTAAAACAATTAAACTTCTCTCATGGAATGTAACAGGGTGGCCAAACAAGATCCAAGACAGTGATTTCTGTTCCTATCTACAAACGCATGATATCAAGTGGTCTTTTGGGTTTTGGATTACAACAGGAAAGCAAAAAGAAGAAATATTTAAAATATTTCACACAGACCTAACCCGCCTGCTAAATTAATGGATGGATTATATGAATACGAGCAAAAGTGGAATGGACCAGTGGCTGCCAAAATAAATGAAGGATTAACATCGGAAATGCTTTATTTGGACCATTTATTAATTAAGAAATGCAGTAATTATATTAGATCATTACTCCCCGAACTTTAGAGCATGGGAAGTCACCCAAAAGATATATAATTTGGCATTGTATAATTGGCTTTTTTAGGATTGTATGATAATTTGGAATGTTTTATTGTGGCTTTTATTGGATTGTTAAAATGAAAATTTAATAAAACATTATTAAAATAAAAGACCTGCTAATATATACATCAGTTCCATTTGCTCCGGTTTTGAGGTCTCTGAGGAAACCTTGCCCTCCTGATTATTTAAAACATGGATTCTGCACTGTGGCGCTTTTAGTTTCAACCGCATCATTTATAACAAAAACAGAGCAAGATACTTTCTTTTTCTAAAAAAAATCCAAACACAAAACTTCCATTTCCAAAAACATGCTGAGAATCAATGCCAAAGATTTCAGGCCGGCAAATCAGCAATTAACCAGACAGATTTGACTGAGTGTATCGGGCTCCGTTCATTTGCATATAGCTTGACGTCATCCGGGGATTCCTGTCATTGGTAGCTCCCAGACCCTCAGATTCAGGAGCGTCAGGCTAATAAAGTGGAACCGTTATTTTTCCTTGGGGGGGGGAAATGGAGAGGGGGGAAACTGAGAAGTGAGACCGCAACTGCGTAACAGAAATATGATTGAGGGATTTGGTGTGGAAGAAAAAAGTTGGTATGAAGATGGAGAATGGGGGCGCGTTTTGTTTCTGTTTTATGAAATAACACCATTTTCTCGTTTTAAATTTGCTTTTGCTAGGAACAGCTGCTTCCAGGTCAGATATCAATGGCATTTGGAAACCAGCCCTAATGAAGTGAGCATGCAGCTACTATTAACATTAATTTTATTTTCATGCTCTTGGAGCCCAGCGTATAAAGAATTGTTTAAGCAGGCACAGCGGGGTCTGTTAAAAAGTTGGTTTCGAGCACCAGCCATAGCAGGGTTTTTAAAAATATATATATTTTGAATAGCATTTATTGTTTTATTTCATCTGTGCATATACTGCTTGATACCAATATAGTCTCCAAGCAGTTTGCAAAAATAAGAAAAGCAATAGGTTGTCTTCAAGAGAGTAGTTCCGTTTGTGCAAGGACTTCTGCTAGTGCAACAGAACGTCCCCTTATTCTTCTTCCCACCTTCCCAAATTGGATAAAGAGGCTTGGGGACAGATTTGGCAACAGATTTTGGAGAGAAAGGGGAAGATCCATTTTGCAAGCAGGAGTCCTTGCAGGGAGAGAATGACCTCCCTGGATTCAACCGCATATAACAATACAACTGGAAAACTACAATACTGAATAAAAATAATGAAGTCCCACACCACCATAGCACCATAGCACATAATAATAATAATAGTAATAATAGTAGTAGTAGTAATAATAATAATAATAATAATAATAATAATAATAATAATAATGTTTTTATTAAGGTTTTCTTGGGTAGCAATAGAACATGCAGAGTCTCTGTTTTCAAGTCATGGAATAATTCAAACTAATCAGTCCTATTCAGAGTGGTCCAGCTCTCACTTCCATACATCACTACTGGGAAAACCATAGCTTTAACCATAGCTTTAAAGAAGGCTGATTGCCGAAGAATTGATGCTTTTGAATTATGGTGCTGGAGGAGACTCTTGAGAGTCCCATGGACTGCAAGAAAATCAAACCTATCCATTCTGAAGGAAATCAGCCCTGAGTGCTCACTGAAAGGACAGATCCTGAAGCTGAGGCTCCAATACTTTGGCCGCCTCATGAGAAGAGAAGACTCACTGGAAAAGACCCTGATGTTGGGAAAGATGGAGGGCACAAGGAGAAGGGGACGACAGAGGACGAGATGGTTGGACAGTGTTCTTGAAGCTACCAGCATGAGTTTGACCAAACTGTGGGAGGCAGTGGAAGACAGGAGTGCCTGGCAGTGTGCATCCATGAAAATAAACAAGGCATCCCAGTCAGAGACAATAGAGCCTTTTGCAGCACAACCGAAAGTTTGCTCAAAAGAGGCTCATTGAGTTCGATGGCGTTTGCTCCCAAATAAATGTGCATAGGATCACAGCAGTTTTTAGACAACAGGCTGGCAGCAACCCAGCATTTGCAAAATGTCATATTTTGCATGGCTTTGTAAGACTTGCTGCTGATTGAAGAATTAGACATTTTATAAAGGATCCATTTGTCTAGACAATTAAATTACCAGAAAATGGTCAGTCTTCCTTCATTTTGTCCGGCTATTGCATTCAGGTTATGTTACCTACCAGATTAAATTTCAGTGTATTTTAAAACTTTCCTTTTCCTTTTTTCAAGCAGCGGCTTTTAGGTAACAAACAAAACAAATAGCAAAGGCAGCTCTTTTCCTATAATATTCTCGAGTCGCTGCCTGAGCCAAGAACTGAAGGTAGGGCAAAGTAACAAAGTGCGCAGTGCCATCTTGTGGTTTCTAACAAGAATTCTCATTTGCTAACTAAAAGAAGAGAGATGGATGGACTGGTTTTTGCTCATGCCTTTCTACTAATTCGAAATGTTGTTCCGGGTAAACCCCGGACTGGCAGACACCAGATATAAATAAGTCCATTTCACAGCAGATTTATCTCAGAAAATACAACCAGCAGGTTATTCAGCAGGCTGCAAGAATGCCATCGTTTGTGCATCTCCATGTACAAGGTCTGAATATGAATGTTCAAGGTCTCATGTACAAGGTGAAAGTGTACAAGGTCTTGGCTCAGCTCTGGTTCAGAAGGTACTTTTCAGGACAGTCTTGGGCTCACAAGAGTTACAAGCCCACAAAACAGCAAGCAGCCATGCTGCTTCTCTTTATCTGCACACAGTGGTGTAGCATGGGTTGCCACTGCCCGGGGCTGTGTTGAAATTTTGTACCCCATACAATTCTGCACCCAGGGCAACCGCCCCTGTGCCCCCCGTGCTATGCCACTGGCTGCATACTTCAGAGGCTGAGGGAACCTTTGGTTGGGTTTGGGGGGGGGGTAGATGGTTGGCTCAGTGTATGCCATTCAGAGTGGCTGAGGCAACCTAGTCAGATGGGTGGGAGGAGAAGGAGAAGGAGAAGGAGAAGGAGAAGGAGAAGGAGAAGGAGAAGGAGAAGGAGAAGGAGACTAAATGATGATGTTAGATATACAAAGGACACATGGCACCTAGCAAACCTATTGCTTTGGTGGAAAACGTGCATTGATGACCAACACAATCTAGTGAATGCAGTATTGGTTTATGGACTTGCAAGGAAAATGTGTGGATTCTTGCTTTGCTGTGGAGCTCAAAGAGAGGATTTGAGCAATTCACAGTTCCTTCCTTCCTTCCTTCCTTCCTTCCTTCCTTCCTTCCTTCCTTCCTTCCTTCCCAAATCACAATTTCCCAGTCTCAATACCCCATCCTTAGCATGGGGCTTTCATATAGAAGTGAGGATGAACATGGAAATGGACCGTCATTTATAAGCTAGGCCTGCATCCCCTGGTACTGAGACAGGTCGATCTTGTTTGTTTCACTGCTTTTTCTGGTCAAAAGGTTTCGGAGGTTTTTGAAGCACAGAACCCTGCAAAACCTATTTAACCAAAACTGAAAGTTGAATGTGTGTCTACAGCATGGAGGGATGGAAGGCATTTTTTCCACATCAAGCTTGGCACGTAAATGTGTCTCATTGTTATAGCCCCTGAAGCTGCTGAGCTTGGCTAGAGGAGCTGCCATTTCTCTCGGGTAATGCCTCAAATGCACTTTCTCGCTCCCGTCATGACTCCGTGTCATTCATTATGTTGGGCTCCCAGAGCTGGCAGTCTCCAGAAGGCAGACGTGATTTAGAGCCATCGCTTCCTTGCACAGTCTGTGCCAGAAGAAAAATGTTAACACTTGTAATGCCACACGACTGAATCCTTTAAGGCGGGAAATGGCAGCGTCGGAAGAGGAAGCAGGTCAATAACTGCTAGGTTAAAATAAAGACACATGAGCTAATGGCAATCAAGACAGAAAAAGAAATAAATTGGCTTCTATAGGGTTCTCTCATCCCTGAGAAACCTTGAACTCGATGTTTTTTTCCATTCAAGCAACTCTTCAGATTAGTATAGCCACTTCTGATTTATGAACCAAGTTCGCATCCCTCCCAAAGGATGTGTGCAAGTGTGCAAATAGCCTCTCTTAAGTATGCTAAGCCCGACTCTCTCATCAGCATTTTAGTGTAAATTCCATCTAAAAATGCACATTTTAATATACATTTTGCCTTGTGGGAAAAATTTTGCAAAGCAATTTCCCCCTAACATAATGTATTTCTGCATGTTATCTTCACTAATATATATGCATGTTTACGCCCACTTTACTCTAGTATATGTGTTTCCGTAAGAGACACGGGTGGCGCTGTGGGTTAAACCACAGTGCCTAGGACTTGCCGATCAGAAGGTCGGCGGTTCAAATCCCCGCCACGGGGTGAGCTCCCGTTGCTCGGTCCCTGCTCCTGCCAACCTAGCAGTTCGAAAACACGTCAAAGTGCAAGTAGATAAATAGGTACCACTCTGGCGGGAAGGTAAATGGCGTTTCCGTGCACTGATCTGGTTCGCCAGAAGCGGCTTAGTCATGCTGACGACATGACCTAGAAGCTATATGCCGGCTCCTTCGGCCAATAAAGCGAGATGAGCGCTGCAACCCCAGAGTCAGCCAGGACTGGACCTAATGGTCAGGGGCCCCTTTACCTACGGTATGTGTTTCAGTAACATGCGTTGTAAAATCTGGAGAAATGGGAATTTCAGAGGATGGCTGTGTTTCTGTCTGCATATTGTTTCAGAAAACAATAGGCAGTTAGTAGGTTTGCCTATAAATCCAAACTGAATTGAATATCTCCCCCATCCTTACTCAGAAGGAAGTAGCACCCAGGTAAGGATGAAGGGAGAATTTTATTGGTTTCCATTTTAATGAAAACTTGCCCACTTCACAATCCTCTAATCAGGAAAGAAAGCAAAACACACCTTTCTAACTTACATTTCTTTGAATTTTGCACTTTGAATTTTCTTCCACCCCTGCCTCATCCAGAGTACAAAATATGGACATTAGGGGAAAGTACACGTAAACAGGTTGTATTCGTGGAAAACAACACACAAAATGCAGTATGTTTTGTGAAATGGGCTTCAGATGTGCCTATCTGTCACATCTGTTTAGCTGAGATTCCTGTATTGCAGGTTGGGGCTAGATGACCCGGGGGGGGGGTCTCTTCCAACTCTATTATTTTACAATACAGTGGTACCTCGGGTTACATACACTTCAGGTTACAGACCCCGTTAACCCAGAGATAGTGCTTCAGGTTAAGAACTTTGCTTCAGGATAAGAACAGAAATCGTGCTCCGGCGGCACGGCAGCAGCAGGAGGCTCCATTAGCTAAAGTGGTGCTTCAGGTTAAGAACAGTTTCAGGTTAAGAACGGACCTCCGGAATGAATTAAGTACTTAACCTGAGGTACCACTGTATTAGCCAAAATTGCATATGAAAGCACACCATAAATTATCTCTATGCACCAGGTCTGGAAACAGAGTGCTGGAAGGGTTACACACGTGAAATGGATATTTACATGTTTGGGAAACGACAAAGGTGCTGATTGCAAGGAAACAAGAAAGGCCAGCTATGAAAATGGATTAAAATTACTAGAAGGATGAGAAGGTGATTAAAGAAGGAGAATGAAGGAGCAACATCAGGAAGCAATGGACATATGTTTGTAACAGGAGCAGGAAACCTAATTATTATTATTATTATTTTTAAAAAATGTATTAAATTTAAATAATTTAGATTGATTTGTTAAAATTTGGAACACACACAGAGAGAAAGCACATATATTAGGGAGGTGAAAATGTGCATAAATTTTCATGCGGGCATTTTTTTTTTAATGAAAGCCGATGTAGAAGTAGAGTGAACTGAACATAAGATTGGGAAAGCAAGAAGTGAGGGGAACCAAAATTCACAGATTTTCCCAGCCCTGCCTTCAGAGAAGCACCCATCGGATTGCAGCTTTAGTGAGGCACATGGCAAGCAAGTTCAACTTAGGCTGCAGTCTAAGTTGCGAACCATTAGGTAAGTCCCACTGAATGAAAAGGGGCTTCCTTCTGAGTAGACATGCCTAGGGCTGTTCTTTCGGAGACTCTGCCAGAAGACCAGCTATGGGTGTTGTTAGGGTTCCAAGGGGTTGCTCGAGAGCAAGCAGGCAAATGCCTCCCTGCTCGGCTGTGATGCCTTGCTTTTGATGCCAAAATAAACTTTATCTGTCCAGAGCACCACTCTCCCGTGGCTGGCTCATTCACTGGCAGACTCCGTGAGTGGGCGGGGCTTAACTTTCCCCAGCAAAGTAATTTCTTGACGCCCAGTCTGCGCCTCCCCTCTCGGCGTGGAAGCTTACTGCGCAGGGAGGGCATGGGTAACGGAGGACCTCTCTCCTCCCTGCTTTCCTCAGGCAAGGTGTCCCGGCACCGCCTCGCCTCCTCTGAGCCCTGAAGCTCCTCTCCACTGGAGGCGTGGTTACTCTCCTCCGCTGAGGAGGAGCTGCTTCCCACGATCTTTGGGGGCTCTCTGTAATCCATCCGGCTTTTCCCCTCTCGCCCCTGAGCCGATGGTAGTTCCCTGACAGGTGTAAAGCGCTGTTCGCCAACCTGGTGCTCTCCAGATGTTCTGAATGTCCGTTCCCATCATTTTTAATGTTACCCATGCTAACTGGAGCTCATGGGAAATGTAGCGCACCTGGTTGGGTTAATCTGGTGCAAGAAATTGTTGGGATTCACAGGATGCTGTGTAAGTAAGTCTGCAGGCTTCAGTTTGCAACAGGCTGATGCAATACTCTCTGTGGAATGACTCAGCAGTAATGTGATTGGCTGTCACCGGTTTAAAAGTAAAGCCTGTCCAATAGTAAGTGTGGTGGTGTGGTGTAGATGAGTGTGGAGTCTTCTTTTGCCTCAAGGTGCAGGTACTCTGTCTGATTATATGAACTGCTTCTGTAGATATTTGTATATATTTAGCTCACAATAATAAATACTGCACTAAAGAACCTGGGACTCTGAGCATTCTGCTAAAAGCACCGTGAGGAATTCGCGACAGAAATCCTCTCACTGGCCATGGCTGGTTTTCTTGTAGTTCTTCTTTTCTTTACCCGGCGCAGAGGCTGAATCTCCACCTCACATCTCTTAGGCTAACAACTCAAGACTTAAGACGTACAGTGGCACTTTGGTTCTCAAACTTAATCCATTCCGGAAGTCCGTTCGAAAACCAAAGCCTTCCAAAACCAAGGCGCGCTTTCCAATAGAAAGTAATGCAAAATGGATTCATCCATTCCAGACTTTTAAAAACTACAATTTAACATGAATTTTACTATCTAAAGAGACCACTGATCTATAAAATGAAAGCAATAAACAATGTACTGCAGTCACACAATCAATCAATCCATCCATCCATCACTAGCTGAACAGACACAAAAACACCTCAAAAGCAAAAACGCAAAATAAATAGCAAAAACAGCGTAGAAGGGAGACACTCAAATCGGAAGTGCAACACTCAAAACTGGAACAGTTACTTCCGGGTTGGCAGTGTTTGGGTTCCAAGTTGTTTGAGTACCAAGGCGTTTGAGAACCAAGGGACCACTGTACTTGAATCCAGACCAGCAGGCACTGGGGAGAAAGGAAATGTGACCCCCCCCTGTGCCCTGAGGCTTCCGGCTGTCCTCGGCTGGAGACAGGGCATTGGGCTCAAGAGACCTTTGGTCTGATCTAGCCAGGTTGCTCCTGTGCCCATAGGGACTTCCTCCTGATGCTTGCCATTTGTAACTTGATGGTAGCGAAAGCTTCCCATTCGGGAAGCAGCTTCAGGCTTTGAAAAATAAAATCTCTCGGCAGCGTGGAAGTAACAAGATTATTACAAAGGGTAGGAGGACACCTTGCTATAAATAATTTTTATTTCCAGATGAATTCTGGAGCACCGTGGCACTGAACAAACCCATCATTACTTTTAGTGCCTGTGCTCAAACATTCGCTGTTTACGACATGTCAGTTTGCCGTTTGGAAACTCTTGCAACGTGAGCTGGAGCAGAGCGGGTGTCATCGTGCGCTAGGGCAATGGCACTGTGTGGCGTTTGCCCTCCTAGGTGGGTCATAAGGAAAGGGTTAAATGAGTGTGAAGTGATTGGCCAGTGGGAACCCAAGGGGAGGAGTTCGAGTTGGAGTTGGAGTTGTTGGTAAGTCAGTTGGGAGTTGGAGAAGGAAGAGGGAGGATAAGTCTGTGGGTTGGTCGAGTTTTGATGTGAGAAACTGATAGGAGGAGTCAGATAGACAGGTGGGATAATCAGTTAGCAGTTATTAGGAAGGTATAGGCCGGTATAGAAACTAAAGATAAGAAACAGACAAGAAAAATTACCGTATTTTTTGCTCTATAAGACTCACTTTTTCCCTCCTAAAAAGTAAGGGGAAATGTGTGTGCGTCTTATGGAGCGAATGCAGGCTGCACAGCTATCCCAGAAGCCAGAACTCCAAGAGGGATTGCTGCTTTCACTGCGCAGCGATCCCTCTTGCTGTTCTGGCTTCTGAGATTCAGAATATTTTTTTTCTTGTTTTCCTCCTCCAAAAACTAGGTGTGTCTTGTGGTCTGGTGCATCTTATTGTGATGGCCTGGGAATCCGATTCAGAGGATGAACCGGAGGAATCCCAGCCTGCACAGGAGTCCCCGCCTCCAGGGCCGGCTGAACTGGGGCAGGGCCTTGATTCTGAGCGCCTGCACCTGTGCCGGATCCTCAGGAGCAGGCACCAGGTGAATCCATTCTGGCTCCAGGGGTAGTTGAGGACTCAGTGCCTACAAGTGAGTCTCCCCCTGGGCCCAGTAACCCTTCAGCCTCTCCTGAACTGCAGAGGCTCAGGGCAGAGAGGCGAAGGGAACTGGTTTCTCCCAGGAGGAGTGCTCGCCTTAAGGCCAGGAGAGGCGGGTCTCCTGGGGGCCAGGACTGCCCCTGGCCTCAGAGAAGATAAAGGCCAGTCAGCCCGGTCCCAGGTTGCGGGAGCAACATCGTCGTTGAGTACCTGCTCCTGTCCGGACCCAGACCTGACCCTCCAGTGTTCCAGTCCCCGCTCGGCTTCCTGCTTCAGACCTCGCCCCGCTCCTTGCGAACTGTTTCCAGGCTAGTGACCCAGGACCGGACTTCGACTACGTCAACGGTAACCTTCCCCCCGGGACCAGCACACTTATAGAGCGAAAAATACGGTAACTGAAACCATAAACTTGTTCATGCTTATAAAATAAACTTGATTATTTGTTTTAATGTCAACAACTGTCTGGACTCGGTGTGTACCCGAGAGAAACGGGAGAAATGGGTTGGTGGCAGCGGGAAAGTGATCATAGTGGTGGCACAGGGATCAATAGACCGTCAAACGTCCGGGGACCCTCTGTGATCGCCACACACTGGCAGACGGGAATGTCCATTTCGAACCTAGGGGCAAACCAGATGTGACATTGTAGCATAACTGCCAATCTTCTTAGCTGTGGATCTGGGACATAAAAGGGGCGGAAGTAATAGGAAGAAGGAGCACCTCTCCTCTGCAAGTCTACAGCGCACCAGGCAGCTATGGGCACAGCTTGCCTGGCCCTTGTCCAGCACTGCCAGGCCACAGCTCTATGCCCATGTCAGGCCTGAGAAGAGGAGCAGAAGTGGCAACATCGCTGGGCTCCAGAACAGCTCCACTGCCAGGAGTGTCCCTGGAGAGACTTGGCTGGCTCATAATTATCTTCCCAGAGCTTGGTGGGAGTTCTGCAGGGAGAATGTGGGACATTCCCCAACAGAAGCTGGGAAAGTGCCTGGGATGTCCTGGTAAAATCAGGGCGGCTGAGGGGGTCTACATTACAGCCGTGTGACTCTGTCTGATGTGTGTGTGTATTTATATGCTGAGGATCTGTATCAGAATGGCTGGGCTTCTTTTGTGAAAGTTCTCACCTCTTCTTTCGCTACCCATGGCAATCATTTTGTGTCAGCCCCCAAGGCACTTTCATCAATAGATATTCTACCAAAAATAGAGACAAAACACTGAAAGAGGGCCACAGCCAAAGCCAAGACTGGATAGGGAATCCACATCACACTTGAAAGACCTACATTGGCTCCCAGTACGTTTCCGAGCACAATTCAAAGTGTTGGTGTTGACCTTTAAAGCCCTAAACAGCCTCAGCCCAGTATACCTGAAGGAGCATCTCCAGCCCTGAGGTCCAGCACTGAGGGCCTTCTGGTGGTTCCCTCCCTGCAAGAGGTAAGGTTACAGGGAATCAGGCAGAGGGCCTTCTCGGTGGTGGCGCCCTCCCTGTGGAACGCCCTCCCATCAGATGTCAAAGAGATAAACAACTACCTGACAGAAGACATCTGAAGGCAGCCCTGTTTAGGGAAGCTTTTAATGTGTGACATTTTAATGTACTTTTAATCTTTGTCGGAAGCCGCCATGGGTGGGGTACAAATAAATTATTATTATTATTATTATTATTATTATTATTATTATTATTATTATTATATCTCTTTTTCACTCTTTCTTTCTGCCACCCTCCTTTCCACCACATGAGGGCAATTTTTCTAGAAAAAGAGGTGCCAGAACTCACAGTGAACCCTCCTTCTCTTAGAACGGCAATGGTGCCCAACAGAGAGGTGTCAGAACTGATTTCCTGCGAGTTCCGGCTGAAAAAACATCCCTGGCCATATGCAGGCCATATGCAGGTTGCCCTCTTCAAATCTATATTAGTGAGGGTTTTTTTTGTTCCCACAGGAATCTTTTGGCACAAGCTTGCACCTGGTGAGGACAATGCGGAGTGTGTTCGGTTTCATGGACAGTAGGAGTACCAAACCCCACAGCTTGCAGGCTAGATCTGGCCCACAAAGCCCGTTCCGGTGGCTCTCCAGCCCCTGGCAAAATTGGACACCTCTTCTCTGTCCCCAAAGGCAGCTCCTCTCCCTCAGAAGGCCGTAAAGGTAAAGGGACCCCTGACTATTAGGTCCAGTCGTGGCCGACTCTCGGGTTGCGGCGCTCATCTTGCTTTATTAGCTGAGGGAGCCAGTGTATAGCTTCCAGGTCATGTGGCCAGCATGACTAAGCCGCTTCGGAAACGCCGTTTACCTTCCCGCCAGAGCGGTAACTATTTATCTACTTGCACTTTGACATGCTTTCGAACTGCTAGGTTGGCAGGAGCTGAGACCAAGCAACGGGAGCTCACCCCGTCGCCGGGATTCGAATCGCCGACCTTCTGATCGGCAAGTCCTAGGCTCTGTGGTTTAACCCACAGCGCCACCCGCATCCCTATTTTCAGTCCCCAAAAGCAGCTCCTCTCCCTCAGAAGGCCTTACTGACCAGGAAACAGATCAATCCACAGAAGTTTGTTCGCGCTAAATTCCAGGTGACATTCATATTCATAGTTAGCTAGGTGAAACCCACATCAGTTGTGACCCACTTATTCCTAAGCTCCCCATTAGGGATGATGGACAATGAGGCTGGGAAACCTCCGTGTTAAATAAGCACAGAGATTCTGTGGCTGGTGCCAAAAAGGGAAATTGCGAACCAGCCCTCGATCGTGCAAAAAAAGAAAGAAAAATGGAAAAGGCTGAAGGACTTTTGAGAAGCCTTGAAAGAATCAGGAACATCAGTCACTGCCAGCAATGTAGAATAAATGGTATGGCACGGCGATCATAATCACTGACCTAAAAAGAAGATGTCTGCTAATAATATACCTTAGCCATGAAACAGGCAGCTTGATACAAGGGGATAATTTGAGGAGCCCGTGGCAGCCAGGATGCCAGTCTAAGCACTTGCAAGGACAGGAGCACGGAAAGCAAAGGAGACCAAACTGGCTGGTAAGTTTTTGCTGGGATGCCAGGGGGGAAAGCGGCAAGTCATGTAAAAAGGGTGGGCACTGTTTCTTGCTATGTGATTAAACCTAATTAGAGAGATGAAGTGAAGTTTTGGAGCAATACAGCTTCCAGCGGTAGGATGTGGGGCAGCTGCCTTGTTTATTCTGTGTTCAAGCAGAAATATCGCCAGATTTCAGTGAGTTGAACTAAGTGGGAGTTGCGCTGAAGAAGAAGAAGAGTTTGGATTTGATATCCCACCTTTCACTCCCTTTAAGGAGTCTCAAAGCGGCTAACATTCTCCTTTCCCTTCCTCGCCCACAACAAACACTCTGTGAGGTGAGTGGGGCTGAGAGACTTCATAGAAGTGTGACTAGCCCAAGGTCACCCAGCAGCTGCATGTGGAGGAGCGGAGACGCGAACCCGGTTCCCCAGATTATGAGACTACTCTTAACCACTACACCTCACTGGCTCTCACTGAGACAATACCAAGCCAGCCTCTTGGTAGGAAAGGGAATCGTTTGGAATATCTCCAAGTATAAAATACAGGGCTTTGACTACTGAGAAGGTGCAGTATGTCCAAATGTTGTGTTGATTTCTTGGAAGAAAATGTGTGGACTGTATGCTACCGTTAAAAAAACAACTCCAAACCGGTTGCTAATGCATAATAAGGGATCAAGGCCCAGGTCACATCTATAGATAGTAAAGGTCACTTATGAACACAAGTTTTTTACTCATATAAATAAACAACAACAATGACAACATGGCTCCCATAGATTCGGATTTTCCTGGGATTTCAAAGGCGGAATTGACGTCTGGGGAGAATTTCCAAATCTTAGACGAGTCAATCGAAAAATTGCATGTGTTTTTTTAATTTAAAAAGCTCAATAACTTTTGGGTTTTCCTTTAAAATGCTCAAAATTTGGGGGGATTTTCTAAAGAAAAAAAGCTCAGCCCTACTGTTTGGCATCTCGTTTGAGCTGCTTCCCGTCTTGGGACTTGACAGTCTCTTTATATCCGTTTTTGGAGGTGCAGGAAAGAGAGTTAGAATGGCTTCACCCAGTGCTTTTTTTTTTCTTCTTAAAAATGTTTAGGGATATTCTCATTTTGACTCAAGAAAATCACCATTTTATAGTTCAGATTGGGGAAAATAAATGCATTAAATGGGCAAAAGTACAAAGATTCACAAAATGTTTAGGGGTATGCGTCCCCCCAGAAATAAAGCACTGGCTTGACCCATCATGAGATCACTGGGTAAGAGCTATTTTACATGTAAAAGGTCCTGGGATTGAATCAGGGATGCTAAATGTCAGAAGATTCAGGACTGCTGAAGTACCACGTCACGTGGTGTGTGGTTAAACTATAATCCACACTGACAAGAGGCACTGATGACCAACAACCTGGGCTGCCTTAGAAGAAGCTTTGATAAATTCGGGCTTTTTTCCAGCTGGAACTCGCCAGCACCCGTCAAGTGGGCACCTTTGGCATCCTAAGAGAACAAGGGAGGTGGTCGTGGTAAGTTCTGGCACCTCTTTTCCTAGAAAAATAGCACTGAATAAATCCATGGAGGAACAGGCGATCAATGGTCGGACACTGGCCATATCCAGGGCCGGATTTACGTATAAGCTAAACAAGCTCTAGCTTAGGGCCCCACTCTCTTGCCCCCCCCCAAAAAAAAATTAAAGGCAAAAAACGTTTCCAAAATATAAGATAAAAAACAAATAAAACAAAACCTACAGACAGCATCAGTGTTTTGCATTGTGTAGGCTCCTGTGAGGTAAGTCATGGTCTCTGCCTGCTAGCCTGCTCCCTAAAATATCACTGGTTTGCTCATTTCCATATATAGGGTGCCTACATTCTGCATGGACTGGTTGCAGGGCAACATGTGCAAATGGCTTGAGATACCTATGAGGTCCATAAATTACCATATAGCATATATTCAACACAAAAAACAGCGACCATTTGTTGTTGACAAAGGGCAGCTGGACATAGAAAGGGCCCCATTACCTTCAGGAGCTGAGGGCCTCATTCAACCTAAATCCAGCCCTGGCCATATAATTTATGTTCTGCCTCCACTATTAGAGACAGTCTGCCTCTCTGAATACTGGGCATCATAGGTGCCTCTGCCTTTTCCACTCAAGTTCTCCTTGTGGGCTTCCAGTGGGCATCTGGCTGGCCACTGGGAGAACTGGGCAGGCCTCTGGCTGGATGTAGCAGGGCTCTTCTGCCATGGTATCTCTAGACGAAGATGGACAAGACCCCTAGGAGGACTACTAACATTGACCATAACATCCTTCTGGACCGTCTAGAGGTCTACAGTGGTTCCGCTCCTTCCTCCTGGGCCATGTCCAGAAAGTAGTTTTGGGAGATGAGTGTTCAGACCCCTGGGCTCTCACTTGTGGGGTGCCTCAGGGTTCCGTCCTCTCCCCCATTGGCTCCCAGTATGTTTCTGAGCACAATTCAAAGTGTTGGTGTTGACATTTAAAGCCCTAAATGGCCTCGGTCCTGTATACCTGAAGGAGCGTCTCCACCCCCATCGTTCAGCCCAGACACTGAGATCCAGCGCTGAGGGCCTTCTGGTGGTTCCCTCATTCCGAGAAGTAAGGTTACAGGGAACCAGACAGAGGGCCTTCTCGGTAGTGGCACCCACCCTGTGGAACACCCTCCCTTCAGATGTGAAGGAAATAAGCAGCTATCCTATCTTTAAAAGACATCTGAAGGCAGCCCTGTTTAGGGAAGTTTTTAATATTTAATGCTGTATTGTTTTTAACACTTGATTGGGAGCCGCCCAGAGTGGCTGGGGAAACTCAGCCAGATGGGCGGGGTATAAATAATAAATTATTATTATACTAGCACCGCTGTGGACAATACTGAGCTAGACAGACAATTGGACTAACCTGGCGCAGGACAAGTTCTTATTTCTTTGTTCCTAAACCCTTCTGGAAAGCAGACATCTCCCCGTGCACACATCTTTCAAAATATTAAAATTTTGCAAAGTGCAGCAAACTTGGGAGCCGCTTTTGGGTTTTACACACCGAGACATTCTGCACCTTGCTTGTTTTGATTTATGACGAGCATATAAGATGATCCAATATTTGCCCACTGCCTTTAAATCAGTGGGGTTTTCATTCTAAATGACAACCTTTGCATTTTATTAGTATGGCTTAGTCTTTAATAAGCCTTTACTGTGCCAATATATCACATCCACACTGTTAGAACAAGCTCTTGTACCCCATATAAATTACTCCCTGGCAGTGGCACAACCCAATTTCCCAGAAGACTCAGGGAATGAGTAGATGCTCTTGTTTCATTGGTAATGTAAAGAATCCTCTGTTGTTACATGAAGAAAGTCTGGGGTGGAATGGCCTGTAGGAGGGGAAAATCTACTTGTTTCCTCTACAGTATGTGATATGTGACACAACATCTGTCCACTCCGGGGTAACATGCGAGCTAATAATAGTACTTCACAACTTGTTTAGTTGTTTAGTCGTGTCTGACTTCGTGACCCCATGGACCAGAGCATGCCAGGCACTCCTGTCTTCCACTGCCTCCCGCAGTTTGGTCAAACTCATGCTGGTAGCTTTGAGAACACTGTCCAACCATCTCGTCCTCTGTCATCCCCTTCTCCTTGTGCCCTCCATCTTTCCCAACATCAGGGTCTTTCCCAGGGAGTCTTCTCTTCTCATGAGGTGGCCAAAGTATTGGAGTCTCAGCTTCAGGATCTGTCCTTCCAGTGAGCACTCAGGGCTGAGTTCCTTCAGAATGGATAGGTTTGATCTTCTTGCAGTCCATGGGACTCTCAAGAGTCTCCTCCAACACCATAATTCAAAAGCATCAATTCTTCAGCAATCAGCCTTCTTTATGGTCCAGCTCTCACTTCACAACTAGGAATAGTGAAATCATCAATTGCCTGGTGTAGAACTTTCCCAAATAATGGCCAACAGAACTGACAGGCGTTTGGGCAGTTTGAGTCTCTGTGCTACTTGCTAGCTTATTTTTCTTGAACTTAAACAGCTAGCCAGCCATCACTCCACATTTTTGCTCCCCTAAAAGGAACAAAGTGGAAACAGTTGTTGACAGGAGTGAACGTTTCCTTGTCTCCAAGTGAGTCAAGGCCGCATCTAGCTTATTGAAACTGAACACAGGTTTTCTCCTTTCCCGTCACATTTATTTCAGGTAGCAGCCATACCAAGCCTGTCAAAAGGATCCTAGTTTTAAGGCTTTGAGCTTCTCGCTCTATCCTCAACCTGTTTTGAGAGAAGAATTCTGGAAGATTTTGTTAGGGATTTCAAAACTGTCAGGAGATAACACCTATCAAAGTGAACTCCCTATCTGTGGACAGCACCCATGATAAGCAGATATCAGGATTTGCACAGGGTCCAAAAGTAGCCCACAAGAAAGTCCTCTAGGTTCCCACCCAGGAATGCCCCTCTGTATTTGCCTCAGTGCCCATCAGTCCCCTACAGATGGAGCACTGAGGGAGAAAAATGGCCTGGGCTCTGGAGAACTGGAACACTTTTCCAAACCTGATTGGCACCTGGTGTGTCCCATGTAGACACATCCCTAAACACTCCTCCATCACCTCAGTTTCCCCAACACACATACCTGGACAGAAGCCTCTCAGAGATGCTCAGGGACACACAAACACAGTACATTTCCAAATTGCTTCCCATCAAGCAACCTGAAGCTATCTGGTAACAAGAGCATCAGCAATAACAACAAATATAAAAAACCAATCTGAAATCAGTCTAGAATACAAATATCCACTTAAAAGCCTTGTTGGAAAAGAAAGTCCTTCCAAAAGGCACTGAAAAGTTAGAAGAGGTGATGCTTTAGAGTGTAGGTAAGGTAAAGGGACCCCTGACCATTAGGTCCAGTTGTGGCCGACTCTGGGGTTGCAGCGCTCATCTCGCTTTATTGGCCGAGGGAGCTGGCGTACAGCTTCCGGGTTATGTGGCCAGCATGACTAAATCGCTTCTGGCGAACCAGAGCAGTGCATGGAAACGCCGTTTACCTTCCCGCCCGAGCGGTACCTATTTATCTACTTGCACAACTGCTAGGTTGGCAGGAGCTGGGACCGAGCAATGGGAGCTCACCCCATCGCGGGGATTCAAACCGCCGACCTTCTGATCGGTGAGCCCTAGGCTCAGTGGTTTAACCCACAGCACCACCCACGTCCCTTTTAGAGTGTAGGTACGATCTCACTAATACCCCAATTTTGACAATGTTTGGGATGGACCTCCTGATGGGAGCATATCTGCAGGAAGCCCTCTACTGCAGAATGCAGTGGCTGGGAGAGGTAGGGTGGTTCAAAATGGCGCTGGGAGGAGCACAGAGAGAAGAAACACTTTGGTGCACCTGTAGCAGCAAAACCAGACGCCTTCATCAGCTCCAGCTGCCATGAAGCATGTTTCTCGCACATTGGACTTGCAGCGACAGCGGGCGTTGCAACTCTCCAACGGTTTAACTTTACCCCCAAAGCTGCACTCTTGCAATGTCTCCTGAGACAGACGGACGCCAACAACAACCAGTTCAAAATATTAAATTGATTATATTAAATGTTATTAAGGTGAAAGTTGCATTTTTAATATAGAGGAGGATGAAGGAGACGTAAAGAGACTACAAAAATGTAGCAACAAAAGTAAGATATTGCAAAGCTAGGTTTTCGCTGTTTCCCTAAGGTGGTAAGCTGAGAAAAATCTTACCTCACAGTGAGAATTTTCAGGGTCTCAGTTTAATCCATTCCTGCTTCCGGTTCTGGTTTATTCCTGAATACAGCACTGTGCCTGTTAGGGAGACTTAAGCGGTAAGGCCTGCAGCTGTGTGCTGGGAAATTATAGCTCAAAGGGAAGTCACTCAGCAGCTCAGATCACCGCCTGTCATGCTGGAGTCCTTGGTCCTGTCCTTACGGTGGCCTTGCATAAACCCTTGTTATCTCATTTGTGAAATGAGGCAGCAACTCAAGCTTATGCTCTGTATTATGGGAGAACAGCCTTGGTCAAAAGCAAGGCTGAGTGCCTGGGAAGAGGAAGCAAAAATCCCACAGTTAATTTGACTTGTTGAATATTTCTAGTTGAAGCTTCTGGACACGGCCAAGCATCTCCATCATCAGTCATCCATACCTTCCCAGAAAATATCCTAGTTTTGAGCTCATCCCACTTATTTATGCTTCAATGATCTTACAGTGACCCATCCATTTTGTATTTTGTAAATCTTTCAGTATCTATCATCTATTTCTATCATCTATCTATCTTCTATCTATCTATCTATCTATCTATCTATCTATCTATCTATCTAATCTATCTAATCTATCTATCTATCATCTATCATCTCTATCATCTATCATCTATCATCTATCATCTATCTATCATCTATCATCTATCTATCTATCATCTATCTATCTATCATTTATTTATTTATTTATTTATTTATTTATTTGGAAATGTTAAAAAGTTTTATTTCTATAACACACTCTCTCATTAAATACACTCTTCAATGCAAATAGATATGGCTTGTTAAATCGTGTTCTCCTCCAGGAGAGTTTGCGCTTATTTCTTTTGAGTCCTTACCATTGTTCTCCCCTACTGGGACAAACAATGGGTACGACCTTGTCAATGTTCAGGGCTCCGAAGTTCAGGGCCCTTCTGCCTTGCCCTGCCCTGTCCCTTTCACTCAGTTCTCTAGTCCTCCATCGTGTCTAAGGGTCTGGTACGTAATTTAAATGAATCTGGCGACACGACTTTCTTGCTTTTTTTCTCTTTCAAAAATAGATGCTCTTAGTACATTATAATTGGCCAAAGTAATTAGGAAACTCTTTTTCTGATCATTATATAGAGTTGTCAGATATTGATTTTTATTTTTATTTTGTCCACTTAATGATCTTATAATCCTGTCAGATAGCTACAAAACTACCTCTTACCTAGTGATGGATGCTTATGTAAATCTATTAAAATGTCTTGGATTGAAAATTTGTGGGGCACTTCAAGATGCTTTTATCAAGACATTTTTGCCCAGTTGCTTAAAAGCGAAGGCAAAAGCCTGCAAAGATATATTCTGAAAGAGATAGGAACCGGGAAGTTTATTTCAGACTGCAATACAACAGTTCAGAATAAAATCTGCGGCATTTCAGGCACTGTGCATCATATTGGGATGTAACGCCATAAATTATTCTCCAAATATATTCATTTGTTAAGCATAGATAGTTGCTGTTTCTTTTTAACCCAGCACTTTGAATAAACTTGTTGAACTCTTCTCTCTCTCTCGCCTAGGTCAATCCATTACACCCCATTGCCTCAGCCTCTTCTTTGTGCAATGTCATTTTAAAGCTCTGAGTGCTACAAGAAAGCAATGATTCCACTTATTACAGCAGCCACCTCGCAGTAGTTAATGCTAGGGCCACGATCCTTGCACTGTGGGGCAGAGAATCACAAAACATGAGAGGGGAAGAAGGCCTGGGAGGAGAGCAGCAGCTCCAAAACCCCATTGTTCACAGACGCGACGCAGTTTGATGCAGCAACATTCGTGCATGTTCTGGTTTTGAATAACATTTCCGTCACATGTTAGTCTCTATGAAAATGTAAACAGGTGTCGGAGAGCTAGTGTTACATTTTGGGGAAAGATCTATTCAAATAACATGCCCACGCTTGTCACAGTTGGGTGAAAATAGCTTTGGCTGCAATAAAATGAAAATAATAAGGAAGGCTGGTTCTTCTCCTAAAAGCCAGTCTGGATGTGCTCCTTCCAAAACCGCAGCTCTTTGAATCCATGGAACAGAAATTAGGAAAACACATTCCCAAAGGGACGAGTGCTTCTGTCCTTTTTTTTCTTTTTTAAAAATAATTTTTATTAGATTTTCCACCGTGATAACACAAACCACAAAGCAAGATGATACACAAAAACAGAAAAAAAAGAAAAAAGAAGAAAGAGGAGGGGAGAAAAAAAAGGGGGAACAATAAACAGATAAACAATAACAACAAACTTAATTCTTTACAAATCCAACCTTTTAAACATCTTGGTTGACTTCCTCAAATCCCTCCCTTCTGAGTTTCCTTGTAATTAAAAGTAACAGCTTTCCAATATCATTATTAAACTAAAACAATTTCCAATTATAGTCTATCTTATTCACTTTTCTTAAAATTCTAAATCCCATTTATTTAATTATGATTTAATTTAATTCTAGGCCTATTTGTTTATTTCAAGTAATTTCTAATTTTTATATTACAATATTCAAATAGTCCTTGAATTTCCTCCAGTCCTCTTGAAACTCCTCTTCTTTCTGGATTCTTCCAGTCAGGTCAGCTAGCTCCGAAAAGTCCATCATCTTCATCTGCCAATCTTCCACTGTGCTTCTGTTCTTTCAGGAGCTCAGAGGTTGGGCTGCTCAAGAGTTTTCTTCCACGCTGCCATGCTCCGAATTTTGTCTTTGTCAGAGCTCTTAAAGAGGCCACTTTTGAAACAACACCTTGTTGCCGTTCCAGTTGCAGTTCCTCTACCGTATTGGCCCAAATATAAGCTGCACTTTCCCCCCAAATTCTGACTGTGAAAAGTTAAAGTGTGACTTATATTTGCAACTTTACGGTATGGCGCCAGGAGCGCGTGGCAAACGGCGCCAGGAGCATGACAAAACAGGGCCCGCCCCATGCATAGTCCCCCGCCCTCTCCCCCAAGACCGGGAAGAGAGAACAAGGAAGGCGAAAGGCCATCGGCAACGCAGTGGAGTCCCGTCCCCCCTCCCCAATATGCAGCCAGGAGCAGTGAGGAATGGAGCGGCTTATATTTGGGTATTGTTTTCTCTCCCCCCCCCTCTAATTTTAAAGCTGCAGCTTATATTTGGGTTCAGCTTATTCGGGCCAATACGGTATGTGAGTTGTGACAGTACAAACTCAAGCGGACAACAATCTAGATTAAAAATGGCCACAACTTTATTGATTATAGGTGTAAGTGGAACTTTGGCTCAGGCACTGGGTTTATACCCATTGCAGCCCTCTGTTAGAGGGCTGGAACCACTTCAGCGTCAATGCCACAGATTATGGCTTCCCCAAGACGTCCACCTGCTGAGTTGGCCAGCCAAAGGCTTCTGCTGGAAGCCCTAAGGCCCATCTGCCCCATGCTGGCCTCTAGGCAGGAACATCCATCGAGACCCCCTCTGATGAAGTACCCCAAATACACCACGGATACAGTATTGGGTGATGGACCACGTCACCCCACGCTTGAAGACTAGGATTCCACCCAATTCCTAGACTAGGATTCCACCCAATGCCTTAACCACCTAAACTTGTGAGGGTTTGCTATGAGGAAGGCAAAACCTCCAGACCAGCCAATTTGTCAACAAGCAAATTCCAAAGGGGCAGCTTTTGAAATGCTGTTGCATTGGCAACACCTTGTTGTATATTTATATATATATATATATATATATATATATATATATATATATATATATATATATATATATATTTGCTTTCGTAGATTTTCACGGGTACAGGAATGCAGGTTTTGGTGTCCTCGGGTGTCTTCCCGTGTAAAAGATGGGGTGTTTAGGCGACGTTTCGACGAGGTCTCACTCGTCATCTTCAGGCTGGTGCTTTCGGCTTCTTGTTACTGGAACAGAGCAGGATCTCAGTGTTTGAGTTCCTATAAATACTGTTGAGGAGGTGTGTTGTATAGCCTCCAATGTTCTGGGCAGAGAGGAAGTTCCCAGGCTAGTGTGCCTTTTCTTCTTTTGTTCCTTAATTACTTGAGGGATATCTTGAGTGATTTCTTGAGTGATATCCTGAGTACCACTTAGGTGGGTCATTAGGTGTGGATTAGTTGCTAAGGCCTTTGTGTCTTGACCTCTTGAACTTTGTGAAGAGTTTTTCTGAGAAGATGGCTGTACTGAAATTAGTTGTGCTCTGGCTTGGCTTCGTGTATAGGGGCGAGCTGTGGTTTTGTGGCCTGTGCCAGCCAGATCTGTGTAGGGATTGCAGGGGGGTGCAGCATCCGGAGGTGCCACCATGGTTTGGCTACTGGATGGTGTCTGTAATTTATCTGTGGAGAGGGTCTGGGTTTGGATCTGGTGTGGTTGATTGGTGATGGCGTTCTGTGTGCCTCTGGCTTGCTCAGTGCCGTACCAGTGTCCTTATATCAAGGGCACTACAGATAAAATTAGCAAAATCCTCCATAAACACAATATCAAAACAGCCTTTTGCACCAACCAAAAAATAGCCAATATCCTCAGAAACCCCAAGGATAAAATCCAGTTGGAAAACCAAGGGGTCTATGAAATACCCTGCAAAGTCTGCCCAGCCACGTACATTGGACAAACAAACAGACGAATAAATGCACGTATTGCAGAACACAAGAATGCCGTCAAAAAAGAAGAAAAAACTTCCTCTCTTTTCCAACACATGAAAGAAACAGGACACGAAATTAATTTTGCAGATTCCAAATTGCTCTTTAACATGGAACATCACCACAAGAGAATAATCATGGAAGCCATCGAGATAGAGAAACACCCTCACAACATGAACAAGCGTGACGACACATCCCGCTTGCCAGACATCTGGAAATTAGCCCTCCCCACAAAAACTGACACCAGAGCCAGAGGCACACAGAACGCCATCACCAATCAACCACACCAGATCCAAACCCAGACCCTCTCCACAGATAAATTACAGACACCATCCAGTAGCCAAACCATGGTGGCACCTCCGGATGCTGCACCCCCCTGCAATCCCTACACAGATCTGGCTGGCACAGGCCACAAAACCACAGCTCGCCCCTATACACGAAGCCAAGCCAGAGCACAACTAATTTCAGTACAGCCATCTTCTCAGAAAAACTCTTCACAAAGTTCAAGAGGTCAAGACACAAAGGCCTTAGCAACTAATCCACACCTAATGACCCACCTAAGTGGTACTCAGGATATCACTCAAGAAATCACTCAAGATATCCCTCAAGTAATTAAGGAACAAAAGAAGAAAAGGCACACTAGCCTGGGAACTTCCTCTCTGCCCAGAACATTGGAGGCTATACAACACACCTCCTCAACAGTATTTATAGGAACTCAAACACTGAGATCCTGCTCTGTTCCAGTAACAAGAAGCCGAAAGCACCAGCCTGAAGATGACGAGTGAGACCTCGTCGAAACGTCGCCTAAACACCCCATCTTTTACACGGGAAGACACCCGAGGACACCAAAACCTGCATATATATATATATATATATGCAGGTTTTGGTGTCCTCGGGTATCTTCCCGTGTAAAAGTTGGGGTGTCTAGGCGACGTTTCGACGAGGTCTCACTCGTCATCTTCAGGCTGGTGCTTTCGGCTTCTTGTTACTGGAACAGAGCAGGATCTCAGTGTTTGAGTTCCTATAAATACTGTTGAGGAGGTGTGGCCTCCTATGTTCTGGGCAGAGAGGAAGTTCCCAGGCTAGTGTGCCTTTTCTTCTTTTGTTCCTTAATTGCTTGAGGGATATCTTGAGTGATTTCTTGAGTGATATCCTGAGTACCACTTAGGTGGGTCATTAGGTGTGGATTAGTTGTTAAAGCCTTTGTGTCTTGACCTCTTGAACTTTGTGAAGAGTTTTTCTGAGAAGATGGGTGTACTACATTTAGTTGTGCTCTGGCTTGGCTTCGTGTATAGGGGCGAGCTGTGGTTTTGTGGCCTGTGCCAGCCAGATCTGTGTAGGGATTGCAGGGGGGTGCAGCATCCGGAGGTGCCACCATGGTTTGGCTACTGGATGGTGTCTGTAATTTATCTGTGGAGAGGGTCTGGGTTTGGGTCTGGTGTGGTTGATTGGTGATGGCGTTCTGTGTGCCTCTGGATCTGGTGTCAGTTTTTGTGGGGAGGGCTAATTTCCAGATGTCTGGCAAGCGGGATGTGTCGTCACGCTTGTTCATGTTGTGAGGGTGTTTCTCTATCTCGATGGCTTCCATGATTATTCTCTTGTGGTGATGTTCCATGTTAGAGAGCAATTTGGAATCTGCAAAATTAATTTCGTGTCCTGTTTCTTTCATGTGTTGGAAGAGAGAGGAAGTTTTTTCTTCTTTTTTGACGGCATTCTTGTGTTCTGCGATACGTGCATTTATTCGTCTGTTTGTTTGTCCAATGTACGTGGCTGGGCAGACTTTGCAGGGTATTTCATAGACCCCTTGGTTTTCCAACTGGATTTTATCCTTGGGGTTTCTGAGGATGTTGGCTATTTTTTGGTTGGCGCAAAAGGCTGTTTTGATATTGTGTTTATGGAGGATTTTGCTAATTTTATCTGTAGTGCCCTTGATATAAGGAAGGAGGGCCATGCCATTGTTTTCTTCTGTGTCTTGGTTTTTGGGGGGTGTTTCTTTTTGGATTAGCTTCGTAACCCTGTTTTGCTGGTATCCATTGGCAATTAACACATTTGAGAGATTCTGTAACTCAGTTGTCAAGTGGTCTTTGTCAGCCAGGCGTTTGGTTCTGGAGATGAGAGTCTTGGCTACGGAGTTTATTTGTGCAGGGTGGTGGTGTGATTGTGCATGTAAGTAGCGGTTGGTGTGTGTTTTTTTCCGGTAGATAGTGTGTCCTAGGGAGCCATCAGGTTTTTTGTAGATTAGGACGTCAAGAAAGGGAAGTTGGTTGTTGGCTTCTATTTCCATAGTGAATTGTATTTTGGGGTGTAGGCTGTTGAGATGTGTGAGGAAGCTGTCCAGTTTTTCCTTCCCGTGTGGCCAAATTACAAAGGTGTCGTCAACATATCTGAGCCAAAGTTTGGGTTTGTGTTCTGACTTGTCTAAAGCATTGGTTTCAAAGTGTTCCATGTACAGGTTTGCGATGACCGGTGAGAGGGGTGATCCCATAGGTGCTCCTTCTATCTGTTTGTATCTTTGTCCATTGTGGATGAAGTACGTGTTGGTTAGGCAGTGGTTGGTCAGGTCCAAGATGTATTCGGGGGGATTGTATTTGTTTTGAATGGCTGTCAAGGCTTCATTAATGGGCACTTGTGTGAAGAGAGATACAACATCGAAGCTCACAAGTAGGTCATTGGGATGTAGGTTTTGCTTCTTTATTGTTTCTATGAACTGGAAGGAGTTTGGAACGTGTGAAGAGATGGATTCTGCATAGGGCTGGAGTTGCTTGGCGAGAAATTTAGCGAGATTTTGTAGAGGTGAGCCTATGGAGCTGACTATTGGTCTGAGTGGTGTTCCTTCTTTGTGTATCTTGGGGAGGCCGTAGAGTTTGGGGCATCTGGATGATTTTTCTCTGGGGATGATTCTTAGCTGGATTTCTTCACTGATAGGAGAGGCTTTTATTTTGGATTTGGTGGTTTTTTCCAGGTAGGTGGTGGGATCTGTTTTTATAGGTTGGTAGGTAGGGTCTTGGAGTAGATTTGATAGTTTTGCTTGGTAGTCCGATGTGTTCATCACAACAGTGGCATTACCTTTGTCTGCTGGGAGAATGATTATGTTGTTGTCTTTCCTCAGGTTGGTGAGTGCTTTCTGTTCTTCTTTGTGTAAATTGCTTCTGGGTGGTTTGCTGGAGCAGAGGATGTTGGTGACTTCAAGTCTGATTTTATTGGCTTCATCTGGGTTGATTTTGGTTAGGCTAGCTTCGACTCCGCATATGATGTTTTCCGTGGGGATGCGTCTCGGGGCGACTGCAAAGTTGAAACCTTTGGAGAGTACTTTGGTTTCAGTTGAGGTGAGGATCCTGTCTGATATGTTATGTACTGTTTGTTTCATGGGTTGTTGTGGAGGGTGGCTGGGCTTCTGGCGTTTCTCTAGTTTGTGGAGTTTGTTGGTATGTGTGTCTGTCTTATGTGAGGTCTCCGTTTCAGCTCTCCAGACGGCTAGTTGTTTGCATTTGTCCCAGAGTGCAGGGTGGATTTTGTTACAGAGTTTGAGGTGAAGAGTGAGCAGATCTTTGTTGGTTTGGTTTAGTAGGTATCTTTTCTTGTGTAGTTCGTTTCTGATTAGGGATAGTTCAGTTCGTTTCAGGATCCTTTCGGTAGCTGGGGTTTTAGAGTGGAATTTAAGTTGGAAGCTTGTGGGAATTAAGTTGTTGTCTCGGCAGTTGCGTAGGAACAAGAGATCACATAAGATGGTGGCTCTTCGGATTTCTAGTTTCTCGTAGGTTCTTGTCAGCTGGAAGGTTTCCTCCCCGTAGAGGTGAGATATTTGCTTTCGTAGATTTTCACGGGTACAGGAATGCAGGTTTTGGTGTCCTCGGGTATCTTCCCGTGTAAAAGTTGGGGTGTCTAGGCGACGTTTCGACGAGGTCTCACTCGTCATCTTCAGGCTGGTGCTTTCGGCTTCTTGTTACTGGAACAGAGCAGGATCTCAGTGTTTGAGTTCCTATAAATACTGTTGAGGAGGTGTGGCCTCCTATGTTCTGGGCAGAGAGGAAGTTCCCAGGCTAGTGTGCCTTTTCTTCTTTTGTTCCTTAATTGCTTGAGGGATATCTTGAGTGATTTCTTGAGTGATATCCTGAGTACCACTTAGGTGGGTCATTAGGTGTGGATTAGTTGTTAAAGCCTTTGTGTCTTGACCTCTTGAACTTTGTGAAGAGTTTTTCTGAGAAGATGGGTGTACTACATTTAGTTGTGCTCTGGCTTGGCTTCGTGTATAGGGGCGAGCTGTGGTTTTGTGGCCTGTGCCAGCCAGATCTGTGTAGGGATTGCAGGGGGGTGCAGCATCCGGAGGTGCCACCATGGTTTGGCTACTGGATGGTGTCTGTAATTTATCTGTGGAGAGGGTCTGGGTTTGGGTCTGGTGTGGTTGATTGGTGATGGCGTTCTGTGTGCCTCTGGATCTGGTGTCAGTTTTTGTGGGGAGGGCTAATTTCCAGATGTCTGGCAAGGATAAACTCTGTAGCCAAGACTCTCATCTACGGATAAACTCCGTAGCCAAGACTCTCATCTCCAGAACCAAACGCCTGGCTGACAAAGACCACTTGACAACTGAGTTACAGAATCTCTCAAATGTGTTAATTGCCAATGGATACCAGCAAAACAGGGTTACGAAGCTAATCCAAAAAGAAACACCCCCCAAAAACCAAGACACAGAAGAAAACAATGGCATGGCCCTCCTTCCTTATATCAAGGGCACTACAGATAAAATTAGCAAAATCCTCCATAAACACAATATCAAAACAGCCTTTTGCGCCAACCAAAAAATAGCCAACATCCTCAGAAACCCCAAGGATAAAATCCAGTTGGAAAACCAAGGGGTCTATGAAATACCCTGCAAAGTCTGCCCAGCCACGTACATTGGACAAACAAACAGACGAATAAATGCACGTATCGCAGAACACAAGAATGCCGTCAAAAAAGAAGAAAAAACTTCCTCTCTCTTCCAACACATGAAAGAAACAGGACACGAAATTAATTTTGCAGATTCCAAATTGCTCTCTAACATGGAACATCACCACAAGAGAATAATCATGGAAGCCATCGAGATAGAGAAACACCCTCACAACATGAACAAGCGTGACGACACATCCCGCTTGCCAGACATCTGGAAATTAGCCCTCCCCACAAAAACTGACACCAGATCCAGAGGCACACAGAACGCCATCACCAATCAACCACACCAGACCCAAACCCAGACCCTCTCCACAGATAAATTACAGACACCATCCAGTAGCCAAACCATGGTGGCACCTCCGGATGCTGCACCCCCCTGCAATCCCTACACAGATCTGGCTGGCACAGGCCACAAAACCACAGCTCGCCCCTATACACGAAGCCAAGCCAGAGCACAACTAAATGTAGTACACCCATCTTCTCAGAAAAACTCTTCACAAAGTTCAAGAGGTCAAGACACAAAGGCTTTAACAACTAATCCACACCTAATGACCCACCTAAGTGGTACTCAGGATATCACTCAAGAAATCACTCAAGATATCCCTCAAGCAATTAAGGAACAAAAGAAGAAAAGGCACACTAGCCTGGGAACTTCCTCTCTGCCCAGAACATAGGAGGCCACACCTCCTCAACAGTATTTATAGGAACTCAAACACTGAGATCCTGCTCTGTTCCAGTAACAAGAAGCCGAAAGCACCAGCCTGAAGATGACGAGTGAGACCTCGTCGAAACGTCGCCTAGACACCCCAACTTTTACACGGGAAGATACCCGAGGACACCAAAACCTGCATTCCTGTACCCGTGAAAATCTACGAAAGCAAATATATATATATATATATATATATATATATATATATATATATATATATATGGTTTTTTTAACATATCATTTTCAACAGTAATTAAACATACTTTTACATCTTATTCAAATTTTTGACTTCCATCAATCCTGTCTGAAAATTTTCCAATCTAATCTTTCAGTGTGCATTTCTTATCTTCCCTTTTACATTTCAAACTCATAACCAATATCTCTATCTTTTTCTACTTTGTAACACTTCATATATTTCTCCTTACAAAACTTTTTGTAGTCCTACTAGCATAATTTGTTGATTACAGTTGCTCTTCATATAATTCATATACTTCTTCCAATCTTCTGTAAATCTCTGGTCCCGCAGGTTTCGAATCCTTCCTGTCATTTTGTCCAATTCTGCATAGTCCATTAATTTCGTCTGCCATTCTTCTTTCGTCGGAATTTCTTCTTGTTTCCATTTCTGGGCTAACAATACTCTTGCTGCAGTTGTTGCATATAAAAACAATTTAACATCTTGCCTATTAATGTCCTGACCTATAATACCAAGTAAAAATGCTTCTGGTTTGTTTTTTTTAAAAAAATGTATATTTCAACATCTTTTTCATCTCATTATATATCATTTCCCAATAGTTCTTTACTTTTTTACATTCCCACCACATATGATAAAATGTTCCTTCTTTTTCTTTACATTTCCAACATTTATTATTTGTCTTATACATTTTCGCTAATTTCACTGGTGTAATATACCATCTATACATCATTTTCATCATATTCTCTTTCAAAGCAACACCTTGTTGTCGGAGCCGTGGCAGCAGGGCTCTTCCTTCTGATGCCTGATCACTTGTTTGACACTAAATTTGCAAGGGCTTCTGGTACGGCACTGAGCAAGCCAGATGAGTGACCTCACTTTGCAGGTGGCCAAAATGCCTTGACGCTGTCACCCAGTCGTAAATGCTCGGCCTTTGGTTTCAGAGATCATTTGCACAGACAACATTTGTGAACTGTTTCTCTCAAGCAACCCCAGGAATGCAGCCATTGAAGGAAGTCTGATCATGCAGAGTTCGCTTCCTGTTAGGGATTCGTGTTGCATTCAGCCGCTGAGCATTTCCACCCATATTAAAGGTAAAGGGTAAAGGGACCCCTGACCATTAGGTCCAGTCGTGACCAACTCTGGGGTTGCACGCTCATCTCGCTCTATAGGCCAAGGGATCCGGCGTTTGTCCGCAGACAGCTTCTGGGTCATGTGGCCAGCATGACTAAGCCGCTTCTGGTGAACCAGAGCAGCACAGGGAAACGCCATTTACCTTCCCGCCGGAGCGGTGCCTATTTATCTACTTGCACTTTGGCGTGCTTTTGAACTGCTAGGTTGGCAGGAGCAGGCACTGAGCAACGGGAACTCACCCCGTCACGGGGATTCAAACCACCGACCTTCTGATCGGCAAGTCCTAGGCTCTGTGGTTTAACCCACATCGCCACCCGCGTCCACCCATATTACACACATGCAAATCGTTACCTGAAAGCAGAGTCTGTACCTTTCGATGTGCTGGGTCAGATCTTAGCCTCTTCCACCAGCATCACCTGACTTGCCCTGGACCACGCAGACCCAATTTTTTATGGGCCTGTGACCATCGGAATACAAATTTCACCAACATACATTTTTATCTCACCCGTGTGTGCGAGGAAATGGCATCTCCTTGAAATTCCCTTCCTTTCTGAAGCACATTTTCATTCTGAGGTATTACGGTGCTTCTGATAATGGCAGAAAAGATAGTTGCACACCTTAATGTTCCAAGTGATGTATGTCAAATTGCAGTGAGCATTTCAGAAATGAGCTCAGTTCTAATTTTTCTCATTCACTGCGAAACGTTTAGGGTGATTAATCTTGCTAAAATGCCAGTGGAATCCTTTATGATCAGGACATCCATTTAACATTTTTCAGCCATTCTGATCACAGGAATCATGGCTGATGAGCTGTGGCTACACATTTGCAGAGCTGCAGGCACATGCTACAGTTTCCCCTTTTAATGTCGCCCTCTGTGATAATCAGGGTGCGTCGTATGTAGCCCTTGGCTGGCCCATAGGATATGCCATAGTCATCGCACGCTCAACTACAAATCTCAAACCTCTTCCTTTCTTCTTTTCTAACATATTCCCATTTTCAAACAAAGATTGTGTGCAGTTAAGCTCTTGTACCATTTGCACGTATTGCATTTCTATACAGTCTTTTGGAGAGTTTTATTTAAGCTGTCCTTTGAAAGATGTTTGGACACTCTCCGGTGAAAATGTAGCTGCAGGAGACAATTTGGAATGGGCAGGGAAAGGTCTGAGCATCCTCTGCTTTTGTGCACCTAAAGCTACTTATCTTTGTTCCGCATTCTCCTCCCCAAGGATGCTTTTTTCTTTCAAAATAATAACAATATGTGGGGATTCTCTGATACATAATTACACACATTGTATGTAATTATCCTCCCAGCCAGGGGTAGCGGATCTTTGTCATCCAAAAGAACACGGTCCCTTGTAGACAATCTTCTGGTGGTCCCTTGCCAGTCTTGGGCACAACTGGAGAGGAAATGGGTTGAGTCGCGGATGTGATTCCTACCTTTCTCAGCCACACAAAAGCCAGAGGTTTCTAGAAAACACTTACATGCACCTTTCTCCCAAGGGTGGTTTTAGGGCAGCACGGCCGGTTCCCCCCTCACTGGGTGCCAAGCAGAGAGGGCACCTGGCAAGTAATTGCCCAGCTGTGGGAAAGAGGAGACAGGGTCCTAGAGTCCTCCCACCTCCTGCTCAAAGCCTAGTTAGTGTTTGCCAAGCTATGATAGCCTGGGACTCGGGCTCGGACTTGGAACCAGAGGAGTCTCAGTCCGCACCGGATCCTCTGCCTCAGGCAGCATCTGAACCGAGTCTGGGGCCTGATTCTGAAGAGCCCCAGTCTGCACAGGTTCCCCTGCAACAAGCGCCAGCTGGGCCGAGTCAGGGGCCTGAGCCTGCCCTGGCTCCAGATGCGGGGATTACTGCGTTGCCTTCAGCTGGGCCATCACTTACAGCTGCTCCACTACCGTTTGGGTCAGGGGAGGCTGAGGTGACTCTTGGGTCTAGTAACCCACCGACGTCTCCCAAGCTGCAGAGACTAAGGTCTGAGAGAAGGAGAGACCTGAGTACTCGCAGGAGGAGTGCTCGGTTTTGGGCGACACAGGGAGGTGAGTCACTGGGGGATCAGGACCGGCCGTTACCCCATCAGAGATAAAAGGCTGCCAGACCCCGCCCCAGGTTGCAGGAGCAACATTGCTGTTGCCTGCCTGTTACCCTGTGCCTGACCTAGCCTAGTTTCCTGCCTTGGCCCTGTTGGACTGTCTCCTCATGGAATCCTTGGATTCGGGACCGGACCTGGACTGCTTTGCTCGGGTTAACCCCCGGGCCCAGCACACAAGCTTTGGTAAGGAGGTGGGAGGCCTCAAGGACCCTGTCAGAGCCCTTGTGCCTCCTTCCCAAAGCCCACCGTGGCTTGAGAGCCAGTGTGGTGTAGTGGTTAAGAGCAGTAGACTCGTAATCTGGTGAACCGGGTTCGCTTCCCCGCTCCTCCACATGCAGCTGCTGGGTGACCTTGGGCTAGTCACACTTCTCTGAAGTCTCTCAGCCCCACTCACCTCACAGAGTGTTTGTTGTGGGGGAGGAAGGGAAAGGAGAATGTTAGCCGCTTTGAGACTCATTTGTGTAGTGATAAAGCGGGATGTGCTGGTCCCGGGGGGAAGGTTACTGTTAACAAAGTCAAAGTTCAGTCCTGAGTTACTAGCCTGGTAATAGTCCACAAGGTGCGAGGCGAGGTCCGAAACAGGGAGCCGGGCGGGGACAGGAACACTCGAAGATCAGAAGCAGGGAGCCGGGCGGGGAACAGGAACACTGGAGGAACAGGACTGGATGCTGGCCGAAACAGCTCTTCAATAACGACGTTGCTCCCGCAACCTGGGACTGGGCTGACTGGCCTTTATCTTCTCTAAGGCCAGGGGCGGTCCCGGCCCCCAGGAGCCCCGCCTCTCCTGGCCTTAAAGCGAGCACTCCTCCTGGGAGAAACCAGTTCCCTTCGCCTCTCTGCCCTAAGCCTCTGCAGTTCAGGAGAGGCCGAAGGGTTACTGGGCCCTGGGGGAGGCTCACCTGTAGACACTGAGTCCTCAAGCACCTCTGGGGCCAGAATGGATTCACCTGGTGCCTGCTCCTGAGGATCTGGCACAGGTGCAGGCTCCTCAGAATCTAGGCCTTGCCCCAGTTCAGCCGGCCCTGGAGGCGGGGACTCCTGTGCCGGCTGGGATTCCTCCGGTTCGCTCTCAGAATCGGAATCCCAGGCCATCACACAGGATATCAAATCCAAACTCCTCCTCCTCTTCTTCTTCTTCTTCTTGAGGGCTGGGGGTGGGGGAGAGTACAAATTTTGGCCAAGCTCAGGGTGCCATAGTATCAAAGTCAGCCCCTGCCTCTCCATCCTCTACCCTGGCAAACAAGAGGGATTAGCACTGTTCAATGGCACAGCCCAGCAAAATGCACTCAGGGAGTATCTGCAGTGAAGTCACTGAATCGCAGAATCATAGAATCATCTAGTCCAACCCCCTGCAATGCAGGAATCTCAGCTACAGCATCCATGACAGTGAGGGGATTGGCCAAGAGAGAGGGTGGGTAGCCTAGGGGAAATCCCAAGGGCTGGATTTGGCCCCTGTGCTGGAGTTTCCCCAGCCCCAGTCTCAGCAAACAAATACAAACATGATGTCATAAGTGTCTTGGTAGGGATGAGGACCCTGGCGCCATTAAGCCAACCCATTAATTAGTACTTCATCGACAAAAAAAGGTATTTCAATCTATCTGCTTACTCTTGCCTATTGATCTTAGCACACTAACAGTTTAAATATTGATTACTTAAGAAAGGATATTCAGAAAATAAAAACAGGTGGAGACCTGTTCAGATCTGCTAGATAACACTATATGTTTTAGAGGACTGCAAGGAAGCTGCAGAGAAGGGAACAGAAATAAAATCTAAATGCAACTGTTTAAAGTATGGAAGATGAGACTGCAAGGAGAGGAGAAATCAAAGGAAGGGAAGCAATTCCCAGCAATTCCCTGCAGTCCCTGGTGCTGCAGTCCCTGGTGCTTATCCCCCCCAAATCTGTTTGGGAGCACCCCAAGCCTTCTGAGCAGATATTTTAGGGGGTCTACTGACAGATGCCTGCCATCAGAATAGGGGAGAGCATGAATACCGGACTGTCTTCCAGCATTGTGCAGACTGTGTATTGAATTTGACATGTGAGGATGTTTGCTAGTGCTGTAAAAAAATGTAAAGGACCCCTGGACAGTTAAGTCCAATCAAAGGCGGCTACGGGGTGTGGCGCTCATCTTGCTTTCAGGCCGAGGGAGCCGGCATTTGTCCACAGACAGCTTTGCCGGTAATGCAGCGAGCAGGACTAAACCGCTTCTGGCACAATGGGACACCGTGACGGAAACCAGAGCGCATGGAGATGCCATTTATTTTCCCACTACAGTGGTACCTATTTATTTACTTGCACTGGTGTGCTTTTGAACAGCTAGGTTGGCAGGAGCTGGGACGGAGCAACGGGAGCTCACCACCGTCACAGGGATTCGAACCGTCGACCTTGTAGTGGAAATGCGGAAGACAATTGTATTTCGAAGAGTTAGGTGGCATGTCCCTTTCCCTTTAACATCCCCAGTTTGATTCTTGTGTTTCACACACCTGTCGGGAGTTTCTTGGGTTCTTCTGTATTGCAAGTGCTGGCTGGATGTCTGGCTGCAGGTAGTGGGATACTCTCAGCTGCTCTGTATTAATTCCATCTCAGGGTCCTGGGCTAATCAGGAGTAATGCCAAGTGCACTTGATTACATCAAGGCAGGCTATAAAAGTCATGTGTGGGAGGGGCCTGGTGAGCTTCTGCTCAGATCAAAGGATCTGATGCTGGGAGACCGACGGTTGGGGTCCTTTTCCTGCTTCTCTACCTGGGGCTCTGGGCAGCTGAAGGGGAGATTGGGTAGCCCCTGTCGGGTATGTTTTATTTTATGCTTTGCATGCCTGCTGTTTATTTGCGTGGCGAGTTCCCGCCTCCCACCAGTAGAAATAAAGACACGAGACACCATAATTAAGGTTAATGGGCTAAAATTGGCCACAACTTTATTGGTTACAGGTAATGAGCGGTATTGGCTTAGGCATTGGTCCTAATCAATTATCTGGCTTCAGACTGTCTGCCTGAGAGGCCGGGAAGGCTTAACACCAGCAGGGGGAGCCCTGCTGATGCACATCAACTAGGCACTCCCCCCCGGGGGTCACCACTTGGGGGCGTGCCTTGGGCCCTGGCTTCCATAGGCTTCAGACGGGGCCACACACCCCGGAGTCCTTTACCGGACTACCCTTCGCAACTGGGGGAGGTGATGGCGCTCCTCCCCCCCCCCCATTCATCTACATAACAATACCCCGACCAATGCCTAACCGCCACACTGTTTATTTGTTAATAAAACTGTTGTGATGGCCTGGGATTCCGATTCTGAGAGTGAACAGGAGGAATCCCAGCCGGCACAGGAGTCCCCGCCTCCAGGGCCGGCTGAACTGGGGCAAGGCCTGGATTCTGAGGAGCCTGCACCTGTGCCAGATCCTCAGGAGCAGGCACCAGGTGAATCCATTCTGGCCCCAGAGGTGCTTGAGGACTCAGTGTCTACAGGTGAGTCTCCCCCGGGGCCCAGTAACTCTTCAGCCTCTCCTGAACTGCAGAGGCTTAGGGCAGAGAGGCGAAGGGAACTGGTTTCTCCCAGGAGGAGTGCTCGCCTTAAGGCCAGGAGAGGCGGGGCTCCTGGGGGCCGGGACCGCCCCTGGCCTCAGAGAAGATAAAGGCCAGTCAGCCTGGTCCCAGGTTGCGGGAGCAACGTCGTCATTGAAGAGCTGTTTCAGCCAGCATCCAGTCCTGTTCCTCCAGTGTTCCTGTTCCCCGCCCGGCTTCCTGCTTCTGACCTTCCAGCGTTCCTGTTCCCTGCCCGGCTTCCTGCTTCTGATCTTCGAGTGTTCCTGTCCCCGCCCGGCTCCCTGCTTCGGACCTCGCCTCGCACCTTGAGAACTATTTCCAGGCTAGTGACTCAGGACTGAACCTTGACTACGGTAACAGTCACCTTCCCCCCGGGACCAGCACAACTGTTTTGGTTCCCCTTCCACCTCCTCATTCCTTTTGTCCTGATATTCTTGGAAAGAACTGCTGTATTTAGCAACACAGACCTTCTGATTGGCAAGCCCAAGGGGCTCAGTGGTTTAGACCACAGCGCCACCCATGTCCCTATGTGCCAATGTAGTCCCTGGATGGAGAGCCAGCAATGGCTGCAAAGGTTCTTCTGGCCTCCTTCCCTTGGCTGTCCAGTATGAAGTGAGTTATCCACTGCAGATAACTCAGAGACAGGAGGGGTCTCACTTCCCAAATTCTTCCATGTCTACATAAGAAGAGCCCAGTTGAATTAGGTCAAAGGAAGGGACAACAATTTTGGTTTCTCATTTCCCCAATCTTCGGCCCTCTACATTTGCACATCAGCTTAAGATTTTGCTGGGCAAAAGCACTCCTGCTCACAGCTGACCCCCAAGCATCAGATCACAAGGCCAGGAATCCTCCAAAGCCACAAACTTGATCTTTTACAGGGACTGCAATCCTGTCCCGGCACCAGTAGGCCTCCTAGCAACCTTTAACAGTCCATGAAAAAAAGAGTGTGTTTCAAATGTGCTTTAAAAGTAGAGAGTGTTCACAGCTTATGTCTAACCCTCTCTACTACAGCACGGTTTTGCTTCAGTTTTGCATTGTTGTCAAATGCAGTTCCGCAGAATTGCTGAGAGAGCAAATGTCCTCCCGTCTGTTAACCTGGGTAAATAAGAGGCTAGCGTTAAACTCCCTGCTCCAACTCTGCCTCTTATAACCCTGCCCAATTACTATAAAGCAGCAGTTGGCTTTTCATGTCTCTCCCTCTGGGTTCCCTTGGTGAAAGATATTGCCGTTTATATCTCCGTTGCCTAATTAAAGGGACAAGCTTGATAACCCTTGAAGAAGTAATAACTGGAAACTAATGGCTAGACACATTAAATCCCTGATGGCAGGAACTGCGTATACTGCCTCAAAGCTGGCGAGATTTGGGTCATGAAAAGTTGGCAGCGAAGGAGAGCGCATAATTAACACTCGGGTCACACAGGACTGGAACCAAATGCCTAAGTGCGTGCCGTCACCCCTGGTTGTCACTGACCCTTCAGACATGCTCTCAATCACTAGGATTTAAACAGGCAGGGATTCGTGGCAGCAAGCGCAGAGAGGCAAAGGCAGACCCAGATACAGTCGTCTTCTTTTCTTCTTCCTCTTGTTATAATTTGTAGACTGCCCTATACCCATGGGTTTCAGGGCAGTTCACAACATAAAGTGCAATGTAAAAAGTGCAAAATGCATAATAAAAATAATCAAAACAGTTGACAATACTAATGTACACAAACTAATAAAAAACACATCCTCCAACCAAAGCCCCTGAACAATACTCCAGCCCCAAAAGACAAGTACAGTGGTACCACAGGTTAAGTACTTAATTAATTCCAGAGGTCCGTTCTTAACCTGAAACTGTTCTTAACCTGAAGCACCATTTTAGCTAATGGGGCCTCCCGCTGCCGCTGTGCTGCCGGAGCACGATTTCTGTTCTCATCCTGAAGCAAAGTTCTTAACCCGAGGTACTATTTCTGGGTTAGCAGAGTCTGTAATCTGAAGCGTATGTAACCTGAAGCGCATGTAACCCGAGGTATCACTGTACAGATACAAAATCCAAATGAACACATACCATTTAAAAACAATTTAAAACAGCCCCACCCCACCCCAAATACACACACCCAAGTTCAAACTCCATCCCTGTTGAAACCAAAATTTTAGCCCAAGGGGGCTGGCCCACGCCCTCGTTCCACCCCCAAAGTGCCATCCCAAGGGGATATTCCTGTTGACAGACATTTCACTGTGCCTGTTGGGGCAACTGGGTCTCTGCTTCTCCGGCCTCAGACTGCTCTGCCTTCTGTCCTGCTTACAACCAGCCAAGGAATGGCTCTGCCTGTTGGCTCTAGCGCCACCTACTGTTGGCCTCCCAGAGTTTGCCACTTAGGGTGAAAGCAAATAAATATTGTTAGCAATTGTCCCAGGGGTTGTCAAGGAGCTGTCGAGTGAGCCCAAGTCAGCCATGGGGCATGGAAGCACTGGAGGCCTGGAACGCAATTAGCTTTTTATTAACAGAAAACACCAACACAGCAGAGTCCTCTGGTTTATCTTAATCCATCTGAGATGTTGCTGAAACCGACCACTAGCCCAGCCCTTCCCTGGACTGCCCTGCAGTGTCCCACCACCATGATCCAGCATCTAAGTCTTCTTCTGTGTCCTCCCTGGGGGGCTCATGGCTCCCGCCTCTCTTCTTCATCCAGCCAGTCCCTGACCGTGGTCCAGCACCACCACGAATGTTGTGAGACCTGCTTCACAACTTTAGGTATGTACAGTGGTACCTCGGGTTACATACGCTTCAGGTTACATATGCTTCTGTGGTGCTGTGGGTTAAACCACAGAGCCTAGGACTTGCTGATCAGAAGGTCAGTGGTTCGAATCCCCACGACGGGGTGAGCTCCCATTGTTCGGTCCCAGCTCCTGCCAACCTAGCAGTTCAAAAGCACGTCAAAGTGCAAGTAGATAAATAGGTACCGTTCTGGCGAGAAGGTAAACGGCGTTTCTGTGCGCTGCTCTGGTTCACCAGAAGCGGCTTAGTCATGCTGGCCACATGACCCGGAAGCTGTATGCCAGCTCCCTCGGCCAAGAAAGCGAGATGAGCACTGCAACCCCAGAGTCGGCCACGACTGGACCTAATAGTCAGGGTTCCCTTTATCTTTTACAAACGCTTCAGGTTACAGACTCTGCTAACCCAGAAATAGTACCTAGGGTCAAGAACTTTGCTTCAGGATGAGAACAGAAATCGTGCAGCAGCAGGCCCCATTAGCTAAAGTGGTGCTTCAGGTTAAGAACAGATTCAGGTTAAGAATGGACCTCCAGAACGAATTAACTACTCAACCCGAGGTACCACTGTACAGTCATACCTCGGGTTACAGACGCTTCAGGTTGCGTTTTTTTGGGTTACGGACTGCCGAAACCCGGAAGTACCGGAACGGGTAACTTCCGGGTTTTGGTGGCCACGCATGCGCAGAAGCACCGAATCGCAACCCATGCGTGCGCAGATGCACGGCTGAGGGTTGCAAACGCTGCGGGTTGCGAACGTGCATCCCGCACGGATCATGTTCACAACCTGAGTGTCCACTGTACATACCATGGGGTCACGGTTTAGTTTAGCTACCAGCTACCATTGTGGCACTGTGGGTAAAACCTCAGCGCCTAGGACTTGCCGATTGCATGGTCGGCGGTTTGAATCCCCGCGGCGGGGTGCGCTCCCGTTGCTCAGTCCCAGCGCCTGCCAACCTAGCAGTTCGAAAGCACCCCCGGGTGCAAGTAGATAAATAGGGACCGCTTTATAGCGGGAAGGTAAACGGCGTTCCGTGTGCTGCTCTGGTGCCAGTTCGCCGGAGCAGCTTCGTCACGCTGGCCATGTGACCCGGAAGTGTCTGCGGATAGCGCTGGCTCCCGGCCTCTAGAGTGAGATGAGTGCACAATCCTAGAGTCTGTCAAGACTGGCCCGTACGGGCAGGGGTTCCTTTACCTTTACTTTACCTTTTGAAAAGGTAAGCTCAAAACATGCTTGAAACAGCTGCAAAATTCCTCCAGGGATTGATGTATGTGTGTCAGTGATGGATCGTCTGCCAGCTGCTCATTGGTGCCCACAGTCCGTGGTGCACTGAGTAATTTTAGAATCTGGGCTTAGTGATGCTGCGGGTACCAGGATGGTACAGCATCTTTGAATGCCCATGTTCTTTCATTCACTGACTTCCCTGCCCAGGTGGGTTTAGGCATCGTCCTGCACATTCTGCTTGAGGAGAGTCCTGGACCATTTGCCCCCAAAGTCCTGTTCTGAGTAGGCTAATTTCAGTTTCTCTGCTTCTCATTTTTCCAGTCTAAAGTTAGCTCTCCACATTTCCAAATCCATTAATGATTTCTTTTTCAAAAAGTCCTCATGAAAATTAATCAGGGAACATCTCCTAAAATATGCATACCTGTAAGCAATTCTGCTTAATATATACATTTTTGCAAAGCGATGCTTCCTAATATAATACATCTTTAATATTATTTTCACCCAGAGATGCATTTTTATGCACCCTTTACATACATGAATCTACATAACTAATACTTGGCTGGAGAACATCATTGCAAAATTCAGAGAAGAGCAAATTTTAAAGGCTGGCTGTGCTTTTTGTATGCATTGTGTCCGAGAAAGTGTTAAGCAGAGAAGTTTGCCTTTAAATGCGAATGGAATTAAATCCACCCCCCATCCCTTGTGAGTGGACCCAACACTGTCCACAGACAGTGAGGAGGACATACACTGGAAAGCTGCAAAACGGGTCCTTTTAGAGCTTGCTCCAGAAAATAAACAAGAATGTGGAGAATGGAGGAAGCCCTTGCTGTTCTACAAATACAACATCCCTCTTTCCGTTTTGCTCAGGTAAGCCAACTTCCTTGGAACCAGCCTGAATTACATGAGCTGCAGCTCCACCTCGATTTCCCCCAGTCTCTCTCTGAGACCATTTTAAGGTATATTAGCTTTAATTGCCATCAGTGTCCCAATGCTATGCAGATGTGTGTTGCATTAAAGTAAATACAATAAAATGCCTGTTTTGTTTCCTAAGCAGAGCTCTTAAATGAGATCTCTGCGAATTGAAAGGCAGAATGACAAACAGGAATACATCTCCAGATGGCAGTAAAGTTCATTCAGTGTGAGCACCTGAGGCAGAAAATCAAGCTAAGAAAATTGTAACATTAAAAGCGTAGCACATGGCTGCGATTATCGTGCTGAGAGAAATGCAAAATGGCATCATCAGAAGGAAAGGGAAAACCTGGCAGATTAATAAAAGAGCAGAGAAATTTTAAGAGTGATTAAAATAAAATTTACTGAGTGTGTAATAAATACAAGGGAATAAGTAAATAATCATATTTAAGGGTGAGTTTGTTAGTTACAGAATCCATGGAATAAACAAAGCGATAACTTTGAAGCATGCTAGGGTGGCCAGATTTTAGAGCAGGAGCTCTGGATTCCAGTACCAGAGCTTAGTCCTAAAAGCCACTGAATGGGAGAGGCATGTTAGCAGACTTTGCAGATTGGAATAATTACTTCCAGTTTCTGGAGTTCAGCAGTTTTATTCATGCAGGAACTATTTACAGGATGATTGGAGATGAGAGAGAGAGAGAGAGAGAGAGAGAGAGAGAGAGAGAGAGAGAGAAAGAGCAGACATCTTGCCAGCTGCTTTTAGGAGTGGAAAGCAAGCAAAGACTACAAGCAAGTGCTGTGTAGGTAAACAGTTTCCTCTTGTGGTTTAAAGTAACACATGCATTAACTACAAACTCAAGAGAAGGAAATGTATTTGCTTTTCTCCAACAAGGCTTCAGCAACAGGGAAGATTTCAATTCTTCACTGACTAATTGCTTATATACAGTGCTTTTTTTTCTAAAAATAAATAAATGTTTAGGGGTACTCTCATTTTCCTACACATATTGAAATACTACCCATCAATGAGGCCAAACTTAGATTCACAAAATGTTTAGGGGTACAAGCCCTGCTTATATATGTATTAGGGATGGGGAATAATGCTATTGTGATTATTGTGAGCCACTTTGAGCTCAACATTTGTTGGAAAAGCAGAATGCAAATATTAAAACAAATCAAAATCAAACCTCAGGCTCCAGGGCAACACATAGCCTCTATTGAAGAAGCTTTCATAATACACAAAGTTAAAGGGACCTCTAGGTTACTCTATCTTAGACATGCAAAGGAGAGTCCTAGTGGCCTGTCACCAGATAATGACCTCCTAATTCACCACTTTCTTCCAGAAAAGCTCTTTCCATCTTCATTTTGGAATAAGAAATATCTATTTTTTATTTTAACTAATTTTGCTTGTTTGCTTGCTTTCCTTTTGAAACACCCATACAAATGACCTGTCATGTCTTCCAGCAAAGTTATTTACCGTATTTTTCGCTCTATAAGACGCACCAGACCACAAGACGCACCTAGTTTTTGGAGGAGGAAAACAAGGGGGGGGGGAAATATTCTGAATCTCAGAAGCCAGAACAACAAGAGGGATCGCTGCGCAGCGAAAGCAGTGATCCCTCTTGCTGTTCTGGCTTCTGGGATAGCTGCGCAGCCTGCATTCACTCCATAAGTCGCACACACATTTCCCCTTACTTTTTAGGAGGGAAAAAGTGAGCCTTATAGAGCAAAAAATACGGTAATTTTTCTTGTCTGTTTCTTATCTTTAGTTTCTATACCGGCCTATACCTTCGGTACTTCTTGATTCTTCCTCCTAGCCCCCTACAACTTCTGATTGCCCTCCTATCACCTTGTTCAGCATTAGCCTCTTTCTACCTTCTCATAGTAACTAGCAAACAGCCTTATTCTTTGTTTTGACCATCCCAATCCCCTGTATTCTCTACCAAGCAGACGCCAGTCCGATATGAAGGCTGCCCGGTTTCTATTTCTGCAGTAAACCAGATTCAATTACTCTGATGCTAGCTCCTCACAGACCCTCCAAGCATTCCTGTTTCCCAGTCCTGGATTTACAGAAGCTATCATGGTTTCTGATTTGATCCCGGAATGTCCCTCTTGTCTTTAGGACATCCCTATTTTCAACAGAGAACTGTTGGCGGGTATGGAGTCATTCGACCCCCGAGCCAAGGAGATAAGTAACTCTACAACTTTAGGAGACATCTGAAGGCAACCCTCTATAGGGAAGCTTTTTTAAAAAAGTTAAATGTTTTATTATGTTTTTATATGTGTTGGAAGCCACCCAGAGTGGCTGAAGCAGTCAGATGGGTGGGGTATAAAAATTCAAATAATAATAATAATAATAATATGGAATAGGACATCCCTATTTTCATCAGGGGATGCGGGTGGCGCTGTGGGTTAAACCACAGAGCCTAGGACTTGCCGATCAGAAGGTCGGCGGTTCGAATCCCTGCGACAGGGTGAGCTCCCGTTGCTTAATCCCTGCTCCTGCCAACCTAGCAGTTCGAAAGCACGTCAAAGTGCAAGTAGATAAATAGGTACCGCTCCAGCGGGAAGGTAAACGGCGTTTCCGTGCACTGCTGTGGTTTGCCAGAAGCAGCTTGGTCATGGCCACATGACCCGGAAGCTGTATGCCGGCTCCCTCGGCCAATAAAGCGAGATGAGCGCCGTAACCCCAGAGTCGGTCACGACATGACCAAATGGTCAGGGGTCCTTTACCTTTTTTTATTTTCATCAGAGAAATGTTGGAAGCTGGGTATGTCCTCAACTCACTGCTAATTCCCTATTTTAGAAAGGTCCAATTCTCCAAACAGCCCATGTGACTCATGGCTCAAGGCTCATAAAGTTATTCTTCCTGTGCACAAGTAATCAATGATATGGGTGGATGAGGAAATATGGTAAGTGGACTACTAAATAGAAGAGTACTCAACGTACTGATAATTCCAGCCTTGCTTCTACGCCAAATATATTTCTTGGGGGGAGGGGGAGGTATGGAAGAGGGAAGCAGTCAGATTATTCCAGGCTATTTGAATTTGACGGACGTTTTGCTGCGGCCCTTTCCTGTTTGACATAAACTGCACATCTGATGGCTGAAAGGCTCTGCAATCACATTTCCTGGTCATTTCTGAAGGAGTCAAGGGCATTTGCTGAGAGCAGCTCGACAACTCATCAACGGCAAACTCTTACCAGTCCCATCCTGCACCAGCGGAACGGATGGGGACAAAAAAATTGCAAACTGCCCACTAGCAATTGTTGAGCAATAACACATGTACGACCCCCACACTTTATGCAAAGATTCTGATTTATCTGACAGTTTTACACCCAGAGGGATGATGCACAGTAATTAAAATTAAAAATGTTTTGGCAGCTTAAACAAATGGCTATATAAATTACAAAGTTGTTTTTTCAAACAAAAAGCCACAGTGCCAAAATAAAGATCTATAGATAAATAAATCAGAACATCAGAAAGTTGGTTTTTTTAAAAAAAAAAAAATACAAGCATGTTTATAGGAAAGCAGCTCTTAAATGCTAGCTTTGGTTTTGTTGAGGGGAGGGAGAATTCAAGGAAAAGGGGCAGTCAAAGTGGGGCCCCCCAAAAAATGTAAAGGGAAAAAAATGGGGTGTACATTTTCAAAATATAAAATAAAAAACAAATAAAATAAAACCTACATAGAGCAACAGTGCTTTGTGTTGTGTAGGCACCTATGATGTAAGTCATGGGCCCCAGCTGCTAGCCTGCTCCCTAAAATATCCCTGGTTTCCTCCTTTCTATATATAGGGTGCCTACATTCTGCATGGACTGGTTGCATGGCAACAGGTGCAAATGGCTTGAGATACCTATGACAGTGTTTCCCAACCGGTGTTCCGCGGCACACCAGTGTGCCGTGAGACCTTGCCTGGTGTGCCGTGGGAGGGAGGACGCCCTTTGGAGGACGCCCCGTGCTTCGCGCAGCTGTCCGCAAGCCTTGGGCGCCTGGGGGAACTCCCCCCCCCCGACGCGCAAGGCTTGCGGGCGGCAGCCTGCAGCGCGGAGCGCGGGGCGCCCTTTGGAAGACGCCCCGTGCTTCGCGCAGCTGTCCGCAAGCCTTGGGCGACTGGGGGGACTCCCCCCCCCCCGGCGCGCAAGGCTTGCGGCGGCAGCCTGCAGCGCGGAGCGCGGGGCGTCCTTCGGAGGACGCCCCGTTCTTCGCGCAGCTGTCCGCAAGCCTTGGGCGCCTGGGGGAACTCCCCCCCGCGTGCACGGCTTGCGGGCGGCAGCCAGCAGCGCGGAGCACGGGGCGCCCTCCGTAGGAGGCTGCGGAGGGTGGCACGGAGCTGCCCGCGCTCCAGGGCTTCTTGCAGCTCCGCGCCACCCCCGGATCCCGGTGCGAAGCCGCGCGGGGCTGCGGAGGGTGGCACGGAGCTGCCTGCGCTCCAGGGCTTCTTGCAGCTCCGCGCCACCCCCCGGATCCCGGCGCGAAGCCGCGCGGGGCTCCGGAGGGTGGCGCGGAGCTACCTGGGCTCCAGGGCTTCCTGCAGCTCTGCACCAACCTCTGGATCCTGGCGCGAAGCCGCGCGGGGCTCCGGAGGGTGGTGCGAAGCTGCCTGCGCTCCAGGGCTTCTTGCAGCTCCGCGCCACCCCCCGGATCCCAGCGCGAAGCCGCACGGGGCTCTGGAGGGTAGCGCAGAGCTGCCTGCATCCCGAAGCCTGGTGCGCGCTGAAGAGCGCCCCCGGGCTTCACGCACCTCTCCGCAAGCCTGGGGAGACCAGTGTGGCTCCCTAGGCTTGCGGATATCAGGCTGTTCTGGGGGCTGGGGTCGGGGGAAGCTTGGGCTTCCCCCGCGCCTGCCCCGTGCCTGGGGAGGGGAAAATTTTTTTTTTCTTTATTCTCCCCCCAAAAAATTAGGTGCGTCTTATGGGGCGGTGCGTCCTATGGGGCGAAAAATATGGTAGTCAATATAGGCACAGAGTTAAATTTTTTAACATTTTCTAATGGTGGTGTGCCTCGAGATTTTTTTCATGAAACAAGTGTGCCTTTGCCCAAAAAAGGTTGGGAAACACTGACCTATGAGATCCATAAATTACCATATAGCATATATTCAACACAAAAATCAGTGACCATTTGTTGTTGACAAAGGTCAGCTGGACATAGAAAGGGCCCCATTACCTTCAGGAGCTGAGGGCCTCATCAAACCTAAATCTGGCCCTGACTGGTGGGGAAAACAGGGACATTCCGGGATCACATCAGAAGCTGGGGTGGTTTTCATAATTCCGGGGTTGTCCCTGGAAAATAGGAATTAGCGTCATCCCTGTTTTTTAGTCCTAACTCGGGAGGTAAGAGAAATGCATTCTGGACCCTCCAAGTGTCCCTATTTTCCAGGGACAGTCCTGGATTGACAGAAGCCGCCCCGGTTTCTGATTTGATCCCGGAAATGTCCTGCTTTTCCTTAGGATGTCCCTCTTTTCATTGGAGAAATGTTGGAGACAGTTTCTGGGAAGGGGACAATTGCCAGATCCAATGCCAGTGTGCTGGTCCCGGGGGTTAATCAAGAGGCAAGGTCCAAGTCCAGTCTGTGGTCGATGAAGCAATAAGAAGGCAGGCCGTAAAAGTCAAAGCTGGGTGCAGGGCAGGGTTCAGGCAAGAATTCACAACCACCAACGTTGCTCCTGCAACTTGGGACTGGGGCTGGCTGGCTTTTATCTGCCCCAATCCTCTGGTGACTCGCCTCTCCTGGCCTGGAGGTGAGCACTCCTCCTGCGGGAACTTAGTTCCCTCCGCCTCTCTGCCCTGAGCCTCTGCAGCTCAGGAGAGGCTGGAGGGTTACCGGACCCAGAGGCAACCTCAGCTTCCTCTGATGGGGCTGAGAGTGGAGCACCTGGAGGCAATGGGTCCTCCATCACCTCAGGAGCCAGCGCAGACTCAGCTGGTGCCTGCACCTGAGGATCCCGCACTGGTGAGGACCCTTCAGGCTCAAGCCCCAGCCCCGACTCAGCTGGTTCTGGAGGCGGGGAATCCTATGCAGGCTGGGATTCCTCAGTTTCAGCATCCGAGTCCGAATCCCAGGCCATCACAACCAGCATCTGGCATCTGTGGGGAGATTCTGAGGACCCAACACTTGGGCAGGACCTGCCGTTCCATGGGAGAGCACTGTGGGGAATTTGAAATAGCAGCTGAGCGCAAGCACCACCAGTAAACCACAGCCAGGGACCTACCAGTGGCGAAGCTACCTGCTCCAGCACTGGGAGTGGCGTACATCTGGGGCAGTGGCTGGCGCGCGTCCCATGGGGCGTGGTGCACATCCCAGGGGGTGTGGCATGCGTCCCAGGAGGCATACTGCACAGCCTGTGGGGGGCATGGCACACGTCGGGGATGCGCAGCAAGCGCCGCGCATCCTGGGGCATGTGCGGTGAGCGGCAAGTGGCAAGCTGCCTGGGGGTGCATTCCAAGCGCCCCAGGGATGTGTGGTGATTGCTTAGCATCCTGGTGGTGGGGGCAGCTGCAATGTCACCCCCTCCATGGCACCTGGGGCAGACCGTCCCCTCCGCCCCCATTTTCATCTCCCAGTGGTAGCAGGGGACCCATCAGAAGACTCAGACCTGGAACTGGCCCTCTGGGGCTAGTCAAATCTCAAGTTGATCCACTGAACTCAGCCCTAGATAGGAAACAGCAGTAATCTTGAAGTGACTCATTCAACCAAAGTTCAAGCGCATCGGTCAACCGCTTGGCACCGCTCTGTGATTAATCGCAAGCATATTTATTTCAGGGTTTCTTTTTCTCTTAATAAGCAAAAATGATAGGTGTAATAATATGGGCACTGCCAAGTTGGGTGTTACTGGATAACCTCTAATAAGTTTAAAGAACCATTATTTAAAGGACTCTTCAAATTATTTCAAGATTAAATTCCAGACAGGGCATTAAAATGCGTAATCTTCCACCTGCATAATGTCATCGGAGAAATAGCTCTTCCTTGCTTATGAACTGCTTCTGTTTAGTAAAGATATAAAAAATGTGCCCAGTTTTTAATTCTCCAGACAGGCACCACAGAATGAATGCACATCACAAAGGCAAAAGAAACATGAGCTGTTGTTGCCTTTTAAAAAGCCTGTGCAGAACTTAATAGCAGCATGCTGACACACTTGACATTAATCAGTGTTTATTTAAAAGCAAGCCAAATGATTGAAAATGTTAAAAGTGTCAAGAGGTAAATTACAGGGAATAGACATATTGGAAAAAAATGAAACGATATAAGCCAGAATGTAATAATTTAAATCCAATACACACACATACACCTCAGGCTTGCCTGATTAATATTTCCCATGGAAGGCTTTCATGTTTTGAAATATAATCAGATTTGCATGATTCTGCAAGTTGGCTTTTTGATATAAGAAAATAATAAACAAATACATAATTCTAAGAGCATCTTACCTGTAGGACCATTATGATCAGACTAATCAACCCAGCCCTGACGATGCTGCAACATGGCTTAGCTTTATCTATGTTCATGTCAGAGCAAGTAATTATGATGATGCGGAAGGAACAGGGCTGCAACACATGTCTTATCAGGAGGTGATCCTAATATATGCCACGTTATCAGAAAATCCCGAACATTATTAGTATATGATAGCACGGTTTGAGCTTCACTTGCAAAATCCAAGAAATACAGAGCTTACCGAAGGCATTACCCTGTGGGCAGTAGACAGAGATGCTCATTTACCAAGTGGTCATTTGCCTCAGTGTGCATATAACCCTGCGGGGAGCCCCTTGCCCATCGTGCCCATCCAGATGGCAAAGAGGGTTTTTACCATGCTCAGCAACCATGTTCAGAAATGAAGTGGGGCTTTTATCAACTCCCTGCATCAGAGCTTTCCAAACTGTGTTCTGCGACACATTAGTGCGAGCGCTCCAGTTGGAGAACAGCTTTTACCAAAGGTGTCATGGGTTTGGAAGACGCTCAAACTCAAGACTCAAAGGGAGAAATGCGCTAAGAGGAAGGCACGCTTGGCAAACCCTCACCGTGATCAACTCCCGCCCAGAAACCAATGTCCCCACTGTGGAAGGACGTGTGGATCCAGAATTGGCCTCCACAGTCACTTACCGGCTCACTGTTAAAACCATGTTTATGGAAGACAATCTTACTCGGCTACGAGGGATCGCCAAAGAAGAAGTGTGTGTTGGTGTGTCCAGGGAATGCTTCCTGCACTCCTCCCGGGGCTGGAAAGGGGTTGGTTTAACCTCCAGTTTGCTAGTAAAATCGAATTACTGTGTCGTGAAATGATGCCTGTCTAAAAAGCATGTCAGCAACATGAAAAGTTTGGGAAGCTCTGTCCACATAGTTCCCTTGAAATAATTCAAGCTGCAAACCTAATCTCTCAGAACTTTGTTTCTGCTCTATTTCCCGTTATCTCTGATACCACTCTTAACTCTGCTCAGAGTCAACCCAGTCAGATGGGCAGGGTATAAATAAAATTACAGTGGTACCTCAGGTTACATATGCTTCAGGTTACATACGCTTCAGGTTACAGACTCCGCTAACCCAGAAAAAGTGCTTCAGGTTAAGACTAACATATACAAAAACATAATAAAACATTAAATATTTTTTTTAAAAAAACCAGCTATACAGGGCTGTCTTCAGATGTCTCCTAAAGGTTGTCTAGTTACTTGTCTCCTTGGCTCGGGGGTCCAACCCCTCCAACATTTCTCTGATGAAAATAGGGACGTCCTAAGGAAAAGCAGGACATTCTGGGATCAAATCGGAAACTGGGATGGCTTCTATAAATCCAGGACTGTTCCTGGAAAATAGGGACACTTGGAGGGTCTGAAGTAGGACACATGGGTGTTGCAACCCACATTGCAGAGGAAGCGGGGTCTAAAATCCAAGATGGATGGATTGCAGGGTTGGGCCGCAGCAATGCGGTGCCGACACAGTTTTTGTGTGGTAGGAGAAAAGCATAGCAACACACTTTCTAATTGCCATATGGTTTGGAAGGAGCTGGAATTAAGGCAGGGGCTGAGGAGGATAGGATGGCAGTGTTAGCAAGCACTTTCAAACGTTTGCATTCTAGGCATTCAGAAGCAGTCGGCTCTCTCTTTTTTATATCTCCCGCATCTGTTCTGATTATCTCTCTTTCTAAATGTGCGCAATGTTCCAAAGCGTGGCAGCCTGATGGCGGGGAATGAAAGGCACCGTCTAGCAGGCATGCTGTCTGTGCAATCTCATTCATTTAAGTGGAGGCCATCTTTCATTTTTGAACCAGAGATCTGGGTACGACACCCACACAAAAGAGAGAGATTATTTTAAAGAATAGTTGTAGCGGGACACTTATTTTATTTCTGCAAAGTTTGTAGAAATGAGCTATAGACAGAAACAATATTTTTAGCCCTTCAGCAGAAGAAAAACCTGTTCCTGTCTGTGTGATGGCTTTTGAAACATCTCATGCTCAATCGGTAGAGCATGAGGCTCTTAATCTCAGGGCTGTGGGTTCAAGCCCCACATTGGGCAAAATAATCTTTGCAAGACTAGATTCTATGATTCTGTGGCTTCAGTTTTCTACTCTATAATCTATTAGCAAATGTTCACCTCCCGCCTGCATTCGCTCCATAAGACGCACACACATTTCCCCTTACTTTTTAGGAGGGGAAAAGTGCGTCTTATAGAGCGAAAAATACGGTAAAAACAAAAACAAAGGAGTTGAATGTTTGGAGAATGCAGCAGAAAAGTGATTTAGTACATTCCTTACACCGTCAAACCCATTCTTGAGTTTGTGACTGATTAACTGCACTCATTTTTGGAAGGCTGTTCCCTTACTAAAAAAAATCCCAGTTTACAGTGCTTACTCACCAGAAAAGTGCATATGGAACTTGTCAGGTGCTGTTGCGGTTGCTCGAGAGTAACCAGGCAGGACTCCGACCTGTCTTTTACAGGCTTTATTTGGGTGCAAACTATTTACAGTGAAGAGTGTCATAAGTTCATGTCTGGCTCAATTGCTAGCGGAATCTGGGAGTGGTCTGTTTTTGTACCTCCCCCAATATAAAAGTTTTGTCACCCCCAGCCTTTTCCGCCCCTCCCTGCACCTCAGACTACTGCACATGATGGGCAATGGCAGTGGCGTGCTTCCCGCCTCTCCGGCTTGCTCAGGCTCTTCCTAACATCCTCTGGTCCTTGCACCTCTTCTTCACTGGAGGTGGGGTTTTCCTCCTCGCCGGAAGAGGAACTGCTTTGCAAGATTTTCGGAGGCTTCCGGTAACACAACTGCTCTTCTATCTCTCACCTCTGACCCGATGGCAGTTCCCTCACAGAACTGCCACTGAATTAATATAATAATGATAATAATTTATTATTTATACCCTGCCCATCTGGCTGGGCTTCTCCAGCCACTCTTCCAAAAAAATATTAAAATACTGTAAATACATCAAACATTAAAAGCTTCCCTAAACAGGGCTGCCTTCAGATGTCTTCTAAAAGTCTGGTAGTTGTTGTTCTCTTTGAGATCTGGTGGGAGGGCGTTCCACAGGGAGGGCGCCACTACCAAGAAGGCCCTCTGCCTGGTTCCCTGTAACTTAGCTTCTCGCAGTGAGGGAACCGCCAGAAGGCCCTCGGTGCTGGACCTCAGTGTCTGCGTAGAACGATGGGGGTGGAGACGCTCCTTCAGATATACTGGACCGAGGCCATTTAGGGCTTGAAAGGTCAGCACCAACACTTTGAATTGTGCTCGGAAACCTACTGGGAGCCAATGTAGGTCTTTCAAGACCGGTGTTATATGGTCTCGGCGGCCGCTCCCAGTCACCAGTCTAGCTGCCGCATTCTGGATTAGTTGTAGTTTCCGGGTCACCTTCAAAGGTAGCCCCACATAGAGCGCATTGCGGTAGTCCAAGCAGGAGATAACCAGATCATGCACCACTCTGGCGAGACAGTCCGCAGGCAGATAGGGTCTCAGCCTACGTACCAGATGGAGCTGGTAAACAGCTGCCCTGGACACAGATTTGACCTGCGCCTCCATGGACAGCTGTGAGTCTTTGTTTTCTTTGTTTTAGTTGTCTGATCTATCAATTCAATTTGTATATTTTTAATGAATAAAACAATACTAAGAAGAAGAAAAGTCTGACACTTTTTTTTAGATTAAGAATAGTCTCAGCGTACATTCTCTTAGAAGAGGCATCCTTCCCTTTGTGAGAAAATGGGTGCTAAACGTTTTTTTTAACTGTGCCAGCCTGAAAGGGTTTGTCCAAAATGCTTGCGAAATGAATTCTAGAAATGCATCTTATTCTGCTGTCTGCTGGAGACGTGGAAAAGATTATCTTCTGTCAGGAGCTTCAGCCCATTGAGAACGACTTGATTAGTAAACGAAAGGGGCGAGATTTAGGTTATCATATCTTGGTCGAACACTTACAAAAGCAGTTGGGTGCTCTTTTGTGTCTTTGAAATTGGGAGGAATTGCAGAGATTTCCAGTAAATGAGATAATCAATGAATTTGTTCTCCCTCAGCTTGCTTGAACAGGTGAGTCCGGCTTCCTGTAATGGAATCTCTTTTGACATCTCTCCAGTCCACAATCATAGAGAGTCACAGAATTGCAGGGTTAAAAGGGACCCTAAGGGTTCTCTATGCGGGTGGCGCTGTGGGTTAAAACACAGAGCCTAGGACTTGCCGATCAGAAGGAATCCCAGCGATGGGGTGAGCTCCCATTGCTCGGTCCCTGCTCCTGCCAACCTAGCAGTTCGAAAGCACGTCAAAGTGCAAGTAGATAAATAGGTACCACTCCGGTGGGAAGGTAAACGGCGTTTCCATGCACTGCTTTGGTTCTCCAGAAGTGGCTTAATCATGCTGGCCACATGACCCGGAAGCTGTACGCCAGCTCCCTCGGCCAATAAAGCGAGGTGAGCGCCGCAACCCCAGAGTTGGCCACGACTGGACCAAATGGTTAGGGGTCCCTTTACCTTTTTAAGGGTTCTCAGGTCTAACCCCCTGAAATGCAGGAATCACAACTAAAGCATCCAGGACATATGACCATCAAACCTGACTTCTCAGGTGCCAGCTATCATAGCAAAAGCCAGATATTTTTAGGGGTGCATCATAACTCCTCCCTTTCGCGGCAGATCTCACTTGTCTAGCTAAAGAATCAACTGGAGTTACAGCTGTATTCTGAAACCATGAATGGCTCGCATAAATGGCTGACTGCAATTCTAAACCCACTCACTGCTCAAGCCCTCCTGAACACGCAGAAACTTATTTCTGATTTAAAAATTTCAAGCATTTGTACTGCAGGTGTAAACAATTTTGCATATTGCAAAGCCCCTCTCTAAGTACCTTTCCGATGCTTCAGAACTGGGGAAAGGCTTGCTCCCGTCTTGGCTGAATTAGTTCTCAGTCTCAACCTCTTAGCTCGCTTTATAAAGATCCCATGAAAAAGCTCTCTTTCTAATCTCTTTCAATAAATTTGGCACCTGGAGATTGTCAGTACTAGCAACTCGGTGTGAGTGGCAAGAAAAACGGAAAGAATCTCAGCCTCGCCATTTTATGTGACATTGAAACCACACCATAGAATATTGAGCTCAGCTACAAATAAAATGTTTTAGGTGTGTTTTAAGTGCAATATACAAGGTGACATTAGATGGTGATGGTTAGCCTTTGGAAAATTTTATGTACATTGGTACCTTGATTCTCAAACGCCTTGGTTCTCAAACACCTTGGTTCCCAAATGCCAAAAACCTGGAAGTAAATGTTCCAGTTTTCAAACGTTTTTCAGAGGCCAAATGTCCGATGCGGCTGTCGGCTATTGTTTCTGGGGCACCTGCACCAATCAGAAGCTGTGTCTTGGTTTTGGAACATTTCAGAAGTCAGACAGATTTCTGGAATGGATTGAGTTTGGCACTTTTGTTTTTGCTATTTATTTTGCATTTTTGTTTTTGAGGCTTTTTCGGTTAATTTGTTTTTGTGACTGTGTGGAACCCAGTTCAGCTACTGATTGATTGATCGTGTGACTGCGGAAATGGATAAAAGCCCCTCCCCCATCCAAACAATGACTATCATCAGTGCAAGTATGGGGGGAAATAATTTTAATTTTTATCAACTGCAATACTGTCTTATTTATTTTATATTACAGTACATTGATTATTGCTTTCATTTTATGGATCAATGGTCTCGTTAGATAGTAAAATTCATGTTAAATTGCTGTTTTAGGGGTTGTTTTTAAAAAGTCTGGAACTGATTAATTTGTTTTTCATTACTTTCTATGAGAAAGCGCGCCTTGGTTTTGGAACATTTTGGTTTTGGAATGGACTTTTGGAATGGATTAAGTTTGACAACCAAGGTACCACTGCATTTTTAAAAACGCTTTTTAAAAAAGCATTTTCAGAACCTTTTTTTATATGTGTGTAGATTCCACCTAAGACAGCCCATAACCAAGAGCTGGGTTTCTGTGCTCCAGCCTCTGCTTCTTTGGAGCAGCTGTAATGAGGAGATGAGAAGCAGGGACCTCCTGGTGAATCAACTTGTCATTCCACCCACAAGGGACAAACTGTGGCTCATTGGAACAATGGCTCATTGGAACAAAAGCGGATTTGGGATAGTTTATGATCCTGGCCAGTTTCAAAGAACTTTAGTTTAAACTAAACTGCACCGTCTGACTGTAACAAGGAAGTCCAGTTAGATTAAGAGTCAATTTACAATATTTTCATCCTGGCTTCACTAGAAGACACAGGAGTGGGACATGGGAACCTGAGGCCCCTTCCCATAAAGCCAAACTATGGAAGACCCTACAAGGGTCCCTATTTTCTGAATTTATAGAAGCCGTTTCCTTAAAGTAAGGTAAAGGGACCCCTGACCATTAGGTCCAGTCGTGGCCGACTCTGGGGTTGTGGTGCTCATCTCGCTTTATTGGCCGAGGGAGCCGGCGTACAGCTTCCGGGTCATGTGGCCAGCATGACTAAGCCGCTTCTGGCAAACCAGAGCAGCACACGGAAATGCCGTTTACCTTCCCGCCGGAGCGGTACCTATTTATCTACTTGTCCCTTAGCACACCCCTATTTCCATCAGAGAAATGTTGGAGGGGATGTGCACGTGGTGTCATAGCATTTGTTCTTCCCAGAGCTGGAGACTTGCGTTTTTCCTCAAGGAAAGCTCAGAGTCTGGCCCCGCTGCTGACTTTGAACCCAACACCCACCCACTCACCCCCAGCAGCCCAGGCTGAAAGAGCATGGGGACAAGGGCCCCATTATAAACACATACAAGGTGTGACCAAAAAGTAGGGTGAATCACCCCTGTATGGGATAATGGGAACTGCTGGATTCGTGGAGACACCTCGGAGGCGTTTGTCCGTATCTCAGCTAATATATGCGCACATGGCTCGGCATTTGTTGACAGGCCTACATTCATGCGGTAGCGTTTACTACTGTAGCTGTTAATAGTGCAGTGCGTTGCGATTGAAAAGGGAGCAGAGAGTCGATACGAAATCAGCATCGGAAACCCACAAAATGCTCACAATTATGTACAGAGATGAAGCTGTAAATCGAAAGACAGTGTATGAGTGGTTTAAGCATTTCCGTGAAGGGTGGCAAGCCATCGAAGATGACACCCAGTCTGGCAGACTGTTGACGAGCAGAACGGCAGCAAATGTTGACCGAGTTTGTGAGTTATTGATGCGGGATCGGCGTTTGTCCATCCGAACAATGGTGGAAGAATTGCATATTCCACGTGAAATCGTTGCTGAGGTCACTGAGTTGTCCCACCCTCCATATACTCCTGATCTGACCCCAGCGGATTTCTTTCTTTTTCCAAAACTGAAATCTGCACTGAAAGGGCACAGAATTCCCAACATTTCACACATCCAAACTGCTGTGACGAGGGAACTGAAAGCAGTACGGAAAGAGGACTTCTCCAGAAGTTTCCAACAATTCTATGAACGTTGTCAACGGTGCATTGTGTCAGAAGGAGCCTCCTTTGAAGGCCTGTATGTACCATATTTTTTGCTCTATAGGACAAACCGGACCATAGGACGCACCTTGTTTTAGAGGGGGAGAACAAGAAAAAAAAAATCTCCCCCTCTCTGCTCAGCGCCGCAGCAGGAGAAACGGAGTCCCTTCCATTTCTACTCCCACTTGGCTGAAGGGGCGCTACGCAGCTCTCCCTCTGGCGGCTATCCCTGGAGCCTGCGGAGTGCAGTGCAAGTTCCCACTGCACTCCGCAGGCTCCGTGTTCCTTTTGCTGAAGCCGGAAGAGCAAGATTCTCCTGACTTCAGCGAAAGGAACCTGAAGCCTGTGGAGCGCAGGCTTTAGGCAGCTATCCCTGAAGCCTGGAGAGCAAGAGGGGTCAGTGTGCACCGACCCCTCTCGCTTTCCAGGCTTCAGCGAAAGCAACACGAAGCCTCCGGAGCGTGGAGGGAGCACTCCCTCTGTGCTTCGGAGGCTTCACGTTGCTATCGCTGAAGCCAAGGAGCCTGCATTCACTCCATAGGACACACACACATTTCCCCTTAATTTTTGGAGGGGAAAAAGTGCGTCCTATAGAATGAAAAATACGGTACGTTCAAATATTTCTCTCTGTCTGATTTCTATGGCCAGTCACCGAACTTTCCAGTCACACCTTGTATCTTAGCGGCTGGAATGGTTTTTTGGGAGGATGTGGTGTTAATTGTGGCTATTTGCAATCTAAGTACATACTGGTTTGAAATGGATTTTTTTAAAAAAGTTTTAAAACAGTTTTATGGGTTTTGCTTTGCTTTGCTTTTGCATACCACAGGTGCATTTGCATTCAACATATAACACAGATATCTCAGATTTGAACATGATATTACCCGGGTTGCTTTCTGCCCTTTCTGTGGTTATTTCTGACTTGAATGAATGAAAAAAGCACAAAACAAAAATTTCCATATGAGTCAAAGCCATCAAAGTGCATGCAAAGCCAGAGGAGGTGATCAGTTACTAAAAGCCACACGGCTGCCCCTATTTCAACACACACAGACACCAGCCACTAACTTTGCAACAGATTAGTCCTGTTTATGTTTTTTAAGGGAAGGTTATAAATAGGGGGTGGGCAGGGCAATGTGTATTTAGCAAATGCGTGCAGATGGGAAGCCAACAGATGGCCTTGCACTTTATTTTGTATGCACAGCCTTACATTTAAATTAAAAATTTCCATAATTAAGACGAAGGTCTGCTGCGACGCTAGCTAGTTTGCCTGGGATGGCATCATATATCACAGGTATCATTAGGCAACATTTTCCTAACAAGGTTCATAAACCTATACAAATTTTGCTACTTCCCTAATGTAAGCTCAGAAAGCAAATAAAATATGGCTCACGGAAGCCGGTGGTGGAGGGGAAGACGGAAACGCACTTTATCTCATCAAGACATCTCCCTGTGCCATCTGGTCCTTACCTGTGTGTAACGGAATAATCTGCCACTTGACATTAAAAAGAAGAAAGAACTCCTTTGAATGGATTTGGAATGGTTTTTCCAAAAGAAATATCGGCCCGTAGGTCACTCCCATCCCAAATTAGATGGGCTTCATTGCCAGCTTTCAAGGTGCTACTCCAGAGGCGTAGCAAGGTCACGTGGTACCCGGTGCATTTTTTTTATGCCACCCCCCCATTGCAATTTTTGGGAATGTTGCCTAGAATAGTTGAGCTTTTTTTTAAGGGAAGGTTGGCCGTGAACCAGATACGCCCGCAGATCACGCAAATCCGACTATCGATCACATAAAACCGTGTCAGCGCCACCAGGTGGGGCTGCCATACCCACCAGCCAGGGCTGCGAGCAACGACCGCCGAGGGTGCCAGCACTGCCTCGCCAATCTGCCCAGGGGGCTTTGTCACCCCCCTAGGCATGACACCCAGGGCGGACAGCACCCCCTTGTGACACCCCTGTGCCACTCATGATGACAGAGAGGATGTGTGCAGAGGGAGGGTTTGTGAAACCAGCTCTACCATCAGGCAGGGGGAAGTGGCAGAGATGTCTTGGACCAGCCTCACAGAGTTGGATTTCGCAAGGTCTGCCTGGGGCTGAGACAGGTTTCTGTGCACAGACTCTCCTCCACCCATGGAAGGGAACCCAGACCAGTGCTGTGATGGAGCTTATTCTGCTCAACAGGGCAGAGATGGAGCGTGCAGACTCAGAAGTGTCTCATGTGTCTTTTCCAGGACACCTGTGCAAAGTGAGCATGGTTGCCATGGGGGGAGAAGATGTCCACTTCCTTTCTCCTTGCCCCCTCACCAGCGTCGCTTGCCTTCCCTTTCAGCCAAACCTCACCTGCTCACCTTACAGGCCAGGCTGGGCCAGCTCCACACCTGCTGTGTGGCCACTTCCCTCCTCCTTGGACTCTGATGCTAACAAAGACAACATTGCAGTGTTGGTGTGAGGAGTGCAGTGGCAGCCAAACAGGGTGGTTGCTCAAGAGACACCCGTTGACCCAGAGCAGCATGCCAGAAGGGTTGGGAGATGCCATGGGAACCAAACCAGCCTTGTCTTCCTCCTCTGTGCTTCCTTCTGGAAGTGCCACGGTGGAAGGAGGAAGAGGATTGGGGCCACGGGGAACAATGCAAGTTTTCCTTCTTTTGGGGGGTCCCATCCTCTGACAGCAGCCACAAAATTAAAAGATGCCTGCTTCTTTGGAGAAAACCTAGACAGCATCTTAAAAAGCAGAGACATCACCTTGCCAACAAAGGTCCGTATAGTTAAAGCTATGGTTTTCCCAGTAGTGGTGTCTGGAAGTGAGAGCTGGACCATAAAGAAGGCTGATCGCCACAGAATTGTTGCTTTTGAATTATGGTGCTGGAGGAGACTCTTGAGAGTCCCATGGACTGCAAGAAGATCAAACCTATCCATTCTGGAGGAAATCAGCCCTGAGTGCTCACTGGAAGGACAGATCGTGAAGCTGAGGCTCCAGTACTTTGGCCACCTCATGAGAAGAGAAGACTCCCTGGAAAAGACCCTGATGCTGGGAAGGATTGAGGGCACAAGGAGAAGGGGACGGATGAGATGGTTGGACAGTGTTCTCGAACCAACTTGAGTTTGACCAAACTGCGGGAGGCAGTGGAAGACAAGAGTGCCTGGCGTGCTCTGGTCCATGGGGTCACGAAGAGTCGGACACGACTAAGTGACTAAAAAACAACAACAAATCCTCTGGTGTGAGACAACTGACTCACTCCACCATGTGGGACCAAAAAACACCCATCTTTTGGTCCTGCACGGCCAGAGCACAGGAACCAAAGTGGGACATTTGGGATTGTGATCAGAAGCAGGGACGACTTTGGCCAATCTGGGGTGTCCCAGTTAAATCGGGGTCTGGCCTTAGCCTTTTCCCCTCCTGTTTATCTGCTCAAAATCACCCCCCCCCCAGGGTTGCCATATATTTACCCCATAGATTAGAAAGCATTCTGGAGCATACGGGGAGCAGGGGTGGGTCAGTCTTTAGCAGGCCCTCCCCCCTCCAAATCACATGGCTCTGGATATTAGGATGACCTCAAGACTAGACGTGGGCAGCTCTATTGTAAAGAAACCCTAGATTTAGGCTTTGTATATCGCCACCCGAGAGGCAGGCTAATGGAGGCCTATGTTTGCCCCATAAGGCATGATGCTCTCTGGTCGTGAGCAACCAGAAGGCACCTTCAGAGTTTTTACACGTTCTTGACATTTAGAGCAGTGTACCTTACCAGAGCTATCCACTTAAAAAAAGAAAAGGAATCACCTGCCTGCCTCTGGCATCCCCACTGATTGTGCCTACAGAAACATCTGCTCTGTGCTATGCGCTCTGAATGTTAAAATCCCGAGGAGGAATTCCCAAACATCTAAGCTCACATTTAGATTCTGCCCTGAAGCTCCTTCGCTTCCAGAGCACACACAAAATGAGGCTCGTATGCTTTCACTTAATGCTCCTTATTTTGAGTTAGTTTGGTAATACAAGAACAACTTTCCCTTTTCTGTTTTAAGTGGTCTCTCTCTGATGATGCTCAGTCCACAGGGTTCAACGCACCCAGAATATGGGAAGGGTCATGGTTTTCAAGAGATTCCGCTTGGGGTTCATGTTGCATCCTATTGACCAGTAGTCATTTCTCACTAGGGCCATGGGCTTTCAGCTACAAACTGGGCAAGGCAAACTGAAGGCCAGGCAGTCAGGAACTTGTAGGAAAACAAGCAATGAAACAAACAAATCAAGGAATGGTGACAATGATGTCTTATCCTCACTTCCTCTTGTCCTGCTGCTTAAACTCTCCCTCTCCCCCCTTGCAACCCTGAGAAAACCACTCTTTAGAGCTCAATTAGAGCAATCTTGACCTTGCTCTGGGAAAGGAACAAGGCAAAGGGAAAGCACTCGGATCTGTGCCTTCTAGGTCCAGGATGAGTGGAAGTGCGGGTGAGCCCTTATTCTCATAATATCTTGCTTTCTTTCCATAAGTATAAAGGTAAAGGGACCCCTGACCATTAGGTCTAGTCGTGACCGACTCTGGGGTTGCAGCGCTCATCTCGCTTTATTGGCCAAGGGAGCCGGCGTACAACTTGTGGGTCATGTGGCCAACATGACTAAGCCGCTTCTGGCGAATGAGAGCAGCACACAGAAACGCCGTTTACCTTCCCGCTGGAGCGGTACCTATTTATCTACTTGCACTTTGACATGCTTTCGAACTGCTAGGTTGGCAGGAGCAGGGACAAAACAATGGGAGCTCACCCCATCGCAGGTATTCGAACCGCCGACCGTATACATTGGCTCAAAATAGTACTTAACCCCCCCCCCCCGATTTTCAGTGGCTCCAACCAGAGACTCCTTTTCACTCTTCACTCTCAAGGATCCCAACCCTTCACTGGATGACAGACTAAGGGATCTGTGAGAGAGAGTTTGTAGCCTTGCTGGTAAAGGTTACGGACAGGGAAAGCATAACTTTCAAACAAAAGCCACTGCTTTTGAGAGAGAGAGATTTCCTTGGGGGAAAAGACAGCCTTGGATCCTTGGCACCTTCTATCCCAACACAACCACACTCTCCCACAACCCCCTGGCAGAGGGTGGTTTCCTTGGGCAGGTGGGCACATGTGGGTGGATCTCCTCGCGCACCACCCTTTCTACCAGAAGCACACACCCCTCAGCCTGAGAAACAGCTATGCGTAAGTCTGAGAAGAGGACAATGTCCACAGCTGGGGTGGCACATGGGAAGAGTGTCCTATTTGTGGAAACATGATTCCCTGCCAAACAGCTGAGCAGCAAAAGTGAGTGGTGGGGATGGCTTGGTGTCAGGAACCTTGCTGAGGAGGGCTGCACTGAGGAGGAATGGTGAGAGCCACCCCCTCCTCCTGACCCTGACCCTGAATTTCCCCAGGAGCAGGAGGACAGTATAGATTTGGAACAATGGTTTGCAGAGGGGCATAGTTCAGAAGGCAGAAGCTGGGAAATACTGGATGACGAACAGCTAGCAGAAGAAACACTGGGAGAGAGTTAAAATTCACAGTCTCTGGATACTATCTACCCCCCTTCCCCAAAGTCTCAGAGAGTTCAGAAAGTGTCAGAACAGAAAGCACAGAGACTACAAGCTCAGATTACAAGACGCAAGAGTGGCGTGGATTAATAGGGATGGAGGGGGGAGTAACCCTTAATTGGGAGCATCGCCATGTCTAAGAGATGTGTTCTTTGTTCTCTCACTGTGATTATTAAAGAAACTAACTGGTAAGAATTCTCTTTCATTTGATCTGCTCAAGCTGATTCCCCGAAGCCTGACATTTGGGTACGCCTGGTGCCTCCCTGCACTGAATGCCCCCAAGAGACGCATATCCACATGTGTTTTATCTCACTGCGAGGCCCGCAGTGCCTTTCCAAAGCACAAGTGGCCCCGAGTCATGTGTCCTGCTGTGTTGTGCAACAACCTCAGCCTGACCCTCTAAGAGGCCCCTGCTCCAGGCTGCGGTTTCAAGGCAGTTGAATGCGATTGTAAATCACGGTTCTGCCCAGAGGTTTGTATTTTTTGGTCTTAATTACATCTGTGCAAATCTTCATTTGTTTGTGGATGACTAATGCGTTGTGTGGGCTATTTGCATTCCCAGATGGCCCATTTCCATGGTAAGCAATGTGGAGAGGCAGATAATGGCTCTGGTATTAATACAAATGAACTGAAACAACAACAACAGCAACAGCAACAGCTCATCCTCAGTGGGAGCTGCCTGGTTTCTTCAGCAGTCCCTGCAAAAGATTACATTCAGAGAAAGCAAAGCCCCAGAGTTCCCCACTCCCTGCCAGTGGCAGCCAATGGAAGGACAGCGTGTGAGTCTGAGTAAATTTCACTAGATAAAATCACTATAAATGGTGGCTTGAAATCAAACTTGAAATCAATTTGGATTTGAGTTAGTTGGTGTTTCTCTTTCTGGGTATATGTCACATGGCATGAGGTAAGGTGTACAATATACAGTGGTACCTCGGGTTACATATGCTTCAGGTTACATACGCTTCAGGTTACAGACTCCGCTAACCCAGAAATAGTGCTTCAGGTTAAGAACTTTGCTTCAGGATGAGAACAGAAACCATGCTCCGGCAGCGTGGCGGCAGCAGGAGGCCCCATTAGCTAAAATGGTGCTTCAGGTTAAGAACAGTTTCAGGTTAAGTACGGACCTCCAGAACGAATTAAGTACTTAACCCGAGGTACCACTGTATGACAGAGATATAACTTAACAATAATAATAATTTCATTATTTATACCCCGCCCACCTGGCTGCGTTGCCACACACACACACCAAGGGTGGCCTTGAACCTTTTGAGATCTTCCCTCAACCTTGTCTCCTTCATTCGTTCCATCTTCTGAAGGACACGTTCTCCAAGGTACCATGGAGTATGGAGGGGTATGATTTTCTTTCTACAATAAAAATGTTGGGAGAGAGTCAGTCATTCGATTGGCATGTTGTTGTTTTTATGGCTTGAAAGGCAGATTTACAAGTCTTCTCCGCGTCGGTATTTTATCGCTCAGAAGTAGGAGGCAACGGAATCATAAACATCTCAGCGATTTTGAATAGAATGCAAAAAAAAAGAAGGAAAAGAAAACGTTGAGGTCCTTATAACAGCTTGTGTTTGCAGAGAGCAACAGAAGGTGTGGGGAAGAAAGACAAATACCTCCTTCAGTCGACTGCACCAGAAATCTACGCCTTGAAAGTTATTCATCATTATTTGTGATAAGGAAAATGTACGAGAAAATGCTTGCTTCTCATGGAATCGGAGGAAGGGTAGACCCCTTCTCTTCCTTCGGAAGGACACAGGGCATCGTACCAAGGCCTGGTCAGCCTTTCCTTGAAAACCTTAGAAGAGGTTTCATAACATTGTTTTTTAAACAGTCAAAATGTTTATTGTTGACAATATCAACCAGTACTCTGAAAGCTAATAATAATAATAATAATAATAATAATAATAATAATAATAATTGCAAAACAGTACTCAATTTTTTAAAATTGGAAGGCATAGCCAGCCACTGCTGGAACTAGACTTGGAAGGTTTGTGTGTCACCTCCAGACTGTCAGTATTTTGAATATACTGGAAATTTAGACTGGCAGAGTTAACGTATATTAAATTAAAGTAAAAGTAAATTAAATTAACGTAAATTCAACCAGGTGAAACAAATTCACTTAAAAACAACACCAACTTCCTGGAGTTAGGAAAGTGGCAGGGAGATGCACAGAAAAGTGTGGAATGCACAAATTATTATGGGATGACGTGCGCAACCACAACATTTGAGAACAGACCTGCTTGTACACGGGTGAGCAGGTGGACGAACGCAGCCTCTTCTGCTTGGCAATAAATGGGCAGTAACTGGGGACAGGAGAGGTTCTCCTGTGCACTTTGTGAGAGGCACAGAGCTCTTGTCCCTGGACAAAGGTCTTAGGAACCTGCGAAAGCCAATGATGATGTTACTGGCTCACTCCTTACACACACCAGGGACATGGGAAAAATTTTCCAAAGGGGAACAGTTAAGACCTTTAATGACCCCCAAGTCTTTGTTCTAGTTTTCAGCTCTACTATAGTTGTCTCAAGGTCATCTGTGCTCTTTAGCTGGCTATTAGCTTTCTGCCCCATTCCCCAAAATATATTTGTTAATTCCTCAGTCGAAGTGCCCTTAACCTTTCCAAAATTCATCACTCAGTAATGATAAATGCAATCACCTCTCCTGGCATTTGTTTAGGCTTTGAAAGAACAGTATACAAAGGTATATAAGTTATTGATCTCCAATGGCAACGGGGGCTTCTGCAAATCCAAAGCTTTCAGGATTTACAGTCGTTGGCTTTTGTGCATGATTTGAAATATGTATTCACAACAACCACTACAATCATTCTGAAGAAGCCCATATGTTGTCAACTATTGTGGAAGTGTCATGCCAAACAAAAAATGTTAGTGTGATTTTCCCCCCTCTATCTGTTCCAAACCGTTTAATCAATATGCTCATATTCCCACCCATATAAAACAAGAAAAAGTGTCATCCATGCTGAGATTGGGCTTCTTGGAGAGGTAAATTTCTGCTCCTCCATGGAATGTGCCAGGCATATTGTTCCAGATTCACCTCTCCAACTGGGAAGCTTTCTAGTAACTCTTATTAGTTTTAAAGCAATGCATAAAATAGTTTGGAACCACTTGGGATTCTCTTAAATCAGGGATGGGGAAACTGTGTCATTCCATGTATTGTTGGACTAAAACTCCCATCATCCTTGATCATTGCCCAAGTTGGCTGGAGCTGATGGAATCTGGGTTCACACACACCAGAGTTTATTCAAATCCCTGTGACAGGGTGAGCTCCCGTTGTACAGTCCCAGCTCCTGCCAACCTAGCAGTTCGAAAGCACGTCAAAGTGCAAGTAGATAAATAGGTACCACTCTGGCGGGAAGGTAAACGCCGTTTCTGTGTGCTGCTCTGAATCGCCAGAAGCGGCTTAGTCATGCTGGCCACATGACCTGGAAGCTGTACGCCGGCTCCCTCTGCCAGTAAAGCGAGATGAGCGCCGCAACCCCAGAGTCGGCCACGACTGGACCTAATGGTCAGGGGTCCCTTTACCCTTTAAAGGGTAAAGCTAAACAAACAAACAAACAAAATCATCATGGAGCCACACAATGGTTGCACTTCTATCATAATTGGAAGCATTGGAGTGTCTGTAGATTTTATTTCTACATAGTAGTTTCCTTCACATTAATTTCTTTTTCTGCAGGAAAATTCCCCTCCAGGTGTATCTGAAGTGCATGGTGACTCGCTTTATGTGCTAAAATTGCAAAATAGGCACAAAAAAGATCGGTGCAGCAATCCACGCAGCTCGACACACCTGCTCACTCTTTTGGTAGAAGAATCCCTCAAGCGGAGAGGCGGAGCAAGGAGGGCTACGTCAGAGAAGGGGAGCAGAAGGTCTGGAGAGTGAAATGGCGTTCCTTTCTGCATGGATACAGGGTAAGGAAATGCAGCTGTTTTGAAAATAGGCTGTTATATGTATGTTGTTCCCTCTGGAGTTTCTGTTGTTTCAGAAAAGATTTGCACTGCTCTTTGTGTGCCCAAGCAGAGACCACCACCCCACCCCACCCTGGCCCCAAGAGACCATCAGAAGGAATAATGACTGGTGACGATGTGTTATGGAATTAAAATTGGCCACAACTTTATTAAACCTTTCAGATGTAGGAAGACCTTGGCTTAGGAATTGGGCGTGTATCCTTCCCAGCCCCCCAGCTGGGGGAACTGGGGCTCCTTAATAGTAGTAGTAGTAGTAATAATAATAATAATAATTTATTTATTATTTATACCTCGCCCATCTGGCCGGGCCTCCCCAGCCACTCTGGGCGGCTTTCAACAAAATATTAAAATACAGCAATGCATCAAACATTAAAAGCTTCCCTAAAGAGGGCTGCCTTCAGATGTCTTCTAAACGTCTGGTAGTTGTTTTCCTCTTTGACATCTGGTGGGAGGGCGTTCCACAGGGTGGGCGCCACCACCGAGAAGGCCCTCTTCCTGGTTCCCTGTAACTTGGCTTCTCGCCGTAAGGGAACCGCCAGAAGGCCCTCGGCGCTGGACCTCAGTGTCCGGGCTGAATGATGGGGGTGGAGATGCTCCTTCAGATATACTAGACCGAGGCCGTTTAGGGCTTTAAAGGTCAGCACCAACACTTTGAATTGTGCTTGGAAACCTCAGGGTGAATGAGATAGGGGAAGGTGCACAGCAAGACAGTTGTGTATGCTGGCAGCCCACCCCATATCCCCACAACGCAGGGGAGTTCACTGACAACCTTTCAGTGTATGGCCAGTGAATTCCTATTTACAACGCCTTTAAGAGCGGATCCTGGAATCACTGCCACGGGGGGAGGGGGGAGTCACCACTTCACGCCCCTGCCCCATTTAGGAAAGATAGGCGAATGGATTCTGCCCAAGGCCTCAAACTGCCAAACTTGTGACAAATTGCTACAGGGAAGGCAAAACCTGCCAATGCAGGGGAATTTCTTCTCTGCTCTTCAACAGCAACTATCCAAAGACCGTAGCAGTGCCAGCTGAACAGAAAGGGAAAATGGTTAACCTACAAAAAGCATTAGACAAAGGGATAATTGGTGGGTGAAGCTCTGGACCGCATGTTTGCAGCTGGCTCCGCCTCCTACTTATGCAACAGGCTCCACCTCCCCGAGAAGCTGATTGGCTGAGGTTTGGAGGGAACCTCCAATGGACCAGCACAGGGAGGCAGACCAGCCCAAGCAGCTGGTGGGTCCCACATGACCGAGGTGCTGCGCATGGTGTGCTCATTCTGTCCCCTGGACATCAAGGGATATTTTGATGGACCTGCGAACTCTGATGGGTGGGCAGGTGAAGCAGAAAGGCAGAGACATCCAGGCAGGAATAAGAAGCCAGGGCCGTGGCTCAGGGGTAGAGAGCTTGCTTGGTATGCCAAGGGTTGCAGGTTCAATCCCCCAGCATCTCCAGACCAGGAGAGACCCATCTGACACTCTAGCATGCCCCTGGCCGTCAACGCAAGACAATCATGAGCTAGACGGCTTCTGATTCAGTATGTGGCACCTTCCTCTATTCCTAAGTGGGCTGCTATTGTTTCCTCTTGAAGACACCGGTATAATCATAATGTAGACTCGCATATAATTGCTCAGAGGCAAAGGCTTTTCATGAGCGATCCTGCAGCTGTCTTCAAAGTGGCTTCCATGGATGTTTAGAAACTCGAGGTGAAGAGATGGCCAGGTCCAAAAATGGGGTACTAAAGAGCATCTTTTATCTCTGAGAGCCAGTGTGGTGTAGTGGTTAAGAGTGGTAGACTCGTAATCTGGTGAACCGGGTTCACGTCTCCACTCCTCCACATGCAGCTGCTGGGTGACCTTGGGCCAGTCACACTTCTCTGAAGTCTCTCAGCCCCACTCACCTCACAGAGTGTTTATTGTGGGGGAGGAAGGGAAAGGAGAATGTTAGCCGCTTTGAGATGCCTTCGGGTAGTGATAAAGCAGGATATCAAATCCAAACTCTTCTTCTTCTTCTTCTGAAGACCCAACACTGGCAGTTTTAAACAGTTTGCAGCCTTATTCCATAATAGTTTCCTCAGTAATGTCACATACACCCCCTTCTCACAGGATTATTCCCATTAGCCGTTCATAGCGTGCGAAGAACGGTATCCGTGTTGCCTGCTAGGAATCATTAACCAGGAAAGTGGAGACCGAGCCGCACAAAGGGAGAGAGAAAAGAATCAGGAGGATGAAATCGTTTGCCGTGTGCCCACAGTTTAGCACAGTAGGTCGGGCAAATGCGCTGCCTTTCGTGGTCCATGGGAGGCCTCCTCCCCATTGATTTTGTGTCCTTCAAATGCCCTCTAGTGGCTGAAGTTCTGCAACGGAGCCATCCTTGTGCAACCCAACCCAACCCCAAGCGTAACTGAGCACTCGCACAATGGAAGCGTTTGAGTGAAAGAGCAGAGGATTCTCTGAGAAGTTCTTTCGGAAAGTGGCTCACGCCTGCTGAAGGCCCCCTCCCTTTCCTCCTGTTATCTGTGATTTATGTAATGTAATACACAACCGTGCGGCTCTCTGCTCTGCAGAGGAGAACACAAAACCAGTGGAGAGCTGGCATGCCAATGAAAGCGGATGTGAAACGGGCACCTGGCTGAGTTTCCCCGAGAGAAGATATGATAATTTACAGTCTTTCTTTCTTTTCTCCTTTAATAATAATAATAATAATAATACATCCCCTGATACATGTACTCTGCCTTTGTGCTGGTCCCGGGGGGAAGGTTACTGTTATCGTAGTCAAAGTTCAGTCCTAAGTCACTAGCCTGGAAATAGTTCACAAGGTGCGAGGCGAGGACCGAAGCAGGAAGCCGGGCGGGGAACAGGAACACTGGAAGGTCAGAAGCAGGAAGCCGGGCGGGGAACAGGAACACTGGAAGATCAGGTCTGGGTCCGGGTAACAGCAGGTACTCCACAACGACGTTGCTCCCGCAACCTGGGACCGGGCTGCCTGACCTTTATCTTCTTCTAAGGCCGGGGGCGGTCCCAGCCCCCAGGAGCCCCGCCTCTCCTGGCCTTAAGGCGAGCACTCCTCCTGGGAGAAGCCAGTTCCCTTCGCCTCTCTGCCCTAAGCCTCTGCAGTTCAGGAGAGGCCGAAGGGTTACTGGGCCCCGGGGGAGACTCACCTGTAGGCACTGAGTCTTCAACCACCTCTGGAGCCAGAATGGATTCACCTGGTGCCTTCTCCTGAGGATCCGGCACAGGTGCAGGCGCCTCAGAATCAAGGCCCTGCCCCAGTTCAGCCGGCCCTGGAGGCGGGGACTCCTGTGCCGGCTGGGATTCCTCCGGTTCACTCTCTGAATCGGAATCCCAGGCCATCACAGCCTTGCTATTAAAAAAAAGTACAACGAGAAGCTGCTAGGATGAAGATACTAGGTAAAAAAGGTAAAGGACCCCTGAACAGTTAAATCCAGTACAAGGTGACTATGGGGTTGCGACGCTCATCTTGCTTTCAGGCCTAGGGAGCCAGTGTTTGTCCGCAGACAGTTTTCCGGGTCATGCATCCAGCAGGACAAACCACTTCTGGTGCAACGGGACACTGTAACGGAAGCCAGAGCGCACAGAAATGCTGTTTACCTTCCCACCATAGTGGTACTTATTTATCTACTTGCACTGGTGTGCTTTCGAACTGCTAGGTTGGCAGGAGCTGGGACAGAGCAACGGGAGCTCACCCCGTCATGCAGATTCGAACTACTGACTTTCCGATCGGCAAGCCCAAGAGGCTCAGTGGTTTAGACCACAGTGCCACCCGTGCTGATACTAACATGCAATGAAGCAGAAGGTTGGCAAATTGGAAAGGAAGGAAGGAAGGAAGGAAGGAAGGAAGGAAGGAAGGAAGGAAGGAAGGAAGGAAGGAAGGAAGGAAGGAAGATGTGCTGTGTCAACCCCGGTGCCACAAATAGTTGAGCTGAGGTCTGAGGCCGAATAACACAGACAAGAGAACAACTTCTTGAGACCATCTGCTCCACCGCTGGGAGGATTTGAGAAACACAGATGAATTATCTATTTTGGTTTTGAGCTGTCTAGGTATGAATGCATCCCAGGGTTCAGTGCCATGGGGCTCAGCAGTTCTGTGGTCTGTTAAGAAGGCAAACTCAGAAGCTCTGTTCGCAGGAAAGAGGGTGGCCTTCTTCGCACCGCATAAAGAGGTAGAAATTAAAGCCAGCGGCGCCCTTAACAATTATGTTCTTCGCATTTGTAAATGGGAACAACAGCTCCCACACTGGCCATGTACTTCTGAATTCTTATAGAATGACTTTGCAATGTGGAGCAAGTGGGCTGGAGAAAGCAATGAAATCAGGGGATATGAAAGGGGAACAGTATAGCAAGACAAACAGGCTTCAGCTATTCTATAGAAGCAAACAGAGTATCAGGTAAATTCTTAACTGGGCATAAAGGCTTTGCTCTGCATCCAGGAAGAAGTCTTATAGTTTCATGGAGCCTGTACACACGACAAATTTCTCACTGAACTATCACTTCGGGGAAAGCACTGGTATTCCACAAACCTATATCACATGTGGTAGATTATGTTGGGTTAACAGAAGTCTAGTGTCCCCGTCAAGAGAAGTCATATTCCCACTCTATTCTGCTTTGGTCAGACCACACCTGGAATACCGTGTTCAATTCTGGGCAACACTATTTAAGAAGGATGTTGACAATCTGGAAGGTGTGCAGAGGAGGGCAACCAAGATGATCAAGGGTCTGGAAACCAAGCCTGATGAGGAACGGTTGAAGGAGCTGGGTATGTTTAGCCTGGAAAAGAGGAGACTGAGAGGAGATATGATGGCCATCATCAAATATCTCAAGGGCTGTCACATAGAAGAGGGAGAGTGCTTGTTTTCTCCTGCTCTGGAGGGTAGGACTTCAACCAGTGGCTTCAAGCTACAAGAAAGAAGATTTCGACTCAACATCAAGAAGAACAATAAGAGCTGGTCAATGGTGGAACGGTCTCCCTCGGGAGGTGGTAACCTCTCCTTCCTCCTCTCCTTCCTCCTTCTATGATTCTATGAACTTTGCCAGGTTCAGAACCTGCTGCCAATTAGGATTTCCCATCATACGTCTTTGCTGTAAAAGAGCTGGTGGTTGTTGATGGTTTGCACTGAGGTCAACTCTGAGGCTGTCCTTGCGCCTCTGCCATTTGAGATATGGCACATGGTCATGGGGGAAGAGACCTTCTTTGTTGTGGCACCTGACTTATGGGCAGTGTGATGGCCTGGGATTCAGACTCAGATGCTGAGCCTGAGGGATCTCAGCCTGCACAGGATTCCCCGCCTCCAGAACCAGCTGAGCCAGGGCTGGGGCATGAGCCTGAAGGGACCTCACCTGTGTGGGATCCTCAGGTGCAGGCATCAGCTGAGTCTGCTCTGGCTCCTGAGATGATGGAGGACCCATTGCCTGTAGGTGCTCCACTCTCAGCCCCGTCAGAGGAAGCTGAGGTTGCTTCTGGGTCCGGTAACCCTCCAGCCTCTTCTGAGGTGCAGAGGCTCAGGGCAGAGAGGCGGAGGGAAGTAAGTTCCCGCAGGAGGAGTGCTCGCCTCCAGGCCAGGAGAGGCGAGTCACCTGAGGATCGGGGCCGCCCTATGCCTCGGGGCAGATAAAAGTCGGCCAGCCCCAGTCCCAAGTTGCAGGAGCAACGTTGGTGGTTATGAATTCTTGCCTGAACCCTGCCCTGCACCCAGCTTCAACTTTTATGGCCTGCCTTCTTATTGCTTCATCGGCCAGCCCCAGTCCCAAGTTGTGAGAGCAACATTGTTGGTTGCTAGTTCTATGCAGATGACACAACCTTGATGGCAGAAAGTGAGGAGGAATTAAAGAACCTTTTAATGAGGGTGAAAGAGGAGAGCGCAAAATATGGTCTGAAGCTCAACATCAAAAAAATGAAGATCATGGCCACTGGTCCCATCACCTCCTGGCAAATAGAAGGGGAAGAAGTGGAGGCAGTGAGAGATTTTACTTTCTTGGGCTCCATGATCACTGCAGATGGTGACAGCAGTCACGAAATTAAAAGATGCCTGCTCCTTGGGAGAAAGGCGATGGCAAATCTAGACAACATCTTAAAAAGTAGAGACATCACCTTACCAACAAAGGTCCATATAGTTAAAGCCATGGTTTTCCCAGTAGTGATGTATGGAAGTGAGAGCTGGACCACCAAGAAGGCTGATCGCCGAAGAATGGATGCTTTTGAATTCTGGTGCTGGAGGAGACTCTTGAGAGTCCCATGGACTGCAAGAAGATCAAACCTATCCATTCTTAAGGAAATCAGCCCTGAGTGCTCACTGGAAGGACAGATCGTGAAGCTGAGGCTCCAATACTTTGGCCACCTCATGAGAAGAGAAGACTCCCTGGAAAAGACCCTGATGTTGGGAAAGATGGAGGGCACAAGGAGAAGGGGACAACAGAGGACGAGATGGTTGGACAGCGTTCTCAAAGCTACCAGCATGAGTCTGACCAAACTGCGGGAGGCAGTGGAAGACAGGAGTGCCTGGCGTGCTCTGGTCCATGGGGTCACGAAGAGTCAGACACGACTAAACGACTAAACAACAAGAAGTTCCTGCCTGGACTCCTGTCACGCCCTGGCTCCCTGCTTGCAAGCCTGTTCTTGACTTCACCCGACTCCCTGCCCTGCACCCAGCTTCAGCTACTACGGACTGCCTCCATGTTGCACCTTTGATCACGGACCGGACTTGGACCTTGCCTCTCGGATAACCCACAGGACCAGCACAGGCAGTGTTAGAAACTGAGATATGAAAGCTAGGAACTCAATAGCACTTTAAATTGAGGTTATGGGCGCAACAATGGAGTGTCTAGGCATGTTTTTTATAACAAGAATACAAGCTGAAAATGAATGGACTGCAGCTAAAATATCATGTTCATTTTTCACATGGTCCGGTCCTTCCCCTGCTCACCCCCCTAATATTCTGAAGAGGGTCTCTTCTCCAGTCTTCAAAGCTGGAAGTAGGGAGGCAGAAAAAGCTCCTTTCCTTCCACTCTGCAGTTTCAATCTCAAATCTTAGGCGCAGGATTGCGCCCAGAGCTCAGAAACTGCTTGGGCTAATGAAATCCCCTGTCGCAAAATGTGCCAGGAACAATGGGAGTTTCGAACACTCTCTCAGGTGAGCTCACCTGCGGCCCAGTTGGTTGTCTTTCAGGAACCAGGTGAAGAATACACTTCCTTTGTTTCCTCCGTTTTAAACTTCTCTTCAGATTGCTTTAATGCTGCAACTTTATCATTTCGTCCTTGTTGTTTTCCATTTTATTGTTGCAAGAGCATCTGCCTTCCTAGAAAAGTTTAGGTAGAAGGGCAGGATAAAAGCCTATCGCAAACAAATATCCTACGAAAGAAGCTGTGTGAGAAATCTGTCATGTGTGCGGCAGACTCAGAAAAGTTTAAGTGGACTTTACGGCAATCATTTCTGTTTCAGAAATCAGTCTAAGCTCGTGTTGCCTTCTGGCTTCATTGCTATAGTTTACAGAATATGTTCTCACTATTCTGTGAAACACCATTCAAGTGTTATTCCTGTCTACTCCCACCCACTGCAAACAGTCACACATTTTCTTATGTTGTGTTATTACAAAAAGATTTTGCAGTGAATATACCCTTCAAAAACTTAATTCAGTTGATTAGAGCATCCTAATCACAGGTGTGAAATCCTTTCTCTGGCTTTGGCACACAAAACTCAAATGGGCTTTTTAAAACTTGTGCAAAAAATGGCCACATTGACCAGACTAAATTATGTCCTCAGAAGGACGGCAGGTACCTGTTTATCAGTTAGGCATTCAATGTGTGTTTCTCAGACACATGTTTATTGAACGAGAGAGTAAGGTTTTTTGTTTGTTTGTTTGCACTGTTGATTTTAATTTAATATCCTTTTTACTTCCTTTAAATTCACTGAGTGTCATTAACATCTTTGATTGCTGAAATCATCAGCCTCTTAAGAGACAACTGCTGGAATACCTTTCCACTTCTGGGCATCCCATTGGAAAGGCTCTAGAACCAGAGGAGCTAAGCTTTAAGTCTTCCATAGTTGCTGGGCTACAACTCCTATCAAAATCCAACATCTGAGGGCCACAGGTTCCTCCCCCTTGGTTGAGAACAGGGTTTCCCAAACTTGGGTCTCCAGCTGTTTTTAGACTACAATGCCCATCACCCTTAGCTAGTCAGGGATTATGGGAATTGCAGTCCTAAACAGGTGGAGACCCAAGTTTGGGAAACCTTGTTCTAGAAGACCAGTGAGAAGAGCCTAGGTGTGTTAGGCCTAGAGAAAGGGCAGCTTTTAAAAAGTCACAGAGACCATTTCCAATGATGGCAGAATACACCTCCTTCATATGGGCGGTAAATATCCCCATTTTTAAGATACTTTAAATATTCACAATGTGTTGATAGCTCTGCACATTAAAGGTAAAGGGACCCCTGACCATTAGGTCCAGTCGCAGATGACTCTGGGGTTGCGGCGCTCATCTCACTTTATTGGCCGAGGGAGCAGGTGTACAGCTTCATGGTCATGTGGCCAGCATGACTAAGCCACTTCTGGCGAACCAGAGCAGTGCACGGAAATGCCGTTTACCTTCCCACCGGAGCAGTATCTATTTATCTACTTGCACTGGCATGCTTTCGAACTGCTAGGTTGGCAGGAGCTGGGACCGAGCAATGGGAGCTCACCCCGTCACGGGGATTCGAACCACTGACCTTCTGATCGGCAAGTCCTAGTAGGCTCTGTGGTTTAACCCACAGCACCACCCGCGTCCTGATCTGCACATTAGTGCGCTTCAAAACAGGAAACGCTTCTTAGTAGACCTGTTGTCTGTAAATGGAAGCAGCATGATTTGAGTACTACCAGCTGTCAGCCTGGAAAGAGTTGAAGCACAGCAACTCTCACGGCTGGCGCACTGGGTGCAGCTGGGCTTTGTGAGAGCACAGCCAGTCGGGAGCACATGAAATCTGCACATCAAATTGGAGGGTGATATTTGGCAAAGCGGCAGTGCAGACCATCTCCGAGGCAGCTTCTCAGCCCAGGTCTGCAGAGCAAGTCAGGGTTGGGGAAAGAAAGAGCAGGAAAGTGGTCTGTTCCCTTCTGCACCACACATTGTTCTTCCCCTCGTCCTTGAATGCAAAGTACATTGTGCACTGCACTGAGCGGTAACCACTGTGAATGGTACTGTGAATTAAAATTGTCTCCGCCAGCACCATGCTGCTATCCTTTTGCTGTCTCAGCCTTGACAGGGTTTCTGTGGAGAGACATAATAGACCATCAGAGGAGAGAAAGCCAGAGCGCCAGGGTATTGTGGAGAAGTTGTTTTAATGCGATTCCCCACCCCCACCCCCTTTTGGCCAAGCCACTTTTGCAAATTGCGCCTCCTCACTAGCATAATGTTCGCTCCGGGTCATTCTGCACGATTACAGCCGCTTCATCCGTTACATTCATCACACGCGTGTTTTTATTTGGGCATCATGGCATAATTTTGTGCATGCCACAAAGCAATCCCCTGGTCCGAGAAGCTGTGGCAAAGCATGGCTCACTGACAATGGCAGGAGCAGCCTTCAGCAATCTTCTAAGCAAGGATACTCACAGAGCTACTTAGGCTGCAATCCTAGACACACTCCTCCACTGAATGGAACAGGACTGCCTTCTGAGTAGACATGCACAAGGTCACACAGTTAAACACTGATCGGTTATATCTTAGCACCTTGAACCTCCATTTTATTCAAGCCAACAGCACCGTTAAAGGGGGGGTTCCTCCATGCTTCTGACAACTAATAATAATAATAATAATAATAATAATAATAATAATAATAATAATTTATTACCCACCCTTCACCCTAAGGCAGTGGTAGCCAAACTTGGCCCTCCAGCTGTTTTTGGACTACAACTCACATCATCCCTAGCTAACAGGACCAGTGGTCAGGGAGGATGGGAATTGTAGTCCCAAAACAGCTGGAGGGCCGAGTTTGGCCATCACTGCCCTAAGGTCATATTCACAGAAATGAGGAGGGTCCTAAAAATATGCAGCTCAGGTGTCAAAAGCCAGGCTAAGGAGGTGCCTCATCAGCATTTACTGGAAGCATTGTACGAGATGCAGCTCTGTGTTGACAGCTTAGGGGCTCCCACAGAGAAGGCCCTCTCACGGGTCGCTGCCCCACTTGAGCCTCTGGTGCCGGAGGAACTACGGAGAGGGCTCCCTCTATCAGGGGTCTGTAGGGAAGGAGGCAATCTGTCCGATATTTGGGGTCCTGAGCCATTTAGGGTTTTAATCACCAATATGAGCACCTCAGATTGGACCCAGAAACAAACCAGAAACCAGTTGCATTAGTAACTCAACTCCTGCAACCCGTTATTGTGATTTTGAGCTCATCAACAAGAACAACAAAACCAAAATGAAAACCAGAGAGTCACAGCGTTGTTTTTCTGTTTCCTTTTTGCTCTGACCCTGCAGACTTTTTTGCCTCTGGTCTTGGCCCCCCACTGCCACACGGTCCCTGAAAGGTTGTCCACGAAGTAGTGTGGTCTGCAGGCTGAAAAGTTCCCCTCACTCTTGCTAAAGAGTAGGTATATAAATATTGTTGCTGGCCACCCCAGTCTCTGAGCGATGCAAGATTCCAGGGGTCCCAGGCGCTTAGCCAGGGTTTGTGTTTCCTTTGTGAATGAGGCACAGCGGAAACTGTGGTGTCTTTAGGATAGATGGTTTATTTACACATAGAAAACAACCAGAGCCTGTGATGGAGGGGTTCACAGCATTAACCCCCCAAAAGAGGCTTGTTTCTCCCACATCCACAACCTCAGACCCTCCAAGTGTCCCTATTTTCCAAGGACAGTCCCAGATTTACAGAAGCCATCCCAGTTTCTGATTTGATCTTGGAATACCTTGCTTTTCCTTAGGACATCTCTATTTTCATTGGAGAAATGTTGGAGGGTCTGGAGTTATGTGACCTTTGAGCCAAGGAGATAAGAAATGGTACAACCTTTAGAAGCTATCTGAAGGCAGCCCTGGATAGGAAAGTTTTAAAGGTTTTGTTATGTTTTTATATGTGTTGCAAGCTGCCCTGAGTGGTTGGGGCAACTCAGCCAGAAAGGGGGGAGGGTATAAATAATAAAATCATTATTATGATGATGGAATGGGCACCCCTCTTTTCATTGGAGAAATGTTTGAGGTAGAGGTTCAAACATTGTTCTGCCTCCGGCTTTGTCCTTCTAACTATCTCTGAGTTGAGTTCACACAGAGCCCCTTCCCTCTGTTCGCTTAATGGCCCATCGCCCAGGCGATCTCCTAATCAGAAAGCTAGCCTAGCTGATATTTTAGCACTTGTTGGATCCAGGAGTTAGAAGCTGGGCTCAGGCAGGCAGTCTACTCCCCCACCCCCACCCCAAACCCATAACACTACTCAGGGAAAGGGCCGTTCAGGCAGAATCAGTGATGCCAGGAACATACGCTAGGCAACTGGTGGTTTTGAATGTTCCTTAGGTGGCAATTAAACTCTCGAGGACATCTTCCTGTACACGTGTTCAACTGATAACCCAATATATGGCAAAATGATTTCCACATACCATTAGTAAAAGCATGTGCATAAATGGACCTTGCCTACTTATGTTCAATAAGCATAATGTTTTTTATGCCTCTAATGCCACTTCTGTACAGCGCTGAAATTAGGTTACTTGTCTTCTTTATGAAGAGCAGGCCATTGAAATAGGAAGCAAGGCAGGTTTTCAATAGCAAAGGAACAATAATGTCAAGGCCACCTTGTTTCCTTTCTGCACCCACTAAATTGGGGTCTGTGGACAAAAATCTACGTCAGTGTAGATTATGACAGAAATGGGACCTGTTGCTTATTCATTTCTTCCTGCATTTATGCCCCACCCCATGGCACCTATAAAATAAGCAGATTGATCAACTGAGCGATTGATTGCCAGGTCCCAAAATTACACATTGCATGCAACCAATCCATCACACCTAAAATGACGAAAAGTGAAATTTGAAATTTTTTAAAAGCTAACAGGTGCGCAACTCCATCTGTCACTATTCTTCTAAATCAAGAATCATCTTCAAAAGCCTTGAGAAAATGAAGTCTTTTCATTTTGTACTGAAGGCTAAACAGCATTGTGCCAGGCTACCCTTTGGGAGGAAGAACTGTCTGCAGCTCAGGGGTCCAGCCTGGTCCAAACTATCCCTGCCACAACCAGCCAACATTCTGCTTTCCCCTGAACCTACCAGTTCCCTGAAGGATCGTTGTGCACAGGCTTTTTCCACATGTTCTGCAGCAAACCAACACACAAAACAGTCTTTATGCTGGCACTCTGCATCTCTTTAACCCTTCTGGAGCCTCACATTGACTGTTAAAGGTAAAGGGACCCCTGACCATTAGGTCCAGTCGTGACCGACTCTGGGGTTGTGGCGCTCATCTCACTTTATTGGCTGAGGGAGCCAGCGTGCAGCTTCCGGGTCATGTGGCCAGCGTGACTAAGCCGCTTCTGGAGAACCAGTGCAGCGCACGGAAATGTCGTTTGCGTGGACAGGCGGAGTCCCCAGATCCCCAGCGGTCCAAGTGAGGATTCCCAGGTAAGATCCTCCCTCTATTGTGTGGGCAGGTAATCCCTCCCCCACCTGGCCTGGTCTCCTTGGCAACGCTTCCCCCAGGTGGAATTGGACAACTGACTGAGGTAGGCGGAGACCTCCAGGTATCCCACCTGAGGGAAGACAAAGCCAAACCTATGCTGATGGGGTCGCTCCAGATCTAGGGGCTGCGCGCGTCCATGCAAAGGGCACCCCCCGTTTTAAGCGGGGAGCGGTCATTACCTTCCCGCCGGAGCGGTACCTATTTATCTACTTGCACTTTGACGTGCTTTCAAACTCTAGGTGGGCAGGAGCAGGGACCGAGCAATGGGAGCTCACCCCGTTGTGGGGATTCGAACCGCTGACCTTCTGATCGGCAAGTCCTAGGCTCTGTGGTTTAACCCACAGCACCACCCATGTCCCACATCGACTGTTAGAGATGCCTTTTACAGCATTTTTTGGAATACATTCCTATGCCAAGAGGTCAGCTGCACGAACTCAGATCATCCCAGCCATCCGAAATCCCTAGGCTGAAAGCTTATGCACACATGACAATAACTGCAGTTGCAAAAGCGTCTCAGGTTGGTTTCCAGCTCCTGAACGATACTCCGGAGTGTGTAGTCACTAGGTAACTGTGCCTTTCCATTTCTTCCCCTTAGAAACAGTCACAGAACACACGAAGAATGAGGGAGTGATAAACAGTGGCAACTTGCCACTAAAGGTAAACACAGCTCATTCGTGAAGAGCCCATCGTTCTGCACATGAATACATCAGGGCCAAGAACTAGGGCAGTGAAAGTGGAGGGTGCTGGGATGTCCAGGTACCAGATTTCTGCCCACTAACATTTATCCTTCCTCTCACCTTAAATTGGGTTATTTGAGGCTGAATCACTCAACAGGAAGTTGGTCTGTACCTGAAAGGCTAAAGCTCCAAAACGCAATGTCTGGAGGCATCAGTTATCACAAAGAATGGTTGCATACTCTCCAACATTTCTCCGATGAAAACAGGAACATCCTATTCCATCATCATCATCACCATCCTCATATTTATTTAAGCCCCACCCATCTGACTGGGTTGCCCCAGCCACTCTGGGCGGCTTCCAACAAATATAAAAGCATAAAAAAGCATTAAACGTTAGAAAACTTCCCTATCCAGGGCTGCCTTCAGATGTCTTCTAAAAGTTGCGTAGTTACTTATCTCCTTGGTTCAGGGGTTGTACAAATCCATCCCCGCCAATATTTCTCCAATGAAAATAGGCAGGGCTTTTTCCCCCAGCCAAACCCCCTGGAACTTAGTTTTGGCCCCTCTCAGGTGGGAGCCGTTACCATTCGAAGAGAACAAGGGGTGAGTTTTGGCACCTCTTTTTCTAGAGAAATAGCACTGACTCCAAGCACGTACAGTGGTACCCCGGGTTACAGACGCTTCAGGTTACAGACTCCGCTAACCCAGAAATAGTGCTTCAGGTTAAGAACTTTGCTTCAGGATGAGAACAGAAATCGTGCTCCGGCAGCGCGGCAGCAGCAGGAGGCCCCATTAGCTAAAGTGGTGCTTCAGGTTAAGAACGGACCTCCGGAACAAATTAAGTACTTAACCCGAGGTACCACTGTATTGCCTGCTTACAAACTTCTCAACACACACACACGATTTTGTTTTCCTTCCTAACACTCCTTGTGAAATAACAGCAATGATAATGAAGCTAATACAAATATGCCTGACAACTGACATTTGTGATGTATGTCCAAGTATGGAGCTACCGTAGCAGAGAGTTGTAAATTTCAGCTGTGTATCCTTAGCCCAGCATTTCGTTCCTTACAGAACTGTATGTTTTAATTCAGCTTTGGCAAAGAAAGGAGAAGCAGTGCATCTGTCAGGGAGAGTACATATTCTGCGACTGTTCTCACAGATTGCTCATTATTTGTGGTGAAACATAGTCCCCAGTTCCTAATTGAAGTATTAATAAAGTGCAGGGCATCCTGTTTTCTGTGTAATTATCCGAAGGCAGGATGGGCTTTTGCTCTCCCCACCGGCTCCCCTCGCTTGATGGAGTGGCAGAATAGCAGGAATAGCCAGATCGGTATTTGCATAGCATGTCTCTCACTGACCTGGAGAAAATGTCAGAAGCTTGATGCATTTTGATGCAGCAACATCTCCCAACCGCCAGGCCTTTTATGACTCATTTTATCTCTAAGGTGAGAGAGAGAGGAGGGGGAGAGAGAGGAGGATGCTCATAACTAATCTCAGGTGTCCTTAATTATTAAATATGCTTATTCAGAAATATTCTATCAGAACTGTGATTGAAAAAAAGGAGGGGTGGAAGACAGGAAGGATGGGACTGGGTGGAAACGCTTTTCCGATGGACACATTGCACCAAATGAATGCAGGGTGAGGTGTGTTCGCAGAGATTCCTGCTGAAATTACGTGGTTGTGTGTGTGTCAGTCATGCTGGCTCCGGGTTTCTCTGACAGCAGCTTTCTGTCTCTCCCCAGCTGTCACACAGGCAAAAGGAGTCGGTTGTTTTCATCTTTTCTTCCCTGCAGATTCCAGGGGCGCCTTTCTGCTTTTAAGCTTTGCGGGGGCAGCAGACTGGCCCTTCAGGTGCAAGTCCCTGGCTCCCCAAAGCTGCTCCCCAAAAATGTTATTCAAATGCTTATGAATCCCGTCTTTCTTCCCTGTCAAAATGGGAACAGATGGAAAGGGGGTGGGGGAAGCTCACATAACCAAAATGCGATGCTGCAAATGAAGGTTGCGGGGATCTTTACGGTGTTAGAAATAACAGATGGAGTGGTCCTAGGACCGTTTCAGCATGTGCACAGCTCACAGCTCAGCCTAGGGTTCCTGCAGCATAACCCAGCCAACTCTGGGCAGCTTAGTGATGAGTTAGTGAATTTGGAAGCAATCACATGACTGATTCAACACAATGCCGAATTTTGTACGGATACACTCAGCTGCATTTAAAAAAAAAACACAACAACAACAACAGCTTGGTCATGTGGCTCAGCTGTGACTCGCTTCAGAGCCCTAAGTGGGACAAACTGACCAGTCTACACCCAAAATAAAAAAACAGGTGCAAATCTGACAACAGAAATGGAAACATCCCAAAACTAGGAAGAGAACATTTCAGCATTCCAGGTCACTCCGTAACTGTCCGGAAGAAGGCTCAAATAAAGGAGCTTCTGATGGAGATTCCAGGGCTAAACTGCTGAAATGCATTTTATCACCTATGGCTTGAATCAAGATTACTGTGGTGTGTTTTTTTAAATCACGCTGCATGTGTTAATTAGCTTCCCAATGCCAGTATTTTTATGTTATCTCCAGCACAGCCTTGTTAATTGGCACCATGACTATTTTGTTTTTTGGGTGTAATTATCACTATCTGTTATTTTTGCATTTTGTTTCCTCTTGACCTCACTTCTTTGAGTTCCCTACCCCCACAAATGTGTGTGTAGATTTGACTGCCTACTCTGGATGACAGCTGATACAGCCACTTCCGCCTTTCGAAGGAGGTGGAATTGAGAGCTTCATGGCCGCACCACACGTGCGGCGGCTGGAGCCCAGCCCTGTGTGATTGGGGGGATTCCCGGCCACATCATCCCCTGGCCAGCCAATAGGCTGGCTCTGGGGTGTGGCCTGCCCTATTTAAGGCAGGACGCAGCTGGGGATCTCCCTCTTTCCCCACCAACCAGCTGTTCCTGCTTTTCCTACCCTCCCTGAGGTTGGTCAGTTTGGCACTGTGGTCTAAACCACTGAGCCTCTTGGGCTTGCCGATCGTAAGGTCGGCTGTTCATATCCCCATGATGGAGTGAGTTCCCAGTGTTCTGTCTCAGCTTTTGCCAACCTAGGAGTTCAAAAGCATACCAGTGCAAGTAGATAAATAGGTACCGCTGTGATGGGAAGGTAAACGGTGTTTACGTGTTGAGACCCCGAAACCACCCCCTCGTTGATGAATAAGACAAGGACACAGATATTAGGATACTGTTATTGGGCAAATTTAGGCCACAACTTTATTGGTTACAGAATGTGAACGGTATTGACTTAGTCTTTGGAGCTGACCCAACTATATCTGACTCCTGCCCGTCATGCAGGGAGTCCAGTAAGGATCAAGCACTGGTAGGGGAAGCCCTGTCAATGCAAACTAACTCGAGCTCTCTCTGGGTTCCCGATGGGGTCGTGGCATGGCTCTAGCCCAGCCCCAGACTTCAGACAAGATCCGCACCCCCTGATACCTTTAACGGAATACCCTTAAGCTTGGAGGGGCAGGTGATGGCCACATCTCCCCTTCCCCATCATAAGATCAACCAATGCCTAACCGCCACACAGATTTCCTTGTGCTCTGGTTTCCATCATGGTGTCCCATTGCGCCAGAAGCGGTTTAGTCTTGCTAGCCACATGACCTGGAAAAGGTGTCTGCGGACAAACACCGGTTCCCTTAGCCTGAAAGCGAGATGAGCACCACAACCCCATAGTCACCTTTGACTGGACGTAACCATTGAGGGGTCCTTTACCTTTTTACCTTTATTCCCCTAGGTCAAGGGGAAACTTTGCAGCTGACAGAGCCTTTTAGGGTTTGGTTTTGTTTGATTCACATACAGTGGAACCTCGGTTGTCAAACGCAATCTGTTCCGGAAGACCGTTCGACTTCCAAAACGTTTGACAGCTGAGGCACAATGGGCGGTAGGCAAACTCAATTGAGAAAATTGAGAAACACACCTCAGAAGCCCTTCAACTTCTGAGGTGCGTTCGAAAACGGAAGCAGTTACTTCCGGGTTTTCGGTGTTCGAAAACCTAAACGTTTTGCTTCTGAGACGCTCAAAAACTGAAGTTCCGCTGTATTTGGGGGAGCAAAAAGAAGACTTGCACCTCTATCACAGAAATTGCATTTGAACGGGCAGAAGGTCCTGTGAGACTCACGACTAAAATGAGCTGGGAAACCTGCCTGTAGTTTACTATGCCCAATTTCAAAAGAATATGCTGAAAGACACTTGCTTCACACAAACACACCCCTTTTCCAAAACCCACAAATAACACTAATTGACATAAAATTATTCTGGCTTGTCTGTAATCTGATCTCAGTGCCGGAAGCAGATGGCAAAAGCAGCTTATGGAGGCAGAAGCAGGAAGTGTAAATAGGTGGCCACAGTATGGGGAAACGGAGGAATTTTGGCCAAGACAAGTGCCAAGCCAACTGAGACACACGCGTTTTATTGGGGAAGTGGAAGAGAACGACAAAAGATGATGGACGAAGACACTAACAGGAATCAATGGACATAAAATGCTCAGGTTTGCTTCCCTGGGGAAGAAATAACATTTAACACCAGAGCAGTAAACAGACCCAAGGGGGAAAGAAGATCAATATGTTAAACTGTGTCAGGCGCCTCAGAGTCTGTCCTAGAAAACAGGCAGCGCTGGATATTTCAAACCGCAAAAATATAAATGCACAGTCAGAAACTAAAATGATAGCCCTTCTACTGGGGTTAAAGATTAAATTAAAGCCAAATTAAAGCTCAATAGCCAAACTTTGCACTCTTTGTTTTGTCCCTGCCCCCCCCCCCCATTATTCCATTCCTGCCTTTCTTTAGCATGCTCAGAGCAGCGCACAGAAGAGGCGGCTGCGCATCTCCTTCTGATGCTTCTTTCTGACAATTTGAAGCCATATACCTGCATGATGGCAACGCCTGGCACTTTAAGGCAGGAGGCACTGCAAAAGGCATAATCCTCCCCCCCTTAATGTCCTTTTTGAATCATTCCGTATTTCCTTCCTTCCTTCCACCTGTCTGCCATTGAAGAGTTAAGCAATAGTACAGAAATCACAAAAGACTCTCTGCTTCTTTTCTCTTGCTTTTCTCTCTCTCTCTGTGTCTCTCTTTAAAAAATAGCATACATCAAAGTAAAGAACTGACATGTGGTGCCCTGCAGCACTCTCCTGCATGCTTTTAGGTTTTGGAAATTTCATTTTCTACCTTATGATGATTACATGAGAGCGAGTGAAATGCTGGCTTTGAGGTTCATTTCAGACAGGGACGTAATAAATGTTGTGGCTTTCAACTGCAGCGGAACTGGTTCTTCGTAGCCGAGGAAGAAGGGAGGTGGGGAAATCGACGGGTGGGGATGTGACTTATTTTGTATTCTGGCAATTCGTGTGCAAGGAAAGGAGCGCTTGGTACCTCCACAGATCAGCTCCAGACGTGGCTTGGAGTGTGGTCCCTCCCTCTGAAGTGAAAATGAGTTTTTTGGCCTCCGTCTCTCCTGACTGTCAGTCCACAAAAAAACAAAACCCATCATAAATATTTCACTTCAGGTTGACACAGTTTACAGCTTCTCCTGCACAAAGGCCCAGGAGCAAGCCGGCTTGGAGAGTGAATTATCTCTTGCCCCCGAACAAGAAGTCGGCTCCTCCAGGGGGGCCAGGCAAGATGGAGATCATTTTAATCATGCCACACTGTGCAGAATTACATGTTTGTTTTCCTGTCTTGGAGGCCCTGCGCGATTCCCTCAGGACCGCAGAGGAGCTGAAGAGAGCACTTGGCTTTTCCACAACCGTCGCGAGGCAACTTCTCGGACTCCTGATGCTTCATTCACAGAAGGAAAAAAAACATGGGGGAGATTCAGTGAGTAAGCGCGTCCCCTGGTACAGCACCAAGGGAAACCTGGTGGAAATCATTTCTGACTTGCATAACAATAGGATACCATGAAGTTTTGCTTGTTTGGGTGAGCAAAGCACATTTCTGCAGAACTAAATTTATTTCACTGAGTGAATTCCATCTCTGTCCAGTATATTTAACACGATGCATATTGCTGCCCGCCACCCCAATCTCCCAGCTGAATCCAGGGTTCGTGTTTCCTATTGGAAATAAGGCACAACGGAGACTGTGGTGTCTTTAGGATATATAGTTAATAGGCACATATATACAACCTGAGCCTGCAATGAAGGGACTCCCAGCATTAACACCCTAAGGAAGTCTTGATTCCCCCCTTAGCTACAGCCTTAGATTCCAGCAGAAATCAGCCATGGCTTTCTCTCTGCCTTTCCAGACTGCAGCGTTTTCCTCTAGGTCACATCACAGCAAACTCTGCCCTCTGACTCAGGCTTTGTCCCCACCCATTTTTCATCTGGCACACAGCCCTCTTTCCTTCGTTCTCTTAACAGCCCATCGCACAGGCGGTTACCTCACCAGGAAGATAGCCTGGCTTGAATAACTTTTAACACTTGCTAGGTTTAAAGTTGCTGGGCGCCTACAAACTCACAACAGTATCTTCTGCCCTTCTGCCTTCAGGAGTCTCCACCCCCATTGGTCAGCCTGGACTCTAAGGTCCAGCTCCGAGGGCCTTCTAGCGGTTCCCTCACTGTGAGAAGCGAAGTTACAGGGAACCAGACAGAGGGCCTTCTTGGTGGTGGTGCCCACCCTGTGGAACGCCCTCCCATCAGAAGTCAAGGAGATAAAGAACTACATAACTTTTAGAAGACATCTGAAGGCAGCCCTGCATAGGGAAGTTTTTTTATTTCTGATGTTTTATCGTGTTTTCAGTAATTTGTTGGGAGCTGCCCAGAGTAGCTGGGGAAACCCAGCCAGATGGGCAGGGTATAAATAAAAGATGATGATGATGATATGATGATGATGATGATGATAAAACGCTTTTGCTGTTCATGTGACACTTTTACCCCACTAGACAGCATAGCTGTATATGTGCAGCACAGACTTAAAATAGCTTAAATGTTATACCAGGGGTCAGCAAGGTTTACTGGCCATGGGCCTGATCACTCCCACGGAGATCATCCGTGGGTTGGACTGGTGCAGCGCGATGCCAGAAATTGCATCTGCACATGTCCGCAGTGCCGGAAATTGCTTCTGCGCATGCCCAGACACCAAAAATCATACCTGCACAGAAGTGATTTTCGGTGTCTGGACATGTGCAGATGCGATTTCTGGTATCTGTGCATGCACAGACGCCATTTCTGGCGCCGCTCGGCAAGTCCCTGTGCCTGATCCTGAAGCTGAGGCTCCAAGACTTTGGCCACCTCATGAGAAGAGAAGACTCCCTGGAAAAGACCCTGATGTTGGGAAAGATGGAGGGCACAAGGAGAAGGGGAGGATGAGATGGTTGGACAGTGTTCTCGAAGCTACAAACATGAGTCTAACCAAACTGCGGGAGGCAGTGGAAGACAGGAGTGCCTGGCGTGCTCTGGTCCATGGGGTCACAAAGAGGCGGACACAACTAAACGACTAAACAACGAAGTCAAGCCACGAAACAAAGTCAGCTACAGGGAGAGGCTTTGCCTCCCAGCAAATGATCCTGCATCTGGCTCCTGCATTTGATATGCACTGAACAAACACATCAGAAACTGAGCTCAGCAGCCTCCCAGGGAAGACTCTACGTTCCTTCACTTTATTTATTACAAAGCTCCGCAAAGACACACATTCTTTTTTTAACCTAACATTTCAGCTGGAACTGACTTTAAATGTCAATGATTTACTCTGAGCTTCCTTCCTTTGTGTTATATACACTAAGAGTCCAGTACCATGCATGCTTCTTCAAATCCTGCATGCCCAAGCCAGGTCTACTCTGACTAAAACTTAGTTGAAGACCACCCTGAAACCTTGCGTGGCCATGTATTGCCACCCCTCTAGTTTGTTTGTGCTCACCCCCCAGCGCTGATTATTTCTTTGAGATGAGACATTTCTCCATTTAGGGGCTGAGCAGTGAATGCAAAAGAAGATTCACTTGCACAAATTAGTTTATTTATTGCTTGTGCTGCGCCAGCATATTTAACACATGAAATGCAATCTTGTTATATTTTCCTCCTGGAAGGGACTATAGCGCAAAAAGTTTTCTTTAGATGAATACATTTCAGTCATCTTAGCCAGGTTCAGTCAGTTGCTTCAGATTAAGTCATCTCCATGGCATAATTGCAGGCTGTGAAACAAAACGAAACAACTGTCTATGGTGGACTATTAACATTTCTATGTATGGAAGTGAGAGCTGGGCCATAAAGAAGGCTGATTGCCGAAGAATTCATGCTTTTGAATTACGGTGCTGGAGGAGACTCTTGAGAGTCCCATGGACTGCAAGAAGATCAAACCGATCCATTCTGAAGGAAATCAGCCCTGAGTACTGACTGGAAGGACAGATCCTGAAGCTGAGACTCCAAAACTTTGGCCACCTCATGAGAAGAGAAGACTCCCTGGAAAAGACCCTGATGTTGGGAAAGATGGAGGGCACAAGGAGAAAGGGACGATAGAGGACGAGATGGTTGGACAGTGTTCTCGAAGCTACCAGCATGAGTTTGACCAAACTGAGGGAGGCAGTGGAAGACAGGAGTGCCTGGTCCATGGGGTCACGAAGAATCGGACACAACTAAACGACTAAACAACAACAACAACATTAACATTTGTCAGCTTCCTTAGTTCTGAGCCTGCCAAAGTCAGAGCCCTGTTCAGGGGCACCAAATGGTTCAGCTCCACGATATGGGATCGTAGGGCTGGAAGGAACCAGAAGACAAAGCCTCCAACATTCCCCAGATGAAAACAGGGACATTTCTCACTCCCCCCAAATTGACACCCCTCAACCCCCTTTTCCGCCCCCGACCTGAGCATTTCCACCTCCCCTTTGCCAACCAGACACAGCAGACACCACCAAACTCCTGAATCCTGTTTTTATTTTAAAACACACACCACCAAATAATTTTTAGAAAGGGGTTCTCCCTTTCTTCCTGCGCAGGGCAGCCCTTGGGTTCAGCATCCGCATATTGCTATGGTAATGCTGACACACATATGGAGCTTTCATTAAACTATGGCTTCATTTAGCATGCCAGACTAGAATGCTGGTGAACAGCCCTCTTTGAAGTTTTATGAAATGGTGCCAAAATGCAGTTCTGCACCCTTCTGGAAACCTCAAACTTTCCCAAGGAATCCATGCTTCCACGGAATTGCATGACTAATTCTGCGTCACCAGTGTGGATCAGCAAAGGGCCAAAGCTCAGAGGCAGATCGACTGCTTTGAATGCAGAAGGTCACAGATTCAGTCCCTGTGGGTGGCGCTGTGGGTTAAACCACAGAGCCTAGGACTTGCCGATCAGAAGGTTGGAGGTTCAAATCCCTGTGAGCTCCCGTTGCTCGGTCCCTGCTTCTGCCCACCTAGCAGTTCGAAAGCACGTCAAAGTGCAAGTAGATAAATAGGTACCACTCCAGCGGGAAGATAAACGGCGTTTCCGTGCGCTGCTCTGGTTCGCCAGAAGCAGCTTAGTCATGCTGGCCACATGACCCGGAAGCTGTACGCCGGCTCCCTCGGCCAATAAAGCGAGATGAGCACTGCAACCCCAGAGTTGGTCACGACTGGACCTAATGGTCAGGGGTCCCTTTACCTTTACCTTAAAGCCTCTGAGAGTGGCTTCCGGTCAGTGCAGGCAACACTGACTTCAATATGGGCAACCCAGCCAGATGGGCAGTGTATAAATAATTGGTTCCTATTGGAAGACCAGACAAATGCTAGAACATTAGCATTGGCCAAGTTTTTATTGGTGGTTGCAAGAACCAGTAATCCCTATATTCTGAACGAAATGTTTGTTTAACCTGGAGGTAGGCTGTATGAATTGTGTATTGCTTTGTAACAATATGTTGGGTCTCTGGGCCGTAATAAAGGTTGGTGATGGTGAATATACAGGGCAAGAGGGCAACTTGTGGGTTTCCCAAGGCCTCTAGTTGGCCACTGTTGCAAACAGGATGCCCAAATCTCCATTTGCCTCCCTTTCCATAAATCCCTTTCCTTCTCCCCCTCCCTTTCTTTCTCACACCACCCACCCACTTAATTTGTTTGCTTTTTAAAGAACATTGGCAACCTCCATCAAGAAGCTCTGCAGAAACCACAGCATTGCTCAAGCATGTTATTGTGCATGACACATGCCTCCTAATGACTAACGATGACTAATAATTTCATTTTATCTTGGGGGCGTCATAAAGGGTGTCAACTCACTGACTGACGAAAGGGAGAGCAAAGCACACCTGTCTTAGCTCAAACATCTTCGGAAGCCAGTTTGAACTCCTGTAGAGAAAACAGCAATGACAAACCTAGACAGCATCTTAAAAAGTAGAGACATCACCTTGCCAACAAAGGTCCGTATAGTAAAAGCTATGGTTTTCCCAGTAGTGATGTATGGAAGTGAGAGCTGGACCATAAAGAAGGCTGGTCGATGAAGAATTGATGCTTTTGAATTCTGGTGCTGGAGGAGACTCTTGAGAGTCCCATGGGCTGCAAGAAGATCAAACCGATCCATTCTGAAGGAAATCAGCCCTAAGTGCTGACTGGAAGGACAGATCCTGAAGCTGAGACCCCAAAACTTTGGCCACCTCATGAGAAGAGAAGACTCCCTGGAAAAGACCCTGATGTTGGGAAAGATTGAGTGCACAAGGAGAAGGGGACGACAGAGGACGAGATGGTTGGACAGTGTTCTCGAAGCTACCAGCATGAGTTTGACCAAACTGAGGGAGGCAGTGGAAGACAGGAGTGCCTGGTCCATGGGGTCACGAAGAATCGGACACAACTAAATGACTAAACAACAACAACAACATTAACATTTGTCAGCTTCCTTAGTTCTGAGCCTGCCAAAGTCAGAGCCCTGTTCAGGGGCACCAAATGGTTCAGCTCCACGATATGGGATCGTAGGGCTGGAAGGAACCAGAAGACAAAGCCTCCAACAGAGAAGACTCCCTGGAAAAGACCCTGATGTTGGGAAAGATGGAGGACACAAGCAGAAGGGGACAATAGAGGACGAGATGGTTGGACAGTGTTCTCGAAGCGACCAGCATGAGTTTGACCAAACTGCGGGAGGCAGTGAAAGACAGGAGTGCCTGGCGTGCTCTGGTCCATGGGGTGACGAAGAGTCGGACATGACTAAACGACTAAACAACAACAGAGAAAACAGGGTAAAAAATGGGGGCTGTTGCATTCGCTTCCAGTGAATACCAAATCGCAAGATAGATTGGGCTGCTGCAGAGAGATTCGGGATTTCTCCAAAGTGAAACAGTTTCCCTCCAAATTGATCTAAGATCAGTTTCCCAAAGCTTCCGTATCAACTTGGAGGAACGAAGTAACCAAGATTCCAGAAGACTTATTTATTTTTTCTCCTTGTAACTTAAACAGTTTTCTTCTTTATCCTGAATAACTTTAGGGTAAATAGTAAATTCCTTGTATCCTCCCTGTGATGTCTTCTGATCACCCATTTCCTAGACCCGCAATCACCTTCATTATTCCTTTCTCAAGATTTTCCATTTTGTTGCCGTTCTTCTGGCACCCTTCAACTGTACAAAACAGCCTAGTTAGTGAGATTATACAGGTTCACATCTCCTTCTCTGAGGGCTGTTGCCAAGGTTCGTAATTACCTGGTTTGGAATATGAATTTGTTTAGCTTGTAATGCTCTGATGTATTACAAATTGAGCGTAATTTCCCCCATAAGTTATTCTCCAGCTCAGAATGTAAAATGAGATTCTTGCAGGTGCCATCGTCGGCTTCCAGCAAGCCGCATACCTAAAGCCTGCTGCTTTGCAGAAGCATGCAGGGAAAAATATTTAACGCTGGCCCCTGACTCTCGACGCACCTCTTGCGAATTGCTGTGAAACAACAGCCCTACTGAGGCCTTTTTACATTTATATTGGTAGAGGGGTTTTGAGGTTCCCAAGTTGAGTGGTACGGCATGCATGTAGGGCCCATGAAACCAAACAACAATTCCCAGGGGGTGGAGGGATGATTCTGCACATGTGTACAGCACCACCAATGCGCATGTGCCAATACTAAGAGCCAGGAGAGGATTCTAAAACACACACAAACACACAGCCAAACCGATGAGCATTTCCCAAATATACTCTAAGAAAGCACTGTCTCGAATCAAGTCGAGGGGAGCTTGGCTATCACTCTTTTCCGCCACATGCTGTCAAATCACCGCCTGTGCTTCTCCATTTATAGGGAGATCTGTGAGCTCCACAGACATGTCTGAGTTTCCGTTTGGACCGTGACAATATACAATGGGAAGCAGAACGGTTGCAGCTCTTGCAGGAGATGAGCGTCAAGGCCATTTTCCCCTGTTACGCAGTCGTCTCTTTTCCTGGCAAATCACCCTCTTTAAGGTGAACGACCACCTAGGCGATTAAGGGGCAAGCATTTCCATATAGATGAATTATATTTAAACCACGTTCTTAGAAGAATGAGGATGCATGGATTGGAAGGATCATGCGCAGTGAAGGAGAGAGGCGAGTTGCATTTCAGCTGCTACTCCAAACATGTTCTACCAGTCACTGCTTTGTGTATGTGTGGCTGTATATATCATCTGTCACACACAACCACACACACAACACTGTCTTACTTTCCAGATTTTACCCTGGCGGAAAAGAGCCCTTGGAATAATTGCTGTTGTGCCGAAAGAGAAATGCTCATTTTCTGCAATTATTCCTCACCTGTGCTGTTTCATTCCATCCCCGCTGAAATGTCTGTCCCCTGGCTGGTTGCCTATAAGGACTTGTACGTATTTTCGGGGGGGGGGGTTGCAGCTATTGTATAGCCCTGGTTCATCCTCTCCTCTCTATACCACACCACAACGGTGGCATTCTAATATAGCTTTCATTATTTCGGCGCACATCTCCCCACCACCACCCCTGCATGCAATAAATAAATAAATAAATAAATAAATAAATGGCATAAATCATGGAAGCAGTTGGGGAGGTCTATAAAAACATAAGACGATGAATATTTCATCTCCCTCTATTTTATTTCCCTGCCTGCTCTGAATCTCCCCCAAAAGTTGTTAGTTCATTTATGAGATGCCTAGTTTCTTACATGGATTTTTTTGGCCGACTTTCCCAGCTTGTTTCCAGGGTCTGTCATTATATATGATTGGTTATTTTCAGCTGACTTTCTCCGATACGAGTTCGTCTCCTACCTCAGCATCTCAGCGGCTGATTCTTCCGCGTCAGGAAAATCGCTTGTTCCTCCTGCCTCGGTTCTGTTTCCGGTTGGCCGAAGGAGAAAGTTACATGCTTGCAGCACAAATCTTTGACACTATAAACCAGCAAGCGCAACTATTTCGACTCCTGACCTGGCAGCGAGCGATGCAGGTGAATCAGCTAAGAGTTTGATGCACAAATTACAAATTCTTGTTTAGGGGTTTGGGTTGTTTTATTTTAATGTAACACAATTTAGACAAGTTAGTACAGGGCTAGTCACTGTTATGTCCTGCAGATTTGTTTGACTCCTGACTCCCATCTGTCCCAACCAGCATGCTCAATGGTCAGGGATGTTGTGAGTCGGAGCCCAACAACACTTTACATTTGAAAAGCAGAATGATATTTACTTGGAAATAAAAAAATAGAAATAACAACAACAACAACAACAACAACAACAACAACAACAACATATTATTATTTATACCCCGCCCATCTGGGCACTCCCAACAGAATATCAAAAACACAATAAAACATTAAAAACTCCCCTAAAACTAATACAATAATTATATCAATGGGAAAGCAAATCAGCCTGTTATCTCAAACAGATATGTAGTGCTATCCTATACAAATCTTCTTAGAAGCAACCCCAAAAGAGCTCAATAGAACTTACTCTGGAGTAAGTATGGGATTGTAGCCTTTAGCTATTAATTTAACTAATATTGCTTAGACCTGTTAGCTAGGCTTCATGTTGAGCTATTTTCATACAATTTGCCATGCTGTTGGTTATAACTTGCTGTATGGGGAACCACTCAGGGAAAATATACATTACATACTTCCATAATTTCCAGGAATGATATTCAGGGCACATATGTATTCACTGTGGATATGGTGGAGTTAATCCAGTACTTTCTGCTTGAACTGTTATAATTCCCAAAGCAGGGTATTATCAAGAAGGTATGTCCTGATATAAAATCCAGTTTGGCAGAGTTCATTTATATTGGAATATTGTGTGTGTGTGTGTGTGTGTGTGTGTGTGTGTGTGGAATTGCAATTGTCCCTCCTGTCAAAATTTATGCCTTATGGGCTGTTTTGGGTTTTGAAACTTTGGGAGTGTCAAATATACAGAAAGCACCAGACTGTGTTACCAAAAACCTTGTGAAATTTGTAACGAAGAAAGAGAATGATGAATCATAGAATTGGGAGGGACCACAAGGGTCATCTAGTCCAGCCCCCTGAGATGCCGGAATCTTTTTGCCCAATGTGGAACTTGAACCCACATCCCTGAGATTAAGAGTCTCAGGCTCTACTGACTGAGCTAGCGAATCAATCCAAGCTTACCTTTTTTGAAAAGGAAGAAAAAAGCCTAGACAGCTTATTGCGTACAAATGTTTAACAAATGCTCCATCAACCTTGCCACAGCAGTCATGGTGATGATGATTGCGTGGCAAGTCCCCTCCCCCTTTGTGAAATAAAGACACAGGATACTTTATTTAAGGTTAATGGGCTTAAAAGGCCACGACTTTATTGATTACAGGAATTGAGAGGTATTGGCTTAGGCATTGGTTCCTATCGACTACCGGGCTTCAGCCCAATTGCATGAAGACCGGGAAGGGTTAACCAGCAGACGGGGGAGTCCTGCTGAAGTACGTCAACTAGGATCCCCCGGGTGTCACCGCTTGGGGGTGTGCCTTAAGCCCACACCTCCATAGGCTTCGGACAGGGCAACGCCCCCCGGAGTCCTTTACCGGACTACCCTTTGCTTGGGGGAAGGTGATGGCGCTTCCTTCCCCTCCTTCATTTGCATAGCAATACCCCTGCCAATGCCTAACCGCCAATACCGGGAAAGTTGTGACGTTTGCTACGAGGTAGGCGAAAAAACCAAATGGCTGGTGCCAATTTGCCATGTGGAAAAATTCCTACCAGGCCCCTTAACGGCGACCAACCGGAGTCCATAGCAAGGTCAGAGAGCTAAACCTAAAGGGCGGGTGGGGTGGGAAACCGCAGCCACTGGAACGGGGAAGAGAGGAAAGTCCTCGGGCGCGGCAGCCTTAAATGTTCCAGGCCATGCCTCCCCAGCCAGCCGATTGGCTGGCCGGGTCGATGACGCGCCCGAGGATTCCCTTACTCTCGCGGGGGCTGTGAGCCAGCCCCCCCCCCCCCGTGTGTGGGGAGGGTGTGGGCCCGCAACCCCACCTCCTCTCCAGCTCGGAAGTGGCTTTACTATTATTATTGAGTTTTATAAACAAGAATAATGTTATACAAATAAGTATACCAAGTTTTCTCATGTCATTTGTATATCACAAAAATAGCATAATAAATGTGGGAAAATATCTCAATGTACCATATTTTTCGCTCCATAAGACGCACTTTTTCCTTCCTAAAAAGTAAGGGGAAATGTGTGTGCGTCTTATGGAGCGAATGCAGGCGGGAGGCTCTGCTCAGCGCTCCCTTTAAAGAATTTCTTTTTCTTGATTTTCCCCTCTAAAAACTAGGTGCGTCTTATGGTCAGGTGCATCTTATGGAGCAAAAAAATATGGTATGTTTCATTATTAGTGGTCAATGCATAAGTTCCTGGTTCATCAATTGGTTTAAACAATTAGGATGAACTGAAACAAGCCCTGCCTTGAAACCAATAATAATAATAATAATAAACAACCTTTATTGTCACTACACCAGCTGTGTGCAGTGAAATTAAACGAGCCCCGCCCCCCCTACACTCAGTCTTGTTCGCTGTGTGCTTGTCGGAAGTCAATTGCACCACTAATTTTTTCCATTCAGCAGCCCAACAGCCTACGGATAAAAACTTTTTCTTTAACCTGTTGGTGCTGCTGACTATACTTCTGTATCTCCTGCCCGAAGGTAGGAGATTAAAGAAGTGCTGGCCAGGGTGTGAGTCATCCCTAAGAATTTTCCTCGCTCTCCTGAGGCAGCGTCTCCTGCGATGTCATCTAGCGAACTCCGGGGACAGCCCATGATGTCATGTGCTGTATTCGCCACCCTCTGTAGGGACTTCCTGTCTGCGGCTGTCAAACCACGTACAGTCATACACGGGTTACAGACGCTTCAGGTTTAGTTTTTTCAGGTTACGGATGCGCCGAAACCCGGAAGTACCAGAATGGGTTACTTCCGGGTTTTGGCGGTTGCGCATGCGCAGAAGCGATAATCACAACCTGTGCATGCGCAGACATGGCACTGTGGGTTGCGAACACTGTGGGTTGTGAACATGCCTCCTGCACGGATCACGTTCGCAACACGAGCACCACTGTACCACTATTGCCATTTCTCCTCCTTCAGGTCGTATTAGTGATAGTTCAACGCCTAGTCGGAATTACCAGCCACTCACCCTAACTCAGTTGGGTACAGGTTTTGGAGATGATCTTTGCCCTTGTAGCCTCTGTGAGTGAGATGTGATTGAATTAGGGCAGCTCCCCAACCGATGTTTTTCTGGGCTCTTAGGAAATTGAGTTTCTTCCACACAAGCAATTACCTTCAAAATTGCCAGCCTCTTTTCATTAAAGGTAAAGGGACCCCTGACCATTAGGTCCAGTCGCAGATGACTCTGGGGTTGCAGCGCTCATCTCGCTTTATTGGCCGAGGGAGCCAACGTACAGCTTCCGGGTAATGTGGCCAGCATGACTAAGCCGCTTCTGGCGAACCAAAGCAGCGCACGGAAACACAGTTTACCTTCCCGCTGGAGCGGTACCTATTTATCTACTTGCACTTTGACGTGTTTTCAAACTGCTAGGTTGGCAGGAGAAGGGAGTAAGCAATGGGAGCTCACTCCATGGCGGGGATTCAAACCACCGACCTTCTGATCAGCAAGTCCTAGGCTCTGTGGTTTAACCCACAGCGCCACCCGCATCCCCCTCTTTTCATTACGGGAATTCAAATGACATTGTTACCAAACCATCATATCCCCGGGCTTCCTACATGGCCTTCTCATCTTTGGTGGTGATTTTCTAATTTCAAGCACAAGCACAGTGCCAGCCTGTATAACTTGTGCTGCAATTTCCTGGTTGTGCTGCCATTGCCTTTCCTGATGCAACACCCGGGTGGGCATTGCTGTTGGACTCCAGTTCCCATCATCCTGAAGCAGGGCTGGATTTAGGTTTGATGAGGCCCTCAGCTCCTGAAGGTAATGGGGCCCTTTCTATGTCCAGCTGTCCTTTGTCAACAACAAATTGTCGCTGTTTTTTGTGTTGAATTTATGCTATATGGTAATTTATGGACCTCATAGGTATCCTAAGCCACTTGCACATGTTGCGATGCAACCAGTCCATGCAGAATGTAGGCACCCTGTACACTGGTACCTCGGGTTAAGTACTTAATTCGTTCCGGAGGTCCGTTCTTAACCTGAAACTGTTCTTAACCTGAAGCACCACTTTAGCTAAAGGGGCCTCCTGCTGCTGCTGCGCCGCTGGAGCACGATTTCTGTTCTCATCCTGAAGCAAAGTTCTTAACCTGAAGCACTATTTCAGGGTTAGCAGAGTCTGTAACCTGAAGCGTATGTAACCTGAGGTACCACTGTATATAGAAAGGAGCAAACCAGGGGTATTTGAGGGAGCAGGCTAGCAGGCGGGGCCCATGACTTACATCATAGGAGCCTACACAACACAAACACTGTTGCTGGATGTAGGTTTTATTTTATTTGTTTTTTTTATCTTATATATTGAAAATGTACATCCAGGTTTCTTTTCCTTTAATTTTTTGGGGGCCCTCAAGATTAGTACTTTCTACGCAATAGTAAACAAACAGTGCATTACCCCTTTTTCTGAGAGTGCTGAAATGCATATTTACTGTACGAATTTCCCAATAACCCCTTAATTCAGGTGGCAATTTGATGAAAGTGCATCAAACCATCCAGCATATAGCTACAGGGATTTCATAACTAGCTTCCACCCCCCAGGGAGGAAATAGTTCGATTTTAATGTTTTCTCTGAACTAGTGGACGTTCACTAGTAGTACACGAATGGCTAACAACTTTGTGACACGAATGTAAGCAGTTATTGGGAAACGTTTCTTATAGATTGCTTTATCAATGTAAGATTATACCGTACATAAAATAAATACCTTGGCTTCCCTCCAGAAATAGTAGAACGTGGCTGGATTTCAGAATATGCTCAATCGGCATTCATGCCCAACAATAAATTAGAGCTGAAATAAACCTGGGCTTTGTTTTTCTGAGTTTCCATTTTAAGCACATCTACGGCAGAAGTAAATCCCGTAGAATTCAGAAGGACTTATGTATTTCTAGGGAAAACATGCTTGGGGTTGCTCTTCTTAAAAGGTGGGAACTGGATTTACCAACAATTCATGAAAATAGTAAAATGCAGGGATTCCCCCCCCCCCCAGCCAGAACTCATTGGACCTGAGTTCCGATGGGCGCCATTGCCAGTCTAAGAAAACAAGGGAGGCGTTCATTGTGAGTTCCTGCTCCTCTTTTTCTTGTAAAATTGCACTGGTAAAATAGACTAATATGAAAATAGTGGCTAATAGAGCATTACTCAATCTTTCAAACACAAACAGGAAAGATTGTCCAGATTCCAGATTCAGCAACAAATTAGCTTTTTCAGACATTCCACAATATTTCCTTCTCTTCCCAAGCAAAATGTAAACAGAAACAAAATCAAAACAGAAAGGGGCACTTAGTCCTTATTTTATTTCTTCCACATATTTCAGGAGAGAATCTGCATGCCTGGACTTATAGAACTGCTCCACAGTTTGCTCTTATTGGTTTGCTATCTTAATTTTTATTTATTTTTTGTCAGAGATGAGCTGCACCAATTCTGTCTCTGCTACCTGATCTGAACGTTGCTTGCGGTTCAGAGCCCACCCCAAATGTCTTAATCACAAGTCATTAATAAACAAATTGCTGGACAAACGCAACTCTTTTTGATCTATTGGAGCTCTTTGGAAATCGGAATCATTTATTTTGCAAACAGAAGAGTTTCTATGAAACTTAGGCCACACCATGCATTTAAGAGACTGTTATTCCACTTTAACCGTCATGGTTTCCCCCAAAGAAACCTGGAAATTGCAGCTTGTCACAGGTGCTGAGAGTTGTTAGAGACCCCTATTCCTCTCACAGAGGGGCATTTTTGTAAAGTGCTTGGATGCTCCCCCTCCCCCACAATCAAACATTGTAAAAATGTTATGAAATAAATAAATAAAGCGCTCAAAGTGCTGTGAATTGTGGGGGGAACCATTTTCCCCTTGCAGGTCTACATTTCCCAGAGTTCCCTGGGAAGAGGTATTGATTAATCACTCCGAGAAGGGGAGCTCTGCGAGGGAAATAGGGGTCTCCCAAGCGCTCTCAGTACCACCCCTAATAAACCACAATTTCCAGGATTTGTGGAAGACCTGACTTCCTAAAGTGGTACAGTACTGCTTTGAACGTTTCATACAGATGTGATCTGTCGCAGCTCCGTCAATTAGAACCTCTCTTTTGGAACAATTTTATTTTCAGCCAGTTGATGGCAGTGTCTTCTAGCCCCAATTTAATAGGTTTCCTTGGGGGAAATGCCATATGAGACTAGGTCAGAACCTGTACGGTCTAGTTATATCAGAGTGTAGGTATTGTTGAATGCACTTCTTTGATTCCCTACTTCTGTCTTTGTAAAACGTTGATCAGTTAATGCAGGGCCGGATTTAGGTTTGATGAGGCCCTCAGCTCCTGAAGGTAATGGGGCCCTTTCTATGTCCAGCTGTCCTTTGTCAACAACAAATTGTCACTGTTTTTTGTCATGAATACATGCTATATGGTAATTTACGGACCTCGTAGGTATCTCAAGCCATTTGAACATAACAAAATAGGAGCCTACACAACACAAAACACTGTTGCTGTAAGTAGGTTTTATTTCATTTGGTTTTCTATCTTATATTTTGGAAATGTACATCCGGTTGTTTTTTCTCTTAATTTTTTGGGCGCTCCAAGAGAGTGGGTCTGGGTCTGGGTCCCTAAGCTATAGCTTGTTTAGCTTATACGTAAATCCGGCATTGAGTTAATGCTAGTCCCTCCGGCCTCACCAGAATGGCAGGATGACTGTCAATACAGAGCCAGAATGACTCCGTTTTTGCACCTTCACAGACACCACTTTTATTCGTTTTCCGAGACCAGGCGGAGAGGAAAAAGGGAAACTGGGACTTTCCAGGATCAAATCTGATAGCTGCTGTAGTTCTGGGACCGTCCCTGGAAAATCAGGACACCTGGAGGGCATGCAGGGGGAGTATCTAAAATGTGTCCTGACTTGGCTCTTTCTCTCGAAACCATGTGCATTCCCACAGTGGGATAGCCTTGGTTAACTATGTTAACCACGGGTGCCTAGCGCTGACAGACTAATGACAATATATGGCAAAAAGGCATCACCGATTGCCCTTAGAGGATGCAGCCATTTTTTCCTCCAAAATGGAACTGTTTTAGAAACCGTTTGTGCCTCATTAGGCCGCCTCCGTCTCTGCAAACGAGAAATTTGCTTTAATGGCATTGTTTTGAATTGCTGAGGGAAGAATCTATCAACCGCAAGGTGCCCTACTGCTGAACTCAGCCAAAAGGCTGTTAATAACTCCAGCAGATGTTTCGGCTTTTTAGGCCAGGAGAGTTCCTCCCTTCCCTTTTCGGAGAATCGTTTGCCAGCGTGACACAAATCCAGGAACTCATGGCTGCGAAAGCAGAAAGAGGGATCAGCAGCCAATGGCTGGCAGCAGATGGCAGGACAACAACAGCTCCTAAAAAATATTGTTTTTGCTCACGGGATTCATATTTTAGGTGAGAAAACAATATAAAAAGGGGGGAGAGAGAAAGCGCCATTCTCTCAAGGTATGCTTTTCATACCTACAATGTGGTATCCTTGAACGTGAAGCATTCACGCAAAATGTCACTCCTTTAAAATCCTGCTTCTAGCCGTTTCCAAACCCTCCAACATTTTGTTACCTTCAGCAGCTCTCTCAAAACGCCTCGTCTTCTACAGATGCTTCTATCCACACAAGAATTTCCTTGGCGAATGGCACTGGATATGGCTGAGAGATGGAGAGCTGGCTGCATGTCAGCCCCATGGAAATCAATTCATTTCCGTGGGACATAAACGCACCTCGTTTTTCAGGATTATTATCCACCCCCTTTGAAACCTGAGTTACTTGCGAGACTGGATTGCCGGGTAAGACGAATTCTCATTATCAATGTAGTTTGGCAAAGTAAAAATTGCTTTTACCAGCTGAACAAGTAGGAGGCTGATAGCAAAAATTGCTGTCCTGAAGTACTATTTTCTTTCCATTGTTCCGCAATTGGTTATTCACTCGTCTGATGCGGAATGGGCTCTGCTAGATTCCCAGTATATTGCTGCTCTTCTCTTTTATCCCTCCATGGTTCTGAGTGGTCTGACCTCCCCAGCTCTGCAATATAAGGAGTTTTATAAATGTATGTTATAAATACTACGGTATGCTTGTTCTGTGCCTACAGTACCCCGGAAGCCTTGACTTTACAGCACCTGAATAGCTTTCTGCCGTCATCTTTATATTGCCATGAACTTGAAATCTTAAATTACATCAATGTATGGAGCTTTTCCTAAAGAGGAGTGCATAAAAATCTATAATAAAAGTGCCCCCACCCCCTTGAAGGAGAGAGATTAAAAGACCCTTGAATGAGCAAGAAATGCCCCGGGTGTCACATTTATTGTGCCCAGAACAGAAGCTCAGACAACAGCAAAGTTCTAATGAAGTTGAAACACTTTTTTTAATAAAAAAATAATAATATTTATTAAAAGTTTAAAGATTACAGAAAAAAGAAAAAAGAGAAAACAACAAAAAGATTCAACAAAACACACACTACAATACATAAAAAAGGAAAAAAAACCAATACAACAATACATAAAAAACAATACAACAATACAACAACAAAAAACACAGATCCCATATTCCATATCTTTATCTTTCATTTGCTTGTTTCATTGACATCCTCACACCTCCCTTTTTGTGTTCTAGTTTAATTAATTGTTTCCGCAAATTCTTTCCATCTTTCTCAATTTTTGTTGAGTAATTTATCTTAACAGTCTAACCTATTAATTAACTCAGCAAATCCTTTCCATCTTTCACTATATTCTGTTATTCAATTTGCCTTAATTTATTTTAACCTTATCTTACCATAAAATACCTTAAAGCTTAAAACTTAATACTTATTTATACATAACTCCTTATATCATTTCTACTAAAGCCAGATAGTTTCATTCCAACATTTTCCCTAATATTCATTAATTTTACACTAATTCCCAAAATAAAAATTTTTCTTTATAAACTTTCTTCCAATCTTCATCCAACGTCTCTTCTTCCTGGTCTCGGGTTATGTCAGTCCTTACTGTCCATTCCAGCTAGTCCATCAACCTGGTAATCTTATGTCCGAGGCTCTTAAGTCTTTTCCATGTCCCTTCTGCAGATCTTCTTCTTGTTGTTTATACCTGCACTTTTCCTTGTCTTTTGTTGATCTCTTTCTTAATTTCTTTCCTTTCTCATTGAGGAGTAGGTCTCGGGGAGATTCCAACCCAAAATTATCTCCATCTCCCCTCATCAGACCAGCCCATTCCCCACAGTCCCACTCCCCACAGTCAGCAGTATAATCCAGAAAATATTTAAAAGCATGTTTCAAAGTCCCTCCGAGATTAAGAGCCCCCACAGCTCCAGACTCCCCCTGGCCCACTCCAAATTCAATCTTCAAAAACAGCGGCTTATGCTCCTGCAGGGCCTCGGGTCTCTCCATTTGTATTACTTGAAGTGCAACAGCAACCTCCTCCATTATCTTCTGCACTTGCACTTGCCCTGTCAAAACAGGTTCCTGAGTTGGTCCCTGAATGGTTTCTGTATAAGTATTCACTGTTTGTCCGAAGTTACTGACTACAACAGTCATCAAATCCATCTTCTCAGTCATCAAATCCATCTTCTCATGCATCTGCTCCAGCAAAGCACTTGTCTTGCAAAAAGCAAGCACCAAAACTTCCTCCAAACACATTTTTATTCAAGGTCAAGAGACTGGTCCCACGATCTTAATCTCCCAGCTGTAAAATCCCCAAGTAGACTGCAGCAACAATTTAACAAGCTCCCTCTAGAGCAGTGTTTCCCAACCTTGTGCCTCCAGATGTTTTTGGCCTACAACTCCCATCATCCCTGACTAGCAAGACCAGTGGCAAGGGATGATGGGAATTGTAGGCCAAAAACAGCTGGAGGCACAAGGTTGGGAAACACTGCTCTAGAGGAGACAATTTCTATTTGTATCCATCTTTTTAAAGCAAGTCCAACAAAGGAAAGTTACTTTCATTTTTCAAATATTTTGTTTCTTTTGAATGCAAAAGGCAACATTGGAATCAGTTTGTTTCTCTTTTTTAGCTATCTGTCAAAAATGTTCCATTCACAGTCAATGAACATCCCCAAAAATTTCTGTCTCTGACACCCCGTTCCCAGGTTTGAGACGGTGGAAACTTATCTCTCTTTACTCTCTCTCCTGCAGGCTTGAACAGACAAAGTCCCCCCCCCCTTTTCTCCTGCTTCCAAGGGGGTTTTGGTGGTTATAAATGAAGGAAATTTAGACCTTTATAAATGACTTTCCAGACTTTAGCTTGCAAGGTTTTTGCTTCAGTCTATTTACAAAAGCGGAAGGTGGACTTCCTGTTTTGAACCTTCCCGCTTCGATGCCAAATTAAGATGTTTCTTAATCCAATTTTCCGTTTCTACTCACGGGTACTTGTTTAGAGTCCAATTGTCCACAGGAAAAAGTCAGCGCTCTCCGGCAATGGCTGTGCGGCTTCACTCCGCAAAAGTAGCAGTCAATTCAAAACACCGCGCCGCTCACCCCACGTCGCTTCGGACCCCCATAAAAGGGTTTCCCTGCGAGTAGGGGGGGCGCTCCTGGTGTCAGCCGAATCCCACGTTCCCAGGCTTCGTCCGCCTGGGATTTTTGAAGGGTCTCTGCCTTCGCCGCCACGGCAAGACCCGATTTTTGCGGAGCGGGTTCCTCCCGGTTAGAGGAACTCCGCCATTGCCGATGGCGCTAACCCGGAAGTCCTTGAAGTTGAAACACTTTGAGACTAGCAAGATGAGATCTCAGAAGTCTATAAACAACTTTCCTCTGCAGTTTCTCTTTCTGAGGCTCCTCTCTGTCTTTCTGTTCTTCTTTCAAACACATATGATTTCTACCCCCCCCCCACTCTTGCCAGAGATCTGTACAGATTACCGTATTTTTTGCTCTATAAGACTCACTTTTTCCCTCCTAAAAAGTAAGGGGAAATGTGTGTGCGTCTTATGGAGCGAATGCAGGCTGCGCAGCTATCCCAGAAGCCAGGACAGCAAGAGGGATTGCTGCTTTCACTGCTCAGCGATCCCTCTTGCTGTTCTGGCTTCTGAGATTCAGAATATTTTTTTCTTGTTTTCCTCCTCCAAAAACTAGGTGCGTCTTGTGGTCTGGTGTGTCTTATAGAGCGAAAAATATGGAACTTGCAGAGCCTTTTCAAAATCAGGCTGAACACCTCACGTTGTCCACCCCTAATCAATGATGCAAAACCAGATTTTCACCCTCCCCCCCCAAAAAAACCCCTACCTGATATGAGAGGAAAGCCAAGTAAGACAACTGAGGCCCCATCTCCTGTGTGATGGCCTGGGATTCGGACTCGGATGCTGAACCTGAGGGATCCCAGCCTGCACAGGATTCCCCGCCGCCAGAACCAGCTGAGCCGGGGCTGGGGCATGAGCCTGAAGGGTCCTCACCTGTGCTAGATCCTCAGGTGCAGGCACCAGCTGAGTCTGCTCTGGCTCCTGAGGGGATGGAGGACCCATTGCCTGCAGGTGCTCCACTCTCAGCCCTGTCAGGGGAAGCTGAGGTTGCCTCTGGGTCCCGTAACCCTCCAGCCTCTCCTGAGCTGCAGAGGCTCAGGGCAGAGAGGCGCAGGGAACTAAGATCCCGCTGGAGGAGTGCTCGCCTCCAGGCCAGGAGAGGCGAGTCACCAGAGGATTGGGGCCATCCTATGCCTTGGGGCAGATAAAAGCCAGCCAGCCCCAGTCCCAAGTTGCAGGAGCAACATTGTTGGTTGCTAGTTCCTGCCTCGACCCTGTCCTGCTTACCTGCCTGAGCTCCTGCCCTGCCCTGGCTCCCTGCTTGCATGCCTGTTACTGACTTCAGCCGACTCCCTGCCCTGCACCCAGCTTCAGCTACTATGGACTCCCTCCACGTTGCATCTTTGACCACGGACCGGACTTGGACCTCGCCTCTTGAGTAACCTACGGGACCAGCACGTCCTGCTTAATGGCCCAACTTGGAAGACCAAGTTGGTTTTACTTGTGACCTTGCTTGACTTGAGCCGTAATAACATACCCTCCAAGTGTCCCGATTTTCCGGGACTGGTCCCAAAATGCAAAAGCCATCGCAGCTTCTGATTTGATCCCAGAATGTCCCTATTCCCCCCACCCTGCCCCAGTGCTGAAGTGGGGCAGGAAGATGAGCCAACACTTGTCCTGAGAGATGGTGGGGGCAGCGGAGGTGACCGCGAGGGGCATCCTATGGCCTCTCCACTGCTGCTTCTGCCAGCCTCCTCCCTTGGGCAGCTCATGGGAGCTGCTGGAGAGCAGGCCAGGAGGAGAAGGGGCCACCACCGCCAAGGCAGTGGCTCTGAGGGGCAGGCAGAGAGCAGGGCTGCCCTGGGCAGTGAAAAGGGGGGAGCACAGCAGAGTGCAAGGAGTCTGGATTCTTTTTATTTAAAAAATGCTTTGTGCATCTGTGCCCACTCTTTCCCCTTTCTAAAACTTATTTATTGGTTTGTGCTTTCCTTTCTTGGGGAAATCTACCCAAGAATAAAATGAAATGAAATCGGGATGAAGGGGTTTTTTTTGGGACGCTGGAGCCGGTTTGTGCTGTGTCCCGTTAGAGAGATTGTAGGAGGTGCAGTGGCAAGGAGAGGGCATGATCCTGTTTCTCCTCAAGTGGCAAAATAGGACCCGCTGCCCTGGGCGGTCTGTATGTGGCCTGATTTAAGTTTCTCTTATCAACATTTTGCATGAAAATGGATCAGGAATCAAAGCACAGAGACAAAGAGGGGCAGCTTTCTCTTTCCAAGAAATACGGTATTGTCTCAGAAAGCTGGCAATCGTGGCACAAGAGGTAAGGAGCCAGAGTGTGACTTCTGTTTTCACACACACACACACACACAGCCCCCCACTGCCATGACTTAAGATTTTACATTCATTAGTTTTGATCACTTCAGAGAGATTGTACTTAAGAAGATAGCTTGAGCAAGATAATTAGAATAATGAAGTCTTGCTTGGTCTCCTATGGGTTGGTCCTTTCAAACCAAGTGCAAAATGAGATATTATAGGCAGAATGAAAAACCAGGATTTGTATTTTATCAGACAGATTCATCCAGAGGACGCTACGGAATGTAACATTCCCTTCCGTCTTTGTGCTGGCTGGTATATTTACTTTGAATGTCAAGCCCTTCTGAAAGGGGTAATTATCGATGGTTAGACCTGGAGAGCATGATGGGTCTTAATAGTGCCATCTAAATACTCTTGTCTCAGCTTTCATATTATAAACAGACTCAGACTACAATTATAAAGTGGGGAGCTGAACTGTTGCTACCGCACAAAATATGACCTTGGTTCTGATGAGCTATTTTTCTTCTTAGGAACGTATAAAAGGATTCATTCCTAGAGATGCATTCGTTTCCAAAGAAATAAACAACAACGGCCTACTTCCCTCCACACGGCATCCTGTGCTTAAATAGCACAGAATTGTTTGGGTCGTATAATCGCAAGCTAATTTCTACTTAACTCTCTAAAACAGTTGGCAAGGCAAACAAAGAAGGAGGGAGCAGGAGCTACAAATTATAAGCTGAGCGACCACGGTCAGTTTAGTTTTGAACATGCATCCATAAATCTCCAACATGGAGAGGGCCTGAAAACACATACAAAATTATATATTACATATGTCCGGAACTCTATATGACACTCCGTCAAGGATGAATTCCACAGACAAAGTATTTATGCCTGCTAACAAACCAGGATACAGACACAGATGTCCTTCTGAGACCTTCAGTAAAAACTGGCCAACTTCACATTATGTAAGACATCCAAACAACAGAGTTGGATAAAAGATCCTTCTTTGAACTGCAGGCAGAACCAAGTCTCTCGATTTTACCGATCACCAAGAACTAGGGTCTCCCTGCTGTCTACTTTGCTACCTATTTAGAAATAGGTAGCTTTCAGACGCACCTATTAGACCGACAAAACTTTGTTATGGGCAAGGCTGTTGATCTGCATTGTGGTAGAGGAGCTGCTCGTCTAGTTATGAGGCTGACGTGGTTTAATCTCCCTGAAAACAAATCAAGACGAATGCTCCATAAACATATATTCTGGAAGCATGTGGTGCAGCTGCAATGGAGTGCAGAAAGAGTTAGGTCTAATTCACCCCTTGGAAAGGGCCTTCAGGGTTTCCTCTGTCATTTTCCTTGTGGTGCTAGACTTCTTCCACAAGGGATGGGACGTGCCAGAAATACTATTGTTAAGGTTAAAGAAAGGGCCGTTACGATTTAATTTGAGAGTTGTGACGCACCAGTTGTATAGTTAAATTCTGATTAGCAGTTCTGAATTTTAACATTAAAATCTCTTATTAAGGAAATTTCTGGTGATCCCTGGCAGTGGCACAGAAATGCATCTTTTTCCTGTTACTTGAAGAGGTCGTGATTTCTATTGGTATTAGAATTATCTCAAGCATTCCCTTTTTCATTTGTTTATTGAAAGGCTTTCCATGACAGCTACTGCTCTGTTATGAAGTATACAATTATTCCCACACAATGCATCGTCACTATAGATGCTCTCAAATTTAATTTGATGTTATTGTCCTCTAGCTTAAATTAGTCAATATTAAAATAAAAAAATTAAAGAAATCTCATTCTCCTGTTGGCTGTTTCCTTAAAAATAACAATCTGAATATAATTAGAAAATGAAGCAGACACTCTGTTTGGCCTTCCATGCAATCACATTCCCAACAGTTTTTAGTTCCAAAATCCTCTGGTTATCAGAATGTGCTGTTGTGTTAAAAGGCCAAGGATAAAACATAAAATACTTACAGACGTAAAAGATAGAGGTGGGTTTGCCCTCCCAGACCTTAAATTGTATTATGAATCTGCTTGTTTGGTATGGATCGGGGACTGGATGAGATTGGATAAGCAAGAGGCATTAGAACTAGAAGGACATGACAACAGATTTGGCTGGCACACATATCTATGGTACGGGAAAGGGAAGGTTCATAGAAGTTTTTACAACCATATAATCAGGAAATGACTAATGAGAGTATGGGAGAGATACAAAGACTTATTGGAACAAAAGACTCCGTGGTGGCTTTCACCACATGAAGCATTACTGCTCAAACCACTTGGAAAAAAAGGAAAATGGCTCACATATGTTGATTTATTAAAGGTCCATGATGGGGGGGGGGGGAATTTACCCACATCTAAGTTAATGATGCCAGCCGTGTTAAGAAAGATCTCTGTCCTGGACACTCAGAGTCAAAGAGACGAACGTTATGTACCTTCAGAAGAAGATAAGAAGAGCTCTGCTAGGAGTTGTGGAGGGAGAGAGGGAGAGCAATAGAGAGAGTGCATACCCTCCAAGTGTCCCGATTTTCCAGGGACAGTCTCAGAATTATGCAAGCCATCTCAGAATCTGATTTGATCCCGGAATGTCCCTGCTTGTTGTCCCCCCCCCCCCCCGGTGCTGCCGAGCTCAGGGAGGAAGATGGGCCGGCTTTTGTCCTTCAACGTGCTGCCATCTGCCTTATTGCTTTTTTATATATATAATAATTTTTCTTGATTTTAACGTATACATTATAAAGTGTACCACGAAACTTATCACTTATACAATCTTTTTAGACTTCCATCAGCACCTCTGATAATCCACCGTTTTATCCACTTCTTATACATTTATTAACTTTATATTGCCTTTAAGTCTCTTAATAAATTATACTTCCCCTTATCTGTTTTTGCAATACTACCAACAATACTCCTCACAGAAGTTCTTGCAAACCTATAAACGTCATCTGATCTTCACAAATGCTTTTCAAATAGTCTGTAAATTTACTTCAGTCTTCCGTGAATTTCTGGTCCCACTGGTTTCGAATTCTTCCTGTTAGTTTATCCAGTTCTGCATAGTCCATTAACTTCATCCTGCATTCTTCAATTATCAGTAATTCTTCTTGCTTCCATTTTTGGGCCAATAATAATCTTGCTGCTGTTATTGCACATAAAAAGAGCTTACATTCTTTCCTATTTATATCACTCCCAACCATACCCAGTAAAAATGATTCTGGCTTCTTTATAAATGTATATTTCAACATTTTTTTTCAACTCATTATATATCATCTCCCAGAAGCATTTCACCTTTTTACATTCCCACCACATGTGATAAAATGTTCCCTCTTTTCTTTACATTTCCAACATTTATTACTGACTTTGCCTTATTGCAGGGCAGATTTGAGGGTAAACCATAGGCGGAACGAGTCTGCCCCTGCGGCTTGATGGAAGTAGAAATTGTCTCTCGTGTCTTGTTACGCTGCCGTTTCTACGGGGATAGATGCTCGGTATTTATCACTCCTGCTATACAAAAATCTCCAAATGGGTCCAAACTTCAATTTCTAAAACTCCTGGTAGAGGACAAGGATCTAGAGATCACGCTAAGGGTGGCCAAATTCTGTGCAACTGCCATAAAACTTAGGGAACAAGCTGTACTACTAAAATGATTAAGGTTTTAAATGACAATTTTAGGTTATATTTTAGTGATCAAGTCCCAGAATGGACCATAAGCTTTCCTCGGGCGATTTTGCTGACCAGGATAGCTGGCAGGCTCAGAACCATTTGAAAAACATCAGCATTAAAAAATATTATGAGACTTATTACAAGTTAAAAGAAAACAGTCGGGGGGGGGGTTATGGGGCGGTGCCCATTATATTGCAGCAAATAAATTGTTGTTGTTGTTTAGTCGTTTAGTAGTGTCCGACCCTTCGTGACCCCATGGACCAGAGCACGCCAGGCACTCCTGTCTTCCACTGCCACCCGCAGTTTGGTCAAACTCATGCTGGTAGCTTCGAGAACACTATCCAACCATCTCGTCCTCTGTCGTCCCCTTCTCCTTGTGCCCTCCATCTTTCCCAACATCAGGGTCTTTTCCAGGGAGTCGTCTCTTCTCATGAGGTGGCCAAACTACTGGAGCCTCAGCTTCAGGATCTGTCCTTCCAGTGAGCACTCAGGGCTAATTTCCTTAAGAATTGTGTGCTGGTCCCGGGGGGAAGGTTATATCGTAGTCAAAGTTCAGTCCTGAGTCACTAGCCTGGTAATAGTCCACAAGGTGCGAGGCGAGGTCCGAAATAGGGAGCCGGGTGGAGACAGGAACACTCGAAGATCAGAAGCAGGAAGCCGGGCGGGGAACAGGAACGCTGGAAGGTCAGAAGCAGGAAGCTGGGCGGGAAACAGGAACACTGGAGGAACAGGACTGGATGCTGGCCGAAACAGCTCTTCAATAACGACGTTGCTGCCACAACCTGGGACCGGGCTGACTGGCCTTTATCTTCTCTAAGGCCAGGGGCGGCCCCGGCCCCCAGGAGCCCCGCCTCTCCTGGCCTTAAGGCGAGCACTCCTCCTGGGAGAAACCAGTTCCCTTCGCCTCTCTGCCCTAAGCCTCTGCAGTTCAGGAGAGGCCGAAGGGTTACTGGGCCCCGGGGGAGACTCACCTGTAGACACTGAGTCCTCAAGCACCTCTGGGGCCAGAATGGTTTCACCTGGTGCCTGCTCCTGAGGATCTGGAACAGGTGCAGGCTCCTCAGAATCTAGGCCTTGCCCCAGTTCAGCCGGCCCTGGAGGCGGGGACTCCTGTGCCGGCTGGGATTCCTCCGGTTCACTCTCAGAATCAGAATCCCAGGCCATCACAAATGGATAGGTTTGATCTTCTTGCAGTCCATGGGACTCTCAAGAGTCTCCTCCAGCAGCATAATTCAAAAGCATCAATTCTTCGGCGATCAGCAAATAAATACCCTTCCCTATTTTTACCCCACTTCCATTACTCCATGCAGTGTCTGTACTGCTGCCACTGTTGGGACACAAAAAGTGGGACTCCATTTAACACATAAAAAATATGTTGACATTGATGTCTCACAGAAACGGGTGAATATTGTTTGCAAAATGACAAGAGATCATGGTAGGCATCATGGGCTAGATGTAAGCCAGGACTCCTCATCCCCAGATAAGGCGTTTGTCTTCCTTGTGAGAGATCAGCACTAGGACGCACAAAGAAGAACTGATTAGGGAATGACTTTGCAGAATGCTTTTCCATTAGGGCTCTTTACATCGTAAAAGGTGGGTCTCTGCTACAGCAATGTGCTTCCTCTGGGCTTTGCACTTTTTTTTAGAAAAAGAAGAAATGCTGTTTTTGCCCTAGAAAAGAATAATTTTCCTTCGGGGGAAAAATAAAATCTATTTTTACAACAGTTAGCTCGGAATGCATGTGTGTGTTTTAAAGAAGTCTTTTAAAGCATTAAAACAAAGACAAATATTTTATTTTTTCAAGTACTCCTTCGAGACCTTGATCTTCAGCAGAGACATAAAATGTGCATGAGCTATTACTGCTGCAAGTTAGAAGAATGAACTTTATATTTTCAGACAACAAATTAGCTGGGGAGCTAATTTGTATTTTCTAACCAGAACAAAGCCTACTGCCTTTCGACTAGAATAGGCTTAAAGGAAAAACTGCAGTAATTAGTCACTTCGTGCCCATACTACTGCACTTAAGTAAATATTCACTATTGTGGGGAGCCTGATACGAAGTCCTCCAAGGCCAGGGGGAAGCCTGGAAGTTCTCATCATAGGAGTTCGACACGTGTGTGTGTGTGTGTGTGTGTGTGTGTGTGTGTGTGTAAAATCTGCGCACATTTGTTCGAGGGGAAAAGTCAAGTAACAGCTTTAGGTCTCTGGCACCTTAGGCAAAACATTAAAACGCTAAAATGTCCTGGAAGCAGGCAAACGACCAACTAGGTGTGTCATTCTCATTCTCTGCAGTCTGCCTTACCCTCCCATCATTTCCCATGATACCTAACCTGCTGGATTTTTTGTTCAATTATTATTATTATTATTATTATTATTATTATTATTATTATTCAATTTATACACTGCCCTTTATCAAAAGATCCCAGGGCAGGGTCCAACATTAAAAACACATTACACACAGCAATAATAAAAACATAATAAAAAGCATCCTGGAAGAAAGCCTAATAATAATAATAATAATAATAAAAAAAGTCATCAGAATAACAGTCTGCATGGTTAAGCATGCCTGATACCCTCCTGATCAAAACATTTCGATGTGTTCAGGGAGCAGTTCTTAATCCCCCCTCCTGGACCACCTAAGGGGTCTCAGAAGACCACTTAATAGACATCTTCCTTCATTGCCACCACCGTTGTCAAAAACAGGGCCACGCTATGCAAATCACAGACCCCCGGGTCAGATTACAGAAGAGGAAGGACCCTTTTAGCTAGGAGATGTCCAGGAAGAATTAGCAGGAGTGCACCAGCATTGTGTTAGGAAAGTCATTGGCCCTTGGCTTTGTTGGCCTGTTTGGGGCAGTCCTGACCAGAGGGAGATCTATCAACCTCCACTGTTGGGGGGCAGGGTCAAAACCAGATTCTTAGTTGTTCCACCCCCTTTTTGCAAGGCAACTGAGTGGTGCTTGTGGGCTACAAATGGCCCGCATCTCATGGCTCGAGAACTTCTGTGTTAAGGCATTAGAAACCACATGGAGATGCAGTGGAGACATCCTGAAGGAGGAGCCTTTGGTACAAGCTTCAAGGCACGTGTATTACCGTATTTTTCGCCCTATAGGACGCACTTTTCCCCCTCCAAAAATGAAGGGGAAATGTGTGTGCGTCCTATGGGGCGAATGCCGGCTTTCGCACCAACTCCTCTTGCTCTCCAGGCTTCGCGCACCTCTCCGCAAGCAGCGGGAGCCCAGCGCTGGGCTCCCGCTGCTTGCGGAGAGTTGCCTGCATGCTGAAGCCTGCACACGCTGAGCTCAGTGCGTCCAGGCTTCGCGGACCTCTCAGCAAGCAGCGGGAGCCAGCACTGGGCTCCCACGGCTTGCAGAGAGCTGCCTGTTTGGGGGCTGGGGTTGGGGGAAGCTCAGGCTTCCCCCGCCCCAGCCCCGCACCTGGGGAAAAAAATAATTTCCCCCCCTTTATTTCCCCCCCAAAAAAACTAGGTGCGCCTTATGGGATGGTGCGTCCTATAGGGCGAAAAATACGGTAATTTAAAAAGGTACATTGGACCCTTGTGAAGCCCAGTTTAAATTAAGCTATGGCAGACATTGTTATATTTCACTATTAATTTCTTCCATCATGGAACCTAAGGTGGCAAGCACATGGCTGCCAAGACAGTCACCCATTGTGCTGGTCCCAGGGGGGAAGGTACTAATACCGTAGCCAAAGTTCAGTCCTAAGTCACTAGCCGGGTAGAAGTTCACAAGATGAGACGCGAGGTCCGAAACAGGGAGCTGGGCGGGGTCAGGAACACTTGAAGATCAGAGGCAGGAAGCTGGGCAGGAAACAGGAACACTGGAAGGTCCGAAACAGGGAGCCGGGCGGGAACAGGAACGCTGGAAGGTCAGAAGCAGGAAGCCGGGCGAGGAACAGGAACACTGGAAATGCAGATCTAGGTCCAGGTCAGAACAAGTACTCCACAATGACGTTGCTCCCGCAACCTGGGACCGGGCTGACTGACCTTTATCTTCTTCTAAGGCCAGGGGCGGCCCCGGCCCCCAGGAGCCCCGCCTCTCCTGGCCTTAAGGCGAGCACTCCTCCTGGGAGAAACCAGTTCCCTTCGCCTCTCTGCCCTAAGCCTCTGCAGTTCAGGAGAGGCCGAAGGGTTACTGGGCCCCGGGGGAGGCTCACCTGTAGACACTGAGTCCTCAAGCACCTCTGGGGCCAGAATGGTTTCACCTGGTGCCTGCTCCTGAGGATCTGGCACAGGTGCAGGCTCCTCAGAATCTAGGCCTTGCCCCAGTTCAGCCGGCCCTGGAGGCAGGGACTCCTGTGCCGGCTGGGATTCCTCCGGTTCACTCTCAGACTCGGAATCCCAGGCCATCACACCCATCCAGGCATTGACCAAACTCAGACTTGCTTAATATATGGCCTCATGTGCTCCCAGACAATATTCTTGAGATGATCTGCATATAGTTGGAAGGGATCCCCAGTGCTCAGCTAGTCCACCTCCCTGCAATGCAGGAACCTCAGCTAAAGCATCCATGACAGATGGCCATCCAACTTCTACTTGAAGACCTCCAAGGAAGGAGAGTCCACCACCTTCCATCCCAATGTCGAATAGCTCTTACTGTCAGAAAGTTCTTCCTGATGTTGACTCAGAACCTCCATTCTTGGAACTTGAAGCCACTGGCTTGAGTTCTACTCTCCAGAGCAGGAGAAGGCAAGCTTGTTCTTGCCTCCATGTGACAGTCCTTGAGCTATTTGAGGATGGTTCTCATACCTCCTTTCAGCCTCCTCTTTCCCAGGCTAAACATACCCAGCTCCTTCAACCACTCCTCATAAGGCTTGGCTTCTAGTCCCCCGATCATCTTGGTCATCCTCCTCTGCACATGTTCCAGCTTCTCAACATCCTCCTTAAATTGTGGCACTGAGAACCGGATGCCAGAAGAGCAGCCAGGCGGTGCTCTTACGGTGTGGGTATGTGCCTACGTATCAAAGATATCGGAGATATTATAAGCGCAGCATCTTTAGTCCTCCATTGGGAGACGATTACTTTTGCATTTTCCTCTGCAGAGTCATCAAGCCTGTAGTAGGAACATGATTAATTATGTCTCTTCTCTCATTCTTTGACGTTTCTGCTTGAAGTTGTTTTCACCTTCTCCTCTGACCTGCCTCTTTTCTTCTCTTCTCCCCTCCTCAGCACTCTTTGGGCCAGATTATGATCTCAGCATCATGCTGTCACTTAGATTAGAAACTGGCGAGGTGCCTCGACTTTTCTTTCCTCTGCTTGATGATCTGCCTCTCTTTTTTTTAAAAAACGGTCTTCATTGTCGGCTCCCCCAGTGGGAGGTAAACGTCTCAGGTATCCTTGACTACAGCTCAACCACACATTCCCCAATTGCTGGCCAGCTGGAGCCATTCCTAGGGCGACGCCACCTTAGAAATGGAAGGGGGTGGCCTCTCATTGCCATCAACAGAGGGACATGTTGGCACATCAGAGATAAACATGCTCTCTCTGGCCACTTTGGGGAGGGGGGCTTCTACCAGGCCTGAGGTTGCTGCAATTGGTTGAGGACACGAGTAGCATGGAGAACAGTCCAAGGATAGAATGAAAAATACAGTGAAAAACAGGGACCAGATTTATCTTCTCGGCAATGCCACTTCTGTGCCAAATGGGCCTGAGCCGATATTGCAGTCACAGCTAGCTTGGAGGTGGGCCCAGGAGAACTTCTCAATGCAAAAATGGGTACAGCGTGAGCAGTCTGCAGCAACAGCTCTGCTGTTAAAAAGGAAACGAGTCTAGCCATTGGCTTGCCTTCGAATTTTGCTCTTGCACTTTAGCGTAAAAACCAACTATTGCATGTAAGCAGTCCCATTTCAATATCAGCTCTGTGCACACGAATGCCACCAGTGTATGTCAAGTATGGAAACAACAGGTTAACATAGGCCTTTTCAGAAATCAGATGCTGCATATTTGGTGGGGATTGACAAAGAGCTGGTGTATTTGTTCAGGAAATGCATGTGGTGAAACATTGAGGGGCACTATTCCATTTCAGATGGACAATTATGGGCTTGAATTGATTCCCTCCTTAAAGCATGTTGCATGTGGAAAGCATAGAGAAGGCTGTTTGGGCTCATCTTTGGGCCAAAGATGAGTCTGAAAAGAGTGGAGAAACTGCAGAAAATTTGACAAAAATAGTATTCCCTTTTGTTGGAGAGGTGGGCATTTCTACAGCATGCCCTGAGTGTTTGGGACAGGGTGGGCTATAAAACTAAATGAGTGAGTAATGATTGGCTGTGGTCTCCCATGACATCTGGTATACACACCGCAATAAATCTATTTGTCATATCCTCACACGTGAAGATACATACCCGGACTTATTTTAATAACCTACACATAGATGTGCAAGGATGCTGCAATGTATGGAAGAAACCATGGTTCTGAACGAGATGATCCATGCAGGTACATGTCACATTCTCTTGGTGGATCGATGGAGAGGTGCAGAAGACAACCTGGGAGGCCATGATTGGGAATAGTAGTGGGGAAGGTGTTCTTAACACTCCCCCAACCATTGTCAATCAAAATTGTCTCCCGAGAGAGCAGAAAAGTGTGGGAAAGTTTATATAATTTAGCAGAGTTTAAATGATCCCCCGTTTGAGTTAATGCAGCGACAAGCTCGTTTGAGTCCTATCAATAATTATACCTTCCTGGTTGATAATCCCTTTCAGTCCCTCTTAAAGAAAACACACATGAATCTGAATCATATTAACATAAACTAATTTACTTTCAGATTCATTCAGGTTGACAGAGTTGTTCCTGAAGGCAGGCTTAGGTTACATAACAGATAAACTATATACTAGAGAGTAGTGAGTCATGCAAAGACTGTATCCGAGCAGTTGCCAGTTAACACTCCTTGCAGCAACCGACCAACGTGCCTGCCACATAGAGGCAGTTAGTCCTCTCTCGGAATGTTGGACTTGGCTGACAGTTTTATATCCCCCAAAAAGACTATCTATGTATGCGACCACGGCTGCATTGCTGTTATTGGCCCAGAGATGGAAAGAAGATAAAGTCCCTACCAGAAAAGAATGGCAGATTAAGTTGATGGATTATGCTGAAATGGCCAAAATGACAGGAAGAATCAGAAATCAGGAAGACCAAAATTTTAATAAGGAATGGGGGGAAATTTATAACTTACCTTAAAGACCATTGTAAACAGTTTAAATCGTTAGTAGCATTGGAATATCACTTGTAGTTTAATGGTGAATTTAGTGGATATTACAGAGAGATAAAAGATTTGGATTATTATAAAAGATGCAAGAGGAAATGATTAACAGTAGGACCCACAAAGGGGAGGAGGGAAGTCTTGAGAGATTTCTTGGAATCTTGTTTTAATGTTCTATGTTGGACTGTAAAATTTTAATCTGAAAAACCAAATAAATACATTTCTTTTAAAAAATGCCAAAAGAACACCACCACCAGAATTGTCTCCCACACGCTGCTCTTCCTTCAATGGGAAGGAAAATACATTATCTTTCACTGGAATACATTATCTTTCCACTGGAAGAAAAGCTGCTGCTGGAACAGGGTTTTGAATGAGAGAATCAGCCAAGGGGTTGAGGTTCAGCACCACTCCAAATACTGTACACACCAGTCTTCCCCTTCCAACCACAACCTTGTATTAAAACAAACAAAGGCTATAAACAATTGTGCTTAGCCTTTCTTTGGGCCCGCTGTGATGCTCAGAAACTGTACTAATGGGAATGGGAATAGTGTATTGTGGAGCCGCTTCGCTTGCAGGAAGAAGCTCAGGAGTGCAAATGCCTTTCCGAGGAGTCAGCCCTGAAGCACCATGCAACAAATACGCGGCGCTGTGGGTTTTGCCAGATCTGATCTTCCATTCCTTTACCCACCGGTGCAATTTACTTTGAAGTTGCAGAAGCCAGGCTTAAGCTCCAGTGTTATCAGGAGATGACATCCACATTGTTCTTCCACGTAAATTGCAAAAGGTCCCGAAAATGCCAGAGGATTGCCTCATGCCTTACAACCTTCCCGGCAGCCAGAAGTGTCTCTGATTCCAGAAAGATAAGGAGCTGCTTAGCTGACAACTCAAGCTCTCAGATGTTCCAAGTCCAGCCTTGTGACCACATTGCCTTTTTCCAGCATCTAACTGAGGCTTTCTGGAGGCAAAGATATGAGCTACATTGATGGATGTGCATGCATGCATTGAGATGGCCAGAGAACTTGCCTACTGAGTGGCATATAAATGCTGTTCATTTTTAAATAAATAGATGTTCTGTGCTCCAGGATCAATCTCAAATTATGCCCCACTGCTAACCCAACCAGTTAGCAGTCAGACTACCGTTATGGGGAGAGCATAGCTAGGGCCTATGAAGATCTCAGGAAGGGAGCATGAAATTTTTCAAAAGTTATATACACTATAAGTACAAAATTAACAATATTAAAACATAAAAGCACAAAACATAATGTTGGGGAGCCAGGAATGGGGTTTTTCTGTTGGCTAAAATGGGGCATGGGTCGAAAAAAAGTTGAGAAAGAGTTTTAGAGGATATGAATGTTATGGTTATGAGCCATGAGCTGAGTATTGTTTGAAAAAAGTACTTCTGATTCATCCCATCCCAAACTATTCTGAAGAACTTTGCTCAGTGTGAAAGTTTGAGACGGGGCGTGAAACTGGGAAATTAGTGAAACCAGAACCCACAGAAAGCATGGCAAGGAATGCCCAGTTCCTTGGACAAATATGCAATGGCATCAGAAGATCTGGGTAATCCATTTTTGGACACAGGATTAATTTGGGCCAGGGTGAAAAACAAGACTCGGACATAATTTATGAGTGATTTGGCAGCTTTTGCTGTTCTTAGCTAGGATACCTAAATTGAGCCTCCCTACATGGAGTCAGTAGGGACGCGGGTGGCGCTGTGGGTTAAACCACAGAGCCTAGGACTTGCCTATCAGAAGGTTGGCGCTTCGAATCCCCGCGACGGGGTTTGCTCCTGTTGCTCGGTCCCAGCTCTTGCCCACCTAGCAGTTCGAAAGCACGTCAAAGTGCAAGTAGATAAATAGGTACCGCTCTGGCGGGAAGGTAAATGGTGTTTCCATGTGCTGCTCTGGTTCGCCAGAAGCGGCTTTGTCATGCTGGCCACATGACCTGGAAGCTGTACGCCGGCTCCCTCGGCCTGTAGAGTGAGATGAGCGCTGCAACCCCAGAGTTGGTCATGACTGGACCTAATGGTCAGGGGTCCCTTTACCTTTACCTGGAGTCAGTATACCTGTGATTATCCCATGCTGAGTTCCAAGGAATGGAACTGTCCATCATCTTCATTTCCTGCTTCTGATTTCCCAGAGGAAGTGGTCACTTTTGGAAATGAAATGCTGGACTAGATTAGTCTGGCTCTGATCCAGTTCGTTGGGCAGTTCCTATATTTTCCTGTTCTGTTCTCTCTCTCCCAAGCCTGCCTCTTAGTTTAAGCGGAGCAAGTTGTAAAGCTCACACGATCACTGCAGCTGACTGTGTGATCTCAGATTTGTGCTCTTGGGTTCGAAACCCACCATCAACACTTGATCAACAACAAAACAAAAAAAACAAAAACAAAAAAACACCTCTTCAGTTTCCAACAGAACTAAGACAACCAGATCAATCTTATTTGATTATTCCTTCCCTGCCATATCGCATGCTTCCATACCAGCAAAACCATGTCCATCTGCCTCTCCCAACATGTGATGGCCTGGGACTTGGGCTCGGACTCTGAACTGGAACAGTCTTGGTCCACACTTGATCCTTTGCCTCAGGCATCATCTGAACCAAGTCTGGGGCCTGATTCTGAAGTGTCCCAGTCTGCACAGATTCCCCTGCAGCAAACACCAGCTGGGCCGAGTCAGGGGCCTGAGCCTGCCCTGGCTCCAGATGTGGGGATGACCTTGTTGCCTTCAGCTGGGCCATCACTTACAGCTGCTCCACTACCGGTTGGGTCAGGGGAGGCTGAGGTAGCCTCTGGGTCTAGTAACCCACCGACGTCTCCCAAGCTGCAGAGACTAAGGTCAGAGAAGGAGAGACCTGAGTACTCGCAGGAGGAGTGCTTGCCTTCAGGCGACACAGGGAGGTAAATCACCGGTCGTTACCCCAACAAAGATAAAAGGCTGCCGGGCCCCGCCTCAGGTTGCGGGAGCAACATTGCTGTGTGCTAGATCCTGCACCTGTCCTTGCCTGGTTTCCTGCCTTGGCCCCATTGGACTGACTCCTTGTAGAATCCTTGGATTCGGGACCAGACCTGGAACGCATTGCTCGGGTTAACCCAGCGCACAACATGGCATTTCTCATGCTGATTTTTTATGGCTGCAACTAGCTATAAAATAAGCATAGCTGCAATCAGGCTGGCATGGTTTTGCTCAGGAAAAAGCAGGATTCCGTACAGCTAAGAATACAACTGAGAATGTTCATTACATTGCAACGGTTCAGAAATCGCAAATTTGGTTTAGATTTGTTTGTTTGGCTTTCGCTGCTAAAAAACAGTCTTTTCTTATAAGTCAATTTTGAGCATATATTTGCACTGTAAGTTTGGGATAAAGATATTAGTTTAAAAACCACCCGTGTCCATGCAAAGTGGTTGCAATCACTAATTTCTGGACGGATTTCTGCTGTTAGTCAAACTCCCTTTTGTAGTCAAAGCACGACTTTTGATGCTGAATTAGTACAGGGAAGCACATCAGTGGCCCATAGCAATGGGCAACATGGGTCTCATTTTGTGGGGCTTACAGGACACCCCCGGGCACAGCGCACCCCTTCTGACTTCACTTGTCCTGCCGCACCAAAAAGAATATGGCAACAGTGGAGAAACAAAGCTAGCACTGTTCTTTTGCTACTGTGTTCTCCATCTTCACTGGGCACCAAGAACCAGGGCTTCTTTTTAGCCAGAACTCGCAGGAACTCAGTTCCAGCATCTCTCAGGTGGGCCCCATTGTGATCATGAGAGAACAAGAGTTCAGGGAGAGTCCTGATACCTTTTTCTAGAAAAAAATAGCACTGCCAAGAAGGAGTGGCCCCCTTCTTGGCATCTAATTTGGAAAACGGTCCTCAAGGCCATTTGAGTTGTGTGTCTCTGCATTAGTATATACACCAAGTATCAAATGTGATGACAGTAATAATAATACAACAAAACACCACCAACACAAACATACTAGTGGATAAACATGCGAGTGGATAAATGTACAACTCTATCTTAGCAAGTTACATGTGCAGTAAACGTTCATTTATCCAGTCTGCATAACGTTTACTGCACATGTAACTTAAGATAGAGTTGTACATTTATCCACTCCATGTTTACAGTATCTCCAGGCTTTGTCTTGAACATGGTACCTTAGTATGTTTGTTGCTTGAATGGTTACAAGTCTATCTTTATTCTATTATTCTAGTAAATTTGGTTTTATACTTATAAGCCAGTTTGTGTTGTTGTTGTTTGTCGTATTATTGTCTCTGCATTAGTACATCAGCAGGGCACTTTTGGTCCACCTTGACAAAATCTGGTTGTCCCCCCCACCCCAAGCTTCATTTAACAACTTGAAGAATTCCTTCTGTTAAGTGAGTAATCTTTACATATGCCATGATCAACCTGCACAGCAGTATTTTATCCCTTCAATTGTACTTTATGATTTCACATATTGAATTTATCTCTTCCGAGGGATTGTGCCTGGCCACTCTCATTTTACGGCCAGAATACTTATGGCTGACATCTATTCCTCTGCAATATTTTGTGCAAGAGGAAGGTCTCTGCGCAGACACTAAACCAATGGTCCCCAACCTTTGGTCCTCACCTCTGGAGAGAATGAAATAAGCCACTTATGAGTCAAACCGGGACTCCCTCCTGCCTTCTTGTGGCTTCAGCCGAATTTAGTGCAACCATTCAAGATCCAACAGGCCTCTAACCCTCAAACGACATCAGCTCACAGTACGATTTGTAGGCAACAAAAGTAATCAGTGCTTTGACTCTTAACGTTTTCATAGAATCATAGAGTTGGAAGAGACCACAAGGGCCATCGAGTCCAACCCCCTGCCAAGCAGGAAACACCATCAGAGCACTCCTGACATATGGTTGTCAAGCCTCTGCTTAAAGACCTCCAAAGACGGAGACTCCACCACACTCCTTGGCAGCAAATTCCACTGTCGAACAGCTCTTACTGTCAGGAAGTTCTTCCTAATGTTTAGGCGGAATCTTCTTTCTTGTAGTTTGGATCCATTGCTCCGTGTCCGCTTCTCTGGAGCAGCAGAAAACAACCTTTCTCCCTCCTCTATGTGACATCCTTTTATATATTTGAACATGGCTATCATATCACCCCTTAACCTCCTCTTCTCCAGGCTAAACATGCCCAGCTCCCTTAGCCGTTCCTCATAAGGCATCGTTTCCAGGCCGTTTTATTTTGCCCAAGAGATTAGTTTCATGTCTCCCCTTCCTGTATCCTTCTGACTGAAAGAAATGGTCATTCAGTTCGATTTCTGCTGAGTTCAAGGCCAGCCTAGGCAAGATGCTGTGGAGGGAAGCTCCCCTCTTAGGTCTGTTCTGTTTATTCCCCAGCAGAGATAAAGGGCAGAAGGACTGCGGATTCATCTTGAATATTGGGGAAAGGGTGCAACTGGACAAAGGTGTCCGAAACAAAAACTGGAGGGGAGAAAATCTCCTCTTTGTGCTCCCTTTCCAGCTGTGTTCTTTTGACTCCACAGAATCCTGACCATGTTGAATCAGAAGACCTATTAGATTAAATAGGCTTACTCCCAGGTAAGCGTTGTTAGGGTTGCACCATAAATTGTGCCTGGAGATCAGGGGGAAAACAAACTTCAGACAGACGTGTCCCACATTGCAGCCATAATCCCTGATCACGTTTCACCTCTGCCCTTGCTCGCTTCACTTTTAACTGCCCTAGTTGTGAGTGCAATCAGGTTACTACTACTAATAAAAATAAAACTTTATTATTTAAAAGTCTGGGGGGGTCAGCTTATTAAGTCTAGGGGAGAGACACACACTGCAAGTTCACTGGATCACAGTTCAGATCCTGTGCCTCTTAGGCGATTACCATCGCATGAAGCCAAACTCCAGTTTCTGTGTATGTGCGCTTGCTTATATTCTTGCATGTTTTACAGAAGACCCCTTCACAACAAGATTCGGATGACCAAGTGTCAGGAGGGAGAGGTGCAAAGCTGTCATGTGGCTTTTCCGCCTAGGGGACCCACATTTCCTAGGAGTGCTCTGCTGTCCCCTTGCCCATGGATGAGGCAGAGCTGTCCGTCTCCAGGGTCCATTTCTTATCTTGCATGAAAAGCTTTCTGCAATACCTGTATGTTGTCTCCAGAGATTGGCAGCAAAGAAGTACAGTATTTTCACCCTGTGGCAAAGGTCGGGAACGCTCAGACCGCCTTGCACCACTGGTGCCAAACACCCATTTAGAGCGTTGTCCCTTACAGTGGTACCTCGGGTTAAGTACTTAATTCGTTCCGGACGTCCGTACTTAACCTGAAACTGTTCTTAACCTGATGCACTACTTTAGCTAATGGGGCCTCCTGCTGCTGCCGCGCCGCCGGAGCACGATTTCTGTTCTCATCCTGAAGCAAAGTTCTTAACCTGAAGCACTATTTCTGGGTTAGCGGAGTATGTAACCTGAAGCGTATGTAACCTGAGGTACCACTGTATTTTATCAAACCAAGCTTTTGCTACAACAGGCTCTGTCTCAGGAAATGTTTAATCATGCAATCCCTCCCTCCCCTCCCGAATATTTTCTCGATGACAGACTTTCAAAAAAACGAAACAAACCCCCAACCAAAAATCTAAGGATGCTGTGTGCTCCCTTGTCTGGGTGAAATCACCCAGTGATAGGAGGATCACTCCGTTTAAAGTGGTCCTGGCATACAGATTCTAGCCAGAGAGGATTCTCTCTAAATCCTAGGCTTCTGGAAGTGATTGACAGGGATAGAATTTTATGAGTGGACGAAACCTATTAGCCAGGATGGGCTTGCTGATTTTAAAACGCTTCTGGAAAACACCTTATTGACACTGAACTCAGGGCAGCATTTACCGCTGAACACGATGCTAAGTTTTACAGACTTCTAATTAAAAATGGAGGTTCCCACTCTCATGTCCAAAAGGGGAGGTTTGCATCCATTAAAATAGCTCAGAGGGAAGGGAAAACTCAGCTCCCCAGCAGGAAAAAAAGCGATTCATGAGCACAGTCAGTTCCAAAGCATCTCGTGAGTTTTGGGAAGCAGAGCGAGGAGGAAAGAAACACGGCAAATGACACCACTTACTTTCGCTAGCCCTAAGCGCCAGATTTAGCCCCAGCCAGCACCGTAGCAGCCTTGTTAGCATACAGATGGCATTGCTCAGAGCTGCGAGATGCCGTCTCTCTGCTGCCTGTTTTCTCCCGGGGAATGCTTAGTAAACAGCCGTGCTGCCGGACTTCCTCGAGGGGCACTTCAAAGTGGAAAGGGCAGCTGGATGGGGCCCTCCTCCCTCTTGTCCCCGAGGGAAGCTCCCCTTCCACAGCTGATTGGGAAGCCCCCACTTGAAATTGCAGCAGGCAGAACCAGGACCTGCAAAGCTCAGGTGGCGAGAGCCAAGGTTGCAGGTTCGATCCCCGTCGGGGGCAGATTGCAAGGGGTTGGACTGGATTACCCCGGAGTCCCTCCCAGCTCTGAGCTTCACCCGACCTCATGCCAAGCATGCAAACAAGGGGCCTGAGAAAAGCAGCCTTCAGCCCCAAGCCCGCTTCCTCTCGCCTTTCCTTCCGGCAAGCCCCGTCCAGGTTCCAGCACCTTCTTCCCCCGACCCTCCCGCGGCCAAATGCAGCCAGGCTCCTCTCCATCTCTGCGCCAGGAGAAGACTCTGCAAACACAGCGGTGCAAAAATGCAGGGGGGGGAAAGGCGGACGCCCATCTCTCCCTGTGTGAAACGAGCCCGTGCAAACATCGCGCATCGTCCCAGCTGCTCCGCGCGCGCCTTGCACCGAGAGCAACGCCCGCCCGCCCCGCCGGCCTCCCCCTCGGAGCGGGTCCCCGGCTCCGCCCGCCCCTTCCCGAGCAGCCTCGGGAGCGACTCCGCCTGCTGCTGGAGGGGGCGGGCGGGCGCCGTGAGTGGCAGCGGGGGGCCTCCAATCGGGGACCCCTCTCCGCCCTCGGGGCGGGCACTCCGTCTCGGCGCCGTCCAGTCGGAGGCTCGCTTTGGGCGGCTCGGGAGGGGGGGGCGCGTGGGAGGAGCCGGGGGCGGCGCGGGCGCGGAGGAAGAGGCGGGGATGGCCGCGCGCCGTGAAGTCATCGGCATAATCCGGTGGCTCGCGCTGGATCTACTCCGGGTGACTCAGAGAAAGAGGGAGGCAGGCAGAGGGATCTGGCGCGGCGCTCTCCCCCCAGCAAGGTAAACGTCCCCCCGACGCCTCCCGGGAGCATCCTCCGCCCTGCGCTGCGCCCCCTCCGCGGCTCGCCGGATCCTCCACTTCGCTCGGGGCTCCCGCTTCCCCCAAATCGGAGAACCCCCCCCAGCAAGTCCCTTCCCCCTCCCCACGTAAACAAGTCTCCCCGAGGGCCCCCTCCGTAGAGTGCGGGCGACTTCTTCCCGGCGCCCTTGAAGAAGCCAAAGACCCCCAAGAAAGTTTTTTTGGGGGGTCGCGATCCCCCTTCCTTTTCCTATTCCCCCTCCCCGGAGGAAAGATCCTGCCGGATCGCGCCCTTGGCTCGCCGCTGACTTTGTGAGTCAGCTGCAGCTGGAGAAGGGAAGGTCGCGGGAGCGAGGAAAAGGCTGCGCGGCGGCCGAGAAGCCGGAGACAGGCAGCTGCTGCTGCTGCTCTTCGGGTTGCTTCGCGACCAAAATAGGCTGCGAGGGGCCGCCGGGTCGGGCTGCCCCGGCCCTCCAGCGCCTGATAGACAGAGCTGCGTTTGGGTGGCTATAAATAAGCAGCGGCGCGCCGAGAAAGAGGAGGATCCCCGCGCCGGATCTGCAGGAAGAATCTGCCCGGGAAAGCGAGGCAGGTGCCGGGGGCGGGGGCTGCAAGTTCGCGCGGCGTCTTGCCCCAAGGAAGGCAACGTCGGGGGGTGGGGTGGTTGCAGGGGTTCCCCGGTCCCTCCCCGGGGTGGAGCTGCCGCCGGGGGCAGGGCGATCCAAGATGGGGAGGGCGGCATTCGGCAGCCGAGCGCAGGAAGGCCAGGATAATCTCTCAGCCCGACGGTCACAGACATTACGCACACAAGGGGCAGCAGGGTCTCCATGGGCCGCTGTCCTCGCTGCCTCCTAGTTGGGCGTCTCAAAAGGAGATCTGGGAGGCTGCCCAGCGCCCCGTCGGGGCTCCTTTCCGCTGCTGCTAAGGTGTTGCCGTACGCGTCCCAAAATAGCTTGGCTCCCACCCCCCTCCCTCGGAGCAGGAAGGCGCTGTCTTCTCATCTTTACCCCCCCCCCCCCCGCAGTACATGCATTCATAATATTTCCGGCGAGGGGGCACAACTCGGCGATCCGTTCTTCCTTTGGAGAGCTTTGCGGGCTTTGCGCGCCCGGACGCAGCGGCGCGTTGGTGCGCCCTCCCCCGACGGGCGCCTGCCTGCTCCCTCGCCCCGTTGGTGGCCGTTTCTCGGCCGGGAAGGAAGGGGCGGAAAGTTTTTTGGGGTGGGCTCTCAAGTGCGGGGAGGCGCCGCCGTCTTTGGCGCTCTGGCGTCGGGGGCGGCGGGCGGAGCAGGCGGCCAGCTGGAGGCCGGGTCTCGGTGCGCCGAGCTGGCTGGCTGCGAGAGAGGAAGAGGCGAGGTCTCGGCGCGCAGGCTGGGCTGGCTTTGGCATCTCTCCTCCTCCTCTGCTCTCCTTCCTTCCTTCCCTCCGTCTGCTCCGAGAACCAGGAAGTCCCCGCGGCCGACGAGGACGCGCCCTCCCGTCTGGCCCGGTGAGCGGGGCGCCGAGCTAGGCCTGCCTGCGCCGGGGAAGCGCGCCCGGGGCTTGCCTTCGGGGCTCCCTTCGGAAAGGTAAAGCGCCCTGCAACAGCAGCAGTAGCCGGGATCGGCTTCCCCTCCCCCCCGACGGGGGCCGGGACCTTGAGTGCGCGCTCCGGGGCTGCTTGGCTTTTCCGGCGCGCGCGCCCGCACCCTGCAAACTGGAAGCGGAGGCCTCGGCAGCCTGCAAAAGTCCTGGAAGAGTCTCGGATCTGGAGCGAGAAGGCGCGCGCGCGGTGGGTGGGGAGGTCGTGGCACCGCGACGGGGCGCCCCACGCGCTGCAGGCAAGGATCCCAAGTTGGGCAACTTTGCCGGGGCTCCCGGGAGAGGCCCCGAGTCTCCCCTTCGTGGCCGGCGCCATGGCGCGCGCGCGCCGAGCCCGCGAGGACTCCTTTCTGGCGACGGGGCGGCCTTGCAGCTTCAAGGGACCACGCGGGTTGCGTTGCATCGCCTTGCGGAGTTGCAAAGTTTTGCAGAGCCCCGATTCGGGTTCATGTGCACCAAGAAATGGTGGAGCCGCCGCCGAACTTGGAGGGTTTTTTGTTTTGTTTTTTGCGCGCCCTGGCCGTGAACGTGGCCTGTGACCCGACGGCCTTGGGGCGCCCTTGCCTCCTCCTCCACCCTTGGCGGCTCCCTCGAGGTCCGGGCAATGAATGCAAAGGCCGCCTGGCCTTGCTGCCCTGCTATGCAGCGGCGTGTTAGGAGGTGGGGCAGCTTTTGCTGAGCGAGTTGGCCCATTGTTATGCAAATTGCAGGCACACTTTCTCTTTGTGGACCTAATTGCCCTGCTAGTTTCATTCTTGTCTCTCTCCTCCCTCCCTCCCTCCTCCTCTCCAGTCCCTTTGTTACTGCAGGGAAGGGGGGGGGGAGATATAGCTGCAGCAGGACAAAATTAGAGGCAGATTTTTTAAGTCCATCTGCAATTCATCAGATGCATAAAACAAAATTCCTTGTTGGTTGTGAGCATTTTGAAGCGCATTCAAAGTTAAGCGTATCGGGTAACAGATGTGGGTTTGACAGAGGTGAAGGCAATGCTTCATTAAGCAAGAATTTCTTTTGCGCCGTGTCTCTGCTTTAAGGACGGTGGGATTTCATGAAAAGTGTTCGCCACCAGAGCTTGTTCAAAGCAGCCTTGGATCTCTCCTTTTGTTCATTTCTGCCGTGTCACATCTGAGGAGGGCTTTGACCAACACCTGAGGCTGCAAACTGACAAGGGAAAAAAGTCCTCCAGCTAAAAATGTTATATTGTTAGTGCTGGAATTCTATTTAATACATGCTTTTCAAAAGTTTAGCTGGAATTAATATCCACCCTGTTGCATGTGCCGACTTCTGCTTTGCTTTGAAGTGAAGATCACAAACTGCAGAGGGAGGTTTCCTCTGCAAATTTTACTTCTCTTTTAAACTGTTAAACTCCTGGTTATTATTGTTGTAACCTCCGTGATCCGGGCATGAAGACTTCTCAGCTGGCAGCAAATGGGCAGACGGACACAAATCCTTTGAAGTATTTCCAGTGTGTTCCCGTGGCCTCTGCTGTTTGGGAAGACAATTGTGTTTGAAGCTGCCTCCTCCCCCAATTTGCTCAGAGTTAACTCAGAGATTCTCTCAAGTGATTATTACCTGAAAACTACCTTTCAGGACCAAGCCCAGGTGAGGGCCAGAAATCGGATGTTCCTGCAAGGAAAGAAGATGATGTAGCCCTCCTTTTAACCACAGTTCTCAAACGTAATGCGGGGATAAAGTTTGCCCCTGTTAGATTATGGTTCTTAGTGTGAGTTTTTGCATTTTGTAACTTTTCCCCGTGGGACAGCTGCGTGGAACCCCTTGCGGCATCACCAGCAGAAAGTCCCATGGCATCTTGGAGACTTGACATATTTTCCACGGGACGGACTTTTTGAGGGTCAGTCCACAGAAGCGAATGCTATAAGACATTTGTTAGTCTTTATGGTGCCAGAAGAACCCCCAAAACCTCTGGTATTTTGTCACATTGCTTTGGCTTTTTAAGACATAGCTGTCAACTTTTCCTTTTTCTTTCCTATTCGGAATAAGGGAATTTCCCTTTTAAAAGAAGGGAAACGTTGACAGCTATGTTGTTAAGAACTTTGCACAGAGTGATTGATGCTTTGGGCTCCTACTTTTTCATGCCTCCTTCCCAGCAGGCTACCATATTCTCTTAAAGTTCCCAGCTAATGCCTTCTCCGTTGGATGTTAGGAGACGGCGCTTGTCTTCTAAATTGGCTTGCCGGTCCCTCGTGGAGTGGAGCTGCCTGGGTCCTTTGCATGATGCAAAGCTCTTCTTCCGTGTTTCTGTTCCTTCTTGCCCACCTGTTGGCTCTTTGTTCTGCCTCTCAGGCGGTGTCTCCCTCCTGCTTTTTGCAAAATACTTCCTATGCCAGCTGTACTAGGAGACTGTGGAGGGCTGAGGCCCCCCTCCCTCTTCCCATCCCCAGGGAGGGTTCTGGCCCGTGCTTTCTGAAACCTGAGTCCCGGCTTGTTTATGAGTCTGTTCCGAGATTATTTGTCGTTCTTGGCGGTTTGTCGTTCTTCTGCTTCCTCTGGGGGCCCTGTCCTAGAGTTTGCAAAATACCAGTTTTGCTCCCAAACGGTAATTACCCCCCCCCTTCTGTAAATTACATCGCCACAACGGTTGGGGTTATGGGGGCTGTTATCTAGTCAATCTGCTTTCTAATAATGTGCAGACAATAATCCCTGACGAGCCTTGGAGGAAAATAGATAACGCCCAGCTTTTGTCTGCTTTGGACTTATCCATGTTTTGCAGGATAACTTGCGAAGAGGCTTGTTTGGCGCGAAGGAGTGACGAAATTCAAGGCTGTTCCAGTGTTTTTGCAGCTTTGAGCTGCTCTGTGAAGCTGAACCTTTGCCAGTTTGAATCAGCTTCTTAGAAGGGACTTCCCGGCGCTGTTGGAAGTTTGCCAGGCGTGTTTTGCAACTGACGGGGGTCCGCTTGCAACCCCTTGAAGATCTCTGGGGGGCAGGTTGGTGGGTTCGCCTGACTGGCCCTTTCCAGTGAAGCCTGGGCCTGCCGGAAGCGACGGGGCTTCTCGTCAGTGTCAAATCTAGATAGTCCAAAGATTGGTGACCTTCTGATCTGGCCATCCTTGATCTAGAACCAGAATAAGGGGGTGCTTTGTCCTTGCTCCCTATTTTGCCGCAGTGGGTGATGTTATGATTGCTTCGGGGAACGTGCCCCATGGGATTTTAAAGCTCCAGAAGAAAAATTGGGGTCCCCCCTGCTCTGTTTGTCAGTGTGCCATCCCTGGAACGTAACTCTCGTGTAAATTGCAAGTTAACCTGGACTAAGAAGGGACACCGGTGGCTGTGTGACCTCTTCTTCCTTTGCAAAAGTGCTGAATCCAATGTGTATTTTTGCCGCTTGTCATTGACTTCGACCTGCACTGGTCAAGGAACAGCTGCTGCTCCCATTCCTCTCAACCACAGGGGTCAGCAAACTTTTTCAGCAGGGAGCCGGTCGACTGTCCCTCAGACCTTGTGGGGGGCCGGACTATATTTTGGGGAAAAAATAATGAACGAATTCCTATGCCCCACAAATAACCCAGAGATGCATTTTAAATAAAAGGACACATTCTACTCATGTAAAAACATGCTGATTCTCGGACCGTCCATGGGCTGGATTGAGAAGGCGATTGGGCTGGATCCGGCCCCTGGGCCTTAGTTTGCCTACCCATGCTCTCAACTCTTGTGCGAGTAAAAAGAAGAAGTCCTTATTGTAAACATGCAGGGGTGGCAATCTGACGAATGAGTTATATTTCCCCCCCATTTGTATTTGCTGTTATTGCTTAGCAAATTTATTGGTTGGAACTCGATAGTCTCTGTGAATGATGGGAACAAACAGAAAATAAACAGGACTGTACAAGGAGGTTCTGATATTGCATTCATACCGTACTGTGGGCTTTTGCAGCCACTGAATATGCCTTCTGGTGTCTTTTCTAGCGGTTAACGTATTCTTTCTATAATACAGTGGTCCCTTGGTTCTCAAACGCCTTGGTATTCAGACAACTTGGAACCCAAACACTGCAAATTTGGAAGTAAGTGTTCCAGTTTGCGAACTTTTTTTGGAAGCCGAACGTGCTCTGTTTTGAGTGTTACGCTTCCGTTTTGAGTGATACACTTCTGTTTTGAGTGTTACGCTGAGGTCTGTCTGTTTCTGCTATTTATTTCGCGTTTTTGTTTTTGCGGCTCTTTTGATTTTGTGACTGTGTGGAACCGAGTTCAGCTACTGATTGATTGATTGATTGTGTGACTGCAATACATCGTTTGTTGCTTTTATTTTATGGATCAGTGGTCTCGTTAGATAGTAAAATTCATGTTAAATTACTGTTCTGGGGGTTGTTTTTAAAAGTCTGGAGTGGATTAATCCGTTTTGCATGACTTTCTATGGGAAAGCGCCCCTTGGTTTTGGAACGGACTTCCGGAATGGATTAAGTTTGAGAATCAAAGGACCACTGTAATGCATTCTTAATACAAAAACCCAGAGTGCCTTTTTTTGGCCAAATAATATTTATTTGTTTTCCAAATTTTGAACAGATCAACGCCAAATTACATCAAAATTAATGCAATTTTTTCCCAAAGAGTTGACTTCCCGCTCTTGGTCCTAGATGCATTCCTGCTTTCCCCCATTGCTGGTAACAATGTACTGTGTGTTCATCCCCATGATGTGGGGTTCCAGTCCCCACTCGGCCGTGAAGCTGCCGTCGGGGAGCCCCTCCCTCTCAGCCTTGCCTACCTCTCAAGGTTGTTGTGAGGATATAGTGGGGAGAACAACAATATACTCTACCTTGGAGGAAAGCTGAGATAGAAACGCCATAGGAAATAAACTTCGTGTGGAAATGGCCTTACTCCTAAATGGTGCCATTGTCAAAGCAACCATAAATTAAGTTTCTAATACATCAGAAAAGTTGCTTCTGGTGCATAACTCTGGCTAAATCTCAAAGAACATGCTGCACCCATTGCAGGGGTGTGAAGATAACTATTTATTTCTTCTTTCGCACTGGCTAGATAGCAGTTTCTGTTTAAATTTAGCCTTTCTGATAGCAGTTCTGCATTTTCTGGCAGTGCTAGGAGGCTCCCACTGCATTGGAATGGCAGTCCCTTGTCTCTTGCAAAACACCTTCCAAAGCCACCTTTCCTTGGAAAAAACCCACTAGATGCAGTTTTGTACGTTTAAAACACTTCCTTTTGTGATGGCGGTTTGTGGGGGGGGGGGACTGATAAGCCACTGGGGACTCTGCAGGTATGGTTTGTTTTGCAAAGTCTGGCTTTGGAAGTATTTGCATGTCTCGCCCTGCAAGCAGTGGGGATCCCCAGGTAGATGACTTTAATCCAGCCCTGTGACTCTTGGTCCAATTGCTGCCTGGCTTAATCAGAGGAAGGACGGGGCGATTAAAACACAAGAATGTAATGCTTGCACAAATATAAAAAACGTACTGGAGTAATGAAGTATTTCTGAGTATTTAGCGCTGGACTATAAAAGGATGGAATTGGAAGAAAGAGGTCTTAGGCTGTGTTTCTTTTTTAAAAAAATTGATTTTAAATAATATAAACAAATTAGAAGCAACAATTCCAAGTCCAAATATCGAGATTACTCTGAATCTCCAGACTCCCCCCCCCAACCCATCCATGGGTCCCATTGATAATATTTACAACTGCATATCAACCTTTATCCAAATTTTTATCCTTCTAAATTATCCATTCTTTCTGTTACTTTACAAGTGTGGTGGTTAAAATCCTGCCAATGTTTTAATTTGCTTGCAGCGGTCTTGTAAGTGAATCACAAACTTTCCCCATTCTTTTTTTAAAGTTCTGGTCTTCTTGATTCCTGAGCTTCCCAGATAATTTTGCCGTTTCGGCACAAGTACATCAACTTGGTTTGCCATTCTTTTCTAGCAAACCCAGCCAGATGGGCAGGGTATAAAATACTGAATTATTATTATTAGTCAGGGTTGTTTCTTCCTTCCATCTCTGGCGTCTTTGACTGTGTTTCTAAGGTGCCTGTGTTGTTGTTTTCTGGTAGGATGAAATGGATGATGTAGCAGCAGACAACTGGCGCCTGTTTGAACCCTTTTCATACTAGGTGTGCTTGTTCCAATTCAGGGATGCTTCACACCCCGTGGAACACCGTGCAATGGCCAGCGCCACTTGCCAAGCATTGTCCTTCTGTTTTCTGGTCATTTAGTCCAGCCCCTTGCGATGCAGGAATCTCAGTCATGACAGATGACCACCCAACCTCTGCTTAAATACATCTGAGGAAGGAAGGAGAGTCCAATCACCTCCTGAGGGAGACAGTTCTGCTGTCGGAAAGTTCTTCCTGACGTTGAGTCGGAATCTCCTCTCTCGGAACTTGAAGCCATTGGTGCACCCAAAGGACAAAAGCAAAACCTTGCACGCCCTTCAAACGCCGTAGGTTCTTGGTTCCGGTGTCAAACAAGGTGGCTTCTAGCAAGAACCCAGCGTTGCCCTCTCTTCTCCCCAGGGTGCTTTCTGCAGTTGCCGAATTTCTGTCTTGGAAGACCCATCCCTCTGTTTGGGGATCTGTGGGGTTTGGGGCCCCAAAGGGGTCTGGCCATAGCTGTCAACCGTCCCTTATTTGGCAGGAAACTCCCTTATCCCAGCGCCGTGTCCCGCTGCTGTCCCTTATTGGTGATGTCCCTTAAATTTCCTGGGTTTCAAAGGAAGCAGCTCCTCTCCCTCCCTCCCTGCCTGCCAGGGAGGAGGGAGGCTCCAAGTGTGTTGCTTGGCTGCGTTGCTCACCCAGTAAGGAGTCTTAAGAACAACTGGGGGGTGGAGCTTGCATGCCTTGTGCTGATCAAATCGACCGCGTTGCCTGGGGACTCGCCTTTGCTCAGCGCTTCCCAGCGGAGAGGTGACGGTGGTTTTCCTTGCTGCATCCCCTTTGCCGGGTTGCTGCGCTGTGGGAACCACCACTTGAGGCTTTGTTTGGCTGCTGGCTGGGCTTTCTGCCTTTGGCTCGGAGGGGCTCAGAAGCTGAACATACCTGCGCCCGGAAAATCCCTTATTTTGGCTGCTGGCCCCTTATTTTTGAGGCTGCTGGTCCCTTATTTTCAAATGTGTAAGTTGACAGCTATGGGTCTGGCAGGTAATGCACACTGAGGCAGCAGAAGCCAAGATAGGCAGAAGTTGGGAAGGGAGAGCTTGGTCTGGCAAGGTGCCCTCTGAGGGGAGGCTTTGCCAACACCTGGTGGAGCTAGGTTGGTTTTTGAGCTCACCTGAGTCGATGCTGAGCCAGGTGACCGGTGCGGTCGTTTCACAGCCGAGATGGTGGCATTGATCGGTCCAACTCCGGCAGCAAACTTTGTGGCGGATGCACAGTCCAGGTGGGAAGATGCAGGGATGGCAGTGGGAAGTCCTAGTAAGACTCTTCTTTCTCTTCCCCAACATCACCCTACAACTCTCTTAGGACGATGCCCCTGTCCAGTGCCCCTGTCTGCCCGCTGTAGGTGGCTCTCTTGGAGAGGAGTGGACTGTTAGGGTTCTCGGTTGAGTGGCACATGCCACTCAAGACGCAGCATGCTTGGAAGAATGCAGTGGTACCTCTAGTTATGGATTTAATTTGTTTCGGGGTGCCGTGTTCACCCCCAAAAATCAGTAACTAGAGGCGCCGTTTCTGTGCATGCACGCGGCACAATAGAGCGCTTCTGCATATGCGTTAGCTTCAGGTTACAGACTCCGCTAACCCAGAAATAGTACCTCGGATTAAGAACTTCGCTTCAGGATGAGAACAGAAATTGTGCTCTGGCCGCACAGTGGCAGCGGGAGGCCCCATTAGCTAAAGTGGTGCTTCAGGTTAAGAACTGTTTCAGGTTAAGAACGGACCTCCGGAACGAATTAAGTACTTAACTTGAGGTACCACTGTATACACTTCCAGGTTTGCCGCAGCCGTAACCCAAAGATTCTGCAACCTGGAGGTTACGCAAAACAAGGTACCACTGTACAGCTGTACTTAGCATGGCCGCATCCTGGTTGAGGGGAGAAAGATACCCACTTTCTAGGAAACTGCTCTGAGTCTTCTTCTTGTCATGCAACCTATAGGACTGCAGTGTTTGGCATGTCTGGTTGTGCAACGGGTGCCGGCTGAAATTGTGGTGTGTGAAGTGGTATAAAGCGCAGGCCTCCATAGGTCCTTATTTTGTCTGTTCTCTCTCTCCCCCCCCCCCCCATCCCTCCAAGGTCTTCACACGTGGGCCTGCGTGACTCGATATCTCTCTAGACTCAGGGTCCTGGATTCCGTAGCAGGAATTTTCCATTTATTCCTCTGTGGCTCCATTGCAGCCATCCAAATTTGCTCAGTCCTCTGTCATCGCTATTTGACATTTATTGCAGTGTTGGGGAGGGGCGATTTTTGAGATGTTCTTGTTTTTCTTATTATGTACTGTATTCTGTGCTTTTATATTGCAATTTTATGTTGCAAGAGGCCCTGAGACCTGTGGGGTGTAGGGCTAATATGCAAATCTAATCAATAATAATAATAATAATACATTTTAATATAATGGGTTGTATCTTAGAGTAGGCCCACTGAAATCCATGTGGGCAGAAAAGAAGAAGACATGCTTTGGTGCCTCTGTGAGCAAGTGTTGGCTTGATGTATTTAGGAGACGTCTCCTTCATTGGTAGCGATACAAACAGAGCAGATTCTTAATCCTCATCAAAATCAGTTTCTGTATTCCAAATGCAAGCAAAGCATTCTTGTAGCAGAGAACTCTTGTCTCGGAGATACTCCCATGGCCCTAATAAACTGTTGATGACCACAAGTCCGAGAACCTGTGTCTTTTGTTCCCATTGAAATGAATGGACATTGGCTGAGGCCCATTCACTTCCGCTAGTTTACTCTGAGTAGTGCTTGGTTGGATCAAGCTGAGCATCCTCAGAGTTTAGATTACCATATTTTTTGCTGTATAGGACTCACTTTTTCCCTCCTAAAAAGTAAGGGGGAAATGTGTGTGCGTCTTATGGAGCGAATGCAGGCTGCGCAGCTATCCCAGAAGCCAGAACAGCAAGAGGGATTGCTGCTTTCACTGCACAGCAATCCCTCTTGCTCTTCTGGCTTCTGAGATTCAGAATATTTTTTTTCTTGTTTTCCTCCTCCAAAAACTAGGTGCGTCTTGTGGTCTGGTGCGTCTTATAGAGCGAAAAATACAGTAGTTCTTCTGCACCGACAGAATGAGTTTTCAAAGGCAGGGTTAAGGATCTGTTCTGTCCTTCACAGATAGCGTCCGGTTCCTTTCTCTGGAATGCGCATTTGTCTTTTATCATTTATATCAATTTATATACGTTATAAAAAGAAAACGTGCGATTTTGATCGTAACAAGTCCGGTTTGTTTAAAAGTTTCTGACTGGAAACCCAGCCAGATGGGCGGGGAAGAAAAATTATTATTAAATTATTGTAATTATATTTTCACGGCCCTTTAGGAAGTGAGGCAATAACTGCAATTATTTCCATATGCCCTGTTCTAATTTATGCTTTGCATCGTTACTTGGCTGTGGACAACTGACCTTCACATTGTGTTTCTCTCCCTGCAGCCGGACTGTGGACTGAAAGCGAGGCAGAGAGCAGATGTCTACTCCGACAGATCCCGGCGCCATGCCTCATCCCGGACCTTCCCCGGGGCCAGGGCTCTCTCCCGGACCCATACTGGGTCCCAGCCCAGGACCAGGTCCCTCGCCCAGTTCGGTGCACAGCATGATGGGGCCGAGTCCTGGACCTCCAAGTGTTCCGCATCCCATGCCCGCTATGGGACCGAACGATTACCCGCCAGAAGGAATGCACCCCATGCACAAAGTAAGCATTTTCAGTTTTCCCCCATGTTGTGCACGTATTTTTTTTCTTCAAACTTCTTTATTAGTTTTCACAATATTATAAACAAACAAACAAAGCATAAGACACATAAGACAAACAAACATAAATCATAGCCTTATTGAAAATTACACTTATTAACTTTGTTAGGTGACTTCCTCGCTTCCCCTTGGTTGAATTTCATTGCATGTCCTTTTAACGGTTTTCCAAATCCCAATTCTTATAAAATTTAACTTAGACATTAACATCCTTAAATCTTCACCTTATGGAATTAAACATATTAATTCATCACTTAACATAAATAAAATTCTAAGCCAATTAAATATCTGCAAGCTGTTTTCAGTTAATTTGATTTAGCTAGATAAGCATTAAATTTAATCCACTCTTCCTGTACTCCTCCTCCTCCTCCTGGTCACGGACTCTTCTGGTTAGGTCGCCTAGCTCCGAAAAATCCATCATCTTCATCTGCCATTCTTCTATCATTGGTAATTCTTGGGTTTTCCAGTTTTTAGCTAATAAAATATGAGCAGCAGTTGTTGTGCACGTCTGACATCAGTAGGGTTGCTTGCACGGCAAACATTGGTGGCTGAAATCCTCTCTTTCGCACAGCTATTAAAAGTGCCAAAGCCCTAAGATACCAGGACCTGATGGTCTATCAGCGAAATATTATAAGACATTGTAAGACTGGCTCATCCAACCTCTGGTAGAAGTATCTAACTCAATTTTGCGAGGGGGCAAAGCCCCTGAAACCTGGAAGCAAGCTTATATTACTCTGATTCCTAAACAGGGACAATGTTAAAAACTACAGACCAATCTCCCTACTCAATGTGGATTACAAAATTTTTGCAAGTATACTGGCCAACAGGCTAAAGAAGGTTTTATCTGAGTAAGTTCATAAAGACCAGGCAGGATTTCTGCCTGGAAGACATAGGAAAGACAACATTAGAAATGTTGTGGATATTTTAGGAAAATTAGAAGCAAGAAAGAGTTGTAAAGCAATGTTAATGTTTATTGATGCAGAGAAAGCCTTTGACAATGTATCTTGGAGTTTTATGTTTTAGATAACTTTATTAAAAGTGCCAAAGCCCTGCGCTCCTTTTGTATTTAGCCGCAGACTGGACAAGGCTGAAAAGCAGTGGCTGTGCCATTGTGTTCCAGAATAATCACTTTAAGGTTTATATTATCTAAGTAAAAGGGCAAACGGTGATCCTGTGATATGGAAACGCATTTGACTCGTGCAACTGAGCAGTGCTTCTGTAGCACATGAACTGAATGCTCCAGTTATGGCAAACAGTTTTGACTTAGGTTTATGCAATCCTATATCCATTTACTTACCAGGGCGTTTAGTATCATTGAAGACAACGGGACTTACCGTATTTTTCGCCCTATAGGGCGCACCAGCCCATAGGGCACACTTTTTTTGGGGGGGGGAAATAAAGGGGAAAAAAATATCCCCCCCCCCCCGAGCCCCAAAGAACAAAGAAGCCATGACAGTGAGCGGGATAGATCCCGCTAGCTGTCTTGGCTTTGTTTTTAGCCTCAGGGCTGGGGGTCTGGGAGCAATGGCGAGGTTGCGCTCAACCTCGCCATCGCTCCTGGAGCTTGCTGCTATCCGAAGCCCCGGGAGCGCGGTGCTGTAGCCCGCTGCGCACCCCGGGCTTAGGGCAGCTATCCGCAAGCCTGCGGCGCCCGGAGGGAACTCCCGCCGGGCTCCGCAGGCTTGCGGATAGCTGCCCTAAGCCTGGGGTGCACAGTGCCGCTCTCCACGGACTTCGGGCTGCAAGCACCTATCCGCAAGCCTTCGGAGCCCGCGAGAGTTCCCGCTGGGCTCCGCAGGCTTGCGGATAGCTTCCTGAAGCTTGGAGAGCGAGAGGGGTCGGTGTGCACCGACCCCTCTCGCTCTCCAGGCTTCAGCGAAAGCCTGCATTCGCCCCATAGGACGCACACACATTTCCCCTTCATTTTTGGAGGGGGAAAAGTGCGTCCTATAGGGTGAAAAATACGGTACCTCTGAGTAGCCATGTCTAAGATGGCGCTGCCAGTTTCCTTTTGAAGAAGGATGGCAGTTTGGAAACTAAAGCAGTATATTTTGGATGCTGTCCTGAAGCTTGAACACCACCTACTGGGAATGGCGTTTTTATTGAAATCACTGGGTCTGGGTAGTAAATACAGGATACGGGCATTTGAAATCACGCTGTGTCCTTACTCAGGCTTGTAAATGCCTACTCGATCTTGGTGCGACTCTTGTAAGGCCACATCCGTACAATAAAAGAAGGAAGCTTACAAGTGGAATATTTTCAACGTTTCCCCAAATGGAAACGCATCACAAATGGCGGGTGCTGTTATGGGTGGGATAGCATAACTTTTGAGGTTCTTAATTTTTGTAGACTCAGCTGGCAATGTTGAGCTAGCACCTTACATCCCGATCCTGAGTGAGTTACATGGAAGCAAGTTCCCCTGAAATTGCTGGGGCTTACTTCTATGTATGGGATGCAGGTGGCGCTGTGGGTTAAATCACAGAGCCTAGGACTTGCCGATCAGAAGGTCGGCGGTTCGAATCCCCGCAACGGGATGAGCTCCCGTTGCTTGGTCCCTGCTCCTGCCAACCTAGCAGTTCAAAAGCACATCAAAATGCAAGTAGATAAATAGGTACTGCTCCGGCGGGAAGGTAAACGGTATTTCCATGCGCTGCTCTGGTTCACCAGAAGCGGCTTAGTCATGCTGGCCACATGACCCGGAAGCTGTACACCGGCTCCCTCGGCCAATAAAGCGAGATGAGTGCCACAACCCCAGAGTTGGCCACGACTGGACCTAATGGTCAGGGGTCCCTTTACCTTTACTTCTGTGTAAACGTGCCTGGGCAGAGCTCCTGGGCAGCTTTACTCTCCTGCAAACAAGAGTTTATTTGCCTTGGGGCTCATAAATGATGGGAGGTTAGTGGTTTTCTCTTTCTTTATGACCACAATCCAAAAGTAAAGGATTTATACTTTAGAAGTGGCTTGTTGCAAGTTTTGTTTCTGAGGTAACCTCCTTTTGGTATAGGGGTTGTTGTTTTTGGTCATGTCATTTGGTGTGCGTGTGATACAAACTGTGTTTAATGGGACTTGTATATTTTCAAGTTCCTACTCTGATTTGTATCCCTCCGTTTCTTGTGAATTTGGCACAGCCCCAGGAACAAAAAGTTCCCCAAGAATAATTGGGCTGCAGTATCGCCTCCTGAAGGGGAACGATCGCATTGCACCAAAGGCTACGTAGAGATCAGTTAACTTAGTGCTTCAGGTTGGGGTTTTGAGAACTTTAAAGCCCTACACGGCTCAGGACCTCAATACCTCAAGGATCGCCTCTCCCCATGTGAACTGACCCAGACCCTCCTTTTGTCTATGTCCCCCATTCCCAGAGAGGTTTGGAGGGTGGCAACAAGAGAGTGGGGCCTTTTTTGTGGTGGCTTCCCAGTTTTGAAACACTCTCCCCAGAGAGGCTTGCCTGGCGCCATCATTACATGCCTTTCATCCATTAAATAATCTGTGGCCTGTAAAAGTGTGGGGGAAACGACTATAATTATTAATGATTTGTTTGTCTGTCAGTGTGCTTTTGACTATGTTTTTATCAGTGATGTTCTGTAATGTGTTTTTTATGTAGTACACCGCCCTGGGAGCTTTTGATAAAGGGTGGTATATAAATTGATTGAAAAAATGCGACTACTAATATAATAATGATGACACCTGGTTGGTTGGCGACAAATCTGCCTTAAGGTGTGCCCTGGGAGCATCTTGCCCGGCCTTCCTCTTCCTCCCTCACCTGCTTCCTGCTTTCCCATTCTTAACGGATCTGCCAACTGCCATGGAACATTCTGGACCCATAAATGCCATAGGGAGGAAACTCCCTTCTTGGACCTCAGCCCACCTGCTCTGAAGCATCTTCTGCCCACGGCAAAAAGGCCATTTTTGGAGCGTCTCCAACCGCTTTTCCACGGTCCCATAACTTCGAAACGCCTCAGTCCGCCTTGGCAAACATCTCCATCGTAAGAAAGGCTGCTTGTGCCAAGGGCATCGTTTTCAGGATAGCTCTGGTCCTTTTTCAACACTAACAAACTGCCCTTCCCAAAACTGAGAATCTCTAGTGCTGTAGTTTTCATTATGTGTTATTAGGGATAGCAGCGGCTGTTGTTGATTTATTGGGAATCCTGTTCCTTTGAGAGAAAGGAAGAAATGGAGTTCCTCCCCTCGAGCAGATTAGTTCGAAAATGCCGTTGGGTATAAAGGAAAACTTCTGGCCGTGCAGAAACCTGTTGCGCTGTCTTGCAGCTCTTCCCACCTCCCCAAATCTGGAATCATTTATTCTTTCCTTTTGTAGCAGAGTTCTGATTTTCCTCCCAGTTTCTCTCGCTTTCTCTCCATCACTCTCAACACTTGGAGGCCTGGACATGGCCTTGGCTTGGGGGAGAGCAAGAGATGGGAGCGTGGCAGCTGTGTGTTTGTGTGTGTGTGTGTGTGTGTGCAAGGGGACGGAGAGTGTGCGTGTGCACACATGCGCGAGTCTGTGCGCTGCCCCTTTTTCTCCGGAAAGCAGCTGCTGACTGCTCCTTTCCCTTTAAATAACGGCTCCCCAGCGCTCTGCATTTGCAGCTGGCAAGGGAAGTAAATCTTCTATTTCCTCCTGCGCTGATGTTTTTGCTTTTTTTAAAATAAAAAAACCTCCAGGCTTGCAGTTTTCAGGTTTCCTTTGCATGGACTTTGCTCTGTTTTCCCTGTTCCCCTCCCTGCCTGTTCAATTCTGCCTTCCGTGTGGATCTCATCCTGACCCCACATGGCAATATCTCACTTCCCCTGGGTGAATCCAGTTGCCTTCCATGAGTTTCATTCTCATTGCTCAGATACCTCCTCTCTCTCTCTCTCTCTCTCTCTCTCTCTCTCTCTTTCTCCCTTGACTGAATCTGAGTCTCTTTCTTGCTTCACAAATTCAGTTTTTTTGCTGGTGTTGGGCACTGCAAGGGCTCCGTGAGGTTTTTCTGCTTCTCCTTCCTCCTGCCCCATAGGAAGGGCTGTGAATATTCACATTCAAATGGTCTTGGGGATGTTCTGTGGCGGCAGTTGCTGCTCAGAGCGCCCCAGACAACACATCTCCTCTTCTTCTGAGCTCCTTGCGTCTGTTTCCGGGTTATGGAGAGCAGAGGGCCTTCTTGGTGGTGGCACCCGCCCTGTGGAATGCCCTCCCACCAGATGTCAAGGAAATAAACAACTACCTGACTTTTAGAAGACATCTGAAGGCAGCCCTGTTTAGGGAAGCTTTTAATGTTTGATGTTTTATTGTGCTTTTAATTCTGTTGGGAGCCGCCCAGAGCGGCTGGGGAAACCACGACAGGGCTCTCAAGAACTCTTGGGGTTCAGCGAATGGCTTTTGAAGCTGCTCTAAGTTAGGTTCGGAACGAGAAAAGTCAAACACGCTTGAATCGTAAAGGGACAGTTTCAGAAAAGATGGGTGCCGTATCGCGTAAAACTCTCACCGTGTTCATTTGATGCCATCGGAGCTCCTTGAGTCTTCAGTTTTCTTGGTCTTTTTAGCATTGTGTTTTAGATGTTGACCTAGGGTTGCAATATTTCAAACATGGACAGAAAAGTCGTTGAGCTTTGGGGGCAAAATCGCTTTAAAAATGCCAAGTTTGAGCTGTTTTTATGGGGAAACTGCACTGCTGACGTGGGCTGCCATACGTCCGGATTTTCCCAATTTCCACCTGGACTCTGCTGCCCACCTCTGTTCCTGGTATGTCTGGGAAAATCCGGACATATGGCAACCCCAGCTGACCTGATTTTAATTCTATTTTGTGTGTGTACATGTCTGGAGACCCATTTTTCTGAAATGATGGAGCAGTCCAGAAACGTATGCATGTTTTTCCTCTGTTTACAGCCCATTGATGGTTTGCATGAGAAAGGAATGGTGGAAGACCTGCACAACAGCGCCATGAAGACCGCAAGCATGAGGCCCCCTCACCCCGGCATGGGGCCGCCCCAGAGCCCAAGGGATCAGCACAGCCAAGGTGGGTTTTCCAGGGGGCTGGTGATATATTTGAGGTCGCTCTTAAGATCTGTGAAGCTGCTCGCTAATTTGGACAGGGTGCCTTGCGCCCTTGGTTGTCAGATTCTTGCTGGTTATTTTGGTGGTGGTTGTCTTTCTGCCTTTATTTATAAAAGGCTTTTGAAGCTGTTATAAAGAGCTGAATAAACTTTCCCCTGGAGAGGCACTCCTTCCTAAAAGTTTAGGCTCAAAAAGAATTGCAAGGAAAGCAAGTTTAAGGGTACGTTCGTAACTCCAATTACGTAAACTTCAGGACACGTAAGTGGCAAACATGGAAGTGTATTTCTGGGTTTTTGCCGCATGCGCAGAAGCGCTCTACTGCATTGCGTGTGTGCGCAGAACAGGCACCTCCGATTGCGGAAATCTTGGGATCTGGCTGGAGCTCCGGAATGGATCCTGTCCGCAACCGGAGGTACCACTGTATTTTTTGCTTTCATTGGGTGCGTTTTCGTGTTTTGGAGAATCTGTATTTATTAGAAAATCAAGAAATTATTCACACAGTGGAACAAAAGCATGTGAGCACTGTTTGTGGAATGGAAACTTAATGCACTGTCCCATCCATCTGTTTTCCCAAGGATATCCCCATCTCTAAATATGAAATGGCCCTTGTCACCAACCCTGGCTCTGCCAGAAACTTCTCTCCAACTTTCTCACTAACCGGCCAAGTCTCTCCCTCCTTGCCTTTGGAGCCTGTCCCAGTTGCCACAAGAGGACCTGGTAGCACTTTTCCTTGTGATTTTTCTGGATTCGCGATGCCTCCTTTAGTTGCAGCCTCAGCTGTTCCAACCAAAACATAGTCAAATAATTCCCCCCCATGCCTGTCCTGCCATGGTGAGCCCTGACAGGGGCTCCTATACCTTCCGCCTTTGTTTTGTGTTTGGATAAGATCCCAGAAGGGCACATGTCCGGGCTAGAGAATGAAGGCAGAGCCCCATGTTTGCATGCACAGAAAGCAGACAGAAAGCATGGCTTGCCTGCAGAAGGTCCTGGGTTCAAATCCCAGCATATCTGGCTAGGGTTGGGAAAGACCCTGTCTCAAATCCTGGCCAGCTGCTGCCAGCCTATGCAGGCAGTACTCAGCTGTAGGTGGGCCTGTGATCTGGACTGGAAAGGGCAGTTTTCTATATAATGTCAGACTGATGATCTATCCGGACTAATGCTTTGACTGCCAGCATTTTTAGCCCTCCTGCAATGGCTTCCTAGGAAGGAACTCTCCGTTACGTCGATTAAATTCTTGCTTAGCTCATAGAATCGGAGGCTTGTAGAGCTAGTCCAGCCCCAACGCGATGCAGGGATTTTGAGTTGGATGAGTCTGTAGCATTGGAGTTTGTTTGCATTTATTCAGAGTTCATTGGAAAGGAACAATTATTATTATTATCATCATCATCATTATTATTTATTAGAATTTATATACTGCCCTGTACCCGGGGGTCTCAGAGCGGTTCACAGAATAAAATCAAGATATAAAACCACAAAATACCTAATAAAAATAACAACCCATTAGCCCCCTCCAAAAGAGCCACATTTTAAAAGGGCATTGGATGTCAGTCAGCCCAAGGCCTGGTTAAAAAGGAACATTTTTGGCTAGTGCCTAAAGGTGTATAATGAATGCACCAGGCGAACTTCCCTGGGGAGAGCATTCCACAGATGGGGAGCCACTGCAGAGAAGGCCCCGCTCTCAAGTTGCCACCCTCTGGACCTATTGAGGAGGGAACATACAGAGAAGGGCATCAGATGATGATCTCAGGGTCTGGGTAGGCTCATATGGAAAGAGGCAGTCTTGAGGTATTGCAGTCCCGAGCCATTTAAGGCTTCAGAGGTCAAAACCAGCACTTTGAACTGGGCCCGGAGCTTATTACACCAATTGTAGCTGGTGCAGTCGGACCACAATTGGTGTAATAAGCTCAGACCATCTTGCAATCTGGCCGCTGAATTCTGCACCAGCTGAAGTTTCCGAACCGTCTTCAGAGGCAGCCCTACGTATAACACATTGCAGCAATCTAACCTTGAGGTCACCAGAGCGAAGGCAACAGAACTATCTGGGTGGGTGCTTGCTTTGTGATGTTCTTGCTGAGGAAGCAGAGGTGTGGTGGGGAGGGAAGCCACAGAGAGCCTGCTGCAGTTTTAATTTGCGTCCCTTCAGAAAGCAGTATTTGGGGCAGGCAGATGTTTGCCGGACCAAATAAAAAGGTAAAGGGACCCCTGACTATTAGGTCCAGTCGTGACCGACTCTGGGGTTGCGCACTCGTCTCGCTCTATAGGCTGAGGGAGCCGGCGTTTGTCCGCAGACAGCTTCCGGGTCATGTGGCCAGCATGACTAAGCCACTTCTGGCGAACCAGAGCAGCACACGGAAACGCCGTTTACCTTCCCGCCGGAGCTGCACCTATTTATCTACTTGCACTTTGACGTGCTTTTGAACTGCTAGGTTGGCAGGGGCAGGGAGCTCACCCCGTCGCGGGGATTCGAACTGCCGACCTTCTGATTGGCAAGTCCTAGGCTCTGTGGTTTAACCCACAGTGCGACCCGTGTCCCGCCGGACCAAATACATGATGTGAAAATGGTGCAACCTGCCTAGGGTTTAGCATTGTGCACACCTTTGCGATTTGCATCTCCCTTTCCTTTGCCACCCCCGCCGCCTCCCTTCTTGGGGGCTTCTCCTTGCATTCCCTTGGCCGACACATCCAGCCGCTTCTTTTCCGCTGCTTACGGAGGGCAGGCCAGGCCTCGGAAAGGTCAAACGTTCTCGTCGCGGCATATGCTGCGCAGCTAAGCTCTGAGAACAGAAGGTAAGCATAAAATACGGTTAATCTCTGGCAGTTTCTGAAAACAAATGAGCAGCGGCAGCAGCACATCATTCGGGGGGTCCCTTCCCAGAGGAATTCACGGTTGAAACCGAGCGCTTGGGATGGTTTCGGTATTTAGATAAGGCTTGCAAACACTCTGCAGTTTAAACAGTTGCCTGGCATTCCAGAAGCTCAGCTGAACAGAAAGGGAGTTACTTATTTCAGAAGGCTATTATGCCACCAAACTCTGCAGGCTGCTTCCCCGTGTCCCCTTTTGAAAACACGAACGTTGCAATCAGAGGGATATTTATATATCCTCCTCCTATTGATGCTGGGCTGCCTGCTTTTCGTTCTGTTCCTATTAAAAAGGGAAATGCGGCGGGCTTTAGAAGGACTTGCATTCATTTGAGCGCCAGGCCCAGCACCCAGCCGCCTGAGCAAACAACGTGTATTCATGCCTCGAGACGGTTACAGCGTAAAACCTCGTTCTGGCCTGACATATCGTTGCATGCTTACGTTGCCAAAGGTTTCCCCCAGATTGTGTCCTGGGGGGCTCCTGTTACTTTACGTAGGGCCTGGAATAGTATTGTGAAAGTGGAGAACAGTGTGTAGCAATAGATACATAGATAGCAAGGCTAGCCCAGTAAATTTGGGGACATCTAAACATCCTCTTACGGGACGCGGGTGGCGCTGTGGGTTAAACCACAGAGCCCAGGACTTGCCGATCAGAAGGTTGGTGGTTCGAATCCCCGCAACGGGGTGAGCTCCCATTGTTCGGTCTCTGCTCCTGCCAACCTAGCAGTTCAAAAGCACGTCAAAGTGCAAGTAGATAAATAGGTACCACTCTGGCAGGAAGGTAAACAGCGTTTCCGTGCACTGCTCTGGTTTGCCAGAAGCGGCTTAGTCATGCTGGCCACATGACTTGAAAGCTCTACGCCAGCTCCCTCGGCCAATAAAGTGAGATGAGCGCCACAACCCCAGAGTCAGTGATGACTGGACCTAATGGTCAGGGGTCCCTTTACCTTACTCTTTACAGAAACAGAGGGACACGGGTGGCACTGTGGGCTAAACCACAGAGTCTAGGGCTTGCCGATCGGAAGGTCGGCAGTTCGAATCCCTGCAATGGGGTGAGCTCCCGTTGCTTGGTCCCTGCTCCTGCTAACCTAGCAGTTCGAAAGCACGTCAAAGTACAAGTAGACAAATAGGTACCACTCCGGCGGGAAGGTAAACGGCGTTTCCGTACACTGTTCTGGTTTGCCAGAAGCGGCTTAGTCTAAAAAGCAGTTGCCCATATTCACTCAGAGACACTGAAACATCTTTGTGAGATGGTGATTTTACAAACAGGTGGCAGGATCACACCCGAGTGTTGAGGGATGGAGAGAGCGGTTGTGACCTGGCAAGAATCTTCCCCCTCCTTCCTCCTCTGTCCAATTCAACATTTTATTTCCTGTTTAACAGAAAACTAAAAGAGTTCACATTGTGTATGTGTGTGCTTTGATGGCTTGCATATTTAAGAGTAAATTAAGTGGGAATGGGAATAGGGACGCGGGTGGTGCTGTGGGTTAAACCACAGAGCCTAGGACTTACTGATCAGAAGGTCAGTGGTTCGAATCCCTGCAATGGGGTGAGCTCCCGCTGCTCAGTCCCTGCTCCTGCCAACCTAGCAGTTCGAAAGCACGTCAAAGTGCAAGTACATAAATAGGTACCGCTCCGGCGGGAAGGTAAATGGCGTTTCCGTGCACTGCTCTGGTTTGCCAGAAGAGGCTTAGTCATGCTGGCCACATAACCTGGAAGCTGTACACCGGCTCCCTCGGCCAATAAAGCGAGATGAGCTCCGCAACCCCAGAGTTTGTCACGACTGGACCTAATGGTCAGGGGACCCTTTACCTTTACCTTTACCTTAAGTGGGAATGGTACACCTAGCCCCCCACTCAAGTGCTGTTACATGAAATGCTGCTTTAATCAATGTTGGGCTGTTTTAGTAACACTGAAGCGCTCTGCTAAGAAAGCATTTATTCCTGCGCAAGGTTGCGGGATGCCGCTCTCAAATGGCTAAAACTGCTGAAGGAGTGGATGGGGAGCCTATGGGTGACTAAGGGAGAGTAGCAACAGGAGGACTTGGGGATTTATTATGGCACGGAGGGGATAAAAACACTGAGCGATGGCTGGCTGTGACGCAGGGGGACCCGAAGGCCCGGCTGGAAAAGCAAGCCATCAGGAATATTTGCACTCTTGCAGTGAAGCTTGCATCCTCTTGCAAGGGGCTTGTTTTAAATGCGCAGCTTGTACAGTGGTTCCTTGGTTCTGAAACTTAATCCGTTCCAGAAGTCTGTTCCAAAACCAAAGTGTTCCAAAACCAAGGCGTGCTTTCCCATAGAAAGTAATGCAAAATGGATTAATCCGTTCCAGACTTCTAAAAACAACCCCTAAAACAGCAATTCAACATGAATTTTACTCTCTAACGAGACCACAGATCCATAAAAGGAAAGCAATAATCCAGGTACTGTCCTATAAAATAAATAAGACAGTATTGTAGATGATGAGAATTAAAATTAATTTATTTTCTTACTTGCTCTGATGATAGTCATTGTTTGGATGGGGGGCTTTTATCCATTTCCGCAGTCACACCATCAGTCAGCTGAACTGGGTTCCTCACAGTCACAAAAAGAAATGAACCAAAAAAGCCTTAAAAAAAAAGCAAAATAAATAGCAAAACCAAAAGCACCAAATACAGTGGTCCTCAAACTTAATCCATTCTGGAAGTCCCGTTTGACTTCTGAAATGTTTGAAAACCAAGGCGCAGCTTCTGATTGGTGCAGGTGCCCCAGAAACAACTGCTGACAGCCGCATTGGACGTTCAGCTTCCGAAAAATGTTTGAAAACCGAAACACTTACTTCTGGGTTTTTGACGTTTGGGACCAAGGCATTTGAGAACCAAGGTACCACTGTACTTTAAGAATATGGAAGCAAGCATCAGAGACTGAGAGACTCCTTGGGTTTAAAACCCAGGACCTTTAGGTTGATGAGACTAAAACGCTCTTCATATTACATCTTAATTGTTTTGTTTTACGTTGGTATATGTGACTTGAATCTGTTGGAAAGCAAGAACCTTCTTTGTACTGTGTGCGTGCCCTGTGAACCCATAGAGCCATGGGAAAGTGGAAACTCTGTCCTAATTGGTTTGCACACCATAATCATAAGTTTGCTCAACGACGCACGTGCAGCTGATTTAGGCGGTATACCATAAATGTCTTGCAGGCTCTTAAAATGGGAATACCCAACTGGTTTTTATTTTATATGCTGTTTGGGAAAGCTGACTTGGCAAAATACATTCATTGAAAGGTGGGCTATGAATCCTATAAATAGATGAAATATCTATGGAACTTAAAAAAAAATGCATAAGATTGTGTTTACAAAAAACCCAGAGGCCTGCCTTCTTGGGATACTGGGTTCCGATATCCCAAAAAGTGTAAGGGAATTATTCCTCTATGCGACAGTGGCTGCGAGAACTTTAATAGCATCAAATTGGAAAGGAGAAAAAGTACCATCAAAATTGGAGTGGCAACAAAAACTAATGGTGTACGCAGAATTGGCTAAGCTATCTAGAAGAATAAGAGATCACGCAGATCAAGTATTTTTCAATAAATGGGGTTTATTTAAAAGTTACATAAAAGATTGCAACAATATAAAATCTGTGGCAGCCTTTGAATAGCTTCTGTTATACACTGAACAGGTTTAAGAAAGTACAATATCTTGGCAAAGCAATTATTTTAAACAGACACAAACAGTGAGCTAGATAAATACACATTTAAAGCTAGATGGAGCTGGCGGGAAGTCAGTGGAACTAGAAGAAGACTGCGATAAAGTGTAATAGATATTGACAATTCTTTGGTGTTTATCTGTTATGGATAATTTTGATTTTGTGCTTTTTAAAAATTTAATAAAGTATTTTATTCTTTTTTAAAAAAACTATAAATAAATAAATCCAGCTCGTTTACCAAAATGCTAGGTGGAAATAATGTGGCTGTGAGTGGCAAGTTACTCTTTTGCTTATTGTCTTCCCCCCGCCCCCCCCCCCGGGTGATCCTTGTTTCCTAATTAAGCTGAGCCACTCGGCCGCAAGGAAAGCCTCTTACGTTTTTCAGGAAATGACGGCGCTAATTGCTCTTTCGGTTCTTCCAGGCTACATGTCTCCCCACCCGTCACCCTTGGGACCGGCCCCCGAGCACGTCTCCAGCCCCATGTCCGGAGGGGGTCCCACCCCGCCCCAGATGCCGCCAAGCCAGCCGGGACCCACGATGCCGGGAGACCCGCAAGCTATGAGCCAGCCCAGCCGGGGACCTTCGCCCTTCAGCCCGGTTCAGCTGCACCAACTCCGGGCGCAGATTCTGGCCTACAAGATGTTGGCCAGGGGGCAGCCGCTGCCCGAAAACCTCCAGCTTGCCGTCCAGGGGAAGAGGACTCTGCCTGGGATTCAGCAGCAACAGACTCTTTACAAGCCAACGGGTAAAACTGCCGGGCTCGATAGGCTTCCTCTGCAGTCACCTTTGTGCAAATTACCGTATTTTCCGCTCTATAAGACGCACTTTCCCCCTCCTAAAAAGTAAGGGGATGTGTGTGTTCGTCTTATGGAGCGAATGCAGGCTGCGCAGCTATCCCAGAAGCCAGAACAACAACAACAACAATATTAATAATAATAATAATAATAATAATAATAATAATAATAATAATAATATTATGTTTTATTTATACCCCGCCCTCCCCAGCCAAGGCCGGGCTCAGGGCGGCTAACAAGCAATAATAAAAACAAGTTGAATGAATACAACTTAAAAACAAGATTAAAATACAACATTAAAATATTGAAACATTAAAATATTAAAATGCAGCCTCATCACAGGAGGAAAGAGAAAAAAGAAAGAGGGGGAGGGAATCAAATTGGCTCCAAGCCAAAGGCCAGGCGGAACAACTCTGTCTTACAGGCCCTGCGGAAAGAAATCAGATTCTGCAGGCCTGGGATCCAGAATATTTTTTTCTTTGTTTTCCTCCTCCAAAAACTAGGAGCGCCTTATGGTCTGGTGCGTCTTACAGAGCGAAAGATACGGCAATTGAAACAAACAATGAATTTAGCACAGTAGTTTATTGCACAAAACTCACGTATACATGTACAAAACTCACATACACGTACGTTAGTAACAGATATGGCCTCCGCTATTTTTAAGCAGCGTTTGAACACGGTTTGGCGTGCAGTCTCCTAGTTTCAAACAGTCCCTGTTGATTTTCGGATCCCACACCACACTTGAATAGCGTCTGATTGAGCTTCTCCATAGTCGTACAGTCTACAGCACGGAGGCGACTTTTGCATATAGCCTACAAATTCTCCATGGGATTGACATCTGGGGAGTTCCCTGGCCAATCAAGTACCTGTATTAGCTGCTCTGTCCTGAATTTCTTCCCCGCTTTCGATGTGTGACAGGGGGATAAGTCCTGCTGCAATATCCCAGCACCCTCAGGATACCTCTTTTCCAACTCTGGAATAACTCCCTTTCGTAGAACCTGAACCTCTTGGCCATTATGTGGCTATTGCAGACCTGCATTTTACAGGGTGCAAGAGGCCTCAGTTTTCTCTTTCCTCCAGCTTAGCCTTCAGGCTGACCCCACAAAATCTAACTGCGTGAGCATTGCTTACATGCTCTCTACGATGGGGTTTGAACTCTCTGTGTGTGCCTGTCAGGGTTTGTGACGTACGGTAATTCACTGCAACTCCTGACGGAGGTGCAAAAGCTACTGGAACCTGCTTTGGTGTGGCCCGTTCTAATGGAAGGAAAACCGTCTTTTTGCAGTGTTTGCAGCACATGCCAATGCCCCCCTCCCAGCTGGACCAGGAGCTGCCTCAGGAATGCCAGCGCACACGGCTGCCATGGCCCCCAAAACCTGGCCAGAAGGTAAAAAAGAAAGAAGGATGTTGGCAGCTCTTTTATATCCAGACTGTTGACATAACTGAGAGAGTTGAGAAAAAGAATAATGTTGGGTTAGTCAGTCCTTTTCTTAAAAAAGACACACAACGCCTTTGCTATACAGTGGTCCCTTGGTTCTCAAACTTAATCTGTTTTGGAAGTCCGTTCCAAAACCAAAGCGTTCCAAAACCAAGGCACGCTTTCCCATAGAGAGTCATGCAGAATGGATTGATCCATTCCAGACTTCTAAAAACAACCCCTAAAACAGCAATTTAACATGAATTTTACTAACGAGACCATGGATCCATTAAATGAAAGCAATAATCAATGTACTGCAATCACACAATCAACCAATCAACCAGTAGCTGAACTGGGTTCCACACAACCACAAAAACAAACCAAAAAAAGAGCCTCAAAAACAAAAGCGCAAAATAAATAGCAGAAACAGACAGACCTCAGCGTAACACTCAAAATGGAAGTACGTCACTCAAAACGGAGCATGTTTGGCTTCCGAAAAAAGTTTGCAAACTGGAACACTTACTTCCTGGTTTGCAGTGTTTGGGTTCCAAGTTGTTTGAGTACCAAGGCGTTTGAGAACCAAGGTACCAGTGTATAGCAAATTAAATATTATTGGACTGTAATGATTCTTATTGACATTGGACTGTTGGGACAATTCCATTAAACGCAATGTTTTCCTTGGTGAACGATAGAAATGAGAATGAAATCGGGTAATGTGAGGTAACTGATAAATGTGAGAAATTGCGGCGAGTTTCGTTTTGACATTTCCTGGGAAAAGCAATCTTTTACTGATAAAAGGATGGGAACAGGGATGGAACTTCATGGAGAGCTGAAGCATTCAATTAGCTTCTCAGTCATATTAGTAAATAGCAGCATCTTCTGGTCTTTATCCTTGACCTTATATGTTGAGAATTACTGGTAAATGCCAACATTTTCATTTATCATAACAGACACACCTGTACTACCTCAAATGCAGCCAAGTTCACTGCTTTATTGCTGCATTCTGTTTTTTTGCTTGATGCATTCAGTTTTTTTGTTTAGACGTAGCTTTGGTTTCTCTCATCTCTGCATACAGGGCTGTGTGCATATTGCAGCACTGGTGTCCATGCTCCTAATAGGAATTAACTTGTAGGATATCACAGGACCACAAAAGCAAACCCGTCCCGGTGGACACATAACATGTACTTTTATAATTAATGAATGCAAAATAAAGCCCACAAACTATTTTAGAACTTTCAAACTCTAGAGATTAATCCTGATTTTTTAAAAAAGCCAAATAAGTCTTAGGGCTGGTTTAGAGATTATCACCAAACCAGGATCTGGTATGAGGCTTCCTTCTCCTCACATACTTTGATTTCCTGAGTTGGGTAGACCGTGGTGTGCTGTTGCATCTGAGTGAGAAATTTGGGCTTTGCGCTCGTTCTCCAAACCAAAACCGGAAGTAACGCTTTAAAGCAGGTTACCAGTTCTGGTCTGCAATCATAGTTAGCCAGTTTGGATGCAATGGGGCTTCCCAGGGGGAGAAGAGAGTGTGCCAGCCCAGGCCGGCGTTGGCCTGTTACATCCCTCAGGGTTATGGAAAGAGGGTTACGTATCATCTGCTCACATGACTGGGCAAAATTTGCTTTATAATGGAATATTTCATGTGTCAGGAATTGGATTGTGGTACATCTAGATTCAGCCAGTTGTTAATATCAGATGTTTCCTCCCTTTATGGTCCTGATTTATGGGCTACTACTAAAATGAGGATGTATTTTAATTAACCGTTTGTTTGTTTGTTTGTTGTTGTTTTTCTATTATGTTTTATTGTAATTTGGTGTTAGTCGCCCTGAGCCCGGCCCTGGCTGGGGAGGGCGGGATATAAATAAAATGTTATTATTATTATTATTATTGTTAATAGTAATAATGCTTCTGTAGGTATACATGGAAGCGAGTGTGGAGAAGTGTCATTGTTTGGCATACAGTCGTACCTTGAAAGTTGAATGGAATCCACTCCGGAAGTCCGTTCGACTTCCAAAACGTTCAGAAACCAAAGCACAGCTTCTGATTGGCTGCAGGAAACTCCTGCAGCCAATCGGAAGCCCCGTCGGACATTCGGCTTCCAAAAGAAAGTTCAAAAACCGGAACAATTCCTTCCGGGTTTCGATCGTTCGGGAGCCACGGCGTTCAAGATCCAAGGTACGCCTTCTCTTTAGCAGGTGCATCTGGCTGCTGAAGTGTCCTTGATCCTATTGTGTTGACCTTATCCAAAAGGATAGATAACTTTTTGTTTAGCTCCTTTTGGTCCAGGTTTATGAATGTCGGTGCCGGCTTATTTTCCAGGGCAAGGGCCAGAGATGAATGTTCCCAGCACCCCTCAGAAACTCCCTGTCCCGTCCCCCAGCGGAAGACCCTCTCCAGCACCCGCCCCTGCCCAGCCTGCAGCTGTCATGCCAGGCCCTTCGGTCCCTCCACCCGCGGCCGGCCAGCCTTCGCCCATCGTCCAGCTGCAGCAGAAACAGAACCGCATCAGCCCCATCCAAAAGCCCCAAGGGCTGGACCCTGTGGAAATCCTCCAAGAGCGGGAATATAGGTAAGAACCAGGCGGAGAGGCAGAAGGTGTTTCAGTACGATTTCTGATTTATTTTTTAAAAATAAATATTTAGCAATTGCTGTATGACAGGGTTGTGTTTGTCCATGGAGTTTTCTTGGCAGGGATACTGGAGTGGCTTGCTGGTTCCTGCTCTAGGTGGATCACATTTGGTCATAGTGATCATGGGGTCACTATGAACTCTCCATCTTGGGTGGCCCTGCACGGCATAGCTCATAGCTTCTCTGAGCTATTCAAGCCCCTTCGCCATGGCAAGGCAGTGATCCATGAAGGATCATAAAAAGCAGAGACATCACCTTGCCAACAAAGGTCCGTGTAGTTAAAGCTATGGTTTTCCCAGTAGTGATGTATGGAAGTGAGAGCTGGACCATAAAGAAGGCTGATCGCAGAAGAATTGATGCTTTTGAATTATGGTGCTGGAGGAGACTCTTGAGAGTCCCATGGACTGCAAGAAGATCAAACCTCTCCATTCTTAGGGAAATCAGCCCTGAGTGCTCACTGGAAGGACAGATCCTGAAGCTGAGGCTCCAATACTTCTTTTTTTTAAATAATTTTTATTAACTGACCAATCAAATCAAATCACATCACATAAGTTCCAAATTACAAAGCTGAATTTTATATTTTTTGTTGGGGGGGCCCATATTTCAAGTTCCGAAGGGGATTCCAATGAGGCTCCAATACTTTGGCCACCTCGTGAGAAGAGAAGACTCCCTGGAAAAGACCCTGATGTTGGGAAAGATGGAGGGCACAAGGAGAAGGGGACGGCAGAGGACGATATATTTGGACAGTGTTCTGGAAGCTACTAACACGAGTTTGACCAAACTGCGGGAGGCAGTGGAAGACAGGAGTGCCTGGTGTGCTCTGGTCCATGGGGTCACGAAGAGTCAGACACGACTAAACAACAACAAGAAGTATGACAGGGACGTCCAACTCCCAATAGACTGTGATATACTCACAGTAGAAAAAAACTGGCAGTGATCTACCCATTGTCGTTGGATGGACCAAAGTTTATCACTGAGGGACCAAAGATCTAGCAGGAACACCCCACGATCTACCAGTAGATCACGATCTACCTGTTGGACATGCCTGCTGTATGAAAACAACGTCACAATCATGGTGTATAACTTTGGGGGAAGGGTGGCGACTCGTCCCGGAAATTGTGTGGTGTCGCCCAAATAGGCACCAGCTGACTTGAGGGAGAGGATGACGAGGCTCGTGCGCTTACCGAGAGTTGTGTAGAAGGTGTTATTTCACCTCTGCAGAGCCATTTGCCAGAATTTCTCCTGCACCCAGTGGACAGAGGGAAAACTACGAAGGAACGTGTGTCTCCTTCTGGAACATTCTTTGGGCATAGAGGAAGGGCACCTCTGCTCCCTTGAGGCTGGTGAACTGCACCCCTAGCCCCAGGTTTGGTTCAAATACCTCATTTGTTTCTGTCAGATCCCTATAATACATCACCAAACCAAACCAAGCTCACCTTCCAGCTGTGTCTTGTGTTCTGCTGGCTCGGGGCAGCTCTCTTTTCCTCCAGTCCAAGACAGATAAAAAGTCAAAACTACACGTGAGGAGATAAAGGGAGGCCATCTGCCAATCCTCTGTACTGCCAACCCGACCAGAAGTAGCCTCAGAAACCGAGATGTAAAATCTAGGAGCCAAACAGCACCTTAAATCTAGGCTCTCGTTGCCTTGACAATATCTCTGGGTGCTTTTTCTTTGCAAGATCACAAAGCAAATGGTCAGTGGGGCGCCAGAAGAGGCGGGTCTTTGGGTGCCCCGCAGACCAGCTGACTGGCGCGACATCGCAGCCACACCAAACCTGGTCATACCCAGGATTATGCTGCTGCAACACAAGGTTCCTTGGCTCCCAGTATTATTTGGGATTTCATCAATCTCTGTTAAGAATTGGAGTTCTCACATCTCCACCTTCTCAGAGGCTACATCACGGCCTAGGACCCTTGTACCTACAGGACCGCCTCTCCCGGTATGCCCCACGGAGGACCTTAAGGTCCATAAACAGCAACACCCTAGTGGTCCCGGGCCCTAAGGAAGTCAGATTAGCTTCAACCAGAGCCAGGGCCTTTTCAACACTGGCTCCGGCCTGGTGGAACGCTCTGTCTCATGAGACCAGGGCCCTGCGGGATCTGATTTCTTTCCGCAGGGCCTGTAAGACAGAGTTGTTCCACCTGGCCTTTGGCTTGGAATCAGTTTGATCCCCTCCCCCTTTTTCTTTTTCCTTTCTCCTCCTATGAAGAGATTGCACCCTAATATTTTAATGTTGTATCTTAATCTTTTAAATTGTATATTAATCAACTTGTTTTTATTATTGGTTGTTAGCTGCCCTGAGCCTGGTCTTGGCTGGGGAGGGCGGGTATAAATAAAAGTTTATTATTATTAATATTATTATTACTACTACTTAAGAGAAACCTGCGTGCTCTGAGCGAAGGCAGAAGCTAGCTGACTGGAGAATGTTTTGTGCTAATGCTTTAAATTGTGAACCATCCTGAGATCTACGGATGAAGAAGAGGGTGCCATTGACGGTGCATTCTGCTTTCTGCCCTTAAAACTGTCTCTGAAAAGTTTCAGCCCATCCTGAAAAGAGTTTTGCTGATATTCGTCATAGTATGGCTATACTTGATGTCTCTCTTGAATTCATTCTGCATAACAAGAGATTGTTCCAAAACGTGATTATACCCTCCTTTGACCAACAAAGACTAGTGAATCTCTTATCTTTAGAAAAATCTCTACAAAACCTTTACATTTATGTCGAGAACAGCTCAGCTTATTTTGCTGTTTGAAACTGGGCCAGCGCAATAAATTCATGCCGTAATTCTTACAAAGCTCTCTTTAACACTTAGAAGAAAAATTAAGTGCTGCTTTAATCTTAATGAATAAGTCTTGTAAAACTAATAATGCGCAGTGCAATTTAATGTCACTCCACCATGTGCAAAGCTTCTTTCCTTCTCAGAGCTCATAAAAAAAATTACGCCCGCTATTGTCCTGAAATTACGAGCACAGTGGATTATGTCGGATGGATTCCTTTTATCATCTGACGGAAGTATCCCTGCCAGAAAGCTCTTTGCGACCCCAGAGTCCTCAGTCCTGCCGCATGGCCCCCGTTCCAAAAAAACCCTCACCGTCCTTCAGGGCGACGCTTGTGACTGCGCTCCCTCAGTTCCAGGGGTTGCTGCCCTTTTGCAAAAAGATCTCCAGCTCCGGCTCCAGTTCGAAATTCGCTTTCTGCATGGATGAAGACAAATAACTGCACTGTGGAGATTAATTAAACATATTTTGGGCAGGGTTAGATTAAATCCCCTGAGCATTTTGCAAATGGCAGCTTCAAGCAACTGCTTCCGTCTTTGGCCCTTCCTTATGATTGAACGACTTAAGAGCCTTCTCTGTTTCCCGCTGAATGCAAGGACAGACTTTTTAATCTGTTCCAAGGATTAGGCAGGGAGCATTATTTCGGCATTTGATGCATTGATTGTAGAATATGTGGCTGCACAAAGCCTTTAAAGGTATAGTATTAATTACAATTCCTTATGCAGGGCATTCCTAGTAGGAATTTATATTTTAAAAAACAGCCCAAAAATATTTTTTCCTTTTAATTTATGTGAAAGCCATTTGGCTGTTGCTCCTATCTATCTATCTATCTATCTATCTATCTATCTATCTATCTATCTATCTATCATCTATCTATCTATCTATAGTTCGGTTATGAGACTTTTAGTTCCGTTTTAAGCAAAGCCAAGAATAAGTTTGCGATAAATTAATGGCAGCCTCTACAATTTGGTGCTGCTGGTCTCTACCCTTAGATAGACGTGTGAGTTTCAGTTGATTTTCAGGTGTTGCTTTCTTCGTTTTACATGCCGGGTAAGGCAGCCGGTCTTTATTAAGATAAAGGGGACAAAGTCACGGTGACTATTCTTCCCTGGATCAGATTCCCCTCCTGCCCAAACGCTGCTGATCGGTTTGCCGGGGATCCCGTTTGTCCAGAATTTCTGGGGCCCGTCCTGCTTCCCTCCCCAGCTCTTCCTGGCTTCTGCTGGCGCTTGGCTCTGTTCCCTGGCCTGAAAGCAGAAGGAGGGTCCTCTGTAACGTTAGGACCCACTTGGCTCTTGGAAGCGCTGCCTCTTTCAGCCCCCCCCCCCCCCGGTCTGGTGCCAGACTGACACCGCTCTTAACGTTGCGCTTAGTTAACAACTTTTCATCCCAGGGCTGCCAACTCCTCTATTAACACAATTAGCATTAATTCTTCCCTCTTTGCGCTGCGATAAAGAGATTTAACGATTCGCAAGGAGCGGCACACAAGGGGGTGAATTTATTGGTATTTGAGTGGCATGCCGGTGAATCGCCATGATTGGCAGCTGACATTCTTCTGACAAAAAAATAAGAAGAAAAGGGTGTGTATTTGTGTGTCCACACCATGAGATGCTACCCACCCCCCTTCTTTCCAGGTGGACTTAAAAACCATTGCAAAACTTTTCAGTGGGTGAAATTGAGGCTGCTTTGAAATGGAGCTCAGGTTGGCTGGAATCGAAATCCTTTTCTCTCTTGTTTTGAGCCCTTCTTATGCCTCAAATGTCTTCCGCAACTCTTGGCCTTTTGGAAAATTTCAGAGGATTTTCTCTGTTCATTTCTTACCTTAAGCTTAACAGACACATAATGTGCAGTTCAAAGGCTTTTCAGATAAATGGGTAATTCTCCAGTGATTCGTAGTCTAATTATTTTAGATATAAATAACAGCGTTTGAAAGTGCTGCGTCTTTCAAGAGTGTACGTACTTGCATTTCATTAGCAGTAACAACAGTGTAGCCCCAATCCTACGTGTGTTTGCAGAGAGTAAAGTCCTGCGAGGTGCGGTTGGATTTATTCGCAAGTAACGGAGGATGGGATCGCAGCTCTAGCAAGGTCAAGAGAATGTCAAATGCACCTGCAATGGGCAAATTCATCTCTTTCTCTTCTAATCCCCTGTCCTGTGTCCTTCCCTGTTTAGACTTCAGGCACGGATCGCGCACAGAATTCAGGAATTGGAAAACTTGCCTGGCTCTTTGCCCCCAGACCTGCGAACTAAAGCCACGGTGGAGCTGAAGGCACTCAGGCTGCTGAATTTCCAGCGCCAGGTAACAAATTTCCCTGAAAGGAAGCTTTTTTGGTTGTACAGTCGTCCCTTCAATCCCAAATGCCTTGCAACTCGAATGTTTTGGCTCTGGAACGCCGCAGACCTGGAAGTGAGTGTTCCGCTTTGCGAACGTTCTTTGGAACCCAAATGTCTGACGTGTTCCTGTGGCCAATCGGAAGCCGCACCTCGGTTTCTTAACATTCTGGAAGTTGAACGGACTTCCGGAACGGATTCCATTCAACTTCCGTGGTACCACTGTACAGTGGTGCCTCGCAAGACGAAAAGAATCCGTTCTGCGATTCTCTTCGTCTAGCGGTTTTTTCATCTTGCGAAGCAAGCCCATTGACAGCTTAGCGGATTAGCGCTACAGCTGTCTAGCGGCTTTTCGCGATCAGCTGTTAAGCGGGTTATCAGCGGAACAGCTGATAGGCGGCTTAGCAGCTTAGGAAAAGGGGGGGGGGCGAAAAAAAACCCGCGGGGACGCGCAAGATTTTTTCGTCTTGCGAAGCAACCCCATAGAGAAATTCGTTTTGCGAAGCGCCTCCGCGACGGAAAACCCTTTCGTCTAGCGGGTTTTCCGTCTTGCGAGGCGTTCGTCTTGCAGGGTACCACTGTAGTTGATAAATACAGTGGTACCTTGGTTCTCAAACTTTTACTGTTCCATAAGTCTGTTCCAAAACCAAGGCGCGCTTTCCCATAGAAAGTAATGCAAAATGGATTAATCTGTTCCAGACTTTTAAAGGCAGCCCCTAAAACAGCAAATTAACATGAATTTTACTCTCTTAATGAGACCATTGATCCATAAAATGAAAGCGATAAACAATGTACTGCAGTCACACAATCAATCAGTAGCTGAACTGGGTTCCACACAGTCGCAAAAATGCAAAATAAAAAGCAAAAACAGACAGACCTCAGCGTAACACGCAAAACGGAGCACAATCGGCTTCTGAAAAAATGTTTGCAATCCGGAACACTGACTTCCGGTTGAGAAGGGGATTGAGAACTTTTAAGATTCCTTTAGGATGAATTGAGGAGAACTCTTTCAGGAAGGGGACAGTTGGCGGTGGGAGGTGCCTGCAAGAAAAGGAGGGTGGGAAGAATTTCTCAGGGGGGAAAGGGGGGCACCCTGGTGAGAGCAGAGGGGTCTGCCTTTTCTATGTGTGGATAAATGAGAAGATAGGTAAAGGGACCCCTGACCGTTAGGTCCAGTCATGGCCGACTCTGGGGTTGCGGCGATCAGCTCGCTTTATTGGCCGAAGGAGCCGGCGTACAGCTTCCGGGTCATGTGGCCAGCATGACTAAGCCGCTTCTGGTGAACCAGAGCAGCGCACGGAAACGCCATTTACCTTCCCGCCGGAGCAGTACCTATTTATCTGCTTGCACTTGACGTGCTTTTGAACTGCTAGGTTGGCAGGAGCAGGGACCGAGCAACGGGAGCTCACCCCGTCACGGGGATTCGAACCGCCGACCTTCCGATCGGCAAGTCCTAGGCTCTGTGGTTTAACCCACACCGCCACCCGCGTCCCTAATGAGAAGATATATACAGCACAAATGTCTTTATAGTTACTGTTTTTCTATTCTTTCCCCCTCTTTTTCCTTTCTATAGTGTTTTGCGTTTTCCTACCAATGAGTTTGAATGTTAGTGTTTAACATGTCAAAAAACTTTCAATGAGATAGTTATGTTAGAGAAGGTGATGGATAAATTAATTGTAATAATAGTCTGGAGCAGCACTGGGGGTGCGGAGGGGGTGTCAATGAGGAGATCATGCCAGTAGCCTCCCTGTGAGTACAAGGGAATTCAGTTTAATTTGCCCCGTGTGCATTGTTATCAGTAATAATTAACCACCATCAAGTTGTTATTGTGCTTTCTGTAGCACTCAAGATCCCTAATCTTAATTGCTATCTGACGCCCACCCAGCCCCAGCTAGGCAAGTCTTTGGATGAGTTACTTTTCCATCTTTATATCATCGAAGGAGCGATGGCTGAAAAGAGATTTGAACCTAGAAATTCAGCTTCCAAAATCAATCTTCTGCCTGCTGTGCTCTGCCGACATCCTGCTAGATTCTAGATGCTAACTCTTCTTTATAAGAATCATTTCAGTTGACTTTTCCTTCTTGCAGAACAGCATGACGACAACAGCATAGCAGTGCAATAACGAAAAAGTGAGAATAAAAGTCACATGTAAAGTCTTTGAAAGCAAAGTGTTTTCGGAGTGTGTTGCTATCTTGTATATAAATCCCAGAGCAGAGTGAATGATTCCTTTTTTCAATTAATTACTAGTCTGACAGTTTCTCAGATTCTAACTATATTGGTGAACTTGACCAAGAAAACAGGGATCTGGCATTTGAGGAATCCAGCCAAATTTAGACGTACTACTAAAAAAAGCTTATAGGCGAAAGGAAATATGCAGAAATGGCAAAACTTACCAGAAGAATAAGAAATCAAGACAACAAACTTTTTATAAAAGAATGGAAAGGGTTTATTGAATATTTACAGATAAAGTGTAAATAGATAAAAACATTGGCAGGATTATTGTAATAACCTGCGGTTTCATAAGAGTGTATATTTAAAGATGAATAAATGAGCAAATTAAGCTAATTTGGATATGCAGAGGATATTAAAAACAAATTCAAGGAACCGCAGAAAGAGGGAGAAGGAAGTTAAGTTTTGAAATGTCAGAATGGTGGTGAAATCAGTGAAATGTGTGAATCTGAAAAGTATAAAGAAAAATTTAAAATAAAAAAAGGGAAGGGAAGGAGACAGTTCTTTAAAAAACGAGTTTTGCTGGTGGAGATGATTTGCTGCTAAGGTCTGTCCTTCTGGCTCCCAGCTCAGGCAAGAGGTGGTGGCTTGCATGCGCCGCGACACGACGCTGGAGACGGCGCTGAACTCGAAGGCCTACAAGCGCAGCAAGCGCCAGACCTTGCGGGAAGCGCGGATGACGGAGAAGCTGGAGAAGCAGCAGAAGATCGAACAGGAGCGGAAACGGAGGCAGAAGCACCAGGTATCTGCATGCTCCGGGACGGTTCTGCTCATCTGTTGCAGGAATAGCCACTGGCGCCCCCTCCAAGTATCACTGGACTCCAACTCACATCAGCAGCGCAGCCAAGGGTTGGGGGTTTGGAGCTGTAATGCAGTCAGCTGTTTGTCTTGCTACGTACACCCTTGTGCAAATTAATTGAAACAAGCAATGTAGTTTAATAATAATAATAATAATAATAATAGTAATAATTTTTATTTATACCCCGCCCTCCCCAGCCAAGTCCGGGCTCAGGGCGGCTAACAAGCAATAATAAAAACAAATTGAATGAATACAACTTAAAAACAAGATTAAAATACATTAAAATATTGAAATATTAAAATGCAGCCTCATCACAGGAGGGGAAGGAAAAAGAAAGAGGGGGAGGGAATCAAATTGGCTCCAAGCCAAAGGCCAGGTGGAACAACTCTGTCTTACAGGCCCTGTGGAAAGAAATCAGATCCCGCAGGGCCCTGGTCTCATGAGGCAGAGCGTTCCACCAGGCCGGAGCCAGTGTTGAAAAGGCCCTGGCTCTGGTTGAGGCTAATCTAACTTCCTTAGGGCCCGGGACCACTAGGGTGTTGCTATATATAGACCTTAAGGTCCTCCGTGGGGCATACCGGGAGAGGCGGTCCCATAGGTACGAGGGTCCTAGGCCGTTTAAAGGGCTTTAAAGGTCAAAAGCAGCACCTTAAATCTGACCCTGTACTCCACCGGAAGCCAATGCAGCTGGAAAAGCACTGGGTGAATATGCTCCCATGGCAGAGACCCCGTGAGGAGCCTCGCTGCTGCATTCTGCACCCACTGGAGTTTCTGGGACAGCTTCAAGGGCAGCCCCACGTACAGCGAATTACAGTAGTCAAGCCTGGAGGTGACCGTCACATGGATCACCGTGGCCAGGTCAGGGCAGGAAAGGTAAGGGACCAACTGCTTTATTGTACAAAACTCACGTATACATGTACAAAAGTCATGTATATGTATGTTAGTAACAGATATGGCCTCCGCTATTTTTCAGCAGCGTTTGAACACGGTTGGGCATGGAGTCTATTAGTTTCGAACAGTCCCTGTTCGATCCCTGCACCACACTTGAATCAGCGCCTGAATGAGCTTCTCCATAGTCGTACAGTCTACAGCATGGAGGCGGCTTTTGCATACAGCCCACAAATTCTCCATGGGATTGACATCTGGGGAATTCCCTGGCCAATCAAGTACCTGTATTTGCTCTGTCCTGAATTTCTTCCCCGCTTTTGATGTGTGACAGAGGACTAGGTCCTGCTGCAATATCCCAGCACCATCAAGATACCTCTTTTCCGACTCTGGAATAACTCCCTTTCATAGAACCTAAATATATTGAGTACAGTGGTACCTCAGGTTAAGTACTTAATTCATTCCGGAGATCTGTTCTTAGCCTGAAACTGTTCTTAACCTGAAGCACCACTTTAGCTAATGGGGCCTCCCGCTGCCGTTGTGCCGCCGGAGCACGATTTCTGTTCCTATCCTGAAGCAAAGTTCTTATCCCGAGGTACTATTTCTGGGTTAGCGGAGTCTGTAACCTGAAGCGTATGTAACCTTGAAGCCTATGTAACCTGAGGTACCACTGTACAGGATTACGAGTAAGATAGAAAACATGCTTTGTTTCGGTTAATTTGCACAAGCGTGTACATTTAATCTGGGAATTGATATTGCTTCCAGGTTCCTTGCACAGCGGAAGGAGAGGCACTGGCAAGGAAGGAGCACAGCTCCACATACTGCTTGGAAGGCGGCTTGAATGTCTCTTTCCCGAAAGGCCTTCCCTCCTACTCCCTCGGAGCATGACCGTTGGCCTCTGGTCCTTGCTCTCTTTGGAAATTTTAGCTTTCTGCACTTCTTGTTTTTACTGGACCTCCCATTTTGGGGTGTCTTAATTGGGAGGCAGGCAGCTATCCCAGGGCTCCCGCCGTCACGATGATTCCTCTTGGATGCTCAGGCAGTGAGCAGCCGGCCAGAAGCACCTCGGCTTCCTTGCTCCTCACTCCATCTTGTGCTTGCTCAGTGGGATGGCATATTTACGCCCCTAAGCTTTTACTATCTGAAGGACTATTGTATTTTAATATTTTGTTGGAAGCTGCCTAGAGTGGCTGGGGAAACCCAGACAGATGGGCGGGGTATTAATAATAATAATAATAATAATAATAATAATAATAATAATAATAATAATAATAATAAAAATAATTAAAGCACAGTGGGTTGAATGGTTCCTTCACTCAGCCCTATATGCAGATGTCCAGCATTGACTTTTCTCCAAAACACATGGGGACAGAAGGAAGCTGACATCGACTTTCTGTTTACCTAGCTCATACCGGTCTGCCTAGGAATCGCTCTCAGGCTTTAAGCCTTTTGAATTAATTGCTACCTGGTCCTTTTTCAAAACGGGGGGTGCCAGGAATCGGACCTGGAACCCGTCGCATGCCAGATATGTAGCAAGCATGACCACGGATCTGTGATTTGTTCCAAAAGGGATCGGCCTATGGTTGATCTGCGGAGGACCTAGTGGTTTAGGAAGAGACCGCTGCCCGCTTGCTCTCATTAATAGGACTTGCAACATGCAGATTTCCTCTCCTGCTTTTTGAGATACTTTCCATTTTTATTGACGTTTGATGTCTTCCTGCAGAACCGCTAGGAACCCCCAGAGATTATGCCTCTGAGCCAAATAGCACGTGATGCTCAATATTGCATTAGAGAGCATGGCGGGTTGTTGGTTTTTTAATTAGACGTGGTGGGCTCCCCCCCCCCCCCCGGCCCCCAAGATGTTAATGCTCCCTCTGGCATTACAGAATGGCAGTGCAGAAGGGACTTTTATTTGCATCTTGGCTGGGGAGGGAAGATTAAACCTTTCTCCCTAGTCCACAGGACGAAAATCACAGCACGCACCACTCACGTTATTAAACAACATGCTTTCTAATGACATATTTAGGGCTGGCTCTAAATAGCCTCCCTTACTTTGTTTTTAGCTCCATTATTCAGCAGCAAAATACTGGATGCAAGAAAGCACTCAGTTAGTGGTTTAAATATGCACCACTTCAGGATGACGTGCCAGCCTGGCTGTTTCCAGAGAGGCAACAGCAGCAAAAACAACCCAGAGGCTGATGGCGCATTGGAGAACCATCACGTTTGTCCACTTGTGGGAGCCAGCGCAAGGGTTCCCAAGGCGGTGCTCTCCACCCTCTCCTGCCATGGGCCCTGTGGGGTCGGGAGAACCCCCCCCCCCCAGATCGCCCCAGAGAGAGAAAAGTGGGCATGCATGTCTAGAATGATACACACATGCAGGAAAAGCAATTGTAAACAAGGGTTCAGGTTGCCATGAAATACAAAAAGTTTGCGACAGTTCAGTTAAGTTCACTTACTGAACGTTTCTGAGCACAATTCAAAAGTGTTGGTGCTGACCTTTAAAGCCCAAAACGGCCTAAGCTCAGTAGACCTGAAAGAGCATCTCCACCCCCATTGTCCAACCCGGACACTGAGGTCCAGCTCCAAGGGCCTTCTGGCAGCTCCTTCCCTGCAAGAAGCGAGGTTACAGGGAACCAGGCAGAGGGCCTTCTCGGTGGTGGCACATGCCCTGTGGAACGCCCTCCCAACTACCAGACTTTTAGAAGACATCTGAAGGCAGCCCTGTTTCGAGAAGTTTTTAATGTGATGTTTTGTCGTGTTTTTAGTATAGTCATACCTCGCATTACAGACGCTTCAGGTTGCGTTTTTTCGGGTTGCGGACTGCCATAACCTGGAAGTACCGGAACAAGTTATTTTCGGGTTTTGGCGGTCGTTCAGAAGCGCTAGATTGCGCATGCACAGAAGTGCCGAATTGCAACCCGCGCGTGCTGCATGGATCACGTTCATAACCTGAGCGTCCACTGTATTCTGTTGGGAGCTGCCCAGAGTGCCTGGGAGAACCCATTCAGATGGGTGGGGTATAAGTAATAAATATTATTATTATTATTGGCAAAGGCATAATTTACTTTGTTTATTGACAGTTGGACAGGAAAGCATTGCCCATATTCAAGCCCAAACTAATAGAAATGGTCAAAACTGGTAGGGGCCTGGCTGCTGGGTCGATCAGGATTGGAGGGCCCAAGCGTATCCCTCCTGGCTTAGTTTAAGGGCGACTCTGCAGTTACCTTCCCATCTCAAGGATGAAGGAGGGGCCACAACCTCATCTTCCCAGCTGTGATTCATAGCACTCTATCAGACGGAGGAAATACATTTAGATCCTTGATGCAGGGTGCGCTTGGAATCTGCGACAGTTGCTTGTGGGTCAGCTCCCCCGGTTGATTTCCCCCCTTTTTTCTTTTTTGCAGGAGTATCTCAACAGCATCTTGCAGCACGCTAAGGACTTCAAAGAGTACCACCGGTCCGTGGCTGGGAAAATCCAGAAGCTTTCCAAAGCTGTGGCCACGTGGCACGCGAACACGGAGCGTGAGCAGAAGAAGGAAACAGAGAGGATTGAGAAAGAGCGAATGCGGCGGCTGATGGTGAGGCCGGTGTTAGCTCAAGGAGGCCGTTGCTGTAGGGCTTCCCAAACGTGGGTCTCTTCCTGTTCTTGGACTACAGTTCCCATCATCCCTGACCACTGGTCCTGCTAGCTTAAGGATGATGGGAGTTGTAGGCCAAAAACATCTGGAGACCCAAGTTTGGGAAACCCAGCGGTAGAGGGAAGGGTCTTATCCACCTGGGAAGGGAGGCCATCCTAAACCTCTACTGCCATGTGGGACATCTTCGGGAGAAGAGAAGGCTCAGGAGTAAACCCTACTACCCAAATCCATAGTGGAGTCCCCAAGATGTTTGTCCGCCTCCTTCCGGCAACTCCTTCAGCCAAGCTGGTACCCAACATCTTGTTCTGCTTTCCTTTGGACCCCATCAGCTGAGAGGGGGCAGCCCAGGACCCCCAGACATGCTGCCCAGGCTTGTACCCCAGTGCTGCTAATGCAGTGATTTGACTTCACCCCCCAGAGGCGTACTCCATTGTCTCTCAAGAGCCGTAAGCCAACCCAAGGTGAAAATAAGGGAGCTATTTCTATTTGTAAACCTTTTGTTGTCCTTTATGTGCAACTTAATGGGGTAGTTATGATATTTATGGACTCCCTTTAATATAATGAACCAAACCACTTTCACCTTACCTTGTGGTTTCCAATATTTTAATTGTCCTGCCCCCATTTATAGTTTGACCCCATTATTTATACCTTCTGAACAACACCAGATGTTCTTTTATATGGTGGTGAATTTTCAAGGAACTATACTTTCTCTGTAGAAGCTTCTACCTCAGCACAGTAATTTCTTCCAAACACTTGTTAGCATTCACGGCATCAAGACCATGTCATTTATTCTAACCCTTCGGTTATATTTAAACCACAGTGACACATTACCTTTCAATTATTTCCTGTGGCAGCCCCACCTTGAGAATGATTTCCATGTCAAAGACAAGAAGCAAGATTTCATCAAAAGTTAAGCATCCTCTGAATCATACTGATTTCAGAGGGAGGCGTTTAAGAATGTATTTTTCTGCTAAAACCAATGGGACATAAGAGTGTTTAAATTTGCTGGGACTTAAACCACATTTTCCAACGTCGTTCCCTGTAAGCCACAAAGTCAGGAAAGGGGAAGATGTTGAGCTATTACATTCAGCAAATGAATGAATGAATGAATGAATTTATTAATACGGTCACAGACTAGCGTCAACACACACAATATCACAGATCATAAAAAATATCAGAAATACAAGGGACAAATGTAGCTCCTGTTTGTTCTCTTGGGTGTTGACCTCAGTTCATCTTGGATTTTAATGCATCACTTTAATGCAGGCTTCCTCAGCCTCGGCCCTCCAGATGTTTTTGGCCTACAACTCCCATGATCCCTAGCTAGCAGGACCAGCGATCAGGAATGATGGGAATTGTAGTCTCAAAACATCTGGAGGGCTGAGGTTGTGGAAGCCTGCTTTAATGTTTCTCCAAAGTTTTCCCTGATATTGGATTACTGTTTAAGAAAATAATAGGGTATAGGTCCCCCTACTATTGCAGCTGGTGCTTTCAGTATCTAGAAATCAGGACTTCAACTCACAGTGGAAAACATCTGGGTGCAAAAGGTGTCTAGATTTTTCTGCAGAATCTCAAAATAATAATAAATTTTTTAAAAAAAAATCTCCAAAAAATCAACATTCTCGATATGGGCTGCCATATACCCAGGATCCCCCGGACATTTTAGCCAATTTTTGGAAATTCCGCCTGGACACCATTTTCGACGGAGGCATCCCGGACGTATGGCAGCCCTACCATTGGACTCTATTTTTTAAAACGGTGAACAAAATAGAGACGCTTTTTTTGGGGTGCTTTAACATATTTGAGGTTTTGACTCAACATCGTTTGGGAAGCGGTACATAGCTAGGATCACTGATACGGCGCAGTTGGCAAATAGCTGTCTCCCCAGCCCTGAAATGACCCCTGGAGCTTTGGAAGTGACGGAATTTGACCCCTGCACCCAGATCCCGCACAGAAAGCGTCCCCACTTTCTTTGGGTCTGCCGTGAGCGGCTGCTTGGCGACAGAGTCCCTTAATTTGCCTTTCCTTGCGCTGCCAGGCTGAAGATGAGGAAGGCTACCGCAAGCTGATTGACCAGAAGAAGGACCGGCGCCTGGCTTACCTGCTGCAGCAAACGGACGAATATGTGGCCAACCTGACGAATCTGGTTTGGGAGCACAAGCAAGCGCAGGCGGCCAAGGAGAAGAAGAAGAGGAGGAGGAGAAAGAAGGCAAGTACCACTTTCAGCTGCCACTAAGAGTTTTCTTTTCTTTTCTTTTTGTAATTGTTTTGATTTGATTTTGCAAATATGAATTCATAACATTCGAAATGCATATCCATATATAGAGATTTCTCTGAATCTTGAGACTTCCCTTCCATGGGACGTATTGTCAACATCTACAGCTCCATATTATTCCATATTTTATATCAATCCATATTGTCCAGAGAATAACAACAACAACAAAAATAATTTATTTATACCCCGCCCATCTGGCTGGATTTCCCCAGCCACTCTGGGCAGCTTCCAACTGAATATTAAAAACACAATACAGTGGTACCTCGGGTGGTAACTCACTGCGAGAAGCCAAGTTACAGGGAACCAGGCAGAGGGCCTTCTCGGTCCTGGCACCTGCCCTGTGGAACACCCTCCCACCAGATGTCAAAGAGATAAACAACTACAGTGGTACCTCGGGTTACATACGCTTCAGGTTATATACGCTTCAGGTTACAGACTCTGCTAACACAGAAATAGTACCTCAGGTTAAGAACTTTGCTTCAGGATGAGAACAGAAATCGTGCTCCGGCGGCGCAGCAGCAGCAGGAGGCCCCATTAGCTAAAGTGGTGCTTCAGGTTAAGAACAGTTTCCGGTTAAGAGCGGACCTCCGGAACGAATTAAGTACTTAACCCGAGGTACCAGACTTTTAGAAGACAAATGAAGACAGCCCTGTTTAGGGAAGCATTTAATGTTTGATGCATTACTGTATTTTAATATTTTGTTGATAGCTGCCCAGAGTGGCTGGGGAAGCCCAGCCAGATGGCCGGGGTATAAATAATAATAAATAATAAATAATAATAACAATAATAATAATTTATTTTCTAAGGTGGGGTGAGCACTTTGAGTTGGGGTCAGAAGGTTGTAGGAGGAGGGATCCGCAGACTTCTCAGAATAGTGCCAAACTGAGGTCTTGAGTTGGAGAAAAATGAATCATGATTTCTCGGTTCCATTCAGAGACCATATTCTTAGTCTTAAGAGTGATACTTCACACTGTTTTTGAACGATCCTTCTTAACAGCATTCAACCTTGAGCCAGGCGAATGCAATATGTTGAATTTTTGTGTGTGTTTCTGATCTTGGAGAAAAGACATTTAAATGGAAATGAAATATCTGGTGCCCTTCTGTTTATAGTCTCCCTCTTCGTTGGGAGTCTGGCCATGGCTCATTTCACAAGTGTCCTAGTTTTGAGCATGCCGTTTGAAAGAGCATCCTCACGTCTGGCCATTTTTGGGTCCTTTTATTTGGGAGAAGGTGGCCCTTTTTGCTCGAGGGGGGGGGGGAGAGACTCAGGCCCCTTGCCTTACATAGAAAGGCAAAATACCTTTTTTTATGTGAAGTTCTGTCTTAACTTGCAGTTCTCACTGTACAGTGGTACCTTGGGTTAAGTACTTAATTCGTTCCGGAGGTCTGTTCTTAACCTGAAACTGTTCTTAACCTGAAGCACCACTTTAGCTGATGGGGCCTCCTGCTGCTGCCATGCCGCCGGAGCACAATTTCTGTTCTTATCCTGAAGCAAAGTTCTTAACCCGAAGTACTATTTCTGGGCTAGCAGAGTCTGTAACCTGAAGCGTATTTAACCTGAAGCGTATGTAACCCGAGGTACCACTGTATGTGTGTGTCAGCGAGAGAGAGGGGGAAAATGTTCACCGTTTCCCCATGGGACGCACTTTTTGTTGTTGTCTGATTCTGATCTACTGTCTTTACAAACAATAAATTCAGACTGCTTTTCGGTAATGGATTATATAATTACTTGTCGCTAAGCAGAGCGAGAGGAAGGGAAAGGGGGAAAGGAGGGGAAATGAGAGCTGCTTCCCTTTGCATCTTATTTTATACCTGGCAGTTACGAAGAGCCCATCTCTTTAAAAATGGCTTTGTTTCCATTCCTAACGTGAGTCAGAGAGACCATCCCCTTCTGCTTTAGGGAAAGGGCCATGTACAGACAGAACGCAGTTTGAAGGCTACAGATTGTTGCAATAATTCAATTGGAAGTTCGGGATTTATGAGGCATCCGTTTTCCCTGAAGCTTTCCGCACTCCCTGTGGAATAGTGAAATGCATGCGATATTATTTTAGCCCATTTTCACAGAGTGTGGCCTGCAACCGTATCCCGGTTTTCTTAGCTGAGACGTAACTTCTTGCCGGTGTTCTTTGGTTTCAGAAAGCAGAAGACAGTACAGAAGGCATGGGATCTGGACTTGGTCCTGATGGAGAGGTAAGGAGTCCAGAAGGCGTTTCAATATATTGCCCTCTGTCCGTGATAAGTAAAATGCCACAGTTGCTTGCCCAGTGTGCCAAGGGACTTCAGAGAGCAGGGCCAAGGTGTGGCTCTTTCACTTAGTATGCTTTGCCCATGAAAAACACGTCAGTCTGACCTATAACAACATTGCAAATAAACAAGGATTTAAGGCTTTTAAACAAGAGCAGCAAGGTGACTTTTGCAGGTTATTTATTATTACTTTTATGACTAGAATTATTAATTAATTAAAATTTGTATACCGCCCTATACCTGCAGGTCTTAGGGCAGTTCACAGGATAAAGCCACAATGTAAAACACAAAATGCATAATAAAAACAAAAGCATGAGCCCCTCAAACTCCCCCCCCCCCAATTTAAAGGGGCATTGGATGTCAGTCAGCCCAAGGCCTGGTTAAAGAGGAACATTTTCGCCTGGCGTCTGAAGGTGTACAATGAAGGTACCAGCCGGACCTCCCTGGGGAGAGGAATTTCACAAGTGGGGGGCCACTACAGAAAAGGCCCTGTTCTTGTGTTGCCACTTTCCGGACCTCTTGTGGCTTGGATTCCAAGTTGCCCTTTGATCGAAAGGAAACTCCTGCTGACAGAAATGGGTGGGTGGGTGTGATTCCTATGCTGTTCCAAAAGATCTCCCCAAACCTTTATTTGGGGGGGTTGCTGTGGGGGGCACAAACCACTGCCAATCATCTGCAAGGATGCTCTGCGATCAGAGTTCTGTTCTCAGGATCTATTTATGTTTTTAAATCAGCCTTGTCCATAAGCCCACAAAAGTTACTCACACAGACATTATCATTTTTAATAAAAAAAACCCTCGCTTTTGAGGGTTTACCCCCTGGCTTTTGATGTTAAGCGAGGAGGAATTTCAGAGTATGGCTTTCCTCGCTTGCCAGCCGGCTCACTCGCCAGCGTGCCAGGCTATTCATTTGCCTGTGTGCCATTTAAATTGTATCCCTCCAGCCCCACTGGTCCCATGGAAAATGGCTTGAACATAAAGAATTAGAACATAAATGATGTAGAGACTGGTGATAAATTAAAACTATCTCCTTCTGCATGAAATATCTCCATAATTTGCCACAGCAATACGTTGATTGTAAATGACTGGTTTCTATGTCAGACTACCATCTCACACAGAACTAGTAAGAAATAAAATATTTCACATTGCTTTTTTGGAATTAAGTAATTTGAAGGCGCCCATTATATAGCTGGGAAACATGTTTCGTATTAACTTCCATGTGGTTGGCATTGCTTAAACAATGCACTCTAGAGTCAGTTGTACGATATTTTTGTTTCGTTACGGGAATTTATTTTAGCTTATACCCCCTTAAGTACCCTAGCTAATCAAGCAAACAGGCATCAGTGGTTTTAAAGTTTGCTGTGTTTTCTGGCATGCAGAAAGATGTGTAGCAAATTGGTTTAATGGAAGACACTGCCCAACACTTCTAATTGAAGTTTTTAATGAGTGCCCTTGCCGTTAATGAGCTATCTCACTAATGAGCATGCTGCAGTGCCCTATAAATGACTTCCGGAAGCTTCCTTCTGCGTGTCTGTTAGTATCTTTTACTGGAGACGTGACAGATATTATTATTTTTTGTTAGTGTAAAAGAAATAGGGGAGGCATGAGGCATTAGATTTCTAATCTAAAACCTCGTATCCTAGTCATTAAGAAAGAATAATACTGATGGTGCAATCATATAATATCTGCTCGGAGGAAGTCCCACTGATCTGTAAGATTGCAGCCTTAAAATCCATCATATTTATAATAATTTTCTTTATAAATAGTAAGAAGGGAGCAGAAATTAAAATGATTCGTTTGGAGAAGCTGATGAATTCTTGTGGCTTCACACCATATTTCCTCTAATGTCCTTAATGGTGCTTATATTCATAATCTGCATGTGAATAGTTTGGTTCGATGCTAACTGTCAGGCATTCTTGAAGTCAAGTAATAATTTGCACTGAGGGTAAACTTTGTAGGTGGGTTTTTTTTTGGTAAAAGAAATATCTGTGTTCTTGTTTGCACATCACATTAAACCATACCTAGTTTCAAACAAACCGTGGTTTATTGGGAAAGAGTAGCGTGTTGTGGGAACACAGCTCAGACCCAGTTTTCGTGGCGGTCCTCTCCTCCCAGCCGCTGTGCTGCAGACGTAACAAGCCGGAGATTTGTAGTTTGTTTCCTCCCAATAAGCCATGAGTTGCAACCAAGGTTTATTCCGATCACATTTGAGCTACATGCTCCTGGACACTCTTCATACTAAACTATACACGGTTTAAAAAACTGATTTAATGAACTTAAATGATTTAATGATTTAAAGAACTGATTTAATGAACGTGAACTTGGCCGGTGCGTGGCTTAGCATTGCAGAACGATGCGCTCTGTGCTGCCTATTTGTTCTCTTTTTTTAAAAAAAAATAATTTTTATTCATTTTCCAAACAAGTTTTATACAGTCAACAAATTATTTTACACTCATGCTTCAATTTTTGACTTCCCTCAGTTTCTCTGTCAATCTTTCGAAAAATTTCTATTTATTGACGCATTTCTAAACATGATATTGCCTTTTCCTCTTACTCTCTTTTTTGCAGTATTTCTTACTATTTCACAGAGTCTCTTCAAGCGTTGTCTGTGCATCACATATATTTTTCAGATATTCTGTAAATTTCCCCCAGTCCTCGATAAACTTTTGGTCTTTCTGGTATCGAATCTTCCCAGTCAATTTGTCCAATTCTGCATATTCGGTCAATTTCCTTCTCCATTCTTCCTATTTGTTCTCAGCTTCAGTCTTGTCGTGACCCAAATTGTGGGAGTAGGGTGGAAGAGCCAGGCTTTGGGTAGGGAGAACTGCACCCAAAGTCTCTTCCAACTACAGTCATACCTTGGAAGTCGAACGGAATCCATTCTGGAAGTCCAAAACATTCAGAAACGAAACTCCTGCAGCCAATCAGAAGCCGCGGAAGCCCTGTCGGACATTTGGCTTCCAAAAATAGTTTGCAAACCGGAACACTAACTTCCAGGTGTGGCATTCAGGAGCCAAAACGTCCGAGAACTAAGCTGTTTGAAAACCAAGGTACGACTGTATATGACTCTGATGGGACCAGGGCTGGATTTAGGTTTGATGAGGCCCTCAGCTCCTGAAGGTACTGAGGCCCTTTCTATGTCCAGCTGTCCTTTGTCAACAACAAATGGTCACTGATTTTTGTGTTGAATATATGCTATAATGGTAATTTATGGACCTCATAGGTATCTCAAGCCATTTGCCCATGTTGCCCTGCAACTAGTCCATGCAGAATGCAGGCACCCTATATATAGAAAGGAACAAACCAGTGAGCAGGCTAGCAGGCAGGGCCCATGACTTACATCAGAGGAACCTACACAACACAAAACACAGTTGCTGTATGTAGGTTTCATTTTATTTGTTTTTTATCTTATATTTTGGAAATGTACATCCAGTCTTTTATTCCTTTATTTTTTTTGGGGGGGGGGCCCCAAGAGAGTGGGGCCCTAAGCTAAAGCTTGTTTAGCTTATACGTAAATCCGACTCTGGGATTGCGGCGCTCATCTCGCTTTATTGGCCGAGGGAGCTGGCGTACAGCTTTCGGGTCATGTGGCCAGCATGACTAAGCTGCTTCTGGCAAACCAGAGCAGCGCACAGAAAACGCCGTTTACCTTCCCGCCGGAGCGGTATCTATTTATCTACTTGCACTTTGACGTGCTTTTGAACTGCTAGGTTGGCAGGAGCTGGGACCGAGCAACGGGAGCTCACCCCGTCGCGGGGATTCAAACCGGCGACCTTCTGATCAGCAAGTCCTAGGCTCTGTGGTTTAACCGACAGCGCCACCCGGTCAGGGGTCCCTTTACCTTTTTTAATCCGGCACAGGATTGGAGCACCTAGTTGGCTTGGATTTCTGTGCCACGTAGCTTGCAACTTTGGACTTGCCGTGACTAAGTTTGCCGTTCCTCTCGCAAAGAGAGAAGCTTCCTCCCACGCCTTAAACTTGACGTTTGTCCTTCAATTCCAGCCCATTGATGAGAGCAGTCAGATGAGTGATCTCCCAGTCAAGGTAACTCACACTGAAACAGGCAAAGTTCTCCTTGGACCCGAGGCTCCTAAAGCAAGTCAGTTGGATGCTTGGTTAGAAATGAACCCTGGGTAAGTAATTCTGCGTACCCCACAAACCCACCTTGCCTTGCCTTTAATTTTACCGCATTGCACTGCACTGCATAACCTTGATTGATTTCGTGCTGCCTTTCCGGGCAAAAACGTGCCCCGAAGAGGCTTGCATCAAAATCATAGTATATCCTCTGCCTTTGAAATATTTTCAGATCTGTATTCTGTTTGTTTCCAAAGCTTTCTGATACACACATTTATTATTTACTCCTCTGCCTGTTTCTTCCCCGCAGATATGAAGTTGCACCCAGGTCAGACAGCGAAGAAAGTGGTTCTGAGTTTGAGGAAGATGTAAGTGACTGCTTCCTCTTGATACATGCATTTATCCAAAATATTATTTAATGCAGGGGTGCCCAAACTTTTTTCAAATAGGGCTAGATTTGATGAAGTGGACATGCGTGAGGGCTGACCAAAGCTTTATTTAGGATTGAAGTTATTGAGCCTTTTTTACAATTTTACACCAAAGTTGTTCTGCTTTTTCTAGGATTTTACCCCAGGACATATACTGCCACGGGGGCCAGATTAAATCAACCGGCCCCCGAAACAGATTTTGGACATGCCTGATTTAATGTAATTTCCATTCTAGGGACCAGAGAGTCAGATAAAGCATATAGGAAGCTCACTCTGACCATTAAAATAATTATTGCTAACACTGCCAGATAAATAAGGAGAAAGTAGCCTCCTTAGAATCGATTTCAGTGCTTTTTAGACCCTCCTCTCGCGGCTTGCACTGTTAACTGGTAATGAGCTATTTGTGTGGCTTTTCTTGTCTAAACAAGAAGCTTCGATATGATGGGAGGGAAATTGCAATGCTATAATGCAATTAATTAACAGAGAAGATAGATTAGATGGTATACGTCTTTAGGCCATGAAGGAATGCAGATTTCGTTTTGATTTCCAGTGACCGTGAATCGCTATAAACAGTGGGCTTTGTTTTTCGTGAGATTGCTCTCCAAGAAAGCAGATACAGGTTGTTAGTCTTGGCATAGTTATAGTATCCTGTCTGCTTGCATCAACGTTACCTGCATACAAGACAACTTCTATTTCTCAGGAAAGTGTTATCTTTTTAATCAGTCCCTCATTAAAATACAGTAATGCACCAGAGAGTGGGGAGAGAGAAATCTGAAATGCAGCTGTTGGTATATTTTGCCACTTTAGCAATCAAGCGGGGATTCAGTAATATGCAAAATGGTGTTTAAAAGCATTGCAAGTAGAGACTTGGAAAATGTGCGCAGTTGAAGAACAGCAGGAAAAACTGAATATGCTTTGATTTCTCTCTAGCCTTTAGAATGCGGCACTTTTGGGTAAGGAAAAGGAAAAGGGAGTCTCTTAAATAAATAGGGCCTGTTCTGCCAAGGTTGCCTCTTCCTTCTTTGGCTTAGCATCCAGAGCTCACCTAAGGGGCCCCCACTTGGTTCCTGCTGATTCCAGGAGCAGAGGTCCAGCCACCCAGCTTTGGAAATACAATGGTACCTTGGTTGTCAAACTTGGTCCGTTCCAGAAGTCCATTCCAAAACCCAAGGCGCGCTTTCCCATAGAAAGTAATGCAAAGTGGATTAATCCGTTCAAGACTTTTAAAAACAACCCATAAAACAGCAATTAAACATGATTTTTTTCTATCTAACGAGACCATTGATCCATAAAACGAAAGCAATAGTCAAGGCACTGTACTATGAAATAAATAAGACAGTATTGTAGATGATAAAAATGAAAATTACTATTTTATTCTTGCCTGCACTGATGATAGTCATTGTTTGGATGGAGGGCTTTTATCCATTTCCTCAGTCACACAGTCGGTCAATCAGTAGCTGAACTGGGTTCCTCACAGTCACAAAAACCAATGAACCGAAAAAGCCTCAAAAACAAAAATGCAAAATAAATAGCAAAAACTAAAGCGCCAAACTCAATCCGTCCCAGAAGTCCGTTTGACTTCCGAAATGTTCAAAAACTGAGGCGCAGCTTCTGATTGGTTCAGGCGCCCCGGAAACAATCGCCGACAGGTGCATTGGACATTTGGCTTCCGAAAAACGTTTGAAAACCGGGACACTTACTTCTGGGTTTTTGGCGTTTGGGAATCAAGGTACCGCTGTATTTGCATCAGGATGCTCTGAGGCAGCCTTTTGCCTTGGCCACATAACTGCTTATGGTCAAAACTGAGCCATGATAACCGCCGTGCAGCTTAATTGCTTACCGATGAAATACTTGCACACCCAGGGAAGGCACAGTAAAAAGGCAGAAATCAGATGAACAGTCCTTAGTATCTGAACACACTGAGAGGTGCCCTTTTTTTTAAAAACAGTGGAAAACATTGCCTTGTGGAACAAAGTATTCTGAATAACTTCTGATTTTAAAAATATTAAGCAGCGGTTCATATAAGGAGGCCCAGTGACATTTAAAGCTTCATTTCTTCTTCTTAAATGATGGCCATCCTGCTATCACAGAACTCTAAATTTCATGTGACGCACTATGAGGTGGAACTCTGAAACGGAGTTCAGCTATTGTAAAGGCAGGAAGAGTGAGGAGGGGGAAAGCAATGAAGATTGTAAATCTGGAAATACTTTACAAAATTGTAAAGCAAAATATCTATCAAAACCACGCTAAAAACGTATTCCTGTGACGGTGAGTAAACGTTAGCTGGGCTTTCTGTTGGGAAGGAGCCTTTGGTTTTGTAAAACAAAAGCCCAGCTAAAGATGGGGGAACTTTGCACTTAGAAGGTTCTGAGTGGCGGCAGAGCTTTTGCGCTCTTGTTTTCTGCAGGAAGATGATGAGGATTCAAGTAGGCAAGAAACAGACGAAAAGAGACACCTGGATCCAAACAGCGAAGAAGTTCCAGAAAGAGACGCTAAGAAGATAATTGAGTGAGTCATTTGGGAAGCAGACCCTTTTGGGCACGGCTAGTTCTTCTTTCTTTTAAAATAATTCTTATTGAATTTTTATTGAATTTTACATTTTTATATTCCACATAATCATCACTATCGCAAAAAACATGTATAAATCCCAACTCCCTCTCCTGATTTCCCTCAACTTCCCCTTCTGGTTCTTTAAATATTTCTTTCTCCTGCCTGTTTTATTCTACCTTACCTTTGCAATCTTTTACCTAAATGTCATTGTGTTAATTTTCCAGTTAGCTTTGCTGAAGTGGCGAAGCTAACTGGAAAATGAAGAGGCAAGGACAATAGCGACTTTAAAAAGGATGGGGAACCGTTTATGTTGTATTTACAGAAGTATTGTAAAGAAGTGGACTCACTAGCAGGGTTTGAGTAAACACTTCCAGTTAAGAAAACAAATATAAAAGTTAAGATGCAACTGGGAAAATAATAAAATGCAAGATATGATTTGGGGGAAATGGTACAAAAATGATAAGAGTGCAATAACATTTGGGCACGGCTAGTTCTGTGCCCTTGTGCAAGAGCTAAAAAATCATGAAGGAATTGTGCAGCGTAAATAAAGTGCTTCCCTTTCGCTCCTCACTTTGCAGGACGGCCAAACAAGATGTGGACGATGAGTATAGCATGCACGAATACAGCGCAGGAGAGTCTCAGTCGTACTACACTGTGGCGCACGCGATAGCCGAGAGGGTGGAGAAGCAGTCTTCCCTCCTGATTAATGGCACATTGAAACATTACCAGGTATGCACCCCAGGGGGAGATGATGATGATAATAATGATAAATTATTATTTATACCCCTCCCATCTGGCTGGGTTTCCCCAGCCACTCTAGGCGGCTCCCAACAGAATATTAAAAACACGATAAAGCATTATAAACTTCCCTAAACAGGGCTGCCTTCAGATGTCTTCTAAAAGTCAGATAGTTGTTTATTTCCTTGACATCTGATGGAAGGGCGTTCCACAGGGCGTCCTTGACATCTGATGGAGCTGCAGGGCATCATGCACAGGTTGCAATATCTGCGGCTTACTTTTCATGAAAGCCGAGGCGCAAGATCAAAACTTTGCTGTGCGCAGACTCCGGTTAATTGAGGCGATTCTCCTGCGTTTCAGATCCAGGGCCTGGAATGGATGGTTTCTCTGTACAATAACAATCTGAATGGGATTTTGGCTGACGAAATGGGCCTCGGGAAGACCATACAGACCATTGCCCTCATCACTTACCTGATGGACCACAAACGGCTCAATGGCCCCTATCTCATCATCGTTCCCCTCTCGTAAGTAGATGAACTCCTCCTAATGATATTTTTCTACGCCGTGCAGATTGGCTCATTAACAACGTGGACTATATATATATATATATATATATATATATATATAAGCACGCGCTTAACAGTTAGACGAAGCATGCAGGAGGCTGTGCTGAGGGGGGTCTCTGGGCTCCCTCTCTGATTGTCTTCCCTTCTTCTCACATGTCATTGGGGACCAGATGGCTGATAAAAAGCATTTAGCATTATTGTGCTTTTTAGTCATTACAGCTTCTCCCTCCTGTGAGTCACAAGGGGGGAGCGAGAGAAATGCACGTGTTTCCTATTTTATGCGACATCCTTTTCCCTTCGTTTTTAAAGAATTTTGGCACAGCTGCTAGATCTTTAAAGGGGGTGCTCTCAACTGGCACCCCTTTGCGGCATTACAGCACTCTTGGTTCATAATAGTCTTTCTTTTCCCCCTTTTGGTGTCGGTACCTCCTAGCTGTGAATATTTTCACTCGGTGACTCACCAGCCACCTTTGCAGCCGCCCCAGGCTCTGTGTAACAATAGATTTGAAACAAACACAAAATTAACATCCTAGGGCCCAGATTCCCAGGAGGGAATTTTTTTCTTGGAAGCATTGAACTTTCAGGGGGTGAAACACTCATATTGGTCTTACAGTGGTACCTCTGGTTACGTACTTAATTCGTTCCAGAGGTCCGTTCTTAACCTGAAACTGTTCTTAACCTGAAGCACCACTTTAGCTAATGGGGCCTCCTGCTGCTGCCATGCCATTGTCATGCGATTTCTGTTTGTATCCTGAAGCAAAGTTCTTAACCCGAGGTATTATTTCTGGGTTAGCAGAGTCTGTAACCTGAAGCGTATGTAACCTGAAGCATATGCAACCCGAGGTACCACTGTATTAAGGTAGTGGTTTTAGTGAAAGCCAGTCGGCTGCATTATAAAGCGATCACGCCACCAAGTCAGACCTGCCTTTGCACAGGTGTATCTGGGCTTGCAGAGCACCTGATCACCTTTCTCCAAGGATGTCTGGGGGCTCTTCCTTCGCACCCTCCCAAATCAAAAGTGTAATCGAAATAAACGACACCACTGTCTTTGGCCCGGTTCCCTCGCCGCTTTAAACCGCAGTTACGCAGAGCGGCGGTTGACAGGTGAGCTTGCGGCGTCTGCTCCTCTCATCCCGCCACGCTGCCAGGTGGACTTCAGGTGACGTCGGACGCCAAGCTCTCTCCACAAAGGGGTGCCTGAACTTTTTTCAAAGAGGGCCAGATTTGATGAAGTGAACATGCATGAGGGCCGACCAGCATTATTGACCTTTTTTAAGGATTGAAGTGGGACATGGGTGGTGCTGTGGGTTAAACCACAGAGCCTAGGACTTGCCAATCAGAAGGTCGGCAGTTCGAATCCCCATGACGGGGTGAGCTCCCGTTGCTCGGTCCCTTATTCTGCCAACCAAGCAGTTTGAAAGCACATCAAAATGCAAGTAGATAAATAGGTACCGCTCCGGCGGGAAGGTAAGCAGCGTTTCCATGCGCTGCTCTGGTTCGCCACAAGCGGCTTAGTCAAGCTGGCCACATGACCTGGAAGCTGTACACCGGCTCCCTCAGCGAGTAAAGCGAGATGAGCGCTGCAACCCCAGAGTCGGCCCGACTGGACCTAATGGTCAGGGGTCCCTTTAAGGATTGAAGTAGTTGAGCTTTGTTTATGATTTTACCCAAAAGTTGTTGAGCTTTTGAAGTTGTCGAGCTTGTTTTAGGATTGACGTTGTTGGGCTTTTTTTGAGATTTTACCCCAGGAAATAAACGGCTGCAGGGGCTGGATTAAAGCGACGGGCCGTATTAGGCCCCCGAAACAGACTTTGGACATGCCTGCTCCAATCATACGATGATGAGCTGTAATGCTGGCCTCTTCTTGGCATAAACCCCTTTGCGCTTGTTTGGGGAGAGCAAACAATGAGGCTCAGTTTGGGCAGGACGCTAAGCCAAGCTTCTCTCCCAGCAGCTCACCAATCGCCTTCTCAATCCAGCCTGCGGACGGTCTGGGAATCAACGTGTTTTTACATGAGTAGAATGTGCCCTTTTATTTAAAATGCATCTCTGGGTTATTTGCGGGGCATAGGAAATCGTTCATTTTTATTTTGTTTTGTTTTTTCAAAATATAGTGTCCCCCCCCCCCCCACGGTCTGAGGGACAGTGGACCGGCCCCCAGCTGAAAAAGTTTGCTGACCCCTGCATTATACCATTGGTCCACAGTTTTTTTAATTGGAATGATTTCCATGTCCTGGCAATAGTTGTCTTGTTGTCTTTGCAGCGGTTAATAGGTGTGTTAGGAGTTATCTGTTTCCAATCTTCAGCTTATTATGACTATGTTTTCAGGAGCCGTCCTACTCTCGAGTAGGTAAGCAGAGCCCGTCCCGGGGACTGCCTGCTCCTGGGAGCCTTTTCTGAGATGACGAGAGAAGCTTCTGCTCTCCTTTGGTCTCGTACCTTGAAAATCAAAAACCAGGCTGTAGACTTTGTTATATCTTTTATTGTTAAGACTGCAGAGCTCTTAAGACAAATTATAGAACCATCGGTTTTGAGATGCTTTGTGTTCTTAATCTTTTACACAGGACTTTATCCAACTGGACTTACGAGTTTGACAAATGGGCTCCTTCTGTCGTGAAAATCTCCTACAAGGTTTGGATGTCCTTTATATGCATATATAAAGTGGGCAGTATAAACACATAAACCCTGTTTCCTCCCATCTATTTAGTTGTGTGGTTTTTCCATGCACTGAAAACAGCTCACTGTATTTTACGGTGCGTTAGACGCCCCCTATTTTGGGGGACTAAATTTAAAGAAAATGAGGGGAAATGGCCCAAAGTTGTTGAGCTTTCTATAGGGGGAGTTGCATGTGCGCCATCACCGAAGCAGGGCCATTGTTGGGGGTTGGCAAAGTGGGCAGCCGCTCCCCCCAAGCCACTGCGGGCGGGAAACGCTCCATAGAGCACGGACAGGCATACAACTTCCACCTATGCCGCTGCGGGAAACACACCCTAGAGTGCACATCTCCCGCAGCAGCATGGGGTGAGTTGCGCGCCCCCCCCCCAGCCAGCTGGCTGGCGGTGCACAGCTCCCCCCCCCCCCCCAGCCACTATCCGTGTATAGGACGACCCCAGTTTTTTCCACATGATTTTTGAGCCAAAAAACCCCTCGTCTAATACACGGGAAAATACAGTGCAGTGGTGCCTCGCAAGACGAAATTAATTCGTTCCGCGAGTTTTTTTGTCTAGCGAATTTTTCGTCTTGCGAAGCACGGTTTCCCATAGGAATGCATTGAAAATCAATTAATGCGTTCCTATGGTCAAAAAAAGTCCAAACAAAGCCAAATTTGGTACAACAAGAGTTTATTAAGTGCTCTTTAAAGTCACACATACTGTAAAGAGCATTTCAAAATTCAAACCCAGAATTTTTTAAAAAAAAACAGCAGAGTGGCCCAATGGTCACAGAAAATCATAAAAATGCAGAAAAAAACCGCACAAGCTTCCAGATTCTTGCAAACTCCTCCCCAACTGTTCCCCCAGCCACCCACCACACAGAAATTCAAACCCAGAATTTTTTTCATCTTGCGAAGCAAGCCCATAGGGAAATTCGTCTTGCGAAGCAGCTCGAAAAACAGAAAACCCTTTTGTCTAGCGAGTTTTTTGTCTTGCGAGGCATTTGTCTTGTGGGGCACCACTGTAATCTGTACACTTGATCCAGGCTTGTTGCCATCAGCTGCCGGCCCCCTTGGGCACGCGATGGCACGGGACGTGCAGAGGGAGCCGGTTGGCTTCCTGGGATCCCAGCAGGCGTTTCTCATTGGCTGCTGAAGTGCCGCGGTGATCCCAGCAGGCAGCAGCGGGGGAGGGGCTCAGCCTCGACCCAGACCAAACAGGAGACTTCACCTCTCTGGGTCATGCATGCCCGGCAGAGGCCTACCCCTCCCCAGTTCGGAGCCCATTGTGCTTCTGCAAAGTCCCTCCCTTGTTCTAATATACTCCTGCTATGGATACATTCAGTTCAGTGCCGGATTTATGTATAAGCTCAACAAGCTGTAGCTTGGGGCCCCACTCTCTTGGGGGCCCCCCAAAATGTAGAGGGGAAAAACCCTGGATACTTCTTCTTAATTGTATTTCAAGTCAACAATCACTTTGATAAAATAAAAATTTGTTATGTGCAAATGGCTTGAGATACCTATGAGGTCCATAAGTGACCCTATAGCATATATTCAACACACAAATAACAGGGAGAATTTGTTGTTGACAAAGGACAGCTGGACATAGAAAGGGCCCCATTACCCTCAGTAGCTTAGGGCCTCATCAAACCTAAATCCGGCCCTGGTTCAGTTGCTGGTTAAAAGGCTCCCGAAATTATTTTGGGCTCTGCCTAGTGGGCCTTCTTGTGTTGAGGTTTTGCCTTCCTCGTGGCTTCAAGACTTGGCTCAGTTCCTGTTGTCGTCACAACTTTGAGCAAAGTTCAGCATCAATAGCCGTCTGTAGAGTTTTGGGTGGGGCTGCCCCAAAGACCGTGGCCCCAGCTTGGGGGGATGTGCTGAGTCTGACCATCATCCCCCCTGGGGCCGGGCCTTCTCAGAGGGGGGCTCCCCTGGGGTGGACCCCTGACGCTTTGTGACGCCCTTGCGGTTCACCCGGCTGCAGGATGGTGGCGGGAGAATAAGCCTGCCTTGCCCCGTGTCGCGCAATCTCTGCTCATGGCCGTGACCAAGAGATGATGAAGATGTTCCCAATCTATCTCTGGTATGCCATTGGCTCCTGGAAACTCCCCTTGTGCAAATTCAGTGCAATTTATAACAAGTCACAGTTACTTTCAGACATTGAAATGTAGCAGGAAATCGTTAATGATTGCAAGTGTTCTAGCTGGAGCAAGACAGATGATAAATTCTGTACGGTTCTGTATGGATAAATTCTGTACGTCCTGAAATATTGGTTGTAAATCATAGAATTGTAGAGTTGAGGGACCCTGAGGAGCATCTACCCCAGCCCCCAATGCAGGAACACGTAGCTGCCCCATACAGAAATCGAACCTGCAGCCTTGACCTTGCCAGCACCACACTCTAACCAACTGAGCTATCCAGGAGTATAATACAGTAGAACCTCAGCTTAATGTTACCCCCGGGTAACATAAACTTTGGGTTGCAAAAGCGGCAAACTCAGAAGTATTTCCCCAGGTTTCGCTGCATGCGCAGAAGCGCTCTTATCGCGCCATGCACAGAACAGGCACCTCTGGTTGCGGAAACCTTGGGATCAGAACCCGTCCGCAACCAGAGGTACCACTGTATGTGAGCTTTCATGTCATGGCTTTTATCGGAGATTTCAGGTGGTTTACCAATACTGAATTAGTTCACCGTTGGACTAATTCAGCCCCTGATATTCTTAGGAAGGCACTTGTAAACAACATGGATTTGAGACTGCCTTCAGCCTAACTTGCAACAGCAATAAGACCTGTTATCTGAGTGGAGTTTTCTGTCCGGGAGCCATTGTCAGTGGCAAAGTAATTACAATTTCCTTTTTCTCCAGTTTCTTCTGGAGAATTTGCTTGTTGCAACAGGACCCTTGCAATTTGTTTTGCATTTCTGTACCCTCGTTTCAGGGGAAGCTTTTCTTTTCTCTTTCCAGGGCACACCTGCGATGCGCCGATCCCTCGTCCCTCAACTCCGTAGCGGGAAATTTAATGTTCTTTTGACGACTTACGAGTACATAATAAAGGACAAGCACATTCTTGCTAAGGTAAGGCTGCGTTTCTGGCTCCTCTTGGGGACGTGGTCTCTTGCCCTCGCCCCAAACAGCCAGGATTGCACCCGGCAAAGAGACTCCTGGCCCTGCACCCGCCATCGCTCTTGTCTTTAAAAGGCAGTTCTGCGTTTCTCTGCCTGAATGGAGGCGTTGGGCTTTTCTTCCAGCCCATTCACCGTCTCCTCTCCTGCTGCGCCACTTTCAGGGCTGCGGACGAGAGAATGGCTTCGCTGCCTGTGGATCTCGTCAATGCCTCCCTGCCATCGCTCCGCGCAGGAGCATCGCCATCCTCCCAGTGACATTTATTGTGGGGTCCTGCTATTCCATTTTGATCCACGGCTCTTCTCTCGCTCTTTGTTTTCCGAGCAGAGACAAACACGGCCAGCAAAAGGACTCCGGCTGTGTAGCCGCTTTCTGGATGTGGGGAGATAATAAGGGGCCGGAATGAAACCTGCTATCTTCATTTTCATTTGTGCATTTACACCCGATAGCTCAAAATCACTGCTTTTGATCTGAGTGTCTCCTGAATAGTTAATAGACTCTGAAAAGTGGGAGCTAATCTTTGGGAACCATGGCTTCTGCGGAAGTGGAGGCATTTAAGTAACAGAGTTCCAATTGTCATACATCAGAGCCTGTGAATTTCTTAATGAGCTTTCATGTGCTTGCCATAGTCACCTTTTCAACGGTAGTTTTCTGGACATCTCCCCCCTGGCCTAATATTCAGTTGAGAACACGCATTCCTGGGCACAAGCACCTTCTGATTGGCTTTTTGAGGATAGCTTATTTAATCTTTGCAAAGATTTCCATCCTTTTCATTTTTTTAAAAGCACATACCTTAAACTTCTTTTCTGTGGTTTGAATCCAGCTTTCACCCAATTCCTCCCTCGCCTTTCAAATCCCCCCATGGCTCTTTGAATCATCTCCTGATGGGGACATATTTCTGGTTGCAAAGCGGCCCTCATAAAACCAGAATTTGGAGCGCTTGGTTTCATTATTGCCTCGGAGAAACTGCCGACGGGCTCTGCACTAAGTTCACCACCCCAAATTCACAGCTGGTGGGTTAGAATTTCTTTTTGGGCCACGGAACCAGCATTCGTTTGTAGTTGCCTTTGGGGTGACAAGCCCATTCTGTTTATCAGCTTGGCTGTCAGGCTCATATGGCGGCAAGTGACTTGGCGCAGCTGCAGTTGGGCAGATCAGTGTCTCATCTGACTTGGAAACCCTCTCTGACTATAGCGAGAGGTTTTCCTAGAATGGTAGAGTTGGAAGGGTGATCCCAAGGATCATCTAGTCCAACCCTCTGCAATGCAGGAATCTCAGCTCAATAGAAAACAGCGCTCCCATCCTTAGACTACAACCCTGCAGCCTCTTGCTTAAGAGCAATCCCCGTTAAATTCTCTGGGGCTTTCTTCCGAATGGACGAGTGTAGGAGAACAACTGTTCTTAGTTAAGATGAGAAAGTTTTGTCTCCCAAGTTATATTACAAAGAATTGGACAGGATAAATATTTACCCCCCTACAAAATGTGAGAGGTATCAGGACATAATAGAAGGGGGGAAAAACATTTTCTCAGTTCAAAGAAGAAAAGGCAGATATGGTGTGCTTGCAGGAGGCACGCTAAAGAGGGCAGAATAATTTACTTAAAACTTGAATACAGTCACACCTTGGATCTCGGGACACCTTGGCTCCTGAACAAATAGGCTCCTGAACGATCGAAACCCGGAAGTGACTGTTCTGGTTTCCGAAGGTTTTTTTGGGAAGCCGAACGTCCGACGGGGCTTCTGATTGGCTGTAGGACCTTCCTGCAGCCAATCGGAAGCCACGCTTTGGTTTCTGAACATTTTGGAAGTCGAACGGACTTCCTGAATGGATTCTGTTCGACTTCCAATCTACAACTGTACAGTGGTACCTCGGGTTATAGACGCTTCAGGTTACAGACTCCGCTAACCCAGAAATAGTACCTCTGGTTAAGAACTTTGCTTCAGGATGAGAACAGAAATTCTGCTCCGGTGGTGCGGCGGCAGCAGGAAGCCCCATTAGCTAAAGTGGTGCTTCAGGTTAAGAACAGTTTCAGGTTAAGAACAGACCCCCAGATCGAATTAAGTACTTAACCCGAGGTACCATTGTACGTTGAATAGAGCAGGGGGGACAGGGCTGTCTTAAGCATATGCGGTGACGGGGTGCAAAGATCCACCCGGCGCCGCCCCCCCCCCCAGGTTGCCTAGTCCCAGGCGTGCAGGAGGGCAGAGCCAGCCAGCCACCTCAGCGTCTCACTGGCTCAGTCTGCCCCGAACTCGCGGCACAGAGCTGCCCGCTGCGGCACTCCGACCAATGGGCGGGCTCTTCCCCGGACTCAACTCTCGGGCCCCGGACGCTGGGCCTGGCGCCCCTGAGAGCCCAGCGCCCAGGTGCCCCGCGCCCCTAGTGCCTATGGGTAAGACAGCCCTGAGGGGGGAACAAGTTTGGCTCACAGGCCCCACAAAGTCCCTCCACTGCCAGGCCGTTTTGAGGGAGCCACGCCAACCCTGCACCTAACATGGTTGTATTTTGGGTGTACTGGTACTGTTGAATCTTTTTGTTTTTTATTTTTAAGCTGAAGGCCCGCAACTGTTTTAGGATTTGCACGCGTAGAACTAGGGGAAGAAAGTTTTGTCCTCTTGTCTTTTCGTAGATTCGGTGGAAGTATATGATTGTCGACGAAGGCCATCGCATGAAGAACCACCACTGCAAGCTCACTCAGGTGCTGAACACGCACTACGTCGCCCCCAGAAGAATCCTCCTGACGGGGACGCCCTTGCAGAACAAACTGCCGGAGCTTTGGGCTCTTCTGAATTTCCTCCTCCCCACCATTTTCAAGAGCTGCAGCACCTTTGAGCAGTGGTTCAACGCCCCTTTTGCCATGACCGGAGAAAGGGTATGATGATGATTATGATTATAATTATAATTACAATAATAATTTATTTTTTATTCCCCGCCCACCTGGCTGGGTTTCCCCAGCCACCCTGGGTGGCTCCCAACAGAGTATTAAAAACACGATAAAAGATCAAACATTAAAAACCTCCCTAAACGGGGCTGCTTATGGGATGTTGCTCGCTTGTTTGTATCACGCTGTGGGACACGGGTGGCGCTGTGGGTTAAATCACAGAGCCTAGGACTTGCTGATCAGAAGGTCGGCGGTTCGAATCCCTGCGACGGGGTGAGCTCCTGTTGCTCGGTCCCTGCTCCTGCCAACCTAGCAGTTTGAAAGCATGTCAAAGTGCAAGCAGATAAATAGGTACTGCTCCGGTGGGAAGGTAAACGGCGTTTCCGTGCGCTGCTCTGGTTCGCCAGAAGCGACTTAGTCATGCTGGCCACATGACCTGTACGCCGGCTCCCTCGGCTAATAAAGCGAGATGAGCTCCGCAACTCCAGAGTCGTTCATGACTGGACCTAATGGTCAGGGGTACCTTTACCTTATACTTTTCAAGCATACTTTCCATGTTAGCATAATGATTCTAGCCTCTTTAAATTACGTTTGGTTTTTTTAAAAAAAACACCTCTAAATAAATTCTTCAGATTCTCAGTTTGCTAAACCATAAAGATACATGCTACAGATCGAACAGTGCAATTTTGGTTCTTTTTAAAAAAAAAAAAACCATACATGTTATTTTTTCATTGTGCACTTTCCTGCAGGTGGATTTAAACGAGGAAGAGACTATTCTGATCATCCGGCGCCTCCACAAAGTTCTCCGCCCTTTCTTGTTACGGAGGCTGAAGAAAGAGGTCGAATCTCAGCTGCCAGAAAAGGTTTGTGGAAGAAGGAAGACCTTCTGAAGTTTTCTAATGTTCTGTATTAAATCCAAAATTCACAATGCCACAAAATGAGCAGCAAAAACATACTGTATTTTTCGCTCTATAGGACGCACCGGACCATAGGACGCACTTTGTTTTAGAGGCGGAGAACAAGGGGGAAAAAATTCTCACCCTCTCTGCTCAGCGCCCCTTCAGCAAAGCGGCAGGAGAAACGGAGCCCCTTCCATTTCTTCTCCTGCTTGGCTGAAGGGGCGCTGCACAGCTCTCCCTCTCTGCTGAAGCCAGGAGAGTCTTGCTCTCCTGGCTTCAGCGAAAGGAACCTGAAGCCTGCGGAGCGCAGCGGGAACTCGCGCTGCGCTCCTAAGGCTTCAGGCGGCTATCCCTGAAGCCTGGAGAGCGAAAGCAACATGAAGCCTCCAGAGCGTGGAGGGAGCACTCCCTCTGTGCTTCGGATGCTTCGCGTTGTTATTGCTGAAGCCAGGGAGCCTGCATTCGCTCCATAGGATGCACACACATTTCCCCTTAACCTTTGGAGGGGAAAATGCATCTTATAGAGCGAAAAATACGGTATCTCTGAAGGCAAAGACTAATTGAGCTTGGTTGGCTCTGAATCTTGCCTTGTTTCCCCCTTCTGTGTTGTGAGCACAGAGAATATCAGGGGCAGAAAAATCAGACTTTGGAATCAACAAGATATGAGCCCGTCTGCATCGCCCAGTGTCCAGTAGTCATGGAATCTGTATCTACAGAATCACCTTTTCCTAAAATCACAATAATTTCTATTGGTCTCCATTGCTGTCTTTTGCTGTGTGCTCCCTTTGCACCTCTGCCTAGTCTGTAACTCTCTTCATTAAGAATAAGCCTCCTTTTTACAGATTGCACCCAAGGTAATATGAGATAAAAACAATCTTCTGATCTCCCTAGGGCATCATATAATGCTTTCACAACTCAGATATTCCCCAGTGTCAAGACTTGTGAGATAGAGAGTGAAGAGGCTTCAGGCTTGTGGAATCTGCTGTCACCCTGACTTTAAACAACTGGAAATAGGTTCAAAAGGAATGCATCTGGAACTTTAGAATTCTTAAGTCAGGAGCCCACAGTCCCACAGAAAAACCCATTCCTAGTTGCCTCCTCTCTGCAGACTTCCTTTATTTCAGTGGTATAATTTAAGGGGGAAGTCATTTGGTTGCTGGCGTTGTTATGGGATTAGGAGTCCTTGCTGATCTGCAAATCACCCAGAAAATCTATATTTTGCCCACCCCTGCCTTAAAGCAGATCTGGGCAGAAGAAGGCAGAAATGGATCTGCCGTTCAGTCGCTTGGCGATTTGCAGTATATCTGCAAGGATTTCTGATGATGTAGTTGTTTAACGATAGCAGCAACAAAACGGCTCCACCCTCAGCTAAATTATGCTGCTAAAGTGAAAAAATCTCCAAGTAACCAGATTTGTCTGGTCAGTTCTGGTTCTCCTCTGTGCTGGGCTTTGGCAGATGAATCTTGGGATTCTACTAGATCAAGTAGATCCCGTAAGCTTGAAGTCTTTCCAGCTCCGCTTTAGAAAATGTCTTGTGGCTTACGGTGCCATTGTAGTCAGACATTTAGAGATAGTGTGAGATTCTCGCCAGGGCAAAAGGCGTTTCCATTACTCTGAATTTTTGAGAGTGACACGTTACTTGCTCCTCTCAGGTGGAATATGTGATCAAGTGTGACATGTCAGCTCTCCAGAAGATCTTGTACCGCCACATGCAAGCCAAAGGGATCCTCCTCACAGACGGCTCGGAGAAGGACAAGAAGGTGAGCAGATTACAAGAGAGATCCGCTCTCTTTCCCAGAGCAACCCTATCCTGATCAGCTGTGTGACCTGAAGAAGTCAACGGGAAGCCTTTGGGGGGGGGTCCTCCTCACCCCTGGCCATTCAGGGCTTGGGAGAGGGGGTGGGAGGGTGATTTGTACGTTTCCGAGTACGTTCCAAGTACTCCCAGTACGTTTCCGAGCACAATTCAAAGTGTTGGTGTTGACCTTTAAAGCCCTAAACGGCCTCGGCCCAGTAGACCTGAAGGAGCGTCTCCACCCCCATCGTTCTGCCTGGACGCTGAGGTCCAGCGCTGAGAGCTTTCTGGCGGTTCCCTCATTGCGAGAAGCAAAGCTACAGGGAACCAGGCAGAGGGTCTTCTCGGTAGTGGCGCCTGCCCTGTGGAACACCCTCCCATCAGATGTCAAGGAGATAAACAACTACCTGACATTCAGAAGACATCTTCAGGGAAGTTTTTAATGTGTGACATCTTAGTGTATTTTTGGTCTTTGTGGAAGCCGCCCAGAGTGCCTGGGGAAACCCAGCCAGATGGATGGGGTAAAAATAATAAATTATTATTATTATTATAGGCACTTCTCTGCTGGCAAACAGGATCATGGCCAGCGGTGGGGGGGCGGTGGCAGAGGAGGGGCTTTACTGCAGCAGAGGCCATAGCATCACCCAACTGGAAGGAAAGGTCCCTGCTGTTAGTGGCCAGTCATAATGATGGGCGATATCTGGTTTTCAAAATTGTGATCTTTCACCAGCTAAACATTGCGATATACTGATATATCACCATGTCTGAAATAAGGATGGAGCTATGTAGAGGCATTGGCTGGCTTCACGGTTTTTCCTGGATCGTGATTTTTGCCGGCGCCAGGTTCAGGGGAGAACTGAGCCGGCAGAGTTAACCGGGGCTGGAGGAATGGAGAGAAGCTTTGGCCGGCTTCACGGTTTTCCTGCATCGTGATCTTTGCATAGCGCACACACACACGCATCACAATTCGTGATATATTGCCAGGTCAAGAATTACAAATCCGACACAGTGGAACCTCGGTTGTCAGACGTAATCCGTTCCAGAAGACCGTTCGACTTCCAAAACGTTCAACAACCGAGGCGCAGTTGCCGCTCGGCAAATTCCTTTTTGAAAAATGAAGAAACACACCGCGGAAGCCGTTTGACTTCCGAGACACGTTCAAAAACGGAAGCATTTGGTTGTCGGTGTTCGGGTTCCAAATTGTTTGGATTTTGAAGCGTTCGACAGCCGAGGTTCCACTGTATCACAATATGGACTCCAGACTGGTTCTGGGTGATATATCAAGATATTGCCCAGCCCTAGCCAGTAGAAAGCCCAGAAATGCAGGATATGGCAGGATGGGATGCTGGGAAATTTGGATCCAGTAGATCTGATGCGTGGAGCCCTTAGCCAGCCAGCCTGGGGCTAATGTAGCTTTCTTTTTTAAAAATGCTTTCCTATCCTGGCTGGGGCAAGCCAGCAGGACTCACTATGTCCCACGTAAGACCAGTCTGGATAGCTGGCCTTGGTGAAGATTTGACATTTTCATCCCCAAAAAGTTTTTGATTTGAGTTTCTACTGAAATGAGGCTGCATTTTAATATTGTATGTTAATCTTGTTTTAAGTTGCATTTTGATCAATTGTATTTACCTGGTGTTAGCTGCCCTGAGCCCGGTCTTGGCTGGGGAGGGCGGGGTATAAATAAAAATTATTATTATTATTATTATTATTATTATTATTTATTATTTTCCTGTGCCTCAGTGCTTCCTAGCCAGGAGCAGGTTCTCACGAATAGCTGGAACATTGGAGTGCTTTGAAATCCCTCCAGCTCATGTTAACTAACATGAAATAGTAGTCTGGGATATTTAGCGGTAAAGTATATTAAAGTAAAGGTAAAGGTACCCCTGCCCGTACGGGCCAGTCTTGACAGACTCTAGGGTTGTGCGCCCATCTCACTCAAGAGGCCGGGAGCCAGCGCTGTCCACAGAAACTTCCGGGTCACGTGGCCAGCGTGACAAGCTGCATCTGGCGAGCCAGAGGCGCACACAGAAACACCGTTTACCTTCCCACTAGAAAGCGGTCCCTATTTATCTACTTGCTTTCGAACTGCTAGGTTGGCAGGCGCTGGGACCGAGCAACGGGAGCGCACCCCGCCACAGGGATTCGAACCGCCAACCTTTCGATCGGCAAGCCCTAGGCGCTGAGGCTTTTACCCACAGCGCCACCCGCATCCGAAAGTATATTACTAGAGGCCTAAAGTGCGTCTCCTATGTTGTATGGTCTGCCAAGTTTTGTGGGATCTTCTCCGATTTCCACTGGACTTTGTGACGTCTCATCTGTTCCTTCCTCAGGGAAAAGGAGGCGCCAAGACTCTAATGAACACCATCATGCAATTAAGAAAGATCTGCAATCACCCCTATATGTTTCAGCACATTGAGGTGAGTCAACGTTGCTCCTTTGTTACCTCAGGGGTTAATGGGATAGAGGAGACTTGGACTTTGTTCTTTCTGGTCTTAAATTATTCTGTGTAGGGCAGAGCCAAAGGGGGAAGCCCCCAGGGTGTGCAAAAACAGCCTCTTTGGGGGGGGGGGGGGAAGAAATCTGTTTTTGAAAAATCAAAATGCCAGCAATAAAAGGAGGTGAAGGTGTTTGTCCCTCATATGAGGAGGAATTTTTCAGGCACAGACACTGATCTTACGTTGCCTCACACAGTAGTATTTCTCCCATTGGAATGTAATTCCCCCCCCCCCCCTACAACAGGGGTTGGCAAGGTTTACCTCACCTGGGCCGGTTTACTCTGGTGGAGATCCCTCCCTCTGTGCGCCCCCCCCCCCCCGCGATTTCTAGCACCCACATCTGCACAGACACGATTTCTGGCCCCTGCGCCTGTCATTTTTGGCGTCTGCGCAGACGCGATTTCCGGCACCACGGAAGCGAGTTCCCACGCCGCACTGCACCGGTTTAGCACAGCATGCGGAGACTTGCTGAGCGGGCGGCTCGGTCCGTGGACGGCTTGTGGGCCGGTTAAACTACCCCCGTGGGCTGCTTTTGGCCCATGGGCCTTAGGTTGCTGACCCCTGCTCTACAACCTTGCAGTGGAGGTCTACCCAGGACAGGTCTCACTGATGATCCAACATGCATTGGAACAATGAAACAATGCGCAAAGCTTGTTTTTGAGGATTGTCTAATGAATCTTTTGCCTGTAACTGCATTTGTGGATCTTTCCCATAACCTAGAGTCATGTGCCACCCTGAATGATACAAAATATATTTCATCTTCTAGCTTAATTGTTTTAAAAACATTCATTTTTATACACCATTTGCAAAGGAATATTCAGGCAAGATTTAATCTTATTAATGTGCTATTCTTTTATGTAAGGCATATACATATTGGTACATACTGAAATTTTTCATACTTTATTAAGATGACATGCTGTGTTACAATATAAGCTTTTTATTGGCTCTTTATTTACCAATCCATCCATTTCATTAAGTTGCAAGTAGCTTGCCAGTTAATTGACATCAGAGAAGTATGTTTATTACAATGTGGTCTATGCACTAATAAGAGAATTACCATTTTAAAAATCAGTTATTTTAACTAGCACCACCAACCTAGGTTTATGAGTTTAGAAAGAGTTATGTTGGGTGTGGTTTAATCTAGTCGTGTTAAGTAATTTGCTGTTCTCCATTTGCAGGAATCCTTTGCTGAACATTTGGGCTATTCAAATGGCGTCATCAATGGGTAACTATTATTTTTTACTTCCTAGAACTTGTCATCACAGAATCTTTTAGAGTTTAAGTGTTTAGATAGTTGCTTGGCTTTAGGTTGGAGCTTTTCCCTTTCTGGGGTTTGTGTAGGGTTTGGGGAAGTAATCCCTGGGCACCCTAATATCTCAGAAGAAACCACATATGGTTTGTTTTCTGCAGTCCATACCAAACATTCTGCTTAACAGCCTATAGGAGAGAAGTAGGATGTGCTAATTGCATGTGCAAATGTCGCCTTGTTAATATTTATTATCCAGCCTTTTCTCTTCACAGAGCTGAGCTTTATCGGGCTTCGGGGAAGTTTGAGCTGCTCGATCGAATTCTGCCAAAGCTGCGAGCCACCAACCACCGCGTCCTCCTCTTCTGTCAAATGACGTCCCTCATGACCATCATGGAAGACTATTTTGCTTTTCGGAATTTTGCTTACCTGCGACTTGACGGTAATGTTCCAAAGGGAAAGGAGCTCGGGAAATAAATGAGGGGCGTCTTGTGATCTTGGAGCCAGGGGCTCCCGCTCTCAAACCCCTGGTTCTCCCCCACCTCCAAGGCACTGAGAAGGTGTTCCCTTCCTTCACATCAGTACAGGTGCCAGCTGCCGGCCAGAAAGTTCCTTGTTTATATCTCACCTCAGCCACAGTGCGGTTAAGACAAGCCGCTCTTGTAACTCCCCTGCCTGGAGGATGTGGAGAACAGTAATTCCCTGACTTACTGGAAATGCAACTCTGAGTCAAGGCATTTTCAAGCCCTTCCAGTACTGACTCCCAGTCCTTTGCAGTCTTTGTCCAAGGTGGACAAAGCTCTCCTCTTGAACTTTTTAGCTCTCCTCTTGGACCTTTTCCTCTTTCGTACAGTGGTACCTCTAGTTACAGGGACGTGGGTGGCGCTGTGGGTTAAACCACAGAACTTAGGACTTGCTGATCAGAAGGTCGGTGGTTCGAATCCCTGCGATGGGGTGAGCTCCCGTTGCTCGGTCCCTGCTCCTGCCAACCTAGCAGTTCGAAAGCACGTCAAAGTGTAAGTAGATAAATAGGTACCGCTCCGGCGGGAAGGTAAATGGCGTTTCCGTGCGCTGCTCTGGTTCGCCAGAAGCGGTTTAGTCATGCTGGCCATATGACCCGGAAACTGTACGCCAGCTCCCTAGGCCAATAAAGCGAGATGAGCGCCGCAACCCCAGAGTCGGTCACGACTGGACCTAATGGTCAGGGGCCCCTTTACCTACCTCTAGTTATGAACTTAATTCATTCCGGAGGTCCGTTCTTAACCTGAAACTGTTCTTAACTAGAGGCGTTCTTTCGCTAATGGGGCCTCTTGCTGCTGCTGCACCGCTGGCACACGATTTCCGTTCTCATCCTGGGGCAAAGTTCTCAACTCGAGGTAACTCTTCCAGGTTAGCGGAGTTTGTGACCTGAGGCGTTTGTAACCTGAGGCGTTTGTAACTCGAGGTACCACTGTATTTGCTCTGAGTGTTTTTTCTTTATTATTATTTTACATTAAGATTGTACACAGTTTTCATCAAAATCGATTTATTTGTCTTGGCAGCTTCCCATCTTTACTTTTGAGAAGGTCTAATTTTGCAGCAGGTGCTGGTGCAGTTCTAGGTGACAGACCAGTCTGTAGTCCAAACCCAGTTTGAAGTCTATATCATTATATCAGTTTCATAATTTTTTGGCCTGGCAGTATATCACGAATCATGGTGTGTCTGTGTGATGCAAAAATCACGATGTGGGGAAAACTATGGAGCCAGCCAATGCCTCTACATAGCTCCATCCTTATTTCAGACGTTGTGGTGTGATATATCAGTACAGTGGTACCTTGGTTTACGAACTTAATCCGTTCTGGAAGTCTGTTCTTAAACCAAAGCGTTCTTAAACCAAGGCGTGCTTTCCCATAGCAGCGGGGGACTCAAACATACAAATGGAAGACACTCAACAGAAGTGAAACATGTTCTTCTTCCAAGGCAAAGTTCACAAACCAAATAAAAAAATTCCTTCCAGTAGCACTAAGTTTGTTACTGGTATGAGCTTTCATGTGCATGCACACTTCTTCAAATACTTCTTCAGATACACAGTGTGCATGCACACAAAAGCTCATACCAATAACAAACTTAGTTGGTCTCTAAGGTGCTACTGGAAGGAATTTTTTTATTTGGTTTCGACTACGGCAGACCAGCACAGCTACCTACCTGTAACTTCACAAACCAAAACACCTACTTCTGGGTTTGCAGCGTTCTTAATCCAAGTTGTGCATAAGCTAAGCTCTTCTTAAACCAAGGTACCACTGTGTATTGTGCTGTTTAGCTGGGGATGTATCGTGAAGTTGAAAACCAGCCCCATCCTATTCCAGACATTGTGCTGTATCGCCCAGCCCTCGAGTGGATGGCTTTGTTAGGCTGCTTTGATCCTTCCCACCGGATGGTTGGGCATCTGTGGAGAGTGGAACATTGGACGCGCCTGAAAGATGGCTTCCCATCCACCTATGTTCATTGTAGGGCTTTTGCAGGGGACCAAACAGCTGCATTTCCCATTATATTCACCTGTGTTTTTGTACCTCTTAATGCTAGCTCTGTATTTTTCACGTTCATTAATGCTCAGACTATGTTTTTGGTGCCCTTAGCTTTTTTCTTCTATGGATGCGTGTTTGTTAGAGTTGAGGTTGTTCTGTTCTCTTTTTTTCCTTTGGGATTGTTCTGTGCATTTTCCTTCCTTTTGGGCTGCCTCTGGCTTGCCCTGTTTCCTGGGTTGGTCTCATCTTGACATGGGCTGCCGTCAGGGCTGGGAGGGCTCAGGGATGCCTTGACTAGGAGTTGCATTTCTGGGCTAAGAACGTCAGGTGGCACGAGATGCCACCTGATGGATGGGCGCCCACTGAATCCACCTTTCAGGTGAATCCCAACGGATTCATTTCCTGCACGATCTCCAGATTATGTTATGGGACCAAGCTGAAAGTGTGCACTCAGTTCGCTGGAGAAACACTCTGGTCCATTGATGGAAATCAGTTTATCTGGGTATTCCTCTCATCTGGTCGAATTCAGATCATAGAAGGGACCCTCAAGGGACATCTAGTCCACCCCCCAGCAATGCAGGAATCTTCTGCCTAACGTGGGATTCGAACCCACAACCCAGAGATCCAGAGTCTCACGCTATACCAGCTGAGCTATCCCATTGATGTTTAAGAAGCCATACTTCTTAACACTAATTTCCCATGAGATTTTTTTTTTTAAAAAAACCTGAAGTTAACTCGGAAGTTAAAGTAATTTGCTTCCAAAATCTCTCTATTTTAGCATTATTTTTACCTAAAATAATGGGAGAAGTAGAGCTCGTAAATGAATTCTTCTGCAGAAATGTGATACGTTAATGTGATTTTAAAAATTAATCGCACTCCAAATCACATGCATGCTTGTTTTTCTCTTGGGATGAGTTACTTCACTAAAGAGACTTTATGTAGATATACAGTGGTACCTCGGGTTAAGTACTTAATTCATTCTGGAGGTCCATTCTTAACCTGAAACTGTTCTTAACCTGAAGCACCACTTTAGCTAATGGAGCCTCCTGCTGCCGCCGCGCCGCAGGAGCACGATTTCTGTTCTCACCCTGAAGCAAAGTTCTTAACCTGAGGTACTATTTCTGGGTTAGCGGAGTCTGTAACCTGAAGCGTATGTAACCTGAAGCGTATGTAACCCGAGGTACCACTGTATAAATATATATCAGTGAATTTCAGAGCATTCTCCCTTTACCTTTAGCAGCAATCGCCTCTGTCTGTGACTGAAATTGAAATGTTCAGTCTTTATATATTATTAGAAGAACATACTTAGCAAAACAAAATACTTCTAGATAAGCAGCAGTTTGAGCCTACTAATTAAAAGGTAATCCAAGGCTTCAGTAATATTAAATGCTTTGATCCCCAAATGTTTTTGCTTAGCAGCATTTTTTCAGTAACATCACTTCAAAGTAAATGGCCCAGGATCACAGTCAAAGCTGGGTGGGTTTTTTTAAATAAAAAAATTAGAATAGCAGATGATAGTTCATCAGTACTCTGCATTGACAAAATGCAGAATTCTGCAAAAGCACAAATTCTGCAACTAGAACAAAGTAAATAATTACACAAGCATTTATACATTATTTTTTTGCTATCCCACCATTTGGCTTTATGAATTGAAAGACCCACAGCGGATCAGATCTCATACAACATACACACCATTAAATGGTCCTGCAATTTTCCTCTTCTCAGAGCCTTATAGAAGTCCGTGTCTTTGCTCCTTCCGGTTCCCCTGGAATCAGCACCCTGATAACGCTGCAAATAACAATGTTTGTGCCAATGCTGATGGTGTTTATTATAGCCGTTCATACAGACAGCTGGAACCACAGTGGCTTGTGCTGATTTTGAACCCTATAAAAAAACCCTGGCAAGAGAATGGAGAATTACAGAGGGCATCATCACCTGGAGATGCTTTGCAATGACACATGCTTTTTTTGCCTGCTCCTCTTTTCAGGAACGACGAAATCGGAGGACCGGGCAGCCCTGCTGAAGAAGTTCAACGAGCCCAATTCCCAGTATTTCATCTTTCTGTTGAGCACGAGGGCTGGAGGGCTGGGCTTGAACCTCCAGGCAGCGGATACCGTCATTATTTTTGACAGCGACTGGAATCCCCACCAGGTTATTTACAGACCACAATTTCTTCTTCTTCTTCAAATAATTTTTTATTAGTTCTTACACATATAAGGGACACGGGTGACGCTGTGGGTTAAACCACAGAGCCTAGGACTTGTCGACCAGAAGGGTGGAGGTTCGAATCCCCGCAACGGGGTGAGCTCCCATTGCTCGGTCCCTGGGAGGTCTTGGGGGTGAAAAGTTCCTGGGAATCTTGGCCTGGGATCCCTCCAAGCTTCTCCTGCAATCTCTCCTGCCAGAGGAAGATTTTTTGGCTCTGCCTTTTTGGCTCCCCTTTGAAAATGTCGCTTCCAACCTCTAGATAAGGAGGGTTCGGTATTGGCGCTGACAGTTGCCCAGAGTTCAGTGCAGAAATGGATTGGCAGATGAGACAGGCGGGTTGCTGTTGCTTCCTGGGAGCAGGAAGGGCAGGGCAATGGGGACGTTGGTGGGGCGCAAATGCCCCCGGGAGCGTTGCCCTATTGGGAGGTCAATGAACCACCAGAACAGATGGGGGGCACAGGGAAGAGAGAAGAAGCCCCACTGCGCACTGCCAGGTCGACTTCCGTGGATACAACCCCTGGTCTAGAAGTAAGTCAGAATCAAAGGGCAAACTGATATTTCTTACAAGAGCGGGAGCTCAAATGATTAGGGAATCAGAATTGAATTGTTTGTTCACCCATCTTAAGGAGAGGGCAGGTGCTGGCACCACACAGCCAGTGAAATTAACTCTATCCCAAATGCACATTTCATTTAATGCCCTAACGCATTAATTTCATGAAATATATTTTATTTGGGAGCCGCCCAGAGTGGCTGGGGAAACCCAAATTATTATTGTATTTATTTCGTTAAATAAGCCATGCTTCTCTCATATAATCCTATGCACCGAAAGCTTAGAGTTTAAGCAGTTTCTGAATTTGGCACTGTGGCTTGTCATCTTTAGCCTTTGATCTTTATAGGTTTATATATATGTAAAACTGTGGCTTCGTTTTGCTTCAGCCAGCCCCCTCTCCCGGGACTAATCTGTTCCATGCAATGTGTTTTCCGCAGGACTTGCAGGCACAAGACAGAGCCCACCGCATTGGGCAGCAGAACGAAGTCCGCGTCCTGCGACTCTGCACCGTCAACAGCGTGGAAGAGAAGATCCTTGCCGCCGCCAAGTACAAGTTGAACGTGGATCAGAAGGTTATTCAAGCCGGCATGTTTGACCAGAAGTCCTCCAGCCACGAACGGAGGGCTTTTCTCCAGGCCATATTGGAGCACGAAGAAGAAAACGAGGTAGTCTGCAAGCTTGTTTTAAGCCTTGAAAATTTAAGATTGCATTCCCCTCTCCCCCCCTTCCAGGATCGAATGCTCATAGTGTTATTGGCTATGTCTACTCTAAAACCAGGACGCAGGTGGCGCTGTGGGTTAAACCACAGAGCCTAGGACTTGCCGATCAGAAGGTCGGCGGTTTGAATCCCCGGGACGGGGTGAGCTCCTGTTGCTCGGTCCCTGCTCCTGCCAACCTAGCAGTTGGAAAGCACATCAAAGTGCAAGTAGATAAATAGGTACCGCTCTGGCGGGAAGGTAAACGGCGTTTCTATGCGCTGCTCTGGTTCGCCAGAAGCAGCTTAGTCATGCTGGCCACATGACCCGGAAGCTGTATGCTGGCTCCCTCGGCCAATAAAGCGAGATGAGCGCCGCAACCCCAGAGTCTGCCACGACTGGACCTAATGGTCAGGGGTCCTTTACCTTTCCCTTACTCTAAAACCATGTGCCCAGGCAGCCTGTACTCTGTGGCCAGCATTAATTACCCAAGCCAAGTGAAATTGCATAGTTTGTCCTACTTTGCATATTTGGGCATGTTTGCTCTTTTGCATAATTGATGCTGGTTATAGGAAGGGAAAGGAGATACGCGTTGGAAACGACAGCAATCCCTCTGGCTTCTGAAATAGCAGCAGCAGGCATTGACCATGTGCTTTTGTGGCTACGTTTGCAGCTATAAATGCTATAAGATGTTGTTTTGGGAGAAGGGAGCTAGCAAAGATTCCTTGCATGGAGGCTGAATTCCGCACTGAATATGCATTTGTATATAGATAAAACAAATTAATTCTAGGGAGAAAAAACATTTTTTCCTCTTTCGGTAAGGTGCCTCAGGGCTGAAATAAGCATGTTGCTTCATAGTGGCTGATCAGATTATTTCTATATAAAATGAAATATTGTAATTTGGAATGTGTCTCCAAAATTGCTCAAATCCTCATATTTATAGTATCTTAAAATAGAAACCAAAAAAACCAGGCATATGTAGATGATTAAGAATCATGACTTTACAAATGATAAGAACCAGGAATTGCTGGAAAACCCGGCTACGTATTTTTATAAACCTTGTTTTGAATCCAGCGGCTGCTCATGGGAACATTTTATGGAACCACTTACGTTGTTGAATTCTTGACTCTGAGTAAAAGCCTTGCATACACATTGCAGAAATCCCTCTCTCTCCGTTTTTCCCTTTCCCAAAGCACACCTTTCTGATCACGAGTATATTCCTTCTCTGTATCTCTTTCGTTTTCGTCATCCTACTGGCCCAATCCCCATGTGGTGCTTTTATAAAGTCCAGAAAGGGAGAGGCAATAATGGGAATTTTTTGATAAGCTGCTGCAATGGGCACACACATCATCCCTCAGGGAGACCTATTATGCCAGCCTTCGCCAACGGGGCGCCCTCCAGATGGGGTGAACAGCTGTTCCGAATGGGGCTGGTGAGAAACAGATGGCAGGCATCACATTGGTGGATGCTAATTGTGTTATCGGGGGGGGGGGTGTTATCCTTTTAGCATCATCTCACTTTTTAAAAATATTACATTATTTAAATAATAAAATTTGGCTTCAGTTGAGATTCCTGCATTGCAGGGGTTGGTCTACATGGCCCTTAGGGGTCCCTTTGTGTTTCAATCAGCTGATGAGCAGAAATGGAAGCCCTTTCCCTTCTCCTGGGAGTGGCCTGGCGGGGGGGAGATGGGAGACTCCCCCAGCCTCCCCTGCCAGCGCTACCACCCACTCAGCTTAAAAGGCAGGAGGAGGCTGTTTTGAACGGCGTTCGGCTGCCTTAAAGCCCTTGGCTCCCTCCCTTCCCCTTGAAGATCTCGGCGAGACTGAGAACTTGGAAGCAAGGAGGGAGACTCACAACGGCTTTTGTGAGCCTTTCTCACTTTCCTTTTAAGTCCCTGAGGTTGGGAGCTTAAAAGGAATCCGGGGGGGGGGGGGGGCTTCCAGAAGCCTTTGCAAGTCTCCCCTCCCACGTCCATCAACATCAGAGCACAAGGGGGTTTGACGGGGGAGGCCCTGTCCGCCTCTCAAATTTGGCCCGCCAGGCAGATACTAATAAGCAGGGACGCACTGTGGTCTAAACCACTGAGCCTCTTGGGCTTGCCGATCGAAAGGTCGGCAGTTCGAATCCCTGCAACGGAGTGAGCTCCCGTTGCTCTGTCCCAGCTCCTGCCAACCTAGCAGATGGAAAGCACACCAGCGCAAGTAGATGAATCAGTACCACTGTGGCGGGAAGGTAAACAGCGTTTCCGTGCACTCTGGTTTCCATCACGGTGTCCCGTTGCGCCAGAAGCGGTTTAGTCCTGCTGGCCACATGACCCGGAAAGCTGTCTGGACAAAACCGGCCCCCTTGGCCTGAAAGCGAGATGAGCACCATAACCCCATAGTCACCTTTGACTGGACTTAACCATCCTTCCTTCCTTCCTTCCTTCCTTTCTTTCTTTCTTTCTTTCTTTCTTTCTTTCTTTCTTTCTTTCTTTCTTTCTACTAATAAGCACCTGGCTAATGGAGCCAGAAAGAATTCCCTTCCCTTAGCCTGCCTGGTTCTGCGGTTCTTTGGGTCCAAGCCAAAGGGGCTGCAATGAAGACTAATCCTGCCATATTTTTTGCATGGCTTTGCCGCTTCCCCAAGCCTTCTCCTGTCCTTGCTGTATTTTGCCGGATAGCCATTCCGTGGGCGACAGTGCAGTCTTCCTGCTGTCTACACAGAAGTCTGTGCACTTGCTCGGGAGTAGTGGCGTTGTGCGTGTCAGAGCAGAGCTGTGGCAATGACCTCCTGGCCAGGGCATAGCTGCTGCCCAGCTGGACTGGGGCAGGGTGGGTGCATAATTGAAGGCAGGCAGGTGCACCTGCAAGAAGGCCACTGGCTCACCTGAATGGCTGCCACCTCGCCCACCCCCCCCTTTCCACCCAGGTAAGCAGCAGTGAGGGGTGGGCATCGCTGTCCCCCAATACATGCCACTGCTGCTTGGGAATACAGTGGTGCCCCGCAAGACGAACGCCTCGCAAGACGGAAAACCCGCTAGACGAAAGGGTTTTCCGTTTTGGAGGCGCTTCGCAAAACGAATTTCCCTATGGGCTTCCTTTGCAAGACGAAAGCCCATAGGGAAATCTCCGGGACAGCGGGGAAGCGCAGCGCGTCTTCCCCACTGTCCTCGGACCTCCGAAGCCGGGCGGCGGGGCGGGAACACCTCCTCCCGCTGCCCGGCTTCGGAAGGATGCTCCGAAGCCGGGCGGCGGGGCAGGAACACCTTCTGAAGGCGGGCGGGGGGCAAAAGTCTTTGTTCCCCCCTGCCTGCCTTCCCGGGAGAGCGGAGAAACGCGCTGTCCCGGACGGCTTTTGAAGGCAGGCGGGGGAGCAAAGACTTTCGCCCCCCGCCCGCCTTCAGAAGAGGTCCAGGACCTCTTCTGAAGGCTGGCGGGGGGCAAAATTCTTTGTCCCCCCTGCCTGCCTTCCCAGGGGCTTTTAAATCGCCCCGGACAGCGGAGAAGTCCTCCGCTGTCCCGGGGCGATTTTAAAATGCCGCCCGCCAGCATTTTAAGATCGCCCCGGACAGCGGAGAAGTCCTCTGCTGTCCCGGGGGTTTTTAAAATGCTGGGGGTGGGAAGAAAAGCCCTTGTCCCCCCCCCCCCAGCCTTCAGAAGAGGTCGGGGGACAGACTGTCCCCGGACCTGGTCTGAAGGCGGTTTCCATAGGAACGCATTAATTGATTTTCAATGCATTCCTATGGGAAACCGTGCATCGCAAGACGAAAAACTCGCAAGACGAAGAGACTTGCGGAACGAATTAATTTCGTCTTGCGAGGCACCACTGTAACTCTAGTTGAACTTGAACTTCCTTCTGAACAAACATGCAGGTTTTCAATATACTTCCTACGAAGAAAGACCAGAAATTGTATTAAATTACCAAAAATAAGTAAATACATTGTAAAATTCAGAACAATTTTCTTTCTACAGGCTTCCATTATTTCTTGCATATGGTTTGCGGTTGTTCAGACTGGGCAAATCGACAGATGTTTTTTACACATGTCTCATTGATGTCTATGCAATTTGAGGTGGGTGCATGCCTGTAAATTCTGTGATTTTTGTCTCCTCACCTACAGGAAGAGGATGAAGTTCCCGATGATGAGACTCTGAATCAGATGATTGCGCGGCGCGAAGAGGAATTTGATCTTTTCATGGTAATGATACCATACAATCCTACTTTTAATCTTCCTTCCTTTGATTCCCTTTGCAGCTCACTTCCTAGCCTAGTGGTGGAGTTCTGCTTCAGTACTTTTTGAAATTCTGAAGATAGGGAATGTTGGCACTGTCTGGGCCAAAGACCTTTTGTCCTTTCTGGGGCATCCTCTTCCATAAATGCGCCCTCCTCGATAATGGCCTTTTCAGGGGCCAGTGAAGGTTTGCACAGTCCCCCTTAGTTCCCTTGAAATCATAATATAATAATAATTTATTATTTATACCCTGCACATCTTGCTGGGTTTCCCAGCCATTCTGGGCAGCTTTCAGCAAAATATTAAAAAACAACAATTCATCAAATATTAAATCCTCTCTTAACGGGGCTGCCTTCAGATGTCTTCTAAAAGTCAGATAGTTGTTTATTTCCTTGACATCTGATGGGAGGGCGTTCCACAGGGTGGGTGCCACTACCGAGAAGGCCCTCTGCCTGGTTCCCTGTAACCTCACTTCTCACAGTGAGGGAACCGCCAGAAGGCCCTCGGAGCTGGACCTCAGTGTCCGGGGAGAACGATAGGGGTGGGGACGCTCCTTCAGATATACTGGGCTGAGGCCGTTTAGGGCTTTCAAGGCCAGCACCAACACTTTGAATTGTGCTTGGAAACATACTGGGAGCCAATGTAGGTCTTTCAAGACCGGTGTTATATGGTCTTGGTGGCCGCTCCCAGTCCCCAGTCTAGCTGAGGTAGCTCCATGTTGAGCACATGGCAGTAGTCCAAGCGGGAGATAATGGTGCAGCCACAGTTGAAAATACATCACTTGAATTGGTAAAGTTGTAGATTCTGGTAGGTAGCCATGTTGGTCTGATGCGATAGATAGATAGATAGATAGATAGATAGATAGATAGATAGATAGATAGATAGTCAGTCCAGTAGCACCTTAGAGACCAACTAAGTTTGTGTTTGGTATAAGCTTTCGTGTGCATCTGAAGAAGTGTGCATGCACACAAAAGCTTATACCAAGAACGAACTTAGTTGGTCTCTAAGGAGCTACTGGACAATTTTTTTACTAAAGTTGTGTTCCTGCTCTGAGAATTCAGCCCCTGTGTTGCCCAGTATGGAGGGAAATGAATGGATCTGAATCTGCCGCGATCTCCATATTTTTTGCTGATGAACCAGATGAGTTGTTCTTTGTTCCTTCCTACAAAACCAGTATGAAACGTGCTCAGTGGACTGACGGAGTCTTGGAGGGGCTGCCTTTTTCCCGATGTGCCACAAGAGGCTGCTGTTGCGCCTGCTCGGCTGATAATCCAACTGGTCGCTCCTCTCTGCCTTTCCTGCCCCTGTCCCTTTCCGTTGCTTCTCTGCCACAGATCTGGGGAAATGAAAGCGAGCAGCTGCTGCTGCGTCCAGAAAAAGTGTTTCGCTCCAAGAATAGCTATCGGTGGCTGTTTGTTTGCCGCCCTTATCTGGCAGCACTCAAGGCAGCGTACAAATTAAGCTACACAACAAAAATCACTAAATCAGAACAAGGGACACAGCGCGTTTTTAAAAGCCACCTTTTTCAGACAGCAAAAATGAAGGAACGCTTTTGGGTTGTATCATTGTGCAGAACGTTAGGAGGGGCTAAGAGCGGTGGATTTATGACAATGGATAAGAAACGGGGAATTGGCCATATTCACGAACCAAGGAAGGGAAGGGGCTGGGAGGCCAGTCAAAAAGCAGGAGTGCAAATGATTACAGTGGTACCTCAGGTTAAGTACTTAATTCGTTCCAGAGGTCCGTTCTTAACCTGAAACTGTTCTTAACCTGAAGCACCACTTTAGCTAATGGGGCTTCCCGCTGCTGCCGCCGCGCCACCGGAGCACGATTTCTGTTCTCATCCTGAAGCAAAGTTCTTAACCTGAAGCACTATTTCTGGGTTAGCGGAGTCTGTAACCTGAAGCATATGTAACCTGAGGTACCACTGTATCACAGCATGGGCATCTTAAAAGCTATATTTGGCACTTTGGGTACCTGCAAGCTCCCTGTGCCCTTTAGTGTAGCATCTCAAATTGCCTAACCTCTGTAGGGGCATCACTACGCTGTTGGGGTTAAGGCAAATAAAATGGTCTTTCTCCCCAAAAATCATTGCAGGTACCACTTCTTTCCTGCCTCCCTTCTGTGAAATGAGCCTGCAAGCTCCTTTTAAAACAAAACAATCTAGTTCCCTCTGCCTTCCTTTTGAAGGGCCAACATTATGGTGATGTTAAGCAGAGTTGTTGTTGTCATTTAGTCTTGTCTGACTCTTCGTGGCCCCATGGACCAGAGCACACCAGGCACTCCTGTCTTCCACTGCCTCCCACAGTTTGATCAGACTCATATTGGTAGCTTCGAGAACACTGTCCAACCATCTCGTCCTCTGTCGTCCCCTTCTCCTTGTGCCCTCCATCTTTCCCAACGTAAGGGTCTTTTCCAGGGAGTCTTCTCTTCTCATGAGGTGGCCAAAGTATTGGAGCCTCAGCTTCAGGATCTCTCCTTCCAGTGAGCACTCGGGGCTGATTTCCTTAAGAATGGATAGGTTTGATCTTTTTGCAGTCCATGGGACTCTCAAGAGTCTCCTCCAGCACCAGAATTCAAAAGCATCAATTCTTCATCGATCAGCCTTCTTTATGGTCCAGCTCTCACTTCCAGACATCACTACTGGGAAAACCATAGCTTGAACTATACGGACCTTTGTCGGCAAGGCAATGTCTCTGCTTTTTAAGATGCTGTAAGCAGAGTTACAGGGCAGTAATACAGACCCGCTGACATAAAAACATAGGTAATTAGAAGTACCCATGTTTAAAATCATAGAGATACCCAGCACCCACAGATATTTTGCATGCCTCACCTTTCTCATGGGCTAAACTTATATTACAATAGCAGAGAACATGAGCTAAGAGCACCTTGCATAAATAATTTTTACGCTGACCAGGATGCTTTCCCTTCTTCATTTGGATAAGTTAATGAAAGCTTCCAGGCTCTTGTTGATCAATTTGTGGGAGTTTGGTGACTGTCGTTGCCCTCAAATGCCTCTTCAGGAATGCACATAATTAAAAATATTTCAAACTGCGTCTTCAACTAACGCCTTGCAAATGAATTAAGCCTCCTTTGGAAGAAGAATATTCTGCGCATTATTCATCTTACAGCGCAGCCATTATCAGTGGTGTGCATTGCAAAATGGCTTGAGCTCTGCGTCGGCCTTTCTCCGGTGGGCAAGGCCAGAATTATTTCAAAGCTGCAAGGCTAGATAGTGTCAAGACTCTATGTCATGTCCAGTCCTATAGACATACAAGAGCTCAGGATGTTTTTTCCCCAAGGCTGCCCGATAAATGAGGATCCCTTCTCAAGTTTCGTTTCATCTTGGTATGGAAGTGGTTGGCTTATTAAACTGGAATAATCCATTGGAAAACACATCCACAATCTAAGTTTGTCTCTTGAGTTTGAAAAGTAGATTCACACCTTGGCATTTCTTGCACACAGTCACAGTTCCGCTGTTTTCTATGGAGGTAGAAACCTTATCCAACCTTCCATATTTTTTGCAGTGTGGGGTCTTTCTGGTCAGACTGTTGGCTCCCCCTGTGCCTTTTCTAAGAGCCTCCATTTGATTCCTCCTCTGCAATTCTTTCTGGTTTTCCTCAGCCAGCAATCCATGCCTCTGGAACCCTCTTAATCCTCACTGGGCTCTTTCTGCCCCCTTCCCAATTGTTTCCCCCTTAATTTTTCTTACATACATTTTTCGTAGTCTGACGCAGCTTGAGGTTTCCCCGAACCTGTTGCCACCTGCTTTTTGGTTACATAAGGATCCGCACACAGAGAATAAATTCACTATTAGTATATAGAAGGAAACATTTCTTATTCTTAGACCCTGGTGTCAACCATGTTTGTCCTTGGATTTTTTTTTTTGCCTGCTCATATATTTGGAGCTGACCTTTCCCCATGCCTTGGGCAAATTACATTAGAAGTATTTTTGTCTCCTGCCATCACATTAGTTTGGGGAAAGGGGTGTTTAAAAATACTTCTTTGCCTGCACAAAAATTTCATTGTATGCTGTCTCCTCAAAGGAGGTGTCCTATTCAGAGTTCAAGCCAGCCGTTTCTTCCAAGGAGGGCATCCCATTCTTCCCCCAGCAGCCATGATCAAGTTGTTCTTTTCTGATTTTCCCTCTATTATCTGTGGCTTCTCAGAATTGTTAAATGTTTTTTGTACTTTTGCAAGTCTCAAGGTTCCCCACAAGCATGCAGATAACACCCTCTTGTTTGGGCTATGTCTCTGTTCGTGCTCACTATCTGAGTTGACACGCATACCAGCTACCATTGTCGTAAATTTAAGTGGTGCTGTTTGCAGATATTCCTGTACTTTTCTTACGTTCCTGTTGCGTGGGGACCGTTGGCAGGAAAGCAAGGATAGCAGGCATCCGGTGAAGTGAATTCTTCTCCACCGGAATAAAATTCGTTAGTCTTTGTTTCTGCTGCAAAAGATTAAATAGCTACCCCTCTGAAACAGAACGGACTTCTGAGGTTCTGTAAGTTGGAAGTGCTTGCTGGTTTATTTATCTATTTTAAGTACCGTTTATCATCACCTCTGGAATTTATTTACTTGTTGGAAAAGCCATCCAGATGTCTGAATATGTACCCAAGTGATGTTTACAGAAAGTTTATTCAAATGTGGTAAGGACTTTAAGGTCTTCGTACCGCTGTGTAATAGATGGCTGATATTTATCCTTCTAGGACTGGAGTGTAAGTCTCTTTAGTGACCATTAGGGCACGTCAAATTCATTCTCCATTACAGGTACTGAAAATGTTGGCATTTGGTAAGCATTAAAGCACAGGCAAAACAGCCCCAACAAAATATGTTCCCGTTTGCGGAACCCTTGAAAGTACCCCTTCCTCCTTTTTTCTTTTTCTTCGATTGAGCATCTCTTGGTAATTTTAAAAAAAGAACCCACCCAATTTTCAGAAATTATCTGTGACGGTAATTTGCATTTTGTTGAGATTTGTTTGAATAAATGTTAAGTCATTTGATAAAAAATAAATTGAAGGGAACTTTGTTGAGAGAAAAGAAATGGCCGGAAATTCAGCAAACCTCCAGCTAGTTCCAAGCTTCCAGCTTGCTAGAAATGTCTCAAGGGCGGCCTGTGTTGTTCCCGCAGCGAATGGACCTGGACCGGCGCAGAGAGGATGCTCGGAACCCGAAGCGGAAGCCGCGCTTGATGGAGGAAGACGACCTTCCGTCTTGGATAATCAAGGACGATGCTGAAGTGGAAAGGCTCACCTGTGAAGAGGAGGAGGAGAAGATATTTGGGAGGGGGTCCCGCCAGCGCAGGGATGTGGACTACAGCGATGCTCTGACGGAGAAACAGTGGCTGAGGGTATGTACCATCTCTTCCTTCCTTGATGAGATTTCTTTGTCTATTGATGGTGAGTTAGAGCGATTTGGGCAGCAAAATGGAACCACGCATGGCGGGGAGCAGGCTGTGAAGGAACAACTGTGAACTGTCCCAGTGTATGAACTGCAGGACCGTGGTTGCTGAGGCTGAGAGAGCATCGTCTTGCTTTTCCAGCTCTGGACCTGATGCCCATGGAGGGATACGGTTATCTTTCCCCTCCCACAGGGTACAGGGCAGTTTTTTGGGGGGGGAGAGGGAAATATCGGAGTCCGGGGATGGCGTGTGTCTCAGCGCACATCCACAAACCCAAATTTCACCCTAATTAATCTATCTGGGACTCTGCCCCATTAGCAACTAAAATGTCCTTGCAGGTGGGATGAATCAGGACTGGAGGATACAGCGGTACCTTGGTTCTCAAACTTAATCCGTTCCGCGTGTTCCAAAACCAAAGCGTTCCAAAACCAAGGTGCGCTTTCCAATAGAAAGTCATGCAAAACAGATTACAGTGGTACCTCAGGTTAAGAACTTAATTCGTTCCGGAGGTCTGTTCTTAACCTGAAACTGTTCTTAAGCTGAGGTACCACTTTAGCTAATGGGGCCTCCTGCCGCCACCGCCGCGCGATTTCTGTTCTCATCCTGAAGCAAAGTTCTTAACCTGAGGTACTATTTCGGAGTCAGCAGAGTCTATAACCTGAAGCGTCTGTAACCCGAGGTACCACTGTAATCCGTTCCAGACTTTAAAAAACCACCCCTAAAGCAGCAATTTTACATGAATTTTACTATCTAACGAGACCATTGATCCATAAAATGAAAGCAATAATCAATATACTATACCATAAAATAAAACAGTATTGTAGATGATAAAAATGAAAATTAAAAATTTTTCTTACCTGCACTGATGACAGTCATTGTTTGGATGGGGGGCTTTTATCCATTTCCGCAGTCACACAATCAATCAATCAATCAATAGCTGAAAATAGCTGAACTGGGATCCACACAGTCACAAAAACAAATTAACTGAAAAAGCCTCAAAACAAAAAAACGCAGAATAAATAGCAAAAACAAAAGCACCAAATATAAGCTCCACATATCCCCTTTGCAGTGTTTTAACTGCAATCGGAAACGGAAGGCTTGAATTACAATGGGGGGGGGGGCATAAATTAGCAGTGCAACAGGAAACACAGGGGGACTCAAAACAGAGCATGTTTCTGAAAAAAGTTGGAAAACCAGAACACCTACTTCCGGTTTTGCAGTGTTCGGGTTCCAAGTTGTTCATGAACTAAGCTGTTGGAAAACCGAGGTACCACTGTACTGTTTTAGTTTCCAAGTGGTCAGAGCTCTTAAAAGCTTTTCTAACATCCTGGATAGCCAGGATTAGGGCTGCTGCCTTGAAAGATGCATCTCCTGATTCTGCTTCCCATCATTGTTCAGGATACTGTAAGGGGCTTCATGAAGGCAGGGAAACTTACAGCTTTTGGGCCCCCTCCCTGTTTTCATGCCTTGGAGTCCCCTTAGTACACAGAATTCAAAACCCTTGTCTTGTCCATGGATGGTCCCATTTTGCTGCCCTGTTGATAGGCACGGCATCAATAAGTTTGCTATTAAAAGGAAATATTACGCTGACAGAGAATAAAACTGGGTCCAGCAAGATTTCCTACTCCAGTTAAAGGTCAACGTAATCTTTTCGGGTGGGTTGTATTGCTCAGACGCCGTCTGCACTGCAAATGTGTCTCTGCCTGGCTCTTTCTCCATGTCACTCATATAATTGTAAGCACTTCTTAATTGGATGCAGGCAGTTTCTTGCCATTTAGTAAATCGCTAATTACTATGTGTCACATGTCTGGTTGGGGAAATGATTAAAATCTTCCTTAGAAGTTTACAAAGGCATTCTTTCTTTCTGTCTTCGTGGCCTTATGCCTGTTAGACAAGGCTGAGATCCAAAAGCCTGCCTCAGAATGAGAAACAGAATAGGCCATTTAAGATTTAAATTCTTATCTGTCCAGATGTTTTGATTCTTCAGAGGATCCTCATTACAATATCCCCAAATGCTCTAGCCTGTCAGTTGCTTATGTTGATGAAACATCTGGCTCTCGCTTGCTTGGGACAGAGGGGCCACTCCAGAAAATTCAAATGCAGTTGCATCCCTGTCTGGAAAGGAAAATAGATTTCCATGCTGCAATTTCTGCATCGGGGGGATTAACAAGTAAATGGCAGCTATGAAAACCTTTTGTGCAGATGTGCAGAAGTGATGCTGCCGTGTGTTTCCATTGGCCACTGAGGCAGAGGTGATCTACACGGCCCCTTTCCAGAAATAGGGGTTAGGCTTCAAAGACTTGTAAGTGGGAGAAGAAATTATTATTATTATTATTATTATTATTATTATTATTATTATTATTACATATATTTTATTTTATTATACATATTATTACATATATACATACATAGCCCGCCCATCTGGCTGGGTTTCCCCAGCCACTCTGGGCAGCTTCCAACAAGAGATTAAAAATACATTAAAACATCAGTCATTAAAAACTTCCCTAAACAGGGCTGCCTTCAGATGTCTTCTAAGAGTCAGATAGTTGTTTATTTCTTTGACATCTGCTGGGAGGGAATTCCACAGGGCGGGCGCCACCACCGAGAAGGCCCTCTTCCTGGTTCCCTGCAACCTCACTTCTTGCAGGGAGGGGAAATAGAGAGAAAAATAGTTGCTGGCACTGGTCAGTTAATGTTTGTTTAAGATCTCAAACTTGGTCTCCTACCCAGCTAGCAACTGTACCCTCCGTACGGCACCAGCTGCAGCCGCCCCACGGGACGCCATCGCAAACTGCCCTGCTGCCAGATCAGACCATGGGTCTATCTACTCCAATATGGTCACTTCCGATTGACAGCTGTACTCCAGGTGTTCAGGCATGAGTTTTCCCAGTCCTTCCTGGAGATCCTCTGGATTGAAATGTGCATCCTTTGCGTGCAAAGCATCAATTGCACCACTGAGCTATGGCACATTCCCTTGCTAGCCTCTACCCCTGCTTTGTGCCTTTAAGTGAGGACACTGAGTTCCCAGCAGTGGTCCCTTTTTTGCTGTTACTTCCTAGTGCTCAACATCACCGGCGCACAATATGCGCCTCCTTACCAGGGGCTGCCCAGAAAACACCCACCACAAAATCCTTCCTAGTCCATTTCCCCTTCTGTAATTGGTCAGGAGTGACTGTTCTTAGGAAACATCAGCAGAATGCAGCAGGAGACAGAATCAGAATTCAAAATGACCTTACACATTGGAGACCAGGGCCCAAGCTAACGAAACTAATTTCAATAGGGACAAACGTCAGGTTCTGCGCTTAGGCAGGAAGAACCAGGTGTACGAATATAGGATGGGGGACAGCTGGCTTTCCAGTAGTACATTTGAAAAGGATCTAGGGGTCTTGGTGGACCACACGCTGAAGATGATGCAGCTATTCTAGGCTGCATCAGCAGAAGTCTAGGGTCCAGACCAAGGGAAGTCATAGTCCCGCTCTATTCTGCCTTGGTCAGACCACACCTGGAGCACTATGTCCAGTTCTGGGTGCCACAATTTAAGAAGCATATTGACAAGCTGGAATGTGTGCAGAGATCAAGAAGATCAAGAGTCTGGAATCCAAGCCTTATAAGGAATGGTTGAAGGAGCTGGGCATGTTTATTCTGGAAAAGATATGAGGAGAAATGAGAGTCATCTCAAGGGCTGTCACATGGAAGATGGAGCAATCTTGTTTTCTCCTGCTCTGGAGGGTAGGACTTGAACCCATGACTTCACATTACAAGAAAGTAGATTCCGACTCAACATTCGGAATAACTTTCTGACAGTCACAGCTGTTTGACAGTGAAATGGTCTCCCATGGGAGGTTGTGGGCTTTCCTTTCATGGAGGTTTTGAAGCAGAGGTTGGATGGCCCTTGGTCAGGGATGCTTGAGCTCAGATTCCTGCATTGCAGGGGGTTGGACTAGATGACCGTTGGGTCCCTTCCAGCTCTCAGGTTCTCGGATTCTCTTGTCAGCTTGAAGGCATTGAGCAGAGATGGGAACAGGCGGCATTGTCCCACCGTTAAGCAATTTGTGAATATTGTACATGCAACAGGGTGGGGGTTGAGTGGCGCATACGATCCGTCTATTGTGTTGCGTGCGCATCGTTTGAATTGCAATCCACGAATGTGGAAAATGACATTGCACACAGACTAAAACAAATCCACAAATTTACGCGCCTTCCTATCTATTTTTTCCTTTATGCGCCGTACTCCTTTGTGTGGCTGCCGTTCTTTTGAGATCAATAAGGTAGTTTCTGGTTTCTTTTAGAGCGATGCCTTTGCCTAGGAAAAAGTGAGATTTCCAAGTATTTTATGCTCTTTGTAGAGCAAGGCTGGAGAATCTTCTTTCTCTGGTGAGTCACATTCCCTCAGAGATAGCAGTTGACCGAAAGTGTGCAGAGCTGGAGCCAAATATGGGGGGGGCACCCCTTCTCTCCCCCCCCCCCTTTGCCACTCCTTGTTTTCTCTCCCTCTTGTCTTGCCACTTTTCCCCTCCCGACCCCCCCCTTTATAACTTTCTGTCCACCCACATGGACTTAGGTGAAGGGCTGCACAAAATTATACCAAGGGACAGATCTCTTTTTGGAACAAAGGCAGCTATAAATCTGTTTGGTGATGGTGATGTTGATGATGATGAAGATGATGATGCTCATGCTCTCCACTGCTGTAATTGCAGGTCTAATTGAACCTGTGTCCCTTTCCCCTTCGCCACCCTTTTCTTTCAAAACAACATTACCAAGCAAGGAAAAAGCACTTACTCCTTATGTCTCAAAACATCATAATCTTACAAGGCCAGTTTTATTTTACTTGGCCACTAAGCTGTCAGTCAGTTGAAAATTCAATAATGATTTACTTTTACTGCTTGGAAGGTGGGTTACGGCCGCAAGTTGCTATTTTCTCAATGGTGGAGTCTGTTCGCTTCTGTTCATAGGAGGGTAAGAAAGAAGGCAAAGGCAATTCTTCATTTGTGCCATTTTGAACACCCAAGCTGCTGTTTTAGAACAATTTCAGCTGGAATAAATTTTATTTGGAGTACCTTTTAAAAGGAAGAATGCTTCTGGTATTAACTAGTATGGTTCAGTAATGTTTAAAATTAAGACCAACAGTATGGCCTTATAAAAATTAGGAGCAAAAAATGATTGCAAGAATCCAGCAATCTGCCAGCATCTGTTAGGTTTGTTTTAGCCCTGGGTCAGCATAGCGTATAGTCACATTAAAGGTAAAGGGACCCCTGACCATTAGGTCCAGTCGTGACCGACTCTGGGGTTGCAGCGCTCATCTCGCTTTACTGGCCAAGGGAGCCGGTGTACAGCTTCCGGGTCATGTGGCCAGCATGACTAAGCCGCTTCTGGCGAACCAGAGCAGCACACGGAAACGCCGTTTACCTTCCCGCTGGAGCGGTACCTATTTATCTACTTGCACTTTGACATGCTTTCGAACTGCTAGGTGGGCAAGAGCTGGGACCAAGCAATGCGAGCTCACCCCGTCACGGGGATTCGAACCGCCGACCTTCCGATCGGCAAGCCCAAGAGGCTCAGTGGTTTAGACCAAAGCGCCACTCGTATCCTTTATGGTCACATTAGCTCTCCACTAAAATAGGGTTTGGTGGGACACACCCCAGACCACTGTGAGCCTCAGGCTTGCCCTTTGTCCTCTTTTCTTCCCATGGTGCCATTGGGTTGTGAGGGAACCAGGGTTAATTTTGGTTAATTTCAAGAACCAACTTTCATTACCCATGGTTAGAAATATTTATACACCACCCATCTGGTTTCCCCAGCCATTCTGTGCGGCTTCCAACAGAATACAGTAGTACCTCTGGTTACGTAAAGTTCGGGATGCGAAAGCGGCAAACCCACAAGTATTTTACCGGGGTTTGCCATGCGCACATGCACAGAAGTGGTCCTCCGGTTGTGAAAACCTCGGGATCCGGCCGGACCTCCAGAACGGATCCCATCCGCAAATGGAGGTACCACTGTATTAAAAACATGATAAAAACATGGCCAGCATGACTAAGCCGCTTCTGGCGAACCAGAGCAGTGCAAGGAAATGCCATTTACCTTCCCACTGGAGCGGTACCTATTTATCTACTTGCACTTTGTGCTTTCGAACTGCTAGGTTGGCAGGAGCAGGGACCGAGCAACGGGAGCTCAACCTGTCATGGGGATTTGAACCACCGACGTTCTGATCGGCAAGTCCTAAGTTCTGTGGTTTAACCCACAGCGCCACCCGCGTCCCTTAACCATGGTTATCCCTTTGCAAAAAGGGCAGGGGGCAATTTGTGCTTGGCAGATTGGGGGGGGGGGGACAAGGGATGCGATCCCGTAGGGAATCCGGAGTGTTATGGCCCTTTGAAAACTCCAGTGGTTTCCATAACTATGTTTAAAGAAAGGGCAGGGGGCAATTTGTGCTTGGCAGATTGGGGGGGGGGGGGGACAAGGGATGCGATCCCGTAGGGAATCCGGAGTGTTATGGCCCTTTGAAAACTCCAGTGGTTTCCATAACTATGTTTAAAGAACTATAATCTGTTATCTTTCCCAACTTTTTGACTTGCAAGCAGAATATGGCTGCTTTTACTTTTTCAGAAAACTCCATTCTAAGAAGCTTATTTATCTAGTAGAAACATGCATATCCTATTTGGGCTTCTGCTATAGATTAAATACAAGTAGATGAATAATTGCCACACCAGTCCTTTAAAAGTGCCCAAGAGAGAATGCTAACTGGCGTGAGTTTTATTTTGAGAGCGTAATTTTAGGTATGCGCTGAGGTGGCTTTCCATGCATTGCACTTCATACTCTCTTTGTGCCTTTTAGGAACCTCTGTGGGCAAACCCCAAACTCCCCACATCCCCGGGCAATGGCTCCTTGCTCCTGTCCAGTGATGAATCTCTAGGCCAGGGCCAACCCAATGCATTTTGCCACTTGGTGCAAACCACAAAATAGTGCCAACCCTAACCTTAACCCTGCTAGGGAATAAGCAGGGAGTGAATATCTGCATCAGAACCAGGGGGGAGGGGAGAAGGTCAGCAGCCCCTCCCGTTCACCAAGGGTTGCCGCTGAGGACGTGGCACATCAGCCGCCAAGGAAAGTGCGGCATATTTGGCTGCAGCGGCAGCAGTAACAAGCAATGCATTCCTTGGAGGCCAGATCTGCTGCACCTGTGGATCCTGCCACCTGAAGCAGTTGCCTCCCCTTGCCTCAGGTGTGTATTGCTAACCCTGGCTCAGTTGCCAGACAACCTCGGCTTAAGCTCACGGACGGAAGCCATTGCGATTTCTGCGACCGGTTGCAGTAAGCCTGGTACAGCTGCACAACTGTGTTAGATGTTGATGAAATAACATCCCAGAAAGGCTGAAAGGTTTATTTTCTTTTATTTGTTGAATTTATATATAGCCCTATACCTGGAGGTCTCAGGGCGGTTCACAATTCCTTGCTGTCTGGCTTTTTCTATAATGTGGGAATGAGACATGAAATCGCCCCGGCTTTCCATTGGTTGATTCTTTGCTGTTGGGATCTTGCCTTCGTTTCCTCCCGTCCATACAGATAACATGAAGGAGAACACCCTGGACTTTTTCACGGTGCAGAGGTTGTCCTGGTCAGGACCACTGTTTTCGACGTGCCCTGGGAGAGATGTTCCCCTGAGGTGGGCAGCCTTTGGAAAATACCACAAGGAGTAGTTCTTCCTAGAGCAGTGGTGGCGAACCTATGTCACACATGCCAATTTGAACTGTATTTGTCTCCTCCCCCCCCCCCCCCCCCGGTGCTGATTTTCTTGAGTCAAAATGAGAGTACCCTAAAAAAAAAAAATTAGAATAAAAGCACTGGTTTATACCATAAAATTATATATCAGTGGAAAAACAATTTAGTGAAGAATATAATGCAATAACTTTTATGAAGGATTATTTATTACAACAGCAGTCATAAAGAAGAAATGTGAAACAGACAGAAAAAATGAGATATACAGGTTAAATTGCCGTGTTGGCACTTTGCGATAAATACCGTATTTTTCGCTCCATAAGGCACACCTACTTTTTTTGGGGGGGGGGGGATTCAAGAAAAAAAAATATGCATCTCTTGTGGGCTTTTGTGGGAAGTGAGAGAGCCTCGCTCTGTCCCTTCCCCCACGTCCTGCAAAAGCCAGGGATAGCCGCGCGAAGCCTCCCCAGGGCAGCGGGATGAAGGCTCCCCGCTGCCCTGCGGAGGCTTCGCGGGCTACCCCAGAGCTGCTCAGGAGCTTGTGGGGCTGGCGGTGGGGGGAAGCCCGGCTTTCCCCCACCGCCAGCTCCAAAGAGCAGGTCGGGGAGCAGCGGAAAGGCTGTGCGCAGCCTTCCCGCTGCTCCCAGAGCTCGTGGGGCTGGCGGTGGGGGATGCCCGGCTTTCCCCCAGCCCCAAAGAGCTTGTCAGGGCTGGCGGGGGAAGCCCGGGTTCCCTCTCTCCAGCCCCAGGGACCACACATTCGCTCCATAAGACGCACAGACATTTTCCCTTAGATTTTAAGAGGGCAAAAGTTCGTCTTATGGAGCGAAACATATGGTAAGTGGGTTTTGGCTTGCAGTTTGGGCACTCGGTCGCTAAAAGGTTTGCCATCACTGTCCTAGAGCTTGAAACGTCCTTGGTCATCTTCCAAACACACTTACCTTTCCCCCCATCCTTTAAATTCCACGACCTCCTTGGGTTAATTCTGGGCAAAATGTTCAGTTGGTAAGGAAATGCGGCTTAAGACGAGTGTCTCCGGAAGCAGAGATGGGAACAAGCCTTTTGCTTCTCCCGTGGAAGCTCAAGTAGACCATTTCGCCCCAAACTAGAAAATTATGCTTTTTCAGGATATTAAAACAACCTCAGAACTGTGTTTTAATACTGTGGCTTGTTCCAAAGTTGGATGTGGCTTAATGGTTAATACTGTGGCTTGTTCCAAAGTTGGTTTCCCCAGTTTCCCAGTTCAGACAACACAGAAAACAATGGCAAATTGGAGAGTTCCCAGTTTGCTTGCATTTGTGGACAAAGGACCTGTTCATATCTTGTCCCCAAACTTCATCCCAAACCCCTTTTGCAACCAAATTGTGCTGCTGGTATAAAATCTCCTCTTTTTTCCTTTTTTTATTGTGGAGTAATAGGTGCTAAGTTGATTAATATAGGGTCGTATGAGCATTAAACTCGGCAATTTCAGTGTTTTCGGGTGTGGAAGTTATTGGTGGTTTTGAGTGCTCAGACTGTGTTTTGTGTGGGTGTTTGTAAATAAAGATGCGTTTAAATTTGTTTGTGGACCAAAGCCAAGGTTTGTAGGGACTCAGAACTAATCATGTTTTTGTATCCATTGTCTTTTGTAACCAAAGACCCCCCCAAGATATTTCAGTTCCAGAGGCCAAAAATCAAAATGACCCTGAGGAATAAAATTAGACAAAGTTCTCAGGAGCCCTACTTGTTGAATAATCATTCTCTAAGCAACATAATATATGAAATTATCATGTGACTAAGAATGGTAATGCTCTGTTGTATTTTGGCTTTTTTAAAAAGTGAACTTGACTTCTGTAACAAATATGCCATTAATAAATTCAAGTTAGGCTTGACCTGCTATAACTGGATTGTGTAGCTGGTACTGAAAATCTTTGATCTGATTAAAATAGTGTTAATTTCCATGGATTGTCAATAGAATGCAGAATACCAGCTTCTGATAAGAGGTTAAATTTAAATTATTGGGAAGTCGTCACAAAAGAATGGTCAGTATCCATATGCTACCCACAAATTTATAGAACTCATAAATTCTAATATGCATATATCTGCTGGGTGAAAATGATATAATCTGCTGCAGTATCATTTTTATTCAGATCTCTTTTGAAATCAGCAAATCCAAGCAGCCTTTTAGGTGTGGCACCTGAGAGCATGAGAGGGTGGCAGTGGGATTTGGGTATGTTGTATTTTGCGGGATGCACATGCTAAAAACAGAAATATTCCGTTCCTTACGCTTTTGTCTCAAAGGCATGTTAAATCAGGAAGATTTTCAAAGTGCTGCTGTTTTTAGCAATCCCTGCACCTCCAAATTTAAGAGAACAATGAAGCATCTTTGTGTGTGTGGTGCAGCTTTAAAACGCACGCCTCTCTGTTTTGCTTTTTTTTTTTAAAAAAAAAGTGTGTGTTTATATCCCTTGGATTTTTAAAAATATTAATGTACTGTAATTAAAAAGCTTCCGGGAAACTGCCCTCCCCCCCCCCTTTCCAAAGAAAATAATAATAATAATTCCTGATTTGAGTTCCTGGAATAATAAGGGGGAAATATGATAAGTACTTGTCAATATTAAATCAGGCTGGAGGAAGGAGGCTGCAGGCCTTGTGGAAGGTAGAATGAAACAGCAGAATTGAGCCCCTACAACCCTCTCAGGATTGCATTTTCCGTAAAATAAAATTACTTGTGTATGAAAACATAGCCTTTCCCGGGCTCTCTTTCCCCCCCTGATCAGCTGATGAAGAGACTAGCAGCTCGCTGCTTTGCTGGCTTGTTAATTTTATCCCCACTAACTGTGATTTCCGATAGCCGGCCTGCTGCTGATATTGGTAAGGTAAATATCCTTTTTCCTTGCTGTCGTGGAGATTCAGTCGAGCGGCATCCCGGGCATGCCTAGGTGTGCGCCGCATCCCAGGCCGGTGTGTGTTGCTGCCGCGTTTTTCCGTGCACAAACGAGGGATTAAGGGGAGCAATGGCATTAACTGTTGACAGCCTTGCATGCTGCATTTACGATGAGCCTTTTTCTCGCCTCCGAGATTTGCAGAGCAGTTTTCTTTGCTTAAATCTCCGCTAGCTGCTGGTATGTGTGCAACCGGGGTGTCCTGCTTGAGCCAAATGAATATTCATGAATTTGTGTGCAGATAATTCTTTTTTTCTCCTTCTTCTTCTTTTTCTGCTCCTTCCTTCCTTCTTCCTTCCTCCTCCTCCTCCTCCTAACTCATCCTGTCTCCAGCTCCTTCTCCGAACGCAGTGGAAGCAGGATGGAAATTGTCTTTTGATGATTCAGGCCTGGCATCCAGGCACTCCCTCTGGATTGTGTGTGCATTCATGTTCGTCTGTGGATTTCCACATTGCAGGATGAATAGGAAGCAGTCTCTGACATGCCCGCCTGCTTTGTGTGGTGCACCAGGTTTTGCGCACAAAACGTTTTGGTGAGAGAGACGTTGCGCCCAAGTGAAAGAAATTGTGCCTGGGCTGCAATCACTCTTTGTGTATTGATTGTTGCACTCACATGTTCATAAATATTAGCCATGTTTGGTGCTGTGGAAAAATGAAGGTAATTGCCTGATGATTAGAGCTCTTTCAGCTCTGAGAGAAAGGATTGATTATCATGTGCATGTATTGCAGGGAGCACAGGAAAGCAACAGGGACAATGTCAACATTGGTGTTTTGAGAAAGCCTTCAGCACAAAAAACGGAGGTGATTTATTTTTAAAAATCAGGATTTTCTTTCTTTCTTTCTTTCTTCCCTCTAATATCTTTGTCATTTTCATGTCCTGGAAGACTAAACCGTCCCACATCTCTGGGCTTTTCCTTCTGTTTTCTTAAACCAAAGAAAGTTCAGCTTCTGTGATTGTCACACATGGATTTCTTAGACAGTGTGGACAGATTTCCTTTAAAACAGGTTTGTTTTTGTAGCAATTTCCACCCTCTCACTGCATAGTGCTGCTGCCTGAGGTTCACAGCACACATTTGCAGGTAAAAAGTGAATGTTGTTTGGTTTGTCTTTGCGTGGTGTCATTTTCCTCACTCCCACAGTGCCAGTATTCTTTGCTGCACAACAATGTGTTGTCCAACACTTCTGCATTGTCAGTGGTCAAGACCTTAGCTGAATATTGCATTCGTGGCGTTTTAGGTGTGTAATTTGAACTGATTTGAAAAATCTGTTTGAAAATTTCTAATTGAAAGAATCTGGTTTGTTACTTCTTTGTTCAGAAAGGGAAATTCATATAATGTATGCGGGTGAATGTTTTTCGAAGAGAATTCCCCGCCCTTTTTAATGGTTTCTTTGTCTATAAATATGTATTGAAAATGATGTATGAATGTACATTTTAAAATATATTGATCATTGAGTGTGCATGTAGACAGTTGGAGCTTCAGTGGCCTTTGTTGGGGTGTGGCCTTAACGCTCTACAGTTGAATGGATTACTCCGACAAAATTGTTACTGTGGTTTTACGTTTAGCGCCGCTGATTTCCCCTAATATTTATATTTGGACTTCTGTTTCTGGATTGATTCGTTTTATCCTTCAAAATTGTCTGCACCTTGCAGAGGTTATAATATATAGCATCCATCGGCGTCTTCGATTTTGCAAATAATTTTTTCTACTTTTCCTAATTAAGGCAATCGAAGACGGCAACTTGGAGGAAATGGAAGAAGAAGTTCGGCTTAAGAAACGGAAAAGAAGGAGAAATGTAGACAAAGATTCGGGCAAAGAGGATGGAGAGAAGGCGAAAAAGAGGAGAGGAAGGCCACCGGCGGAGAAATTGTCACCTAACCCTCCTAAGCTGACGAAGCAGATGAACGCCATCATTGATACTGTTATCAATTACAAAGACAGGTGAGCTCATATTTACCTACGCCAGTTCCTTGTTTTCTTTGTAAAGACTTACTTGCTCGGAAATAGGTGTATTTCATACACACACATGTATTATTCTTATGCGTCAGTATTAAATGCATCATTTATTTAACTATTTCATGCCACTTTTCAGGGCAGAAAAGCTCTGCCATGGCAGCGAACCAACAAAACCGCCATGTTTTAAAAGTGGGCTATAAATGTAAAATAGTAACATAAAAAAACACAGTTCCTCCACACATCTATTCAGCGCTTTCACAGCATCTCAGGGACTAGGAGAGGAAATGAACAGCCTGTCATCTGATTCCACCTTGCCCAAACTTCCAAATTCCTTCTCAACAGTTTCATGTAGTTATTAAAAAGCACTGGGGACAAAATGGAGCAGAACCAGTGTTCAAAACTCCCCTTGTTCCAGGCACATTTTGCGGCGGGGAATTTCATTCAAAGTGAACAGTTTCTGAGCTCTGGGCGCAATCCTGCACCTAAGATTTCAGATTAAAACTGCAGAGTGGAAGGAAAGGAGGAGCTTTTTCTGCCTCCCCACTTCCAGCTACTCTGAAGACTGTAGAAGAGACCCTCTTCAGAATATTAGGGGGGTGGGCAGGGGAAGGACCAGACCGTGTGAAAAACGAACATGATATTTTAGCTGCAGTCCATTCATTTTCAGCACTGTATTCTTGTTATTAAAAAGTGTGTGTAGACATTTCATTGTTGCGCCCATAACCTGGTTTAAGGTGCCCTTGATCTCCTAGCTTTTCTATCTCAGTTTCTAGCCCTGAGCAGAACAGGGGTGTCGCAGCATCTCCTTCTGGCTCCATCCCTCCCAAGAGGATGGCAGAATTAATAGTATATTTTTCAGTAGAAACTAGGGGCAATGTGGAATTACTCTCCTTGCACAGAGCGAATATTTATTTTTTATTTTATTTTATTTTATTTTATTTTATTTTATTTTATTTATTTTATTTTATTTTATTTTATTTTATTTTATTTTATTTTATTTTATTTTATTTTATTTTATTTTATTTTATTTTATTTTATTTTATTTTATTTTATTTTATTTTATTTTATTTTTTTATATAATGCCCTATACCTGGAGGTCTCGGGGCGGTTCACAGAACAAAATCAAAATATAAAGCCACAAAATATATAATCAAAATAAAAACAGCAACCCAATACCCGCCCTCTCCCAAAACCCCACATTTTAAAAGGGCATAGGATGTCAATCAAATCAACCAAAGGCCTGGTTAAAAAGGAACGAACTTCCCTGGGGAGAGCATTCCACAGATAGGGAGCCACCACAGATAAGGCCCTGTTCTGGTGTTGCCACCCTCCGGACCTCTCGAGGAGGAGGCACACAAAGGAGGGCCTCAGAAGGTGATCACAGGTAGGTTCAGATGGAAAGAGATGGTCCTTAAGGTATTGCGGTCCTGAGCTGTGATGGGAAAATGTATTAGGTAGTGAGGATAGGAGTTGGGTTTGACAGTTAGGGGTGCCATTCACAACATCTACAGGGTCTTCAATATCTTGGGGAAAGCTCCCATTCATTTGACAAACCATGTCATCTACTCCAGCAAGATATTTTAGTAGTGCAGTCTTGAGCGTTTCAGAAAGATTTTTAAAAAGAGATATTGGCAGCGCTGAAGCTGGTATCTCCAGTTTCTGTTATTCTGACATTACAATCCAATGCACGTTTAGACAGAGTGGTTTATATCCAGGGAAGCGGATCTGATAAGTGCCACTTACAGGACAAAGGTTCCTCATAGCTTTGTTTGCAAAAGTATCGGTTTCTGGCTAAAATACATTCCTGGAGCATAACTATTCTTTAGTTCTCTGGGGTGGAGAGCACTGTGACATTCAGCATCCATTGCATCTAGTAAAAAGAAAGTGTTTTGAATATCCTTAAAAGTGTTTGAGGTATTTAGTATTTATATTAAAAAAGTAACACACAGTTTAACATTTCTAAAGATTGCCGGTACTAAAACTAGGACCTTTTAAAAGCAGAAACACAGCTTTCTCTTGTGTAGGACAATTATTATTATTATTATTATTATTATTATTATTTATACCCCGCCCTCCCCAGCCAAGGCCGGGCTCAGAGCGGCTAACAAGCAATAATAAAAGCAAGTTGAATGAATACAACTTAAAAACAAGATTAAAAGACAACAATTAAAATACTGAAACATTAAAATGCAGCCTCATCACAGGAGGAGAAAGGAAAAAGAAAGAGAGGGAGGGAATCAAATTGGGCTCCAAGCCAAAGGCCAGGCGGAACAACTCTGTCTTACAGGCCATGCGGAAAGAAATCAGATCCTGCAGGGCCCTGGTCTCATGAGGCAGAGCGTTCCACCAGGCCGGAGCCAGTGTTGAAAAGGCCCTGGTTCTGGTTGAAGCCAATCTAACTTCCTTAGGGCCCGGGACCACTAGGGTGTTGCAATTTATGGACCTTGAGGCTCTCCGTGGGGCATACTGGGAGAGGCGGTCCCGTAGGTACGAGGGTCCTAGGCCGTGAAGGGCTTTAAAAGTCAAAACCAGCACCTTAAATCTGACCCTGTACTCCACCGGGAGCCAATGCAGCTTGAAAAGCACTGGGTGAATATGCTCCCATGGCAGAGACCCTGTGAGGAGCCTTGCTGCAGCATTCTGCACCCGCTGGAGTTTCTGGGACAGCTTCAAGGGCAGCCCCGTGTAGAGCGAATTACAGTAGTCAAGCCTGGAGGTGATCGTCGCATGGATCACTGTGGGCAGGTCGGGGTGTGTTCCAGATTTGGTGTCCACATCTTGGCTACATGGAGACGCCATGCTAAACTTCCCACGGGCTCAGCCATGGTGGCTGTGAGGCAGAGATGGGATGTTTTCAATCCTGGTTTCAATGAATCGCAGCAGAGCTGGCCCAATACACTTTGTGGCTTGAGTCAAAACAAAAAATGGTGCTACTCCAGCATCTCTCAATTGCTTGAGGGGACTGGGAACAGCCATGGGAAGCCCTGGCACACTGAAGGGGGCAGTGGCAGCCCCATTCTTCCCAGGTAGTGGGGGGCAAGCATTCTAAGCTCCTGGGGGGGGCTAGATCTGCCCCCCTCCCAGCCGTCGCCCAGCTGCCTCCCCAAGCAAGATGGGCAGACCTGGAACACTGTATCAGGTGCTGTCCAAACATTAAACAGTGGTTTATCTTTACTACAGCTTGTTGAAATGTTTAAGGTAGGCATGTCCAAAGTCCGTTTCGGGGGCCTAATCCAGCCCGCCGGTCGGTTTAATCCAGTCCCTGTGGCAGTTTATCTCCTGGGGTAAAATCCTAAGAAAACCTCAACAGCTTCAATCCTAAAAAAAACAAAACACAACGACTTCAGTCCTTAAAAAAAGGTTAACAGCTTTGGTTGTCCGTTTGGTCGGCCCCCGCGGCCCTTCATTTCCTCAAATCTGGCCCTCTTTGAAAAAGGTTTGGACACCACTGGTTTAAGGAAAATTGTACTGAAGAACAGCTCAGCTTTTTAGATTCAGATGGCATGTCAAGTTAATCAAAAATGGAAGCAAAGGCTTCTCAGCTCTTTCTCATGGCCACAGCGCAGAGAAGAAGAAGAGTTTGGATTTGATATCCCGCTTTATCACTACCCGAAGGAGTCTCAAAGCGACTAACAATCCCTTTTCCCCTTCCAACCCCACCACAAACACTCTGTGAGGTGAGTGGGGCCGAGAGACTTCAGAGAACTGTGACTAGCACAAGGTCACCCAGCAGCTGCATGTGGAGGAGCAGGGAATCGAACCCAGTTCACCAGATTACAAGTCCACTGCTCTTCACCACTACATCACACTGACTCCCTGGGATGAGACGAGGCTCATTTTCATCACTTTGGTTTATCGCAGGGTTTCCCAAACTTGGGTCTTCCCCTGTTTTAGGACTACAACTCCCATCATCCCTGACCGCTGGTCCTGCTAGCTAGGGATGATGGGAGTTGTAGTTCAAAAACTGCTGGAGACCCAAGTTTGGGAAACCCTGGTTTACTGAGCCACATACTGGTTCAGTGACATCTTGGAAGAACAGTCTGTTGCTTAAATATTTTCTTAAGCCTGCCTAGATAACACATTTTTTAATATGGATGATATGGACAATTTTGCAACCATAGCATGAAAACGTTAGTAAACTCTGCATATAGATGACCCTGTGTTTCCTGGAATTTGTGGGGTTTTGTGTTGAATATACTATGCATTGGTTTTTTACCATTGCATTCTTTCAGGTATTCCCCCTAAAGAAATGAGAATATTCCAAATTTTACTTGTACTTTTACATGTAAGGTGGGAAACATAAAATTTGTATTCAAAATCCTTTTTGCCCGACATAAGCAGACCATCAGAAATATTTTGGATTTTGCATATAGCCTACATTGGTGTGTGATCCAAGTTTATCTTAAACCGACTTGCAGAATATCCTGCCTAACTTCTGTGTTCCTTGCTGTGATTTATTTGTTAATGAATTTGTTTATCCCCCGTAGAAGTTTATTCCTCTAGAAAGGGTTCAGTGATATGTATCTGCATTGCACAACTTGTCAAACTCAAGTAAGAGCGGCTAGATTGTGAATATGAGCCCCTTAATGAGAGAGATGAGTGATTTGAGAAATAGCACACAAATAGTGTCCCCTTGTGGCTTTGTGCATATTGAAATTCTGATCCTGTTATCTGGTCCCCAGACAGAGCATCAAAACAGATAACTTCTTAAGGGGAGCTCATTGGAAGATGTAATTCATAACTCGGCAACGCTTGAAGTGATTTTGAAGGTTCAAAACAAAAACCTGTTGGGTAAAGCTTTTGTGAAAATCGGCTGTTGTGCGGAAAAACACGTTGCATCTTTCCCCCCCAGTGTTGGCGTCATGTCGGTTGGCGACATCTTTAAGCTATATGCTGTCCACAACAGGGGTTGTCAACCTGGTCCCTACCGCCCACTAGTGGGCGTTTTCGGATTGCAGGTGGGTGGTAGGGGGTGTTGGGAAAACTGCCTGGGATGCCTGCAAGCCCCCAGAACTCCGAGCATCCTTCCAGCTCTGGAAAAGACATCTCCCTTCCAGTGCGCTTCTAATGACATACATCATAATGATGTATGGACACTAAGCTTCTGGCATAAGACAGCAAGAAGTGTGAGACATCTTAGACCTAATCTACTATTTATTTACAGACATAGGGACGCGGGTGGCACTGTGGGTTAAACCACAGAGCCTAGGGCTTTCCGATCAGAAGGTCGGAGGTTCGAATCCCCGCAACGGGGTGAGCTCCCGTTGCTCGGTCCCTGCTCCTGCCAACCTAGCAGTTCAAAAGCACGTCAAAGTAGATAAATAGGTACCACTCCGGCAGGAAGGTAAGCGGCAGGAAGGTTTCCATGCGCTGCTCTGGTTCGCCAGAAGCGGCTTAGTCATGCTGGCCATATGACCTGGAAGCTGTACGCCGGCGAGATGAGCGCCGCAACCCCAGAGTCGGTCACGACTGGACCTAATGGTCAGGGGTCCCTTTACTTTTATTTACAGACAACAGCATAATGGCGTCCGTTCTCTCCAGCTCCGAGAGAACAACAGGCACAAGTAAAAGCGAAAGTACATAGTAAAGTCCCTACAGCGGAAGAGATAAGAGTGTTTACGTTTCCCACACTCTTCTCAGACAGGCATGTGATTTACACCAATCACAAATGCAGCATCGGAGGAGTGAAATTGCTAACAGGGGGTCTACGACACAAGCTGAATCCTCCTTCCATCGAGCACTGGTGGGCAGTAAGAAAATTTGACCATCAAGAAAGATGCATTAGTGGGCAGTAGGTATAAAAAGGTTGACTACCCCTCGTCTACAAGTTTGAGAAGGGACACCCTGCAAGACATTGTCTCCGCTTAAAGTCGGGGTCATATTCATCTCTGCAGGAGTTTCTCTCCTTCCAATGTCAGGAAATGTGAGATGTCCCTGGGGTATTCTCTGGTCTTGCTTCCTTGTGATTGCCCCGTTTGGAGAGTTGTATCATGGCTCAGCAGGGTGGATTTGATTTAAATCAAATCAATTTAAATCACGATTTAAATCACTAGTCAGTAAGACTTCATTTAAATAACTTTTTAGAGAGAAAGACTCATTCTTGCTTAATATTTACAGTATCTTAATATTTAATATCTTAATATTTACAACCAGATGAAGGTTTCATTTTGGAATAATAAGTTTTTACAGTTATATCAAAAATTACTGATTTGGTTATACTATTAGAAATACATGGAGCGATAATTATGAAATTGTTGTGAGGTTTCGTAAGTTAACTGTGTTTATATTTGGACACCTTTTCTGCTGTGCTTTATTGGAAGGAGGAAAATAATCATTTCCTTAATGACAATTTAAACAATTTACTTAACTAAAACAATAACGTTATAGCATATGTATCCATGTTTGTTAACTGATGTGGCTAAACGATTTTTGAAATAAAAAACTTAGACTGAGTTTTAGCACACATGTAAAACTTTAAAAGGGGACGCGGGTGGCGCTGTGGGTAAAAGCCTCAGCGCCTAGGGCTTGCCGATCAAAAGGTCGGCGGTTCGAATCCCCGCGGCAGGGTGCGCTCCCGTTGTTCGGTCCCAGCGCCTGCCAACCTAGCAGTTCAAAAGCACCCCCGGGTGCAAGTAGATAAATAGGGACCGCTTACTAGCGGGAAGGTAAACGGCGTTTCCGTGTGCGGCTCTGGCTCGCCAGATGCAGCTTGTCACGCTGGCCACGTGACCCGGAAGTGTCTCCGGACAGCGCTGGCCCCCGGCCTCTTGAGTGAGATGGGCGCACAACCCTAGAGTCTGTCAAGACTGGCCCGTAGGGGCAGGGGTACCTTTACCTTTACCTAAAACTTTAAAAAATCCTTATTTCCTGATGAATAGCCTTTGGACTCTAATGTAACTTAAATAGAAAACTATCTTTAGAAAGATTAATCCCCCAAAAGCAGTTTATTTTAAAAATCCAATTTAAATAAAAGTAATCTGATTTAAATTTTAAAAATCCATTAAAAAATAATAATCATTGATTTTTACCCACCCTGTGGGTTAGGAAGCCAAGATTCTGACTTTGTCCATTTACGTGGCCCCTTCTCACAACCAGGGAGCCCCTAAGACACTGTGGCTCCCCAGTTTGGATGACACAGGAACCTGCCGTCATTTAGAGCTTTTCCTAAATGACACATTCATTTTCCTAAATAATCGCAGAGGTTTGGTGGGAAGGCCAACAGCTCCGTTCATATCTGGACTGACTAAATGGAGATGGGCTTGTTCACCATGACCAGCTTAGATTGCACAACGGACACGTGAGTTTGCTATCTGTTCGCAAAACTCAAGTGAGCTCAGAAGTAGCCTTATCACATTGATTCAGCGTTTGTAAAATTAAAAACACGGGCGTTTCATTCTCTTTTTATAGCAGCGAGTTAGCAATGGGAGTGTTTTCCTGAATGTCCTCCTCCCCGTTTGGCCCTGGAGAGTCGTGGACCCCACCCCCCAGCCACATGTGCAGAGTGCTTTTGCCTGGCGGAAATGTTTCCTTGATCTTTTCTGCTGCCCACTGGGAAGGTGGAGAGGTCTGGGGGTGGAGAAATCTAGGGTTTCTGCATGGCTGGAACACAACCTGCCATACAAGGGAAAGTGTCCCCACCACCACCACTTTTGCCCTTTGGACATCTGCCCCCCCACCGCTGTCACGAAGCCTCAGGAAGGTTGCCCAAGGAGGAATAAAGCCATGGAGCTGAAAGAGTCCAACCCATCCTGAGAGCTGAAGAGTTTTTTGCTTAGCTAGAAGTGGATTTTAAAAAATAGGTGAGAGATTACTGACATGAGTCCAAAATGTGGCTTTGTAATTCTGCAGAAGCCTATTGTGCCCATTACAGTGGTACCTCGGGTTACATACGCTTCAGGTTACATACGCTTCAGGTTACAGACTCTCCTAACCCAGAAGCTTCAGGTTAAGAACTGCTTCAGGATGAGAACAGAAATCGTGCTCCGGTGGCATGGTGGCAGCAGGAGGCCCCATTATAGCTAAAGTGGTGCTTCAGGTTAAGAACAGTTTCAGGTTAAGTACGGACCTCCGGAACGAATTAAGTACTTAACCCAAGGTACCACTGTATAATGAAAACAAAATTAATGATGACCCAGAACAGGGACAAAACATGAAATGCCATCATCCTGAATCTGCCCTTTGAGGTGTGCTTCTGGGTGTTGTATGAAACAGTCAGTGGTGAACTAATGCCAGGGTACTGGAAGAAGAAAAGATCACCAGTGTTGATTCTTCAGCCTCAGCTTTGTTGGACTGGTCATGTTGTGCCGATGCCTGATTATCGTCCTCCAAACTCTACTCCAGAATTAAAAATGGAAAGTATAATTCTGGTGGTCAACAAAAGAGTTTTAAAAACGCTCCCAAGGCAAATCTTTAAAATGTAGTATAAACACCAACAACTGGGAAACACTTGCCTGCAAGTGCTCCAATTGGAGAACAGCCTTTACCAAAGGTGTCATGGGTTTTGAAGACACTTGAACTCAGGACGCAAGGGAGAAATGTGCTAAGAGGAAGGCACGCTTGGCAAATCCACACTGTGATCAACTCCCGCCTGGAAACCTGTGCTCCACTGTGGAAGGACATGTGGATCCAGAATTGGCCTCCACAGTCACTTACGGACTCATTGTTAAAACCGTGTTTATGGAAGACAATCTTAATCGGCTACGAGGGATGCCAAAGAAGTCAGTAAGATACTTCGCTTTGCAAAACCTTTTTACACCAGCAAGAAGAGAGCAGGACCCCTCGATGGGTTCTCCATTTTCTCAACCTGATTGGTTCTAAATAAGGAGTACAGCGCACTAGCACCCTCATTCTTCCGGTTGTGCACCCAATGGCTACACAAAGGGGCCCTGCGCATCTTGAGCATCTCTACCTTTGAGGGGATCCAGATCGGCCCGGGGTCTCCTGTCACTTGGGGGCCTTCAGTGCCAACGGCATAGTGTGAGGCCAGGGGTGCAGGGCTGGCCTCCCCAGCCAGCAATCCCGTAATGTGGGGGGCGGGCGGGAATGTTTGTGTGCGCATATCTCACGCCACATTTATTGGAGCTCAGTCTCTCCCTCCAGTCTTTGGAAGACTGAAAGAAGCAAAAATGGGTGCAGATTGATTCACTTGTTGCTTTCACAGTCAAAGGGGGGGTGGGGGTGGCGCACACTATTTTTTGTTCATTGAACATGAGCTAATCCTTTTAGGAGACCCCCGAAGCAATGTTTTCAACTTCCACGTCTCACTTCCGTTTCCCTACAAAGGCAAATGCTCTCACTAAGAAAACCATCTTACTTAACTGAGGCCGGGATGGATTTTATTTCCTTCGTTCCTCAGGCCACTTTTGGTCACTTCCAACTAATTCTCTTCACTGGAGCTGGAGCCTGGATCATTTAAGTGGTGCGATGAATCAACAGGAGTGGCAAGGAGAGCTTTAAAGAGTTGGTTGGCCGTCGTTAGCCTTGTTACCCGCATGGCAACAAGTCCGTTATCCTCTGGGACGCAGCGCTTCCTGGTACCAGGCCGCGTCCGCGACTCTTTGGACTCATTCAGGGGGGGGAGTCCCTGCTTGCCCAGGCAGAATTGCTGGGATTCCCAGTTGGTCATCCATGTTTCCTTTAATGCAAAGTCCTTTAAAACTGACCAGACGAGGGATGTTTTCAGGCTCGGATCTGGGCGTCCCTGTGAGATTTTCCTCCGTTTCCCAGCCAGGGCAGGAGCCTTTGGGGGCGCTGCTTCTTAAGCGGGGGGGGGGGGCGGGGGCATCCAGTTTCCTCAGAGCAGACTGGCGACATTGTCAGTCTTCCCTGAGCATCTCCCGCCAGCTCCTGCCCAAGCAGTGAAAAATTGCTTTCTTTTACAGCACAGAGCCATTCCCCCCCCCCTCCCCAAGCACCCAGCTTGTTTTACCTCCCTACGTGGAATAAACTGCTGTTTCAGCCTTGGCCAGCTGAGATTAGGTCTGCCACAGTATGGCTCCTTGATGGCAGAAGTTTGAGAATTTGCAGGTTCCGCTGGAACTTGAGCAACAGCCTCGCTAGGGAAGCGGCTGTTGCTTGAAACCCCCAACCCCACCCCTTAACTTCTCTGTCTGGGCCTCCAACTATCTTCTCTATTTTTAGGGGAGGGGGCTAGTAACCAGCATCAACGGCTGCCCGTGTCTTCCATAGCTCTTCCAAGGAAAATCTGCCCCAGGTGGGACACGAGGGGAGAAAAAGGAAGCTTCTTAGTCTCAGTCTTGGAGCTGTAACAGAGTGGGTGGGGTGAAGAAAAGCTATTTATTAGGGTCCAATTTCTTGGGACAGTGGTTTAAAAAAAAGCCCAGGAAAGGAAAGAACCCCTTTCTTGGTTGAGTCCCCCTTTCAGCATGGTCTACCTCAGCTTCCCCTTGGAAACTTCCTCTTTGGGGTCCCGTAGGCGGAGCTGGCGACACTCCTGACCTGATTCCCAAGGCTGCCTGGTGTGGCACCTGATTCCATTAAGACATTTCAGACCTGATCCAAGCAGCCCTTTCCAGATCGTAGAATTGTAGAGTTGAAAGGGACCCCCGAAGGTCATCCATTCCAACCCTCTGCAATGCAGGAGTCTCAGCTCAAGCGCCCATGACAGATGGCCACCCAACCTCTGCTTAAAACCCTCCAAGGAAGGAGAGTCCACCACCTCCCGAGGGAGACCGTTCCTCCCTCGAACAGCTCTTCCTATCAGAAAGTTCCTCCTGATGTTGAATGTCCTTCCTTGTGACTTGAAGCCACGGGTTCGAGTCTCCAGAGCAGGAGAAAACAAGCTTGGCACGCACTGCATTTCTTCAGTGTCAAGAAGTCCCTTCCAGAGATCCTTAAACAAGTCAAGGAAAAATGAACTGATGGTTAATGCATCTTGCCCTATTTACTCCAGAAACAGTGGAAGGATTCCAGGTTCTCAAGCCCTTTGCAAACAGGTGCTTGGCACAAACACTCCCAGTTCTCAGCTTGTGTCTTGGTTTTCCAAGCTTCTGCATCAACTTCGCTTGAACCCACTGTTGGGATATTCCGTTCCACCTTAAGGAACAGGCGTGGTTGTTGTGTGTCACATGCCTGTTTACACTCCAGCACAGCTTGCTGGGAACTTCCGTTTGTGTATTGCTTTTGCTGTCTTGCTTTGGACACGAAAGGGATCAGACATGTTTCCTTTTGTCCTGCTGTATGCTGAATAAAAGGGACATGGGTGGCGCTGTGGGGTAAACCACAGAGCCTAGGGCTTGCCGATCAGAAGGTCGGCAGTTCGAATCCCAGCGACGGGGTGCGTTCCCGTTGCTCGGTCCCTGCTCCTGCCAACTTAGCAGTTCGAAAGCACATCAAAGTGCAAGTAGATAAATAGGTACCGCTCCGGCGGGAAGGTAAACGGTGTTTCTGTGCACTGCTCTGGTTTGCGAGAAGTGGCTTAGTCATGCTGGCCACATGACCCAGAAGCTGTATGCTGGCTTCCTCAGCCAATAAAGCAAGATGAGCGCCACAAGCCCAGAGTCGGTCACGACTGGACCTAATGGTCAGGGGTCCCTTTACCTTTATGCTGAATAAACTGCTTGTAAATATGCTCACACAACTTCTCCTGCCACTTCTGTTGTGTAGCGTTTACTCTGCTGAGTAGCGTGCCCCAGCTTCTCAAGCTCGGATTGCTGAGGCTGCACCAAGGACTGGAGATCGCCTGGCACACTGGCCAGTGGGCAGGAGCCAGCTGGGGCCCTGCCAGTTGCCCCCGTTTCCTTGGTTGCTTGCCAACACCTGTGTGTGCCTGCCATGGCATCCCAGGCTTGGTTCGTGTTGTGGGATGAAGCCTCTGTTCATGGGGGTCACTGCCCAGTCCAGGGCAAGCACTACTGTTAATCACCGGAGAAGATTGGTCATAAATCGGCCAGCTGTCTTTTGGGGAATCCTGCGCATCATTGCTGATCTCGCCGCTGACGGTATTTTTTCTGCAAACTCACACAAGGCTCTCAATCCGGCGTTACGCTGCAAATGCATATACAGGGCATCCTCGTGAGTAATGATTTGCAAGAGTGAACTGACTTGAAGGATTCTCAGAATAGCTCATTCAGGATTCTCAGAAATCCCCCTTGTGGAGGTGCTATCATGCTAAAAATATACAACAGCATTTGAGGAGTCCTCTGTTCATGCCCTCTGCCATTTTTGGTTGCACCCTCTTGCAAATCATCTTCTAAAGGCTAACGGCCTGCTGAGCTGTGTGGGGGTCCGGAGAAATTAGTTGTGAGTGAAATGACCCATTCTGTTGTGCTGACCGATCAATAGTAAGTAGCAAAGTCTCTGCTGATTTATGCCAGTTTCCATGAGAACAGAATTTTGCTCGCCGTGTCTCTTTAACTCTTGCATACCTGCTGCAAATCAGGGCGATGCTACAAATGGCAGCCTTGCACAGAAACGTCCGGTGATACTGAGCCTTGTGCGAGCCCGGCGGAATTACTTGCTGAAATGTGAACAGCGGCTGATGACATGATCTACGATTGCTGAATTAAAAATATTACACAGTGATGAGTTAAGCTCTGATTTTCATAGGCTAGAGGAGAGACCCAAGGGCTCTGAGTGAAATTTAACAATCCTAAACATTGTATGGAGTCAGGCTGGGCGATAATCTGGTTTTCAGCATCGCAATCTATCACCAGCTAAACATCACAATATACCGATACATCACAGTGTCTGAAATAAGGATGGTACTACCTGAGAGCCATTGGGTGAATTCCCGGTTTTTTTGCATGACACACACACGCAGAATTCACAATACCATCCTGTACTATGTATAAGACAAGTTACTAAAAAATTATGTTAAAAATTGGGGTTCGTCTTATACACGGTGACGTGGGATTGGTTGCTGCCGGGATCCGGAGATTGTCAGCGGCTATTTTTTGTGTTATTGGTGGCTGCGTCAAGGGCTGTTATCGATTGGCTGTTGGTGCGGCAATAGGGCGGGCGATTGGCAATCCCCCCCCAAAAAAAAAGCTTAACAACTCCGGGCAATCTTCCCCCCATTTTCTTAATTCTGAGTCCCCCATGGGGGGGGGGTCTTATACATGGGGGCGTCTTATACACAGAAAAATACGATATATTTCCAGACCCAAAATGATGAGACCAATATCACAATATGGACTTTGGACCAGTTTGGGATGATATTTCAAGATACCGCCCAGCCCTAGTAGGGAGCGAGAGTCACAGAATTTGCCAGGACTTGCATGCGGTTAATAATGCTACGGATCGTGTTTCCTGTCAGCTGCATCCCTTGCTGTTGTCCCTGGATCCCCATCCTCTCATCACTTGCAGGGAGGCACCTGCAATAGACGGTGTCGCCAGGAGAGAAGTGCCATTTCTGAGCAGTTCCCTTTGCTTTTCCTACACTGCTTTGCCAACAGCAGCGGTTACAGAGTTCCTTGTATTTACCAAAATCCAAATAAGGGGGGGAAATACCCCTAGCTACAATTTTAAATTTTAATTAGCTTCTTGGTGACATTGCTTGCCCTTGACGAGAAGCACTGGAAGCTGCAAGTTCATGTTACAGATGAGTTGCCTTGCGATGAGGTTTGCAAAGGATGCTGGGAATTTTGTTTGGTTCGACTTAGTTTAAATGCTGAGTAAGTGCTAGTCTCATTAATTGTTTTGGAGGGTGGGGGCTCGCTTTGGCAAAACACTTCCAAGATCCAAGGAGGGAGGTTGTCTAATAGATAAACAGAGATGGATTCCTTTAGGAAGAGAGCATTGATCAGGGGGGAAATAACAATACTTGTGTTTTCATTTCTGTGCTTTGCCTGAGCTCTTTAATTAGGACTGTAGAACTGAAAGTCTTCTGGCTTGTACCAAATTAAATATACCTGCCAACCGTAAGCAAACGAGGGATCTGGATAACTTTACATGCCTGATATGGAAGTTACTGCAGAAATGTAACATTATGGTCTGGGGCTCCAAAGCAGTGGTGTCAATGTAGTGAATTAAGAAAATATTTCTGCGTGAATTGCCAGATGAACATGTTTTTATGATACAGTGGTACCTCGTGTTAAGTACTTAATTCGTTCCGGAGGTCCGTTCTTAACCTGAAACTGTTCTTAACCTGAAGCACCACTTCAGCTAATGGGGCCTCCTGCTGCCGCCGCACCGCCGGAGCACGATTTCTGTTCTCATCCTGAAGCAAAGTTCTTAACCTGAAGCACTATTTCTGGGTTAACGGAGTCTGTAACCTGAAGCGTATGTAACCTGAGGTACCGCTGTAGATGATACAGACAGCATTTTAGAAACGCAAGACGCTATTCTAGTTTAGTAGGTTATGTCTTTGACGTAAAAATTGGTGGAGGTGATCAGCATCCTAGTCTTTCACAAGACATCTCTGCAACCACACTGTGTCAACAGGTATTGAAAACTGCGCCCGTCTCTTTCCTACCCTTTGGTCACGTGGATCGCAGGAGCCACTATTTCCATAATCCCAGCTGTCCTTTTTCCATATGGCGGATGCACTGCAGTTTCCTCTGTGTACCTTCCAGTTTACGCTGGAGAAAATAAAAATGTGCAAATGAATGCCAAGGTGAAGTGGCCCTTTCCCAAGTCCTGTGTGTGTCAGTTCCTGACAAATGTGGAACCAGGGACAAGAGAGAAAGTCGTTTTCTCTTGATGGCATCCACTTCCACCTAGGAAGGAAAATAACTCCCATGCCTCTACCTTGCTGTGTGAATATTTTCTGTGACTGAATTGTTGCAGAACAAAGAGTTCTGTGAAACGATGAAAGCAGGGTTGTGATTTGGATACCAAAAGAATAATTTATGTGTTGTCCGTTGAGTGGGGATTTCAGATGACTGCAAGAACTCGAGGCATTTGCTGGTCATGCTATTATACGTGGATGTTTTGTGTAACTTGCGTTTCAGTAATTGTTCAGGTGCAGTAGTTATGTCCTACAGAAAATGTCATGGCCACTAGGCCCATCACCTCCTGGCAAATAGAAGGGGAAGAAATGGAGGCAGTGAGAGATTTTACTTTCTTGGGCTCCATGATCACTGCAGATGGTGACAGCAGCCAAGAAATTAAAAGACGCCTGTTTCTTGGGAGAAAATCAATGACAAACCTAAACAGCATCTGAAGAAGTAGAGACATCACCTTGCCAACAAAGGTCCGTATAGTTAAAGCTATGGTTTTCCCAGTAGTGATGTATGGAAGTGAGAGCTGGACCATAAAGAAGGCTGATCGCTGAAGAATTGGTGCTTTTGAATTCTGGTGCTGGAGGAGACTATTGAGATTCCCATGGACTGCAAGAAGATCAAACCTCTCCATTCTTAAGGAAATCAGCCCCGAGTGCTCACTGGAAGGACAGATCCTGAAGCTGAGACTCCAGTACTTTGGCCACCTCATGAGAAGAGAAGACTCCCTGGAAAAGACCCTGATGTTGGGAAAGATGGAGGGCACAAGGAGAAGGGGACGACAGAGGACGAGATGGTTGGATAGTGTTCTTGAACATGAGTTTGACCAAACTGCAGGAGGCAGTGGAAGACAGGAGTGCCTGGCGTGTTCTGCTCCATGGGGTCACGAAGAGTCGGATACGACTAAATGACTAAACAACAACAATGATAATCAAATATGAAAAGAAACTTTTCCAACTAAAACTGAAACAAATTCCACACTGCTTTGAACAGAAACACCAGCTCAGTATTTTAATTCTTTTGACCATTTCTAGTCTGAAACAAACCACTTCTTGAGTTTACGTTCCCTTTGGGATTGATGCTCTCAAATAGCTGCCCCTCTTTGCATGACGGGTAGGAAGGCGGGTCAGGCTCCAGATGCCAAGCGTTCCTTTCCACCCAGGCACGTCTGCCGGAATTAACAGCACTTTCACACTCGGCTGCATTTGCTGCTTTGTTAAGCGTGCATGAAGAACGAGGACCCGATCCAGCAAGGGGGCGCTTTAGAAGTCACCCGTTGGAGAAAAGAGCGAGTTTCTGCCTAATCTGGCTTTCCCCTTCAGACGGAGCTCCAGACTTCGTCCTTGAGAACAATAACAGGGCGCTTGGCACAATTTCCAGAGGAGGGGGAGGAAAAACGCTGACCTGTTGCAGCAAAGAGCCCAGGGGCGTCTTGAAACACGGCCATATTTATTAGGGTACCGGGCAATCTGTCCCGGCTTGCATTGCCTAGCAACCCGCCCATGAGCCCTCAACAACCCAGCGCACCCCTAAACCTCATGAAATCTATGCTGACCCATTAGACCAGGAGTGGAAAAGCCTTTTGGCTCCTGCCTCATGGGCCAACCTTGGCAGGTGAGCAGGACCAGGGCCAGATTTAGGTTTGATGAGGCCCTCAGCTCCTGAAGGTAACGGGGCGGTTTGTCAGCAACAAATTGTCACTGTTTTTTGTGTTGAATATATTGTGTAGCAACATGATAATTTATGGACCTCATAGGTATCTCAAGCCATTTGCACACGTTGCCATGCAACCAGTCAGTGCAGAATGTCGGCACCCTATATATAGAAAGAGGCAAACCAGTGATATTTTAGGGAGCAGGCGGGGCCCATGACTTACATCCTAGGAGCCTACAAAACACTGGTGCTGTATGTGGGTTTTATTTTATTTGTGTTTTATATTTTGGAAATGTACATCCAGGGTTTTTTTTCCTTTGATTTTTTTGGGGGCCCCCAAGAGAGTGGGGTCCTAAGCTAGAGCTTGTTTAGCGTATACTTAAATCCGGCACTGAGCAGGATGGGGCCCCCTGTCAAATCAGTAGCTGGGTTGCCTCAGCCACCTGTCCAAATCCCAGCATCAGGGGTGGAAAGGGGGCACGCGGGAAGGGTATCAACACATAGCCCATGCTGGTCCTTTCCGCCTTCTGCAATGCCCCACCCGCTTTCCCTTTCACCCCCCCTCTTGCCCAAGCCCCAAGGCCGCCTACTCCTCACCGAGTCTCCCACCTTACGAGGAGGAGACAACCCAGCCCCAGAGGTGCTGCAGAGAAACACGCCCCACAGGCCAGGGCCCCTTCTGTCCTCCTCTGCTGGCACCTCCATCCTCCTCCTCCTCCTCTCGCTCACGGAGCTCTGAGGGTCCGCAGACGACAGTTTGGGAAGCCCTGATCTCGATAATCCTACTCAGATCTCAGAGGCACTGAATCCCTCCAGACAAAACGTACACTGTATGTGTGCATGTGTGAAATTTGGGGGTTTCAGTGGATAGTGGCGTTGAATTGCTCCAATGATATTGCCCAGAGGGCTCACCTTGTGAAATGAATCTGCAGCTTGTTGCAGGAATTTATGTATAGGTTGGGGGGGAGGGTGTTGCCCCTCCAGCAGATATCATGCCCATGCAGCCCACTACCAAAATCAGCACAATCACTTTCGTGATTTGTCCCCACAAAACACTTCGTCACAGTTTCTTCCTATCTATTCAAAGGGCCTATGCTGCACGATACCAAATGTAAGAATTGACTGATAAATGTATCTATGTACTGGCTCACTGGGAGAACTTCAGAAATTCATAGAGACATGTGAGCTCAGCTACTCAGCAGCCCCTGTGCCCTGGCATCCTGATACCTGAGTGCCAGACAGGTAGCCATTCCAGAAATAACAAACCCAGATGAAGGCAAAAGGGTGTGATTAACTTGGCTGGGAAACAGGGAAATGTCTCTTTTGTTACACTTGATGGGTGTTTGGTGGAGGGCAAGGAGAACCATGGGGCAGGGTCCAGGATGCTCAGATTACTGCCACCAGACCTCCCCTTTCATGATGTAACCATGCTGTATTAGTGATGTAGTTTTGGGGGGGTGTAACATGGGGATAAGCAACTAATAAAAGTTAGGGTTCTCTTTTGTTTGGGACTTCCATCTTGTTCCACCTTGAGGCAGGTGGGAGTCATGTCACAACAGTCTTCAATAAAGACCAAGCCTACTGGCTGCTGTTTTGCTCTGGTATTCCTGGCTGGTGTCCTTGTTTTTTGTCCAAGGGAGCCCTCAGATTTCTCCGTTAACAAGCTTACCATATTTTTCTGTGTATAGGACGAGGTTTTTTAAAAAAAAAAAATGTAAAAAATTGGGGGTCGTCTTATACACGGGTCATACTTGGAGGGGGAGACAGGCGATTGTTGGCAGCCGTGAGTCAGAGATATACAGTGATGGGTGCATGCCACAAGGACTGGTTGGGATTGGCTGTTGTTGCGGAGGCAATTTGTGGCTTCTGGATGTGATTGGGCAGATGATTGGTGGCTTCTGCGAGGCGTGTGCTCGTCAGCTGCGGGTGGTCCCGCCCCCCCCCCCCAATAAAGCTTAACAACTCTGGGCAATCTCCCCCCACTTTCTTAATTTTGAGTCTCCCCAAATAGGGGTCGTGTTATACACCGGGGGGGGGGGTTATACACAGAAAAATACGGTACCTTAAAATTCGCCGCCTGTTAATGCCACTATATGCAGCGACAAACGGTGCTTTTCCCCGCCAGTCTGGAAGGATGTTGCATAGCACACAAAACAGATTTAAAACAACACCATTATCTGTGTTTATTTGCTGAGATGCCTTGTTTGGGGGAGGGGGGCAGACAATGTGACCCAGTAGAGTCAGAGTACAGCGATGCCACTCATCTTTCTGAAGATTTTCTTAATTTATGCAGGTCCTACTGCTCTTCAGCGTATAGCCTGGCAGTTGCTAGGCAACCGGAAAAGAAATAGTGTGCATGCTTTCTATGATTGTTAGATCTCTTATTTCTTTATTTATGTTCAAAAGGTGCATATGGAACTGGAAATTGAGATTGAAAACCAGGATAGCATATTCACAAGTAATCGTTTGCTTTATTTTAGCATAACCTCAGTTGCAACCGGTGGAAGCTTTCTGTTAGCAAATAAATGCTTTTTGGCTTTGTGTTCTTGGTTGTTGTTTTAAGCCATATTCACTGACAAATGCACAAAGGGGACTAAGAAATCAAATCCTTCTGTGAAAAAGTAGCCAGGTATTTGGGTTTAAAAGAAAAGAAAAAGAAGGTAAAATTCAGTCCTGTGCTGCTGTTCTAGGAATGTGTGCAACGTAGTCTGTTCTGCAATTTGCGTATATTTCCAGAATATCCCTCGCTGGTACATCTTTTATATTATTCTATATGACTGCCCTTGTACTTTGATTCCTCACAGCACAGGATTTTATTAATGCTCCATTTCTTGAGCTGGAACAAATTCTTAGGTGAAAAGCAAAACCATCTTCCTTTTTTCCTTCTCAAACATGCTGGTCACTGCCATTTCTTGTCACAGCTAAGTAATAACGTTTTCTATTATTTTTGTCCTTTTTAACAGCTCAGGACGACAGTTAAGTGAAGTCTTTATTCAGCTGCCTTCCAGGAAAGAATACCCAGAATACTATGAATTAATTAGAAAGCCAGTGGATTTCAAAAAAATTAAGGTGAGCCTGATTTCTGCTAAACGCGAATGCAGCTTCCTTCCTTTTTTACACATATTTTTAATTAATTTTTTCCAAATGTTTTCACGGTAACCTTCAAATCAGAGACATTGTTTCATGAGTTGACTCCCTCACCTCCACAGTGTTTTTGACTCAAACCCTTTCTACCGCATTATACCTATCACACAAAAATTCTCTATTCCAGTTATTTTGTCATTTTTCCTTCCGCTGCTTTTACCTCAAATCCTTCCCGCCATTTCATTTGACCTTGAATGCAGCTTTCCAGCATCGGGCCAAGTTATCATGACTTGGCTTTTGCACTTGTGCACAAATAGCAGAAATTAAATACTCCTTGTTGTTATTCTTCCATGTCTGTGATGTACCTGTGGAATTGCTTTCTGTTCTCACAGTGGCCAGCCAGATTATTATTAGTAGTAGTAGTAGAAGTAGTAGTAGTACCCCACCCATCTGGCTGGGTTTCCCCAGCCACTCTGGGTGGCTTCCAGCACGTATAAAAACATAGTAAAACATTAAACATTGAAAGCTTCCCGATACAGGGCTGCCTTCCAATGTCTTCCAGAAGTTGTGTACAGTGGTGCCCCGCAAGACGAAAAACCCGCTAGACGAAAGGGTTTTCCGTTTTTGAGTTGCTTCGCAAGACGAATTTCCCTATGGGCTAGCTTCGCAAGACGAAAACGTCTTGCGAGTCTTGCGATTTTTTTCCGCTCCCCCCCCCTTTTTCTAAGCCGCTAATAGCCTTTTAGCCGCTAAGCCTTTAATAGCCGCTAAACTGCTAATAGCGCTATGCTGCTAATAGGGTTGCTTCGCAACACAAAAAAACCGCTAGACGAAGAGACTCGCGGAACGGATTATTTTCGTCTTGCGAGGCACCACTGTAGTTCTTCATCCCCTTGGCATCTGAACAGAGGGGGGCCTGTGGGAAAGCTGAGTGCCAGCCCCCTCTCCAGCGCCTGGTGTGCATTGCAGTCCCTGCGCATGGAGGCAGAGCATAACCTCCGCCATGTCTAGCTGCCATTGATAAACCAGCAGGACTATCCCATCCCCAAGTAACCGGCGTGAAGCCAGGTTAGGCTGGTTAAAGGATGCCAGATCAAACTCTCTTCTGGAGCAGGGCTGCTAAACCCAGCAGAGGAGAAGCGGCCTCAGTCCAGTATACTTGAAGGAGCGTCTCCACCTACATCGTTCTGCCCGGACACTGAGGTCCAGCGCCAAGGGCCTTCTCGGTAGTGGTGCCCGCCCTGTGGAACACCCTCCCACCAGATGTCAAAGAGAAAAATAACTGCCAAACTTTTAGAAGACATCTAAAGGCAGCCCTGTTTAGGGAAGCTTTTAATGTTTAATAGGTTATTGTATTTTAGCGTTTTGTTGGAAGCCGCCCAGAGTGGCGGGGGGGACCCAGCCAGGTGGGTGGGATATAAATATTATTATTATTATTATTATTATTATTATTATTATTATATTTTATCTGAAAACGCTTGCTTTGTTTGTGCTATCCGATTAATCTACGCCAGAAGGATAACAACACTGAGAACGTTGCGTACATGAATCTGTTGTGTTCATGAGTGCAGCAGGCTTGTTTAACCAGCTATCCTGTTCTTTCTCTCCCCCTTTCAATCTCTTTCGATTGGGTTTTTAGGAAAGAATTCGTAACCATAAATATCGGAGTGTTAGCGACCTGGAGAAGGACGTCATGTTGTTGTGTCACAACGCTCAGACCTTCAACTTGGAAGGATCACAGGTCGGGTTCAAATTATTTGCTTAGCAGAACTGTGGTGTTGGTGTACACATTTGCATTTGTGAACATGTTATGTAAGTCAGTAAGAAGCCTGGGGGCTGTCTAAACTTGGGGTGGCGTTAACATTTCCCCAGTTGTATAAAACAACCTTCAGTTCCGTATTTTCTGTTTCAGCTTGCTTTTAGTCTTCAGAGTTTGTTCTATAGCAGGAAGTTCTTCTCCTGCAACTACAGTATACTTGAAACATCTCGGTTGGAGAAATAAGTCTACATTTACCACCCTTGGTATCAACTAGTTGGTAGTTTTCCGTGGTGGTGGTGTTATTTTTAAAAATCTTCTGAAGAACTCAACATTTTCCTTGGAAGTTGGGTAATAAAATTGGCACTTGCTGAAGTAAATATAGACTGTATCTCCATTTTGCTTATGAGTGGATTGGTGGCTTGTCAATCTTTATCTTGCAACTCATCATCCCTGATGGATCATTGGAGGAATCTATTTGTTGGCTAAGAGGTGCAGTCTTCACCAGTCTTGACCATGGCTAATACCAGGCATAGGCAAACTCTGCCTTCCATATGTTTTGGGACTACAACTCCCATCATCCCTAGCTACCAAGACCAGTGGTCAGGGGTAATGGGAGTTGTAGTCCCAAAACATCTGGAGGGCCGAGTTTGCCTATGCCTGGCTAATACAAACTAAGGGTCCCTATGAAAAACTCCATCATGCAGGAACCTAGTTGGCGTTAACCGTAGCTAAGATCATTGAAGCCATGACCATTAACCGCAGTTTAAGCTGTTGGGGAAAGGTCAGATTCAATTTGCAAGAGGAGATGAGATGGGAAGGGAAGGATGGGTGATCTTGTTCAGCCTGTTCATAATCTGTGAACCATGGATAAAGATTGCAAGAACCTTCACTGTAACAGGTCCTATATCTATCCCAGAATTCTATTATTAGCTAACACGAACTCTTTTGTTCTTTCTGCTGATAATTAGCATCGGAAGAGTGCTTTTGTTTTAACCTGGATATATTGTTAGACTATAATCTAAATCTTAATTAGAGCCTTCCATTGAAGACTCTTGAGATCATTAGTAATAAAACATTAAATAATTCAAACATAAGCAACTAAGTTTGTTCTGGGTATAAGATTTCGTGTGCATGCACACTTCTTCAGATTAAGATTCTAGTCTAACATCATGAAAGCTTATACCAGAACAAACTTAGTTGGTCACTAAGGTCTATTGGACAATTTTTTATATATATTCCGTCTGCAGCAGACCAACACAGCTACCTACCTGCATTCAAACATAAGTGTAGGTGGTGCTTAGAAATGTGAAAATATAATATGGAGCTTCATTTTGTTTCAGGCTGCCACCAAAAGGCTTTTTTTTAACCCTCATTTAGTGCATGAAAAATTAACATTGGCATTTCCTGTAAAATTAATGCAACAAGGCTTGTGACTTGTAATGGGGGAGAGAAGCCTTGCTCTCTCTGGGTTTGCATAGGAAATAGCGCTCCACGCTGTGAATCTTTGATGAAGCACAGCTTGCCGGCCTGACGCAGCCCTGCTTTCCTGCCACAGATCTATGAGGACTCCATTGTTCTGCAGTCGGTGTTCAAAAGTGCGCGGCAGAAGATTGCCAAAGAAGAGGAGAGCGAGGACGAAAGCAACGAGGAAGAAGAAGACGAGGAAGACGAGTCGGAATCTGAATGTGAGCCCCTCACTTCATTGCTTCCCCCCCCCTTAAAAAATGTTTAGGGGTACTCTCGTTTTGACTCGAGAAAACCACCATATTATAGTTCAAATCAGAGGAAATGAATACAGTAAATGGACAAAAGTACAAACAGCATGCGTGGCCCATATTGAAATAGTGCCCCTCCATGAGACCAAGCTTTCATCAGTAAAACACCACACATCCACATTCCACACTGCTTCACACATTAAACGCTCACTTCTGTCTGAGACTTGGGGAAACACCGGGAAAGGAAAGGAAGCCGCCGTCGGGGGTAGCAATGGAACCGACGGTTCACCCTGCTAGAGAAGAAACTAACAATTTTTTTAAAAACAGTTTCTTCTTCCGGTAGATTTACAAACTGTTTAGGGGTATGTGTACCCCTGCGTCCCGTCCCCCCAGAAAAAAAGCACTGTTCTAAAATAGGAAATTTCCTTATATGAAATTTACATTCAGATTATTTCTTTGAAACTCTTACGTTGTAGAATCAGGAATGCTGATAAGGTCCTTTTCAGGAGTGTGTGTGTGTGTGTGTGTGTGAGAGAGAGAGAGAGAGAGAATGAGTGATTTGTGTGAGTTTGTTTGTTTGTTTGTTTTATATATGGTTTAAATTTATAGCCCACTGTTCCTTCCAGAGGAATCCAGGGGAGTCAGTGGCTGAGAAACATTAAACACTGGGCTTGACCCACATTTAGTCACACTTGAGACTAGATTCATTCACATCCCATAGTGTGTAGAACTGCAATGACGGACGTAAGTCCCGTCTATGTCTCCGGCTCTGCTGTAAGCAGGACTAAATCTGCGTCCGGTCTGTTAATTTTGGCCGCTAAGTTCCTTCCGTGGGCTTTTTGGGGTTTTTTGCAGCCAAATCTGTGAAAGTAAAAATCAAACTAAACAAAAAGGAGGATAAAAACAGGGAGAAAGGAAAAGGCAAGAAGCGGCAAAGTCGAGTCAAAGCCAAACCGGTTGTGAGCGACGATGACAGCGATGAGGATCAAGATGAAAATGTGAGTGTTGCTTGCAAGAGCAGTAAATGCATTCCCCCCCCCCCCCATCCCTGTGCCTGTATCTGCAGTCATCACGACTGCGATTCACCTTTGGAGGTTGAACAGTCCAGCAGAGCGTTTTCTAGCAGGGGGCGCTGCAGGTATTTGGGGCTCCCCTGTCCCCGAGCAGGAGCCCTGATGGGAGCTGTCATCCAAAACCAGTCGGGGGGAGGGGGCAAGGGGGCCAATTTTGGGGGGCTCAGGATGCATGGAAGGTTTGAGAGCATTGCATAGTATCCCACCACCTCTCCATTAAGATGCTCAACACTTGGACTCAATGCCCAGGATCGAAGGAGCTGGGAAGCTTCTTCTGAGCTCAAGGGAAGAGATTTGCATCAAGAAATAGGTGGCAAATTTCAGGGAAAGGGGGCCTTGAGCAGGTAGTTCATTGGAGCTCAGCCGGCCAAGTTAAAATTAAGTACTAGAATGGCAAACCAAGTTGATGGACTCTACCGAAATGGCCAAATTAACTGGGAAGCTCAGAAATCAAGAAGATGAGAACTTGAAAAAAGAATGGGGAAAGTTTACAATTTATTTACAAGACCATTGTAAGGAGGCTAAAACATTAGCAGGATTTCAACCACACTTGTAGAATAATGGGAAGGATAAATCTTGGATACTATTGATATGCAGTTGTGCATATTATCACTAGGACCCGTGGAAGGGATGGGGAAAGTCAGGAGATTCAGAGTAATCTTGATATTTCAGTCTTGAATTGTTTTTTGCTGTATGTTTATATTTTTAAAAATCAAATAAAAGTATTTTTTTAAAAAAATTAAGTACTAAGGCTTAACTCAGGCATAGGCAAACTTGGCCTTCCAGATGTTTTGAGACGACAAGTCCCATGATCCCGGACCAGTGGTCCTGTTAGCTAGGGATGATGGGAGTTGTAGTCCCAAAACATCTGGAGGGCCGAGTTTGCCTGTGCCTGGCTTAACTCTTGTATGGATAGCTGGAAAGACCCCTCTGTTGTGTGAAATATCCTGTGGTTTCTTGAAGAGCAGGGTCCCTTAATGGCAAATGGGGTTTTGCCAGGGGAGTTCTGCTGGCCGTTTGCAATATGCGTGGGCTTCAGAAGGAAAAGAAAGAAATTCTGCAGGTGCACAAAGGTTGCTCTTTGTTAATTTTGTTTTAAGGTAGCCTATAAAGGCCGGCTGTAGGGACACTGGTGGCGCTGTGGGTTAAACCACAGAGCCTAGGACTTGCCGATCAGAAGGTTGGCGGTTCAAATCCCCGTGACGGGGTGAGCTCCTATTGCTCGGTCCCTGCTCCTACCAACCTAGCAGTTAGAAAGCACGTCAAAGTGCAAGTAGATAAATAGGTACCGCTCCAGCAGGAAGGTAAGTGGCGTTTCCGTGTGCTGCTCTGGTTCGCCAGAAGCGGCTTAGTCATGCTGGCCACATGACCCGGAAGCTGTACGCCGGCTCCCTCGGCCAATAAAGCGAGATGAGCGCCGCAACCCCAGAGCTGGCCACGACGGGACCTAATGGTCAGGGGTCCCTTTACCTTTACCTATAAAGGCCAGCTAAGGCTGCGTAAGCCCCGCTAAACTCCTTGGGATTTGGTTCTGGGTGAGCATACTGCACATGCCGTCAGTCTTTTGGTATATTTATTTGGAAGTAAATCGTCGCGAAAGCCGTGAGACTTGCGAGATACACACGGCACAGCTGTGCCTGATAGCTCATAAACCTATTATAGAACATCTTGCGACAAATCCAGAGGCATGACTAAATTAACTGGATTGCCTTGCTATCTCTTGGTTGCACCTTGTTTCTTTATTATGGCCCAAACAGGGGTGTCAAAGTAACATTGTCTTTTTTGCAAGGCTTTCAGCAAACAAAACCTCTAACCTTCCCCCCTGCCTCTTCCATCCAGGACCAGTCGGAAGCCAGCGGAAGTGACGACGAGTGATTCACACGGTCCGATGTTCATAAAGGAGAACCGTTCTTCTCTTCCCTCATTCTGCACCCAGCGAATTCACTCTGCCAGATCGGCATCGGGGCGTTTCTGTATTTACATCATCTATAACTAGCTTTAGGATATTGCCAGACAAACGTTATGGTATCATGGTGTAAAAAACATAAAAATGGAAAAACATGTAACATACTGTGACCAAACGGGCCTCAAAGATTTAAAAAAAAAAAAAGCTTTTGATGGGGAAAAAAACATGGGTTGATAGTATATTTCTATGGGTTGGTTGGGTTTAACTTACTAATGGTTTGACATTCCTGGTTTCCATATTTGATTAGATGCTATCATCTGGCATCAGAAAGATTTGAAAACAATGTCTTTTGTAGCATTGCTAACCAGGAGAAGCCATTAAAAGCAACTGGTGATTTTATTTTTCATCAGGCAGTTTTCAAGGTTTTATTAGTTCTGTATTTGTTTCTTCACTGTGGTGCATATATACAATTTTCTTAAATGTACAGTAGCTAGCCTCTACCCAGTCCTGCCGCATTCATTGCTTCATTTGATTCTTGAAAAAGAAATGCTTTTCGAACTGTATACATGAAATTTATGTCTACTGTAAACTTTACTTTTCCTTTTATTTCTTCTCTTCTTTTTTTTTTCTTGATTACAAAAAAGTTGGATTTAAAATGCTATTGAATATTGCAATCTATATAGTATAATGAATGGCTTCTTTCATCAGATTACCTTTTGTGTTACCAATGTGGTTTGCCACCTTTCCCCCAAGTGTACTTAATCTTTGCTTTCTTTGCACAATGTCTTTGGTTGCAAGTCATAAGCCTGAGGCAAATAAAATTCCAGTAATTTTGAAGGGTCTGTGCCATCCGTGTTTTCCAAGCAGAATGACATTGCACCGTTGAGCTTCTTTCTCACTTCCTTTCAGTGTTCAAAATTCACCAGGTGCCAGGCGTGTTTTGCACCCGGCTCTCAGCCACTTGCGACCAAGTGAAGATGCCCGGGAGCCAGGATGACACCTGAAATCTCTCTTTTTTTTCCCCAAATTTTTTTATTGGTTTTCACAATATTATAAACAAACAAACACACACACAAGACAAGCAAACAAAACAAACATAAATCATAGCCTTATTAAAAATTACACTTATTAACTTTGTTAAGTGACTTCCTCACTTCCCCTTGGTTGAATTTCATTGCATGTCCTTTAAACGGTTTTCCAAATCCCAATTTTTATGAAATATAACTTAAAACATTAACATCCTTAAATCTTCACCTTATAGAATTAAACATATTAATTCATCACTTAACATAAATAAAATCCTAAGCCCATTAAGTATCTGCAAGCTATTTCCAGTTAGTTTAACGTAACAAATTTAACTAAATAATCATTAAATTCCACTCTTCCTGATACTCCTCCTCCTTCTGGTTGCGGACTCTTCCGGTTAGGTCGGCTAGCTCCGAAAAATCCATCATCTTCATCTGCCATTTTTCTATTGTTGGTAATTCTTGGGTTTTCCACTTTTTAGCTAACAAAATATGTGCAGCAATTGTGGCATACAAAAATAATTTAACATCTTTCTTGGGCAATTCCAAACCTGCTGTTTCAAGAAGAAAGGCCTCTGGTTATTTATAAATGTATATTTCAACATTTTTTTCAATTCATTATAAATCTTTTCCCAGAAGTCTTTCACCTTGGGACAGGTCCACCACATATGATAAAAGGTTCCTTCCTTTTCTGAAATCTCTGCCACCTGGAGGTCCATGCCTGGGGATCCTTGAATCTGGGCTGTTTCCACACACCAAGACCACATCCTGTAGAACTCTGTCCGTTCATATTTTAGCTACACAGTCCAAATGAATTTCAGGAGCCAGAATGCCTTTTCTGTGCAGCCTGAGCAGGAGCAGCAAACGACGTTATAGTGAATTGTTGTCTCTTGTCTTCACTTCCCCCACCCCAATGCCCTGCTCATAGTTGTGAATAATATTCCTACGTTATGAATGGTCCATGTCATCACTAAGAAAAAGAGGCAGGGACAGGCCAATAGATTACTTGGACAGTTCCTGGATCAAGACTTCTCTTTTTTAAAGGTCTCAAAGCTCTTAACCCAGCTCAAGGTTGTCCTCTGAACTAGCCAGATGTTTAATTGAGACTCAGTCACATTTGGGTTCAAGAGGGGCCGAAAAGAGAATCGTATATGGTTTTCTTTTCTTCTTCTTCTTTGGCGATCCCTCGTAGCCGAGTAAGATTGTCTTCCATCAATACAGTTTTAACAGTGAGTCCGTACTTGACTGTAGAGGCCAATTCTGGATCCACATGTCCTTCCACATTGGTTTCTGGGCAGGAGTTGATCACGGTGTGGATTTGACAAGCATGCCTTCCTCTTCGCCTGTTTCTCCCTTGCATCCTGAGTTCAAGTGTCTTCAAAGCCCATTACACCTTTGGGAAAGGCTGTTCTCCAACTGAAGCGCTCGCAGGCCAGTGTTTCCCAATTGTCTGTGTTCATACTACTTTTTTTTAGATTTGCCTTGAGACAGTCTTTAAACCTCTTTCGTTGACCACCAGCATTACACTTTCCATTTTTAAGTTTGGAATAGAGTAGTTGCTTTGGAAGACGAGCAACTTTTAGGGCCCTCTTGACCTCAAATGGTAACTAGATATTTGGACGACCATAATGAGCCATTTGGCGCCTAGCTTGTCTATCCAAGTTTCTCATTGTGTTTCCTTTTGTTCTCACTAGGGGGTCTTCCTGGAGTAAAAAGCTCCTACCACCCTGTTCTGGTGTGACTAAGGAGGCCTTAAGGGAGGGGTGGGAAGGTGGGTCAGGTGAGCAACTTGCCCCAAGAAAGGCTCCTCTTCAGCCTCTTCCTGCCATCTGCCTCTCCACAGTGAGGACTTCAGTCTTAGGCGGCCATCCCCCTGGCCAGTGTGGTGTAGTGGTTAAGAGCGGTAGTCTTGCAATCTGGGGAACTGGGTTCGCTTCCCCGCTCCTCCACATGAAGCTGCTGGGTGACCTTGGACTAGTCACACTTCTCTGAAGTCTTTCAGTCCCATTCACCTCATAGAGTGTTTGTTGTGGGGGAGGAAGGGAAAGAGAATGTTAGCCGCTTTGAGACTCCTTCGGGTAGTGATAAAGCAGGATATCAAATCCAAACTCTTCTTCTGGTACGTGGATAGGCGCTTCTGCACCCTCAGGTCTCCTGCCCGCTGCGCTCCCTGCCTACTTGGAGAAGTGAGGTAGGCTGAGAGGCACTTGGCTCCTTGGGCCCAGGGAAGGCTGGGCGGATCCTGGTGCCGTGGCATTTGGGCCAGAGTGTTCTGCCCACCAGCCTCAGATTTATTGTCACCCTGGTCACAATCATCAGGCTCCAGTAGTCAAAAGGGTACCAAAGAGGTTGATTCTGCCGCCTCCGACTGCGCCTTGATCACGGCTGGGTGCTACAGTCAGGATAGGTACCAAGATTACGTCATTCTATGATGCTTTGGCATTCTGTGTGATCTCCAGAGCCTTATCTATATCCCTCCCTTCTTGCGAAGGAACGTGAGGCAGCAAACAACTGTAATTTAAAAACACAATTAAAAATAAAGGCTGGTCCCAATCTCCAAGGGTGATGGCCCAGTAGCCATTGCAGATCTTGGAGCACATAGGTAAAGGTAAAAGGTAAAGGACCCCTGGATGGTTAAGCCCAGTCAAAGGCGACAGCGCTCATCTCACTTTCAGGTCGAGGGAGCTGCCGTTTATCCACAGACAGCTTTCCGGGTCATGTGGCCAGCAGGACTATACCAATTCTGGTGCACAGAGGACCGTGATGAGTGCCAGAGTGCATGGAAACACCGTTTACCTTCCCACCACAGTGGTACCTATTTATCTACTTGCACTGGTGTGCTTTCAAACTGCTAGGTTGGTAAGAGCTGGGACAGCAACGGCAGCTCACTCCATTGCACAGATTCGAACCGTCCACCTTCTGATCAAGCCCAAGAGGCTCTGTGATTTATTATTATTTTTTAAAGCGTTTATTAATTTTCCAATTAAAACATCTAATTAACATATCAAATCAAATCCAATGAAAATAAAAAAACTAAAATAAAAAAAGTCCAATTGTCTTCCAAATTGTAATAAATTTTGTTTTGGCTTCCCACGGTCTGAATTCCGAAGCTGCGGAGGCTCTGTGGTTTCGACCCCAGCGCCACCCATGTATGTAATATGTTGACAGACTCCCACTTCTTATGAGGAACGGCTAAGGGAGCTGGGCATGTTTATCCTGGAGAAGAGGAGGTTAAGGGGTGATATGATAGCCATGTTCAAATATACAAAAGGATGTCATATAGAGGAGGGAGAAAGGTTGTTTTCTGCTGCTCCAGAGAAGCGGACACGGAGCAATGGATCCAAACTACAAGAAAGAAGATTCCACCTAAACATTAGGAAGAACTTCCTGACAGTAAGAGCTGTTCAACAGTGGAATTTGCTGCCAAGGAGTGTGGTGGAGTCTCCTTCTTTGGAGGTCTTTAAGCAGAGGCTTGACAACCATATGTCAGGAGTGCTCTGATGGTGTTTCCTGCTTGGCAGGGGGTTGGACTCGATGGCCCTTGTGGTCTATTCCAACTCTATGATTCTATGATTCTGTTGGTCCTCCTGCTGCATTAGCTGCCATTTCTTTCCTCGGTGCAAGGGATGCCGCTCATGCAATGCCTTGAAGGAATCCAGTCTTGGAAGTTCCCAGTGCCTGAAGCACCATGGACCAGCCGTCCCAGTCAAGGATTGCTTGCAACTGTCTTAGCAGCCTGTCATGGACGATCCTGGTTCCCTGGGCCTCCAGTGTCCATGTTGAACGTTACTGCTAATAAAGCACTTTCAGTCTTTGCTCCAGCAGAATTGGTTGCCCATCGTCCTTGACCGTTGGCCACACTGGCAGAGGCTGAGGGAATAATAATAATAATTTATTATTTATACCCCGCCCATCTGGCTGAGTTTCCCCAGCCACTCTGGGCGGCTTCCAATCAAGTGTTAAAAACAATAGAGCATTAAATATTAAAAACTTCCTAAACAGGGCTGCCTTCAGATGTCTTTTAAAGATAGGATAGCTGCTTATTTCCTTCACATCTGAAGGGAGGGCGTTCCACAGGGAGGGCGTCACTACCGAGAAGGCCCTCTGCCTGGTTCCCTGTAACCTCACTTCTCGCAATGAGGGAACCGCCAGAGGGAAGCTGTCATCAACATCTGAAGAACACAAGGTTGGGGAAAGCTGAGCCAGGATCTTGCCGATGCCATCCCAAGCCTTGCACACACCTTTCTCTAATGACTTCCATGCTCAGATGCGCACATGAGGCAGGAATGTGTGCCAGTGAGATAGTGTATTTTGTTGTTGTTTAGTCGTTTAGTCGTGTCTGACTCTTCGTGACCCCATGGACCAGAGCACGCCAGGCACTCCTGTCTTCCACTGCCTCCTGCAGTTTAGTCAAACTCATGTTTGTATCTTTGAGAACACTGTCCAACCATCTCATCCTCTGTCGTCCCCTTCTCTGTGTGCCCTCCATCTTTCCCAATATCAGGGTCTTTTCCAGGGAGTCTTCTCTTCTCATGAGGTGGCCAAAGTCTTGGAGCCTCAGCTTCAGGATCTGTCCTTCCAGTGAACACTCAGGGCTGATTTCCTTAAGAATGGATAGGTTTGATCTTCTTGCAATCCATGGACTCTCAAGAGTCTCCTCCAGACCAGAATTCAAAAGCATCCATTCTTCGGCGATCAGCCTTCTTTATGGTCCAGCTCTCACTTCCATACATCACGACTGGGAAAACCATAGCTTTAACTATACGGACCTTTGTTGGCAAGGCGATGTCTCTGCTTTTTAAGATGATGTCTACACAAGAACAAAATGTGCATGGGTCCAATTAGCATATTTTTCTATAAAAAAAGAGGATGCATAGGGATTAAGTATTACATTTGCAAATATTCATTTCCAGCAGAAATGGGGGTGGCGTGAAGATGAGGCGCATAACCCAAAATAAGCTCTAACTGAACATAATGTAACAACTTCCCTTTGGCTTCCGCGTCAACTTCACAGAAACTTTGCTATGGCCATGCAGCTGTTTTATTTGGTTGTTTCCTTAACATTTCATACATGTGGTTCCTCGGCAGTCACCCATTCTGGCCCCGATCCACCCCAGACCTGATTGGCTTCCACAAAGTGGGAGCCTCATCGGCCTTCAAGAGCGCACACCCCTTTCTTGTGCAGGATCTCCACAGGGCACACGCAAAGCATTAAGATTCTTTCGAAGGCTACTACGAAATATTGTTTGAAAATTCTGCTTTGGGAAATCACAGGGGAGGATTTGCATAGACGCCTCGTCGGTGTGAAGCGGCACGTAAAACTTGAAACCAAGCGACTTGGCCTTGACGATAAGGGAGATAAGCAAAGACTGTCGGGAGTTTTGCTTGATGTTTCCGTTCTTGAGAAAGACACAGGGCTGCACTTGGATCACATGAACAACCCTTTTAAAAAAATAATACGTAACCACATTAGCCTTCCTACCACCCACGCAGATGCTCTTCAAACTGATGCAAATCCATTTGCTTCCACTAAAATGCGACAAGCAGCTGAAACAGAGGTCTCTGTGTCATGAACTGTGTTGCACCAATGTATGGCACCGCAGCTATTTATATATGTGTGCGTGTGGTTTAATTGAAATCTGCTTGAATGCTAAACCTCCTGTTAGTCTCTCCTTTCTTCCCTTTTTATTATTATCCTTTATTAAATTTATATTCCGCCCTTCCTCAAAAGAACCCAGCGCGGTTCGCAGAACAAAAGACAAGATAATACACATTTTTTTTAAGGTAATGTGAGAGGTGAAAAGGGAAAGGAAATAGACTTCTAATGGCTGGCCTCCTAAAATGGAAATCACTTCTGGGAATTGTGAACTGATAATCCTCTTGCCATCTCCACCTGGCCACCATTCATGGTTCCTGGCCCACCGAAAGCCTTAGCATTTTCTCTCTTTTACCCGCAGCCATAATAATAATAATAATAATAATAATAATAATAATAATAATAATAAATTTTATTTATACCCCTCCCTCTCCGGCCAGAGCCGGGCTCAGGGCGGCTAACACCAAGAAAATTTCAGTAAAAACATAAGAAAGAAAGAGAGAGAGAGAGAGAGAGAGAGAGAGAGAGAGAGAGAGAGAGAGAGAAAGAAAGAAAGAAAGAAAGAAAGAAAGAAAGAAAGAAAGAAAGAAAGAAAGAAAGAAAAGAAAAGAAAATTTAAAATACAGGTTAAAATGCAATTTAAAATGCAGCCTCATTTTAAAAGTCAAAACCATAAAGGGAGGATGCTTTGAAATAAAATATTATGAAAATGATATACAGGTGGTACATGACCCCAGTCAAGCTAGCAAAAATATATCATTTGCATGATAATAAATGTTGGAAGTGTAAGGAGACTGAAGGAACATTCTTTCACCTATGGTGGACCTGCCCGAGAGTGAAGGCCTTCTGGGAAATGATCTATAAAGAGTTAAAAAAGGTATTTAAGTATACCTTTCCTAAGAAACCAGAGGCCTTTCTTCTGGGTATTGTCGACCAGAAGGTGCTAAAGAAGGATAGAACCTTTTTTATGTATGCAACAACAGCAGCAAGAATACTCATCGCAAAGTATTGGAAGGCACAAGATCTGCCCACACTGGAAGAATGGCAAATGCAACTGACAGACTACATGGAGCTGGCCGAGATGACTGGCAGAATTCGAGACCTGGGAAAAGAGGAGGTGGAAGAGGACTGGAAGAAGTTTAAAGATTACCTACAAAGACTTTATAAATTGTTTGAATGTTAAGAAAGTGCTTGAAAGGAAGGAACTTGGCATCAGTAGCCTAGATGAGAAATGTATGAGAATAAGTTGAACTATAGGAATGAGATTTGAAGTAAGGTTATGCCTAAACTAAGTAGCTTAATATTTGAGGGAAACATTTAAAATTATAGGTATAACACATTAGAACTAGAACATAAGATTTGAAATAAGGTAATAAATTGCGGAATATAACTTTTGTCCGGAGAACGCAGGAAAGGGAGATGTGAGGAAGTCCAGAGGGTTATGAAAAAATGTATGAAAGGCTGTGATTTTCCATTATTTTTTCTGTATACTTTCTTTGTCTGTTATATGTTTGGTGACTTTCTTTTCTTAAAAAATGCAATAAAAATATTTTTTAAAAAAACCATAAAGGGAGGGAAACATAGACGTCAAGTCCCGCAGGGCCCTAGTCTCTTGTGACAGAGCGTTCCACCAAGTCAGGGCCAGTACTGAAAAGGCCCTGGCCCTAGTTGAGACCAATCTAACCACCTTGCAACCTGGGACCTCCAAAGTGTTGTCATTTGTGGACCTTAAGGTCCGCCGTGGGGCATACCATCCATGGTTCCTTGGTGCGTGTTTCCTGCTGTGGGATAATCCCAAGTCCTGCATTGCCAAGGATGATAGAGGGAGAGATGGCACTTGGCTCCCTACTCCGTCTTGGTTTCTGGTTTTGAAGCGCATCCTCCTTGCCCTGGAACATGCCCTCCATGCTCCTTCTCAGAGGGAGGCTCATTATACAGCCAAAATCTCCATTTTGTCTGTCGTTCTGGCTGGCTTTGCTTTTCCCTGCGTTCTACCTTGAATTCCAAGAAACCAATTCCCTATCCTCTTACTGTCTGGTCAACCCAAAGTGTCATTCCCGCAACATGTAAATAATAATAATAATAATAATAATAATAATAATAATAATAATAATAATAATTTATTATTTGTACGCCCCCTATCTGACTGAGTTCCCCCAGCCACTCTGGGTGGCTTCCCACAAATATCATTAAGCACAGTAAAACATCAAACGTTAAAAATTTGCCGATATAGGGTTGCCTTCAGATACCTTCTAAAAGGTTTATTTCCTTGACATCTGATGGTAGGGCGTTCCACAGGGAGGGCGCCACCACCGAGGAGGCCTTGCCTGGTTCCCTGTAACCTCAATTCTCTTGATGAGGAAGCCGTATGTGAAATAGCTGATCATTAGCACATCCTTCTAATAGTGCACTCCAGTGGTGAGTGCCAACAGGATTTGAGGAACCAGAATGGGGCAACTTGAGAAAAAGAGGAGGTTGCTGCTGACATGACTTGGTTAACCTGAGGTTGACCTCTCTTTATTAGTCTTAATATTCATAATAATAGCAGTAATATTAATGTTGTTGTTGTTAAACATGAGAAGGCAAAAAACAGTCCCATGAGGCTGAGGACTACAGATGCTCAGTAAATCAGTCATGAAACAAAACCAGGCTGAACAAGAGCACTACTGTGAAGTAGTGAGAAAATGCTGCAACATTTTGTTGAGGATCCCATTCATTTCACCACAACCTACCTCGCAGGCTTGTGAGAATAAATGGAGAGAGTTTATAGCAAAAAAAAGTCCCCTTTTTACATTTTCTCATTCATTTTGAGGTGTGGGGCGGATTTTTGTTGTGCAAATGTCCCAAATCGACTTGAATTGTGCCACTGGATTTTGCCATCGGTCTGAAAGCGCACTCTGTGCTTCCCAGACATAAACTGCTCTTTGTGTGTGGTTCTTGAACACCCCCTTTTGGCTTGGTCAACGTCCGAAGCTAGTTGTCGCTCGGACATTTGTGCCGTTCGCCTGGAACCTTGTCCACAAAATAAGGTCCTTTGCTAATAAGCTATGGATTTGCCAATTTACATTTTAAACATACATCAAAAGGAATCCTGGAGAGCTTTTTATTTTTAAATTTACTTTAAGCAACAAAGGAGCAGAGAAGACAAGGGAGATCAATACAGTGGTACCTTGGTTCCCAAACGCCTTGGTTCCCAAATGCCGAAAGCCTGGAAGTAAGAGTTCCATTTTCCGGAAGCCGGATGTCCGATGCGACTGTCGGCAATTGTTTCCGGGGCGCCTGCACCAATCAGAAGCTACAGCTTGGTTTTAGAACATTTCAGAAGTCAAACAGACTTCTGGAACGGATTAAGTTTGGCGCTTTTGTTTTTGCTATTTATTTTGCGTTTTTGTTTTTGAGGCTTTTTCAGTTCACTTGTTTTTGTGACTGTGTGGAACCCAGTTCAGCTACTGATTGCTTGTGTGACTGTGGAAATGGATAAAAGCCCCCCATCCAAACAATGATTATCATCAGTGCAGGGAAGATTTCTTTTAAAAAATTATCATCTACAATACTGTGTTATTTATTTTATAGTGCAGTACATTGTTTATTGCTTTCATTTTATGGATCAATGGTCTCATTAGATAGTAGAATTCATGTAAAACTGCTGTTTAAGGGGTTGTTTTTGAAAGTCTGGAACTGATTAATCCGTTTTGCATTCCTTTCTATGGGAAAGTGCGCCTTGGTTTTGGAACGCATTGGTTTTGGAACGGACTTCCGGAACAGATTAAGAACCAAGGTACCCAATACTAACCTGTTCCTAAGTTCACCCTAAGCCATGGAAGCGCAAGGGAGTTTCCTGTGACCTTCCAATATTGTGCAGGAAAGATCTGCACAAAGAAAACAGAAAAGGCCGCTGCAAACCAGCTCCTTGCTCACTTAATCTGCATTGCAATGCACCAGTTTTGTCTGAGAGATGGCTGATAAGCCTTGTATTAAAGAGAATCGACTAACTTTCCTTGACAGCTTTTGTCATCATCTTTCCATTAGGTGGAGTCAGAACCCTTTCTGGTCTCTCCTGTGTTAGGATCCTGGGAGTTGCTACTTGAAAAAGATCTGTTTCCTTCCCTTTAGCTTGCAGTCATATGCACACAAACCTGGACTTAAGTCCGATTCAACAAAACGAGACCCACCTTGTGCATAGACTGGCGCTGTTAAACAATTTCCTCCCTTTTCTCTCTGTTCAGTATCATTTTCTTTATCTTTTTCGTCATCTAAATGAATGAGCCAAGTTACAATTCTTATGGCCGTAAAGATAGAAAATAATCTCAAACACAGAATCTGGGATGGGAGAGAATGAGCTTTTTCACTGGTCAATAGAAAACAAGGCGCAGAGTGTCGTGCTCCTCCCAATTATTCGCAGAAGCCAATTACATTGTAAACGTAAGAAATGTGTGCAAACTGGCTTAATTTTCATAATCTAAACAGACTGCAAAATCCCGCTTTCCCTGCTGCAGAACTTTGTGCAGGCGTTTGAAATCTTCATTTAAAAAACGAAAAGTGCCAAGTGTGTACAATGTGGGCCACCCCCTGCAGGTGTCAGGCGTGCATTTCACAGTCGGCCTTATTAGTCATTCTGTCCTGATAGCACACCGTACACAATCTGGCGCCATTAAAATCCGTGGGAGCCATCGCACGGCTGGGAGGTATCCGACAAAAGTACTTCTGACTGCATAATGGAATCTCCCCCTTCCTTCTCCCTGGGCTCCCCACTTCCTCACCCCATCTGCTCCAGAGAGTTGTGGGACCCCCCAGAACAAATGGAGAGCCTGTGAGGGGAGAGGAGAGGGAGATGGTCCGTTGCTTAGCCAGAAGTCCTTACGCGGATGGAGGAATTTCATTGTATATCTATCTCCCTATGCCAGGGGTCAGCAAACTTTTTCAGCAGGGGGCCGGTCCACTGTCCCTCAAATCTTGTGGGGGGCTGGACTATATTGGGGCGGGGATGAGCGAATTCCTATGCCCCACAAATAACCCAGAGAGGCATTTTAAATAAAAGTACACATTCTACTCATGTAAAAACACGCTGATTCCCGGACCGTCCGCGGGCCAGATTTAGAAAGCGATTGGGCCACATCCAGCCCCCGGGCCTTAGGTTGCCTACCCCTGCCCTATGCCAGCGGTTCTCAACCTGTGGGTCCCCAGGTGTTGTTGGACTACAACTCCCATCATCCCTGAGCTCTGGCCTTGCTAGCTAGGGGTGATGGGAGTTGTAGTCCAACAACATCTGGGGACCCACAGGTTGAGAACCACTGCCCTATGCCTTTCCCTCGATACTGTGAAGCGGGGTCACCACCATGTTGGAAGACAGGTGAACTAATGCCAGTGTACTGGAAGAAGAAAAGATCACCAGTGTTGAAGCAATGATCTTCAACATCAACTATGCTGGACTGTTATGCGGGTGCCGGATGATCGTCTTCCAAAACAACTACTCTATTCCAAACTTAAAAATGGAAAGTGTAATGCTGGTGGTCCACAAAAGAGGTTTAAAGACTGTCTTAAGGCATATTTTTAAAAATGTAGTATAAACACCAAAAATTAGGAAACACTGGCCTGCGAGCGCTCCAGTTGGAGTACAGCCTTTACCAAAGGTGTCGTGGGCTTTGAAGACACTCAAACTCAGGACGCAAGGGAGAAACGTGCTAAGAGGAAGGTACACTTGGCAAATCCACACCATGTTCAATTCCCGTCCGGAAACCAATGTCCCCACTGTGGAAGGACATGTTGATCCAGAATTGGCCTCCACAGTCACTTACGGACTCATTGTTGAAACCGTGTTTATGGAAGACAATCTTGCTGGGCTATGAGTAATCACCAAAGAAGAAGGGACCACCATGCAAGGGAAGGGATGGCTTAACTCTCTGCCGCCCCCTGCCACAATCCTGACACATGGTCATGAGACACGAGTGGAAAGCTCTCTTTATCACCATGTCAGAACTGGCTGAACGTAGTCTCCATAATGTTACAGATCTGGGATAACAGAGTTTGGGGGTGTGAGGGCACCCAGAACTGCTAGAGTCGGTGAAGGTTAGAAATTAATAAATGGTCAGATTTAGGTGATATTTTGGAGGTGTTGTTGTTGTTTGTTGTTTAGTCATTTAGTCATGTCCGACTCTTTGTGACCCCATGGACCAGAGAACGCTAGGCACTTCTATCTTCCACTGCCTCCCGCAGTTTGGTCAAACTCATGCTGGTAGCTTTGCTAACACTGTCCAACCATCTGGTCCTCTGTCATCCCCTTCTCCTGGTGCCCTCAAACTTTCCCAACATCAGGGTCTTTTCCAGGGAGTCTTCTCTTATCAAGAGGTGGCCAAAGTACTGGAGCCTCAGCTTCACGATCTGTCCTTCCAGTGAGCACTCAGGGCTGATTTCCTTAAGAATGGATAGGTTTGATCTTCTTCCAGTCCATGGGACTCTCAAGAGTCTCCTCCAGCACCATAATTCAAAAGCATCAATTCTTCTGAAGGGAATATGCCAGACCAGTGAAAAGTACAGTTGAAGCTTCTTTTCCAGGTGGGGATACAAATGGTTAAGAATGACAAAGAAGGTGCTGGAAGCAAGTCCTAAACCCATCAATGGGAACCATTTGACCCCCAAGTATAGGGCGGTATATAAATTCAATAAATAATAATAATAATAACCAGGCAGAGGGTTGCCAAGGTGACAGCGGGGGCATGATGTCACACAGGAAAAATGTGTCCTTTTGAAATTTGGAGGTTGGAGAGGAAGGTGGGGGAATGGATGAGATGCTGTGAAGGCCAGAACTATTTTGTCAAGGGGGGGGGGGGAGGCACAGAGATGGCCAGGAAGCTGGGGGGGGGGGCTCCTCCTGAGATATAGGCACTGTGAAATCTCTCTCCACTGAAGGCTTCTGGTGTAATGATGTGTAATTGAACCCCATTTGAAAGACTCCCTAAGGAAAACAGACCCTGGTTGCGTGTCAAGACCCCTTGGGGGTTTCCTGCCCCGCTTGGCAGAGATTGGGTTGGGTGGCAATAGGAACACAGATCTGGAGAAGAAGGAGGTTTTTGTTAAACTGGAAATCAGCAGGCCGTGAATGAACGGACACGAAATAATTGAAGAGAAAGAAGAAGTGAGAATAGCAATTCATTTTCATGATGGATAATTCCTCTTAGGAATCTTTGTTGACGTATTTCTCAGTATCCCAAAGGGGTGTAGCGTTATTTCAAAGAGATAAAGGGTTCAAGAGTTCTCTCTTGATAATTCTGTTTGGGTCTCTAATTCTATTTTATTTATTTCACAATGTTCATATACCATTTGATGTTAATAAAACCACAAAGCGATCTCAATAAAACCTGACTAAATGACATCTTCCGCTGCATTCCCTGACAGCTTCTTTCTCTCAAGTAAGGTATATTATCCCAGCAGAATAAAAAAAAGAAAAATCTGTTTCCCCTCAGTGGGATGTGATGCAGCGTACAATATATTTGCATCCCAGGGAACTCTGATACATAAAATATATGCAGGTGTCAAATGCTTCATTCAGTTGGTTCTGGGTTTAATTGAGAACCCCATTTCTGTTTTTATGTACTATATCAATTTTCATTTATTCAAAATTTCTACAGGCTAAAGCACCTGTTCTAGTTTCATTCACTGCCCATTCCTATGCAAACTTTGTCCCTTGGCCATAGCGGGACACCCTCTCTTGTAAGTAGGTTTAGGATTGCAACTTTTCTTATTAATAACTCCTGTTGACGTTCATTGATGATCATATCCTAAAGGCCGAAACAGAAAAAATTCACGATGCAGGAACCAGTATGTTTTCTTCTGTGGGGCTAATAACAGCTTTCGATTGGGGAAAAGGTTAATGTCCCCTCTCAGTATCACCTCACTGATCTAGCCTGGAAGGAGGACTGCAGCTATTTTGAACCTAAAATACTATTTCCAACCACCTCAAACTCCGCCAAGTGGTGCATGAGATTCCTGGGGTGTTGATTTGTGTTTCCTTTGGAAAATTCAGGCACAGTGGTTTATTTGTGCATACAGTGACACCTTGGTTTACGAACTTAATCCGTTCCAGAAGTGCATTCTTAAACCAAAGCGTTCTTAAACCAAGGCATGCTTTCCCATAGCAGCGGGGGCCTCAATTTACAAATGGAACACACTCAACAGGAAGTGGAACATGTTCTGCTTCCAAGGCAAAGTTCACAAACTGAAACACCTACTTCTGGGTTGGTAGTGTTCTTAATCCAAGTTGTTCATAAACTAAGCTGTTCTTAAACCAAGGTACCACTGTATTTACAGCCTGACACTGACAGTGGAGGGCATGAAGAACATTACACCTCGAAAACATCTCTTGTTGCTTCTCCCATAATTTCTTGGGTCCGGAGCAGAAGCCAGCCTTGCTTCCTGGTCTCTCGGTGCAGACGATCCCAGCCAGGGGGCATGGTTGCTTCCCGCTTCACCTGTGGGAAGAGCCTGAGATTCTGACTCTCTGAGTTGTGAGTTCAAGTCCCACATTGGGCAAAAGATTCCTGCATTGCAGGGAGTTTGACTAAATGACCCTCAAGGTTCCTTCCAATTCTACGATTCTTTGATTCTGTGACCCCTTGCCAAACGCAACCCAAGCCTCATGTGAAAATGACACCCCCCATGGAGACATTACACCCCCTGTGACCCTCCCCCTTTCAACTCTGATATTGTCCTCTGCTCACTAACCCATAGCTGGGTTGCGGGGCTCCATCCCCTTCTTGACTGAGACTGAATTGTTTTTGTTCTCTGATGTCACCTCTCTCAACTCCTGAGGAAGCTGGCTGGACTTATTTTTCATGCCTTGCTAAATCCGTCGGCCAAACCTCACACTTTCAGAAATTATGGGGAGAACTTGGCGCCCGAGAATATTGAGGCCTCCTTGTCCTCTGCGAACCCACAGCAACACCAGTGCCAGAAGATGTGCATTCAGATAGAATTGCAGCTCTGAATCTGTCCATCTCTCATCTTAATCTGGGATTGTGAACCACCTGGACCTTCATTACTTCCCTCTCACCCCTGCAGCATCCTCCTGCTAGCCCACATTTTCTCCTCCCTAAATTTGGAGATGCCCTAGGCCAGTGGTTATCAACCTGTGGGTCCCCAGATGTTGTTGGACTACAACTCCCATCATCCCTGAGCTCTGGCCTTGCTAGCTAGGGGTGATGGGAGTTGTAGTTCAACAACATCTGGGCACCCACCCACAGGTTGAGAAAGGCTGCCCTAGGCTCTCAAAATCCCAATCGGAGAGCTCCATTGACTGCACAGGGAATCTCTGGCTGTATGGAAGGCCTCTCGCAAGGCTTGTCTGCTTGGCACCAGTGCTGTCTTACCCATAGGCGCTAGGGGTGCAGGGCACCTGGGCGCCAGGCTCTCAGGGGCGCCAAGCCGAGAGTCTGGGGCCTGAGAGTTGAGTCCGGGGAAGAGCCCGCCCATCGGTCGGAGCGCTGCGGTGGGCTCTTCTGCTGCAAGCAGCTTTGCGCCATGAATTTGGGGGCAACCGAGCCAGTGAGACGCTGAGGTGGCTAGCCAGCTCCACCCTCCTGTGCACCTGGGAGTGGGCAACCTGGGGGGGGGCTCCAGGTGGATCTTTGCACCCCGGCGCCACATTTGCTTAAGACTGCCCTGCTTGGCATATTAGTGACCACACACAGTGCGGTCCGGATGCCTTGGCTATTAATCATGCCGGTCTCCCCCCCCCCTTTTAATTTTGCCCCAAATGTTTTCTGCACTCTTGCAAGGCTCTAATATGGATGGTAAAAAGGGATGCGGATGGCGCTGTGGGTTAAACCACAGAGCCTAGGACTTGCCGATCAGAAGGTCGGCAGTTCGAATCCCCGCGACGGGGTTAGCTCCCGTTGCTCGGTCCCTGCTCCTGCCAACCTAGCAGTTCGAAAGCACATCAAAGTGCAAGTAGATAAATAGGTACCACTCCGGCGGGAAGGTAAACGGTGTTTCCGTGCGCTGCTCTGGTTCGCCAGAAGCGGCTTAGTCATGCTGGCCACATGACCCGGAAGCTATACGCCAGCTCCCTCGGCCAATAAAGCGAGATGAGTGCCACAACCCCAGAGTCATCCATTAAAAAACTTGAAAGATAGCTGCGCCATAAGGTAAAGGTAAAAGGCCCCCTGACCGTTAGGTTCAGTCGTGGATGACTCTGGGGTTACCTTTTAATATGGATAGTAGAGTTTTTGCTACATATGGGTCCGCCATCTGATAGCGTGACTGGTATATCGGATGCAGTGCCATCATTCTGTTCCATTCTGACCCTTTGCCCTTCTCTTGGTTCCCTTCTCATGTCTGTTCCTTCTTGATGTTTCGGCTTCTTTCCCGGCCTCCCCTCCCCTCCTTAGGCAACGCGGTCCTTTTCTCTGTCCTCCTGACTCAACAGAAAATGTTCGTGGGCAACGAGGCCGCAGTTCAAGAGGGCAGGTGAGCCCACAGACTTCGGGAAATCCTTTGCTGCTCTGGAGCTCAGCTGAGCCTGACCCCGAGGTCAACAGCAGACCTACAAGAAATGAAATGAAGAGACCGATAATGAAATGAAGGAAAAATCTGGAGGCTATGGAAAATGACTGGGGCGGGCAGGCAAGGAGGGAGACTGGAGAGCAGAACCACATCAGAAGTGCTAGGAGCAAAAAGGGAGAGCAGCAAAACAACCCCTTCACAAGTGCTTTTGGGAAGGATTATTATTATTATTTAAAATGTCCTTGCAATTAGACTTTGCAGACCCTCCAAGTGTCCCTATTTCCCAGGGACAGTCCCAGATTTATAGAAGTTGTCCTGGTTTCTGATTTGATGCTGGAATGTCTCGCTTCTCCTTAGGACGTCCTTATTAACATCAGAGAAATGTTGGAGGGTATGGCGTTATGTGACCCCCAAGCCAAGGAGATAAGTAACTATACAACCTTTAGAAGACATATTGAAGACAGCCCTGTACAGAGAAGTTTTTTATTTTTAATTTTTAATGGTTTAATAGGTTTTTATATATGTTGGAAGTCACCCAGAGTACTTGGGCAACCCAGTTAGATGGGCGGGATATTATTATTATTATTATTATTATTATTATTATTATTATTATTATTAACTATTACACCCCTATTTTCCTTGGAGAAATGTTGGAGGGTATGGACTTTGTATTCCCAGCAAGAAATGCATGCTTCTGAGATCTGAGATCTAACCACATATAAAGGGACCCCTGTCCATTAGGTCCATTCGTGACCGACTGGGGTTGCGGCACTGATCTCGCTTTATTGGCTGAGGAAGCTGGCGTACAGCTTCCAGGTCATGTGGCCAGCATGACTAAGCCGCTTCTGGCGAGCCAGAGCAGCGCACGGAAATGCCATTTACCTTCCCACTGGGGCGGTACCTATTTATCTATTTGCACTTTGATGTGCCTTTGAACTGCTAGGTTGGCAGTTGCTGGGCCTGAGGAACAGGAGATCACCCTGTCATGGGGATTCAAACCGCTGACCTTCTGATCAGCAAGCCCTAGGCTCTGTGGTTTAACCCACAGCGCCACCCGCGTCCCTTTAACCACATATACATGCCATTTAAACTCTCGGGGGATTTCTCCCGTGTCTCTTTAGAACAGGGATAAGGAACCTTTTGCAATTCAGATGTTGCTGGGCTGCAGCTTTCATCCACTGACTGGGGCTGATGTGAACTGGAGTCCAGCAACGTTCAGAGAACCACAGGTTCCCTATCCCTGCTTTCAAATTCAAACCTCTTCCTAAGTCTCTCTTTAAATGCCTAGACTATTTGAGCGCTGGCACTGAAATACCCACCATACCTGCTGGCAGAGAACCAGTGGCGTTTGCAACACACCTTTGAATCTACTTGCATTTTATGTCTCTGTTTATGTCTCTTTGGAATGCATATTTGTGAGAGAGATACTGCCGAGCTGTTAGCTGAAGCCTGTACCAAAAGAGGCAACTAGAAGGACAGGGATGTTGGCCTCTCGTGTGGGGAGGGAAGCCAGAGACCGCCTTAGGACGGCTTCTTCTATTGCTCAAAGTGAACCAATTGCCCTTTGTTGTATCCATGAATCAGAACAGGGATTATCACCTTCCAGAAATCATTTTTAAATAGAACATAGCAAAGCCATTCTCTGAAAACTCTGTGGCTGCAGAGCATTGCTGCTGGCCTGAAAACAAACAGCTTGCTTTCTCCACCACAGGCAGCATGGGACTGTTATTTTGCAATAACTGCCTATGGTATTAACAGTATCTTCTAATTACATCAATTAACCATAAGAGCAGCACAGTGAAGTGAAACAGCAATTTAGCTTGTTTTGTTTCACAGCAATGAAGTATTGAAATTCAGCTGCTTTTTCCATTTGGAGAATGTAAGACCTTTGCTACTTCGTTTTGTTTTTTAAATACCAGTTTTTACCAATGACTGATTTAAGCTTATTAATTGCTTTTTCACTATTAAATGAATAACAAACCTTCTCTGTCCCTGCCAGGGCACTCTCCCATTGCTTTGCCCTGTATTATTCGGATCCCTCTGTTATCCCTCTACTGTGACCTGGAGCAGGGCTGTTGAGGTAGTGGCCCCCACATTTCAAAATGCCCTCCCTGGAAGCCTGCCAAGTTTCTCCCCTACAGAATCTTAGACAGTTAGAAACTAGTTCTTCTTCCACAATGAACATATTTATTCCACCAGTTAAAGCCAAGGCTTGTTTTACCATTATTATTATTTTCATGCTTATTGATTTCTATTTGGCAGCAAGTGATTGGTTTTAATAATTTTAAAGTCAGGGTTAGAGAATGGTTCGACCTGCTGATATTATTATCCTGTTACATTGCATTATGCTATAACTGGCCTGGCAGTAAGATGGGCCACGACTCTGGATTTGAGATCTTGAAGTTAATTATTTTGCTCACTTGGTTTAAAGTACCATAGCAGACACTGCTGTGACTGAGCTGAAGATGCACACAATGAATGGACAAATACAATGTTGCAAAGTACCGTATTTTTTGCACCATAACACTCACTTTTTTCCTCCTAGAAAGTAAGGGGGAATGTCTGTGAGTGTTATGGAGGGAATGCCTAAGGGTGGCATGCCTACGGATTTTCCTCCTCTAAAAACTACGTGCGTGTTATGGTCGGGTGCGTGTTATAGAGCGAAAAATACGGTATGTAGGGAACAATCCATCTCTCAGTTCCACCATACAACTAGCAATGCTTTTGGATTCCTGTAGCTGCTTCTCTGCTTTGTGTTTCCTGCGCGACTTAATTTCCTCCCAAGGGAATAGAAAGCTTTGAGGCTCCTTCGCTGGCTATGCAGTTTGACACCTTAAAAGGGACAGCAGAGTGCATTATACGCAGACATTTTACGTTGCCGTGAGCACAGTTTTTGTTTCAGCTAATTATTTGTTTGCTACAAGGGGCAATTGTAACAAAAAGGAAATTGTCTGCAGTCCTCTGGACGCTCCTCTGAGAGCTCCTCTTGGTGACTGGTCCTCTGTAGTCTCCAAAGCAGCATGACCATTGTCAGAAGAGAAATTGATGTAATTCTGAACAAAGAATTATAGCAATATATTTGGTCCCTGTCACATTTTATGGATTTCTCTGCCTTGCACCCTTCACCCGTCCCCCAATGGAGACTTTGCATGCTGCCTCGAGGCATTTGAAAGAAAGGAACGTACTTTCAATGGGCAAGCTTCCTTAATATTTTATCATGTTTGTTTGCAAAATAAATGAGGAAGATCTGTTCTGTGTAAGGTGGGAAAAGCCCTGGTCCTACCATGAAATATTTGTTTTGTTTGGATTTATGCTACTGGGATTTTATTTATTATTTATTATTTTATTTTATTTTGCTTCCCCACCCCCTGCATCGCCCCTTCCACCATTGTAATGTGACCATCAGAAGGGTTAGACACGGTTGAAACATGTTCCTTGTCCAAGAGCAATACAATCTGTATAATTTGCATATCATTCTAATGAAAATCCAAGCTACCTTTTAAACACCATTTTATGTTATTTTGTGTTTACAAATCCTGTCCATGTTTCTATAAATCCCATTGACTTCAGTGGGTTATTTGCTCTCCTTTTCTCTTTCCTCTCCTTCCCGCTTTTTGGATTCTATTTGTTCTAGATACTATTTTATTGTATTGTGAAAACTTTAATAAAAAACTTTGGGAGGGGGAGAAGAAAGTGGAGGAAATATAATATTCACTACAGTAAAGATACCCGAGGTAAAACTGATTTTAAAAAAAATGCAATATTAGCACAGCCATATGAAATATTCAAGCACTAATTTTGAAGACATGCATTCTCATTTAATTAGTTCCAAATCCAACTATATCAAGAAGAGAGAGCTTATCAGGACATTTACAAATATTTCCCAATGTCTGTCCCATATGCCAAGCATCAGTGCACTATCACCCTGTTTAGGGAAGTTTTTAATGTTTGATGTTTTATCATGTTTTTAATACAGTGGTACCTTGGTTTACAAACTTAATCCGTTATAAAAGTCCGTTCTTAAACAAAGTCTTAAACCAAGGCGCAGTTTCCCATAGAAAGTAATGCAAAATGGATTAATCCCTTCCAGATTAAAAACAGATTTTAAAAACAATCCCTAAATCAGCAATTTAACATGAATTTTGCTATCTAACAAGACCATTGATCCATAAAATGAAAGCAATAATCAATGTACAATTTTCTTTCTTTCATTTTCTTTCACACGCTGCAAGAAGCTGCCTCTGCTCTTTGAGTGTTTAATACGCTCAATTCGCACATGAACTCTCTTGGCCAGAATCTTGCCCTTACAGTAACTTTCTTGTTCACAATAATTCCCACAGCATGCTGGGTAATGCTGCTGAATGTTTCTCAACCTTGGGTCCCCAGATGTTTTTGGACTACAACTCCCATCATCCCTGACTAGCTAGCTAGGGATCATGGGAGTTGTAGGCCAAAAACATCTGGGGACCCAAGGTTGAGAAAGGCAGCTGTATACCCTTCCCTTATTGCCATGGTAACATTTGTGGCGCATGTTGTTGTTGTTGTCGTTTAGTCGTGTCCGACTCTTCATGACCCCCTGGACCAGAGCACGCCAGGCACTCCTGTCTTCCACTGCCTCCCGCAGTTTGGTCAAACTCATGCTGTCACCTTCGAGAACACTGTCCAACCATCTCGTTCTCTGTCGTCCCCTTCTCCTTGTGCCCTCCATCTTTCCCAACATCAGGGTCTTTTCCAGGGAGTCTTCTCTTCTCATGAGGTGGCCAAAGTCTCAGCTTCAGGATCTGTCCTTCCAGTGAGCACTCAGGGCTGATTTCCTTCAGAATGGATAGGTTTGATCTTCTTGCAGTCCATGGGACTCTCAAGAGTCTCCTCCAGCACCAGAATTCAAAAGCATGAATTCTTTGGCGATCAGCCTTCTTTATGGTCCAGCTCTCACTTCCATACATCACCACTGGGAAAACCATAGCTCTAACTATGCGGACCTTTGTTGGCAAGGTGATGTCTCTGCTTTTTAAGATGCTGTCTAGGTTTGTCATTGCTTTCCTCCCAAGAAGCAGGCGTCTTTTAATTTCGTGGCTGCTGTCACCATCTGCAGTGATCATGGAGCCCAAGAAAGTAAAATCTCTCACTGCCTCCATTTCTTCCCCTTCTATTTGTGGGGCAGGCCTTTCTGAATTGTGCCCATGCCCTTTATGTCAACAATATCACCCTTCTGATAGATGCACATGAAGGTAGCGAGAGGGACCACACCATGTTTGTGAAAGGGTCTTGGGAACATGTAACTTGTCCCCCTCCCTTTCCTCTTGGTGTTGGTCATCTTGATGGATTACTTACTGTAAGATGGTGTCCAAGGCCGGAGGGAGGGAGTGAATCATAGCATTGTTGACCATCTAGTCTAAGCCCCTGCAATGCAGGAATAGGCAGCTGTCCCAAATGGGGATTCGAACCTGAAACCTTGGCATTCATAGCACCCCACTCTCCCCAACTGAGCCACCTGAAGCCCCTCTTTTTGTCCCACTCCTGGGCACCTGTCTCCTTAGCCGCGTGGGACGCTCTTCTTTCCTCCCACCTGAGAGCAACACATGTGGATTAATCTTATTAAATACAGAGCTTGACCCACCCTGAGCTCTCAGGCTGGGCAATAATACAGGCAATTCAAGGTTAGAAATATGACTGTACACAATTTAAAAAGACCGCTTATCTGAAGGAAACAGAACACAAACATGACATTTTAATCCGGTCAAGGCTGTTCCCTTGCTGTCCGTCCCTCACTTTCTGGCCCCCAACAGCCGCTTCTAAGGCCAGGGAAAGGTTGCTTCCAGGTTGTAACGGAATCCTAATTAAAATGATAAACAGTCTTTAGCTGAGGAAGAATTCACCTGTGTGAACCGTCTCCCGTCGAAAAGGAAAACCCAAAGAGGCTGAATTTGGAGTCTACTGCTTTGAGAACAAAATGGATGGGAGAAGGATTAGAATAATTATAACATGCAGCAGCAATTGATAACTTGAGGAAAGCACGGGGGGAAGGGAAGTTGACCATCGAGGGATTAGTTTGTGAACTGTTAGATTAATTGTATTGTATTCTCTTTGGGAAATGTATAAATATTTTTTTGAAGGAATTTGGGGTCTACTGTTCCTCTTCTTCTGTGCCATTGTTATTCAGAAGACAGACCAACACGGGAGGCACAGAGCCACTCTACTGCAGAGCAGGGAGAAAATGTCTCAGATGTCTAATAGCTAACCCTGAAACCAGAAATTATTTTGCAGGCGCCGGTGCTGTTGCCATGGTTTCCAGGAGGCAGGAACTCCAAGGTCATTCCCTGGAAATCCTTGACGCCTGATGCCAGCCCAGAGATTTCCTCAGCCTTCTCCACATCCTCTTCCAATATCCAGCAATGGAGGCCATCACACAGCTCAGCTGCTGCTGTTGCCACCTGAGAGGAACACCTTGCATTCCTTACGCAGTCAAACAAATCGCAATATTAGGCAGAAACGGGCTGTCTCTGGAGTTTTTCCCAGCAGCCTGCCATGTCTGGCCACGTCTGCAGATGCTTTGGGAAAGCCAGAATCACGTCGGGTTTTCCTGGTGCCCCCTTCTGGGTAATTGTTATTAAATATACCAAGAAAAGAACACACCAAGAACTCTGGCCAATATAAATTTCAATAGTGGGAGTGGTCCCTACTCGCAAATCAATAGTCAATTGTAACAAAGACAGGGGCCTGTTTTGATGTATTCACCTTCATCAGCTAATTTTAAGGGGTCGTGTAAGTTTGAAGAATTTGTATAAATATATCCTGCTATTTTCTACATTTCTCAGAGATAACAACTACATGTGGGTAGATCGATGTGTATCTGGAGCAGAGAGAAAAAACACACAGAAAAGCTCAAGATACACGTTGATCTACCCAGCAGATCACAATACATAAAATACCACAAATCATACAAAACGATGTAAAGATCCACTTCATAAGATCCCCTTAATGTCCAAAGTGAGTGGTGATCTTCTTTGTGGTGGCCCCTCAACTTCCGTCTTCCCAGGGAGGCTCAACTTAGTGCCAAGCCTGATTCCCCCCCCCCCCCAGCACTGTTAAGACACTTTTAATGGCCCAGATCTTCCCGTGTGCTTTATCTGTATCTTCTTAGAATCATGGAATTGTAGAGTCAGAAGGGTCCCTGAGGATCATCTAGTCCAACCCCCTCCAATGCAGAAATATGAAGCTGTCACATATGGGAACCGAACCTGCAACCTTGGCGTTATCAGCACCATGCTCTAACCAACTGAGCTTTGAGATGAAGTATTTCTTCCATCACTCTCTCTACTTTTAATAGATTGATTATCATGTAAACATGCTATGAAAAATGCCCTGGGAGGGCTTGGCTTGAAAAGAGCTATAGAAATTATGTAAATACATGCATTGGCACACATAGCCCAGTGAGTTCAGGACTCACTGAAGGGAAAGCAACGAGGAATCAACCAACCATTCCATTTATTGATCCAGTCAACAGACCTCACCATAGCGCATTCATAACATTAAAAAGTAAGCTGCAAAATTATTGAATATCCCTGCAAAATGGGAAAACATGTTTAGATTCATTAGGTAAGATTTTTACTTGTATCTTCATTGATCTGAGCAAGTGTTTAGCTGCACAATTATTCTTTCTTATCTGAAAGGAGACAAAGAGCTTAATGTTCCAGGATACAACTGGTTACTGGATCAATCAAAAGCTTTCTGGAGATCTCAACAAAAGTTCCAAAAGTTAGAGAAGAGGGGATCTAGTTGAAATGTGCAAAGAGGAAGGGAATGCATTGTGAAACACTTAAGCTCTGCAGGTATTTGGTCTGAGAAGTAGGGGAAATGCTTGCTGACAAAGGTGTGCAGGTTTTATTGACTACTGGACATGAATTTTGAAAATCTGTATTTTTGATCTACTGAACAGTAAAAGATCCAGCCTTGCCAGGACTGTATGAACAAGGTTGCAAAGGAACACACTTGTATTATTATTTAGCGTCTTCATCCATAATCTGACATGGTGATCTAGAGATGATAGATAACCCAGGAGAGAGAACAGGGAACAAACTGAAGCCAAATCTCCAATTCTGAAAACCAGAGGCCTTGAGCTAGTGTTAGAACATCAGCTTTGCATGCCCAGATTCTCCCCCCTTTTTTAATTACTTTTTTATTCAAAATTAAAACAAAACATATTATCCAGAAACATATCATCCTTTCCCCCCTTTTTTCATCCCTCCCCCTCCCTCCCCCCACAGAACCCACCCACCCCCGACTTCCCTCAGTTCCAGTCTTTGATTTCTTGAAAAATGCTGTTTTCTGCATGTTACACAGTTGTATAGATCCTCAAACTATTTAAGTAATAATTATCAATAAAAGGTTCGTGAATGTTTATTCAACACCAGCCAAGGAGTCCAGTTCGCTTTGTTGCGCCTTCAAATACTTTGTAAAGGGTTCCCGTTCATCTTAAAGTCACAGTTATCCTTGTCCCGTCGCTTGTATGTCAGTTTTGCCAGTTCTGCTTAGTCCATCAATTTTTCTTGCCATGATTCTTTAGTTGGGGCTTCTTCAGTCTTCCATCCTTGTGCTATTAAAACTCTCGTGGCTGTTCTCGCATGCATGCCCAGATCCAATCCCAGGCATCTCCAGGTAGAGCAGGCACCCAGGAAAGCCAATGCCAGTCAGTGCAAACCCTCCTGAGTTCGATGAACCAATGGTCTGACTTGGCATAAGACAGTTTCCTGCTGTTTTTGTGTTCCAAGCCCCTGGCTCTATAAAACCCAGCCTTGCCACTAACCTCATGGCTGTAGCTGCTGCACAACTGGGGCCACTGGCAAAGGAAGGGATGTGTGGTCGGTGAGGTTCGCCCCGGGTGTCATCCCTGAGGGGGGGTGACATCGCCACACCAACCCCCTGGGATGCTCATCGTGGGCAGTGCCCCTTGGGAAGCTCGTCCTGCCCCCTGGGATGCTTGCCCTGCCCCTGCAGGCAGCTAGCACTGCCCCCGGGTGTACAGCATGTGCCAGACCAGCTAGCTCCGTGTGCTGGTCCTGGGGGGTTACCGTGTGGTGTGGTCTGAGTCCAGTCCGAGGTCGGGGGTGTGGTATGGGAGCTGTCCATCAAGGCTGAAGCGGGGTCCAAGGCAAGGAGTCGGGTGAGGTCAGGAACTCTGGCAGAAGAGCGGGACAGGGTGCCGGCAGGAACAGGCTACCAACAATGTTGCTCCCGCAACCTGGGACTGGGCTGGCTGGCTTTTATCTGCTCTGAGGCATAGGGTGGCCCCGGTCCACAGGTGACTAGCCTCTCCTGGCCTGGAGGCAAGGACTCCTCCTCGGGAACTTAGTTCCCTCCGCCTCTCTGCCCTGAGCCTCTGCAGCTCAGGAGAGGTTGGAGGGTTACCGGACCCAGAGGCAACCTCAGCTTCCCCTGATGGGGCTGAGAGTGGAGCACCTGCAGGCAATGGGTCCTCGATCACCTCCGGAGCCAGAGCAGATTCAGCTGGTGTCTGCTCCTGAGGATCCGGCACAGGTGAGGACCCTTCAGGTTCAAGCCCCAGCCCCGGCTCAGCCGGTCCTGGAGCCGGGGACTCCTGTGCAGGATGGGATTTCTTAGGTTCAGCCTCTGAATCCGATTCCCAGGCCATCACACCCCGCCTCTGACTTGGGCCACCAAGGATTATCCTTAAGAAACTTGATTGAAAGTTTTCAACACTTGAATTGAAACTCAACATCCAAATTTGAACACAATATAAAAGCCAAACAGGTGGCTTAGCAGCAACAACTTGCACTCCTGAGGGGCAGCAGTCCCCTTCCATGTAGCTGAGTAGCAATTCGGCTATCATGTGAATTTTCTATTACAAAATTTATTAGGAAATTCCCAAGGCAGGAAAATTTCATAGGAACCTGCTAAGCGTTTCTGGGAATTTTAACTCTTTGAGGGGTAAACTGCACTGCCCCTAATCTTTGAGTGTGTTTGAATGTGCTTGAATGTGCTTTTAAGGTACAGCATGCATGCAGTCTCAGATAATAAGTCCCATTAAGTTAAATTATATAGGAGTACAGGATTGCACAATCTTTTGTGCTATTATTTCGTTTATTTGCATTTCTAACATGAGCTATCCATTAGACACGGGGGAAAACCACTGTTTCATAATATGCTAAGAATACAGATCTGGGCATTTGGTTCAAATATACTGCAAACTTGGAAAAGATCACTACTTATTGACTTTTATTTGTAGGAAAATAAACCCACCTTTCGGGAACAGATCAGAAAGAGCAATTCCTTAGTTAAGTCAATAGGTGATTTGTTATGTTGGTGCTCTCCAGTGATGTCTGTCTGGGGACTGAGGATGCATGCAGTATATGGTCTTCCTTACAGAGACTGTTTATCCTGCCGTGAGGTCGGCGATAGCCGGGATGGGCAGAAAAGTGGCCTCAGACATCTCTGTCCACAATGTGTTCCTATCAGTCACTGATGGCATAAAATCAATGGCCACAAAGGTCTCGTTAATTTCAGTCTCTGTCAATATGAGAGATGTATGAAGGATTGAATGTGACCCGGGCAGCACTTGCAGTAAAGCAACAGTCGTAACCCTCTGCATTTGGCCACCGGTTGAAATCCAGAGCATGTTTAGAGACATGCTTTTGAAGGCTGACTGCACTTTAAGTTCATAACTCAGCAGCTATAGGGCATCTTGGATGGAGACGGAGAAGGGCTCTTAACCGTTGGCCTGTGAATTGCTGCTGAGCAAATACAGTGGGCATTGCTGCTGAGCAAATACAGGGACGCGGGTGGCGCTGTGGGTAAAACCTCAGTGCCTAGGACTTGCTGATCGTATGGTCGGCGGTTCAAATCCCCACGGTGGGGTGAGCTCCCGTCGTTCGGTCCCAGCTCCTGCCTACCTAGCAGTTTGAAAGCACTCTTAAGTGCAAGTAGATAAATAGGTACCGCTTTATAGCGGGAAGGTAAACGGCGTTTCCTTGTGCTGCGCTGGTGCTGGCTCGCCAGCTGCAGCTTCGTCACGCTGGCCACGTGACCCGGAAGTGTCTTCGGACGGCGCCGGCTCACGGCCTCTAGAGCGAGATGAGCACGCAACCCTAGAGTCGGACACGACTGGCCCGTACGGGCAGGGGTACCTTTACCTTTACTTTACTAAATACAGTGGTACTTCGGGTTACATACGCTTCAGGTTACATACGCTTCAGGTTACAGACTCCGCTAATCCAGAAATAGTGCTTCAGGTTGAGAACAGAAATTGTGCTCCAGCGGCGCGGTGGCAGCAGGAGGCCCCATTAGCTAAAGTGGTGCTTCAGGTTAAGAACAGTTTCAGGTTAAGAACGGACCTCTGGAACAAATTCAGTACTTAACCCGAGGTACCACTGTATCCTGAATTTTCATAAAAGGGAAACACGAACGTTTGACCACCAAATTCAGCACCGATTAAACAGGTCCTGGGACAGGGTGTGTGGCTAATCACTTGCTCATGTGCTTGAGCAAAGAGGGGGGAAACTGGTCCCTGTGCATATAGACTAAATATAGCTGAGCCTTCCCCCAGGGGGCTGTAAATGGCAGCACTTCAGTTGGACAAAGCACCGAAGGTGTATTGCAACTCTGCCTGGAAGTGACATGTGCCAGGAAGAGCTCTTAGAGAAGTCGCTGGCATTCATAGACCTAAGTGGAAGAAAAATCTGGCCTGTTCCTTTCCCTGGGTCTGTTCGACGAAGTGACTTCCTTGTGACAGCGCATGAATGCTTCTTTAATGAACTAGAACTCCCTCTCTCTTCATCTGACTGGAGACGAGTGCCCCAGAACATGCGGGGGGGGGGGGGGAATCTAGCCTAGTTTTATTATTTAAAGTTTTTAAATCCTGGGATTTGCCCATTCCTGAAGTTCATTTAAAAAAACAAAACACCAACTACCCCACTTTAATAAATCTTTTGAGCTTGAAACTCAGCACATACCAGATATTCTCGGGAAAAGGATAACTGGTCAGGAAGTCTTTGCAGAGCTTGGGGGACCTGAATCATCACCATCGTCATAATTTTATTACTTAAAGGCCATCCATCTGACTTGAGAGGCCCCAGTCACCTCAACTCTCTCTGCCGGTGTGAGAGGCAGACAATCATGGCAGCTACATTCAGCGGTCTATCGCTTGTATTATTATTATTATTATTATTATTATTATTATTATTATTATATTTATTTAATATTTTCTTGATTTACAAAAGTGTGTGCAATGTCTCTCTCTCGTATTTTTTTCCCCAAGTAACATTTTTACAAATCAGTTTCATTTGTTGAGACATTAGGAAGAAAAGGGGGAGAGGGGTGGAGGGGGGGAAGATGGGTGGGGTTGAGGTCAGGTGGCGATGTTTCTATTTTACTTACTATATGTTCGGTTTGGTGTCAGCATTGCTTGTGCAGGTTCTTTGCTGTTCGCTTGTGTTCCTTTGGTGGTGAGAGAGGTTGGGGTTGGCCTAGGGCGTGGTTGTTTGTTTGTGATTGGCTGTGGTGATCTTTGTTTTCGTGTGTGAGTGGGTGTTTTGGATCAGGTTAGCCATATTGATTTGTATGCTGTTGGTGGATTATTGTCATTGTCTTGTTGGGCTGTGTACGTGATAAAGGGGAGCCATACGTGATAAAGGGGAGCCATACGTAAAGGCGTCTTCTTCTGTTTGTCCCCGTGTCAGTTTCAGTTTGTTGGTTAATTTTTCTAGTAAGGCTGTTTCCCATACTATTTGGTACCATTGGTCCATACTTACTCCTGACAGGTCTCTCCAGTGTCTGGCTATGATGCTTCTGACTACTGAAAGTAGATGGGTTATGAGTTATTTGTGGTGTAAGTGAGCGTTATTGTCTTGGGAGATGTTTAGTAAGGCCAGTTCTGGGGTGGATCTATTGCTTGTGAAACGACAGCTGCTCCCAAGTCGTTTGTTGAATGGTCACTTTAAAATGTGAAGGTTCATTATTGTTTCACAAGTTGTGTATGTCTTTAAGGGCCAGGGCAAATAACGAGACCCAGTCTTACAGCTGTGAAACACAGCAGGTGCTGCTGAGTTGTGTTAATCAAGCTGTGTCAGCAATTGGGTATAGTATATAAGGAGCAGCACCTAGCTCTCCCATTTCCCTGGGGGATGGGTTGGTGGTTGGGTCATGTTTGTTGTTGTTATCTTTAGTGTAAAAGGAGTTTTTGTTTTGTTATTAAAACCTTGTTAAAGTTATTTTTGAGTTCCTTGTTCTCCATGGTCTCCCCAGCAAGCTCTCTGCAGCGCTACTAAACTGCAAATAGCCAACACCTCTGCCTCCAGCTCCCGGCTGCAGCTTGTTTCTACCCTAACACAGGCTTCCTCAACCTTGGCCCTCTAGATGTTTTGAGACTACAATTCCCATCATCCCTGACCACTGGTCCAGTTAGCTAGGGATCATGGGAGTTGTAGGCCATAAACATCTGGAGGGCTGAGGTTGAGGAAGCCTGCCCTAGCACACTGGGCGCTACAAGAAGAGGGACTCAGGAGGCGGCCAGATGGGCAGGGTATAATTAATAAAATTCTTAGTCTTATTCTTATTATTCTTTCTGATTAGTTCTCAGCAATGCAATCCTCTACAGGTCTTCTCAGAAGCTGGTTCCATCGGCTTCCACTGAGCTTACCCCCAGCTAAGCAAGTCTAAAATCATTTATTTTAGGGATTTTTGCCCTAGTAACATTCCTAGGGCAGCATACAAAATTCAAAATTCTTTTTATTTTTAATGCTAACTTGAAAGGCGGAAATGAATAAATGAAACCTCCACAGAAGTAGGACTTGGGCACGGGGCAGAAATAACTTATACAAGGTACAGAAAACACAGCACTCCATCTTTTCGAGTCACTTAGAAAGCACCTGTAAGATAAATCTTCTTTCTTTGGCGATCACTTGTAGCCGAGTAAAATTGTCTTCCATAAACATGGTTTTAACAATGAGTCTGAGGCTACCTTTCCTGAATCCCAAAATGGTTTTCGGCCTTCTAGGGGGACAGTGGGCATGATTTTCACCGCTCGACAGCTTCAAGAAAAATGCAGAGAGCAAAACCAACCCCTGTCTATGGTGTTTATTGATCTGACTAAGGCTTCCGACACTGTAAATCGTAATGCAAGATAAATACACACACACCATTCAGGGGGGAGCAGAAATAAAATCAAATTCACTGCAGATTCGGTCTGAATTCATCGACATACTACCAGCCAGTAGCAAAACATATAAAGTCATGGTCAAGTCTCATCAAGCTGTTCCCTCGATCCCATAATTGTCTTAAGCAAGTCTGAAGGCTTGCAGCCATTTAAGTGTTGAGTTGTATGTGTGAAGATGCACATAGAGCTGGATTAAAACCTGTGGAAGCCCCTTGGGAGTCAATTTTTTTTATGGGGGTGGGGCTGATGCACGCATTCCAGTGGGATAGCATTGAACTCAGAAAGCTTGATTATAATTTTATTTCAATATCAAATCAATATTATTTTGATCCATTGTTTAGGGTTGCCACACGTCCGGGAAAACCCAGTCATGTCCTCTTTTGGGGGGTCAACATGCCGATCTGGGCTGATTTTTATATTTTTAAAGAAATGTCTGGGTTTCTTGGGCAGCTTGGGCTGCTCTGCACACCATGGCTGCTGCCAGTCTGAGATGGGGAAAGAGGTGCATGGGTGGGCTGAATCCAGAGCAACCTCAGGCTGTTGGGGTATCTTTTTTGGGGGGGCAGATTGCAGTAAAGAGCACACTCAGACACAAGCCCCTGAGGTCCCTCAGAAACATGTGGCCCCAAATACCTCCAAAAGATTTAGTTCCTCAAACCAACTTGTGCTCTACAGCAGCTTTGAGTTGGATAATAATAATAATAATAATAATAATAATAATAATAATAATAATTAATTTTTATTTCTATCCCGCCCTCCCCAGCTGAAGCTGGGCTCAGGGCGGCTAACAACAATAAAATAATACAACATTCTAAAATCATTTCATTATAAAATTAATTCAAACCAAATTGATGGCAACCATTGGGCTAGAGTTCTGTGAAGATTGCCAAAGGAGGGAGTCAGGCTGTGCCCTGGCCAAAGGCCTGGTGGAACAGCTCTGTCTTGCAGGCCCTGTGGAAAGATGTCAAATCCCGCAGGACCCTAGTCTCTTGTGGCAGAGCGTTTCACCAGATTGGAGCCACAGCCGAAAAAGCCCTGGCTCTGGTTGAGGCCAGCCTAATCTCTCTGTGGCCTGGGACCTCGAAGATGTTTTTGTTTGAAGATCGTAAGTTCCTCTGTGGGACATACCAGGAGAGGCAGTCCCATAGGTATGAGGGTCCTAGGCCGTATAGGGCTTTAAAGGTTAAAACCAGCACCTTAAACCTGATCCTGTACTCCACCAGGAGCCAGTGCAGCTGGTATAGCACCGGGTGAATGTGATCTCACAGCCAGGACCCCGTAAGGAGGTCCCCGTAAGGATAGAATGAAAGGCACCATAAAGACGTTTTCAACAAACAAACAAAATAGAACAGAATAAGCCAATACTTCACAAAGCAAAACAGGGACTAGGAGATTGATCGCCCCAATAAAATGGGGCAGAGACGTTTGGAAAGGCAAGAGTAGAAAAAACATCACTCAGGCCGTCTCCAGCTTAAACCTTAGTGTCTACGTCACGTAATACAGTGGTGCCTTGCAAGACGAAATTAATCCGTTCCGTGAGTCTCTTGTCTTGCGGTTTTTTCGTCTTGCGAAGCACGGCTATTAGCGGCTTAGCGGCTATTAGCGGCTTAGAGGCTTAGCGGCTATTAATGGCTTAGCGGCTTAGCGACTATTAACGGCTTAGCGGCTTAGCGGCTTTAAGAAAAAGGAAACAAACTCGCAAGAACTCGCAAGACGTTTCGTCTTGCGAAGCAAGCCCATAGGGAAATTTGTCTTGCGGAACGACTCAAAAAACGGAAAACCCTTTCGTCTAGCGAGTTTTTCGTCTTGCGAGGCATTCGTCTTGCGGGGCACCACTGTATCTACTTTCGAAGATCCAAAGTTCAGATTACGAGTGACATTCTCATTTGCTGCCATGAAGCCCCAGCTTCAAACCCTGGTGGGACAGTCCCTAGTCCTCTCTCCTGCTCTGGTGAAACCCCATTCAGTGTGTCAAAAAATTATGCAGCGCAAAAGGGGGGCGGGGAGGACAGACTCTGAGCTGTTCAACTAGGCCAGCTGGTGCCTACACTGTAGATTTCATCATCTGGCACTGACTGCACATGTGCACATGAGGAACAGGTCAGAGGTTCTAGAAAATGCATCTTTCCTGTGCTTAGGTTGGGACAAGACTCTGTTACACAAAGGTAAGTCCATGATATGCGCTCAGATTGGTGCAGGCATCCCCAACCTGCAGCCCTCCAGATGTTTTGACCTACAACTCCCATGATCCCTAGCTAACAAGTCCCCGAAGGTTGGGGATGCCTGGATTAGTGGCCCTGGATAGGCAGGTGTGTTGTAAAATTCTTAATATGGTGTGAGTTTCTGGGTTTTTATATCACGAACCGTCCTGTGATCCTCAGGTGAAGGAGGGGTATAGAAATTTAATAAATAAGATGATTATTATTAATAAAGCCCTGGAACTGGAATCACATCCTGCTGGTTGCTAACTATAAAGTTACAAAAGGTTTCTGTTTAAAATCAAGCAAATACCAATCTTTTCCTGGGCATGGAACGATGAGATCGACTAGTGCTTTCATAGTAGTATTTGGCTGCAGGAATCTTTTCCAGGTTATATTCTTGGAGCTTTGGGAAATTACTTAGTAAGCACATTTTCATGTGTATGAAAACATTGTTGGGGTGATTGGCTAATCTCCAATTTCTCCCCCTTCCCAGCTCATACTGTGCAAAGCAGCTTTAGTAACTAATGAGACATCTAGGGACTCCCGCTGCATTTATTTCACTCCAGTGTTTAGACATGATATTTACATACCTGCAGCAGGGACAAGATTGGAACATGTTTTCAATCAGCATCAGAATTCATTTTAAGCTTAGCCTTGCCAGGTATACCACATCTATGGAATGGCATTATGCTTTTTTCCTAATATGTTCCTTCCACTCTGTTGGTCTGGCTATTATTGGCCACTCAGTGCAGACATGTTAAAAACAAACCTGTCCAGGACTTTAGGAAAGTGGCTTATAAAAAGAGAAGCAATTGCAAGGTGTCAACCTTGAATGTACCGTGGTACCTCGGGTTAAGTACTTAATTCGTTCCGGAGGTCCGTTCTTAAACTGAAGCACCACTTTAGCTAATGGGGCCTCCAGCTGCCGCTGCACCGCCGGAGCCCGATTTCTGTTCTCATCCTGAAGCAAAGTTCTTAACCCGAGGTACTATTTCTGGGTTAGCGGAGTCTGTAACCTGAAGTGTACGTAACCCGAGGTACCACTGTATTGGCTTCTTTCCATTCAAGTCTCTCTCATCCTGACCTAGATTGTGTCCATTATCTGGATGCAAAGTCCCAACAAACTGAGTGAGGCTTGCTTCAAAGGAATGTGCCCAGGACACTGATTGTCCTAATAGGAAACAGGAGCCGTCTTAAATCAGATAACCAGGTTTAAAAATATTTGGAAATTAAATAGGAAAAGTAATTATATGCAAGGAAAAAGAAAGGATTTAAAAAGAAACAAACCGGGGGCGGGGTTTAGGGGGAAGTCAAAAAAATGAATATGGTGTTATTATGAATGGAAAATTGTTGTAAAATTTTAAAATACAATGTGTAAATCAGATCTGCAACCTTGGCTGCAGTCTTCAAGATAACCTTGCAGAGGTGTGTGGCTGTCATTCTCTCAGAAGACTGTTACCAGAAGCCTGATGAAATTTGCTTTTTCTTGGGGCTGTAAGAAAACAAAGAACCCCTAACGCTGCGCTTTATTACCTTCCCTGTATCATAATCGCTGTGGTGCTCTGATCATACTGGGCTTCCGTATCGTACCCGGATGATTATTTTTAACTGCCATTCAAAAGACATTAACCATTCAGAGAGGATTTCTAGCGCTGTGCCGTTTTGCGTGGAATTATAGGAGCACCGTGAGCTGAAAGCAAAAGGCAGGCAGCAAACCCCGAGAGACGCCAGCAGAGGGCTGCATGCCGAAATCCTTGTCCTTCTGTATAAAGAGGAGCAACTCAGTCACTTCTGCTGGAAGAAAACAACAGCGACATGCAGCAGGGTCATGCGCCAGTTCAAAGGGTTCTTGCTTCCTGTAAGACATTTGTCCTCGCAATGTGCATCATAATTTCCAGGCCCGAAAGGTTAGAATTTGCAGGCTGGTGGCACAGAGTTCACGCAGTCGTAAAACGCCCGGCTCCTTTATTCTCCCATCCATTTGTGTGGAAGAGATGTTGAGATAAATAGAGGGAACTTATGCATATTGGGAGGTGTTACTTGATTAATTAAACATTAGAATCTGCAGGCGATAAAAGATGTGCCATTATTCGGAGCTGCCTTCCTGACCTGGTGCTGGCAGATATTTCTCCAAAATATCTGGAGAGCAGCAGATTGGGGAAGACTGCATTGGAGCATAACTTAATTGCATTATTAGGTATTTGTTCAGTGGGAAGTGGTGTTTCCTGTTGTTTCTGCCAGTCTATGCATCCCACTGTAGTCTGTCCTTGGCATGTTTTGAAATGTACAGTGGTGCCTCGCAAGACGAAATTAATTCGTTCTGCGAGTTTTGTCGTCTTGCGATTTTTTTCGTCTTGCGAAGCACGGTGTCGGAAAAGTTTTGGAAAAGCTTCAAAAATCACCAAAGTCTTCAAAAACCTCAAAAAAGGCTACCACACCGCGTGCTATGAGTTGCTCCTCGAAGTCAAGTCGCAACTGTATTAACGGTGTTAAGAAAAAGGAAACAAACTTGCAAGACATTTCCGTCTTGCGAAGCAAGCCCATAGGGAAAATCGTCTTGCGAAGCAGCTCAAAAAACAAAAAACCCTTTCGTCTTGCGAGTTTTCCGTCTTGCGAGGCATTCGTCTTGTGAGGTACCACTGTACCATAAAAATACCAGAGCCCATCTGCTATAAATGCTTAAGGATGAAGAGTTCTGAGACTGTGCCCCCCTGTTTGCATGGATCCTTAAGAACAAGGATGTAAACATTAACATTTCTTTATTTCGCCTTTTATCTCCTCCTCTTGCCAAAGAAGTCCAGGTTCTTAGAATCCAAAATGATGAAAACTGGGACAGAGAGCCCTCCTCTTTCGGAATGGTCATCTGGTCTAGGCCAAGTTTAAAGATAAATAAAAGTGGGGGGTTAGGAGCCTTGAAGCTGCCCAGAAACACTTTGCCCCTTGGCAGCTGAGAGCTCACCGGGTCAGGGTCTTCCCCATTAAGGTGAAATATATTATGTTCCTTTTAAAATTACTTCTCAATTTGCACCTACACATAACAAAATCTCACACCTGACATTTTTATGCAAATCTGCATCCTCTTTCTTGGTATAAAGGTAAAGGTAAAGGGACCCCTGACCATTAGGTTTAGTCATGGCCGACTCTGGGGTTGCGGCACTCATCTCGCTTTATTGGCTGAGGGAGCCAGGGTACAGCTTCCGGGTCATGTGGCCAGCATGACTAAGCTGCTTCTGGTGAACCAGAGCAGCACACAGAAATGCCGTTTACCTTCCCGCCAGAGCGGTACCTATTTATCTACTTGCACTTTGACGTGCTTTTGAACTGCTGGGTTGGCAGGAGCAGGGACCGAGCAACGGGAGCTCACCCCGTTGCGGGGATTCGAACCGCCGACCTTCTGATTGGCAAGTCCTAGGCTCTGTGGTTTAACCCACAGCACCACCTGCGTCCCTTTCTTGGTGCCCCCCCCCCCATATTAACAACTGTTCCAATGTGTGGGTGGCTGTGGTGCATTTTCCGTGAGCTTCCTTGCCTCACGACGGTTCCTTCTCTTTATTTATAGCACCTGAAGCCCAGAGGAAGGTCCCTGTGAAAACATCTCCTCATACACTCCAGTGCTTATTAATTACTTTAATGATTTTTGGATTAAGATGTTTCGAGCCAAAAAAAAAAAAAAATGTCAGGGAAAACTGGCGAGTGTACACAAGTGAATTGGTGCATGAATAAAAACTGCTTAAATTCCCTCAAAACCCTTTTGCAGGGCGGTGGGGGTGGGGAGAATAATAATAATAATTGAAAATAAAAATCTGTTGTGCAATAAATCCGTTCCCCATGTGTAGGCTAATGGCAGCAAAAGAAAACAGCTGTGTGCTTATCAGTTCCCCTCTAAATATCCGATCCATTTAATTTAGTGCTTTCCAGTGGCCTAATCTTTTGGGGGAGGCAGCATTTGGTTCTGCTTTATTACTAGTCATGAAATATTAGTGTGTCGCTGTGAGAGGAAAGGAAGGGCGGCGAATGGGAGACGGGAGACAGGGTTGCCATGAGACTCGAATGAGAGACTGGCCCTTGGGAGGGGGCTCTGCAAATGGACCTGTCTCTCCCTGGGGGCAAGGAGCTTCTCAAAAGGGGGTTGCTGGGAGACTAATCTTGCTTTGGGGGGGGTGCATGCTTGGAGGGAGAGGGGCTAGAATCTTTCAGGCCATTTAGTGTAAATCCTTAAAACTACTGAATGAATATTTCTTAGGATTCAGGTGACCTTGCAATGTCTCCATGAGGAAGACCAGTCTGGCCTCATAGTCTCTGTGCCACAGACAAGAAGACATTGCATCATGAATCAATTCAATCGTGTTCCTCTTAATAAGTTTGCAGCAGCTCCCTGATGATGTGGGCCGGGGCGGCAGTGAACGTCGGTAATATGGTGCCCTGAGCGAGGAGAAAATGTGGTGTGCCCCCTAAATATTTCTCATCTTCACAATAATTCCTTGGGAAGAAGAAGAACTAGCCCCGCTGTACATCGGGGAGGGCTGTGTGGAGAGAGTCTCTTCTTTTTATCTCAGTGAAGACCTTAACTGGAAAATAAATACAACCCAGGTGGTTAAGAAAGCGCAACAGAGACTCCATCTCCTCAGAGTATTGCGGAAGAACGATGTCTATCAACATTTGATGATCTCCTTCTACCGGTCCACAACAGAAAGTGTCCTTTCATACTGCATCACGGTGTGGTACGCTGGTTTGACATCAACTTATAGGAAGTGCCTACAGAGGGTGGTGAATACAGCACAAGATATTATGGGCTGTCCTAGGAAGAATGTTGCCTCAGGAGAGTGAGGAAAAGTCTCAGGGATGATTTACACCCTGGCCGGCACTTTTTTGATCTCCTGCCCTTGGGCAGAAGATATAGAAGCATGATTAGTCGCACCAATAGGGTAAAGAACAGCTTCTATCCATGGACTGTTAGGCTGCTGAATGAAAAAATAACAACAGGGCAACTGACTTTCGGGTTTGGTGGGTGTGCGTCAGTAAACAAGGGGAATTAAGACTAAGAGAGCTGAGTGGGGGGCGCTCGTGTAATCTCACTGTATACAAGTTGTACAAGTGACAATAATGTATTTCAATTTTTTGTTCAGTTATGTGTTTGTGATACCTTGGCTTGGCTCAGTGTGAGAGGCAACGGCCCACACTGCCCTAAATTCGGCACTGATGTAGAGTCTGGCCCTGGGGGCCTGGAAGGCAGTTGTCCTTGCCTTGGGCTGGGACTAAACGAAGTGGCTTGGGGGTACCTGACTTCTCAAATGCATTTTATCCTAGTACAGTGGTACCTCAGGTTAAGTACTTAATTCGTTCCGGAGGTCCGTACTTAACCTGAAACTGTTCTTAACCTGAAGCACCACTTTAGCTAATGGGGCCTCCTGCTGCTGCTGCACCGCCGGAGCACAATTTCTGTTCTCATCCTGAAGCAAAGTACTTAACCCAAGGTAATATTTCTGGGTTAGCGGAGTCTGTAACCTGAAGCGTATGTTACCTGAAGCGTATGTAACCTGAGGTACCACTGTACAGGATAAAATGTTTTGTCAAGTAAAATGTTTTGTCAAGTAAAAGACTCACTTCCCTGGGAAGCAAACCCTCCCTGATGTTTTAAAGGACAGAAATGCATTGAAGGAGTCTTCACTGAAGGTGCCAATTTAGTTTCCGCTTGAATCAGAGGGTTTGCTGTCCCTCTGTGAGTGTTATTTTATCATTGCGAAACTCGAGAGGTTGTGTTGTCACCAGTAACATCTGTTGCTGTGCTAAGCCATTGTTTTGTTTTGTTTTAAAATACGTATTTCGAAATGCATATTTTAAAACTAATCTTCTCTCAAAGCAAAGATTTAAAAATGTGTTTTGATTCGTTTTTGAGCCAAGGACTCAGCAGAGCATTTGAGAAGCGCAAAGGCTCACCTCTGGGGGGCTAAGCTCTGACCTTCACACATTAGTCAGGGAGGTGCGGATCAGATCAGTTGGAATGGGATTGTGCAGAGAGCAAATCCCTCAAGCGTTCCTAATCTTATCTGGACACAGAGTGGGGCCAGAGGTACAATCAGAGGCACAAGAGGTACTTGTAAATTCAACTGCCTAGAGACGGATGTGGTGAAAATCTCTTGAAGCCCCTCTGAAGAGGCATCTCATGAATTCTCCATGTGGCAAGCTGTTCCCCATGTGCTTGTGCGATGAAACAGCTTCCCTGCTGCTGCCAGGGGAGATGAAGGCGTTCAACGATGCCCCAAGAGGGACGACCTCTTCCTCTTTTTTGGCAAGCTGTGCCACATGGACCTGGCTTCTCACCAGAGGAGCTTCCATGGCAAGACCTAAGCAAGGTGTGATGGCCTGGGATTTGGGCTCGGACTCGGAGCCAGAGGAGTCTCAGTCCACACCGGATCCTTTGCCTCTGGTGGCATCTGAACCAAGATTCTGATTCTGGCACCTGATTCTGAAGAGCCCCAGTCTGCACAGGTTCCCCTGCAACAAACACCAGCTGGGCCGAGTCAGGGGCCTGAGCCTGCCCTGGCTCCAGATGCGGGGATGACCTCGTTGCCTTCAGCTGGGCCATCACTTACAGCTGCTCTACTACCAGTTGGGTTAGGAGAGGCTGAGGCGGCCCCTGGGTCTAGTAACCCACCGACATCTCCCCAGCTGCAGAGACTCAGGTCTGAGAGAAGGAGAGACCTGAGTACTCGCAGGAGGAGCATTCGCCTTCGGGCAAAACAGGGAGGTGAGTCGCCAATTTGGTGTTTCGCAACTTTCTGACTAGTCCAGGACCTTAGCCAGACCTAGCAGAGTACACGCAGAATCCACGGAAGCAATTGGTGACTTGGCTGCAGACAGGATAGACGAAGCAGGAACCAGGAACTTGTAGTTAGGTGTTTATTATATACAGTGGACTACTTGGCCCATCATTATCACTCCCTTAAGAGAGCTTGACCAATCATGGAGCTGTCTCCATGCCTCTGTTATCACCAGGCAGACTTACTCCTTCAGATTGCCTTCTGGCTGTCTGCCAAACCTCTGTGTGAGTAGCTGCACATACACAGATACCCAACAGATCAGGACCGGCCGTTACCCCGACAAAGATAAAAGGCTGTCTGACCCTTCCCCAGGTTGTGGGAGCAACATTGCTGTTTGCCAGAACCTGACTGAGATCCTGTGCCTGACCTTGCCTGGTTTCTGGCCTCGTGTTCTGCCTTGACCCTGTCGGACTGACTCCTCGCAGAACCCTTGGATTTGGGACTGGACCTGGACTGCGTCGCTCGGGTTACCCCCGGGCCCAGCACACAAGGAGTGGAGAACCATTTTCAGCCTGAGGACCACATCTCCTCATGGGGAACCTTCCCTTCATTGGGTGGGGTGGTGAGGTGGTTACGTGCTTCCGGTGGACAGGGCCAGAGGTAGAAGTGGGTGGCACAATGGATGCGACTCTTATCTTCACAAAATGGGCTACACACCAGCCATGCAAAAGTCAGAGTGTTCTGCCCACATGGACTAGAAGGACACATCACAGCTAAGCAAAAGCACTCAAGGAGAACACAGAACATGGCTGGGGATGGGTAGAGGGCCTAGTGAGAGCTGTTGGGCCACATCTAGCTCCTGGGTGAGGCCCCTCCGCCCTGCTCCAAGCTGTCTTCAAGAGTGCCTGACATTATTTTGATGCTAAATCATCACAAATCATTTTGCCAGACACCAGAAGGTTTCTTGCTAGAGTCCTGAAATTAATTGCATTTGGGAGCTTTGCGACTTTGTATTTAGCATGTCAAACCAGAAGAAACATTTGTCAATAGGAGTACGGAGCACACAAAGGTTGCCCCCATACCCCATAGCATATCTTCGAGAAATCGCCATGCTTCAAGAAAATTGTTAATTTCAGGGCTCTTAACCCAAGCTGGAGAGAGGGTTGCTAGTTAAATCCAGACCAAAAATTCTATCAGAAAAGACAGCCATGCTATTTTATATCTTTGAGCTAAGAGATAGGGCAGTAGCACTAATTTTTTTAAATTTCTCCTCAATATACATTTCCTTTTTCCTTTTAAAAAAACCTCTGGGGTTCAGGCCCGCTTGAGGGAGCGAGATAGTCAGGCCTCACATCTAAAGGGAGCAGGAAAGTTATGACAAGGGCCTATATAGAATTGCTACATGTGTCCATTAGCTAACTAGTGCCAAGATGTTTGCCCCAATACATTTTTTTTTGAGAAGGGTCACTGTCGCTACCAGCACTTTTTGCATTTCATTCCTCTCTGACTCACTGCTTACAATCCTCTTCCCCAATGTGTATTTATACCAACTCAGGATAACACTTCGTGCATCTGATAAACTGGACATTAATCCACAACCAAATTTCTTTTCTTGCTTCATAGTTGCAAATTTCCTTTTGGAAGTATCTGTAGGAGGAAGAGAAGGCAAAGGGAACACACAAACCATAACCTTGTTTTGGCAGGGATACTACTCACTTCAGGGAACAGTGGTGCGTTTATTAAATATACAGTTATCATCTGACTTGAGATAGTACACCAGTGATTAAGAGTTGAAAACAGTATAATAAAGTCCATTTAATTATTTCCTTGACAGTTGCCGTTTGCCTTCTTCCAGCTTCACCCCCAAAATACCGTATTTTTCCCTCTATAAGACGTACCAGGCCATAAGACGCACCTAGTTTTTGGAGGAGGAAAACAAGAAAAAAAAATATTCTGAATCTCAGAAGCCAGAACAGCAAGAGGGATCGCTGCTTCTGGGATAGCTGTGCAGCCTGCATTCGCTCCATAACACACACACACATTTCCCCTTACTTTTTAGGAGGGAAAAAGTGAGTCTTATAGAGCAAAAAATACAGTATATCTTTGGAATACTGAGCCAGAAGCCCACCTGCTGTAACTTGTAGGAGCAGCTGCCGGACCACAGATAGGGCGAGATTTTGTTTGTGTGTTTCCATCATTCTTTGTAGCCTCCATTCTCTGAATGGGAGGCATATTATGTGACACACACTCAGCCTAAGACCCAGCAGTAGCAAACAGTGACATGATATGACAAGCCTTTCCCCCATGCATGTAAATAAGCCGTCAGTATTTTCTGAAGTTGTCAGGATTGCGCATTTCAGTACATTGTAGGTATGGCACTGTGGCTCATAAAATGCCCATAGCTGCAAGAGCTGAGCAAATCTGTCATTGCTGTACTGGCAACTGAGGAAAAGGGAGTCTTACAAAGACATCTCCAATCAGCCTGTGGAGGGTTTGTTTGTTTTTTTGCTCTGGAAGTTAAAAAACAGTGTTTCCCATTCAGAAGACAGACTAATCTACAGATTGACAAAACGTGGGAATGGAGTCACCAACTTCCTTTTATCCGGGAGGACTCTGCACCTTTGCAACTGCATGATAAACAGAAGCTTAGCCAGTAAAGTTCCTCCCAGATTAGAGATGCTAGCCACTAAAAGCACAAGAGCCCTGCTAGCAGAGAAATTGGCAACCTTGTACAAGATAAAGGCCTGTACCTTGATACCACTGCTTTGGCCAAACTCAGAGAAATGCTGTTCTATGCCTTTTGCCCATGCCTTGTAGTTATAATTCTGTGCCGCCTCTTATTATGCAGAAGCCAAGTTCACATTCTCTCTCCTCCTCCAGCTTCTCGGAGGCGAATAATTGTTAGATTTGGGACAATTGCCTCGTTTTGTTGCAAACCCAGCTACCCTCTGCACCACAGCCCACACATTTCCAGGGGCCCCCCCCAGCTCTTTAGAGATGCTTTTGGGGCCTCCAAAGGGCTGCAGAGGGAAGAGAGGATGGGCAAGATTTTTGTGCCAGTGGCCTTCTGCTCACACCTTTGGGATTCAGCCAGTGGAGCCACCGCTGTCACATCTAGTTTCGCCATTCAAAGACATCCAAGGCAGCCCTGTGCCTGCACATCTCAGTGGTCAAGTTGACTTTCAGTTCAGCTAGTCCACACCCTGTTCCTAATCTTCTCCTTGAGAATAACAGAATCATAGAATTGTGGTGTTGAAAGGGACCCTGAGGCTCACCTAGTGTCAGGGACTGGACTGAGGGGGACGAGGCTGAGGAGGAATGTGGAGACCACTGCTCCCCTGAACTTCCCAGAGAAGAAGAAGGCAGTATTGAATTACAGAAGGGGTTTGAGGAAGGTCACAGCTCAGAGACAGGTGAACAGAAGAGTTGGGAGGTGTTGGGAGAAAAGGGGGAGACAGAGACAGAGCAGCCAGCTGACACGTTATCACTAGAGAGCATTTTGGACCCCCCCCCCTTCATCCAGAACTCAGCGTATGTTGAAAGTTGAAGAGTGAAGGACTTCAAGACAATTAGCCCCTGTCTACCACCATAAGGGGAAGTACAGTGGTACATACGCTTCAGGTTACATACGCTTCAGTTTACAGACTCCACTAACCCAGAAATAGTGCTTCAGGTTAAGAACTTTGCTTCAGGATGAGAACAGAAATCGTGCTCCGGCGGCGCGACGGCAGCAGGAGGCCCCATTAGCTAAAGTGGTCCTTCAGGTTAAGAACAGTTTCAGGTTAAGAACGGACCTCCGGAACGAATTAAGTACTTAACCCGAGGTACCACTGTACTCTTGCTAGGAAGGGAGGCAGGAAGAGCTAATTTTTTGGAAGGTTGCATTCCTTCGTCATTCTCTGTGAATTATTGAATGAATAGCTTGGTAAGAACTCTTATCGTTTCTCTTATTCTGGGCTGGCCCATGGGAGGGAGTTGATTTCCTGACACCTAGTTCCACTCCCTGCACTGCAGGAATCTTGACTAAAGCATCCATAACAGATGGCCAGCCAGCCTCTGCTTAGAAACCTCCAAGGAAGGAGAGTCCACCACCTGTTTTAGCTCAACCCACAATGGGAGCACACACACACACACCGCCCATGTGGATGTTCATTATTTCAGAAGCATGGACAAAGGACAAGACAACTCGCTTGCCTTCTATTACAGCTTCACTGTAAACCCAGCCACATTCCAGATCTTAGGACTTTTTTAAATCTCTGCAAATGTAGTCCAAAAAGATGCACAATTGCATTGATGTTTCACCGAAAGCATTGAGGCACACAGCTCTTCATGTACTGTATGAGCCTGCTGACTACTCAGGGGGTCATTTTCCGCTGTGCAGAGGTGAGGAAACAAGACAAAGCAACAGAGCTTGTTATTGAAAGTTTGATTTTGTAGGTGGGGTCATTTTTCCTCCTTCCAGCTGGACCTGGGACTTGATCTGGCTGCCGGCATGGATGCCCTAGGAAAGGATGAATTGGCTATGCTGCTGTGAAGGGCAGGAAGGCGGACAAAGACTGTTGCTGCCATTTTCAGCAACAAACACCTCTTCAGTTCTTCAGAAACGGTTCAGTTCAAAACGCAGCAACGGTATAATTTTGTGCTAAGCATTAGACACAGCTCTTAAGTTCTACAAATAGCAAGCTAAGCCCTGGAGCCTTCATACTGGCATTCCTCTGCCACAAAAGGGACTATTGTCAGAACAGACTTGCATTTGGTTTAACAGGTAGGAATTATTGTGAAGTCATTCAGGATATGAGCCCATGGGCTGTAATGGACAGAGTATTATACTTGGACCAGGGAGATCTGGCTTCAAATCCCTGCTGGCCATGAAAGTCACTTTGAGTCCATTATTATTTTAGTCCATCGCTGGATCATTGAGAAGATAAAATGGGGGGAGGTCCCACATGTCATGCAGCACTCTGAATTCCCCAGAAAGCATGATGCACTAAGCAAATTGGAACTTGTTGTTGTCGTTTAGTCGTTTAGTCGTGTCCAACTCTTCGTGACCCCATGGGCCAGAGCACGCCAGGCACTCCTGTCTTCCACTGCCTCCTGCAGTTTGGTCAAACTCATGCTGGTAGCTTTGAGAACACTGTCCAACCATCTCGTCCTCTGTCGTCCCCTTCTCCTTCTGCCCTCCATCTTTCCCAACATCAGGGTCTTTTCCAGGGAGACTTCTCTTCTCATGAGGTGGTCAAAGTATTGGAGTCTCAGCCTCAGGATCTGTCCTTCCAGTGAGGACTCAGGGCTGATTTCCTTCAGAATGGATAGGTTTGATCTTCTTGCAGTCCATAGGACTCTCAAGAGTCTCCTCCAGCACTGTAATTCAAAAGCATCAATTCTTTGGCGATCAGCCTTCTTTATGGTCCAGCTCTCACTTCCATACATCACTACTGGGAAAACCATAGCTTGAACTATACAGACCTTTGTTGGCAAGGTGATGCCTCTGCTTTTTTAGAGGCTGTCTAGGTTTTTCATTGCTTTTCTCCCATTGGAGACTCCCAAACTGGAACTAAGGTTGCCATATGTCTGGAACTTCCCAAATATAGCTAGGATTCGGCCGTTGCAAATAGAGTCCGGGCGGAATTCCTGGGAAAATCCAGACATATGGCAACCCATGTTGGAAGTGTAGACTTTGGCAAATTCCCTTAGAAAAAGCTAAAGATCTTTTAAATATATATTTTAAAGAGATTTTGCCAAGAAAAAGCTCAACAAAAGTCTGGATTTTCACTTTTTGAAATATGGCAACCCTGGTTGGAACCATCTTAACATATTGAAGTGTACATTTCTGACGAGGCATCTTTGGAATCCTGTGCGATGGGCAATTGACACTCTTCCCACACCAGCACAGGGTGGGGGAAGAGTGCCAATAAACTGCTTATGAACATAAGTCTATCGCTCCAACTTCTTTGAAGTTACAACATTGCCTAATTTTATAAGGTTCCCCCCATGCAGTGCCTGAGGACTAGAAACTCCCTAGGATATTACCAAATGCAGTCTTAATAGCATTTCCATATTTTCTCAATATGATCATAGTTAATACGGTTCCAACTTGGGGAATTTATTAACAGGGGGAAGGTAGATGTTATTCTCGTCATATCAGCACCATACATTGAAGGACCATTTATAACAGCACCCCACCCCGAGGAATTCTGGGAACTGTAGTTTACCCCTCACAGAGCTACAGATCCTTTGGGTGAAGTCATGTACCTCACAGGTATGGTGTGAATGTGGGAAACCTCCCTAGAAGAGAAAAGAAATAACTATTTCAAGAGGAAATGTTTGGAAGGGTTGGGAAATGGTGCTTCCTTAGAAGGTGATGTCTATGTGCAATGATGAATAACACTAATCCTACAGTTTAAAGATTGATGACTGAAAACAAGTTTTGGACCAGTTGCTCAGCTTCGAATGCTTAAAAGAGACTAAGGACAAGTTGAAATTATTTATTACACTGACTTTGCATTAGAAAGGGAAGCTCTACGTGGCCATCAAAATTGGCAGGGGGAAAATGAGGCTCGGAAATATCTGGCCTGCTGAGAGTAGTACATTGTCTCCTTATCAATGACAAATTATCCATACTAATCCCAAGGAAAGGGGCTCAGATGACTAGGCAGTTGCTATTCCAGCTGATGAAATAAACAGCAGATGGGATGAGTGGAGCAGCCTCAGAGGTGGCGGGTATTTCTGCCTTACGGACCTTCCTTGGGGAAGCTGTGAAATAATTATTGGATCCCAGTCAAACGAGGAGGAGTCCTCAAAACAGCAATGTGCTTTCATGCAATTGCAGGGGCTAGCAAGCTAGGGGCCTAGTGAGGCACATGTTTTGGTAACGTGCAATTTATATAATTATTATAAATATCACCGGTACCAAGCTCCAGGCAGCTGCAGTTAGCAGCTGCATCTGTTCACACACACACACACACACACACACACACAGAGAGAGGGGGGGGGAGGGAGGGAGAGGGAGAGTGTGCTGGTCCTGTGGGTTAACCGTGAGGCGAGGTCCGAGTCCAGTCCGAGGTCAAGGGTGCAATATGGAGGCTGTCCGTCAAAGCTGAAGCTGGGTCCAAGGCAGGGAGTCGGGTGAGGTTAGGAGCTCCGGCAGGACAGGGTGCAGGCAGGAACTGGCTACCAACAATGTTGCTCCCGCAACTTGGCACTGAGGCTGGCTGGCTTTTATGTGCCCCAAGGCATAGGGAGGCCCCTGTCCACAGGTGATTCGCCTCTCCTGGCCTGGAGGCGAGCACTCCTCCTGCAAGAACTTAGTTGCCTCCACCTCTCTGCCCTGAGCCTCTGCAGCTCAGGAGAGGCTGGAGGGTTACCGGACCCAAAGGCAACCTCATCTTCCCCTGACGGGGCTGAGAGTGGAGCACCTGCAGGCAATGGGTCCTCCATCACCTCAGGAACCAGAGCAGACTCAGCTGATGCCTGCACCTGAGGATCCAGCACAGGTGAGGACCCTTCAGGCTCATGCCCCAGCCCCAGCTCAGCTGGTTCTGGAGGCGAGGAATCCTGTGCAGGCTGGGATTCCTCAGGTTCAGCCTCCAAGTCCGAATCCCAGGCCATAACAGAGAGGGAGAGATGGGGAGGAAGTTACAAGAGCCAAGGGGGTGCCCATTTCAACCCTGCCATGAGTTTGATTGGATTCATGGGGGGTAATGGGAACATACTTTTTGGCCAAGCATCTCCCCCTCCAACTAGCTCCCCACCAATGGCTCTGCATTTGGTTTTAGTGAGTGAGAAAGTCACTCTATGCTCATGTGTTGGAGAATATATTTTCATAAAATTGCATTTTGATGACTCCATTTTCTTATGCGTCTATGGCCTAGCTAAACTGAAAAGGCCTGTACCTGCCTGTATATAGAGAATGTCTGCTCTAGAACACTGAAAAGAATAAACTGTTAAAATCTACGGTGGTCATTGTATGCCTGAAAAGAGAATCAGCTAGGCATTGCAACTGTGATTAATAGTGAATTGTTTTGTAGCCAGATGAAAGAGGACATTGGAAGACGTTTAATGAGCAGGAAAATTAGTCCAAGTCTTAATAAAGAAAAATACTGGAAAATGGTTATATGTAATCACGTGATATTATGATGAGGTCTGCTCTGAAGAGCCAAATGATTTTGATTGGTTCAGGATGACATTGGGTTGCAACTATTAAGATTGCTGTGATGCTTTGATTGGTGAACAGAAATGACGTGCGTAATTTGGAAGTGTATAAATAGCATTGCTTTAGACATGGTTATTTGCAGCCTCCTTACTTTTGAGGCAGTCCCTATGCACATTTGTATTTCAATAAAGGCCTACCTTTTCACCTGGAAACTGCATCCTTTTTGGGGGGCTTTCTGGGAGGGATCACTCTAGTCTAGGGACCTCTTTTTAAATTCCTCCAACACGTAATGTCGGGACGCGGGTGGCGCTGTGGGTTAAACCGCAGAGCCTAGGACTTGCTGATCAGAAGGTCGGCGGTTCAAATCCCCGCGATGGGGTGAGCTCGGTCCCAGCTCCTGCCCACTTAGCAGTTCAAAAGCACGTCAAAGTGCAAGTAGATAAATAAGTACCGCTCTGGCGGGAAGGTAAACGGCATTTCCATGTGCTGCTCTGGTTCGCCAGAAGCGGCTTAGTCATGCTGGCCACATGACCCGGAAGCTGTATGCTGGCTCCCTCGGCCAATAAAGCGAGATGAGCGCTGCAACCCCAGAGTCGGCCACGTCTGGACCTAATGGTCAGGGGTCCCTTTACCTTTAACACGTAATGTCATGTTCTAGTTTGATGATGGATCCCACAGAGAAAGCAGAGCAGCTGGTAAAATGTTTCAGGACCATGGAGAGCTCTGAGTGAGCCACTTGCTGCAACAAAGGTTGGGAGCAGACAGAGGTCTTTCAAGCCTCTGTCTCCTGACCCCATGCTCTTTGTTGCATTAGGGTTGCTCTCTTGGGTTCTGCTGATCTTTTCAATCAATCAATCAATCAATCAATCAATCAATCAATCAATGGTACACACCCTTTATACAAGGTGCATGATAAGGCGAGTTTCTTGGGCTCAGGGATTATACTGAAGCTGAAATGGGGCATACTTTTGTGGCTTGTGCCTGGACGCCAGGAGGAGGGAGGGGAAATTGCCTCTCTTACTCCTAAAGTGGCCCTACAGGTGGGATTCTATCCTGAAAAATGCTGACGTGTGACAGTGCTATAGGTTGTATAGGTAGCTATAAGTTGTATAGGTTGTTTTACCCACTGAAATGAATGCCCATGGCTAACCTAGATCCATTAATTTCAGTGGGTCTACTCTGAGTAAAAGCTAGTTGAATATAACTCTAAAGCCATAACATTCTCATACTGCAGGCTTGCAGCTGCTGTAGGATTCCCTCTTTCTGGTTGGTGCGCCTTGGACTCCACCACCCCCACCCCCACTTCCATGAGGCTCCTGTGCCTAGGAATCTGTCAACTCCTTAAACCTCAGATACACAAAGCCTTTTAGACAGCAATTATAGCACTGCCGATATACTAGCAGTGCATTAATTCCTGTCAGGAGTGTTTGAGTTCAAGCACCAGAGCAATAATAAGATTATCTGTGAAGAATTGGGCTGTGACCAGGCAGCACGTTCCCACACTATCAGTTCTTGTGCTCATCCAGAAACAAACAAAGCAGTTACCTTAGAGACAAAAACCTTAGCAAAACAAACGTCTGCTGGCTTACTCCTGCAACAACTCCTGACAGCCTCCTTAAGTTCAAGGAGGTAATTGGAGAAGCATTGATTTAAGAAACTACCTGAGAGGCTAATGCAGGTCACAGGGCAAAGCCTGAACCTTAGAAGATGTTGCAGAAAACCAGGACAACTAGAATTATGGTGTGTTATTACATGGCCTGTAGCTGCAAATGGTGCTCAGCGATTCTTTTTCCATGGGTTGTATTTAGCAATGTATACATGCAGGGACATTGCTAGTTACTCTAACAGCCCAGGGCACAGGCCCATGGCACAAATTTGCACAATTATTTCCCTAGGTTAATTTCTATGCAAGGAGATACAAATTGTGGCCAACTTTCAGAGGGGGAAAGCAAACCTGTTTTTGGCCTCAGGGCTTATTCTGAGCTACGAGGGACTAAGGACCCAGGGCACTAGACATGGATCAGGCCCTCTGCCCCGTTTGCTGCAACCCACCGGCAAGAACTGCAGCAGTTGTGCATGCAAATAAACTGAAATAAATGCTGCTCAACATCTAACGTGATTTCCCTCTCCCTCTTTCTCACCCACATGCCTTCTTCTGCACCTTCTTTTGAATGTGTCTCTGGGCAAATTGAGACAGTGTTTGCATCTCGTCAGCACCATGTCTTGAAGCGTGCCCAGCCACACTGTAAGCAGAGGTTTCTTATTTTAAAATATAGTTGAATCATTGAAAAAGATTCACAAGAGACCCAGCACAAAAGACCAGGGCCTCTTGTTGCCTCTGTGTGTGATTGAAGGAAGGTCTTGCAAAAGGAAGATGTCCTCTGCAATTATCTTCCTGCCAAGTCCCAGGCAGTTTCCTTAAATCCAGGTGTTATTTTGGGATGATGGCAGGCTGTGACAATATGTAGTCAGAAGGCTCATTTGTAATGATTCTCCCAGCTACTTCTGTCATCAGGACACCCAGATCCTAAGTTTGAATCTCTCCCTCTCTCTTGGGTCAGAAGTCACTCTTCTCAAATTAACTGTGGCAGGATAGGAAAAGATCTTCTTCGGTATTTTATATCAGCTTGTCAGTTTCTTTCAAATCAGGGCTCCTGTCCCTTGGCTGAAAATGGACAAAAGAAGAAGAATTCAGCCAATGCCTGTAGACTCATGATGGAGAAGAAATTCCTTTGCAGGGAACAACACAGGACACAGATCATTAAGGAAGCCTATGCAATGTAGATTCCTAGGAAGATATCTCCCCCCCCCTCCTTTTTGTTCCAGATAACTTTAACCAAGGCTGGTTGGTTTCCTTCTTCATCTAAGAAAACCACATTCTCAAATGTGCTTCTAAAAAGTCCCACCACACAATATTCATGCCGTTTTGTTTCCAACTGCAAATACGGTATTTTTAAAATGGCTCAAATAGCCAAAAGTAAGATCATGTACAAAACACATTTTACTGGCATAAAGTAAAATATTGCACTTATAGCTGAAAGCTTGTAAGGTGAAAATCATGCAAAACATAGTTAGGAAAATATTGTAGGAAAGGAATGGTGATATTCCATCTCTGAGGTCCAGCTCTGAGGGTCTTCTTGTGGTTTCCTCCCTGCGAGAAGCAAGCTTACAGGGAACCAGGCAGAGGGCCTTCTTGGTAGTGGTGCCCAACCTGTGGAATGCCCTCCCATCAGATGTCAAGGAAATAAAAAACTATCTGATTTTTAGAAGACATCCGAAGGTAGCCCTGTTTATGGAAGTTTTTTATGTCTGATGTTTTATTCTGTTTTTAATCTTTTGGGAGCTGCCCAGAGTGGCTGGGGAAACCCAGCCGCGCTCTCTCTCTCTCTCTCTCTCTCTCTCTCTCTCTCTCTCTCTCTCTCTCCCTCTCCCTCTCCCTCTCCCTCTCCCTCCCTCCCTCCCCCACTCACATACCCAGCCCCACACACCCCTGCTTTTTGAAAATAGAGATTTCCTCCTAGATCCTCCTTAGTATATTATACCAAAATTACTCACACTGCACAATACTGGTGCAAATTCTATATGTGTAAGTGACGAGGCAACAGTGAAGGGGACATGGTGAAAACACACTGGCAGAGCCAATCGGGCATTTCTCCAGGCGCACTTGCACTGTGCTGACCTCATCACGGAGTTTGTTGTGTGGACACTGCAAAAATCTTGCATGCTTGAGAAGCACCCAGACCACTATGAAAACTGGATCTTTTTTTTAAAGTAACCCTTCTAAAGTGTCTATATTTTTAGAAAATAATAATAATGCCCCATCATTTGCATACTTCATGTGACAGTCTTTACGAAGGTGTGCAGCATTAATACTGAGCAAGCTTTGGTGAGGAAGCAAAAGCAAGGGAAATTTACATGTGAGCTCTGCATAAAGTATTCACGAGGATGTGAACTTACATGGCCCTAGAAATTTGATGATAATTTTAAAGCGCTTTTATACTTTATTTTTTAATGATTCAGAGGGTTGCTGCCTTCTTAACTGCTCCTGTGAAAGCAGCCTCATCTCACTGATCTCCATGCCAGAAAAGGTTTCACCTGCTAAATGTCCAAGGGCACTTCCAGACTGTTGCTATTTGCCTGTGGAATTCAGTCACATGCTGGCAAATTCAAGTCGATAATTGGTTTGGAGCGCTTGTACAACCAACTTGCTTTCCCTTCCTTCTTGGGCTACAGACATTTTCCTCAGCACAGGTGCCAATTCCCCTGGGCGCCTGAGCACCCACAAAATTCCCTATGAAGGGGCCAGGCACCCACAAATTTCAGTACCAGGGCCATGCACTCTGCATGGCACCCACGGCCCCAGGCACCCACTGTCTTGTGGCCAAGTTGGCACTCCTGTTCCTCAGAATGGATCTTAGACAGCTCAGGAGCTATGCTCCTATCCAGCTGAACCCCAAGAACCTCAACTCTCTCCTCTCCTCTTTCTAAATGCTTTCCCCCCTCCCAAAGTACTGACTGCCCCCTTATCTGGCTGCGTTTGAGAGACACTTCGTTTCCCATAATGTGCATCAAAAGGTAGTTAAGACACAATGACCACAGTCCTCAAGTAGATTGTAACAAGAGCAGCATAGCTGGGTGGAAGTAGGATATGAGTAAGTTGGCAAGTTGAATTTTAATAATAATAATAATAATAAAATAATATAAAATATAAAATATAAAATATAAAATATAAAATATAAAATATAAAATATAAAATATAAAATATAAAATATAAAATATAAAATATAAAATATAAAATATAAAATATAAAATATAAAATAATAATAATAAATTTTATTTACACCCTGCCCTCCCCAGCCAGAGCTGGGCTCAGGGTGGCTAACACCAATAAAATCACAGTAAAAACATAATAGGGGGAAAAGAAAAAGAAAATTAAAATACAGGTTAAAATGCAATTTAAAATGCAGCCTCATTTTAAAAGCTGCCGAAAAATCAAGACCATAAGGGGAGGGAAACATAAGGGTCAGACTGAGTCCAAACCAAAGGCCTGGTGGAACAGCTCTGTCTTGCAGGCCCTGCGGAAAGATGTCAAGTCCTGCAGGGCCCTAGTCTCTTGGGACAGAGCGTTCCACCACGTTGGTGGTTATCTGTTAAAAGTTGAAGAAGAAAGAAACAGTGACAAAGGTTGCCGTCCCCATTCTGGGTTGTTTGTGTAATATTTCTTAAATGGCAAGCGATAGATCCTTTTCATTGGAGGCATTTGATGCCAGAGAAGGATTCTGGAAGCACATTGACCTCTTTTGGTAGAGTGGAGCCTTTTAGAGCATCCAGAGCGCTTGTCGCTGAGATCAGATTATCCTTTTGTTGAACTGGTATGCCGTTTCACCGTGGAAAAATCACTGCCATGCTCAGGGCTGAATAAATCTCACATTCGTTCTCCACATATAGAAGAGAGCTACTATGAGCCAAACAATAAATGATGAACATACCTGAGCTTTGGCGTAAAACAAGTAATTTTCGCCAGAGGCTTCTAATAGTTCTTTTGCCCCTTAGATTTCTTTCCAGCCACTTTAGCCCCTGAGCACAAAAAGTCCCAATTGGAAAGGACTTCTCAATTAATGCACATCTCCTTAGGATTATCTGGAGAGTGCTTGGCACAAGTAATAAATGACTAATAAATTATTACTAATAAATATTACTGTGAGCGTCGTTTTAGCATTGCTGGGATCTCCTGATCCCTCAAAGCACTCTCTAGTACAGCCAACTAGTCAGCATGTAATCGTTATGCATTAATTTAAGACGGATTCGTTCAAGCTTGGCAGAGAAACAAATTATGTATGGAGGGGGCTTTTAATAATAGGGTTGTCAACCAACCAGGAAAAAATAATTGCCTGGCTTGGTTTACTTTCTTTGCTTTCATGCCAATGAGTACAAAATCAAGGGGTCTGACCATCTGCAGCAGGTGAGTGCAACTCCTCTTTAGCCCCAGTGAAATATTGGGGGGGACTTGGGTCCCACAAAGTTGATGAGGATCGCCATTCAAATGGTTTAATATTCTTACGTTGCCCTCCGTTAGTTAGCAGTCATCTAACTAACTGCTAACTAACTAACTAACTGGGGACGTGGGTGGCGCTGTGGGTTAAACCACAGAGCCTAGGACTTGCCGATCAGAAGGTCGGCAGTTCAAATCTCAGTGACGGGGTGAGCTCCCGTTGCTCGGTCCCTGCTCCTGCCAACCTAGCAGTTCAAAAGCACGACAAGTGCAAGTAGATAAATAGGTACCGCTCTGGCAGGAAGGTAAATGGCATTTCCGTGCGCTGCTCTGGTTCGCCAGAAGCGGCTTCGTCATGCTGGCCACATGACCCGGAAGCTGTACGCCGGCTCCCTTGGCCAGTAAAGCGAGATGAGCGCCGCAACCCCAGAGTTGGCCACGACTGAACCTAATCGTCAGGGGTCCCTTTACCTTTACCTTTACACATCCATTCTTCTTTCAATCAATAAACATTGTTTTACTAAATACACCATTTCATCCACATTGTGTCTGCCATTCTCTGAAAGCAAGACAGCAATACAGTAGGAATCTTTTCCTTATTTTGTATGTCATATTTCCATATTTCCTTTTTATTTTCCATTATTGTTTTCTACTAAAAAATATATATATGGGGATTTGGGGTTTTCTCAGTCAGGAAAATGATACCTTTATACAGGAAATCAAGCTAGCCCTTTCTCTTTCTCCCCAGCTTGCAAAACACAGTGGCACCACATGAAACGCACAACCCTGTCATGTTGATGCTGCCACATCAAAATGAAGCCCGTGTTCATTGTGTTATTGCATCCACTTGCCCTGTGATGGGAAAACTCTGCCTGGAAGTGTTAAGAATATAAAAAGGTAAAGGTACCCCTGCCCGTACGGGCCAGTCTTGACAGACTCTAGGGTTGTGCGCCCATCTCACTCGAGGCCGGGGGCCAGCGCTGTCCGGAGACACTTCCGGGTCACGTGGCCAGCGTGACATCGCTGCTCTGGCGAGCCAGAGCAGCGCACGGAAACGCCATTTACCTTCCCGCTAGTAAGCGGTCCCTATTTATCTACTTGCACCCGAGGGTGCTTTCGAACTGCTAGGTTGGCAGGCGCTGGGACCGAACAACGGGAGCGCACCCCGCCGCGGGGATTCGAACCGCCGACCTTTCGATCGGCAAGCCCTAGGCGCTGAGGCTTCTACCCACAGCGCCACCCGCATCCCGTTAAGAATATAGTGCTCCCTTTTTAAGAATGCATTGAGCTTTTTGCTATAAACCTGCTGTTTCAGCAATCGGCCCTGCCAACGAGCTCCTCCACCATAATACTGGTAGAAGGCACTTGGAAAGACTGCAAATCACATTCTGCGTAGGGTTTTTTTTAATAAAGAAAATTGCACAGTTGTAGAAATGCTTCCTCGACACTTGCACAGCGCAGAACGGCACCGAATCTGATGCATTGTTAGTGAGTTCAATTATCTCTGCCTCTGCCGAGCGCAGCCTTTCCCATCACCTTAGGGAATAGGATGAGAATGTGAAAGCGCATCTCTTGTCATGAGAGATGTGTGCATATGTTTTGCAATCTGTCTTGGAAGGCGGAACATGATGAGGCAGCACAAACTGCTGCCCCAAACTTCCCGGAAGCCACTTGGGAGCGTTTCTTGTGACTCACATGACTTTGGAAGCAGGTTCAAAATCATTACATTGGAATTTGAAATAAGGTGGAAACAAAGTCAACCTAAGGTTGCAAGAGACGGTTTAAAAATAGACAGCTTTCTTCGTATCATCTACAGATTACCATTTGTGCGATATTTCTCAAATCTGGTCTTTTCTCTCCATCAATACGCCATCAATTCTCTCCCTTATTTAACGCCTGAACAGTTTCAATGTTCTCTTCACTGACTTACGTTTTTCTCATCTCCAACCTCTCATTTTTGTTTTCGTTTTGTCACTCAGGCTGGTTTCCCTACCTCCTCACCTTGAAACGCTTCCAACATCTCTCATCTCTTTCTGCATCCAATTGATCAGTTCTAAGTCACTTTGGGTCACCTGGGGCATGATCAAGCAACTAACAAATCTACTAAATAAAAATAATATTGGCTCCTTCTTCACTATAAACATCTCATCCTTTCTTTAGAAGCCTCTATCCCTCTCTCTTTTTGCCTTCTTACATTCCTCCTTCTTACATACTCTCAAATATGAGCAAGAAATCATCCTTGACTTTCTGCACCCACTTGGGTAGATTACGCACTTCTGTGGCCGTGCAGAAGGAATCAGTCTATTCCTCCACTGATCACCCAATTTCATTTTCGTCTTTGACTCAGGCTCCGTCCAGGCACTCACCAGGCCTGAGAGCATCTTTGTGTGATGGGAGAGCAGGCATGGCCCTGTTCCCTCCACCATTTGAAGAATGTCACAGCTTATGAGTGACATGGCGTGGCGTTTGTCCTCCTAGGTATGTGACATCATACTGGGTTCATAAGGAAAGGGTTGTTGTTGTTGTTTAGTCGTTTAGTCGTGTCCGACTCTTCGTGACCCCATGGACCAGAGCACACCAGGCACTCCTGTCTTCCACTGCCTCCTGCAGTTTGGTCAGACTCATGCTGGTAGCTTCGAGAACACTATCCAACCATCTTGTCCTCTGTCTTCCCCTTCTCCTTGTCCCCTCAATCTTTCCCAACATCAGGGTCTTTTCCAGGGAGTCTTCTCTTCTCATGAGGTGGCCAAAGTATTGGAGCCTCAGCTTCAGGATCAGGAAAGGGTTAATTAATTGTAAAATGACTAGCCAATGGGAACCCAAGGGGCAGAGTTAACTGTGTATAAGGTTTAAGCACAGAGGGGTTTTTTGGAGAGAGTTAGAGTGGTTGAGAAGAGAGTCTGGAGTTAGAAGAGACAGAGAAGATAAGTCTGTGGGTTGGGCTAGTCTGATGTGAGAGAGGGAGAGAATTTGTTAAGAGGAGTCAGTCAAACAGGTGAGATAATCAGTCAGAAGGTATTAGGAAGGTATAGGCCAGTAAAGAAACTAAAGTTAAGATACTAACAGGAATATTATCTGAGAAACCATAAACTTGTTAATGTTTGTAAAATAAACTGGTTTTTTTGGTTCACTTTTAACAACTGTCTGGTCTCGGTGTTTTACCAGAGAGTAACAGGTTGGTGGCAGCAGGTAAGCGAGCACAGTGGTGGCACAGGGATCAATAGACCGTTAAACGTCCAGGGACCCTGTGTGATCGCCACACACAGCTATTCAGTCAGGCAGTTAGCCAAGTTGTGTGTTTCTTCCCCTTTAAAAGGGAGGGAGCAGGAAGATGGCACAACACAGGACTTTGCATCGACCGGCCTCTGGGCGGAGCATGTTGCATGTCACAGCAGACCACACTGTGTGCCTGATGGGATGTGAACCCAGTCCTTTATCGTGAGATCGTTGCTGCCTAGGAAAGAAACAGAACCAGGCTGTAATTAATGTTCTTAAAGCTGAGTTGTCTAAAGAAAAGCCTTATCTGAATTTTGCATACAGGAGGACTGAAGAGTTCATGGCAGTGGGTTTCTCCATATGATTTCCTGAATTCTGTTCCCCCCGCTTCCCAAACGAACATAGAAATAGTCAGTGCGCCACATCGTTCTTTGTAATATTAGGAAAGCGCCCACTTCACCGCCTCTGAAAGATCAACAAATTATTTACAAAATGTTTGTTTAGCTACCATTTGCTTTTGATTTTGCAGCTGCTTGAAAGGATTGCTTTCAAATCAGCAGCAACATCAGAAAACGGGAAGCAGAACATTAAAAAGAGGGGGGATATCTATTGAAACCTAATATCCTGACAGTCGCCTTTTATGTCTGTGCTTTCCTTTTTGTCAATTATTCATAGATGATGTGAGGGGGCAATTTATAAACAATGAAATATATATGAATCGCTGTAAAGGTAGATCTCCAAGAAAGACAAAGAACTCAGCGTTTCATCAGGTCTTCTTTGAAATACAGCATTAGTTCAAGGCAGAGAACTGATCAAGTCCACAGCTTGATCTGCAAACCAGAGAGATGGCTTGACTATGGGCCAGGCAAAAGCTACAGTCAGGCAAAGAATCATAGACACCAAGAGACAACAGGACTGCTCAAGGTGCTCCGACTATAAAATTGGAGAAATCGAGAGATACCGTATTTTCCACTCTATAAGACGCACCAGACCACAAGACGCACCTAGTTTTTGGAGGAGGAAAACAAGAAAAAAAATATTCTGAATCTCAGAAGCCAGAACAGCAAGAGGGATCGCTGCGCAGTGAAATCAGCAATCCCTCTTGCTGTTCTGGCTTCTGGGATAGCTGCGCAGCCTGCATTCGCTCCATAAGACACACACACATTTCCCCTTGCTTTTTAGGAGGGAAAAGTGAATCTTATAGAGCAAAAAATACGGTATATAGCCGCACCGGCAGCATATCTCTTCTTTCTCTTATCTAAAAATGCAAGAAGGGCCTTTACACTCACAAGAAGCTCGGCTCTACCCTCGCCGGTCCTGGAAGGAGCCTTTAAAAAAGTCCCATACGCTCAGAGACTTTGCGCCTGTTCATTGGGAGAGGTAGGAAGCCCAGAACACTTGTTCTTTAGATGTCCCTTTTATGAAGAGGCACGTAGTAAGACCATTGATCCCCTACTGGTGAGGCTCTCCGACCTCCTGCAAAAGCAAAAATTCAACCTTTTCCTGTTAGGTAAAGGTCAGAAGACAACCTGGATGGTCACCAGATTCTGTGTACAGATCTGTAGGCGCAGACCATCTCCCAACTCAAACCAGTTCATTATGAAAATCCCCAAACTCAGTTCCGTGGGTGACTCTGGGTCAACTCCCTGCGATAGTTTATTGTTGTACATTGTTTTTAAATTTATTGTTGTACATTATTTTAATTGTCTGTTTTTCTTCTGTGACTGTACCCCCAAGTGTGTTTTATAAGCTGGTCTCCGACCATAATAAATTATCTATCTTGAACTGAGATGGCTTGACTTGGATTTGAGAGCTACTCTCCGGTAAGTGTGACTAGAATTGCAGCCTAAGACTGTGTACAAATGATATTTTATGCTAGAATCAATGGACACTCAGTACTTGTTTTTTTCTGCACACCATCTAGATCTGTTGCATTTCCTTTTGCCCTGGAAGAGCTCTTCTTTGTTTCCAATTAATTTTTATTAATTTTCCAAATTTTAAACAAATTCGCAACAAATCAATTCAAATTTAACACCAATTTAACAATTAATTTTTTGCTCTCCCCCCCCCCCAAGAGCTCATCTGGTTTCATTATGAAAATGAAAGCACATTTGCAGTTTGATTCTGAGTTACCCCAGAACATGTCCATTTGAAAACAGATGAAAACAGGTGCAGATGATCCTGGAAATGGTGTGTGTTTGTGTGTGTTATCCACACTTGCCCACCAATATTGTGGGTCAGATTCATTTGAAACTACAAACCCGCTTCCGGATGGGGTGCCCAGTCAGGCAGATGAAGACCCCCCAGGAAAAAGAAGGAAGAAAAGGTCCCACGAGAGCCAATTTCCTGGCAGACACATCTAGAGTAGCATCTAATTGAGAGCAGCCAGAGCATCCCAGGTTCCCTTCCTTCCCAACACCCACCAGGCACCGAAACACAACAAGTCTCCCCTGAGCAGTGATAGGAGATCTGCGACACCTCGAGCAGAAAGGCTGACAGCCCAGCTAGATCAAGGCCCAGGAATCAGGCAACTGAATTAATTGAGACAAAGTGGGGCAGCTTCCCTCCCCTCTCTGAACAAAGGAGACGCAATATTTGAGATCTCCAAAAGAAACGTTTGCAGGACTGACAAGGCCATGGGTAGGCAAATGTAAGGCCCAGGGGCCGGATCTGGCCCAATTGCCTTCTAAATCTGTGAACGGGTATCACGTGTTTATACATGAGTAGAATGTGTGCTTTTCTTTAAAATGCATCTCTGAAGGGACGCGGGTGGCGCTGTGGGTAAAAGCCTCAGCGCCTAGGGCTTGCCGATCGAAAGGTCGGCGGTTCGAATCCCCGCGGCGGGGTGCACTCCTGTTGTTCGGTCCCAGCGCCTGCCAACCTAGCAGTTCGAAAGCACCCCCGGGTGCAAGTAGATAAATAGGGACCGCTTACTAGCGGGAAGGTAAACAGCATTTCTGTGTGCGGCTCTGGCTCGCCAGAGCAGCGATGTCACGCTGGCCACGTGACCCGGAAGTGTCTCCGGACAGCGCTGGCCCCCGGCCTCTTGAGTGAGATGGGCGCACAACCCTAGAGTCTGTCAAGACTGGCCTGTATGGGCAGGGGTACCTTTACCTTTACCTTTAGAATGTGTGCTTTTCTTTAAAATGCATCTCTGGGTTATTTGTGGGGCATAGGAATTCGTTCATTTTTCCCGCTTCAAAATATAGTCCAGCCCCCACAAGGTCTGAAGGACAGTGGACCGGCCCACGGCTGAAAAAGGTTGCTGACTCCTGGACAAGGGGAGGCCTGGGAGCAAAGTCACCCCCTTTTCTTGCAAAAGTAGGTTTCCCTTCTGTGATTCTCAGCCTTCTCCACATTCATGCCTGCCTCTCCTTCCTGCCGGATGCCCACTCTCTGAAAGCCACGGGTGGCTTTGAGCCTTCAACCCAACCCGTAGTCATCTGGAGCTGTCTGAGCCCAACACAAATGAGGCCCCGATCCCTCCAAATAGGCCCAGTTTCTCTGGGGGTTCAGGCTTTGGTTGCATTCATCTCACAGCTCTACCATTGATGTGACTGGGCTCTAAATCTGTGCAGTGCAGAAAATAAGCAGTGCTTGGTATTTATGTAGTGACCAGTTGGAAAGCTGTGCCTGGCTTTTATATTGTTTGCAATTATTTTAAGAACTAGAATACAAACTGCTGCCCCCCCAGTTAGGAAGCCACATCCAGGGAAATCATAGGCAGACATCCCCAGAGTCATTCTTGGCTCTTCTTTGCACTGGGCGAACATACTCTCTTGTGGTGGGAAGATGCATATTGAGGAGGGAAAGAACAGGCTCTAGGCAACAAGAGATGTAGATTTTGAGTACCACTCCAGGCGTGGAAGGACAACCACAGTTTCATGTCTGGCAGAGACAAGGATTCTGCTTTGAAGAAATCCCTTACATCTGTCAATCTCAAAGCGTGATAGACTCCAGAGCTACGTATACATTAGTCTTTCTGAAGGGGCAAATTAGTGCCAGCCTCAGTCAGAAAAGGTGGGTTCACCTTCAGTTTCACTCTGTATGTATTGCCATCAATCAGGGGTGGGGAATTGTGATGTGCTGTTGGGTTGCATCTCCAATCTTCCCTGACCAGTGATGATGCTGGCTGGGGCTGATGGGAGTTGGAGTCCAACAATTTATGGAGAGCTACAGGTTCCTCCTGCCCCATCCATGTCTCCCAGATCCACCATCTGAGGCATCCACCTCCTCTGCCTAATGGTAGGGCCCTCTACAAACCCCATGTCCCATGAATCAATTACTCAGATTGTGGGGCGCTGCAAAATGTGGGGGTTTTCACTGCAAAAACATTGCAAAACTCTGGCATGGGTTTGGAGGAGATTCCAAATTATCGGGTTCTTAGTTAATTTGCCTCCTGGCCTGGCCTACATCCCAACCAAAACACAGTTCAGAGCTATGGCTTCTCCCAAAGCTTTCTTCCCTGATGAAGATACCAATACAAATGAATAGTGTGCTGAATTTGAATGAACATTGTCTCTCCGCCCTTTTCTCCAAGAAACCCCTGGGCATTACAGTGGTACCTCGGGTTACATACGCTTCGGGTTACATACGCTTCAGGTTACAGACTCTGCTAACCCAGAAATAGTACCTCGGATTAAGAACTTCGCTTCAGGATGAGAACAGAAATTGTGCTCTGGCCGCACAGTGGCAGCGGGAGGCCCCATTAGCTAAAGTCGTGCTTCAGGTTAGGAACAGTTTCAGGTTAAGAACAGAACACCGGAACGAATTAAGTACTTAACCCGAGGTACCACTGTACATGCCAACTTCCCATGGGATAATAAGTGATTAAGAGCGCCGCTTCTCAGAAAATAGCAAGGTGCTATCTAGCAGTGTCAAGCACTGTGCTGAGGTCCCTCGTCAGCCCCAGTGAGCGACTCAAGTTCTTTTGTTTTTAATTATGCTGACAAAAAGGGACAAGCTCTTTTGGGCAACAGCAAGCAGTGGCACTGAGAGTGGGAAGCTCTCTGTTGATCCTGCCAGCTGGACAGAGGAAGACTGGCATAAGTCGGCCATCATAAGCCTCTCACACTTCCCATCCGACACAAAGCAAACAGTGCGGAAGAGAAAAGAGAGGCCTTTGTGCCTGATGAAAATATTTGTGTAACGATGGGCCCCTGCCATGTTGTTGTCAGCCATACCGAAACGCTTGTTCCCTGCTGAATGCTTAAAATGGTCGCTTTGTCGGCTGCTGTAATGGATGACAGGGAAGCACAGAGAATTATGTTGTACCCTGCTAGTACTGAATTTTTGGAATGTGTCTCTCTTTCTTCTTGTACATTAAGAGAGCTTGAATTCACCATCTCATTTGACAACCCACACAATGCCTGAAAAAATACATGGTCTCAGGATTCTGCCATACTGGGAGAATTAAATTTCCCTGGCCTTTTGTCTCTCTCCCATGTAAGAAATGCGGGAAAAGCTTGAGGAACGTTTTATAATTTAATATATATATAAGATAGCACAGAATACTTGCCATTTCCCTTGGCAATTGTCTGTGGTGTTATTCGGGACCCAACAAAGCATGATTGCAGCAGATCCATATGTTTAAATCCTGAGCTGCCCCAAGCCCCTATATAGGTCCTGCGCCCCCTTGGTCTCTGGCTGCCCTCCGTGACAAGGGGATGCCGGAGTAGATGGACTTGTGGCCTGAGACAAGGAGTGAGAGTCTGTTTTAATGACCAGGGGGCAGGGGGCTAAAGCATTGCTTGCCAGCAGCAGCAGATCTCCCCACAGTCTGAAGCCAAGGGACTTATCTCTCCTGCAGATACAAGAATGGGTGCGGAATAGAGAAATTGCGGAGAGAAGGATGCTGGGGACATAAGGACATAAGGAGAGCTCTCCTGGGTCAGGGCAATGAGCTATCTAGTCCGGGATCCTGTTCTCACAATGGCCAACCAGATGCCTATGGGAAGCTCTGTAGCAGAGCATGAGTACAGCAGCATTCATAGAATCATAGAGTTGGAAGAGACCACAAGGGCCATCGAGTCCAACCCCCTGCCAAGCACTTACGATTCCTAGGAACTGGTATTCAGAGGAATACTGCCTCCAACAGTGGAATGAGAACACAGGTGTTACACACACACACACACACACACACACACACACACACACACCAGCTGGTTGGAGAAGGTGGATAAGGACTGATAAGGACTGGCTGCCATCTCGTGAAGGTGTCACAAGGGTTCTGAGATGCTGCCAGAGCCCTTACACCACTTTCCCAAAACCCAGTAAGTGAGGAAACCTGCTGGGGGGAGAGCAGTGGTGTTTGGGTGGGTTTCTCCACTCTCCATTTATTTATTTATCCCCCCTCCCTTCCTGGCAAAGCTGTAATCGTGTAAAAGCAGGGCAAGTTGTGGGTTCACTGCACTCTGTCTCCAGGACCTGTCCAGGGTCCTGAAGGATCTCTCTCTGCACACTCTTGCCTTTGGGATCTTGTCCTTTGTTCCACTCCCTGACGGTCATTCTCTCTGCTCTGGCTATCTGTTCTGGACCCCCCTGGGCTCCTTCATGTTCCTCTAGATCATGGGTAGGCAACCTAAGGCCTGGGGGGCGGATGTGGCCCCTATCGCCTTCTAAATCCGGCCCGCAGCGGTCCGGGAATCAGTGTATTTTTACAAGAGTATAATGTGTCCTTTTATTTAAAATGCATCTCTGGGTTATTTGTGGGGCATAGGAAATCATTTTTATTTTATTTTTTCAAAATATAGTCCAGCTGTCCACAAGTTATGAGGGACAGTGGACCGGCCCCCTGCTGAAAAAGTTTGCTGACCCCTGCAAGTCTAGATCTCACCAGGGACTCATCCCTCACACAAAGCTACCAGGCATCAGCAACAGCTAGTGGTGTGTGACCAAGGAAGCAACTCTTTGCGTAATCCTTTTCCTCTGTTCTAGGACGCGTGTGGCGCTGTGGGTTAAACCACAGAGCCTAGGACTTGCTGATCAGAAGGTCGGCGGTTCGAATCCCTGCAACTGGGTGAGCTCCCGTTGCTCGGTCCCTGCTCCTGCCAACCTAGCAGTTCGAAAGCACATCAAAGTGCAAGTAGATAATTAGGTACCGCTCCAGCGGGAAGGTAAATGGTGTTTCCATGCGCTGCTCTGGTTCACCAGAAGCGGCTTAGTCATGCTGGCCACATGACCTGGAAGCTGTAAGCCGGCTCCCTTGGCCAATAAAGTGAGATGAGCACCGCAATCCCAGAGTCGGTCACGACTGGACCTAATGGTCAGGGGTCCCTTTACCTTTACCTTTATTCCTCTGCTCTGGTTCTGGGTACTGTGGATTTTCAGTGTGTAATAGTTGTATATAAGTATAGTGTCTGAAATACCGTATTGGCCCCAAAATAAACCTCACCTGAATATAAGCCGCAGCTTTAAAATTGGAGGGCAGGGGGGAGGAAAAAAGACTGATCATGGACTTAGGGGACTCAGTCCCTTGAGGAGTTGGGCAGCAAAAGCCAACCCCCCCTATAGAAAATTGCATGTGCCACAACAATTGAAATATGCCCAGGAAGATGCAGGCAGACATTACACAAAGCCCCTTCAAAGGGGAGGTATAACAGCAAGTTCATGGCAGTGAGCAGCAGGGAAATGAGAGGTCTGCGCAGTTGCTGAGAAACACCTGAAAAGGTAAGCAAACAAAAGTGAGGAGAGGAAGACAAGAAGAGATGCTGCGAGATTTGGAGATAAAAGGAAAAGGAATGGAAATGTGCCCCACAAATTTCCACCAAGCCCTTGCTCTCCCACCGATTTTCTACTCAAACAACTGCTTATGCAAAAATATCAATTATGGAATTCAGAAAATGGCAAATGGCTAGTTTAAAACAAGTGAAGACATTTCATTTTGGACATCTGTGCATTAAACCGCAGCGCCGCTTCTTCTACTTCAATTTGAGGCTTTGTTCATGCTTGGAAAATACCAGTGGAAAAAGAAACGCATTCGGCTTGAAATGAAGAGCAGCGACATGGCTTTGCATTCTGAATTAGGTTTGGGGACTTCAAAGGGTTCCAGAAAAGATACTCAGTGGCAGCTAATCGAAAATGACTGATAAATTTGCAACCTAATTGGAACACGTCAAAAGTTCGGCAGCGACTGTGTCTTTCCCCACATGCTCTACAGTTCTGCCCTTGCTTAGTAGAAGCAGCAGGGTCAACAATGGGAAAATGGTGCGAAGGAAAGCAATTTGTAATGATGAAACTTGTTTCCTGGGCCACAGGAATTAATCAGCTTCCATTCCATGATTCATTCCCATTCTGACCTAACTTTCACCTTTACAATGAAAAACATTCAAACTTGAACCTGACAGGGGCTTTCTCAAAACTGGGAGTGTGCTAGTCAGGTAAGCCCTGGAACTACCTGCCTCATGATATTAGGCAGACACTATCATTCAGTTTTTTTAGATGCCTACTGAAAAAGCTTTTTCCCCCCCCAAGTGGGTCAGTTCAGACACCTGACTGGTTCCATGTTTTATTACGTTTCACTGTTTTTAAACACTTTAAATAATAAATATGTTTTTTTCTTTTATTTTTTAATTGTGTCTTTATTTACAGGGGAGGATAAAAAAAAGATGACTAAACAGATAATGGGGAGATTGCAACTAGTCAAGTGCAGGGTTGTGAACTGGTAGATGCCTTGGGGTTGCCCCATTTGTGCTAACTCCATTAGGCTGCAGGCTGCAATTTGGCCTAGCAGCATGTGCCCAGGGAATAGGGCTCTCGGACCACACCATACATTGAAAGCACTACGACGACACTTTAATATGTCATGGTTTCCTGCAAAGGATTCTGGGAGCTGTAGTTTGTTAAGGGTGCTGAGAGTTGTTAGAAGACCCATAACCCTCTCCCAGAACTACAATTCCCAGAGAAAAGGGATTGATCATTAAATCACCCTTGGAATTGTAGCCTTGGGGAGGGAACAGGGGTTTGCTAGTGATATTTGACAGTGAAAAAACATGCTGCTCTTCTTGGCCCTGTTTGGATGATCCTGACTTGGCTTTCTAAGCTGAGATGTGTCCGTATGTGTCGCTCCTTTGCTCCCTGTGTGGTTTGTGCTATTAAGTCTCTAGTTAGCCATAGTTTTCCATTTCCAGAATAAGGAGGGATCTTAAACCACAGTTTATATAATAATTTTATAATAATTTATTATTTGTACCCCGCCCATCTGGCTGGGTTTCCCCAGCCACTCTGGGCGGCTTCCACAGAGACCAAGAATACACTAAAATGTCTCAGATTAAAAACTTCCCTGAACAGAACTGCCTTAAGATGTCTTCTGAATGTCAGGTAGTTGTTTATCGCTTTGACATCTGATGGGAAGGCCCTCTGCCTGGTTCCCTGTAGCTTTGCTTCTCGCAATGAGAGAATCGCCAGAAGGCCCTCCGCGCTGGACCTCAGCGTCCGGGCAGAACGATGGGGGTGGAGACGCTCCTTCAGGAGTTTGAAGTTGCTTCAATATCATGGCTTCCTCCAAACCTGCTAACTATCATTTCTTGGTTTAATGAAATGGGAAACTATGGCTAATGAGAAGCCTTCTGGTTTACTTGCGATTCGCATGAAGGAATGAGCAAAGGAAGACTCAGGTATAATTTGGCTTACAATAATCCAAACAGGCGCACTATGCCTGACAAACCTTTCTCAGCCAAATGAATTGAAGCAGATAATTCTGTGCATCCAAAAGAAGTGGGTTAAAAAATCAGCGTGAAAAGGCAGAGAAAACATCCAGAAAGGAAAGGCCATTATTAGCAGTCGATGTACTATAGAAGATTGTGTTGCTCTTATATTCTGGCCCTTGTGCCTTTAGGACGTTTTCCTCAACATCATTTTAGCACTAACAAGTCATCTATCATCCCTATTCATCAGAGGAGGCCAGAAATAAAACGAGGTCACCCGGTTTCTAAAAGGCGGTTATCCCCCAAAGTACTTGAGGCTGCCAAGAGCGCGGCTGGCAGACCTTCTTACTAGAAATACTTCTATCACCATTCCGTCGTGCAGCCTGGAGGCCTCTGCTAAAGCCCCTCTCCCCATCCACAGTTGCAATTTTATAAAAAGCAAATTGCTCCTGCTATACTTTACATTGCTATCGGTTGATTGGTAATGTTCAGACTTAGATACAGGGGCAAAAGTGGCGGAGGAAAAGCATGTAAGGAAATAAGTGACGTTGCCTCAAGCCAGAAATAAGAAGAGCATTTAAAGAGCTGCTTCAACTGAGCAGGCCGTTTTGCATTTAGATGTCTAAATCAGTGTTTCCCAACCTTTTTTGGGCAAAGGCACACTTGTTTCATGAAAAAAATCTCGAGGCACACCACCATTACAGCCCCGTGACGTCAGCGCGCAGCGTCACGCCGGGAGGGACGCACGAAAGTGTAAGATTCAATTTTTTTCCCTCCCCCTTGCCTTCCTTCTGTGCCAACCGCCAAAAAGCCAAGAATCGCGGGACTGCCGGCGGAGGGGGCGAGCCCCGTTCCTCCCCATCCGCCCCATTCCGTGCAAGGAGCGCGAACAGGTGTGAGAAGGGGGTCAAACCTGCGGGTCGGCGCCGGGGAACCTCCAAGCTTTGGGGGTGGGGGGGAGGAGGCAGCAAAGCGAGGCAGGAAGGAGAGCGCGGCTTGGCGAAGTACTCGGCGGCGAAGGCCAGCAGGTCCGGCGGCCGGTGCCGCAGCACCTCCACCGTGTAGCCCTGCAGCAGCTCAGTCAGACCCGGCGGGATCTCGATGCTCATCTTGTAGCCGAGGCACGCGGGAGACTCAATGGACGGGCCCGGGAGAGAGAGAGAGAGAGAGACACGACGGAGAGAGAGCGGGAGTCCCTGCTCGCCGTCGCCACCGCTACAACTACTGTGGCGGTTGGTCGTGGTCGTCGCCGCCGCCCACCTCTATCTATCTCTCCCCCTCAGCTTTCTACGCGGGCCTCGAGCCGGAGGTGGGGGGTGGCCGCCGCCGCTTTCTCCGCCTCCACGTCCTGCCTCCTCCTCCTCGAGCCCTCCGTCAGCCCTGAGGGAACCGCCGCGCTCGCGCCGCCGCTCTCTGACACGCGAGAAAGAGAAAGGAACGGAGCGGCGGGGTAGTCGGGGGAAGGAGGGGCCGGAATGGAAGCGCGAGGCGAGCTGCGCATGCCCAGCAGGAAGCGGCGGAGAGCGCCACAGAGAGAGAGAGAGAAGCAAGGGAGGGCGGGGAGTGGGCGGGAACACGCTTCATGCGTCACAATAACGGACAAGAGGCGCTCGAGGGATAGATTAGGACCTAATTTGACTTTTACAAAAAAAAAAAAATCTTTCGAATTTTCCCCACGGCACACCAGGCAACATCTCGCGGCACACTAGTGTGCCGCGGAACAGTGGTTGGGAAACACTGGTCTAAATAAATAAGTAATTTTGAAAGTAGCAAAAGGTACCAATACTCTTTTATGGCCTCTTTTATGGCACTGTGTCAAATCTTTCTAGTATTCTGACCGAGTAGCCCCAAGAGCTGCTAGACAACTTAAACAAGAAAATGGTTATTGTTGCTGCTGACAATAAAGTAATTGTATTTGGCAGGGTAAACTACAGATATCGTCTGGCTTCCAAGGAAGCTCTGACCTTTGGGGCATCAACTGCGTCCCATAACACACAACCACTTTTGCACGAACAAGAATATAAGCTGCCTCATCCGCCACCATCTTCAGCACATGTTGTATTGGCAGATCTCCTGCTGTCAAGCACACATTCTGTCCTCTCCAAAGCCAGCTCCAATAATTAAAGGTTTCTCCTTCTGAAGGCAGGGGATTAAAAGAAAGGAAAAGCAAAACTTCGGTCTGTCAAGGACAGTATTTTTGAAGGTGAAAGGCAAAACATTCCATTCGGTGCCTTCCGTTACGGATAAATGTTTGTTTTTCAGGTAGATTCAAGAGGATATGTGCTAAAGAATGTGGAAGCAACAAAGCTTCTTGTCTGATGCCTGAATTAGCTTCAACATGTCCTTTCTGAAATGAGGATATACAGTTCAGAGTTTTGAAGAATCTCCATTAGAAAGACAACGATGATGATAATGTGAATTTTATTTATTACATTGCATCATTCAGTGCTTAGCATGGGAGAGTGCAAGGTACAAGGCTCTCAGGCCCCAATATACTAGGACACCAGCACCCACATATAAAATTGGGGCCACACCGGTTCAGTTCTTAAGGACGGAGGGGCCATTCTGAGCCAGCAGATCCCTATAGGCTGCCTCCTCACGGGAGAAGATCTGGAACTTCTTGTCCAGCTGAGCTCTCAGGTAGAGGTAGTCCTGCTGGTCAAGGTTGTGGGCTCAGGTGATGTAGGCTGTGAAGAGCAATGTGAGGAGAAGGCGGTCGAGAGAAAGGCAGGGAACGGCCCACAGGATGAGGAGAAACTCCAGGTACACGGGATGACAAAGGTGGGAGAAGAGGCGGATGGCACTTGTGGACTTCACGGCCAAAGGGTCCCCTATGCCCAGGCAGTGGTAGTAAACCTGTTTGACCCCCATCAGCTCTGCATAGTCAAAGATGAGGAGGATGATAAAGATGACCAGCCAAGCAATGAAGTGGAGGATGAAGCAGATGGGAGGAACCCAGGTGACCCATGGCTCCGTGCTTGTATTCCAGAGCACAGAAGCATCCTCCACAGGCTGCCAGTACCTCATCAGCAGCTGGAGAGTCAGCGCTGTGCAGAAGACATAGAAAGATCTCTGTAGAACTCCAAAGCAACTTCTGGTCCAGTGTTTGACTTGCTGAGTGGCCATGAGGTTGTTCTGCAGGATGAAGAGGACAATTAAGCCCACGTCCGCCATTAGTGGCCGCAGAATCTTGGGATCCCTCAGGGCAGCTTCCCATTGAAGATTAGGAGCAGCATCTTGCCTGCTCAGGAGTGCTTTATTTATTACATTACTTAGTAACTTTATTCAAAAAAAGGTCTCAAAGCAACTTAACAAGAAATAATATGGAATCGAAGACTCATAGAATTGTAGACTTGGAAGGGATCCCCAAGGATTTTCTAGTCCAACCCTCTGCAATGCAGGAAACTCAACAAAAGCACCCATGACAGAGGGCCATCCAATCTCTGCTTTAAAATCTCCAAGGAAGGAGAGTCCACCACCTCTTGTAGGATATTGTTCCACTGTCTAACAGCTCTTACTGTCAGAAAGTTATTCTGCATGTTTAGTTGGAATCTCCTTTCTTGTAACTTGAAGCCATTGGTTCATGTCCTGCCCTCCAGAGCAGGAGAAAACAAGTTTCCATGTGACAACTCTTGAGATATTTGAAGATGGCTATCATATATCCTCTCACAGTTTCCTCTTTTCCAGGCTAAACAGACCCATCTCCTTCAACCGTTCCTCATCAGGCTTGGTTTCCAGACCCTTGATCTTCTTGGTCGCCCTCCTCTGCACACCTTCCAGATTGTTCTTCTTAAGTTGTGGTGCCCAGAACTGGACACAGTATTCCAGGTGTGGCCTGACAAGGGCAGAACAGATTGGGACTATGACTTCCCTTGATCGGGACACTATAGTTCTCTTGATGCAGCCTAGAAAAGCAGTAGGAGTTTGTGGCATTTGCCTCCTAGGTGGGTCATAAGGAAAGGGTTAAATGAGTGTGATGTGATTGGCCAGTGGGAACCCAAGGGGTGGAGTTAGAGTTGGAGTTGTTTGGAAGTCAGTTGAGAGTGGAGAGTTGGAGAAGGAAGAGGGAGGATAAGTCTGTGTGTTGGTTGAGTTGTGTTGTGAGAGAGTGAGAGGAACTGTTAGGAGGAGTCAGATAGATAGTTGGGATAATCAGTTTGAAGTTGTTAGGAACGTATAGGTCAGGAAAGAAACTAAGATTAAGAAACTGAAAAGAAAAATTAACTGAAACCATAAACTTGTTCACGCTTATAAAATAAACTTGATTATTTGTTAATGTTAACAACTGTCTGGACTTCTTGTGTACCCGAGAGAAACGGGTTGGTGGCAGCGAAGAGGCAATCACAGTGGTGGCACAGGGATCAATAGACTGTCAAACGTCCGGGGACCCTGTGTGATCGCCACAGACTTAAAATCAGGAACTTTAAAACAACGTACAATACAAAATACCTGAAATTCTCATCCAATAACGTAATGATAAAGTCAAGTCCAACCACCTGGGGCAGCAAACAGGGATGCAACACCTGTGCTCAGGGCCCAGGCTGATTCATATGGGGAGAGGCAGCCTTTGAGAAAGTGCAGTCCTGAGCCACGTAAGGCTTCACAGCGCAGAAGCAACACTTTGAATGATCATCATATCAAATATTTAAGTAATGCATTTGACCCAGTGAACTTCATAGCCAAGTGGGGATTTGAACCGTGGTCTTCAAGGTCCCAGCCCAGCACTCTCACCACTACTCTAAACGGATTCTCATATAGGTGTCCTTTTTTATAATAGCAGTTGTAATAGCTACAATAATTGTCAATATTAATGACTCAATCCCTATAAGAAGGCAGAAAAAAGTCCAATTAGGTAGGCCTCAAAGCTGGGCAAAGCAGAAAGTTGAGGCCAAGAATTCTCTTTCACTGTGTGTTCCTGACTTTGTGTCTTCCACTTAGCTGGAAAAAAAAAATACTTCACTGTCATCTTTACCTCTTTTTTTAATGATATGGAAACAACATTGTTTCTGAGATTGAGCCCTTACATATGAGCTCCCATTGCTTGGTCCCTGCTCCTGCCAACCTAGCAGTTCGAAAGCGCGTCAAAGTGCAAGCAGATAAATAGGTACCGCTCCAGCAGGAAGGTAAACGGCGTTTCCGTGCGCTGCTCTGGTTCGCCAGAAGCGGCTTAGTCATGCTGGCCACATGACCCAGAAGCTGTACGCCGGCTCCCTCGGCCAATAAAGCAAGATGAGCGCCGCAACCCGAGTCGTCCACAACTGGACCTAATGGTCAGGGGTCCCTTTACCTATACACACACACACACACACACACACACACACACACACACACACACATAGTTGGGCTTGTGAAGGGTATTGGATTCAGACAGCAGGAAGATGAACTCACACAACAAATAAGCAACACAAAGCGAAGGTAAGCCTCCATCCATTTGCCCTGCTAGCACAGGCCCACTCTAAAGGACCCCCTAGTTCATTCTTTGACCTTGGTCATCAAGACGGTATTCTCTCAAAGGAGCTTTCGTACACCAGCAAATGGGCTGAAGCTACCAGAGGTCAGTGAGCAGACATCTGGCCTTAAGAACTCAGAGCTGTTGGTTTTGACCTCTGGAGAGGAAGGCTCCATGAATCATCCAATTTACTCCAGTCAGTCAGGGCTATTAAGTGGGAAATGTTGAATGAAGCTTCTGCGGCCCGCTTGCTAAAGACTTGAGATGACACTGGGCATGAACCTATTGTGTCTATGGATTTTGATGTGTGTGACACTCTCCACCACATATAAAATTTGTAATTAATTAATTTTGTATGCTGCCCTATACCCATGGACCTCAGGGCAGTTCACAACATAAATTTAAAAAATACAGACTTGAAGAACCCTTTTTCTAGAAACAATGATTGTGGATAAAAAAATTAACATTTGGCACCCGGGTAATCCAGACTCAATGCTCGGAACAGCTGACTGTTGCAACGTACAATATAATAATGCAAATTGAACAGATTTGCATAACTTCTACTATGTTGAATTAATTAGTCTGCATTTCTAAAAGCTATTATTTAGCCAGATTTTGATCATTGTAGGGAGAGGCTAGGGACTAAAAGAGTGCGCTGAGGTTCTGCCCTGACCATGGGAAATCTTGCTCAGAGCTCATCCACAATTCCGCTCGTCACACAGATCCAAGTGGTTTTCTGTTTGCCCCATCTCTTTCCCCAGGAAAACCCGCTCTTTAGTGCTATATCGGCACAAACATCAACCAGTGGAAAACCTGACTGACTTGTGCTTCGATTTAGTGGAAAAGTTGGGGTTTTCCCAGGGAAAAGTTACCTTTCTAGCTTCCATAAATTCACCAGATAAGTTATGTGATAGGATTTTTGAGCTCTGTTTACAATAGTTACAAAACATAAGGCAGCGATCATAAGAGCTAGAAGCTTGCTAGGAAAGAATAAAGCAGGCGTTTCCGAGATATCAATTTTGCACCTAAAATGCTTCTTTCTTGTTTCATGGCGCCATGGAATTGTGACATACATACATATATTTCTTCTTCTTCTTTGGTGATCACTCGTAGCCAAGTAAGGTTGTCTTCCATAAACACGGTTTTAACAATGAGTTCATAAGTAACTGTGGAGGCCAATTCGGGATCCACATGTCCTTCCACCCATTTCTGGGTGGGAGTTGATCACGGTGTGGATTTGCCAAGTGTGCCTTCCTCTTAGCACGTTTCTCCCTTGCGTCCTATTTGAGTGTCTTCAAAGCCCATGACACCTTTGGTAAAGGCTGTTCTCCAACTGGAGCCCTTGCAGGCCAGTGTTTCCCAGTTGTCAGTGTTTACCTCACCGGCAGCATATCTAAAGATGACAGGCTCCCTTTACACCTCATGCTTCCCATTACCACTTCAGGTAATATGATTGACAGTGCAATCCTATCCATCCCTACTCCGATCATATCCTTCTGATCACTGAGGCTTCCTGCCTGGCGAATGGATCTGGATTTGCAACCTGAAGTCACAAATTCTCTTTATGAGGATAAATGGGATCTGTGAACATGGACCCCAGATGTACACTAGCAGCTCAGCGCTATGGATTCCAGGCAATGTCCTGTTGGTCTTTCTTTCAGTATTTATCACTTCCTCCTCCTGGCAGAATTGTGTTCAATGAACCAGGTTTTTCAACTCTTTGGAAAACTTTCTCTAAACATTAGCCATACTTGGCTCCATGCGCAATATGATAAAACTGACTAGAGGTCCCCCACCACCACCACCAGCCCAGTTAAACAGCCATACAGATTGCCTCTTTTCCTGTTCTGTGAATCCTGAGCTGTCTTCTGCATTTCTTGGGAGAAAGAGACTGTTCAGTAAATTCCCCTTCTCCAGTCTCACAGTTGCTATGTGATCTCTGTCTGCTTCCAATCCACTTGACAAACAGTCTCCTTGAGAGTTTGGACTGCATTTGCATGAGCAAACAGACTTAACAAAAGTACTAATGAGCTGTGAATGTATTGTGTCAGGGACTTCTCATGATTTGCCAATGCCCCTTCCTCTGAAAGGAACTTCTCGCTGTGTGCCTACAAGCACGCACACACGCAGGGCAAATTGTTTGCATACAATTTTCCAGAGTAAATAAAGGCCACAGAGAACTCCCCCTGGCCAGTCCCCTTTTATATCATTGGAGAGATTCCATGTAAGCCTTCTTGGGGATGAATGGTGGATTCTGGAAACGCTGCTGTGCTTCCTGGATATCACCCTACATGGGCGGATGTCAGCAGGGACAAAATGCCCAAAATGCAGTTGTGTGTTTTCCGATTGTTTTGTATAATCCATCTGTTGATGAAACCGGCCTGTCATTTATCAAGGCCTTTTTGTGTGTGCCTGTTTCCAAACAGCTTTATGCATGGCTGTGATTTCCTTGTTTATTATTTCCTCCAGTTGATGGAGTGGGATCAAATATCAACGGCCAAACTGTAATGTTTCTCCCCAGCGCTGCATATGCCCATGTTTGCAAGGCTGCTTCACAGAATTGCTGGCCAACTCGTTTTGTTTGTTAATTAGTGGCAACCCCAGCATTCTGGCTAAATTTCCTCCAAGGGTGAATGGCAGGCAGCTGAGTGAAAAATCTCCCTTCTGCTTGGTTTGGATGAAATTTGGAACAGATGTAGTTCATTTTTTATGAAAGGATGTTTCAGGCTGTGAGATCCAACAGCAGTCCCAGTTCTGCATCAAAAAAACACTCCTAGATCCTGCAGTCAGGAAATGTTACACAAGCTAGGTCCCACTCCCAAAATTGGCTCTGGGCATGACCTGGTGTTGCTGCTCATGTGCAATCAGTTTCCATAGTGCCAAACAGCTGTTTGGAGAACAGAGGAAAAGAGTCATTCTGGATTTGGAACGGATATGTACACCAATGAAATCCCCATTGCGGTCCCGCTCGCAGTGACTCCTCCCCAGGGAGCAAGGCCTAATCTAAGAAGATGAACAACCTGGAGAAGACAGGTGTGGGGATTTAAAGTGAGTACCTCAGGTTAGGGGTCACGAAGAGTCGGACACGACTAAACGACTAAACAACAACAACCTCAGGTTAAGAACTTAATTCGTTCTGGAGGTCAGTTTTTAACCTTAAACTGTTCTTAACCTGAAGCACCATTTTAGCTAATGGGGCCTCCTGCTGCTGCTGTGCTGCTGCTGCACAATTTCTGTTCTCATCCTGAAGAAAAGTTCTTAACCCGAGGTACTATTTCTGGGTTAGCAGAGTCTGTAACCTGAAGTGTATGTAACCTGAAGCGTATGTAACCAGAGGTACCACTGTACTCAGACTGTCTTGCTCTGGCAGCTGAATTCTATATACGTAAGTAGCTATATAAATACCGTATTTTTTGCTCTATAAGACTCACTTTTTCCCTCCTAAAAAGTAAGGGGAAATGTGTGTGCGTCTTATGGAGCGAATGCAGGCTGCACAGCTATCCCAGAAGCCAGAACAGCAAGACGGATTGCTGCTTTCACTGCACGGCGATCCCTCTTGCTTCAGAAGCCCTCTGGCTTCTGAGATTCAGAATATTTTTTTTCTTGTTTTCCTCCTCCAAAAACTAGGTGTGTCTTGTGGTCTGGTGCATCTTATAGAGCAAAAAATACTGTACATTTTCTCGCCTCTGCTGTTTCCAGTTGTGAACAAAATGTCATCTACTGTACTGTTCACACTGGGAACAGTGTCCTCTGCGCACCCCCCCTCTGTTAAGATCTGACTAAGCTCCTTTCTGCAGTTGTTGAGGGCGAGCGAACAGATGGATAGTGTAGAACGGCACACGCTGAACACAAGCAGCTATTTTTTGCCTCCCTTGTTTGTTGCCTTTTCAGCCTGCCTGTATCCAAGGGGAACCAGCTACATTCCAGTCTAGAACAATGATGCAAAAATGATGGTGAGACGAGGGGGACTTCTCTACATGGGAAGAAAGGATCGTTTTGATGAACTAATCCCAGCAATTTTCTTCCCACGCTTCTGAGATATGGCAGCATAACACACGGCTCACATCGTCTTCAACACGCCTGCAGAGAGGCTGATTAGTCTTACAGATGATAGTCTGTCCTTAAAAAATAAATAAATAGCATTTTAAATGGCAGGCATCCATCTCTCTCTCTCAGTATTATTGTGGGCTTGTGTGAGACGGCGGGTCTCTTGCTTCTGCTAAACAAATTGAATCGAAACAAAAACTCCATCCAGATTAGTGAGCAGCATTTTACCCCTAGACAACTTCCTGCCTCAGGGCCAAACATCTTTAGAGAAGATCCATGATCAGAGCTCCTATCACTTTCATTGTTTGTCAAAAGCAGTCACAGGGAGGGTTTTGTTTTGTTTTTTAAATGCCTCTCCAGTTCAGCATCCTTTTCTCCCACTGGTCAGTCCAGATGCCGATGGGAAGCCCCCTTGGAGGCAGAAACAGAACACCCCTCTTCCACTCAAGAGGGCCTGCAGAAGTTCTTCAGAGGGGTACTGCCACGGATACTTTTTTTCCTTCAATTTTTTTTATTAATTTTCACAAAATTATAAACAAATAAAGCACACAAACAAACAAACAAAAATCACAACCTTATTAAAAATTACACTTATTAACATTGTTAAGTGACTTCCTCGCTTCCTCTTGGTTGAATTTCCATGCATATCCTTTTAACGGCTTTCCAAGTCCTTATTCTTCTAACCTAACTTAGTTCATTAACATCCTTATATCTTGTCAAATCAAAATTGTACATGTTAAACACCACTTAACTTATATAAATTCCTAAGCCAATCTGTCACCTGCAAGCTATTTCCAATTAGTTTAACTTAACAAATTTAGCTAAATAATTGTTAAATTTTGTCCATTCTTCCTGATACTCCTCCTTCTTCTGGTCGCAAACTCTTCCGGTAAGGTCGGCTAGCTCCAAAAACTCCATCATCTTCATCTGCCATTCCTCCACCATTGGTAATTCTTGGGTTTCCCACTTTTTAGCTAGTAAAATACGAGCAGCAGTTGTGACATACAAAAATAATTTAACATCTTTCTTGCCACGGATACTGGAGCATCAAAGCAGTAGTCCATAATGAGTAGTAGGCACTGGTAAAGGTAATATAAAGGACTCCTGGATGGTTAAATCCAGCCAAAGGTGACTATGGGGTTGTGGCGCTCATCTCGCTTTCAGGTCAAGGGAGCCAGCGTTTTTCCGCAGACAGCTTTCCAGGTCGTGTGGCCAGTAGGACTAAACCGCTTCTGGCACAACAGGACACTGTGATGGAAACCAGAGCACACAAAAATGCCGTTTACCCTCTTGTCGCAGCAGTACCTATTTATCTACTTGCATTGGTGTGCTTTCAAACTGCTAGGTTGGCAGGAGCTGGGATAGAGCAACGGGAGCTCACCCCATCACGGGAATTTGAACCGCCGATCTTTCGATCAGCAAGCCCAAGAGGCTCTGTGGTTTAGACCACAGTGCTCCCCGCTCCCCTCGGGCACTGGTACCCTCCATGGGCAAGATAAATATGGGCAACAGTATAAATGTGGACATAGACACTTTAGCTTCAGTTCAGGTGGTAGCAAGAAATTTCACTATCTTGGGGCAATGCAGCATAGATAAGGTCCCATAATACCTTATTGAGCTGAATATAAGGCTTATATTCACGACCTTATGCCACCGGCAAAGGGGCGCAGCTCCGCGCCCCCCCCCCCCCAGGGTATTGCCTGGGTATTGTCTTTTTTTTTCTTTTCCGTCCTTCAATTTTAAAGGTGCAGCTTATTTGTGGGTGCGGCTTATATTCGGGCCAATACGGTAATAGTTGCACCATGCATGCCAATGACTTGCACCCAAGCGATCTTCTTGCTACACAAGAGGAGCACTGATCCCAGATACGATGCTGCGAGTTTTATCGCTTGAGAAATGAAACAGGGCCTTGAACTGATAGAAACTGTCACCTTGTTTTGAATCTGTGTGTGAAGGCAGAGCCAATCTATAAAAGTTAACAACTATGCATATTTGATGCCTTTTTCGTGATGCACTGGGTTGCATCCAGCACTGCAGTTTTGTGGGTGTAGCAGATGTCCGTGTGTACCACAGAACTTCTTTTACCTCTCCTGCCCCCTTTAGCCTCACCATACATCCTCACCGGAGTGAAGCCCAGCCAGATGGGTGGGGTATAAATAATAAATAATAATTATTACCATTGGCTCCAGAGGGTTGGAGGATAGTTCAGAGCAGGGGTGCCAACTGGAATAAAATATTGGGGAAGTCAAGGAAACCCCTCCCTGCATAATCAATCACATGATGTGGTGCACAGACACCATTTGAATGGCAATGCCCATTAACTGGGGGGGGGGGGCTCAAATATTTTATTGGGGGGCAAATACCCCTCAACCCCCAGGAGTTGGCTCCTATGGTTGAGAGCAGATTTGGGGTTGTGCAGAGAGAGGAGAGAAGTCCTGTGTTGTGAGTGGAACTCAGTTCACAAAGTGTTGGAGGCAAGCCACTACAGTGGTACCTCGGGTTACATATGCTTCAGGTTACAGACTGCGCTAACCCAGAAATATTACCTCGAGTTGAAAAGTTTGTTTCAGGATGAGAACAGAAATCGTGCTCCGGCAGCGCGGCCACAGCAGGAGGCCCCATTAGCTAAAGTGTTGCTTCAGGTTAAGAACAGTTTCAGGTTAAGAACGGACCTCCAGAACGAATTAAGTACTTCACCTGAGGTACCACTGTATTTCCTTCTACTTCATGACAGAAAAGTAGATCATTCAGCTTGTTCTTAAAATACCATCTTGGTCAAAAGTGGGTTACCTTAATTGCCAAAATGCAACATTCCCCAAAATTGGTCTTCATAAACCCCAAGTCCAACAATCTTATACATTTCTTTTAACTTCAGAAGTATTTACCGACCGCTGTGAAGTTCCAACATCTGCTGAAGTTCTCCATCGACTGTTCTCTGCTCTCCCCAGAATTCAGCCTCGGAACCTATTTTGTTGTTGAGATCCACCTGCCAAATGGCCTAGTTCTCCTTTAATGTGCATCTAAATTTGTTTATCCTTCTCCTCAGCATCTCATTTCAGTTTGCCACGTCAGGTATGAAAGAATATTCTCTCGAGATCAGCCGCCATCGCAGCTAATTAACCACCCCATCCTCTGCCGGCTGTTTCTGAGATGGATTTTCAACAACCATCGCAAATCTAACTTCCAATCTGATGCTCTTACGTTGGAAGCGACAAAGCTTTCCCGCATCCTCTCTCATTAATTAATTCAAATTGGCTTGGAAATTAGCACTTCGGAAAGGTTTACAAGCTGGCTGAAGGGCCGTAAAACTTACTAGTGATAAACGAGAGTTTTCTGTGAGGACCCATCCAGTCCAATTTAACAGAAATTATGTTAGGCCCTGTTGCCTTGATTAACACGTGCATAATAAGACGAAATGGGGAGGGCAGTGCGGTGGGGGAGAGATACGCCGTCTAATTGGGCAAAGGTCAGTAAACACATGGAAACAAAACAGTGGCACCAAGCAAAAAGTGGGTTACCTTAATTGCCAAAATGCAACATTCCCCAAAATTGGTCTTCATAAACCCCAAGTCCAACAATCTTATACATTTCTTTTAACTTCAGAAGTATTTACCGACCGCTGTGAAGTTCCAACATCTGCTGAAGTTCTCCATCGACTGTTCTCTGCTCTCCCCAGAATTCAGCCGCGGAACCTATTTTGTTGTTGAGATCCACCTGCCAAACGGCCTAGTTCTCCTTTAATGTGCATCTAAATTTGTTTATCCTTCTCCTCAGCATCTCATTTCAGTTTTGGCAACTCACACTATGCCACTGTAGGTGGGCAATGATACTGCCTGCACAGCGTAACAAGTCAGAAAATCTTCCTGTCTGGACATTCCCTCTTTTGCTCCTTCATCCAGAGTGAGTTCAACAGGGTGTCTTCATTTACCCTCAGTGATCATAGAATCATAGGCCTGTAGATTTGGAAGGGACCCCAGGGGTCATCTAGTCCATCCTCCTGCAATGCTGGAATCACAGTTAAAGAATCCCTAGCAGATGGACATCGAGCCTCTATTCAAAAACCTCCAATAAAAGAGAGCCCAATATTTTCCAAGGTTGTTGTTGTTGTTTAGTTGTTTAGTCGTGTCCGACTCTTTGTGACCCCATGGACCAGAGCACGCCAGGCACTCCTGTCTTCCACTGCCTCCCATAGTTTGGTCAAACTCATGCTGTTAGCTTTGAGAACATTGTCCAACCATCTTGTCCTCTGCCATCCCCTTCTCCTTGTGCCCTCCATCTTTCCCAACATCAGGGTCTTTCCAGGGAGTCTTCTCTTCTCATGAGGTGGCCAAAGTATTGGAGCCTCAGCTTCAGGACCTGTCCTTCCAGTGAGCACTCAGGGCTGATTTCCTTCAGAATGGAGAGGTTTGATCTTCTTGCAGTCCATGAGACTCTCAAGAGTCTCCTCCAGCACCAGAATTCAAAAGCATCAATTCTTCAGCGATCAGCCTTCTTTATGGCCCAGCTCTCACTTCCATACATCACTACTGGGAAAACCATAGCTTGAACTATACAGACCTTGGTTGGCAAGGTGATGTCTCTGCTTTTTAAGATGCTGTCTAGGTTTTGCCATGGCGAAGGGGCTTGAATAACTCAGAGAAGCTGTAAGCTATGCCATGCAGGGCCATCCAAGATGGACAGGTCATAGTGGAGAGTTTTGACCAAATGTGATCCACCTGGAGCAGGAACCAGCAAGCTATGCCAAGCAGGGCCATCCAAGATGGACAGGTCATAGTGGAGAGTTTTGACCAAATGTGATCCACCTGGAGCAGGAACCAGCAAGCCACTCCAGTATCCCTGCCAAGAAAACTCCATGGACAAAGACAACAGGCATATTTTCCAATGTGGTCCATTCAAACATCTCTGACTATCAAACAGTTCTTCCTAACATTCAGTCAGATTCTCCTTTCTTGCCATTTGAAGCCATTGGTTCACATCCGACTCTTTGGAGCAGCAGAAATGTCGCTATATAGCCAAATCTGATTGAATGTTTGGGTAAGTGGGGTATGCATGCAAGGAACCAGAGTTCTGCTTGTGCAATATGATTTCCCCCCTTCTCTCCGCCCAGGGCACCCCTTAAACCTGTTCTGGGGTTCTCCCAACCCTCCAGAGCAGGGTCTTTGGTGGTGGTGAGGAACAGAGGTTGGGAAAGTCTCAATGCAAAATCTCATTCAGCATGCATGACAACATAGTTGACTCCTGCCCAACCTGTATCTTCCTGAGCAACTTAGAGTATGGATGGTTTGTGAATAGGCTGGAGAAATAAACAGGGTCCCATTGTGAGCAAAGGCAGTTTTGAAATGTCTTCCTTCAGGAAGGTTTCATCCTGCTAACTGTAGCCTCCACCCTAAGATCTTTTACAACATGAGCCAGCAGAATTAAAATACCCCTGAAAATCTGCTTTAGTTCAGTTTTTAAAAGGCATGCATCTGTGAACTTGCCTGGTTGCACAAGTACCATATTTTTTGCTCTATAAGACTCACTTTTTCCCTCCTAAAAAGTAAGGGGAAATGTGTGTGTGTGTGTTATGGAGCGAATGCAGGCTGCGCAGCTATTCCAGAAGCCAGAACAGCAAGAGGGATTGCTGCTTTCACTGCACAGTGATCCCTCTTGCTGTTCTGGCTTCTGTGATTCAGAATATATTTTTTTCTTGTTTTCCTCCTCCAAAAACTAGGTGCGTCTTGTGGTCTGGTGCATCTTATAGAGCGAAAAATACGGTATTTTCCTGAAAAGCAGAATGAAAACTCCAGATGTGGCTATACATCTGAATATATTATTTAAATATTTCTGCATTTAAATATTAATGAATATTAATAGCACCACCACATTATAATGTGGTGATATATTACTAATATACATACAGATGCATTAATTATTACAAATGTAGCAATTAAGCATTAACACGATAAGCACAAACATCGCCTCTCTCTCAATCCTCCTGAAACCTCAATTCCACCTGGGATAGCGCAACGTGGAATGTGGGGAGGCGGGAGTGGGGAGACCCAGCTGGTCAAAAATTGGTCATGGAAACAAGTGGGTTAGCTCAATTAAAGCCCAATATTCGTCAGCCTCATTTGTGGCAGCTATTTTTGTTCAGCCCCGCTGGGAGACGTGAACATCACAGCACCGGAGAGTAGAAAATGTATTCAGCTGCCTGTTCTTGGCCAGCTATGCTAATGCAATCTGCAGCAATAGCTCAGTAACAACGAGCACTAATTAAAGATATTTAAATAAGTAAACAGCCTTTTTATCAAATGAAGCAATGTTAGAGGAGATCCTGAAAAGATTAGAGTGCCTGGGGGATTAATGAAGGGCTGTGCAATCCATTGTCACTGCCTCTGCAGTCAAAACCTCCCAGCTAGCGAGAGAATTTTGGGGGTTCCCCAATTGGGAGGGAATCCCTAGTGGTTAGAGTCATAGGGTTGAAGGGTTATTTGGGGCCATTTGGTTCAACCCCCTGCTTGAAAATGCAGGAAAACCAGAGCTGGAACATCTCCAACAGATGGCTGTCCAGCCATTTATTATATTCTTATTTTTGCTCACGGCTTCTGGAATGCAAAATTGAACATTGAATGGGACCACCAAAAATGCATAAATTAAGCACTTCTTAATACATGTTAGGGAACCTGTATTTTAATCTAGCTTCTGATCCCTTTAATAAGGAATGGTGCCAACTCCATTCCCTCCAGACTTAGCTGGTTTAATTAGGAGTCTCTGTTGTGAAAAACCTGCCTCAAAAAAGGACAATTAATTGTGCAGGCCAGTGTTTCGTGCACCATGTTATCAGCTGCAGCACCAAGAGCCGAGCGAGGGCCATATCCTTTTAAGAATAACTGTTTCAGCAGTGAGTAGAGCCTACCTCCATAATTGTTTCAGAAATACAGGATATGCAGGACTGAATTATTTTGGAAGCCCTTTTAACGAGTTGCTTTGCAGATCATGCCTCAGTAGGATGCTTCCTCCTTTATTGCCCCTGTTGCTCAGATTGTGCAGAAACATGTTGAGGGCATCAGGATGGGAAAGGCTAGGGCAGATGAAACAGAGCTCACTCTGGTCCAGCAATTGCCTTCAGTCGAAGCCCTGCATGGAAGCCACTGTGCAAACCTGTACAGGATACCATTTAATTTGGTGAAAGGGGTGGAACCGGAAATCCACCTTCCACCTTTCATGGTCATATCGCTTGCAGGTAAGTCAACAGAAAGGCAAGGAGGATCACTCAATCCAGCTGCAATGGTTTGGATCTATCACAAGGCACATGCTACCCAACCCACTGTAGCCTTATTGGAATTCACCGATTGGGTCTGCATGGGAGGAAGGAAGTCAAATGACACCAAGGTTGGTTCAAAAAAAGAGTTTATTCTGCTCTCCGGATAGCAGAAGGCACTTGCATGGTCAGTCCACAGCAAGTCCAAAGAAATGAGAAATTTCATGCAGTATATATATCCTCCAGGCACCCTCTCCCTCTTTCCCTAGGAATCCAACTACGTCAGCCTATGTACGCAGGTTGACATCACATATGTTCCTGCTCTGGTATTCTTAACCATAAAAGGGTATTCCTTCCTGTACTTCTGATCATAAAAGGATCTTCCTGTTCCTACTCTTATCTTGGAGCAAGAGGTCACCATCTCTGAGAACACACTCTGGCGCTGTTCCCAAACTGGTTCTGTGCGTCTTTGTGGTCAGGACGTAAGATAAGGCACAGACGTGTCTTCTCTGTTCTACTGGTACAGTCAAGGCTATCCTTGCCATCACAAACTGATAAAGGAGAAGGCTCTGAGCACTTGTTTATAAAGCTGGGTTTTGGCTCAAAAACTCAAGTTTATGCATTTTAGAAATGCTAAGTAGAAAAGGGGGTTTTTAAACTGACTGCACAGAAACCCATTCCCTCACCACACTCTGCTCCGTACCCTGCAGAGTGTTGGTGAAGAGATGTATGCCCACCTACTTTATATCTCTCGCCACTGCCACAGATATTACCGGTTTTGGACTTGCATACTGCTTCTAGACATGCAAATGCGTTTGTAAGGCAAGCTACCTCCAATGTTTAGCTCTCAAGGATAAATGACTTGGGTGTTGCAATCCAGCTCCCCCCAGTAAGTTGCAAAGTAAGAAATGAACACAGTGGAGGAAGAATAGACAAGATTTAACAATTATTTAGCTAAATTTGTTAAGTTAAACTAATTGGAAATAGCTTGCAGGTGACAGATTGGCTTAGGAATTTATATAAGTTAAGTGATGTTTAACATGTACAATTTTGATTTGAAAAGATATAAGGATGTTAATGAAATAAGTTAGGTTTATAAGAATAAGGACTTGGAAAGCCGTTAAAAGGATATGCATGGAAATTCAACCAAGGGGAAGCGAGGAAGTCACTTAACAATGTTAATAAGTGTAATTTTAATAAGGTTGTGATTTATGTTTGTGTGCTTTATTTGTTTATAATTTTGTGAAAATTAATTGAAAAAATTGAAAAAAGAAGAAACAAATGCAGTGGTACCTCGGGTTAAGAACTTAATTCGTTCTGGAGGTCCGTTCTTAACCTGAAACTGTTCTTAACCTGAGGTACCACTTTAGCTAATGGGGCCTCCCGCTGCCGCCACTTGATTTCTATTCTCATCCTGAGGGAAAGTTCTTCACCCAAGGTACTATTTCTGGGTTAGCGGAGTCTGTAACCTGAAGCGTCCATAACCTGAAGCGTCTGTAACCTGAGGTACCACTGTATTTAGCACACATTCCTGCCCTACCTATGTTATGCAAATGGGAGCAATTTTTGAGACCTAGCAACATTTTTTTTATGGGCAGGGCATTCACCTAAGCATATAGGAGATGTTTTTGCTGACTTCCAGCAATGCATTGCATGAAGCAGCTGCATCTCAGAAGAGCCAGCAGATCTCAAAATGCACAAAATTACAGAGTCTTGTGTGCAGGAACTGCTAGGATCAATAAGCTGTGCTGAAATCAGCAAATGCATTTCATGTATTCAGCTGATTGGTTACAGCCGAAGGCATGAGTGAATCCCACTTCCCCATTAAGTAAGAAAGATAGACAGAGCTTCACTAAGGCACATTGATTGCATGTTTTAAGGCTTTGTTAAATGTTTCAGAAAGTAGTTTATGCATTTCATTAACAGGCATCCGTGTCCTCTGTGGCATGTTTGCTGAATGAATCTTTTGTGACATGGAAGCTTTTCTTAAGCAATCCAATTTTATTAGGGGAACAATTCATTCATTTTGCTGTCTTTATAGATTTTTTGTGCAACGTGTTTGTTTTCTGAAGGTGAAAATCAATTCCCTTTTGCCCAGAATCCAGACAAGGTCTATGACAATGAATTGGTTATCACCTGAAAACATTTCTTGGGGGAGATTGGCCACATCCCCCTAGCACTGGTTTTGCTACAGGAATACAAATAGGCTATAATGGAACAGCATCTCTCTCCCTTCCAAGAGATACACAACCAATCCAGAAAAGATTAAATGCAAACCAAGCAGAAAATAGCAGAAGGCACAGCATATTATAAATAATAATCGCATAGCGTCAATAATCTAAACTGTATACTAGACTCCATAACATAGCATCATACCCGTCAGTCCACTTTCCTGACCCCAAGCAGAACTGTAACCAGACATGCCCTTTTCTGTTAATATTATGAGCACAAATGGATTGATGGCATGGTATGATTGCACTTTTAGCATCTTGCCTTGCCCGTCCCTTGGTGGGTTTGACTGAAAGGTTTCCTCCAGTAAATGGAAGCGTGGTTTTCCACGAGAGGGAATTCCTTCCCTTCATGGAGAGAGAGTCCTGTTCACAGAAGGACTTCCTGCTATTCATGGATCCTTTGGATCCAACCCAATATCAAAGGCCACTCTGCCCAGAGACAGTCAAGTAACCTCAGGAGTCAAAAAGGCTGTTTTCTAATAGGACAACATAGAGTTCAGGAAGCAAGTTATACGACATATTGGCATGGAGAGGAACAAACAGGGTATGCTGGTCCAGGGGGGAGGTTACCGTGGGGCGAGGTCCAGGACCTGAGTTGAGGGTCGGCAGACAGTCCTCCACGGGCGAAGCAGGGTCCACAGGGAGGAGCCAGGCAAGGACAGGAACTCTGGGGGAACCGGACTGGGTGCTGGCCGAAACAGCTCTTCAACGACGTTGCTCCCGCAACCTGGGACCGGGCTGCCTGGCCTTTATCTTCTTTGAGGCCAGGGGCGGTCCCGGCCCCCAGGAGACCCGCCTCTCCTGGCCTTAAGGCGAGCACTCCTCCTGGGAGAAACCAGTTCCCTCTGCCTCTCTGCCCTGAGCCTCTGCAGTTCAGGAGAGGCTGAAGGGTTACTGGACCCAGGGGGAGACTCACCTGTAGGCACTGAGTCCTCAACCACCTCCGGAGCCAGAGTGGATTCACCTGGTGCCTGCTCCTGAGGATCTGGCACAGGTGCAGGCGCTTCAGAATCAAGGCCCTGCCCCAGTTCAGCCAGCCCCGGAGGCGGGGACTCCTGTGCAGGCTGGGATTCCTCCAGTTCAGCCTCTGAATCGGATTCCCAGGCCATCACACAGGGCCTGTGGCATTTTTTTGAATTTTATCAGAGATCTGTCAATGAGAAGGTTCATAGGTAAAAAGTTAAAGGTCAAGGACCCCTGGACAGTTAAGTCCAATCTAAGGCGACTATGGGGTTGCGGCGCTCATCTCGCTTTCAGGATGAGTGAGCCGGCATTTGTCCACAGACAGCTTTCCAGGTCATGTGGCCAGCAGGACTAAACCGCTTCTGGCACCATGGGACACTGTGATGGAAACCAGAGCGCACGGAAACACCGTTTACCTTCCCACCACAGTGATACCCATTTATATACTTGCACTGGTGTGCTTTCGAACTGCTAGGTTGGCAGGAGCTCGGACAGAGCAATGGGAGCTCACTCCATCATGGGGATTCGAACCGCCGACCTTCTGATCGGCAAGCCCAAGAGGCTCAGTGGTTTAGACCCCAGCACCACCCTGAAATACAGTACATTCAGGTCTGGGCACAAAACTCTGCCCACACCTGAATGTATTACATGTATTATTCCCTTTGACACCTGCTAGCACTTTTTATGTTTTTATATCTCTCTTTTTAAAAACTGAGTGAGTGGGGTGTGAAACCTTGTGAGCCAACGTACAAGACTGGTAAATGAAAAACTGAATTTTCTTCAAAGACAAAAATAGCACTAAATTGTCTTGATCTCATGGGAAATCAAAGGAACTTAGACAGCTGTATTATCATTGCCTCGCTTATGAAAAAGAAACAGAAGCGGTAGTTTCTCTATAAAATATATATAAAGATAGATGAGCCTTGACCCTGTTCACATGTACAGCTGTTTTTAACACACTTGCATGCAGTTACATCAGATTTATCATCAGGCAAAACCCACAATTCTTCTGGAGCCTTATAATTGCTTGAAGTGCATTTTACTCAGAATTATACCCAGCTCCAAAGTGCTGCTGAGGGCCATTTGACTTTCAATATCCCTTAAGGTAGCCTGGGGCCTTCCTTAGACCATTCTCTTCCAGATACTAGGAGGGCAATAACTTCCATTTGTCCCCAGGCTGCATCCTATATCAAATTGCTTTCTTATAAAAAGAAAGCGGTCAACATGTACGGAGTTGATTATGTTCATTTATAGATTATAGGAGCCTTCATATGAGCATCTTATGAAGGAGAACTAGGCATTAAACAGAGATGTTTCAGATTCACCAAATCAATCTATTAAAGTGTTGCTTGTTGTAGTAGAACAACAACTGGTCAATGTCAAATCCTAATCTTAGAGACACTTTTTCAGCAGTTTGAAATATTGTACTGGATCTTCTCATTTTGATGTGGCAGATCCTCTGCATTACTTCACCAGGACTTTTCTTCTTTTTTCTTTCACTTCTGCACTTTGCCAGACAAAGAAGAAGAAGTTGGGGGTCAAACTGCATGCTACTGAACAAACTCCCCATGACTCAGTCTCAGGAAGTCTGGCCTTCAGATTGTGGAACTTGCCTACGAAAGCTGGGAAGATATGAGTCAGCAGGGCAGATATCAAAGGATGGGAGAAATATAACCCTGAGGAAACTGTGTGAAGCCCTGAATGAGAAGTTCTCCTGGGATGAGACAACCTCACCTAAGCACCTCTGAAAATTACACCAGTACTGATCAGCCAAGACCAGACCTTGCAGTGTCTCTATTTTCCAAGGATAGTCCAAGATTTACAGAAGCTGTCTCAGTTTCTGATTTGTTCCTGTCCCACTTTTCCTTAGGCCATCCCTATTTTCATCGGAGAAATCTTGGAGGGTATGGAGTTATGTGATGACCAAGCCAAGGAGATAAGTATCTATACAACCTTTAGAAGACATCTGAAAGCAGTCCTATACAGGGAATGTTTTTTTTAAATGCTTTTATGTATGTTGGAAGCTGCCCAAAGTGCCTGGGGCAACCCAGTCACTTGGGTGGGATATAAATAAAATAATAATAATAGTTCTTATTCTTGTTGTTGTTGAATAGGAACTCTCTGTTTTCACTGGAGAAATGTTGGAGGGTATGCAAGACTACTGTTGAAGGGACTCACAGTAAGAATGAGTGTGAGCATTTTAGAAATTTTGGGGAACACCAAAAACAACAGGGAAAACATGGCAGGAAACTCATTATAGATGGTAAGAGTTTTAATTGCAGAGTATGTGACCCACAGAGTACTTCCAATTTCCCTTAGCATCTCAGGTGTGATTGTTCTAGAAAAGCATAACTGAAGAGAGAGAGAGACTAATTGGAACAATTAATTGAAACAATAATTAATTTCAGTGATGACAACCTTGACTGTGTTGCTGTCTCTCGATATTAAGAGTGGAGACGGCATTGTCACTCACAGATTTAGACACGGAGAGATTTAGACATGCAAGAAATAAATGGGAACAACCCAACAATCGTCTGTTCTGTCTCAGGAGATCCACCATCAGGTGTATCTCAAAGGGCGAGTTGCAACGTGTGATTTTACTGTTGCTGTGAGGGATACTTGATACACTGAAAAACTGTGCTGAGGAATCTTGATCTGTGCCAGCATCACAGAGCCCATGGCGCACAACAGTCCTGCAAAGCAGTGACCTGCCACTCAGGGATCTCACCTGTAATGGGGTTTTCCCCAACGCACCTGGCTGGTGGGAAGCTCACAGGTTTTAGGAATATTAACTTGGGGATTTGTCCATGGAGTTTTCTTGGCAAGGATAAAGCATCAATTGTTCAGCAATCAGCCTTCTTTATGGTCCAGCTCTCTCTTCCATACATCACTACTGGGAAAACCATAGCTTTAACTATACAGACCATCACCTTGCCAACAAAGGTCTGTATAGTTAAAGCTATGGTTTTCCCAGTAGTGATGTATGGAAGTGTGATGGCCTGGGATTCCGATTCTGAGAGTGAACTGGAGGAATCCCAGCCGGCACAGGAGTCCCCGCCTCCAGGGCCGGCTGAACTGGGGCAGGGCCTTGATTCTGAGGAGCCTGCACCTATGCCGGATCCTCAGGAGCAGGCACCAGGTGAATCCATTCTGGCCCCAGAGGTGGTTGAAGACTCAGTGCCTGCAGGTGAGTCTCCCCCTGGGCCCAGTAACCCTTCAGCCTCTCCTGAACTGCAGATGCTTAGGGCAGAGAGGCGAAGGGAACTGGTTTCTCCCAGGAGGAGTGCTCGCCTTAAGGCCAGGAGAGGCGGGGCTCCTGGGGGCCGGGACCGCCCCTGGCCTCAGAGAAGATAAAGGCCAGTCAGCCCGGTCCCAGGTTGCGGGAGCAACGTCGTCATTGAAGAGCTGTTTCAGCCAGCATCCAGTCCTGTTCCTCCAGTGTTCCTGTCCCCGACCGGCTCCCTGCTTCGGACCTCGCGTCGCACCTTGTGGACTATTTCCAGGCTAGTGACTCAGGACTGAACTTTGACTACGGTAACAGTAACCTTCCCCCCGGGACCAGCACAGGAAGTGAGAGCTGGACCATAAAGAAGGCTGATCGCCGAAGAATTGATGCTTTTGAATTATGGTGCTGGAGGAGACTCTTGAGAGTCCCATGGACGGCAAGAAGATCAAACCTCTCCATTCTTAAGGAAATCAGCCCTGAGTGCTCACTGGAAGGACAGATCCTGAAGCTGAGACTCCAATACTTTGGCCACCTCATGAGAAGAGAAGACTCCCTGGAAAAGACCCTGATGTTGGGAAAGATGGAGGGCACAAGGAGAAGGGGACGACAGAGGATGAGATGGTTGGATAGTGTTCTCGAAGCTACCAGCATGAATTTGACCAAACTGCGGGAGGCAGTGGAAGACAGGAGTGCCTGGCGTGCTCTGGTCCATGGGGTCACGAAGAGTCGGACACGACTAAACGACTAAACAACAACAACAACAACTCGGGGATTGGGAAACTGCCAACTCTCCACACGAGGGCTGGGCAAGAACTGGTTTTCAGCATTGTGATATATTGTGAGCTAAATATCGCGATATACTGATATATCACGATGTCTGAAATTAGGATGGAGCTATGTAGATACCAACCGATGATTTTGGAAGGCTTGTTTAGCAGGTGCCAAAAAACCAGGAGAGAAGGCACCTGTTGGATATACAATGGGAGAGATGTCCAGAGAGTAGCTGTCCCTACATTAGAGACAGACGACATGATGATACCCTTGAAAAAAGGGTTGGCTTATGAGACTCCTGCTCCTCTCTCTGTCTCCCAAGGCACCAATCATATGTCTCTCTCTGAGCCATGGGTTGTGCTCCCCAAAGCTGCCCCCCCTTACACTGATGGCACTGATGACGCTTACAGCTTCCAGTCTCCCTTAGAAAGCAAACAAAGTGCTGGAAAAGCAGCTAATTGGGAAATTCATGCAACAAAAGCCAAGAAAACCAGATGTTGTTTATGCCCTTCCAAAACTGGTGTGCATACATTTAGTTCAGTATTTCTGCTGTGTTTCCTGGCCTGAATGTGCTTTTTCTTTTTTTAAAAAACAACAGGCAAAATGTGCCTGAGCCACAGGTGGTCCATTCAAAACCGCTTTTGATTAGGATTTCTTGCATATCAGCAATTAAAATCTTTTGCAGAATCAACGTGTCCTTAACCTTCTCTTTGAAGCGTCGGGCGAGCTTTTTAGCTTCGCTATGTTTGCTCAAGTCTTGTCCCCTCATTTCCACATTGATTTGCTTTATTCTGCGCTTGGTTTTTAACATATGAAATTGATTTTAGTAATTTGAACTGTTTCGCATTGTAACTAAAACCATTTAATTGTGCTTTGTTTGGTTTGTGAGGCCTTTGTGAGCTGCTTTGAGTTTATTTTATAGAGAAAGTTGAGATCTATGCCAGGCATAGGCAAACTCAGCCCTCCAGACGTTTTGGGACTACAACTCCCATGATCCCTCTCTAACAGGACCAGTGGTCAGGGATGATGGGAATTGTAGTCCCAAAAGATCTGGAGGGCCGAGTTTGCCTGTGCCTGATCTATGCTTTTAAATAAATAGCCTATGAAACAAAAAATGATTTAAAAGCAAAATAAAACACTGAAGTCAAATATTTCCTGATTTAGGAGGGGAAGAGGCGTGAAACAAAGGGGTTCATTAAGATCATGCTTGCACAGGAATATGCTGGTTTTATTTCAGTTTTTAAAAGACATCGTCCTGTATTTACAGTTATATTAGTTATCTAAGTCATCTTAAGTACCACTTTCCGTATTAGTGGGATGCTGGGCATTTGTGAATGGAACATGGTACATTCATGGAGCATTGTTTATTCGGTGCATCAGTGGAGATATTTGTCTGAGAATTGAACAGGGCTCACATCCTTTCGGGACAGCCCTGAGAGTGAGAGCACGAGACTCTCAATTTCAGGATCGTGTGTTTGAGCCCCACATTGGTCAAAAGACTCCTGCAGGACAGAGGACACTTTTCTCCACCCAAAAAGAGGACAATCACATTTTTCTAGGGATGGGTGGCAACCCTAGTTGGGAAGGTGTCACTGGTGGTAGCCTGCAGAAAAGCCCTGAAGGAGGGCGTGTTAGGGCAGGATGGGAACACGGACTGCTTTGGAAACACTGGATCCAATGCCCTGCGAATCCCCCAAGGAGACTCTGGATCCTTGGGCCCCTCTGATGTGCCAATCTGGAGGGAGTGGCATTAGGTCTTGAAAGACCTACATTGGCTCCCAGTACGTTTCCGGGCACAATTCAAAGTGTTGGTGCTGACCTCTAAAGCCCTAAACATCCTCGGCCCAGTATACCTGAAAGAGTGTCTCCAACCCCATCGTTCTGCCCAGACACTGAGGTCCAGCTCTGAGGGCCTTCTCACAGTTCCCTCATTGCAAGAAGCGAAGTTACAGGTAACCAGGCAGAGGGCCTTCTTGGTGGTGGCACCCACCCTGAGGAACGTCCTCCCACCAGATGTCAAGGAGATAAAAAACTATCTGACTTTTAGAAGACATCTAAAGGCAGCCCTGTTTAGGGAAGCTTTTAATATTTGATGAATTATTGTATTTTAATACAGTGGTACCTCAGGTTACATACGCTTCAGGTTACAGACTCCGCTAACCCAGAAGTAGTGCTTCAGGTTAAGAACTTTGCTTCAGGATGAGAACAGAAATCGTGCTCCGGCGGCGCAGTGGCAGCAGGAGGCCCCATTGGCTAAAGTGGTGCTTCAGGTTAAGAACAGTTTCAGGTTAAGAACGGACCTCCGGAACAAATTAAGTACTTAACCTGAGGTACCACTGTATTTTGCTGGAAGCTGTCCAGAGTGGCTGGGGAAACCCAGCCAGATCAGCAGGGTATGTATGTATGTATGTATGTATGTATAATTATTATTAGATCTGCTGCTCCATTGCTTCCCCAGTGGGGTTTCGATTTTAACCGATTTAATTCAGATCCATGCAGATGCCTTGGTTCCAGTCTCAAGAGCCCCACTACACACAAACACACACCCTTGTGGTGTCATTATTATTTAGAAGCAGCAGCAGCAGCAGCAGCAGCAGAGACCATTTAATGGAGCCCCGTCTTTTAACAGAAAGTTTGGAATTCCACTGCATGTTTGCCATACGCATTTCTAGTTCAGAGCATCTTTGATTTCCTTTCAGAAAAGCCTTATGCACCTGGCCAGGCATGATAATTGCTGACGTTCCCACTTTAAAGTAATTCCCCGTTACAGATGCCAGAATACAGTAATGCGACACAATGAGTGAGGAATCCTGACTCCATCGCTGAAGAATTTCCTTGTCACTCTTTGACTTGATTCATTGGCCTCAAACAATGGAAACTGCTTGGGAAGATTAGTCGGCGTGTCTTTTTCATTGTACATTGTTCCGTCTGCCAAGACTAGGGTGCCTTGAGAAAGTTTTGACAAACTCAACACAGAGAGAGAGAGAGAGGGAGAGAACGGTGTGTTTGCTACTGACCTGACAGTGCTGAAATAAAACTGCATAATTTTAAAGACCCATATCGGTCAGATTATCTGGATTGTTCTGAGCTTCTCTTCATGTGGGGTGGAAAATGAGGGGGAAGCTGCTGGAGAAGGAGGAACCACCCAAAATTAGGGGTTGTGTGCAACTTCAGCGGGAGGAGGAGATGGAAAACATGTATTTCCTTAAGCATAGGATGAAGCCTATATATATGTAAAATGATCCCTGATCCCAATTCACCAACATTGTAGTAAGTCCATTAAAATATTTATTGCAGGTGATGTTGTTGCCTCTGCTGGTTGTTCCCTCAACGCCACTGATTCTGCCTGTGCCTCCATGTGTAGACAAACATCAGCACCCATGAAATATGTGCTGTGGTGCATGATGCTTTGCTGTATAAACCAGGAATATAAGAAACTAGGAAGATCAAATTTTCAATAAAGAACGGGAGAAATTTATAGTGTATCTGGGAAACCACTGTAAACAATTGAACTCTTTATCAGGACTGTAATAACACTTGTAGTGTAACAAGGATTATGGAGACTTTAGAAAAGGAAAAACTGGAGAGACTTAAAATATGCAGCGGAAAAGGACTAGCAACAGAACCCATGGAGGCGTGGAGGGATGTTCAAAGATTCTGGAGAATCTTTGTGTATTTGTTTTTATTTTTGATTTTGAATGAAAATAATAATTTGTAAAATCAAATCAAATATATATCTTTAAAAAAGAATAGCAAAAGAATATCTCAGAGCTACCATTGCCAAGAACAAGCTACATCTCCCACAGTTCTTTGGGGGAAGCCATGCCTGTGGCATCAAAGTGTACTGGAAGAAGCAAAGATCACCCATGTTGAAGCAACAAATCTTCAGCATCAACTTCGTTGGACTGGTCATGTTGTGCAGATGCCTGATTATCGCTTTCCAAAGCAACTACTCTATTCCGAACTTAGAAATGGAAAGTGTAATGCTGGTGGTCAACAAAAGAGGTTTAAAAACACTCTCAAGGCAAATCTAAAAAAATGTAGTATAAACACTGACAACTGGGAAACATTGGCCTGCGAGCACTCCAGTTGGAGAACAGCCTTTACCAAAGGTGTCATGGCTTTGAAGACACTCAAACTCAGGACGCAAGGGAGAAACGTGCTAAGAGGAAGGCACGCTTGGCAAACCCTCACCATGATCAACTCCTGCCCGGAAACCAATGTCCCCACTGTGGAAGGACGTGTGGATCCAGAATTGACCTCCACAGTCACTTACGGACTCATTGTTAAAACCGTGTTTATGGAAAACAATCTTACTCAGCTATGAGTGATCGCCAAAGAAGGAGTATCTAGGATGGCATCAGATGTCCCTCAGTCAGCAGCCTCCTTTTTAGAGATTAAGCATGGGCTTGCTGACAGTACAAGACACATTAAGGCAGAGAGAAACTCAAATGTAAGCATAGACAAAGACATCCCCACCATCCCCATATTTCAAACATTATTTCACTGAGCACAGTATCTGGGACATTTCTTCTAACCCTAGCGGGCATAATTCTATTCTCTGTAAGTTAATGCACAGACCTTGTGACCTATTTTGTTCCCACTGAAGGCAATGAAAAGTCTTAAGAGCTCCCCTCCCCCCATATTTCTCATTAATGGATGTGCTATTTATAGAAGACTCTATCACTAAAGATGAGTTTAAAAGCTGGTTTTCACTGAACAGTCACCCTGAAATAAAGACTGCGTGTGGATCTGGCACTCACCAAATTTGCACCCTTCCTGGAGTAACGATAAACTTGTAAACAGACATTTTGAAAACTCTGTGGGTTTTACCATTTTGAAGTACCGTATTTGCTTCTTTTTGGGGGGATTGATATTTTATTGCAAGATGTTTCTTTATAAAGAAATAAAGAAAAGGAAGAAAGAAAAAAGTGAAGAAAGGAAAAGAGAAAGAAAGGGAGAAAAGGTGCAAAAATACAATGTAATACATTGTTGTTCAGTTGTTTAGTCGTGTCCGACTCTTCGTGACCCCATGGACCAGAGCACGCCAGGCACTCCTGTCTTCCACTGCCTCCCGCAGCTTGGTCAGACTCATGTTGGTAGCTTCTAGAACACTATCCAACCATCTCGTCCTCTGTCGTCCCCTTCTCCTTGTGCCCTCAATCTTTCCCAACATCAGGGTCTTCCTTCTCATGAGGTGGAACCTCAGCTTCACAATCCGTCCTTCCAGTGAGCACTCAGGGCTGATTTCCTTCAGAATGGATAGGTTTTATCTTCTTGCAGTCCATGGGACTCTCAAGAGTCTCTTCCAGCACCAGAATTCAAAAGCATCAATTCTTCGGTGATCAGCCTTCTTTATGGTCCAGCTCTCACTTCCATACATCACTACTAGGAAAACCATAGCTTGAACTATACGGACCTTTGTTGGCAAGGTGATGTCTCTGCTTTTTAAGATGCTGTCTAGGTTTGTCATTGCTTTTCTCCCAAGAAGCAGGCGTCTTTTAATTTTGTGACTGCTGTCACTATCTGCAGTGATCATGGAGAATGTAAAATCTCTCACTACCTCCATTTCTTCCCCTTCTATTTGCCAGGAGGTGATGGGGCCAGTGGCCATGATCTTTGTTTTTTTGATGTTGAGTTTCAGAGCATATTTTGCACTCTCCTATTTCACCCTCATTAAGTAAAGTTAATTTCATGGCTATAGATTATTATACAGATAAAAGGGATAATATCTGGTTAATAATAACCCACTGCATTCCAAATATCAATATATTTATCCAAACAAAATCTACATCCATGATCTCCGGCGGGCTAGGGACAAAGGTGAGAGCTGTTTCCTAGTTCTGCTGGATCTCTCAGCGGCGTTTGATACCATCGACCATAACATCCTTCTGGACCGTCTTGAGGGGCTGGGAGCTGGGGGCACTGTCATACAGTGGTTCCGCTCCTTCCTCCTGGGCCGTGTTCAGAAAGTGGTGGTGGGGGGATGAGTGTTCAGACCCCTGGGCTCTCACTTGTGGGGTGCCTCAGGGTTCTGTCCTCTCCCCCAAGCTTTTGAACATTTACATGCAGCCGCTGGGAGAGATCATCAGGAGGTTTGGGCTGGGTGTTCATCATTATGCGGATGATACCCAGCTCTACCTCTCTTTGAAATCAGAACCAGTGAAGGCGGTGAAGGTCCTGTGTGAGTGTCTGGAGGCGGTTGGAGGATGGATGGGGGCTAACAGATTGAGGTTGAATCCTGACAAGACAGAAGTACTGTTTTGGGGGGACAGAAGGCGGGCAGGTGTGGAGGATTCCCTGGTCCTGAATGGGGTAACTGTGCCCCTGAAGGACCAGGTGCGCAGCCTGGGAGTCATTTTGGACTCACAGCTGTCCATGGAGGCACAGGTCAAATCTGTGTCCAGGGCAGCTGTTTACCAGCTCCATCTGGTACATAGGCTGAGACCCTATCTGCCTGCGGACTGTCTCACCAGAGTGGTGCATGCTCTGGTTATCTCCCGCTTGGACTACTGCAATGCACTCTACGTGGGGCTACCTTTGAAGGTGACTCGGAAACTACAACTAATCCAGAATGCGGCAGCTAGACTGGTGACTGGGGGCGGCCGCCGAGACCATATAACACCGGTCTTGAAAGACCTGCATTGGCTCCCAGTACGTTTCCGAGCACAGTTCAAAGTGTTGGTGCTGACCTTTAAAGCCCTAAACGGCCTCGGTCCTGTATACCTGAAGGAGCATCTCCACCCCCATTGTTCAGCCCAAACACTGAGATCCAGCGCCGAGGGCCTTCTGGCGGTTCCCTCATTGGGAGAAGCAAAGCTACAGGGAACCAGGCAGAGGGCCTTCTCAGTAGTGGCGCCCGCCCTGTGGAACGCCCTTCCAGCAGATGTCAAAGCGATAAACAACTACCTGACATTCAGAAGACATCTTAAGGCAGCCCTGTTCAGGGAAGTTTTTAACGTGTGATATTTTACTGTATTTTTGGTTTCTATGGAAGCCGCCCAGAGTGGCTGGGGAGGCCCAGCCAGATGGGCGGGGTATAAATAATAAATTATTATTATTACTACTACTACTACTACTACTACTACTACTACTACTACTACATCTGTTGGTCATTCATCCATACGTTGCAAGCGTTATTATGTTGTCAATCTCTTGATTAAATGGAACTGGATCTTTTTTTCTCTTCCAGTTCATCAGGATCAGTTTCTTAGCAATCATTAGGGTGCATATTGTCAACTTCCATATAATAAGTATATACTTCAGAAGAATATTCTCCTCTGTAAGTTTTAACTTTTTCCATACATTCATATTTACACAGATCTCCCAATACGCAATACACTGTAAAAAGGTGTGTTTCAAAGAGGCATTGTCCTGATTACATCTCCAGCAAAGAGCTGCTTTAGCTAGTCCGTTTTTATAGAAATCTAAAGGAGTCCAATAAATTCTGAATATTATTTTCTGCTGTATGTCTTAATTTAAGATCCATTGATACCTTTGGTATCAATGCATTTTCCCGCTGTGGGTAATATTTAAAGTTCCAGTGCTTGGCTCCAATCGTTTCTTAAAGTCTGCATACCAAGCTTGTTTATTGATAATAAATATGTACAAAAAGCAATCACTGGCTTTTTAGTTCCAAAACAAACTATTCAATTGCTGCAATATCTCAGGAGTCTCAGAAGCAGAAAAGGCTGCTGGCCCAAATAAACTCGTTACACGATGCTGTAGCTGGAGAAAGATGACACTTTTCTCTGAGAACATTGAAACATCTGCTTCTTAGAAAGTCTGTGGCGTGATTCCCTCTAATGGCCAGACTTCAAGAGTTTTCACACATGACACTTAAAAGAGCTTTTGAATCACTTTCCCTGCTATTTGGGCACATGTGAGTGTTGTCAACGCAGGAAAGAAAGCGAAACCCAGCCAATTTAAAACCAAAAGTTTATTCTAGCCACTGTAGGCATTATTACATTCATATTACAAAGAAAATGGGGTGGGGTGGGGATTTAGGCCTCATATGTGAAAAAGCACCTTATAATCATGCTTTCTCTTCCACAGAAATTGGTACAGACCAAAAAGTTCATTCCTGATTTTCTACTCACAGGAAATCTCTGGGAACTATTTCTCAGTATCATTGGAAACACATTCATGTGCCATTGTTGTTGTTATTTAGTCGTTTAGTTGTGTCCGACTCTTCGTGACCCCATGGACGAGAGCATGCCAGTCACTCCTGTCTTCCACTGCCTCCCCAGTTTGGTCAAACTCATGCTGGTAGCTTCGAGAACAGTATCCAACCATCTCGTCCTCTGTCGTCCCCTTCTCCTTGTGTCCCCCATCTTTCCCAACATCAGGGTCTTTTCCAGGGAGTCTTCTCTTCTCATGAGGTGGCCAGAGTATTGGAGTCTCAGCTTCACGATCTGTCCTTCCAGTGAGCACTCAGGGCTGATTTCCTTCAGAATGGATTGGTTTGATCTTCTTGCAGTCCATGGGACTCTCAAGAGTCTCCTCCAGCACCAGAATTCAAAAGCATCAATTCTTCGGTGATCAGCCTTCTTTATGGTCCAGCTCTCACTTCCATACATCACTACTGGGAAAACCATAGCTTTAACTATATGGACCTTTGTTGGCAAGGTGATGTTTCTGCTTTTTAAGATGCTGTCTAGGTTTGTCATTGCTTTTCTCCCAAGAAGCAGGCATCTTTTAATTTCGTGGCTGCTGTCACCATCTGCAGTGATCATGGAGCCCAAGAAGGTAAAATCTCCCACTGCCTCCATTTCTTCCCCTTCTATTTGCCAGGAGGTGATGGGCCCAGTGGCCATGATCTTCATTTTTTTTTTTTTTTATGTTGAGCTTCAAACCATATTTTGCGCTCTCCTCTTTCACCCTCATTAAAAAGTTCTTTAATTCCTCCTCACTTTCTGCCATCAAGGTTGTGTCATCTGCATATCTGAGGTTGTTGATATTTCTTCTGGCAATTTTAATTCTGGCTAGGGATTCATCCAGCCCAGCCTTTCACATGATGAATTCTGCGTATATGTTAAATAAGCAGGGAGACAATATTCAGCCTTGTCGTACTCCTTTCCCAATTTTGAACCAATCAGTTGTTCCATATCCAGTTCTAACTGTAGCTTCTTGTCCCACATAGTGCCATCTGAGCTACAAATTATTATTTCTGCCTACTTTTTCCAAACATGATTTTTAAACTGAAAATAGCATCTTGGTCAGCCTTCCTCAAATTGCTGCTCTCTCTTTCTTTAAAACAACCCCCATCACTCCATGCTGTTGGCTGTTTACCATGCTGGTTGAGGTTGGTGGTAGCTGGAATGCCAAATAGCTAGACTTTGCCAGATCAGAAAAGGATCACGAGATCAACTCACACAGCGATGGAGCTCAGGTGACATGTTGGACTGTCCTGCGCTATAGTAACTTCCTTGTTCTCCACCGGCTTCTTCAGTCATTCAGATGAAGATGCTTGACAAGGCCACCAACCTGAAAGAGAAATTGGTTTGACCAGTTCAGCAGTTCCTTCTACAGCAAACTTCCACCTTGTTCCATGCTAAGTCCCAGGTTGGTTGGGATCCAAAGGCATCATCTAAACCACCCCACCCCAATCCTTCTTTTTTTTAAATAACTTTTTAATTCAAAATCAAAACAAAACATATTATCCAGAAACATATCATCCTTATTCCCCCCATTTTTCCTCCCTCCCCTCCCCCCCCACAGAACCCACCCACCCCACTCCCCGACTTCCCTCAGTTCCAGTCTTTGATTTCTCTAAAAATGCTGTTTTCTGCATGTTACACAGTTGTATAGATCCTCAAACTATTTAGCTGATTATTATCAATAAAAGGTTCATGAATGTTTATTCAAAACCAGCCAAGGAGTCCAGTTCACTTTTTTGCGTCTTCAAATATTTTGTAAAGGGTTCCCATTCATCTTTAAAGTCACAGTTATCCTTGTCCCGTAGCTTGTATGTCAGTTTTGCCAGTTCTGCATAGTCCATCAATTTTTCTTGCCATGATTCTTTAGTTGGGGTTTCTTCAGTCTTCCATCCTTGTACTATTAAAACTCTCATGGCCATTGTCGCATACATCAAGATGTTTTTCAGCTTTTTTGGCAGATCTTTCCCTACAATCCCTAATAAAAATGCTTCAGGTTTTTTAACACATGTTAAATGGAACATTTTCTTCAATTTGTTGTATATCATTTCCCATTTTTTTAAAATTACCTTACAATCCCACCACATATGATAAACCCCAATCCTTTAACACTATTACATTACTCAGGCTTCCTCAACCTCGGCCCTCCAGATGTTTTGAGACTACAATTCCCATCATCCCTGACCACTGGTCCTGCTAGCTAGGGATCATGGGAGTTGTAGGCCAAAACATCTGGAGGGCCACGGTTGAGGAAGCCTGACATTCCCTGATGGCATTCCTCAGCTCGCATTTGCAGCCAAGGTCTGAGAGTCACAGAGGTCTGCTAATATTGAAACTGCCGCCTGCCGCCTGTTTTTATTACAAAGCTGCAGGGGATGGCTAACACCCTGGCACAAATCCTGCCCCCCCAGCACCACTGAAGGAGGGGCCCCAGCTCTGCTCTGGCTCATTTCACCGGGTTCCTCTTGGCAACCACAGCTCAATCTCCCGGCTGCTAATGCTGGGAATCCATTCGAAGGTAGAGTCCATGACTGCTGGTGATAAAGGGCAAGATGTGTAGAAATCGTAATGCAAGAACGTTTGACACTAGCCTAGCCAAGTCTATGAGCAGAATGTTAATGAAGGAACGCATTAGTTCTGCAGAGCAGCAGCACTGTACCTGCATTGGCAACCCACTTGCGACAAGGGCACAAAGCAGGGGACCTGCACTCTTTCGATGGACGGTGGATAGCAGCTGGCATTTCACTTTTGTACCTTTCTGGTTGTTGTTGTTTAGTCATTTAGTCGTGTCTGACTCTTTGTGACCCCATGGACCAGAGCACGCCAGGCACTCCTGTCTTCCACTGCCTCCCGCAGTTTGGTCAAACTCATGCTGGTAGCTTCGAGAACACTATCCAACCATCTCGTCCTCTGTCGTCCCCTTCTCCTTGTGCCCTCCATCTTTCCCAACATCAGGGTCTTTTCCAGGGAGTCTTCTCTTCTCATGAGGTGGCCAAAGTATTGGAGCCTCAGCTTCAGGACCTGTCCTTCCAGTGAGCACTCAGGACTGATTTCCTTCAGAATGGATAGGTTTGATCTTCTTGCAGTCCATGGGACTCTCAAGAGTCTCCTCCAGCACCAGAATTCAAAAGCAACCTTTCTGGTTACATATTTGTTTATCAGACGGTTTGGTCCTTCCTGCACTATGTGGTTCTTGCCTTAAACTCAACTCACGTCTTTGAAGTACGTTAGGCTGAAAGCTGGTAATGTGCCCCAAGTCTCTCAGGTTGTTGTTTTTAAATAAATAAATAAATCTTTATTGGCTTAAAATACTAACACACAAGCATACAACAAAGGTAAGTATTACCAAGTTAAATACAAAAAGAAGAAAAAGAAAAAATTGAAGCAGAAACAAGAAAATAATGAAAAAAAGGGGGGGGGACCAAAGATTTATACGACATTATATCTATCAATTTTTAAAAAAAAAATTGCAAAAAAATTCCAATCTTTCTCGTTATACTTTTTCTGTTGTCATGGTATTATCACACAGTTTTGTTTTATATCCTTTTTCTTACATTCCACTATAATGTTTATTTCAGTTATCTATTATTCACAAGTATCATTCCAATTCTGCTAAGGTGGTATCATTTTTGCAATATCTCTTTTGCAAGTCTCTCAGGTTGTACTCCTATAGACCTTTGTCTGGAATCAAGTCTCATTGAAAATGGGACTAATTTCTGAGTGGGCATACCTAAGATCCTAAGGTAAAAGGTATATTAAATAAATAATATTAAATAAATAAAGGTATATTATATAAAGCCAGTGTGGTGTAGTGGTTAAGAGCGGTGGACTCATAATCTGGTGAACCGGGTTCGATTCCCCGCTCCTCCACATGCAGCTGCTGGGTGACCTTGGGCCAGTCACACTTCTTTGAAGTCTCTCAGCCTCACTCACCTCACAGAGTGTTTATTGTGGGGGAGGAAGGGAAAGGAGAATGTTAGCCGCTTTGAGACTCCTTCGGGTAGTGATAAAGCGGGATATCAAATCCAAACTCTTCTTATATTGCCTATAATATTGTCTTGTCCCACCTCCCCACACTGGTTCTTGCAACTAGCATCCTGCAAAGAACACCTGGGTCTGCTCTGCCTCCAGTTTCCTTGCCCCTGCCTGCTCTACCCTTGATCTTCCCACATTGAGGTGGAAAGTCTGAAGGGAGTTTAGATGTGCGTTTGGCCCAAGACCAACAGTTAGGGGTCCAGCAGGAAACACATGGACATTGGGAGTGGGGCTGGCACTCCACCAAATGTGGGAAGTTTCAGGACAGGCAAAAGGAAGTACTTTTCCACGCAACTCATAGAGTCTGATCCCAACCAACTTGGAGCGCTTCAAAAGAGGGTTAGATAAATTCATGGAAGATAAGGCTATCAACCGTTACCAGGCACAATGTCTATGTTCCCCCTCTGAATCAAAGAATTGCAGAGCTGTAGAGATGGAAGAGACCACGAGGGTCATCTAGTCGAAGCCCCTGCCCAACATGGGGGCTTGAATCCATGACCCTGCAAAGGAGAGTCCCCTGCTCTACCAACTGCATAATAATAATAATAATAATAATAATAATAATAATAATAATACAGCGGTACAGTACCTTGGGTTACAGGGACGCGGGTGGCGCTGTGAGTTAAACTACAGAGCCTAGGACTTGCCGATCAGAAGGTCGCCGGTTCGAATCCCCGCGATGGGGTGAGCTCCCGTTGCTCGGTCCCTGCTCCTGCCAACCTAGCAGTTTGAAAGCACATCAAAGTGCAAGTAGATAAATAGGTGCCGCTCTGGCGGGAAGGTAAATGGCGTTTCCGTGCGCTGCTCTGGTTCTCCAGAAGCGACTTAGTCATGCTGGCCACATGACCCGGAAGCTGTACGCCGGCTCCCTCGGCCAGTAAAGCAAGATGAGCGCCGCAACCCCAGAGTCGGCCACAATTGGACCTAATGGTCAGGGGTCCCTTTACCTTTACCTTTACCTCGGGTTACATACGCTTCAGGTTACATACACTTCAGGTTACAGACTCCGCTAACCCCTTATATAGGAATTGTGAGGAGAGTGCCGGTGTGTTCAGGTCCTGCTTCCAGCCTTCCTCTCAACACTTCAGGACTTAAGTAGGCTTTCCTGTGAACACATTCAAGGTGGAAACCAAGGGCCATTGCGCTTGCAGCCCCTGAACCAGAAGCAGTAATCTGACACGGGAGCACCTGGAGGAACCGAGAGTAGGGTGATATATCACAGGCCACAGGAAAGATACAAGGGCTCCATCTGGACTGCCAAAAGAAGTCTCACAGGCATCCCATGGAACATCTGGACAGAGAGAGCTTAATGCCTCTGATCCGTACCATTACTGGTTTTAAAAATCTATCTCTGCAACAAACTGTAACAAGACAAACTACCGGTCCATTGGTGGACTTTGTTGTGTGAAACAGATCATTTCAAATGCATTAGGAACTGAGCTCCACCAAGCACATATTGACACCGAACTTACTTATTTTTACATGTCTGCACCAATGGTATGACTTTAAAGAGCTGGGGAAACTCAAATGTATTTAAGGATGGAAACAGAAACAATGAAATTAGGAGCTCTTCAATTGATTTAACTAAGCATTTCCAGCTAATGAGTGGATGTGTTTTCCCTGCAGTGTGCAAGATACTTCAGTTACCTCAGATTCAGCAGAGGAAGAGAAGGCGAAATGATCAATACCTTTCAAATCAATGTTTGCCAACAGTGGAAGTTACATTAAAGCTAACAACATTACCTGTTGACATTCAGCTGAAAATCTATTGCAAGGGTAACTGACCTGGGCGCTCTCTGACAGTTCTTGGACTAGAACATGGGTAGGCAAACTAAGGCCTGTGGGCCGGATCCGGTCCAATCACCTTCTAAATCCAGCCTGTGGACAGTCTGGGAATCAGCGTGTTTTTATATAAGTAGAATGTGTGCTTTTATTTAAAATGCATCTCTGGGTTATTTGTGGGGCATAGGAGTTCGTTCATTTCCCCCCCAAAATATAGTCCGGCCCCCCACAAGGTCTGAGGGACCTGAGCGGCATGACTAAGCCGCTTCTGGTGAAACCAGAGCAGCGCACAGAAACCCCGTTTACCTTCCCGCCGGAGCAGTACCTATTTATCTACTTGCACTCTGGTGTGCTTTTGAACTGCTAGGTTGGCAGGAGCAGGGACCGAGCAACGGGAGCTCACCCCGTTGCGGGGATTCGAACCGCAACCTTCCGATCAACAAGTCCAAGAGGCTCAGTGGTCCCGCCACCCGCGTCCCTTATATGTGTAAGAACTAATAAATAATAGATATGTGTAAGAACTAATAAAAAATTAATAAATTAAATTAATAAAAAATCGAAGAATTCATTCCTCCCCCCCCTTCAAAATATAGTCCGTCCCTCCACAAGGTCTTAGGGACAGTGGACCGGCCCCCTGCTGAAAAAGTTTGCTGACCCCTGGACTAGAACCTCCCATCGCAGCTGTAGTCAGCATGTCCAATGGTCAGGGATGCTGCTGAGGTCCTAACAACATTTGGTAGGCACAACGCTGGCTAACCTCTGGTAAAATGACTTCAAAGAGAGGAATTATCCAGTGGGGAAGAGCGCTTGGTTTCCATTTTGAATGTGTTCACTGCAAAGTCCAGCTAGTTGCTGACAAAAATAAAGGAACCAACCTAAGCAAGTGAAGTCACATTAGGTGCATGCACACTGCACATTTAAATCACAGTTATAATGACAGAATCATGGAGTTAGAGGGGACCCCCGGAAATCATCTGCTCCAACCCCCTGCAATGCAGGAATGCGCAGCTGTTCCATACAGGGAGCGAACCTGTAACCTGGGTGTTATCCGTATAAGGCTCTAACCAATGGAGCTATCCAAAGCACATTTTGTTGGTGCTTAAACGCCAACAAGGGACGCGGGTGGTGCTATGGGTTAAACCACAGAGCCTAGGACTTGCTGATCAGAAGGTCAGCGGTTCGAATCTCCCCGATGGGGTGAGCTCCCGTTGCTCGGTCCCTGCTCCTGCCAGCCTAGCAGTTCGAAAGCACATCTAAGTGCAAGTAGGTAAATAGGTACCACTCCAGCGGGAAGGTAAACGGCGTTTCCGTGTGCTGCTCCGATTTGCCAGAAGCAGCTTAGTCATGCTGGCCACATGACCCGGAAGCTGTACGCTGGCTATCGCAGCCAATAAAGTGAGAGGGAGCGCTACAGCCCCAGAGTCGGTCACGATTGGACCTAACGGTCAGGGGTCCCTTTACCTTTCCCTTTAAACGCCAACAAACATTGGAGTTAAGACTGAATTCCTGCTGGAGGAGCTTCCTTTGCCCTGGATGTCATCAGACTGATAGTCTTGAATCTAACAAAATCAGAAAGCTCTGTTTATTGTAGGAAATATTGGCGTAGTTAAGATCCCAATTCTAACTAACTAAGCAGGAGATGCAATGAGCCATGCTTCCATCTTACATCTTGGATGGAGATACCTGCAAAACAGGGGTCTCCTCTCACAAAGAAGTAGGGAGCGGGAAATGATGTCCGCAGCCGCAGGAGTGTCAGTCTAGTAGTCTGAAGGAGGTTAGGGCAGCTTAAAGGACAGTCTAGGCCAGGGGTTGGCAAGGCTTACTGGGCATGGGCTGGATCATTCCTGCGGAGATCCTCCATAGGCCGGGCCGGCGCAGTGCGACGCCAGAAATCTTGTCTGTTTATGTCCGTGGTGCTGGAAATCACTTCTGCACAGGCCCAGATGCCAAAAATCATGCCTGCACAAAAGCAGATATCTGGGCATGTGCAGAAGCAATTTCTGGAGCCATGGAAGAGAGTCCCCACACTGCGCTGTGCTGGTTTAGCACAGCTCTCAGGGATTTGCCAAGAGGGAAGCTTGGTTCAGGGGCAGCTTGGGGGCCGGTGAAATGCCCTCCGGCCCATGGACTTTAGGTTGCCTTCTCGGCAGAGGGCCTTCTCGGTGGTGGTGCCCGCCCTGTGGAATGCCCTCCCACCAGATGTCAAGGAATTAAACAACTATCTGACTTTTAGAAGACATCTGAAGGCAGCCCTGTTTAGGGAAGTTTTTAATGTTTGATGTTTTATTGTGTTTTTAATATCCTGTTGGAAGCCGCCCAGAGTGGCTGGGGAGGCCCGGCCAGATGGGCAGGGTATAAGTAATTATTATTATTATTATTATTATTATTATTATTATTATTATTATTAATGAGCTCCAGCTCCTCTTTTCCCATGCAGACACATCAGTCTTCAGTGCAAGTGGAGATGCTTCCTGACACATCCCACAAATTCCCCCCCTAAAGAAAGTTTACCCCCGGAATGACTACAATTCCCAGCACCCATAAAAAGTTGCAGTTCCCAGGACCTTTGCAGCCAGCCACAACATGAAATAGACGCAGCAGCAGTTTCAGAGCTATTTTCAGGCACTGAAAGAAGTTCTGCAATCAACAGATCTAACTCAGATACGGAATAAAACAGGTTACAATGTTTCTAGGGGCTGGCACAAAAAATGAGGTAGAGTCATTGGAAATGAAACTCTTTAATTGTATCAGCATAATGAAGCTATTCACTGATAAGAAAAACCTATACTTATGCAACTTAGATCCAAATTAATTTTTGTTCTTCCTGTTTAAAATTACAGGTTATACATTGCCGTTTGCTGCCACTACTGACACTAATTCGGTTCTGTTTCTGTGCTAGATTGACAGTGAATTCCTCTCGCCAACTTACACCCACTTGATATGGGGGGTGGGGGAAGGGAGAGAGATGGTTCCCAAATTCCTGCAGAATAACATCCTTGTACCATTTCCCCTCAGAGGTTGTATCTAGAAATGCCCCAAACTGGACTTTTGGGGGGAAATCTAAAATGGCAGCCACCCTACCAGCACAGCAAAGTGTTGAATAGTTCCAATAAATTTTGCCAGCCCCATGGCTGCCACTAAAAAAAGCATACCCACAAAACATGAAAGGAAGAAAGTGGTTTTATCTTTTCATTGGCACCTCTCCAAAAACTGGGTTGAACATTTGGCCTTTCAGATGTTTGGTAGAGGGTGGGGGAAGAGGGGTAACAGTATTTACCAGGGAAGGTAAAGGTAAAGGTAAAGGTACCCCTGACCATTAGGTCCAGTTGTGACCGACTCTGGGGTTCTGGCGCTCATCTCGCTTTATTGGCCGAGGGAGCCGAGGGACCCGGACAGCTTCCGGGTCATGTGGCCAGCATGACTAAGCCACTTCTGGAGAAACCAGAGAGCGCATGGAAACACTGTTTACCTTCCCGCTGGAGTGGTACCTATTTACCTACTTGCACTTTGACGTGCTTTTGAACTGCTAGGTGGGCAGGAACAGGGACCGAGCAACAGGAGCTCACCCTTTTGCGGGGATTCGAACCGCCAACCTTCTGATCGGCAAGCCCAAGAGGCTCTGTGGTTTAACCCACATCACCACCCGCGTCCCATTTACCAGGGAAATGAAGAATTTTCCTGCTAAATATAGAGGGAGCCCATTTGATAAGAGCACTTTCTAATAGGTGCTTGACACAGTAACTTATCTCCCCAGATCCCAGCAAAACACACAAGCTCTGTGCTTATTTACATTGTTGTTGTTGGTTAGTCATTTAGTTGTGTCCGACTCTTCGTGACCCCATGGAGCAGAGCACGCCAGGCACTCCTGTCTTCCACTGCCTCCCGCAGTTTGGTCAAACTCATGCTGGTAGTTTCGAGAACACTGTCCAACCACCTTGTCCTCTGCCGTCCCCTTCTCCTTGTGCCCTCCATCTTTCCCAACATCAGGGTCTTTTCCAGGGAGTCTTCTCTTCTCATGAGGTGGCCAGAGTAGTAGAGCCTCAGCTTCAGGATCTGTCTTTCCAGTGAGCACTCAGGGCTGATTTCCTTAACAATGAATAGGTTTGATCTTCTTGCAGTCCATGGGACTCTCAAGAGTCTCCTCCAGCACCAGAATTCAAAAGCATCAATTCTTCGGCGATCAGCCTTCTTTATGGTCCAGCTCTCACTTCCATACATCACTACTGGAAAAACCATAACTTTAACAATACGGACCTTTGTTAGCAAGGTGATGTCTCTGCTTTTTAAGATGCTGTCTAGGTTTGTCATTGCTTTTCTCCCAAGAAGCATTATTTACATATGCACAGTCCAAACACTTGACTGGCTCCAGGCTGCCAACATGCCATGATTCCTCTTTTCTCTTGCACTTCTGCATCACACCATCAGCGGTCTAGGAAGGTGGTGTGTGGATTCAGCGTGTCTCTGAGTCCTGCCTCTACCACATCTTCTTCTCCTCCCCACTCCAACAGAAAGCCAGCCTCTTCCAGTCGAACCCCCGTGGGAACCATCTCTTGCGCTGTCCTCTGTCCTCATTGTCCCTGGCAGTTTTGTGAAGAGCTCCAAAGGCGGCTGTGAGCCAAGAATGGGATTGAAGAGCAGAAGCTCAGAGCTCATTCTGCCCACGGCGAGACTCTTAAGTGGATTAGCAGCAAAATGTCCTTGGATGGTTAAATGTCGCTGTGTACATGAAAATGGAAAGATGCTTTCCCCATGGTTTCCGTACACGTTGATGAACAATATTATCCCTTTTCAGACCCTTGGCCTCATCACAAGAAATCAGGTGTGTGTAGGGGGCTAGGTACAAGCTAGGCTGCCCACCCCCAAAAAATCACCTGCATATCAGGCATACCCCTCCTCCAGCTGACCTTTGCATGTTTAGGCATCTCTAGGTAGAGTTGCTCCTTCATGGATCACTGCTTTGCCGTGGCGAAGGGGCTTGAATAACTCGGAGAAGCTATGAGCTATGCCATGCAGGGCCACCCAAGATGGACAGTTCATAGTGGAGAGTTTTGACCAAACGTGATCCACCTGGAGCAGGAACCGGCAAGCCACTCCAGTATCCCTGCCAAGAAAACTCCATGGACAAAGACAACAGCATATAAAAGTTATGATGCTGGAAGATGAGCCCCTCAGTTCCAAGATGCTACTGAGGAAGAGCAGAGGACAAGTACAAGTAGATTCAGAGCTGATGAAGCGGCTGGGCCAAAGCCAAAAGGTCGCTCAATTGCGGATATGCCTGGAAGCAAAAGGAAAGTCTAATGCTGTAAAGAAAAATATTGCATAGGAACCTGGAATGTAAGATGAGCGTGACCAAAATGTGGGAGGTAGTGGAAGACAGGAGTGCCTGGCATGCTCTGGTCCATGGGGTCACGAAGAGTCAGACATGACTAAACGACAATACATCTTTATATTGGCCAGCCCTACAGATTCCACCAGCCTGTGGGTTTCATAAAGGTAAAGGGACCCCTGACCATTAGGTCCAGTCATGACCGACTCTGGGGTTCCGACGCTCATCTCGCTTTATTGGCCAAGGGAACCGGCGTACAGCTTCTGGGTCATGTGGCCAGCATGACTAAGCCGCTTCTGGCGAACCAGAGCAGCGCACGGAAATGCCGTTTACCTTCCCGCCGGAGCGGTACCTATTTATCTACTTGCACTTTGACATGCTTTCGAACTGCTAGGTTGGCAGGAGCAGGGACTGAGCAACGGGAGCTCACCCCGTTGCGGGGATTCAAACCACCAACCTACTGAACAGCAAGTCCTAGGCTCTGTGGTTTAACCCACAGCGCCACCCGTGTCCCTTGTGGGTTTCAAACAGGCTCCTAAATTGATCCATATTTTCTCCTTGGGACCTTGTTCCCAGCACCACCTCCTCCGCAGTGCTATTGCCCTCACACAACACACACACAAGACACCGCGTTAATTCTTCATTGTTGCATATAGTGTGTTTGCGTCAAAATCCTCTTAAATCTCTCCAGCAACCTTGTTAAATTAGGAATTTGTTTCTGCACGAGGCTAAATGCTGCCTGTAAGCAGGCCTAGGCTCTGAAAGTCATGTATGTCACATAAGGATGTAGTGTCCTAGGTCTCACTATTAGTAGATAAAGCTCTTAACAGCTGGCAAGCTGTTTACTTAAACTGGATCGTCTTACCCCATCGATGGCCACTCAGCTACTTCAATCTGCAGAAATAAGGTTCGTACAGGATCCATCTATTGCCATAACAGCATCTACACTTTGGGACTCCCTGCCACTTGATATTAGGCAGATGGCTCACTATGCATAAAGTTGACACGTCTTTTAATATGAAGGTTTTTTACAGCACACATTTTAAACTGCTGGTCCTATTTGTATTTTGATATTTTTAGGTCAACTTGTTCTTCACTTCTGACCTGCATCAGTAATTTTAATGTGCATTTGATGTAAAGTGCTTACAAGTTTTCACAGTCATATAAAATGAATGTAGCTTTTCAGACAGCCTTATTGCAGCGACTTTCAAGGGTTGTTTGTTGCAACTTTACCCCTGTTTGTGCAACTGCCTGTGTTTTACCCCCCCCCCCTCACTTCTCCACTTTCAGTTACTGCACAGACTGTCTCCTTTTTCCCCACTTCCTGAATGGCCCCCATCCCTTGATGCTGGGAATTCAATACTGGTAAAACTGTAGTTTGATTCTTAACATTGGCTATCAATAACATTTTGACGCTACTGAATATGTTTGCCACCCCCAAATACTTGCCAACAAAAAAGGAGGAGAGACTCCAAAATATGTTGGGAGTCCTAGAAGATTCACAAGCAGTAACAGCTGCTATTATTAAGTCAGCTCTCATTAGGAATCCACTAATTAACCTTCTGAAAATAGAAACATTTCAGCGCAGTGGGGGGAATATGAGTCCCCAGTCATTCTAACAACAGAGAATTCCACTCCTGGGAACAAGACTGACTTCATTTTTAAAAAACTCAAGCCATCCTTGACTGAGAAAACCAATCACTCAGGACTTTGAATTATTATTTTTTTGAAAAAGGGATAAATGTTCAATGCATAACCTTTAAGCTTTGTGTACAGATATTTACATTAGTATAACTTTAAAAAGTCACTTGTAATAAGATGAAGAAGGTTTAAAATTGGATTAAGATTATAAGGTTTTATGGACGTGCATGAACAAGTACTAAACAATGGAACCAAAAGGGGGAGTGGAGGGAAGTCAAGCAAAATTATGCTTCAAAAATTTGTTTATGATGTTTGCATTTTCTTTTTCTTTATGTATCATTGTGATTGTTTTTATTTATTTATTTATTTATTTATTTATTTATTTATTTATTTATTTATTGTTGTTTTTGGAAAATTAATAAAATGTTATGAGAGAGAGAGAGAGAACCAATCACTCAGGTCTGTAGGATTGAGCAGAAGCCCAAACACAGTAGAGCAGGTCACACCATTGCTGTGACAAACAGATGCAATGGCAGAGCCATTCCACCTGGGAAGATCACCTGCCCAAATTGCTAAAGTTATGGGTAGGATATAGATGGCCGAGGGGACGGCAACCCTTAGGTCCAACTCACAAATTGTCCAATCTGTGGCTATACCCCCATAACCAGTGAAACTCAACACCAGCCTCCACAGGTAGCACAAATCCTTTCCCTCCCATGGCAGCAAAATTTTTAGAGGAGGGAAAGAATTTGTGCTCCCTGAATCAGGTAACTAAGCATCAAATCACAGCACATTGCCGTTGAGATATACAGACACAGGGAGACCAAAATTGCCAAAAACTTCAAATTAAAAAAAGTGAGTGAATGTGGTGATTTTTATTATTGTGGCAATTTTTATTATTGTATCATTTGTTACCTTAGAAAAAAGAATCAGAATGAGCTTGAATGTGGGAACACATAGCATGACTTGCTACAAACACTACAAAGCAACTTCAAGGAGGAACACCCATCTTGAAGGGATTGTGCATGATTATTAATCAGATTGTCCTTCTACCTGTGTAAGAAACCAGGATGGAAAAGCTATTTGTCACATGGCTCCTGGTGGGGGAGAAGGAAGAAGGGGAGGCAGGTAATTCACCCCCCCCCCTCCTATCTAGGAGCAAGGAACTGAAAGGGAGCTGAAAACACAGAGCAAAGGCAGAGAGAGCTAGAGGGATAAGTGAAAGTGGGCCGACTGAAAAATCAGTTAAAGGTAAAGTTAAAGGTAAAGGGACGCCATTAGGTCCAGTTGCAGACGATTCTGGGGTTGCGGCACTCATCTCACTTTACTGGCCGAGGGAGCCGGCGTACAGCTTCCGGGACATGTGGCCAGCATGACTAAGCCGCTTCTGGCAAACCAGAGCAGCACACAGAAACACTGTTTACCTTCCAGCCGGAGCGGTACCTATTTATCTACTTGCACTTTCAAACTGCTAGGTTGGCAGGAGCAGGGACCGAGCAACGGGAGCTCACCCTGTCACGGGGATTCGAACCGCCGACCTTCTGATCAGCAACTCCTAGGCTCTGTGGTTTAACCCACAGCACCACCCACATCCCCAAAAATCAGTTGCTACAGCTTTAAAATCAGTTGCTACAGCTTTTGTAAGCCCAGGGGAGGGTGGGAACAGCCCAGGACAGGACAGTTTGCTCTGTCTCCTGCAAAGTTGGCAATTCAAATAAGCATCCACTTAAACACATGAAAGAGCTTTGCAGTTTGTTTGTTTACTTATGCAAACAGCTCCATGATGGAGTCTCTTTGGCATTTCAAAAGGCTGCAGGGGAGTAGCAAAGGGGAATGCCAAAAGCTCAAGAGTGGAGGTTTTCAGTCACAAACCTTGCAACAGGAAATCTGCACTTGGTCTCAAGGGGGCGCTCCTGAGTGGGAAAAGGTGCCTGGCGCCTGGCTAGTTCAAACACTGCCTTCTCCCACACACCTGTTGGTACCCAAACACAACATCTTTCTCTGTTTTGTGCTGAACAAATAGTGAGAATTATTCATCCAGAAATTCTTTTTTTTTTTTTTTTTTTGAGGATTCACAGGCCAATCTCAATAATCCATCCCAGAATTTCTCCAAGTACTGATAATTGGATGAAAACTCTTTTTGAACCCAAATCGCCAACAACTCAAGTAGTGGCTTTGGGGCACTGCCTGCAGTCCAGAAGGTGATCCTGAATTGACGCCTTGGTTTTCCTTATATTGGCCAGCCCTACAGATTCCACCAGCCTGTGGGATTCATAAAGGTAAAGGGACCCCTGACCATTAGGTCCAGTCATGACCGACTCTGGGGTTCCGGCGCTCATCTCGCTTTATTGGCCAAGGGAGCCAATAAAGCCAATATTGGCCAAGGGAGCCAATAAATTGAACCAGAGCAGCACACGGAAACGCCGTTTACCTTCCCGCCGGAGTGGTACCTATTTATCTACTTGCACTTTGACGTGCTTTCGAACTGCTAGGTTGGCAGGAGCTGGGACCGAGCAACGGGAGCTCACCCCATTGCGGGGATTCGAACTGCCGATCTTGTGATTGGCAAGCCCTAGGCTCAGTGGTTTAACCCACAGTGGCACCTGCGTCCCTGGGCTTCATACGGGCTCCTAAATTGATCCGTATTTTCTCCTTGGGACCTTAAGGCTTCAAATTGTACACCAAATCTTCTATCACAGAGAATAGCATATCCACAAGAGGCCTTGCATTTTTTTGTCTCTTTAGGGCAAGGAAACTGGCAGTCATAATTAAAATTCTGTTAAGCATCTTTCCGTAGATGGATGTTCATGACAGATCCAGAAAGTTATTGATGATGCAATATTAGTCAGCTTCCAAAACATTGCCTCTGACCAGCTGATTCATCTTAGTGCTTGGCAATTTCCACATCTTCCACTGCCTGCAATATCATTTCCACTGTAAACACCCAAAAGGAAACATCAATCATTCACAATGCAAAAATATGTTCTGAAAGAAGAATTTCTGTTTCTATAGACTACAGTGGTACCTCGGGTTACATACAATACGCTTCAGGTTACATACACTTCAGGTTACAGACTCCGCTAACCCAGAAATAGCTAAAGTGGTGCTTCAGGTTAAGTACAGTTTCAGGTTAAGTACGGACCTCCGGAACGAATTAAGTACTTAACCTGAGGTACCACTGTACACAGATATTTAGCCACAAGCAAACCATACAGTGGTTTTCTCCCTTTCTGAGAAGTCCTGACTGCATATCCACAAAGTGATTACAGAGAAAATCATTGGCCTAGTAGACCACGCTCCTAGCATTATTCCATAAATTCCAGCCTCTGTCTTCTCTCCAGAGAAGGAAGCTGATTCTTTCCTAACCTGGAACAAGGAGACTCTTTTCTGGCTAGAGCCCAGAAGAGTCTCTAGATGACACGGAAGAATAAGTATTTCTCTCTCTCTCATCACGTACAAGTGCATAGGAGAAGTGCCACAGAGAGGAAGGCCGACAGAAAAACACCTCTTTTGCTGGCAAGAGAGACTTAAGTAATGCTGGCGAGATTTCTGTGCACTCCCTGCCACACACACAATACATTCTTCTGGTGTTTATGAAGGAACCTCCCAGAGTATTTCTGAATGACCTGAAAGCAGCCAAAAAGGAAAGTGTGTAGACAGACCGGGAACAATCCTACTCCCGCAACTCCATCTTTAATATGCAATGATGGTGGTCAGCAGGATCTCCAAGGTTAGCTGGACCATACGGAGGCTCCATGTGCATCTTCCCAGGTGGGGCTCAGCCCCCATCTTCTGCTTCCCAGCACATCATCCACACTCACTGACCCACCAGGCAGTTTGTAGCATTACCTCCTGTGAGCTTACAGCTTTATTCCCTCTTCTAACTTGTCCATTTATCTCCCCGTTGCCTTCCTTGAATTTTTTTTTTAAAAAACTTGCTTCATGCTACGTGCAATTTAATTAGCAGCATCCTCTGTATGGGATGGATGGGACGTGGGTGGCGCTGTGGGTTAAACCACAGAGCCTAGGACTTGCCGATCAGAAGGTCGGCAGTTCGAATCCCCGTGACGGGGTGAGCTCCTGTTGCTCGGTCCCTGCTCCTGCCAACCTAGCAGTTCGAAGGCACGTCAAAGTGCAAGTAGATAAATAGGTACCGCTCTGGCGGGAAGGTAAACGGCGTTTCCGTGCGCTGCTCTGGTTCGCCAGAAGCTGCTTAGTCCTGCTGGCCACATGACCCGGAAGCTGTACGCCGGCTCCCTAGGCCAATAAAGCGAGATGAGCGCCAAAACCCCAGAGTCGGCCACGACTGGACCTAATGGTCAGGGGTCCCTTTACCCTTACCTTTACCTTTACCTGTATGGGATCCTTGCTCCGCTTCACCCACCATGGAGCCCACTCTTAGTGAGGAAGACCTAAAAGTGCAGCCGCTGCAACTTCCAAGAAGGTGAAGAAGGGACCTCAGCATCATTGCCCTCTGCAGCATCTCCCTTGTGCTTCTGTAAGTCTCCTCTGGAGGAGAGATGTGGGAGCCAGCTGCAAGTAATCTAGCCTGGAGAGAAGGCCCCTCCTGCTCTGAGCTGTGTCTCAGCCCCACTCCTACGGGGCCTGCAAGTGTCAGAAGGTCTGAACCAGCAGCCAGCTGTCCTTGTCTTCTTTCTTGTGGCTTTGCACTTATGTATTTAAGTCTAGATTATTTTCCCCAAAAATTTTTTTATTGGTTTTCACAATATTATAAACAAACAAACAAACAAACAAACAAACAAACAAACGCACAAGACAAACAAACATAACAAACATAAATCATAGCCTTATTGAAAATTACAGTTATTAACTTTGTTAAGTGACTTCCTCGCTTCCCTTGCATATCCTTTTAACGGTTTTCCAAATCCCAATTTTTATGAAATTTAACTTAAACATTAACATCCTTAAATCTTCACCTTATATAATTAAACATATTAATTCATCACTTAACATAAATAAAATCCTAAGTCCATCAAGTATCTGCAAGCTATTTCCGGTTAATTTAACTTAACAAATTTAACTAAATAATCATTAAATTTATTCCATTCTTCCTGATATTCCTCCTCCTTCTGGTTGCGGACTCTTCCGGTTAGGTCGGCTAGCTCCGAAAAATCCATCATCTTCATCTGCCATTCTTCTACTGTTGGTAATTCTTGGGTTTTCCATTTTTTGGCTAACAAAATACGAGCAGCAGTTGTGGGATACAAAAATAATTTAACATCTTTCTTGGGCAATTCCAAACCTGTTATTCCAAGAAGAAAGGCCTCTGGTTTCTTTATAAATGTATATTTCAACATTTTTTTTTCCAATTCATTATAAATCTTTGCAATACAGTATTGATTTATTTGATGATGCTTCATAAACGGTTGGTTTTTGTCTTATTTGAATTTGTTGATTGATGGTATATTTTGTAAACTGCTTTCTATTCCGAACTCCCCACTGCAATGTTTTGTCATTTGAAAAGTGGGCATGACTTTAGTTACAACTTATTGTGGAAAGGTGAAAAAACTGGAAACTAATTTTTATTTTTTTAATAATAATAAAAATAAAATTTATTTATATCCCGCCCTCCCCAGCCAAAGCCGGGCTCACCCAGTTTTATTTTTGGGGGGTGATAGGACACATCACTGAAGGAGGAGCTATGGAATCCTTTCTCATTCAAAATGTTCACACCCCCAGTAGTTTTGCAAGCACTTCTCCGTAAATGTGTATTTGCAAACTTTCACTTAGCAACATTTCACCCTATTGCTAGAGGTGAGAGGGAAAACATCACTAGCTGCATTCCTTATCCCCTTTCAGTTCACCTTACATCAAAACAGGTTTGGGTATAAATGATAGAAATACGCAAGCTTACTGCAGTATTGGATAGAAAAACCAAGTACTTACTCAACCTGAATCTGTTTGCAATGAATAACTCCAACTAAAGACAATGACTCTTAAGAATTTTCCATTTGTTTCAGGATTGCTGATTTACCAGTTCTAAAAAAAAATATACCATGAACATAGCAAATTGTGGGGTTTCTCAGCCTGCTTTATTCTACTTCCTTCCTGTTGCCTGGCTGGTAACCTTTGCCAGGCCTATGAAGAATAGCAGTTACCTCTATTTTGAAAATTGGAATGGAAAAAAAAATCTATGGTAAATTTTAAATCGGGTACAGTGGTATCTCGGGTTAAGTACTTATTTCGTTCCGGAGGTCCGTACTTAACCTGAAACTGTTCTTCCCCAAATTGGCTCTGGGCATGACCTGGTGTTGCTGCTCATGTGCAATCAGTTTCCATAGTGCCAAACAGCTATTTGGAGAACAGAGGAAAAGAGTCACTCTGGATTTGGAACGGCTATGTACACCAATGAAATCCCCATTGCGGTCCCGCTCGCAGTGACTCCTCCCCAGGGAGCAAGGCCTAATCTAAGAAGATGAACAACCTGGACAAGACAGGTGTGGGGATTTAAAGTGAGTACCTCAGGTTAGGGGTCACGAAGAGTCGGACACGACTAAACGACTAAACAACTAAACAACAACAACCTCAGGTGAAGTACTTAATTCATTCTGGAGGTCAGTTCTTAACCTGGAACTGTTCTTAACCTGAAGCACCACTTTAGCTAATGGGGCCTCCTGCTGCTGCCGCGCAGCCAGAGCACAATTTCTGTTCTCATCCTGAAGCAAAGTTCTTAACCCGAGGTACTATTTCTGGGTTAGCGGAGTCTGTAACCTGAAGCGTCTGTAACCCGAGGTACCACTGTATTGGAGAATAGTGTAAAAGTTTTACATACTCTGACTTCTCCTTAGTTTTTCTAAGACTACTGGCAAAGGGGGAAACTATAAATTTTATAAGTAAAACAAATGGTGCTGTTTCTACCATAATCCTAATATATTGGCCAAAATGCAAAGAGTTACAGTACTTTCTGTGTGCTTATGAGCTTCCGCCTCCCCGCACTATGGAACTTTTTCATTATTTGAACAACAGACCCCTAAAGTTCCCTTAATTTCAGACATGGTTTGATCTGAGGACTCAGGACGCAGGAATGTTGCTGAAGTTAAGCAGGTCTGGGCCTGGTCAGCATTTGGATGGGAGACCACATTGGAAGCCCACTTTGTGGCTCACAAGCCCTCCAACTCCAAGACTGTGCTGTACTAATAGCTGTGGAGTTATGTGGAAGTAAAAGGTGCTTCACGCATCATGTTGGGAGCAGATGCCCTGCTATTGCAGTGATGCTTCTGGTAATAAAGAGGTAACCTGCCAAGAGAGCTAGGCATCCCTTAACAGGCATACTGGGGAACAGCAGCCAATCAGCTTCCTCGATTCTTTAAGGAAGTACATTGTCTGCCTTCCATTTAGCCAATATGCATTTATTGCATGAAAAAGACACTCCAATGCCAGCGTAGCTCTAAGCAAACACTGCTGTGTAAAATGCCCATCAGTCTCGTGCCGCGGAAGTTAGTGGGGCTTCTTTCCACATTACATGTTTCATGATAAGCTGTTTATTGCAACATCTGTGCATCAAAATAAGTGCAACCCTTTATTAAGGTCACTATCAGATCCTCGGGGGACGCGGGTGGCACTGTGGGTTAAACCACAGAGCCTAGGACTTGCTGATCAGAAGGTCGTGGTTCGAATCCCCGCAAAGGGGTGAGCTCCTGTTGCTCGGTCCCTGCTCCTGCCAACCTAGCAGTTTGAAAGCACATCAAAGTGCAAGTAGATAAATAGGTACCGCTCCGGCGGGAAGGTAAATGGTTTTCCGTGCGCTGCTCTGGTTCGCCAGAAGCGGCTTAGTCATGCTGGCCACATGACCTGGAAGCTGTACGCCGGCTCCCTCGGCCAGTAAAGTGAGATGAGCGCCGCAACCCCAGAGTTGGTGACAACTGGACCTAATGGTCAGGGGTCCCTTTACCTTATCAGATCCTGCATTTCCATGCATTGTAAAGATGGCTGGGCTTTCATTCACTTTGCATTCAGAAGGCTGACAGCTGTTGGGCAAAAATTCAACGAGCGCTGCATTTGCATGCGTGGATGTGCAGTGTGATGCAAAGAGCTGCACCTGTTATATTCCTGCCTGCTCTGCAGCAGTTAAAAGACACAAGAGGAAGCCTGCCAAGGGAGGGGAGAGATGATTTGCAACCCTCTGTCATATGAGAGCAGCCACTTGGAGCCGGGACTGAACTCTGGTTGTTCATGGGAGGTGAGTGCTTTAAATAATGGAGATTGGAATCATCAATAAGTGACACTTCCAAATATTACTTCTGGAATATCACAGACTGCTCAAAGCAAAGCAGAGCTAACCCTATACATATCTACTCCTAAGTACCGTATTTTTTGCACCATAACACTCACTTTTTTCCTCCTAGAAAGTAAGGGGAAATGTCTGTGCGTGTTATGGAGCGAATGCCTGCGGGTGGCGGGGGGATCTGCTGCAGTCGTGAGCCGAGGATCCATGGTTCCCCTTCCTTCCCTCCTCCATGGTTACAAAGCATGGATCCACATGGATCCTCAGGATTTTTGCATTGGGCTACTCCAAACTCACTGTCAGTTCACATGTCTGTGGCCACAGCATGAACCACAAAAATCATATATCCACTATTTCGTTTAGAATATTTTTTTTCTTGTTTTCCTCCTATGTGTGTGTTATGGTCTGGTGCGTGATATAGAGTGAAAAATATGGTAAATCCCACTGAATTCAGTGGGACTTCTTCCCAGTAAAGTGAGCATTGGAGCTTTAAGAGTCTCATTCGAAGGCTGCAATCCTACAGGCACTTACTCAGCGATGGGACTTACTTCCGAGTAGACATGGTTAGGATCCCCATATCTGGGCCATGCCTTTATTAGGACCAACCCAGGGGCAGGGGTCCCTTTGGTTCCATCCCCCCAAAAGTAACTTCAAAGCAATCCGTTCCAATCTCTTGCGGCCCCTCTCTGATTCCTCACGCATGCACGTGCACACGCGCATAAACACGAATTTATTCCCCCTTCTATGTTTGGCCACGCAGGGCTCGGTTGGTGGAGCATGAGCCTCTTCGTCTCCGGGTGGTGGGTTCGAGCCCCATGTGGGGCAAAAGGTTCCCGTATTGCAAGAGGATGGACTAGATGAACCAAGAGGTCCCCTCCAAGCCTAGGATTCCTGGGGTCTTTGCCACACCTTTTCAAAACACCTGCCTGTGGAGAGGGTTCCTAACTTGGCAGAGAGAGAAAGAGAGAAGACTTGAAACACAGGACGAAACTGTATCACACTGAAATGTGGGACAATCCTGCATCACCCAGGCCTTTCCGCGCGTGGATCTCCTCCCGCTCCTCCGCCACCCCCGCCAGGCAAAGCGCAACTTACTGCGCGGAGGTGCGGGGCGCGCGCGGCTCCTCTGCGCGCAGTCGGCGGCGCGGGCGCCGAAGAGCCTCCCTTGCGCGCCTGCTCGCTCCTTCGCAGCTGGGCGGCGCGCGCGGGATCGCGGCTGCGCGCGTCGGGCGCGCGCCCGGCGCAGCTGCGGCGCCAGGTTGGGCGCATCAGGAAATCAGGGCAGCGGCGGCGCTGGCGATTGGAGGCGCGGGCAGGAGCCCCGCAGACGCCGCCCAGCCAGGCGCCCGCACGCGGCCGCGGAGGCAGCGCGGCGCCTCTATAAGAGCGCCCGGAGACGCGCAGCCCGCCCTCCCCGCCTGCTCGCCCCGTCAACCTCGCCCGCGCCGCCGGACGCGGGTGCGCGCAAGCCAGGGGGCCTCCCGGAGACGCGCCTCGTCCGTCCTTGCGCCGCCTGCCTCGTCCGGGAGTCTGCCGGCTCCGCTTTCCAAAAAGGAGCCGCGCGGGTGGAAAGAAGGACGGACTCGGTCGTCGTCGCTGCCGCTGCTGCCGCTTCTTGCCCGTCCGCCGCTCCCGCGCCTGCTTTGGCTCCGCGGAGCTGCGCGAGGAGGCGCCGCACGATGGGCGCGCTGCCCGGCTGGGCTCTCGTCTGGCTGCCTCTGCTGCTGGCCTCGGCTCGCCTGCCCGCGGCGCGCGGTGAGTAGCCGGCAGCGAGACGGGGCGCGGGGCCTTTTCCACGCGGGTGCGGGGAAGCGCCGTGGGCGGAGGAGCGGGAGGACTACGAGGAGGCACCGCGCGCCGGGAAGAGGCTTGGGGGTTCCCGTGGGTGAGGAAGGGGTGCGTCTGGGTGGGCGCTCCCTCCTCCGGGGGGTCTCCGGGTGGAATGAGGTCCCCCCCTCGGAAAAGCAGCCCGAGAAACGCAGCCCGACGCGCCGGAGCAGCCGCAGCCGCGGGCTGCTTCTGGGCACTCGAGGGGGGGCGTCGCTTCGCGGGGGGCGTCGAGGGAAGCCCTGGCGAGGGATAGACGGGATCCCCTTTCCGTGCCACGGCCGAAGAAGCCGGCAGGCCTCGGGAGGAGGGGGCAGGCAGAGGCTCTTTGTTTCCAGGGCTGCTGCTGCTGCCGCCTCCACTCCGCCGGTGAAGAGATCACCTGGGATCTTTCCCCCATTTCGCCCTGGGAGGAGATTTCCATGGCATAGAGAGCGAGCAGCTGGCTTCCTTCTTGCTGCTCCCCTGTTGCTTGCAGCGTCCATCCCAGGCGCGTTTTACCCATTCCAAGACCCGGCTTTCAGATTTTCTAAGGAAAGGCTCGCCAAACTCCATAGTCCAACTAATTGCTCTGGCTGCCTTTATGGATCAGGTGAACTGTTTGGTGGTCCGGGGCTCCGTCTGTAAGATACCGGAATGGGACTCGAATGAAACAGGGGGACTTGGGGGGGGGGGGAGTGAAGCTTCTTGGAGTGCCGCCTCGCTCGTGGCCTGTGAACAAACCCCCGTGTTTTGTGCGCAATTTGGGCTGACATTTGGGTCTCCTCTGGTGGCAACTGCTCTCTGCTCTTTAAGCAGTGGCTCTGCAAAGGTTTATAAGTAACACCTGGGACAGAAGCGTTTGTTTGAGTAGTTAAACTATGAACCAGCCGCTCCCTAAAATGACACTTTTTCAAAATTTGCTTTGCTAACCTGAAGTGTGTGTGGCTTGAAGATAAACGGGGAGCAACTGGAGAGTTAAACGAGACTTTGAGTAACAGCTTCAAGAAGAGCCACACCAGATGACTCCAATGAAGGCCATTGGTGTTAAAGGGAAATCTGCCCTCGAAAGTACTTGATGCTGATGGTTATCCTTTTGAAGCAGGCCAGAATAGCCTATAACTGGCCCTTCTAGGCCAGAAAGGTGCAGCAGTGAATTCAAACTGCAAGAAAGGAGATTCTGACTAAGTACTGTACTGTATTAGGAAGTTTTCTGACCATAAGAGCTGTGTCGCAGTGGAACAAACTCCCTTTGGAGTTGGTGGACTTTCTAAGCAGAGGTTGGGTGTCTGTCTGTCAGGGATGCTTTGAGATTCCTGCACTGCACAGGGTTGGACTAGATGACCCTCGGGCTCCCTTCCCGCTCCATTATTTATTATATTTGTATACTGGCCTAAACCTGCAGGTCTCAGTTCGCAGTTCTACGATTCTAAGTATTGCCATACTTTTACAGACATCTGAAGGTAGCCCTGTTTGGAGAAGTTTTTAATGGCTGATGTTTAATTGTGTTTTTAATATTTTGGTGGGAGCCGCCCAGAGTGACTGGAGCAACCGAATCAGATGGACAGCAAATAATAATAATAATAATAATAATAATAATAATAATAATAATAATAATTTTGCTGTGGGGCTGAGCAGGGCACTAGCAGACAAAATCTTCCACAACCCCAAACCTAAATTCTAAATTTCCGCTAATGAAATTGTTGAGAGAAAGTTGAGTGAAGTTCGCCTGAACTTTGACTGCTACTGTTGCAGTTGGCCATATTTGCTACAGTATTTTAACTGTCTCTTCCTTACTTGTTTCATTTGCTTGGTCTTTGCCTCTTAATCCCATAAAGGTCTAATAGTTGTCGCAAACACTCAAAAAGTGACTAGATACCTGAATTCTTCAGAAGTACTTTGTGTAGTTAAAATGTGTGCTATAAACTCTGAACTTGGTGTAATAAGGACCTTCTTGGGCTAAGGATCTCCTTGCAGCTGGAGATGGCATGGCTAAGGCTTTCTTGGCTTAAGGACCACATTGTTACGACCAGTCATCCCTCTTGGGGGCTACACTCTTGCGAACACCTAGATGCACAGCCCCATTTGACTAATTCAGGGTGAAGTCTTGGAGAGAAAGCTATGGCTGGGGAGGGTTGTCTGGGCAGGGAGGGGGCTGTTAGCTATCCCTGGTGGGGCAGGGATACCAGCCATTCAGATACCGCATCACTGGCACTTAAATAAATCCTGGGCACGTGCCAACTTTTAGAAGAGGTCCTCCCTTGGGAATATAAATATAGTCCCTGAAACTTTATTTTATATATTTTTGTTTCATAAAACATAGGTGCTCCTCGATTGTGCAAAGAACAAACCAACCTCAAAGCAACTACTTTGAGATTCTAATTCATGAGGCCTTAAATGTGTTGGCTCTGCATTAAACTGGGTCACCGGCTAATACATTCTCCAATCAGGGGGTGAATGATTGTCACTTCTATGTAATTCAATTTAGCATTGGCCTACTACCAGGCTAGCGGGACGCGGGTGGCGCTGTGGGTTAAACCACTGAGCCTAGGACTTACTGATCAGAAGGACAGCGGTTCGAATCCCCGCGACGGGGTGAGCTCCCATTGATCGGTCCCTGCTCCTGCCAACTTAGGAGTTCGAAAGCACGTCAAAGTGCAAGTAGATAAATAGGTACCGCTCTGGCAGGAAGGTAAACTGCACTTCCGTGCGCTGCTCTGGTTCGCCAGAAGCTGCTTAGTCATGCTGGCCACATGACCCGGAAGCTGTCTGCGGACAAACGCTGGCTGCCTCGGCCTATAGAGCAAGATGAGCGCGCAACCCCAGAGTCGGTCACGACTGGACCTAATGGTGAGGGGTCCCTTTACCTTTTTACTACCAGGCTAGTTCATCAACTATCCAAATAGGAAGATGGAGCTTGCATTAGTGGTGGTAATGTCTTTAAAAATTTGTAGTGCCCCAGGCTGTCCTAAAACCTAAGGATTTATAGCTGGGACCCTGCACATATCACCCCTTTCCCAAGTCTTCACTTCTCGGTATCTAATCAGGAAATGCCACTTCCAGCCAGAAGTTTATTTCTGAGCACTGACTGTACATTATACTGGCGAGCTCTGCTAAGAGGAGTTGACTTAGATCACCACTTGCTGTTTTAGTGAGAACTAAAATAAATGTTCTCTACTAACCTTCAGGTGGCAAAAGTAAACATGGAAATGATGCAACAAATTAAGAAGAGTCTTGCATCATGCTGCACTTCCTTGGCCTTTACAATGCCTGGATCATGTTTCACTGTGCTTCTAGACAGATGAGCCTGACTAGAGCCTGCGCAGAAGAGAATTTATTCTTGTCCTTCAGATCAGCTTGGGAGTACGTGCTGGGAGGAGGAGCACAATTCCTCGCTTCTGGAAGTAATAAGTTCAAAAACTGGAATACAGTACTAGTTAAAAGTCAGCTATTCTGATTCCTTTGCATGTCAGGCAGTACTTTCCTTACTGCAGTTATACTTGCAAAAGGAAGCTATTCTACTTTGTGGCAAGTGAGACCTGCTGATGTGTTGTAGTAGTAATAATATAGTAATAATAATGCTGCAATATTTATACACCACGCATCTGGCTAGGTTGCACCAGCCACTCGGGGCAGCTTCCAACATATATAAAAAATATAATAAAACATTAAAACTTCCCTATACATGACTGCCTTCACATGTCTTATTTATCTCCTTGATGGGAGGGCAAGTGCCACTGCCGAGAAGGCCCTCTGCCTGGTTCCCTGTAACTTCACTTCTCACAGTGAGGGAACCACCAAAAGACCCTTGGCGCTGGACCTGTGTGTCTGGGCTGAGCAATGGGGGTGGAGACGCTCCTTCAGGTATACTGAGCCAAGGCCGTTTAGGGCTTTAAAGGCCAGCACCAACACTTTGAATTGTGCTCGGAAACGTACTGGGAGCAAGGGAAGATCCTTTAGGACCGGTGTCATATGGTCTTGGCGGCCGCTCCCAGTCACCAGTCTAGCTGCCACATTCTGGATTAGTTGTAGTTTCTGGGTCACCTTTAAAGGTAGCCCCACGTAGAGCGTATTGCAGTAGTCCAAGCGGGAGATAACCAGAGCATGCACCACTCTGGCGAGACAGTCTGCGGGCAGGTAGGGTCTCAGCCTGCGTACCAGATGGAGCTGGTAGACAGCTGCCCTGGACACAGAATGGACCTGTGTCTCCATGGACAGCTATGAGCCCAGGCTGCACACCTGGTCCTTTGGGGGCACGGAGTCCCCCACACCAACCTGCTTATAGTTTATAAGCTTCTAAATTGTATGTGAGGATGGTTGTAGTTCACGGGTGAGTAACATATGCTCTGCATGCAGAAGGTTGCCATTTTATCCCGGGCACGTCAGGTGGTGCTAGGAAAGACTGCTGTCTGAAATCCTGGAAAGATGCTGGTCTTGGCTAGAAGGACCAATAGTCTGACCTTTTATCAAGCAGCTTTCTGTGCTTCTGTGTATGGCTGGTTAGCCTTGAGTAGTGGTTTCATGTGCTAGGTGTCACCTTAACATCAAATAATGGAGTTTGGGTCAATAACAGGCAGCTATGCCATTGTGCCATGGCTAAGCCTCTGCTACCAATCATAGTTTCAGTACTGTATTTTAAATGGTGGCTGTTTGTCTTGTGTTCCCCCTTATGCCCTTACCCATCCAAGCCCTCTCTTAAATGTTTCAAAATCAGCAATGTTTTGCAGGCCATGGGGAATTCTCTTCCCAGTTACAGTACAAGCATTCAGAATGTGTGCAAGCCAAAAATTCGAGTTGCTGATGGCAGATCATGGCACTGCTAAGCAGTGCTGCATCCTGCAGGCCAGACACAGGATCTCTTTCCCTTTGCAGATTCAAGATCCCCTGACTCAAAAGACCAGGGACAACACTTTCTTGAAATCTGATTCTTTGCTGTAGTCATGGGGTGAATTCTTGGGTCCCCCCCCATTTCTAGTTGTTGGCTCAGTTGCATTGCTCAGTTTTACTGAATATATTGAATTTGTTTTATTTCAGTTTTCAAATCTAGTTAAGTTAGTTAAACTTTGCCTTTTCTATGTATTGTGTACTGGAAACTTCCATTGCAGGATTCCTGACTTTGCTCCATTTCCCCCAACCCTGCTCTCAACTGGGGGGGAGGGGGGAGAAGTGGGGGATGTGTGTGTACCCCTGACCGTTAAGTCCAGTCGCGGACGACTCTGGGGTCACTCTATAGGCCAAGGGAGCCAACATTTGTCTGCAGACAGTTTTCCCAGGTCATGTGGCCATCATGACTAAGCTGCTTCTGACGAACCAGAGCAGCACACAGTAATGCTGTTTACCTTCCCGCCAGAGTGGTACCTATTTATCTACTTGCATTTTGATGTGCCAGGTTGGCAGGAGCTGAGATCGAGCAACGAGAGCTCACCCCGTTGCGGGGATTCGAACTGCCGACCTCCTGATCGGCAAGCCCAAGAGGCTCAGTGGTTTAGACCACAGCACCACCCACATCCCATAATAAATATATTTTACATAATAAAAATGGTATCTGCAAGTGCTGAAATACCACTTAGCCTTCAGGGGTGATGAACATCTTCCTAGAATTAGTTGATCCTATGAACTTTGAGTTAAGACCCCAAAGGAACCTCACAAAGACGTCTCAGAGCATATCAAGACAACTCACTTAAGGAGCATAAGTTTTGGCACATGGCACTCAGTCTGCTACTTCCATGGTGATTTATATGTCGTGTGTTTGCACATTTGAGTCTAGGAGGCTGATTTGGCACACTTAACCTCCAATAAAAGTCGCTTCACAAGTAAAAATTCCTGGTAGTGTTGACATTCTGTATACTCTTCTGCATGTTTGTGTAGTATACATATTGGTTTATATGTTTAGGCTTTATTTTAGCATTTTGGAACTAAAAATCTTCCTTAAAGAAACCCCAAGTACGATATTACTTGCCCCCCTCCTGTCTTGAACTGCTCTTGAACTCTGCCTGCATGTCTTCTCTGAGGTCAGTCTGTTCTCAACCATCCCACTCTTCGAATGCATGCTTGCAAAGTCTTTTCAGAGTGACTCATTTCTTAATACTGGCCATTGCTCCCTGCTTCGTCGACTCAGTTTGCTCAGCTATATAGTATGTGCCTTATCTTCTCTTAGATGAAACTATCTGCCCAGGGGGTGTTATAATCTATGTTTAGTGCTTGGTGGTTTGGCAAAAGTATTGTTGTTGTCGTTTAGTCGTGTCCGACTCTTCGTGACCCCATGGACCAGAGCACGCCAGGCACTCCTGTCTTCCACTACCTCCCGCAGTTTGGTCAAACTCATGCTGGTAGCTTCGAGAACACTGTCCAGCCATCTCGTCCTCTGCCGTCCCCTTCTCCTTCTGCCCTCAATCTTTCCCAACATCAGGGTCTTTTCCAGGGAGTCTTCTCTTCTCATGAGGTGGCCAAAATATTGGAGTATCAGCTTCAGGATCTGTCCTTCCAGTGAGCACTCAGGGCTGATTTCCTTAAGAATGGATAGGTTTGATCTTCTTGGTGTCCATGGGACTCTCAATAGTCTCCTCCAGCACCATAATTCAAAAGCATAGGCTCCTCAAATATTCAGTGCGGCTTTCTCCCAAGATGACAGCAAAACTTGCATCAGTGATAGAACTGTGCATCTCAGCATCTCCTTGACACATCTATTGTCACCTGAAACCTGAACAGCTGAGCTAGGCCATACAGTGGTACCTCGGGTTAAGTACTTAATTCATTCCAGAGGTCTGTTCTTAAGCTGAAACTGTTCTTAACCTGAAGCACCACTTTAGCTAATGGGGCCTCCTGCTGCCGCCATGCCGCCGGAGCACAATTTCTGTTCTCATCCTGAAGCAAAGTTCTTAACCCAAGGTACTATTTCTGGGTTAGTGGAGTCTGTAACCTGAAGCGTATGTAACCTGAGGTACCACTGTATTAACTTTTTCAAGATACATGTACATGTATCTTGGTCTTTTAAGTGGCTCAGTATAGTTACAATGCTCTATATAAAAAAAAGTAAAATAGTCTGACTTTCATGGACTAGAAAGCCATATTAATACTCTTTCAGGTTGTGATTGAGAGTGATATTCCACGGCAAGATCGTTACCCATGGGGTCTACTTGCTGCTAAAGTGGACCTGTGGTTTAAGGGCTCCCCTTGTAGCTACTGGTGACATGGGATTCTGTGCAAATGGGAGAGCAGTCGAGTGAAAGGAGGGACTGAATCTACGACTCCTCTTTCGCCAGCTTTCCTGCTTAAAATACCATTTTAAAACTAGCCTCTTAGCAGACTGGTAAGTATTGCAGGCTAGCAATGTTTGTGGCCTTACTTTACTAACACGGCTGGTTGTTAATCTCTTTTTGCTGAGCACAGAATAAATCAAAGCTAGTTGCTAGTCATATCCCAGACAAGTGATAGGACTTGAGCTGTGTGAATTAAGGAGTTTGTACGTTGGCGATCATGGGATCCTCCCTTTGCCATGTTTAGAAGGAGCATCCTGTGACAGCTGAACAGAGGATGATGCCAAACGCTGACGCTAAAAGCAAAAAAGCTTTGTCCCTGTGAAAGAATGCATTGGATAGGTTAACTCTGAATTGCTGCTTCTGCATCTAACAGGCTTCTTTCTTAATTCAAGGTACAAGAGTGACTTGTGATGACTCTCAGTTCCAGTGTCACAATGGCCGCTGCATAACGCTGCTGTGGAGATGTGACGGAGATCCAGACTGCACCGATGGCAGTGATGAACTGTCCTGTGGTAAGGAAGGTCTTGCATGGCCACTGAGCCCGTAGTTGAGTAGCAAAGTAGCTCAGCAGGTCCTTTGGCCTGCCTCTGACATGCTTTGAGCTTGGGTAGCTGGCAGCAAACCATGAAGAGCAAAATGACTGCAGTTAGAGGTTCACTTCAGGCTTATCAAAGCATGCATCCCTATCAAGGGAGTCAGTTCCTTGGTTGCATGTGGGATGGGCCAATGGTTTTGACTAAGGCAATTGGGCAATTATTATTTTTTCCTTTCCTCCCCCCCTTTTTTGATAACATTTTGATTTTCCAAAAATAACAAAATGGAGGGGGGGGGACAGGACAGAGGAAAAAAATCATAACCAAATTAAACCATAATTTTTGGTTGACTTCCCTCCACTCCCCCTCTTGGTTCCATTATAATATACTTGCTCATGCACGTCCATGAAATCTTATATCCTTAACAATCCAATTTTATAACCTTCTTCATCTTATTACAAGTGACTTTTAAAAGTTATACTGATGTAAAAATCTATACACAAAGCTTAAAAAATATGCATTAAACAGTTGCCCTTTTTAATAATAATTTGTCCTGCACAGTTCAGTAATTTATTTTGCCAGTCTTCTTCTTTTTCTTCTTATCTTCTTTGGCCAGGGCTTCTTCCTTCTATAGGGGCCAGCTGGACTTGGCCTGGCATCCAGTCTCACGTACTGGAACAAAGTCTTTTGCTCAAACAATCCTGTACATCTGTACTGTACATCTCAGTATCATAATTTCAATTTTTTTTTAACAACAATCATTTTCCACATTTTCTTCGAATCTTTATATGTCTTTTCCCAGGCCCAATTACTTCTTTTTCTTAAGGCTGTGCTCAGAACTCTGTGCTTTACCCCATCTGACTTAGATCAACCTGAACCTTAAGTGTTGGCTTGCCTGACTCTTCTAAGTTGCTCCCTTGTTTATTTGTTAACGGTTAATGCATAGATAAACAACTTGTAGTCTCTTGGAGATTCTGCCACCCTCAGGAGCTTGGGTGCCAATAGGCCAAGAGAGGGTCTTCTCTGTGGCAGCCCCTAAGTTGGGGGACTCCCTCCCCACAGAGGGAGTATTGCAACTTCATTATACAGTTGGGGGCAAATGCTGTAGTTGCACCCCTTTCTCCTTTGACACCTGAGAACATTAGATTTTCAAGACCCTGTTTTTCATGATTGTTATTTTTAAAACTGTATTTTAAATCATTGAAACCTGCCCTGAGACCTTGGAGGTAATAAAATAACAGGCAGTGAAGTGTATGAGCATCCTTTGGTGGTGGCTCTGTCTATGCAATAGCCTTCTTATTGACAGCAGTCATGCTGTGATGTTCACTTCAACACAAGCTCAGAACTTACTACTTTGCCCGGGGACTTTTATTGTGGTTTTTAACCAACCTTTCATCTGCTCTGCTTGTATTCTATGACCTCCATATGCATTATGATTGATGGTTTTTAATGTATTGTATACTTGGTTTTATTCATGCCTTTCTTATATCCTGCTCTAGTACCCGTGTAGATGAAAAGTGCTTTAAAAACAGCTTTTAGTAATACAGTACTCAATTTAGTGTTATATAGAGATGGGGACAATTGCAGTTCCGTCTGCATATTGAAGCGAGCCTTCCTAATATGCTCAACTCAGACACCTTGATGGCTACAGATTAGACCACACAGTCAGTGAACCTCTGTGCACAATAGGTCCATGCCTTATTAATTTTATTTATTCCCTGTCTGTCTGTCTGGGTTTCCCCAGCCACTCTGGGTGGCTTACAGCATATACCAAAACACAATAAAACCTTAAATATTTAAAACTTCCCTATGCAGGGCTTCAGGTGTCTTCTAAACGTCAGATAGTTGTTTATTTCCTTGACATCTGATGGGAGGGCGTTCCACAGGGACGGGCGCCACCACCGAGAAGGCCCTCTGCCTGGTTCCCTGTAACCTCACTTCTTGCAGTGAGGGAACTGCCAGAAGACTCTTGGAAGAGGACCTCGGGGTCTGGACTGAACGATGGGGTGGAATTGTATGGGGGAAAGATGGCGTCACTCATAGGCCCATGGCAGCAGCTGTCTTTTCTTCATACAATTCCTTGACTGCATGCTGTGAGAGCATTTTAAAACAAATTTTACAATGGAGCCCCAGAGCTGCTCTAAACAGCTGTAAAATCTCAAAGGAGAAAAGGGCAGCTCTTGAACCACCTCATATAAGTGTTGCTGTTGTTTGTTCATAAAACTGGGTGGGATTTTTATTTTTTAGGATTTCCCCTTTAAAAAGAAACCTGCCCATGAATTGGATGAAATGGGGCTGGTTGCATAAAGATATGAACGACACAGGGTGGTAATACGTTGACCGTTCATCCTGGGGTTGTTGAAAGACCTCTTGGGAAACAGAAAATTCCTCCTCCAAATGTTGAAGTGGAACAAGCCTGCATCTCTTGGAGCAAAAGGGCGACTATGTCATTCTGCCAACTTCTACTATAGCTGCACCTCAAAATATTCTGCTAGAGGTTGCTACCACATTTTCTTTGAGGTCCAGCAAGCACACTTAACATCCCTACCAAATTTATTCCATACACATCCTTTGGCATTTTGCTTCCTGTATTCTTTGTGTTGAGGAACAGAATCCAGTGTTGTGGCCAGAATCCTAACTAGGGTTTTATAGCTGTGCTGTGACTTCTGCAACAGGGCAGCTCCAAGGAGCATGAAATCCTGCGCACTGGTCCTGTGGAGGACACTTGGCACCAACTACCACATTAGCTGGGCTAGGGCACCTGTTGATCAGAGCAGTTGAAAGCAAGCGATGGTCTTTTCCCTGACAAATTCAGCAAAATGCTACTCCCTTGCAGTGAAGAAGACGTGTGCCGCATCCGATTTCGTGTGCCTAAGTGGGCAGTGTATACCGAACCGATGGCAGTGCGATGGGGACCCCGATTGTGAAGATGCGTCGGACGAGCGATCTGAACTTTGCTGTGAGTAGCCGGGTCCTTAACGCCCCAAGGCAACTGCGCCACCTTCCCTTAAAGCTGGAGCCAAGTTGTGCCCAGGGCAGGCTGCTTCCATGCTTTTTCCATATGGCTGAGACAAAGAACCTCTTGCATTGAAGTTGCAGACATGCACTTAAGCCACTGGCCAGGAGACAGGCAGGGGGGAATTTACATTCAGATCGCCCATGTCTGGCCTACAATCCAAACCTTCATCTACTTTCGCTACAAGGCTAGGCTTCCGGATTTCTGGGGGAAGCCATACTGGGGCCTTAGCCCCTTTCTCCACAATTAAGTAAAACTTTTTAGCATTAAACCGACCATTAGCTATATATTGGCAAATAACTTGGCATAAACATAATTACCTCCAAACGGGGTTATTGTGTTGTGGTAGCGTTTGGTATTTGTTTTAAATCTGTAAACAAACATCAAGCCAAATCTATGAAATATTAAAAATGCAAGATTCTCTTCCCCGCTCTCCCCCGCAAAAGGTTAAGCTGTTCAGGTCTTGCCTAAGATGCTGAAAGGGAGAATTGGCTTCCCTCTGCAGGATTGGAGATCCCTGAGCAGGGCATAGACCAAGCCTCACTTGACTGGTACCTGCACTGACTTGCATGGGAGCTTTTTCAGTATTCTGGGTATTATTATTCTTATTTTAAGTGAACTCTTGATCACTTCTCAATAGACACAAGGAAGTGTGATATAGGGGAAGTCAGCTGTGGCCCTCAGTCAAGTCGCTGCATCCCCGTGTCCTGGAAATGCGATGGAGAGAGCGACTGCGATGCTGCTGAGGACGAAGACGATTGTGGTAAGTTCCTCAGGGCTGTGGGGGCGACTTGGCCGCATCACACCCCATAACACACAGGAATTGTATTAGTATCCAGCCACGCAAATGCACACTAGAGGCAGTGTTTGCAGCTGATTTAGCATCTTGATATGCAAGCATCAGTTCCTGTATCCAGTTGAGCAAAGCTTCAGTAAAATGGTGGTTGTGGTTTCTTGTCTCTACTTAAAGGTGTGGGGATGTTAAGGAAGGTAGGAGAGGATATATTGTTTTGAGATTATCCCTCCTTACTCACGCTAAGCAAACAGCAGAGCACATTCCCTTTGCTACTTGTTGGAGTTGATGATTAATTAGAATCCTTTAATTAAGCAATCCAGTCCGGATTGTCCAGCCTGGATTGTTCCTGATCAGTTTCCCCTTTTATTTCCCTCTTAAAATAATAATAAATAGGGACGTGGGTGGCGCTGTGGTCTAAACCACTGAGCCTAGAGCTTGCCGATCAGAAGGTTGCCAGTTCGAATCCCCGTGACTGGGCTTAACTGTCAGGGGTCCTTTACCTTTTTAAAATAATAATAACGCAACGCAGTCTTCTTTAAAAGTAAGAAAAAAGTTTTACTCACATTCAGTGCCCAGCAGTAATCTATAGGCAGGCTTTATCTTGTGGTTACAGTGAAAAGAAGTCTGAGCTACGTCTCAGACTTTCTGCTTGTGGACTCCATCCTCTGTGAAGGTTGAGCCATGCACTGGCTAAGAGACAGGAGAGCAAGAGACGAAGAGAGAGATGGTTGCGTGGGCAGCCCTTTGATCTGGTCAGCTAGGGTCACCTCCATCTACCTGGTCACACACAGGGGGAGGAAGCTCCAGAGCAGGTATGACAGGAAGTCCTTCCTGTCTGGAGCCACATTCCCCTGTGTGTCCATTCTAGGCAACGGGAAAATGTTGTGCTTGGCTGCTCTTGTAATAATACATCTCACAAAAGGGACTTGAGCAAATCCCCCAGTAACATTTTCCAGGGGTAGTTGAGTCGGGCTGTGCACAGCCCCCAGACCTGCCCCATGCAGTGGCGTAGCGTGGGTTGTCAGCACCCGGGGCAAGGCAAGTAATTTGCGCCCCCTAACCCGGTAGGGGCAGAGAGCTGCGAGTGCGCGTGCGCCCCCCCAGATGTTGCGCCCGGTGCGGCCGGCCCCCCTGCACCCCCCATTCTACGCCACTGACCCCATGGCTCCAGTCTTGGGGGCACTGGGTTCACTCTGCCTGGGGGCCACCCCCAGTCCACCTTGGACCTATTCCTAAATAAGTGCAAGGCAGGCCAGGGGCTGGGGAAAGAGACCTCGAACTCGGCCACCTCCCCTCGGATCACCCTCTCATCTCCACAGTTGATCAAAGGAGGCGATCTGGGTGGAAGGGTAGTGCTCTGCAGGACTTGTGTCACCCTCACATTGCCCACACACTAGCTTTTGAGTGGAGGAGGGCATCAGGCAGGCAGGCAGGTTTTCCCTCCTTCCTGCCTGATGCCCTGCTCCCTGACAACCGTGGATCATTCTGGGCCATCCCGTCAGACCTGTCATGATCTGTGCTGCCTGAACCCAACTCATCCAATGCCAGAGTCCCTGGGAATAGGCCCAGTTTGACTCACACCTCAGCTGAATCCAGGGTGCTCAGCCCTGGTGTTGAATCTGAGGCAGGGGTGCCACTTGTTCAAAGCAGCAAACTGTAAAGTACCGAGAAGAAACAACTGAAATCTCTAAATTAAAATCTCTGCATTTGCAAACTGCCATTTTATATTAAAACATGTAGATGGCAACTTCAGGACTGCAGTGAAGATAGGTGATGTTTTTCTTTCAGCATGAATTTTGCTATTCAACAATTGCTTAAGTTTCAAAATGTAGCCTTAATAAATAAGTCGGTTGCTACAGTACTAAAATGCTCATTAATTTAGGTCCTAGATGAAGTGGAAACTTAACTGTTAAACCCATCCTGCTAGTGCTAAGTACCTTGGAAGATGAACGGAATCTGTTCTGGAAGTCCATTTGACTGCCAAAACGTTTGGAAACCAAAACGCGGCTTCTGTTTGGCTGCAGGAAGTTACTGCAGCCAATCAGAAGCCACATCAGATGTTCGGCTTCCAAAAATAGTTCGCAAACCAGAACAGTCACTTCCAGGTTTGTGGCATTTGGGAGCCAAAACGTTGGAGAACTAAGCTGTTCGAAAATCAAGGTATGACTGTATAGGTAAAGGGACCCCTGACCATTAGGTCCAGTCATGGCCACCTCTGGGGTTGCGGCACTCATCTTGCTTTACTAGCCAAGGGAGCCAGCATACAGCTTCCAGGTCATATGGCCAACATGACTAAGCCGCTTTCTGACGAACCAGAGCAGCACACGGAAACGCCGTTTACCTTCCTGCCAGAGTGGTACCTATTTATCTACTTGCACTTTGACGTGCTTTCAAACTGCTAGGTTGGCAGGGGCAGGGACTGAGCAATAGGAGCTCACCCCGTCGCGGGGATTCAAACTGCCAACCTTCTGATCGGCAAGTCCTAGGCTCTGTGGTTTAACCCACAGCGCCACCCGCGTCCCTGTATACTACTGAATACTACAGTGTAAATCACTGTATACTACAGTGTAAATCAAAACATGCACTAGAGTTCCCTTGGTGTGCAAAATTAACCTGATCAGTGTAATATTTCGGTGTTTGGCAGTTCCCCACGGTGACTTCCTGTCAAGCAGCAGTGCCCAGCAAATAAAATTAGAAGCCGTCTTGTGTCTTCTTCCCCTTAGCCAACATAACTTGCAACCCGGAAGAGTTCACGTGTTCCAACGGCCAGTGCATCTCCAAAGACTTCGCTTGCAACGGGCACGAAGACTGCAGCGACGGGAGCGACGAGGTCGGCTGCGCGGCGCCCACTTGTCGGGTCGGCGAGTTCCAGTGCAAAAGCGAGAGCGACACTTGCATCCCAGTGAACTGGGTGTGCGATGGCGAACCAGACTGTACCGACTGGTCGGACGAGTCTTCGGAGCAGTGCGGCCACCAGCCGGTCCGGACCGTGAAATGCGGGGAGAGCGAAATGCTTTGTGACTCGGGAGACGAGTGCTTCCACAAGAAGTGGCGCTGCGACGGCGACACGGACTGCAAAGACGGCAGCGATGAGATCAACTGCTGTAAGTAGCAGGCCGTTGGTCCGCGGACGGCAGAAAGTGGCTCCTGGGCTCCTTCAGCTGTAAGCTGCGTTCTTGAACACCCTCTTCCCCCCCACCCCCAGCTTTCCAGACATGCAGACCCGACCAGTTCAGATGTGAGGATGGGAACTGCGTCCATGGAACCAGGCAGTGCAACGGTGTGAGGGACTGCATAGATGGATCCGATGAAGTGAACTGCCAAGTAGGTAAGTGGGGAGCATCACGGAGCAGGGAAGATGATGGGCTGAAACCTGAAACCTCAAGAAATGCTACGCAAAATGCAATCTGGAATGAACTTGGTGATGGCTCTGGTAACCCTCCTATTGAAGGCTCTTGCAGTCCCATAAAGGTAAAGGGACCCTGACCATTAGGTCCAGTCGTGGCCGATTCTGGGGTTGCGGTGCTCATCTTGATTTATTGGCCAAGGGAGCCGGCATACAGCTTCTGGGTCATGTGGCCAGCATGACTAAGCCGCTTCTGGCGAACCAGAGCAGCGCACGGAAACGCTGTTTTCCTTCCCGCCGGAGCGGTACCTATTTATCTACTTGCACTTTGATGTGCTTTCGAACTGCTAGGTTGGCAGGAGCAGGGACCGAGCAATGGGAGCTCACCCCGTCACGGGGATTTGAAGCGGCGACCTTCTGATCGGCAAGTCCTAGGCTCTGTGGTTTAACCCACAGCACCACCCGTGTCCTTAGTTGCATGCCCATATCAATATCCTCAATATCATCAAAGGGCAATATCTCGACAGTGAATTGAAAAAGGGAGCTTAAGGTGTTGCTGCTCATATTTTTATTAGTCTAGATGTTGTGTAGTTTTTAAGTGCTTCTGCATAGTATAAGCAATCGTGGGAAGGTGGCATACTTTAAATGGTAGAATATGTATTAAGTCAACACCAATAACAGTTTGTTGACAACAGCCCACAGCATTTTGAGCTTGGGACGACAGCTGTTTAACGTGGTCCATCTCTTCTCTGTGACCTCCAGCGAATCAGTGCACCGGACCTGGCAAGTTCAGGTGCAGAAGTGGCGAGTGCATCGAGTCCAGCAAAGTTTGCAATCAGAAGCAGGACTGCAAAGACTGGAGTGACGAACCTCTCAAAGAATGCAGTAAGTTGGAGGTAGTGTAGCGTGGATTGTTGGCACCCGGGACACCTGAATAGGTCTGTGTCTTCTTAGATCTATCAAACAAACAAACAAACCACCTTCCTTTCAAGGTTGGAACTTTAAACGTAGCTGAACCACATTCAACAGCGACATGTGTTCTGTGTCCTTTTTGAAGCCAGCAAGGCAATGCTCCTTGCTACCTGTAAAGCAATTTCTCCACGAGTAAAGCAATTTCTCCACTAGAGCAGTCAAGTGTCACACGGCTCTAATGGGTCATGTGCTAATTCAACAGCTCGGCCTCCAATTCTCTCTGTGTTGCAACAGACATCTCTAGAAGGTTTAGGGAGATATTGCAACAGCATCAGGGAAGGTATTGCTTCTAAGCCAGGGGTCAGCAAACTTTTTCAGCAGGGGGCCGGTCCACTGTCCCTCAAACCTTGCAGGGGCCAGACTATATTTTGGGGGGGAAATAAGAATGAATTCCCATGCCCCACAAATAACCCAGAGATGCATTTTAAATAAAAGGACACATTCTACTCATGTAAAAGCATGCTGATTCCTGGACCACCCACAAGCCGGATTTAGAAGGTGATTGGGCTGGATACGGCCCCCAGGCCTTAGTTTGCCTACCCATGTTCTAAGCACCTGAAGCAAATCTCACAGATGACTGAGTGGCCCTTCTCATTTCTTCCAGACGTCAACGAGTGCCTCGTGAACAACGGAGGCTGCTCTCATATCTGCAGGGACCTGGTTATAGGCTATGAATGTGATTGTCCTGCTGGTTTTGAGTTGATAGACAGAAAAACATGCGGAGGTGAGCATTCTGTGGCAAGATGGTATTCCTGAAACTTGCATTCCTATCATAGTGCAATGCTAAGTATCTTTTCTCTTCCAGACATTGATGAATGCCTGAACCCAGGTATCTGCAGCCAAATCTGCATCAATACAAAGTTGGGGTACAAATGCGAATGTAGCCGGGGCTACCGGATGGACCCACAAACTCTAGTATGTAAGGCAATTGGTAAGCAGCTTGAGGGGTTCTGGCACTAAGCAACTCTTCATCCTGGTGTCCATAATTTTCCTTTTCAAGGGAAGTAATAGTGCCACTGTATTCTGCTCTGGTCAGACCTCACCTGGAGTACTGTGTCCAGTTCTGGGCACCACAGTTCAAGAAGGACACTGACAAACTGGAACGTGTCCAGAGGAGGGCAACCAAAATGGTCAAAGGCCTGGAAACGATGCCTTATGAGGAACGGCTAAGGGAGCTGGGCATGTTTAGCCTGGAGAAGAGGAGGTTAAGGGGTGATATGATAGCCATGTTCAAATATATAAAAGGATGTCACATAGAGGAGGGAGAAAGGTTGTTTTCTGCTGCTCCAGAGAAGCGGACACGGAGCAATGGATCCAAACTACAAGAAAGAAGATTCCACCTAAACATTAGGAAGAACTTCCTGACAGTAAGAGCTGTTCGACAGTGGAATTTGCTGCCAAGGAGTGTGGTGGAGTCTCCGTCTTTGGAGGTCTTTAAGCAGAGGCTTGACAACCATATGTCAGGAGTGCTCTGATGGTGTTTCCTGCTTGGCAGGGGGTTGGACTCGATGGCCCTTGTGGTCTCTTCCAACTCTATGATTCTATGATTCCTCTTGAGGATGTAAAACAATCGCGAACTCCTTTCAGGGCACCTTCCCAGAGCCTTGCGTCCCAGAGAGATGAATGAAAGTTGTCCACCTTGCAAAATGTCCCAGGAGGACTACTGTAATTGACATTGGGTGCCCCTGGTTGCCTCTGAAGCCGAATCAGTTGGGATCTGAATTCCTGAAATGCATAATGGGAATGAAGAGTCATGAATGGCTGAGCAAAGTCTGAAGATGGGGAAAAAAAGGTCCATGGAGGAACTTGTTTGAAAGTGGGTGCTCGGGGTAAAAACCTATTTCTGTACCATCTGGCTGCACACTTCACCTATTAATCTATTATTGCAGGTGGAGAACCAAGCCTGCTTTTTACGAATCGCTGGAACATCAGGCAGTTTGCCCTGGAAAGGCAGGACTATACCCAGCTCATTGGAGACTTGAGGAACGTGGTGGCTTTGGATGCGGACATGGCTGAGCATGCCATCTTTTGGGCGGACATTGGCCCAAATGCTCTCCTCAGGTAAGCTTTTTCCATGCAGGTGATGGAACTGCAGAGCTGCTTGCACACCTACCTAAAGAGTAGCAACTTTTGACTTGGCTGACTTGCAGTAGATCACCAAACCTCCCCTTAAGACTATGCAGCTTATTTTTTTGGTGAAGACAATGTCTTGTACGCTACTCTTGGCCTCAACTTGATAATGGATAATCAACAGCATGGGCCTTTCAGGTCACCCGACACACAGGTTCAGCTGAAGAACAGACCCTTGAATTTCTTTTGGAGGAAGTATAGAGGAATATAATAATAGAATTAGAGTTGGAGAGGGATCCTGAGGATTGCCTGCTCCCCCCCCCCCCCCCCCCCGCAATGCAGGAATATGCAGCTGTCCTATACAGGGATCGAACCTGCAACCTTGACGTTATCAGCACCAGGCTCTCACCAACTGAGCTTTCCAGTTCTGGCTGCTACCATAAAGCACAATCTACTAAACAGCCCTGTGCAAAATTTTGTACTTGGAGAGAACCTTCTAATAATGAGGGCTCCCTTAAGGTGTTGAGCTACTATGCCTGTACAGTGGTACCTTGGTTCTCAAACGCCTTGGTACTCAAACAACTTGGAACCCAAACACTGTGAACCCGGAAGTAAGTGTTCCAGTTTGCAAACTTTTTTTGGAAGCTGAGTGTGCTCCATTTTGAGTGTTAGGCTTCCAATTTGGGTTCCACACTTCCATTTTGAGTGTTACGCTGAGGTCTGTCTCTCTTTGCTATTTATTTTACTTTTTTTACTCTTTTTGTTTTGTTTTTGTGACTGTGTGGAACTCAGTTCAGCTATTGATTGATTGATTGATTGATTGATTGATTGTGTGACTGCAGTACATTGTTCATTGCTTTCATTTTATGGATCAATGGTCTTGTTAGAATCAGCAGTTCTCAACCTGTGGGTCCCCAGATGTTGTTGGACTACAACTCCCATCATCCCTGAGCTCTGGCCTTGCTAGCTAGGGGTGATGGGAGTTGTAGTTCAACAACATCTGGGGACCCACAGGTTGAGAAAGGCTGCAGATAGTAAAATTCATGTTAAATTGCTGTTTTAGGAGTTGTTTTTAAAAGTCTGGAACAGATTAATCTGTTTTGCATTACTTTCTATGAGAAAGCGCACCTTGGTTTTGGAACAGACTTCTGGAACGGATTAAGTTTGAGAACCAAGGTACCACTGTACCCACTTTCAAAATGGCTATCAACTTAGCAAGACATCACTAACACAGTTGAGTTTCAAATGCAGCTGAGCAGATACATGAACAAACTAAAAGTCCTGGGCACCTGTTTTTGCTTGGTACCAGGCCCACAGACCCAGGTGGGAAGCCCAGCTGAAACCTTACTGTGTGTGACTGCCAAAACATACTAGATGGCAAGTTTGATGGCCAAAATCAATTTCCTTAGATGGGTGGCCTTGGGGTGTTAGGTAGCCAGAGTATCTCAGAGTCTCAACTTTGTAGATCAGGGGGTTAGTAATCTCCAGCCAATGGGCCAAAGGTGCCTCCAGCCCTGGGAATTCTCCTCAGGCCATGTTTCTGATCTGCATCCTCCACAGCTTCTCCTTAGTTTGAATGTACAGTGGTACCTCAGGTTACATACACTTCAGGTTACAGACTCCGCTAACCTAGAAATAGTGCTTCAGGTTAAGAACTTTGCTTCAGGATGAGAACAGAAATTGTGCTCCAGCGGTGCGGCAGCAGCAGGAGGCCCCATTAGCTAAAGTGGTGCTTCAGGTTAAGAACGGTTTCAGGTTAAGTACGGACCTCCGGAACAAATTAAGTACTTAACCCGAGGTACCACTGTACAGTCATACCTCGGGATAAATATGCTTCAGGATAAGTATTTTCGGGTTGCGCTCCGCTGCGACCCAGAAGCAATGGAGCGTGTTACTTCTGGGTTTCGCCGCTCGTGCATGCGCAGTCAAAATGATGTCATGCGTGGAAGCGGTGAGACGCGACACGTGCAGACACACAGTCGCTTCTTACGTTCTATTCAGGATGCAAACAGGGCTCCGGAACAGATCCCGTTTGCATCCCGAGGTACCACTGTATTGTGGAACTGGGCTGCCTCTCGCTTGACTTGGTGGAAAATGTGTTGTGTGAGGAACTCCAGCTTTTGCATGGTTGGAAAACAGCCGACTGCACATATGAACATTCCCTGCATGTAGCTCTCAGTAGGTTGTCTATGAGGAAAAGGTACCCCTTAAGCTGCAAGCTTGTTCTAGCTAAATCTGAGTCTAGGATTAACTTGGAGCCCCACACTCTGGGTTTGGGGCAGTCTGTGCAGTGTCTCCATTGGGGACTCAATGAGATCTTTCTTCACAGCACCTCAATCACTTCTAATAACAAGCCACTACAGCACCGCCGGATCATAGAGAATGTGCAGAATCCTGCAGGAATTGCTTTTGACTGGATATACAAGAACATCTACTGGACGGATTCTTCTCTCAAGTCCATTTCTGTGGCCAGCCTGAACGGTGCTAAAAGGAAGGTCCTCTTCAACACGGACTTAAAAGAGCCCGCCTCTCTTGCTGTGGATCCCCTTACTGGGTAAACAATGTTTAGATGTCTGAGATCATCTTAACTGAATAAACCTTGATGATTTTTGAGGCTCTCTCATATAACCTATCCTCACAAGGGTGCAGCATTCCAAGACGTGTAGCAGCACTTGCAGGAGAGAGAGAGGAAACCCGCAATTTGAGAGAACATTATTGAGGATTCCATTGGGGAATCCAGAAAAGACAGCAATAACTTGCTTCATAAACTTTTATATCTTTGTCAATGTAAGCACATCTATGTTGAATAGACAGGAAGTGGTACTGGAAGAATTGCTAGTAACTTAATGCCAGAGTAGCTGCCCACGATACTTACCCAGGCATTGGCAAACTCCAGCCCTCCAGGTGTTTTTTGGACTACAATTCCCATCATCCCTGACCACTGGTCCTGTTAGCTAGGGATGATGTCCCAAAAATCTGGAGGGCCGAGTTTGGGAATGCCTAGACTAGATGATCCCTTCCCTTTCCATTGCTTACTACTTGTTTTTAACTTTTTTTCTAATCTTCATGTTTTATATTGTTGTAAACTGCTGTGATATATATTTATGGTAGGTAAAGGTAAAGGGACCCCTAACCATTAGGTCCAGTCGTGGCCGACTCTGGGGTTGCAGCGCTCATCTCACTTTATTGGCCGAGGGAGCCAGCATACAGCTTCCAGGTAATGTGGCCAGCATGACTAAGCCACTTTTGGCGAACCAGAGCAGTGCACGGAAATGCTGTTTACCTTCCCACTGGAGCTGTACCTATTTATCTATTTGCACTTCGTGCTTTTGAACTGCTAGGTAGGCAGGAGCAGGGACCGAGCAGCAGGAGCTCACCCTGTTGCGGGGATTCAAACAGCCGACCTTCTGATCGGCTTGTTTTGTAGTCCCAAACATCTGGAGTTTGCCTATGCCTGTATTTGCCCACCCCGGTTGAGAAGGGACTGTTTTTCTAGGCTTGATCTATATGCTTTGGTGCATTGTGCATCTGCGCAACAAAAGACTGACCCTGAGGGAAGATACCCGTCCTTTCTGTAATTTGGTACAAACAGGAACTAGGGCTGGGCGATACCTGCTTTCCAACCTTGTAATAGATCGCCAGCTAAACTTTGCGATATGGCGGTATATTACGACGTTGGAAGGGAGGAAGAAAGCAGTTGCCGGCTGAGGAGACGATGGACGTCACCATGTGTAGCTTCTACCTCTTGCTGGTGAGGCTGGGTGTGTGGCGCTGCCCCAGGCAGAGCGCATCAGCTGGGGCACTGCCGGGCACTGTGGAGCCATCGGCCTCCCTGGAACCGCCAGCCATGGCTCGCTCTGACCGGAGTCTCTCTTGGCCACCAGAAGGCACCATTCTACTCGGCACAAGGAGGGGTGGAGGGAGGAGGCAGCCTGCTAGCGCTCCCACAGCCAGGGAAAGGAACAAAGGCACGGGTGGCAGGCAGGAAAGTCCCACTCGCGAGGCGGGTGGCTGGGCTGTGGAGGGAGGGGGTGGACCAGGCGACCCGACTGCAGGGTGCGAGGCTCACTGTAAGTGAGGCGAGCAGGGATTTGTGATGCGTTGCGTGATCAGAAATTCCAAACTTGCTCTTGCGATTTTTAACTTTAAACCGGTTTTAGACAAGACATCGCCTGGGCCTTGCCAGGAACTGATGCATAAAAAGGCCCATTAGACAAAATCAGCCAAAGTTTTGAGGCGAAACTCTAGTGAGTGCAACTGCTGAGGAAGAAACATGCAAAATGATCTAGGCAGCCGAGTCGACTCCTGACAGTTTTTACCTGGTTTCTCTTACAGCTTCATGTATTGGTCTGATTGGGGTGAACCAGCCAAAATTGAGAAAGCAGGGATGAATGGACTTGACAGGCAACAACTTGTGACAACAGATATTGAGAGGCCTAATGGGATTGCACTAGGTATATAAATGTTCTTCCTACCGTGCTGGAATTCCTTGTTGAAGGAATTCTTGGAGTTGGATTAATTGGGAGGAGTGCCTTAAGGGTGTGAAAGCAAGTAGTCTTCTGGGATGAACTGCTTTGGGCCAGAACATGATGAGACCTTTCCCCACCCCAAATCAAGCCAATACCCAGCCTTGGGGGTATTTGACATGCTTCCATGGCTTCTCTCTATGATCATTGCCATTGACTTCAGAATCCTGTAATCTGCATTTTGTGATGCCTTAATTACCCATTGCATAGCCAAGGGTACTGCGAAACTTCCTTAGAAATCTAGGCTTAGAAGTGCATTTAGGCAAGATCTTGTCAAAACTTGGCTGCATCCTGAGATGTTTTCTCTTCAGATCGTGTGAAGAATCGTCTCTACTGGGTTGATTCTAAGCTGCACAAGCTGTCCAGTGTCGATCTGAATGGGCACGACCGAAGGATCGTGTTGGAATCCCATGAATTCCTTGCTCATCCCCTTGCGCTGACGATATTTGAGGTAAGAACCAAGGTCTCAGTGAGAGGCAGCGTGGCTTAATGGGTAGAGTGCCAGGTTGTGACCTGGGAGGCCAGGGTTCAAATTCCCACTGGGCCATGAAGCTCGCCGGCTGACCTTGGGCCAGTCAGTCACTCAGTCTAACCAAACTCACAGGGCTCTTGAGAGGATGAACTGGGGAGGGAAAAGAACCATGTACGCCACATTGAGCTTCTTCAGGAGCCAGTGTGGTGGTGTGGTTAAGAGCGGTAGTCTCGTAATCTGGGGAACTGGGTTCACGTCTCTGCTCCTCCACATGCAGCTGCTGGGTGACCTTGGGCTAGTCACACTTCTCTGAAGTCTCTCAGCCCCACTCACCTCACAGAGTGTTTGTTGTGGGGGAGGAAGGGAAAGGAGAATGTTAGCCACTTTGAGACTCCTTAGGGTAGTGATGTAGTGATAAAGCGGGATATCAAATCCAAAACTCTTCTTCTTGGAAGAAAAGGTGGCCTGTGAATGTGAGAAATAAATTAGCAAGCTAAGAGTGGTGACAAGTCATTTGAGCTTCAGAAATGCTGTCGTCTTCCGTGATAATGGAGCTGGGCCAGGTGACTAGTGAACTAAATTGCTGCTGAAAGGTTGCTCCATTTAACTTGACTCGTGGAATTTGGTGGAAAACATGTCTTGTCCTCACTTGCATTCTTTTTAACTTGAGCAGTTCAAAGAATAATCCTTCAGCCTGATATAACCACCTCCCCCCCCCCCCCCAGGACACCATTTACTGGACTGATGGTGAAAACGAAGCTGTGTACGGTGCGAATAAGTTTACGGGCGCTGAGCTGGAAACCGTAGTCAACAACTTGTATGATGCTCGGGACATCATTGTGTATCATGAACTTGTACAGCAACCAGGTAACAGGAGTCAGCAGGTGCAGTGCAAGAAAGCTTTCAAGAAGCTTTCAGAGTCAACTTTTAAATGTAAGCTGAGAACTTCTCTTCCACCAGGTCTAGGCAGGCAATTAAGGGTACATCTCCCACAATTCGTTGCAGCCAGTTGGACTTGATCAGGCATCCCCAAACTCAGCCCTCCAGCTCTTTTGGGACTACAATTCCCATCATCCCTGACCACTGGTCCTGTTAGCTAGGGATGATGTCCCAAAAATCTGGAGGGCCGAGTTTGGGAATGCCTAGACTAGATGATCCCTTCCCTTTCCATTGCTTACTACTTGTTTTTAACTTTTTTTCTAATCTTCATGTTTTATATTGTTGTAAACTGCTGTGATATATATTTATGGTAGGTAAAGGTAAAGGGACCCCTAACCATTAGGTCCAGTCGTGGCCGACTCTGGGGTTGCAGCGCTCATCTCACTTTATTGGCCGAGGGAGCCAGCATACAGCTTCCAGGTAATGTGGCCAGCATGACTAAGCCACTTTTGGCGAACCAGAGCAGTGCACGGAAATGCTGTTTACCTTCCCACTGGAGCTGTACCTATTTATCTATTTGCACTTCGTGCTTTTGAACTGCTAGGTAGGCAGGAGCAGGGACCGAGCAGCAGGAGCTCACCCTGTTGCGGGGATTCAAACAGCCGACCTTCTGATCGGCAAGTCCTAGGCTCTGGGGTTTAACCCACAGCGCCACCCACATCCTGTGTATTTATGGTACAGTGGTATAAAAATACTTTCAGAAATGAATCTGTTTAAAGTTGCCACAGTGCATCTGAGAGGGAAGTGAATGGTTGGCCCAAATTCTGCCTTCAGTCATCCAAGTTCTGACTGTAACTTGCTCTCAGTCCATGGTTTACTTTGGCAAAAATCAAGGGACAAATAGCATGCTATGCTAGAAAGACTCTCTGTTCTCACATTTTCTCTTGGAAGACACTCCCATTATAGGAAGATGAGCACCATGTTGAGTATAGCCTTGACTGCAAGCCAAACGTTGCGATGGCTCGCCTAGTAAACTGATCACAGCCTTTGCCGTCTTGATGGAAGTTTAAGTTCTGATACGAGATGAACATGCTTGGAAACATCTCTCCGCAGGAAAGAACTGGTGTGAAGATGAGAACATGACAAACGGAGGCTGCGAATATCTGTGCTTGCCTGCTCCCCAGATCAATGACCGTTCGCCAAAGTATACTTGCATTTGTCCCGATGGCGACACGTTGCAAGATAACGGCTTACGATGCAGAGGTACACTTACATGCTCCTTGGAGTTGCGTCTTGTGAGTCTTTGCCCCGTCCATCTTGTGCATTAATACTGTCCAAAATGCTTCGATGTGGTCATTCGGCGGCATATTCTGGCTGGCATCTACATACTCATGGATTTCACAAGCTATAGTAGGCATCTGTTAAATTCAGATGTCACCCTGAAAATAATTGCAGTAATGCATTGTGAGCTGCCTCAATCTCCTTTTCTGCCACGAATTTGAGATGGCATTGGACAAAAGATAATCTCCGCAGTGGGATGTATGCTGACATATGACCTACTGGGAGGCAAAGTGCCTTGAAAAAGCAAGCTCTGTTAATCCAGAATGCTAGTTCTAGGTGGGAAAGGTTTGCTAGTTGAAGTATGAAACCTCACATATCAACCTACTATAGCATCTCTTGGAGTGCTGGATTATTGGCATTCCTAAGAGCAATGTGTTCAACTGGTCCTGCAGCTTGGCTCTAAGCATAACATAGCTCAGACTTCAGCCTTGGCTTTTATTTTCCAGCATAGTTTTGAAATACATTTGACCTCTAGAGCCAGTGTGGTGTAGTGGTTAAGAGCGGTAGTCTCGTAATCTGGGGAACCGGGTTCGCGTCTCTGCTCCTCCACATGCAGCTGCTGGGTGACCTTGGGCCAGTCACACTTCTTTGAAATCTCTCAGCCCCACTCACCTCACAGAGTGTTTGTTGTGGGGGAGGAAGGGAAAGGAGAATGTTAGCCGCTTTGAGACTCCTTAAAGGGAGTGAAAGGCGGGATATCAAATCCAAACTTCTTCTTCTTCTTCTTCTCTTATTTTAAAAATGCAAAAAATTAAAAATGGCTTAATTGGCCAAGAGCTAGATAACTTGAGCCTGACTTTCTAAGCATTTAAGAGCTGATCTGATGACAGATCTACTGTGTTACGAAGCTGCAGCAGACGGCTGACATCTTGCAATCCACAGCTAGTTTGAGACATGCATGAACATGCTCATCTGTAGATGCGCCACCTCCACAGAACAAGGACCCAGTCAATCCTGGGCTTCAAAGTTGCTGATCTATAATTTCAGGTACAGGAGCTGCTGAGGCAAAAGAGAACAGCAGAACAGAAAAACCACCTGGACCACTTTCTGGAGGTATTGGTCCTAATGCAGCGTGCTGGTGGTGGAGCAGGATAAGTGAAGGATCACACCACTTCTGCTCAGCGCAAGGGGGGGGCACAGAGGTCTTTTTGCAGACCTTGCGTATTTGGGTTATTCAAAGGAGCACTGGGCTAAGCTCAGGGCTGGATTTAGGTTTGATGAGGCCCTAAGCTCCTGAAGGTAATGGGGGGGGGGCCCTTTATATGTCCAGCTGTCCATTGTCCACAACAAATTGTCACTGTTTTTTGTGTTGTATAGATGCTATATGGAAATTTATTGACCTCATAGGTATCTCAAGCCGTTTGCACATAACAAAATATGTATTTTATCAAAGTAATTGAACTGAAATACAATTAAGAAGTATATTAATAGTGAAATACAATTAAGAAGGGTTTTGGCCGTCGTGCATGTGCAGAAGCACCGAATCGCAACCCACGCATGCACAGACACGGGTTGCGAATGCTGCGGGTTGCAAACGTGCATCCCACATGGATCACGTTCGCAACCTGAGAATCGACTGTAATGCAAACACATTGGCACCTTAGAGACCAACTAAGTAGTTCCGGGTATAAGCTTTCCTGTGCGTGCACACTTCTTCAGATACCCAGAACTAACTTAGTTGGTCTCTAAGGTGCTACTGGACTTTTTAAATTTTTTTTAATTTATTTTGTCTGCGTCAGACCAACACGGCTATCTACCTGAATCTATGGTCTGGATTGACTTCCTTTCCTTGATAAGGAAACAGCTGACAACAGGCATTATTCCTAGCAATTGCTACAGTGTAAGAATAATCTAGGATTACCCCCAAGCTGCAGACCTCAAGGGAGAGTGTGCAGACACTTCGAGGCCTCTAGACGCCCCCCTCCCAAGCAACAGTAACTTGGTCTTTTCTGTCCTAAGCTTCATGCTACCATTTCCCACTCAGAACTGTAATGCCCATTGGGTAGGCCTTGGAGCCTTCAGAGTTGATCCTTCTCTTACCTGAACTGGAATATCCCCTTCTGACTCTGGCCAGCAGAGCTATTGCACCAGGCAGTGATGCCATGATGCATTGGCCAATATCCTAAAACAAGGGGATTTGTGGCAGTGCACCTCAGTTTTTTGAGTGGGAACCAGCTTGGCAAGCAGCTCATTTCTGTCGGAACCATGGGATGGAAAGCCAGCTGGCTTGGCCCCAGCCGGAACGTCTCCCTTCTCAGTCTTGCTGCTGCAAAGATCAATCAGTCATCCTCCTCTGACGAGCATCCGCGACTCATTCTGCTGTGCATGCAAGAGCACACATTACTCAGCAGAGTAAACAAACAACAGATCAGGCTCAAGGCAGGGATACTATACTAAACTACGCATTTATTATAAATAAATCAGGACACAGAAAAACATGGCCTTTCTCCTTGTCATTCTTCTCGGAGAGAGAGAAAAAACAAAAGCAATACAGAGCGGATGTTCCGCTCACAGGACTTCAGCAATCTGTGCTGGAATGTAAACAGACATGTGACATGTAACAATCTCACATATCTGCAGCAAGGGTGGAATGGAATTTCCAACAATTTCCTCCACCAAAGTTCAGGCAACTTTTCTGCCTCCCCTAGCGTTTAAACTGTTCAGTAGACAAAGCTTTCTTACCAGATTTGGAAAGCTTTTAAAACACTTAACAGGGGTTGCACTTGGGAGTGGATGAAATGGCTGCTTCTTTCTTCCTAGGACAAAATCTAAGCAGTCCGGTTTCAGAAGAGCTTTCTTCATCCAGAAGTTCTTCAGCAGCATGGGCCATTCTTCCCGTATGTAAGTAGAAGACGTTGCCCTGAAATCGTGCGAGGTGTTTTCACTGTACCTCCCTCCTGATCAAGGGGTCAAGGGCCCACCCCCATGTTCAGGGAGAGGGCTGGGCCCCCTTAAAATTCCTTGGCAGCCTTGTGTGCATTCCATGGAGTGTGCTCATGTCACATGCACAAGCCACGGGGTGTGCGCATGACATGTCCACATGCTGACATCATGCACGCATGCTCCACTGAAGCCACGCAGCCTCAGCCCCCTCAGTCGTGGGAGCAAGGGGGCACACTTGCTCCTTATGATGGCTGCATTCAACTTAGGCCACCGAAGGCTATTCAGCAGTCTGAGCTGGGCTAAGATGCTCCAGAGGAACGTCACCTTGCCATTTCTTTCAGTGTTGTTGACCATGGCGGCGGCAGGCAGCTACTTCATGTGGCGCAACTGGCAACACAATAACATGAAAAGCATGAATTTTGACAATCCAGTGTACTTGAAAACGACGGAAGAAGACCTCTCTATAGACATCGGAAGACACAGCGCTTCAGTGGGCCACACGTATCCAGCTGTAAGTGAAGGGGCTGGAACTGCAGAAGATAGTAAATATTAGGCACCAGAAATAAGTACTCCTAGAATGGTATAGCAGAATATTGCATCACTTCCCTGTCATATGTGAAGCAGTGGTGCCATCAATGTGTTGTCCTCCTGACGTGTTAGATCGTGACACGCATCATTCCTGGTCTGTGTGGCCCAGAGGTCAGGGATTATGGGAATGCAGGGCACTACAGTGGTACCTCAGGTTACAGACTCCGCTAACCCGGAAGTAATACCTCAGGTTAAGAACTTTACCTCAGGATGAGAACAGAAATCACACGGCAACGGCGCAGCAGCAGGAGGCACCATTAGCTAAAGTGGTACCTCAGGTTAAGAACTGTTTAAGGTTAAGAACGGACCTCCAAAATGAATTAAGTTCGTAACCAGAGGTACTACTGTATAGTGACTGCCTTAAATGGATCCCAGCAAGTCTTGAAAATCAGAATTTGTTTCAAGCCCTTAATCCAAATTGGTTCTTAAGGCTTAAATCTCAAACTAGCTTTGGTAACTGCATAGCAGAACTTTGGACGCGGCTGCCGATCCATCCATGGGCCAAGCACTGTCTGGGAATCCAGGAGCTCAGAAGGGGCCCTCGCTGGTTCTCGGCTGGTTTCCTCTGAAGGGAGACCCGCTGGGCTCAGTGAGGCTCACTTGCAGGTGGCCTGCATAGGATCACTTGCAAAGCAAGCAGGTGGAAGGAGGCAGAAAATGGGAGGTCCCTTTGTGGATTTCTCCTTTGACTCCAGTGTAGACTTCCCCCCCTCTTCTAATCTTTATCTCAGGAGTCATCTTAAGTTTTATCTGTGGGGGAAAGAATGAGCGATGGGAGGTGACCAGGGCACCACTGATACCCTTTGCCAAGGGTCTTGGGTTCTTGGAACTGGTTCTGTCTCAGCACCCACCTAAGTCATGTTTGAGGAGATGACTTTGCATTAGCTGCTAAAGTTGTGGCAGCTACTGGCTAGGCTCTGCAGATAAGTAAAGCAGGGTAAGTATTGTGTACTATTCCTGTCATACAAAGTTGAAAGTCGGGAGCATCTTGTGTTAAACGCAAACCACGTGCTGCAAAAACTTCACTGCATGAAACGGGAGGGATTGCATTGTCACTAATCCTCGTTTCTCCTCCAAACAGATATCAGTCGTCAGCACAGACGATGACTTGTCATGAAAGCAGCCATCTCCTAGTCTACTTTTGTTTTACACCATTTGGACAGAAGCCAGTGGCTGGACAGTTTTCCTTCCTGTCATGGGAGAATGAAGATGGCACAAGCTCACAAACTATTTTCATACGAAGCTTGTCAACGTCTGTCCACAGCAATTCAGCTTTTAAGTCACTGGTTACCTGTAACCCTTTTAATAAGTATTGCCACCGCTGGCCCTGTATAAAGCACTTTCCAAGAAGCCATAGGGAAGGAACAAGCGCTGCAAGAAGTACTTCCTGTAAATAATTGTACAGGCCCCTGTAAATTTTCCTGAGGATAGTCTATCAAGCACTTTGGAGAAGAAACACATTTCAATGTAAATTATTGTATAACTTTTTTTTCAATGGTTGGGCAATGGCAATAGGAGAAAACGGGTTACTCAGTCTAATTGCCAAAAATTTGTAAAATTTAACTTTTGTATGAATTGTGAATTTGTCCTCCCCGAACCACCTACAGGGGTGTGCAGAGGACAATTGCTCTGTATCAGAAAACCACTGTAAATTTCGACACTGAAATGACATTAAAGAGAAGCAAAGCTATAGACAGGGCTGGACGTGCCGTTTGCTTGATCCCGCTGCTGACACATTCTGGACACCAGCTGAACTCGCTGGGGGAAGAGCTCCAGAACTTTGCTTGGAATGAAGGGAGCACACGGAAATCTGAACGGCAGGGCTGCATGCGAATGGTGTAGCTCTTGCCAGAAGCTCTGCAGGGTTGGGCAGCCCAGTTCACACAGCCCTCACTCCCCCCCTCAGTTAATATCCTAACACTTGGCTGCCCGATGCCTTCAATTTCTCTCTCAGCTACTCTCAAGAGGCAGTCCTTGGATGTCAGAGGTGCTTACGGTGCCAATTGAGTACTTGATTTATAAGCAGCTGAATATAATAATAATAAATATTTTTTTATTTATACCCCATCCATCTGGCTAGGCTTCCCCAGCCACTCTCCGCAGCTTCCAGCAAAATATTAAAATACAATAATCCATCAAATATGAAAAGCTTCCCTAAACAGGACTGCCTTCAGATGTCTTCTAAAAGTCAGATAGTTGTTTATTTCTTTGACATCTGGTGGGAGGGCATTCCACAGGGTGGGTGCCACCACCGAGAAGGCCCTCTGCCTGGTTCCCTGCAACTTCGCTTCTCTCAGGGAGGGAACCGCCAGAAGGCTCTCAGAGCTGGACCTCAGCGTCCAGGCAGAACGATATGGTTGGGGACACTCCTTCATGCACATAATACAATTCCACCCACCCCCACCTCCCAGTATGTGGAAACCACTTTTGTTTGGGGTGGCGGCCCCTTTTCCTTCCAAGCGGTAGGCCCACCACGACCCAAGTTTCCTGTTAGATGTGTTGTTTTGAATCCCGTGACCCTCCAGCTATCGTTGGACTCCGACTCCCCATCAGTCCCAACCAGCACAGCCGGTGGTCAGGCATGATGGGGGCTGTAGGTCAGCAATGCCTGGAGGGTCCCGGGGTCCCAATCCCTGCTCCAAAGGGAGGGACTGGGTTGCAGTGATACGGCTAACCTAGTCACACCTGATATTGAAGCAAAGGATGAGCTGCTTCTGCTGGTATATCTGCCCAACAGGACTGAACGTGGGTTTTAGTGGGTGATGCAGCATGTCTGGGAATAATGTCTCTCTCTACCACACAGCACTCCACATAAGCAAAACACCAGGGAGAGGCTGTCTCTTGTGATAAGTCCTGATTTCTTATGGCAGGAAACAAGTTGCCAGCGCTCTCTGGTCACGGTGTTTTTGGAAGGGGTGTTCAAGGGATACATCAGGAACCAGGCAACCTCTAGGTATGCCATTTTCATCCAAATTGCCCACAATCGCAGGAGAGCAAGTTCCACCTGCTCCTGTCAGTCTAAAGTTTGGCAGGATCCATCCCCCATTTCCTCAGCACTCTCCTCCACTGAGATCAGGTATCAGAAGTGCCCTTTCTGCTGCTTTAAATCCAGACTGCCCTCCTTTTCCCATGATTCTATGTCTAAAAGAAAGCTCTCAATTCGCTTTGCTCTCAAAAGATGTCTACAAATCACCAATGTTCTGAGTCAGCAGAATCTCCTTCCAGTTGTCATTGCAAAAGCTTCTAGAATTGTAAGGGAATTATGACCAGTCTGACACAGTTATGATATTGGCACGTCTTTGTGACGCTTGCTTCCATGTTGTATTCTCTATCCTCCTTAGTTTCCAAATGCCTTTTTGCAGAGTTCTGCCATCTGCTATGAGCCAAGTGTGGCAATTTCTCATCCCCTCAACGAATAGTTTTTTCCTTTCAGTGCTGAATTTCAGAGGGATACACATGCTTTCAGCCTCTCCTGATACTTGATCTGTTGACATCTTGCCAACCAAGGTAAACAAAGAATTGCCCATAACAGAAGTTGTTTGCAGCAATACATTAAAATGCAGCCTTATGGTTGAAAGTGTTTTATTAGGATCTAGGCGGACAACATTTCCTTTGTGTTAAGAGTGGATTGTTCTTGGTCAAGCCTTTATAAATGGGTCTTCCTCCAGAATCTTGGCTTCTGTAAGCAGACTGCAAAGAGAGCCCTGTGCCAAACCTAAAAAGCTTAAAACAGCTGAGCCAAAGCTATGTAGAAGATGCAAAAGACATTGAGAGTCAGTCTGATCTGATAGAGGGAAGTGTTTCTTGTCTCCAAGCACAGTGATTAGTTAGATGTAGATATTGGAAGCAAAACCTGCCTCAGCTGCCTCCATAAATATTTGTTTAGTAGTACCATATAGCAATCTGTAGGGACGTGGGTGGTGCTGTGGGTTAAACCACAGAGCCTAGGACTTGCCGATCAGAAGGTTGGTGGTTCGAATCCCCGCAACGGGGTGAGCTTCTGTTGCTCGGTCCCTGCTCCTGCCAACCTAGCAGTTCAAAAGCACATCAAAGTGCAAGTAGATAAATAGGTACCGCTCTGGCGGGAAGGTAAACAGCATTTCCGTGTGCTGCTCTGGTTCGCCAGAAGCAGCTTAGTCATGCCTGCCACATGACCCGGAAGCTGTACGCCAGCTCCCTCGGCCAATAAAGCGAGATGAGCGCCGCAACCTCAGAGTCGGCCACGACTGGACCTAATGGTCAGGGGTCCCTTTACCTTATAGCAATCTGTATTCTAACTTGCATGGGTTAGAAACTATAGTGAAGAGAAAACACACCTTGGGTTTGTTGCATTCCCCTAGCAAACAGTTGGGAGTGGTGGACTCTGCAACCGGGTCTGCAGTAGAGGGGGCTGGCTATTTTATTTGGTGTTTAAATATATGTACAAAATCAAGCAAGGGAAGGGAACTTTTATCCCATGAAGCCGTTTCCTCCCACCTTCGCATCATGCGTGGTATCGATGGGTCTGTGGAGAGAGGACAGCTCACACAAAATCAGGAGCAAACGGACTCCCAGTTGCACACTGGCAAGGCATGCTTGCTGCCCCTACCAACTGATACGTGCCCCTCCGCCCTGGCAAAGAGAACTCTTGTCTCCAGCAGAGAAAATGTAACTCTCATTTCCTGTAGGTGGGGCAACATGCTTGCAGCGCTTCGACTTCAGAGGCCTTAAAATTAAGATATTGTTATGCACTTTCAAATTAACAATGTGCTTGGCTACCTAAAGAATTAAAACCAGAGATTTGGTAAATGAGATGACTTGAACACACTTGACTATTATCTCATGTTGTGTAGAAGATCACCATTTGTTGGCATCTGCCTGTCTCGAGAGACGATGGAGTTCGCCTCCAAGGGTGAAGTCAAATTGCTGGAGAATCACAGCGCCTGCTGTGGCTGCAGAGACCGGGAACTCTTAACTGCTGCCTCCTGCATTGCTTTTCCTGAAGTGACCTTTCTGGGGCGCATATCTGGGCAGTGTGTCTGGAGGTCCTCGGCTGCCCAGATGACAAGACCCCCCTCTCAGCCTCGCTGACATGGTCCAAAGGAAAGCAGAGCAAAACGTTCGGCACCCGCTTGGCTGCAGGAAGGAGGATTACAAGGTGCCATGAAACTGCCTTAGGGACTCTGCTCCAGATTTGTGTAGAATTTAGCCTTTTCTTCCCCAAAGATATTTCGCAAGGCAGCTGGTACAGATTTTTCCTTGGGTTTTAACCTGAAGAAAATCAACGTTGTGGTCAGCATTGTGAAATGCAGCATTATGGAAGAGTAAAGCATCAGAAGAATTGATGCTTTTGAATTATGGTGTTGGAGGAGACTCTTGAGAGTCCCATGGACTGCAAGAAGATCAAACCTCTCCATTCTGAAGGAAATCAGCCCTGAGTGCTCACTGGAAGGACAGATCCTGAGGCTCCAATACTTTGGCCACCTCATGAGAAGAGAAGACTCCCTGGAAAAGACCCTGGTGTTGGGAAAGATGGAGGGCACAAGGAGAAGGGGACGACAGAGGACGAGATGGTTGGACAGTGTTCTCGAAGCTACCAGCATGAGTTTAACCAAACTGCGGGAGGCAGTGGAAGACAGGAGTGCCTGGCGTGCTCTGGTCCATGGGGTCACGAAGAGTCGGATACAACTAAACGACTAAACAACAGCAACAAAGCATCAGACCGAATTGAGGATTATTTTAGATTCCTCCTGAAATGGAGGCAAAAACAGTAGATTAAAGGCTTGGGAGCTGCATATTTTTATGGTTTTTTTGGGGGGGGTTGTTTTTTTTAAATGATTGCCACAATTGTTCTGGGTAGTCTAGGGGGATATTTAATTTGAAACTTTGGCACCATCTGTGTTTTGGGAACTATAACTCCACAGAACATGAGAATTTCTGTTCTGGCATTTCATGGATATCCTTTCAGCAATACTGATGTGCTGAAGAGCAGAAATAAAATACGTCGGTGCCTGTTGCTGGCTTCTGAGCTGCAGGAGGCTGAGTAAAGTGGCATCTCACAAACAGCTGTTCTAGGGCAAGTGATATTGAGCGCCATATGGACACACACTCTTCACTATTAATCAAACGTATTCTCATCGAGAAGGACAGCGTTCTGCCCTGCTCTGTTGTATGGTGATGTCTGGAATTCATTCTTTCCCATTTAAACAAACAAGTCTAGTCCAGGGATATTCTGTTTAAGGGAACAAAACACCCTGGTCCACAGTGTGCTCTGAGAATGGAAATACTGTATTTTTTGCTCTATAAATGCACCAGACTACAAGACGCACCTAGTTTTTGGAGGAGGAAAACAAGAAAAAAAATATTCTGAATCTCAGAAGCCAGAACAGCAAGAGGGATCGCTGCGCAGTGAAAGCAGCGATTCCTCTTGCTGTTTTGGCTTCTGGGATAGCTGCGCAGCCTGCATTCACTCCATAAGACACACACACATTTCCATTTACTTTTTAGGAGGGAAAAAGTGAGTCTTATAGAGCAAAAAATATGGTACTTTCCTCTTTGCAAAAAAATTGCTTCTGTTTGCTTCTCTCCCATGCAGTCTCACTGACTCACTTTGATGCAAGTTTCTTTATTGGTTAAAACTACTACTTTTTCCCCATTCTGCAGCTCGTTTTATAAAGTTCTTGGTAGCTATCATATAGAAGACATATCTGCTCCTAGGTTATTTTTCCTTGTAGTGGACTCTAGTTGCAACTGCTCTTTTCTTCCATAGATGGATGTGGTAGTTTTCTTAAACTTGCTGGGGGCATCGATTTAGGGCTGGCTGGCTACCAGTTTGTTGTTCTTGTCTTGTCCAATTCCTGAACCTAAAAACCAAGCCCAGATGCTCACTGTTCTCTGTCCACATTTAATGTAACATCACATACTTCAATGGTACCTTCTACAGGTCGGTGAAAATCGTGCAGTTAAAATCAGCTGGGGGAGGATAGATTTATTATCTGAATTATCCTAGCACTATTGCAATAAATTAGGGACATGAGTGGCACTGTGGGTTAAACCACAGAACCTAGGACTTGCCAATCAGAAGGTCGGCGGTTCGAATCCCCGCGACGGGGTGAGCTCCCATTGCTCGATCCCTGCTCCTGCCAACCTAGCAGTTCGAAAGCACGTCAAAGTGCAAGTAGATAAATAGGTACCGCTCCTGCGGGAAGGTAAACGGCGTTTCTGTGCGCTGCTCTGGTTCGCCAGAAGCGGCTTAGTCCTGCTGGCCACATGATCCAGAGGCTGTATGCCGTCTCCCTTGGCCAATAAAGCGAGATGAGCACCGCAACCCCAGAGTCAGTCACGACTGGACCTAATGGTCAGGGGTCCCTTTACCTTTACCTTATTGCAATAAATTACTTGTGTTCTTTATAAGACTAGCTGTCTTCCCTGACCCTGCCATTCTTTCTCCACTTTCCTGAGAATCCTGGTGATGTGGCCAAATGTTTGCAACCCTCTGGTTTTCTGGCGTGGTCTCCTGCCATGTTTAATAGCTGATTTATGTCTATTTTTCAGCACAGTAATAAAATGCAATTCCAGTGCCTGCCTTGCCAACTTGGGCGGTGCTCTGAGGCTTTTCAAAGCTACTTAAATTAAAGTTGTAATTTGATTAGATAAAAGCTTCTTCCTTACCTATTCTGCCCCCTTTACTGCTTTCTCTTGTTCAATGCAGCTGAGGAATTAGTGATTAATTGCTCCTTGGTCAGTCAACTTGAGTTCCTCATTGGAGAAGTGGCTTTGGTTAGTGGTTTCCTTTCAGATAAGTTTTATTTTGCTATAAGAGGGGGGGGGAATGCCATCAAATAAAAATTGATGGGGAAGAGAAAGCAAGTTATAAAAGCTTCATGTTGGCAACAGATGCTGTCTAAGGGGCGGTAAATTATAAATCCCCCAAATGCACTAAATTAAAAGCAAAAAATAATAATAATGGGCAGAATCTATAAGAAAGCTACTAATTAGCATTGCAGGGGGGCTTAGTTAAATGGGATTTGCGAGTGAACAATAAAAGGATTTTGGCCTTGGAAAACAGACTGCAGGATAAAATAGCACTATATGTAGTACTTTTTGAAACTACCATTTTAATTCTGCCATTAGGCAGCAGCAGCCAGGAAGTTGTTGTCGCTGCTGCTGCAGCAAAACAAAACAAAAAAATGCCTTCATTGGGAGCAGAATATTGGGGCAGTGAACTTTGGGACTTCAGCAGCAGGGCCCATAAAGACCCACAGTCGTCCTTAATGTACCATAGGGCAATTAACACACACAAAAATGCCCTTATTAGACAAATTGGCAGATCCAAAGGACTGCATAGCTCCCTCTGTTTCCACACTCAAGGCCTTTGTGACATGTGGGTTCCTCCTGTGCCACAAAGCACAGGTAAGTAGCGAGATTTGCCCAAGCACCGTATTTTTCGCTCCATAAGACGCACTTTTTCCCTCCTAAAAAGTAAGGGGAAATTTGTGTGCGTCTTATGGAGCAAATGCAGGGAGGAGGCAGGCAGGAAATGCCCCCAAGAGGGAGAAGGGACTGACGCGGCCAGTCAGTCCCTTCTCCCTCCTCGTAGAAAAGCCCGCAGGAGCCACGTGCTCCTGAAAGGGTGCGCGGCTCCTGTGGGCTTTTGCGGGAGGTGGGGGTATTGCCATAGCCGTGCGCAGCCCCTCTGGCCGGGAGAGGCTGCACGTGGCTATGGCTTCTTTGCTCTTTGGGGATGGATCCCGCTCACTGTCTTGGTTTCTTTACTCTTTGGTGTAGGGGGGGGGAACCTGGGCTTCCCCCGGCAGCCCCAGAAGCTCTGGGAGAAGTGGACAGGCTGCGTACAGCCTGTCCGCTACTCTTTGGGGCTGGGGGGGGGGGAATAAGATTTCCCCCCCCCTTTATTTCCCCCTCTAAAAACTAGGTGCAGTGTGCCTTATGGTCCAGTGCGCCTTTTGGAGCGAAAAATACGGTAATTCTGGGGAGCCTGTCCAGAAACTCCCCAGCGATTGCGGGGGTGATCCTTCATGCCCAGAAGCCTCCCGAGGTCAGAAATCTCTGCTGGCTAATCACTTCCTTTGTCATCCCAGACCTTGTGCCTGGTAAAATCCCGCCGGCAGCAAGACCCGGCTGAACCGCTTTGCCGACTTACAGAGAGGGAGGCCAGCACTGAATCTGGATGTACTGTACCGACCTGACCATCTGTTGCCACATTAAAAGAGGCCACAAAGAGCAAAATCTGCCACCGGGTTGCGGGGGGGGGGGGGACAGTGCGCGACAGTATTTTAAAACCAGCAGGAATTTGTCAGGCTTTTGCTAATGCTGTGTTGCTGACGACGTGCCTGGATTTGGGCTTGAGAAGGTTGTGGTGCTGTGCTAAATATAGCCGCCTTTTCCTGCATGAGCCGCTCTAGTGACTGAAGCCACAGGGTTGCTGCTGCCTGGCAGACTTCCCTTTTATTTTTTAAAATAAGCCCACTGGCATACTTTGCTTCTTAGCTGCTCATCGTCTCTTCCTGCATGGTTCTTCTGCTCCCTTCCTCCCATCCCCCCGCGTGGCACCATTTCAGCAGGTCTCTAAGATTTCCAATGAATGTGGGTGCATCATTAAGGATCTAAGAAACAGCAAGGAATCGTCAAGGAAATATTCAGCATTTTAGACTTTTAAGGCAGTGGGGTTTTTTAAGGAACGGTGTTGCACTAGGGTAGGGGGCCAGAGCTCACTTGTGGAGCTTTGCACCCTAATTTTGATCACAGATGACAGGAAAGACTGCTAGCTCTGACCTTGGAGAACCTGCTGTTACGCGATACGATACAATACGATAATCTTTATTGTCATTGTCCCATGCAGAACAACAAAATTGAAAAAAACAAAACCAAATAAGACATTCAAAGCCAACAAGCCTGCTATCCCAGCTATCCCAGCCTGGTTAGTCCCCTAAAAACTCTGATGCCCCATTTTTCAAATATAACATACTCCCATAGAGACTCCTTGTTTTAGTCATTTAGTTGTGTCCGACTCTTCATGACCCCATGGACCAGAGCAGCCAAGCACTCCTGTCTTCCACGGCCTCCCGCAGTTTGGTCAAACTCATGCTGGTAGCTTCGAGAACACTATCCAACCATCTCGTCCTCTGTCATCCCCTTCTCCTTGTGCCCTCCATCTTTCCCAACATCAGAGTCTTTTCCAGGGCGTCTTCTCTTCTCATGAGGTGACCAAAATATTGGAGTCTTAGCTCCAGGATCTGTCCTTCCAGTGAGCACTCAGGGCTGATTTCCTTAAGAATGGATAGGTTTGATCTTCTTGCAGTCCATGGGACTCTCAAGAGTCTCCTCCAGCACCATAATTCAAAAGCATCAATTCTTCAGCGATCAGCCTTCTTTATGGTCCAGATCTCACTTCCATACATCACTACTGGAGAGACTCCTTACCTGCGTTTAAAACCAAAATAGCATTTGGATAGAAACTGTTTCTCACTGTTTTTCACCAAGAGCTCAAGTGAATAAAATGGTTTTAACCCGGTAACTTAAAGAGAAGAGGGAAGTGTGCCTCTCCCTGAGCACACACACACACACACACACACACACACCACACTTTGTAGAGTTTGAGAAAAGCCAGAATATATTTAGCGAGTGCACAGGGAAAGAGACTGGACCCAGTGGCCTCTTGGTTCTTCCAACAGGACTTTTCTTTCAGTAGGGAACCTATGGCCCCATTGGACTCCCATCATCCCCAGTCATCATGGACCAATGGTCAAGGAAGGTGGAAGTTAAGTAGGAACAGCAGGAGAAAAATATCTAATGAGAAACAAGAACAACTTTAAAAAGTGAGAAGCAAAAAATGATTCCTCACCCCTTGGTAAGACAAGGTTTCAATGAAAACGAAGAATCTAACTGAACAAGCAATGTTGTTAGGTACACTACATTTTAAATGATTCTCCCAAGCTCGGTTGGTCAGAGTGTGGTGCTGATATTACCAAGGTTGCAGGTTCAAACCTTGTATGCGACAGTTGCATATTTCTGCATTGAAGGGTTTGGACTGGATGGTGCTCAAGGTCCCTCACAACTCTATTATTCTAAGTTACAGGTGAAACTCGGAAAGGCATTGCTCTGTCTCATGTCTCTCATCTGTCTCTTGGCAATGCCCCATAGATTCTCTATGGGGTTCAGGTCAGGTGAGTTTGCTGGCCAATCAAGCACAGTAATCCCATGGGCTATGAACCAGGTTTTGGTACTTTTGGCAGTGTGGGCAGGTGCCAAAGTCCTGCTGGAAAATGAAGTCAGCATCCCCATAAAACTCGTCTGCAGAATGAAGCATGAAGTGCTCCAAAATCTCCTGGTAGACGGCTGTGTTGACCCTGGACTCAATGAAGCACAGTGGACCAACATCAGCTGATGACATGGCTCCCCAAATCAACACAGACTGTGGAAACTTCACACTGGACTTCAAGCATCTGGCATTGTGTGCCTCCCCATTCTTCCTCCAGACTCTGGGTCCTTGGTTTCCAAATGAGATGCAAAAGCTGCTCTCATCAGAAAAGAGATTTGGGGAGCCATGTCATTAGCTGGTGTTGGTCCACTGTGGTTCATCAGCTGTACGCCATGATCATCACAATTATAACAAATAAAGGCTTGACATATTTCGCTTTGCAAGTCATGAGTCTATCTCATATAATAGTTTCATCTTTTAAATTGAATTATTGAAATAAATGAACTTTTCAACGATATTCTACTTTTCCAAGTGTCACCTGTATTTGCTGTATTTTAAGCTTTGCTGCCCAAATCAAGCATCTTCTGACATTCCCTCAGTCTTCAAGAGAAGCCTAGTTGGCAACCAAACTGCTTGTGCTGGACAAAGACGGCAACTGCCAGCAGAGCCTTGGCCTTGGGCTTCCTTTGGGCTCTAAAATCACGAGGAATAGAGGCTGGCATTAAATACTGAGAGCTTTTGACTGGCAGGTATTGCATTCATCTTCCAGCATGTCTCCTGTCTCCTTGCTCTGATGCCTTGCTGTGCTCATTTCTTGTTTTAGAACCTGATGACAATCTCCTTCCCATGTGATGGGCCCATGTGTTTCTTGGATCTCGGCCAATGCCTTGACCTGTTATAAGAAGCCTCCACAATCATCACTGGCACTTCCTTTTGATCCATCTCATTGCTGCCCTCTGACCTTTCTCCCTTCACGCATTTTCTTCAAAATGCCTCTGTTTGTGCCTCTGTAAACTCACAGAAGTGCACAGCGATGGCTCTATAGCAGCTCTCAACCTTTGCTTTTTAGAGTATGCAGCACTTAAAAAAACAAAGACCCAGAATTGTGGTCCCGTAAGAAGCAGGACGCGGGTGGCGCTGTGGGTTAAACCACAGAGCCTAGGACTTTCCAATCAGGTCAGTGGTTCAAATCCCCGTGACGGGGTGAGTTCCTGTTGCTCGGTCCGTGCTCCTGCCAACCTAGCAGTTCAAAAGCACGTCAAAGTGCAAGTAGATAAATAGGTACCACTCCGGCAGGAAGGTAAACGGCGTTTCTGTGCGCTGCTCTGGTTTGCCAGAAGCGGCTTAGTCATGCTGGCCATATGTCCCGGAAGCTGTACTCCCTCAGCCAATAAAGAGAGATGAGCGCCGCAACCCCAGAGCCGGTCACGACTGGACCTAATGGTCAGGGGTCCCTTTACCTTTACCTTTAAGAAGCAGATGGAGTAAGAAAAGATCCCTTACCTTCCTGTATAAATGGCATTGGATTCAGCTGCAGGCCCCCTTGGAGGAAACAGATTATCCGGACCTATGTTAGCAGAGATTTAGGACTGAGTTTGGTGAGGAATCAGCCTTGGTCACCCTGGCAGGTGACCTCCTTCAAGGGAGAGGTGGGAGAGGGCCACACGAAGGCTGGCTTGGAGATCTCTCAGGGGCTTTTGATGCCATGGACCACAGCATCTTCCTGGGCCCTCTCTGTGGGTTGGGAGTTGGAGGACCCATGTTGCAGTAGTTCAGCTCCTACCTGCATGACCAGCACCAGATAACAGCCTTGAGACACATGTCTACCTCCTGTCTACATCTTGGCAGCTTCCCTGTGACATGCCACCAAGTTTGATTCTGTGCCCGCTGCTATTCAACATCTATATGAAGCAGCCATCAGTGGTTGGGGGCATGATGTTATCTGTATCCCCCCCTAAAAAACCCTGCACAATAATCCGCCAGCATTTTAGTGTGTGCTACTCCTAGCATACCAATTTTTATTCAGTTTTGCCTAATATACACATTTTTACAAGTACAGTGGTATCTCCAGGCTCATCACAGCTATCTGCCAATCACCCATTCCCACCCCCCTCTGAGTAATACCCCTCCCCACCTTCTCACTATATAGAAGGATCTGGCAACTTCTGTTTCAGTGTATCTGAAGAAGTGTGCATGCACACGAAAGCTCATACCAAGAACTAACTTAGTTGGTCTTTAAGGTGCTACTGGAAGGAAATTTTTTTGTTTTGACTAGTGGTATCTCCAGTTGCAGATGGGATCCATTCCAGAGGCTTGGCCAGATCCCGATGTTTTCGCAACTGGAGAGACCGCTTCTGCACGCACACATGCGGCAGTAGAGCGCTTCTGTGCATGTGTGCGCAGCAAAAACCCGGAAATATACTTCCGGGTTTGTCGCTTACGTATCCCGAAGTTTACGTAACCGGAGGGATACATAAGCGGAGGTACCACTGTAATTTTACCTAATGTTTTTGAGGGTGTTATTTTAACCAATCTATGCATTTTTGTACACATTTTGTACACTGCAAAATTCAGGGCAGTGTGAATTTTGAAGGATAGCTCCTTCTTTATGTGTTGCTTTAGAAAGTGCAAATTGCATTAAAATGTGAATTAGACTGAATTTCTTCCCCACTGCTAATGATGTATTTCCAAACACATTTGTCTCTGTGTAATTTATAGGTTTAGATCTATACATAAATTTTTAGGTGTGCATTTTTTTAATGCAATATGTGAAACAGCTCCCAGGTTTGATTTCTGCTGTGATTATTGTGAATTGCACAAAATAGACTTTTGAGATTCAGCTTGTTATTCCATTGTATTTCTTAGAAGAGAGTATTACTTTTTTTTAATGCACTCCATGCAGTTTGAACCGTTCTAGTGTTGCTGTAATATAAGGGCTGTGTAATACTTTAATTTGTACAAGAGATATATTATGTAAATGAGATCCTCATGACCTCTGGAATAGACTTCTTTGTTCCCTCATGTTATAAAGTGAGTCATTAAAATGTCACTTAAATTTTACAGCATGCACTTCCTGTCTTGTTTAATTATAAGAAATTTGGTTGAGTGTTCTGCGTGGGGTACAATGCAACCTTGTACAACAGGCAATTCTAGATTCAACTCTAAAAGGTCTGGAGAACATCAGGCTCATTGCCTAACCATTTAATCTGCTTGATTGGATAGGTTTTTGCGCCAATTAAAGGAGTTTAGGAAATCATCGAAGCTTTAAGGCCATTATCTATGAACCATACATAAAATTTTCCTAGAATTTCATGGAATTGTAGCGTTGGAAGAGATCACGAGGGTCATCGGGTCCAGTGCAGGAATCATTTGCCCAACATGGGGCTTGAATCCACAACTCCAAGATGAGGAGTCTCCTACTCTACTGACTTTCAAAGGAAGGAAGGAAATTTCCATCTGCCCGAAGGCACTGAAAACAAATATGTCATTTGAGATGTTAGTGACTTAGAAGAACGGGGATGGAATCATGGGGAAGAGGCATAGGAGTTGCCCCCCAAGGTTGAAAATGCTGTTCTAGTTTATTGTTCTAGAATCTCAGATTTAATCAATGGAAGACAGCACTAGTCACAAGCTAATTTCTGGATTTCTCATTGCACTTTAAGGTATTTTTTACAAATCACTCCCTATAGAAAACACTGAATATAGGTTTCTTAATCTCTTCCAGTATAGTTGAGAAATGGGGCAGCATATAAGCAAGTTTATTTAGCTTGAAGGTTCTTTATTCACTGGGAAGCTAAACGAAATGTACTTCTTTTTATTTAAAGTAAAACAATTAGAACGGTAGATCAAAGATTAAATTTATATTAACATCCAAGTTGAATTTCAGATTCATAAAATGAATAAATGTAGCCAAGGTGGGGTTTTTTTTAGGATTTGCTCTTTTTTTCAGGATTTGCTTAATTATTATTATTATTATTATTATTATTATTATTATTATTATTTATACCCCGCCCATCTAGCTGGGTTTCATTTGGTTTGGCTTGTCTTGGCAAGTTTCCAAATTTTGATTCTTTCCATTAATAAATTCTGGATCAACTTTTGTTCTTTTTGTTCCATTCCATGCAAAAGCTAAGGAGAATATTCAGTGGATTAAAGTTAAAGTTTAGTCATGACTAATTACAAATGAAATCTATTTTTATTTTGTTTTCAGAATTTTTCACTATATACGTAAACAGTAGCTTTGACTTAGGCACACCTTCAACAAATAATAATAATAATAATAATAATAATAATAATAATAATAATAATAATAGTTTATTATTTATATCCCGCCCATCTGGCAATATGCCATCTGGAAATACAATATGCCATTTCTATCCCTGGTGGGTGAAGACCAGCTGAAGAAAGATATTTTTCACAACCCGAGCTGTGCTTTCCGAGCAGCCCTGTGCATACACAGCTGGAGCAAAAGATAATCCTGTACTTATACACAGTCTAATAATTTACTTATCCTGTTCGCGTAGCAATTTCAATCAGCCGTGCCAGTGATGACCTTTGCATGCTAGTTTCTGCTGCTTTCCCCCATTTTACAAACCGGAGCCGAGTTTGAGCCTCCCATATCTGGGTTGTGTGGTGGCGCTCACAAAGCCCCACCAGTGAAATCTCACCAGAAACCAGTGCCGCCGCCGCTGCTGCTGCTGGCACCACTTCTCTGCCGGATGGGGCGGGTGAGGGCAGCAGTGGAGCAAGCTGATCAGGCGTCTGGGGCAGGGCCAGCCGGGGCAGGACATTCTGTGGGGCCTCCAAGGAGTCTGCCTTCCTCCTCCCACTCAGCTGCCCTACAGCTGAGGGGGAGGAGGCGGGTGGACCGTATGGGGCAGCGTGGAGCCTGCGGGTGCCCAAGCCACTGCATCACTCCCAGGAGAGATGCGTGGCCCAGGCGCACTTCAGGTCCTGCGGTGAGTGCCGCCCGGCATTTTGTCACCCCTCTCAGAGATGGCACTCAGAGTGGCCTGGCCCCACCGCACCCCCCTTCCTCTGTCCCTGGGTGGGGGTCCCATGACTTCACTGCCTCTTTGGCTTCTGCCGCCTGAGGCGGCTGCTTCACTCAGTCTCCATGGGTAGCCCAGCCCTGTTTCCCACCTCTCTGCACTTGGGCTGATAAACACTGTACATTTAAAAATAAAATAAAAAAAAATTATTAGTATTTTCCACACAACAACAACACGAAAGATATCTAAAAATAGCAATACACAACACACAAAAATCAACATTCGAAAACTAAAGAAAGCAACAACAACAACAACACTGTACATTTAAAGCCCAGTTCAAGCATCCTGCAAACTGTCGTTTCTTTTTTAAAAATATTTTTTATTGATTTTCTTTTTCAGGACAAATATCCAATATCATTACTTAACATTCTTTTTCCTTTTTTAAAAATATAATTTTTATTATTTTTTAACATATCATTTTCAACAGTAATTAAAAATACTTTTACATCTTATTCAAATTTTTGACTTCCATCAATCCTGTCTGAAAATTTTCCAATCTAATCTCTCAGTATGCATTTCTTATCTTCCCTGTTACATTTCAAACTCATAACCAACATCTCTATCTTTTTCTACTTTGTAACACTTCGTATATTTCTCCTTACAAAACTTCATGTAGTCCTACTAGCGTAATTTGTTGATTACAGTTGCTCTTCAAATAATTCACACACTTCTTCCAATCTTCTGTTAATCCCTGGTCCCGCAGGTTTCGAATCCTTCCTGTCATTTTGTCCAATTCTGCATAGTCCATTAATTTCGTCTGCCATTCTTCTTTCGTCGGAATTTCTTCTTGTTTCCATTTCTGGGCTAACAATACTCTTGCCGCATTAACATTCATTTTCCAATTTCCCCCCCTCCCTGTTGACTTCCCCCAACTTCCATTTCTGATTTATTACATCAAATGTTACATTCTGTTCTTTGTACACAATACTTTGTTATCACCTGTTATATTTCTTGTTCTCGCAAACTGTCGTTTCTTAAGGGTGCTGGGAATTGCAGAGCTGAGGTGTCAACTACATTTCCCAGGATTCTTTGCGGGAGAAGTCACATGCTTTCAATGTGTAGCGTGTGCAAAGCCCTGGCGTAAGGGAGGAAGCCCTCCTCGTCTGACAAGGCGATGCAGCTTGCCTGGAGGTAATTTGTCTGGCATGGTCTCCTGTTATCTTTCGGGTTTAAATAAAAATGTCTCATCCGTGGCTCGACAGCGTTGCCATAGAAACATCTTGGTGGAGTGATGGCTGGAGTAGACAGAGGCAAGACATGCCAGGGGAGCAAAGTGATGGGGAGACAGAGACAGCAGAACAGACCTCTCACTGGCTGGCGAAGAGAAAGGGCATTTAGTGGCCTTGCAGGACCAGGCAGTTTTCCAAGTGGTTTAGACCTCACTTCGGGCATGGCTTGCTTTTGCAAGCAGTGGCGTAGCAAGGTCAGGTGGTACCCGGGGCGGAAAATTTCTTGTCATCCTCCCCCCATACACACTCATTGAAATCTAGCTGGACTCCCAAGAGACTGTGATCTACTCACAGTATAAAATGAGTGGCTGTGATCTACCCATTGTCATTGCCAGTTGTTGTTCAGGGGAGGGGGTTGGCCAAAGTTATTGAGCTTTTTTGGGGTTACAGGATTTGGGTCCTGAGTAGAGGAAGCTTGTGCTTCTCTCCTTCCATCCACCCTCTGCTTGTTTGCTCACCTGCCTCCTTCCCGTCCTCTCCCCTCCAGCAGCCCAGGTGCGCAGGGCTGTCAAAACGAAGAGGGGAAGGCTGCCAGCAAAGCGGCACAGCTCCCCCTCTTCCCCCGATGGCTTGGGGTAGCAGGGAGTCACGGGCAGGTGGGGCACCGCATGTCACGCCCCTCGGAAATGACACCCAGGAAATGTAATGAAAATGATGTATAGATGGTATACCACTCCGGTTAAGTTAGCAAAAATGTATAAATCTAGCAGTAAATGTTGGAAATGTAAAGAAAAAGAGGGAACATTCTATCATATGTGGTGGGAATGCAAAAAGGTGAAATGTTTCTGGGAGATGATATACAATGAGTTGAAAAAAATGTTGAAATATACGTTTATAAAGAAACCAGAAGCATTCCTACTGGGAATGGTGGGAAGTGATATAAACAGAAAAGAATGTAAACTTTTTTCATATGCAGTAACAGCAGCTAGAATATTATTAGCCCAGAAATGGAAGCAAGAAGAATTGCCGACGATCGAAGAATAGAGAATGAAGTTGATGGACTATGCAGAATTAGATAAATTAACAGGAAGGATCCGAAACCGACGGGACCAGAAATTTACCGAAGACTGGAGTAAATTTATGAACTATATGAAAAGTATTTGTGATGATCAAACGACGTTTGTAGGTTTGCAGGAAGTTCTGTGAGGAGTATTGTTAGAAATATTGTAAAATTGGAGAAGGGGAGATGATATGTTAAGAGAGGTAAAGACAATATAAAATTAAGTAATGCATATAAAGTGATTAAGACGGAAGATCAGCGGAGGTGCTGAGGGAAGTCCAAAAAGACTGTATTTGTAATAATTTGTCTGGTACATTTTATAAATTGTATGTCAAAATTAATAAAAATGTATTTTTTAAAAAAGAAAAGGAAATGGCACCCAGGGGGGGTCCGCACTCACCGCCCCCCACCTTGCTCTGCCCCTGTTTTCAAGCTGCCACTGGAAAATGTAATCTGAAGCCCCCTTGTTCCTAAGCCAGCATATGTTGGGTACTACTTGACTTTCCCAGGTGGGGTCCCAAAGGCCACCCAGAAAGGCCCGAGGTGCCCTGTCTCTGACACAGGTAACTGCTGCCTGCACCTGTGAAATTCTCCTTCCCACCTGTCAGGATGCAAAGAGCCCAGAAAGTCAACTCTGCTCCAAGTTGAGCTCTGTTGGGCCATGGGAGTTGAGGCATCGATGCTATTGGCTGCCAAGAGGATTTAAACACACATTAGATGCCAATACCTGGAGGAATGTGTGGTTAAACAGGGGTAGTCCACAGCTGGCCGGCCGAGGCAGCTGCTTCAGGTGGCAAAAGCTCTCAAGGCGGCAGACCTGCAGCCTCCAGCACAGATTTGGGCCAAATTCACACCCCAAATCGCACAAGATCTTGCCCAAATGGGGTGACGTGTTACCTGAAATTGGCACTGGTGCCAGGGCCAATGCCAGCAGGTGTGGCAGCAGAAGGTGGCGCTTCCTGTTTCGCCTCAGGGAAACAGAACGCGCTGCCCCTGGAGCAGCATGAAAAACTTGGGAAGCTTTATTTAGTGAATAGACCTGGCCTGCCGAACACAAGCAGCGTTAAAAAGGATGGTTAACATAAGCTAAAAATAGCTTGCAGAACTTTTGGACGCGTAATATGTTCCAAAACCTCTGCAAGGATTATTGTTATTAGCTAATGTTGATGTTTCAGCACTGCCCGTCTGAACCCTTCCTCACCCCTGTTAGCTATAACTTGTCACGGAGCAAATATTGACAAGTGAGAGCATTATTACTTATCCTTAAAGCATTGCAGTCAACCATCAATCCGTTTAAAGGTCGTACTCTGGTGCTGCCGGAGACATAAATAAATATTTGTACAGCTCTGGTATTAAACCTATTACACAGCAAGGTGCTCTTACTATAGTCTGTGCATATCGTGCCAATAATGAATGCCAAGTACTGGTCAAAATCACTGCAGTTTTCCATAATAAGTTGCGGTGGGGGGGGGGTGATGGCTGAAAAGCGAGAGGGATTTGGTCTCTGAGACTGCACCATCACAAACGTCTATTCCACATGCACAAACAATTATTCAAATGGGAATCGGACAGTTTAAAGAGGGGGGTGGTTCTAAGAAAGAAGATATCTGAATACACACAAGCCAGAAGCAGAGGCAGACCTGAGCCGTAGAACCCAAGGACCCTTCGCTCCTGCAATAAAATATTTGAGGAGACCGAGGAGCCCCCCCCCCCCCGTTGATGGGGACTGCCATTCCAATGGGGTGTCTGTGAGCAACCTCTTGTGATGAATCGCTCTACAGTGGTACCTCGGGTTACATACGCTTCAGGTTACAGACTCCGCTAACCCAGAAATAGTGCTTCAGGTTAAGAACTTTGCTTCAGGATGAGAACAGAAATCGGGCTCCAGCGGCGCGGCAGCAGCAGGAGGCCCCATTAGCTAAAGTGGTGCTTCAGGTTAAGAACAGTTTCAGGTTAAGTACGGGCCTCCAGAATGAATTAAGTACTTAACCCGAGGTACCACTGTACATGCTAACCTCAGTTTGCTAGGTTGGGTGACATGACAAGCTACAACTGACCAAAAATGGAAGCAAAAATGGAAGCTTCTGAACTTCACCTTTTGCCTGTGCCAGAGATTTCCACATATGAACCTCAAGGGAGGCTAAGCTTCTCACAATAAACTATGATTTATCATTACACCCGTCATACACCAGCCATAGTGTAGCACGGTGACTAAGGCTGCAGCTCTTTGCATGCTTAAATGGGACTAAGCCCCACTGAATGTGGCAGGACTATCTTCCATTTATGGTCCAGAACACCTGCTGAGACAGAAAAGCCCCCGTCTTGCTTCTGCCTTCAATTCTTTATGCACTTTCAGGGAATCTGTTGCAACTCAGCCCCATCAGCTTCAGCATGCAGATAATAATCCCGATCTGCCTTACGAGGTTGTGAAGTTTTGTTTTTATTTAACAAAATGTACATATTGCTAGCCAGTAGTGATGTTTGGAAGTGAGAGCTGGACCATAAAGAAGGCTGATCGCCGAAGAACTGATGCTTTTGAATTGTGGTGCTGGAGGAGACTCTTGAGAGTCCCATGGACTGCAAGAAGATCCAACCTCTCCATTCTGAAGGAAATCAGCCCTGAGTGCTCACTGGAAGGACAGATCCTGAAGCTGAGACTCCAGTACTTTGGCCACCTCATGAGAAGAGAAGACTCCATTTTTGCTTCTCATGATGGAAGATGGAGGGCACAAGGAGAAGGGGACGACAGAGGACGAGATGGTTGGACAGTGTTCTCGAAGCTACCAGCATGAGTTTGACCAAACTGGGGGAGGCAGTGGAAGACAGGAGTGCATGGTGTGCTCTGGTCCATGGGGTCACGAAGAATTGGACACGACTAAACGACTAAAAAACAACAACATATCGCTAGATTGTAACCACCTAATGGTTTACAAAAATAGGAAACAAAACACTGAAATTATTGATAACAACAATTGATAACAACAAAAGATTGTTACAATCAACAGTAGCTAAAAAGAAATAACACACATGCAACTTCCACATGTCTGGAACAGCAAAGTGCAGCGAAGGCACCTGCCTGGTGTCAACAGGTAGGGAGTTCGAAAGGGTAGTTGCTGCCAGACTAAAATACTAATTTCTTACAAGTAAGGAACAAGCATTATGTTAGGGCTGCCCTATGTCCAGAATTTCCCAGACATAGGTGTCAAAAATGGCATTCCGGCAGAATTTCTGAAAAGCAGCAAAACTGTGTGGGAAAACCCAGGCATATGGCAGCCAGTATAGGAAGTGTTGATTTTGGGGTTGATTTCCCTAAGAAATAGGGGGAAACTTCAATTGTTTGTGGAGATCTTGACAAAAAAGCTCAACAACTTTGCCAGAAAAAGCTCAAGCCTACATTTTGTGCACCTGAAACAGTGCCAGTTTTGCAAATTGATGAAATTGAGTGTGCTCTTTTGGGGTAAGGCAATTCTGCAAAAGAAAACATATGCAAAAGTACTTGGAGCACTCTAAATCACAATACAGATACAGAATTCCCTGCCATAATCGTCCTTATTATCTCACTATTTTTTTTACCACTCCTCAAAGGCAGAGAGATTTTGAGATCCCCTCCCCCGATCCATTCATCTCACCACATTCATTCCGCCAAGTGCAAAAGACTATGTTGGGTCTCATCAACGTATTAAGTGTTTCATTGCACTGTGCACAATATAACTCCAGGGTGATTAATTAGCTGGAGTACTTGAGATCTCAGAAACACTGCAAACCATTAATGTAATTGAACTTTACAGTCAGCACAACAAATTAAGAGGGAGAAGCAATTTCCCCCCCTCTCTTTGCAGTTCATTAGTTAGGGCAGAATGAAAACAAGATGGTTAGAGAGAGCCTCCTTATAAAATGGAGTGTGGCATTTTTTGCACAGTGAAGAGCCCACCATCCTATTAGGAAACACACAAAGGAAAACACCCACCCACCCCTTTTGTAAATACCCTTAGGATCCTTTGTTTGTGTTCCCACAAACACATGGGCTATGCAGAACCCGCAAATGTTGGTCTGTAGCAGCAAAAAGAAGTTCTGTTTCATCCAGATGAGGACTCTGGCAGAAAAGTCTGCAACAGCGAAAACTAAGAGGGCTGGGGCTGGAGGAGTTATTTTGTGCATTGAAATAATAGCTCGGTAAATGTTTTCCACTCCTTCAAATCAGTTTCTATCTTAGACGCATACTTTTCTGAAATATACTCAGAGTCGAGAGTCGATTTCATGCTCTTTATTCAGCTCATGGTGGTGAAGAGGAATGGAAGTTCCCCCAGAATGTCTGCTTTATATACATTATTTACACAATCGGCCCCATGTGATTGGCTAATTCTGGGATTCTCCTGCAGGCCAATCAGGTTGCGGATTCACTTCCACCTGGAGCTGGATTGGGTGGCTCCTGTGGACCAATCAGACTGCTGTATTCTGGACCCTATTGTTCTAGGACCAATCAGACTGCGGCATTCTGAATCCTATTGTTCTAGGGCCAATCAGACTGCTGCATTCTGAATCCTATTGTTCTAGGGCCAATCAGACTGCTGCATTCTGAATCCTATTCAACTCAGTACATAACATTTTCTCTCTTTCTTTAGTGGATCATGTGGGTCTCCATAAATCAGAAGCGCAGGGGACGGCGATTGAGCAAACGGACTGACCTGGCTGAACAAAATTGCTTACAGACAGCACTATTTTATTATTAATTAATTAAATTTCTATATCGCCATTTGTCTGAGGATCACAGGGCAGTTTACGATATAAAAACACATAGCATAGTAACAAAAATAATAAAACCACCCCACTCCCCAGTTTAAAAGGCCACAGATGGTTATATTAGCCGAAGGCCTGGGAGAAACACCTGGCAACTTCAGGTAAGGAATGAAGGCGTCGGGCAAGCCTCCCTGGAGAGAGCATCCCACAAATGGGGAGCCACCACAGAAAAGGCCCCTTTCTGTGTTGCCACCCTCCAAACCTCTCACAGAGAAGACACATGAAGAAGGGCCTCAGATGATGATCTCAGGGTCTGGGTAGGTTCATATGGAAAGAGGTGGTCTTTGAGCTATTGTGGTCCTGAGCCATTTAAGGCTTTACAGGTCAAAACCAGCACTTTGAATTGCACCTGCAAACGAATTGGTAGCCCGTGAAGTTGGGCTTGGGTTAGTGCAGTGTTATGTACTAAGTTTGGATCCTAGAACAATAGGCAGGTAGGATCCTAGAATGCAACAACCATTCAGGCTCCAGGAGGGAAGCAGAATCAGCCAATCAGACGGAACTCGTTGTGTAAATAATGTATATAAAGCCTGAGGGTTGGGGGGGGGATTCATTCACTGTTTTACAAGCTGCAATTAAGAGCATGAAATCACTACGCTGCTCCGAGTATATTTCATGCTGTATGCTCAAACCAGCTTGCCCAGGTGAGCAGCCTGGCTGCCGAATTCTGTACTAGCTGAAGTTTCTGAACCGTCTTCAGAGGCAGCCCTATGTATAATGCACTGCAGTAATCTAACCTAGAGTTACCAGAGCATAGACAACAGAAGTTAGTCTGTCCCTGTCCAGATCGGGGTACAGCTGGGCCACCAGATGAAGCTGATGGAAGGCACTCCGGGCCACTGAGGCCACCTGAGTCTCAAGTCAGCAATGGATCCCCAGGCTATGTCCCCGCTCCTTTGGAGGGATTGCAATCCCATCAAGAGCAGGCAAGCTTCCATCCTTCTGATCGAGGAAATGACCAACTGACAGGGCCTTACTCTTTTCTGGACTGAGCATCAGTTTGTTGGTTCTCATCCAGTTCATTACCGAGGCAAGACATCAGTTCAGCACTTCCACCTTGTTATGTACTGAGTTGAATAGGATCCAAAATGCAGCAGTCTGATTGGTCCTAGAACAATAGGATCCAAAATGCAGCAGTCTGATTGGTCCTAGAACAATAGGATTCAGAATGCAGCAGTCTGATTGGTTCTACAACAATGCAGCAGTATGATTGGTCTGCAGGAGCCACCCAATCCGGCTCCAGATGGAAGTGAATCCACAACCTGATTGGCCTACAGGAGAATTCCGGAATTAGCCAATCACGTGCAGCCCATTGTGTAAATAATGTACAGTGGTGCCTCGCAAGACGAAAAGAATCCGTTCCGCGATTCTCTTCGTCTAGCGGTTTTTTCGTCTTGCAAAGCAACCCTATTAGCGGTTTAGCGGCTTAGCGGCTATTAAAGGCTTAGCGGCTTAGCTGCTAAAAGGCTATTAGCGGCTTAGTGGCTTAGAAAAAGGGGGGGAGCAAAAAAAAAAATCGCAAGACTAGCAAGACGTTTCGTCTTGCGAAGCAAGCCCATAGGGAAAATCGTCTTGCGAAGCAACTCAAAAACGGAAAACCCTTTCGTCTAGCGGGTTTTCCGTCTTGCGAGGCATTCGTCTTGCGGGGCACCACTGTATATAAATCAGATACTTTGAGGGGACATTCATTCCTCCTTACCACTATGAGCTGAATAAAGAGCATGAAATCCACTCTCGACTCTGATTATATTTCACACCTGCAGATCTGTCCATGGCAAGGGACTCCCCAAATCACAGGATATGTGCAGAGTTCCAGTTAAACTGAGCTAATTGGCAACGAGTCATCTGGACATGTGTTAACAAGTGTTTGTGTGCAGTTTCCCGTTTCCTGCATGCAGCAGAAAAACCAGCCTTCCTAGTCCTTTCCATATAATATTTCAGTTCTTCTTTTTCATTGACAGTTTGCCTTCAGTTCCTTCCTCTTGTATGCAACGTTGACAGCAGTTCCCTGGACGATGAGTTAACACAGAGAAGCTTCCCTCTTTTTGCCTTCCACTTCAAATCCACCTCACAATACTTGCCCATTCAGAACCCTGGAGGTTTGGAGGCCCATCTGCTGAAATGGAGACCGACTGTCTAATCCGAACAATCGCTTCTCGTGGCAGCAAGCCCTGTGCCGCTCCGTGAATGCAAAAACTCTCCCTCTCATGGCACCATCTGCACAGCCATCAGCTAATCCCCAGTCCCCTTTCTCTCCTTTGAATTTGCTCTCTAGAAAGATTTGCTAAGGCCAGTCACCTGTGTTTATCTGTCTGGGCTCCACTCCCCTCTGGGCTTCTGGAGTTATGCGAGATTAGATCGCCTTTCTTTTTTTCTCCCAGTGTACTTTATTCCAGCTTGAACGGAAACTGCAGCCAGAAATACAAGTCACTGTGGAGCAATAGAGGAAGACGCCTGCTTGTGGGCTTTGGAGATGCGTCTGCTTGGCCACTGTGGGGGCAAAGAGGGTGGAGAGGCATCTGTTAAGTTGTGGGTGAACATATCAGACGACACAGCGATTCTCCAAACAGCTCTTGTTTATTCACGGGTCAGAACAGAACTGAACTGAAGGGTTCAGCCAGCCTGCTTATATAGAGCTCCAGTACAACGTAACTGTAACAACTTTCTGTAACTATCCAATCACTGAACGTCACTTTCGATCCCTTATTTGCATATGTGGACCTGAACTATCTACAGTATCCCCCTGCTGGCCCAGGGTGAGAACTTCAGTACGTAACAGCGTCCATGCCTTAGATGTGAGCAACAAGGTTCTACGCCCAGCCTTGTTAAGGACATCTGCTTTCTAAGCACCCAGAAAGCAACACACCATCTCTTTAAAACACATTACACAATTCTGGTGACTTTTAAGGAAGCTCACATCAACATGAACTTCCTCAGCCTTTCTGCTTATTCAGCAGTTATAGATTTTTAAGGGGGGGGGGGGACTTCTGAGAAATGAAAGATGAAACAAAGATCAATGCTCGTGATCCTAAGCATATCAGCACCTGTAAAACAAGCGGGCATTATTCTGTCTGGGTTAAACCACAGAGCCTAGGACTTGCCGATCAGAAGGTTGGCAGTTCAAATCCCCGCGACGGGGTGAGCTCCCATTGCTCGGTCCCTGCTCCTGCCAACCTAGCAGTTCGAAAGCACGTTAAAGTGCAAGTAGATAAATAGGTACCACTCCGGCGGGAAAGTAAACCGTGCGCTGCTCTGGTTCACCAGAAGCGGCTTAGTCATGCTGGCCACATGACCCAGAAGCTGTACGCCGGCTCCCTCGGCCAATAAAGCGAGATGAGCGCCGCAACCCCAGAGTCGGCCATACAGGTTATACAGGTTGAAGGGTATAATTGTTACTTAATTGTTACTGCACAGATGGGAGTGCTATAGAATGATCCTATACATTACTCAGAGGTAAGTCCCATTGAGTTCAGGTAAGTCCCAGATAAGTGGGTTCAGTATTGCTGTTTTTGTGTGGTTTTCCTGAAATATAAGTACTAGCCAAACGCCTGGTAGAAGAGATCTTGCCTCCTCACCCATTTAAAGTTGAGGTATTCCTCAATGAAATGACAAACTTACCTGCATGTACAAATACCATGAACTGAGCACTTCACAAACCTTCCCACATGTTGTGATTATGAATGGAAGAGAAATTCAATTCCGTTCACATTTAAAAGTGAACTGACTTAATTCCCGCTTTCTGAAACATTATGCAAACCAAGCCACAGCCATCCTTCAATTTTGCCCTCATCTGAATTTTGCAAGGTCGTTTCGCAGTCAAGTAACATGCACTAAAACGCTACTAGGGTAGGATGTGTATTCAAAGGCATACAGGTATATTAGTGAAAATAACATACAGAAATGCATTATATTAGGGGTAACTGCTTTGCAAAATGTGAATATTAGGAGAAACTCACATTGAAAAGGTGTAGAATTTTCATGTGATGATGTGGAAAACTGAACTTAAGGTTGGAGAAATGGAGAAAAGCCAAACTTGACATATTCCCCCACAGGGAGCTATCCCTTTCCTTATCTCCTGAAGAAATTTATTTCTGGCAAAGCAAGGTACCTCGCCTCAAACAATTAGGGTTGCCTAATGTGAAAGAGTCCATTGCCCAGCCATAACATCTAAAAGTCAGTTAGTTGTTTATTTCCTTGACATCTGATGGGAAGGCATGGCCCTCTAGATTACTTTTCCGTAAAGACATGCTAGAAGTCTCCAAAGAAATGACAATCTCCCGGGCAGCTCTCAGAAGCACTTCCAAATATCAAAATCCCATAGAATCTTACCACATTGCTTTCTGCATGGATAGGGCCCCTGTGACTTTTGGAGCAGCATGATTTGGATAAAACCCACAGGGGAAACTTCCTTAGCCCTGCAGTCCTGGGCGAAGAGGCATCTGTCCATGTCTGTCATGCCACTGGTAACAGGCACAAAACCTCTGACCTTTTTTTTAAAAAGGCAACGAGCCTCATCTGCTAGTACTTCAGCTGCAGGCTACCTAGAATTCAAGGGGTCCACATAACACCCCACATAACATCATCATCATCATAATTTTTATTTATACCCCGCCCTCCCCAGCCAAGGCCAGGCTCAGGGTGGCTAACAAGCAATAATAAAAACAAATTGAATGAATACAACTTAAAAACAAAATTAAAATACAACATTAAAATATTGAAACATTAAAATATTAAAATGGAGCCTCATCACAGGAGAAGAAAGAAAAAGAAAGAGGGGGAGGGAATAAAATTGGCTCCAAGCCAAAGGCCAGGCGGAACAGCTCTGTCTTACAGGCCCTGCGGAAAGAAATCAGATCCTGCAGGGCCCTGGTCTCATGAGGCAGAGCGTTCCACCGGCTGGAGCCAGTGTTGAAAAGGCCCTGGCTCTGGTTGAGGCTAATATAACTTCCTTAGGGCCCGGGACCTCTAGGGTGTTGCTATTTATGGACCTAAAGGTCCTCCGTGGGGCATACCCAGAGAGGCGGTCCCGTAGGTACGAGGGTCATAGGCCGTGAAGGGCGTTAAAGGTCAAAACAACATAACAACACAACATAACATAACATAACAACATAACATAACATAACATCATCACATCACATCACATCAACACAACACAACACAACACAACCTGTCCTCTGGGAAGTGCAATTAGTTCTGGTGGCAGATTCCCAATAAATGGGCAATGCAACCAGCTCCTTTGCTGAAGAAAAATGCGAAGGAAACTTCTTTTTCATAAAAAAAGAGGTGTTTCACAAAAACTTTCTCTTCCCCTCCTTTCCATTAGGTGCATTCACTGATCCAGCCCATAATTAAGGAAATGATAAGATTAAAGTTTTCCCAGCTTACTTGCTAAACGCTGTCTGTCAGGCAAGCTGTGAGTATTTAGCAGCGTGTGAGCGAAGAAGGTTTCTTCTTTAAATGTCAGGAAGCAGCTGCACCCACAGGCTGCAATCCTAAAGCCACTTACTTGGGAGTAAGCCCCATTGAATTCAGTAGGGCCTACTTCTGAGTAGACATGGTTAACATTGTGCCCTTTGCTTTTAATGCCACAGCATGGAAACTAGCACTTTGTTGCATTAAAAAGACAAGGTTGGTGCCTTTCCCCAGCAAAGAAGAATTTTAAGTGGTTTCCCCCCTCCTTGCATGCTGTTTGATAATATTAATAAACAAGCTGGCTTGGTATGCTAAGCCCAGACACTTTCCCATGACCTTGTGGAGGCATATAAGCTGCAGCCCTGGAGCTGCCAATAAGCACTGGCAGGTCCTGCTTACTGGACATTCAGACACGTCTTCTCTGAGTAGTGTTGTAAACAAAAATTGCCCTTTTCCGTTATGGGGTATCTGGGACGCAGGTGGCGCTGTGGGTAAAACCTCAGTGCCTAGGACTTGCTGATCGTATGGTCGGCGGTTCGAATCCCCGCGGCGGGGTGAGCTCCTGTCATTCGGTCCCAGCTCCTGCCCACCTAGCAGTTCGAAAGCACCCCTAAGTGCAAGTAGATAAATAGGTACCGCTTTATAGCGGGAAGGTAAACAGCGTTTCCGTGTGCTGCGCTGGTGCTGGCTCGCCAGAGCAGCTTCGTCACGCTGGCCACGTGACCCAGAAGTGTCTTTGGACAGCGCTGGCTCCCGGCCTCTTAAGTGAGATGAGCACGCAACCCTAGAGTCGGACACGACTGGCCCGTACGGGCAGGGGTACCTTTACCTTTTTAAGAGCCCATATAGAGTCCTTACATAGATTCCCTATTGGTAGGAGAGAATAACAGAGGCCAACCAGAAAATACTGAGAAGCAAAGCAGCTAGTAAGCTTGATCTTTAGTGATCTGTTGCAACAGGGTGCTCACCTCACCCGCAGGAGAGGAGGAGGAACCCAGAAAAATGGTGTGCAAAGCCTTATAAAGACTATTGAAATTGCCACCCTGTAGATCAAGACCACCCCCAGAAACACCATACATACATCACAGAAGGGGTGTAACCCAAGACCACCCCTCAGATACATCATACCTACATCACAGAAAAGGCGGTCTAAAACAGAAATTTGAATGTTGTTTTTCTCTTGTCGTTGTTTATCTCCTGTCTGGCAGGTTACTTGATTGGATTGCCTGGGGAGCCTGGCCAGTCTTTTGTACAGTGGTGCCTCGCAAGACGAAATTAATTCGTTCCGCGGGTTTTGTCGTCTTGCGATTTTTTTCGTCTTGCGAAGCACGGTGTCGGGAAAGCTTTGGAAAAGCTTCAAAAACCACCAAAGTCTTTAAAAACCTCAAAAAAGGCTACCACACCGCGTTCTATGAGTTGCTCCTCGAAGTCAAGTCGCAACTGTATTAACGGTTTTAAGAAAAAGGAAACAAACTTGCAAGACGTTTCCGTCTTGCGAAGCAAGCCCATAGGGAAAATCGTCTTGCGAAGCAGCTCAAAAAACAAAAAACCCTTTCGTCTAGCGAGTTTTTTGTCTTGCGAGGCATTCGTCTTGCGAGGTACCACTGTAATGATAAATACTTAGTTCCTGAGCCAGGTCACAGGCTCACACCCTATTCAAACACAGACATACCCTTAAGACAGGATTTGTGAAGGAAAAGACAATGGGGAGACTTTTCCATTTTCCTTAACTTTGCAGAGAAAACATTTGGTCAGTTTGGGAATCAAAAATGGTTCCAGGTCAGTCTTCCTGTGCTGATCTATGTACGTGTTTGGTTGGTACACTTATGAACATTACCATATATCTAAGACCTCAAAATTCCTATCACTGTAGACCCACTGAAATTCATGGATCTCAAGTCCCCACATTCCTTACTTTCCATGCATCTTCTCTGAGTAGGAATAACTTTGGATACAGCCCGGATCCAATGCAGGCTATTTCAAAATAATGTAGAGGACCAGAAAGAACCCCTCCCAAAGCGCTATGTGAATCCACAACACATACGTTTGCCTCTCTGCAAATTGATGCTTTGTGATGCTGTCCTTATTTGCTGTTCATTATGCAAGATTTGCTTCTCACTCTTGTGCTTTATAATTTATGTGTAAGCTGCCACGAGTTCGATTTCATCACAGCATGGCAGGCTATCAGCGCCCAAGTCAACGCCTGCAGAAATGGAAGTATGAATGGAATTTCGGCGAAAAAAGAACCAGTTGAACTTAAGCGTCTCCCCAGCCCAGCCCTCTTTCTTTGGCAGTGCCATGAGCGCAGAGGCATGGCGAATCCGACAGGGAACTTCTCAGAACAATGCTGTGGTCTAGCCTGAAAATCAGATAAGCAGCACAGGGTGTTCAAGTGAAGTCTGAACGATAATGCCAAAAACCTGTCTAAAGTGCAGGCTGACAAACTCCCATGAACACCATGGTCGGAGTTTCGGCTGTTAAAGGGATTTGCAAACAGAGCATAGTTTTCCTGCTGATAATAAATGCTGAGAACAGGTTTTATACAATGCCGGATTTATGTATAAGGTCTAGCTTAGGTCTCTCTTGGGGGGCCCCCAAAAAAATTAAAGGGGGGAAAACTGGATGTATATATCAAAAAGAAAGGATTAAAAAAAACAAATAAAATAAAACCTACATACAGCAGCAGTTTTTTGTGTTGTGTATGGACCTATTAGGTCCATAAATTACCATATAAAGTGGTATCTCAGGTTAAGTACTTAATTCGTTCTGGAGGTCCGTACTTAATCTGAAACTGTTCTTAACCTGAAGCACCACTTTAGCTAATGGGGCCTCCTGCTGCTGCCACGCCGCCGGAGCACGATTTCTGTTCTCATCCTGAAGCAAAGTTCTTAACCTGAGGTAGTATTTCTGGGTTAGCGGAGTCTGTAACCTGAAGCGTATGTAACCTGAAGCGTATGTAACCCGAGGTACCACTGTAGTTGTATTCATCACAAAAACACAGTGACAATTTGTTGTTGACAAAGGACAGCTGGACATATAAAGGGCCTCATTACTTTCAGGAGCTTAGGGCCTCATCAAACCTCAATCCGGCCCTGGTTTTATATGCTGGTTTCCCCTTTCAGCAGGAGCCCCTTGTATCTCCTGGGATGCTGCTCTTCTGAGTCTCTTAGTCTCTTCTGCTTCCCTTACACTTTTCCTCATGAACATCTCTCTGTTGATGGCTGTTCCCCGCTGTTTGACAGTCGCTTGTTCTCTCGAACTCTTTGCCCTTCTTCCTCACTGCTCCGTGGGCTTGGAAGTGCCTCCTAGGAGGCCTGCCCTCTCTCTCACGCCCTTCCAGTCCTTCTCCAAATCCCACCCTTTCCCCAAAAACCTTGGACTCGGCCCCCTTTGTGCCCATTCTGGAAGCAGCCAGTGTTCTGCGCTACAGATGTTGCTGCCCTCTGCCTACCGTCATCCCTGACCATTGGGCTTCCCAGCAGAAGCTGGGAGGTGTGGGGGACTTCCTGGTCCTGAATGGGGCAACTGTGCCCCTGAAGGACCAGGTGCGCAGCCTGGGAGTCATTCTGGACTCACAGCTGTCCATGGAGGCACAGGTCAATTCTGTGTCCAGGGCAGCTGTCTACCAGCTCCATCTGGTACGCAGGCTGAGGCCCTCCCTGCCCACAGACTGTCTGGCCAGAGTGGTGCATGCTCTGGTTATCTACCGCTTAGACTACTGCAATGTGCTCTAAGTGGGGCTACCTTGGAAAGTGACCCAGAAACTGCAACTAATTCAGAATGCGGCAGCTAGAAAGGTGAATGTGAGCGGCCGCTGAGACCACATAACACCGGTCTTGAAAGACCTACATTGGTTCCCAGTACGTTTCCAGGTACAATTCAAAGTGTTGGTGCTGACATTTAAAGCCCTAAACGGCCTCAGTCCAGTATACCTGAAGGAGCGTCTCCACCCCCATCGTTCTGCCCGGACACTGAGGTCCAGCTCCAAGGGCCTTCTGGTGGTTCCCTCACTGCAAGAAGTTAGGTTACAGGGAGCCAGTCAGAAGGCCTTCTCAGTGGTGGCGCCTCCCCTGCAGAATACCCTCCCATCAGATGGCAAGGAGATAAACAACTATCTGACTTTTAGAAGACATCTGAAGGCAGCCTTGTTCAGGGAAGTTTTAAATGTTTGATCTTTTATTGTGTTTTTAATATTCTGTTGGGAGCCTCCCAGAGTGGCTGGGGAAACCCAGCCAGATGGGCGGGGTATAAATAATATATTATTATTATTATTATTATTATTATTATTATTATTATTATTATTATTATTATTACCACCACCACCATCATTGGAGCTAGAGTCCAGCACCACCTTGAGGACACCAACTGGGCACCCAGGCTCTGCTTCTGTGACTCAGCCTAAGGATGCCAGAAGGAAAGAAGCACAAGGTTCCCCTCTGCCTCTGCTTCTTCTGCTGTTTCCCCCATGTCAAATTTTAGAGTTGATGGCTGCACACAGAACGATGACAAGCCGCAAGTGGGACAGAGACCACAGCTCTGCTTTGCCTGTTTTGCATTTCGCACCGTCAGTCTCCCCCTGGTGGCAGGAAAAAGAGAACAAAGCTGTATTTTCTAGAGTACTGCTTGGACAACGACTGCAGAAACAAGAAAGTCTCTCGGTGCACACCCTTAGATTAAATGGAGTCATTCTTCCTCTCACACAAATGCACTTTTTCCCCCAAAAGATATTTATTAAAGTTTAAAAATATTACAAAAAGAAGAAAAAGAAAAGAAGCAAAAAGAAAATACAAAGTACATAAAAATAAAAACAGTTAAAAACAAATCAATCTTTCCATATCTTGTCTTTCGTTTGCTTGTTTCCCTGACCTCCTCACACCTCCCTTTCTTGTATTCCAGTTCAAATAGTTAATTCTGCAAATCCTTTCCCTCTTTGTTTTTATCTTAATCCTTTCTCTTAATATATTATAACTTTAAATTATCACCTGTTAACAATCCATTTTTACATATTCCTTTATAACATTGCTGCTAAAAACCACTTAACTTCATTCTGACATCACAAATGCACATTTTTGGAGCCAAGTGTGAGGAACCTTTGGCCCTCCAAATGTTGCTGAGCTTCAGCTATTCTCAACCCCAGGAAGTCCGGCCAAAGGGCAGGGATTAGGGAACTCGAGGCAGGAGACCTGGAGCCTCCCTATTCTATCCTCAAAATAACCGTGCAAGGTAGGTCAGGCTAAGGGAGGATTTGAACCTTGGTCTCCCCCAAACTTTGGCCAGCACCCAGATCACTACCCCACAGGGTCCCTTGGAACGACAGTGCTATGTCGCTGGTTTCATACTGTTCGCAAACCCTGAAACACCCCAGAATGTTTGGAACTGCTGAAATGAAGAGCTTTATCTTTGCTGGAATCAAAAGGGATCAGTGTGTGATCTAGCGACTCAAAGCACACAAGAAAATTAGAGAATTCTTCCCGGCATTTTCAGCTGCATAGAAGTTAGAACTTTCTCAATTCTGACATTTTAAAGCTTCAGTTTTTATTTATTTGGCTTTTTTTACATCTTCAGATCTACCTGACATTTTCAAATATTCCTCTTTTAAAATGGAGGAATCTGCTCTGTGGGAACGCACTGACATTTGCAGTTCAGTTTATCATCCTCTTGCACTGATATAAGCTAATCATGTTTCTCAGCTGAGTGGCAGTAGGGGGATATCCCATTTGCCCTGAGCCTTAATTCAGAGAAAGCAATGTATATATTTTTCCCCTGGCTTCTTTAGCACCTGCTCACAAGTGTTTGCTGGCTCTGTGTCCTGATTGGTGGGCCTTATATTTGCCGTCACCATGTAGATAACAAGCCTTCATGCAGAGAATGATGGATTGTCTAGCTCCCTGGCGGAGCTCATTTAAAACTCTGCAGGGCAAAGGCAAGTGTGTTGGGCATTGGTCTATTGCCTTAGTAGAAGTTTATGCAACACTTAACAGAGAAGTTGCCACTTTCCAGAGGAACTCCCTGTCTTTAGCTAGTGAGTAACAGGCAGGACGTGGGTGGCGCTGTGGGTTAAACCACAGAGCCTAGGACTTTTCAATCAGAAGCTTGGCGGTTCGATTCCCCGTGACGGGGTGAGCTCCCATTGCTCGGTCCCAGCTCCTGTCAACCTAGCAGTTCGAAAGCACGTCAAAGTGCAAGTAGATAAATAGGTACCACTCTGGCGGGAAGGTAAACAGCATTTCCGTGCGCTGCTCTGGTTCGCCAGAAGCGGCTTAGTCATGCTGGCCACATGACCCGGAAGCTGTACGCCAGCTCCCTCGGCCAATAAAGCGAGATGAGTGCCGCAACCCCAGAGTCGGCCACAACTGGACCTAATGGTCAGGGGTCCCTTTACCTTTTTAACAGGCAGAAATTCAACAGGCAGAACTTTCCCATCCCTGCATTGCCACACTCAAAAGAGCTTTGTTTGTTGTCATTCTCATTGCTGGGCAGCAGCTAAAAGCACAAAAACTTTGCTGGGAAGAGGCAGTCATGAGGGACAAGTGAATCTGTCAGTTTAGGCTTCTCTTTGCTTCCTCACTTTCCCAGCCTTCAATTCAATTCATCACTTTTCCACATCAGTTTGCAATATTATTTTTAAATTCAAATCAAATATCTTTATTGCGGTCCATAGACCCACAAAACAATTTCAAAATAAAATACAGTTAAAACAACCAAACAACAGGCAAAAGAGAGTTATGTCTAGAGTGTGATATGGTTTCTTGTGACCTCCGAAATAAACTTTGCCACGGTCAGTGTAATATCATTTGACCTATCCTCTAGAAGGTATTTACCAATATGGGAGGCTTCAGATTTTCCCGGCAAGTTTGCCAGTAAGGCCATGAAACATCAGTTAAAAACATCAGTCGCAGCAACTAAATCATTCAGCCCGGCAGCGTAGCAAGAAAACAAACAGAATAATTCAGCACCAGATAAAATAGCAAGATAATAAAACTGATAAATAAAGGTGAGGGACACCCCATCTTACTCCCCAAAGCCTGCAGCTGAGCCCAGGATCTTAGGTCATTCCCACTATGCGTTTGAAGCTCACCACTTCCCCCAAAGAATCTTGGGAACTGTAGTTTTCCCCTTGCAGAGCTACAATTTCCAGCTGCCTTAACAAACTATTTTCCAGGAATCTTCAGAGGGAACGAGTGTGCTTTCCATGTATGCTGTGAATGTGCCCTTTGAATCACGGAAGATTCACTCTCTTTGGTGCAAATCTAACAGGCCAGCTTTCAGTGTGACCCAAGAGATCAAATCAACACATTCATTTTATAGGCTTGTGTCCAGCCTAGAGGAAAACAGCCCTTCCCAAAGCAAATGTAAGAAAGCATATTTATCCCAGAAGGGGTTTGTGTGACGTTTGAAAGAGAGGGAAAATAGCAGGGAGAATCATGGCACATGAAACGAGCAATGGAAGAACCTGTCCTCAGCTCAGCTGAGCTTTCATTGCAAGCCTTTTTGGGGGGTTGGGGGAAGAAATCTAAACTGTGTCAAATAATTCCTTCCCTCCTCATCCTCTTGACACTTCTGGTTCTGTCCGCATGGATCTTACGGGTTTTCTTCTTTCCTTTCCCCCACATCTTGCTGATAGATGGGGCTTCCAGAGGTCCGAGGGGCTGATCTTCTGCTGCTTAGCAGTGCTTTAGTTTCTGATGCCCCATAACTATTCACTAGGCCAGTGCGCACCTTCTTGAATTATTTCCATTGCCAAGTCACAGTTGCTTTATTTGAATAACGCTTCCCTATGTATACTACCCACAACAAAGCCAAGGGGGCAGGAAAACATCACCCATAAATCTCCCCACAATGCATTGTTATCTAGAGCATCTCTCTGGGGCAAAGAGCCACATGGAAATTCAATGCCTCCCCGCCCAGCCCCACTGCCAAAGCCAAACAAACACACCCAGGAGCGTTTTAAAATCTGAGCGGGGCAACAAAAAACCATGCAGACTCTTTGCGATGAACAATTCAACAAGAACTGCCCCAAACAGAGAGAAGATAGCCACCAAACAAAAGGGCACTTGCGTGATCAAATATTACAGAGTTCCAGGTTGTTTGTTCATGGCAAGCATTTGGGGAATTGTGCCAGTAAATATTTGACATTCAGTCCAACCCACAAGTCAGATTTAAGCTGCCAGGGAGCCCAGTCTCCGCAAAGCAACTGTGTGAGGGGGGGGGGGAGCAGGAGAAAAGCTTGCCGTCCGCACTAAGTCCTCGTGCACAAATATAGTTTTCCATCAAAAGCAATGGGGTGGGAGAAAATTCCCTTCCAGCTTACTGTATTTTTTGCTCTATAAGACTCACTTTTTCCCTCCTAAAAAGTAAGGGGAAATGTGTGTGCGTCTTATGGAGCGAATGCAGGCTGCACAGCTATCCCAGAAGCCGGAACAGCAAGAGGGATTGCTGCTTTCACTGCGCAGCGATCCCTCTTGCTGTTCTGGCTTCTGAGATTCAGAATATTTTTTTCCTTGTTTTCCTCCTCCAAAAACTAGGTGCGTCTTGTGGTCTGGTGCATCTTACAGAGCGAAAAATACAGTAATCCTATGACACACTCTTCTACTGCAAGCAGGATATCTTGGATAGAATCTGGCATACAAGTTTTGACACAAAATTCCCCCTGAGCCAGAGCTCAGCAAAACAGACTCATGCCACCAATACCAGGACTTTCGCTAACCGAGATCTCCACCGAAATGGATCCCCAGAGGCAGCCCTGCCAGGAATTCTCACCTGAGACTTTGGAGAGGCTCTGCTAGTTAGTGTAGAGCACCCTTTCCCAATCATAAATTCACTTCTCCACATGGCCACATCAGTTTGCAAAAATAATTTTTTTAAAAAATCAAATCCTCGTGAAAATTCTTCATGCAAATTTCTCCTTCTATAACACAACGTTGTCTGCAATTTTGCTTAATGCACATGTTTGCAAAGCAATTTCTTTTTTCAATTTTTTTAAAATTAAATTTATATACCACCCTTCATCAACAGATCTCAGGGCAGTTCACAGAATAGAATACAGGATAAAAATAATGCATTTTTGTATTTACTCTCACTAATATATGGATTTTTATGCACAATCTGCCCCGGTGTATGCATTTTCGTGAGATTCTGCACTGCACTGCAGATTTCAAAAGATGTCTGCTCATGTAACTGCTTCAGAACGTGAAAATCTGGCAAGCTCACCTGTAAATGAAACCCAAATTAAATCCCCATCCCTTAGCTGCCATATACTGAGTCAGGCTATTGGTTGAGCTCCATACTTCCAGCTCTGGCTGGCAGCTGCTCTCCAGGGTTTCAAGCAAGAGACTTTCCCAACCGGATCGGGAGATGCCAGGAATTGACCTTGGGACCCTGTGCCTTCAGAGTGTGTTCTCTGTCCACTGAGTTCTGGCCCTTCCCTTGTGCACGATGCTTGCCTGCCACTTCGGATGCCTCACCTTGAGGTGTTTTCTCCAGGTGGGCAAGTCCATCTTTAAGCTCCGTTAGGTACACACAAGGGGTTGGATGATGATCAGAGCACTCTCTCCTCAGCACACAAACAGACACACACCCTGGAAATTCAGAAGCAAGTTAATCCAAATTCCGAGAAGCGGAATTGTAATCCTTTATAATTAAGCAAGGATGCATATAATGACATGCTTTGCCTAATTTATTCACCCTTTTGCAAGTCAAAGCAGGGAGAAAAGAGCTACCTTTCTGCAGCTCCACCTGATGAATCTGACACTGGAAATTTTGGATCGTCGACCTCTGGCCTCTGAGATTTGACCAGGCATTGTCAAATCGCTGTCAATTTCAAGTCTTGTCTTCATAGCCTTGACGTCTAGAAACCTGATCTAAAAACAAAAGAACGAAATCTGGCATTTTGCAGTTGCCGAGTTCTGCAGTCAATGTCAATTTATGCGCAGCAATGTTTGCTACCCTTGTTTTACATAATATTTGACATTAACGCTTGCATTGACTCTCAGAAACCCCAGCAAATTTAAGTGTTGGTTTTTCTGCCTGTAAAATGGGCTGTAAACATAAGGAACGGCTCTAAGAGCAGTTGATATACAGAAGAAGAAGAAGAAGAGGAGGAGGAGGAGGAGGAGGAGGAGGAGGAGGAGGAAGAAAACATAGGAAATCGGGGATGAGATGAAAGTCTCTTGGATAATTCCGAAAAATATCCATTGTTGCTCCTTCATAGGAAAGTCTCTTCTGAGTATGTGCTGAGGTGACACAAATAGAAGCCCTTTGATTTTATTTTTATTAGCAGTAATGACTCTTCTACGCTTATTATTATTTTTCGACTGATTATCCACAGATTTCTGGATCCATAATCATTCACGTCACAGATAGAGGGAGCGGAGGCTGAAACAGGATAATAGCCTTTAAATCCCCTTCTCTAAGCACTCAGATCTTCCCTGTCAGCAAGATTAAAGCGGTCAACAGCAGTCCCCATGTGCCTGGAACCCACACTGAGTTTTTGCAACAACTGGAGCTGCTGGTCGGTCGGAAAAGAAACGTAAAACGGCTCCGGCGGCAGATGCTCCGGGCAGGAAGGAGAAGGCAACCAGAAGAAGCTTCGCACCCACCACCAAACGCTAAGGGGAAGCATGTGGAACCTTAAGCAAAGAAAGCAGCCTCTGATCTCGGACTATAAAACTGAATCTCGCCCGGGGGCCACCTGGGATGCAACCGTGGGAAGCAACGAAACTGGGGGGACTGGGGGCTTTGGTGCTTCTAACTGGGGAACCCCACTGCAGCTGGCCCAGGAAGTTGAGAGCAGCTACTCCTGCTTGGACGATGAGGAGGAAGAGGGCGAGGAAGAGGAGAAGGGGCTCCCCTCGATGTTTCCCTTCAGCCCAGCCTTCCCAGCTGGAGCCACCACGTCGTCCTCCATCCTCAACATCAACGTGGGCGGGCAAAGCTACCGCCTGACGTACCAGGCGGTGGCCATCTACCCCACCACCCGCCTGGGCCGCTTGGCCACTTCCACCGACCGCTGGCGCCAGCTGGGCCTCTGCGACGACTACGCAGCTCAGGGCGATGAGTACTTCTTTGACCGGGACCCGGCCGTCTTCCAGCTGGTCTACAACTTCTACGCCTCCGGGGTGCTGCGGGTGCGGGACGAGCTGTGTCCCCGCAGCTTCCTGGAGGAGCTGAGCTACTGGGGGGTCCGCCTCAAGTACACGCCCCGCTGCTGCCGCATCTGCTTTGAGGAGAGGCGGGATGAGCTGAACGAGCAGCTCAAGGTGCAGAGGGAGCTGCGGGCCCAAGCGGCCGTGCAGGAGAGCGAGCACCTCTTCCGCCACATGCGCTACGCCGAGCATCGCTGGCGCCTGTGGAACCTCATGGAGAAGCCCTTCTCCTCCACCACGGCCAAAGCCATGGGGGTGGCCTCCAGCTTCTTCGTGCTCATCTCAGTGGTGGCGCTGGCTCTCAACACGGTGGAGGAGATGCAGCACAGGGACAAGGCCACCCAGGAGAGGAGGCCTTTGCTGGAGCACGTGGAGACCTTCTGCATCGCCTTCTTCACCCTGGAGTACGTGCTGCGGCTGGTCTCCACCCCGGACATCCGCTGCTTCGTCAGCAGCGCCCTCAATGCTGTGGACCTCATCGCCATCCTGCCCCTGTACCTCCAGCTCCTCCTGGAGCGCTTCGTGGACGAGGACCAGCCTCGGGGGCAAGGCTCCCAGCACGAAAACGACATAGAGAAAGTGGGGCGGGTGGGGAAGGTGGGGCAGGTCTTGCGCATCATGCGCCTCATGCGCATTTTCCGCATCCTGAAGCTGGCCCGCCATTCGACGGGCCTGCGCGCATTTGGCTTCACGCTGCGCCAGTGCTACCAGGAGGTGGGCTGCCTCCTGCTCTTCATTGCGCTGGGGATCTTTGCCTTCTCCGCCATGGTCTACACTGTGGAACACGATGTCTCCAGCACAAACTTCACCAGCATCCCCCATGCCTGGTGGTGGGCTGCCGTAAGTACCTCCCTGGCAATGTGATGCTCGTTCATTGGCTCCCCCCCCCCCTTCGCTTGCAAGCGTGCCTGTTTTGGAAGCGGCAGGGTCCCCCCCATGCCTGGCTTTCCAAACATCTGTTCAGAGTGTTGACTTTACAGAACATGCATGCATGCACACACATCCATTAGCTTTCCTATAGCAGATCAGGCTAAAATCAGTGCAGCTGAGCTTGAACCAGAGAGCTCTTTGCGGCTGTACCACAGACTTTGTGCTGCTTCTCGCTGAGAAAGGGGAAGAAGGAAACGAGAAGGGAAAGCACATGTCTGCCTGGCCTTAACTTTGCCGTGACCTATCTGTGCCTACTTGACAGCTTGCTGCTGGTATTTTTGTAGCAGATACATAAGGGAGGCTGTGGGGGTGGTTTCACATTCCTTCCAAAGCGAGTTTACAAAAGCAGCTCTGCTCAGCGGTTTAGCGATGCAATCAAAAGGGGGCACATATTAGCTCTTAGTTAAAAAGATGAGGCTGGGAATCTGGGGGAAAGGTGAGCTAGGAATCTGTCCCTACAGAAGTTTTGTTTCGTTTCCAAATGTGCCCGTGGATGAACAATTTCCAGATAGGAAAATAAGAGCAGCTGACCGTCACAAGGCTTTCCAGACAGCTGGTGATCGCAGCTACAACACAGCCCAAAATGATTTTTTAAAAATTGCATTTGCACTGAGCCAGCCGCAGACAAAAATAACAAAACGGGAAGACCCTCTGGCTCAGTTGCTTGTAATGCAATACGGAGCTTATAATTTATAGGTCTCTAGTTGAAATGCATCCTAAGCCACCAGGGATGGGGAAATGGACATTCCTTCTAGCGCAGCTGGAGGAATCAGGAGGTCTTAGTAGCCCAAGGACAGAGGCTCATCCTGCAAATAGTTCAGCAATAAGAGCACAGGAACAAAGCCTTCCATTGACTGGGACATCGAGCTTAGGGTTGACTACACTGGCGGGTAGCTAGCGCCAAGCTGCGTACAGAGCTCTACCCCCTGAGTGTTCAGATTTTCCATATTGCTTTGGTGTCCAAAGTCTTTGCTGAGTCACCAGCACTAATCAAATGTGAAGGCAACAAGGCGATCACTTCACTAAAACCAAAAACCCTGTTCCTTGTGCCGGTGTCCACATTCTTCCCATGGGAACTTCCCTGCATATGGCAAAATGCTGGCACATGTGAAAGATGGTGCATGGGATTCGTACATTTTTCAGCAGCACAAACATCTCCTGCGATCAAACTCATCTTGTGTGACGTGACCTTGATTGATCCCTTTGGATAGGTAAATAAACCCAAGTTTGGAGCAGGTTCAGGGGGTGTTAACTTTGGACAGCAGATTATGTGAACAGACTTGTGAGCAGAAACTAGAAGTGCTACAGAAACTAGAGAAGCTATAGAATATAAATTGCATCCTGCCAATTTATGAAAGCATGTTAGAGCTTAGCTGGAAAGCTCTTCTGATAACCCTTCCCCTTTAAGGCTAATATATATGGTGTGTGGGGATAGATAGATGATAGATAGATGATAGATAGATGATGATAGATGATAGATAGATAGATAGATAGATAGATAGATAGATAGATAGATAGATGATAGATAGATAGATGATAGATAGATAGATAGATAGATAGATAGATAGATGATAGATAGATAGATAATAGATAGATAGATAGATAGATGATAGATAGATAGATAGATAGATAGATAGATAGATAGATAGATAGATAGATGATAGATAGATGATAGATAGATATAGATAGATAGATAGATAGATAGATAGATAGATAGATAGATGATGATAGATAGATAGATAGATAGATAGATAGATAGATAGATAGATGATAGATAGATAGATAGATAGATGATAGATAGATAGATAGATAGAGCTAGATAGATATAGATAGATGATAGATATAGATAGATATAGATAGATAGATAGATGATAGATAGATAGATAGATAGATGATAGATAGATGATAGATAGATAGAGATAGATAGATGATAGATAGATAGAGATAGATAGATGATAGATAGATAGATGATAGATAGATAGATAGATAGATAGATAGATAGATAGATAGATAGATAGATGATAGATAGATGATAGATAGATGATAGATGATAGATGATAGATAGATAGATAGATAGATAGATGATAGATAGATGATAGATAGATGATAAATAGATGAGAGAGAGATGAAAGAAGAAGAAGAAGAAGAAGAAGAAGAGGAGGAGGAGGAGGAGGAGGAGTTGTTGTTTGGATTTGATATCCCGCTTTATCGGCTAACATTCTCCTTTCCCTTCCTCCCCCACAACAAACACTCTGTGAGGTGAGTGAGGCTGAGAGACTTCAAAGAAGTGTGACTGGCCCAAGGTCACCCAGCAGCTGCATGTGGAGGAGCGGAGACGCGAACCCGGTTCCCCAGATTACGAGTCTACCGCTCTTAACCACTACACCACACTAGATAGATAGATATAGATAGATGATAGATAGATATAGATGATAGATAGATGATAGATGATGATAGATAGATGAGAGAGAGAGAGAGAGAGAGAGAGAGAGAGAGAGAGAGAGAGAGAGATTATGAAAATGGTCATCCATTAGCTGCTAAATATTTCCATTTTAGGCAATTGTGATTAATCTAGAAAGAAGTATATTGTTTCCACAAATGAACCCTCAAGTCCTGCAACATCTGGAGGGCCACTGTTCTAAAGGGAGTGGCCTGCTTGGAGGTCAAAGGTTTCCCACCCCTGGCTTAGCAGGTATTGTTCTGGGGAGAAAAATGACAATCACACGGTAACTTGCAACCACATTGAAAGCACTCTTGCACCACTTTAACTGTCAAGGCTTCCCCCAAAGAATCAGGGGAGCTGAGAGTTGGTAGGAGATGCCCTCTTAGAACTGTGATTCCAGCACCTATAACTGTTCCCAGGGTTCTTTGGGGGGAGGCAGCGCTCTGAAAGTGGTAGAAAAGTGTTCCAAATGAATGTTGTGGGTGTGACCAATGAACACCAGCAATGGGAACAACTCCAGCATGAGGCTGCAGGCAGAGCTTTTCTTCTAGGAAAAAAAGTGCCGGTGTTGCATGACCTTGAGAAGCCCCAGAAAAAAAGCACTGGTTGCAGGAATGTCTATCTAAACCCATCTTCTCATCCTGCTGGTTGGTCTGGGCTGGTGGCTGGTGGCATAACGAACCCTCCCAAATCCCAAATCCCACTCTCCTGCATCTTCCCCATGCTCCAACAGTGGAGCAGATGCCCCTACCCCATGGTTGAATCCTGCACCGCTGCAGACACCTGTAGACAACAGCAGCACCTAGTTCTGAGTGCGTATTTTTCACTTGGCCCAGTCAAGGTGAGAAGGACCAAAGCAGGTGCCAAAAGCCGGGAGACAAGCTGGGAAAAGAGGGCAGTGCCCAAGTGGGGGGAAGTGGCTGGGGAGGGAGGCACCAACCTGCAGAAAATATTGGGGTCCAACCCCCAAAAATATTTTATTGGGGGCAAAGGGATCAGGACCCCCCAGAGTTGACGCCTATCCTTCCTCCGATCCTCATCCCACCAAGGCATAAAGAAACACACGTGAAAAATTCCCCACCAGGACTCCTGGCTCTCTCTTCTGGCTGTTTATTTTCGGAGATCTCCCTCCTGCATTAACATTCAATTCCAGTGAGTTAATTTCCATCAGGCCACAAAACTAATCCCTTTTAGACCATCAAATGCGCCAGGTGCATCTGACAAATAAGCTCGCTTGCTGCAGACTCAGGGAGGGAGCAGGACATTTCACTCATCTGAAACATCAGGCTCCTTTTTTCTTTGGGGGAAAAGAGGAAAATGCCCTCCCCACTGCATGGCTGCCTTTCCAGTGAATATTGCACTGGATGCTGCCAGACGGAAGCCAAGGCACGAAAAAGGGAAGGAGAGCCCAATGCACATTCTGTCTGGAGCCATTTCTTTCACTGTTATCTCTACATCCCTATAATACCTTGGCATGGGCTATAATAACGATTGCAGGATAAGGTCAGCAGAAAGACAAATGCAAAGTGAGACGCCATTCTTCGGACAAAGAATTTCCCAGCACTCGGCTCTTCCACCACCACCCACCAATCTCTGTTTTTCCCCATATCTTGCAGCTTTAAGGGTCCCTGAAAACAGGGGGGGAATTCAGCTCCTTGTTTTGTTCTGGCCTCCTCCTCCACCAACCCCTTGTCCACCCTGCAAACATTCCTTCTCCAAGTTGCAGGAGTATCAACAGGAGAATCCGCCTTCCTAGCAAGCGTTCCTGAAGATAGGTAGAGCAGAGGGGAGAAGGCCAAAGTGTACTTAGGGAGACAGCACAACCAAGAACCTTGACAGCCTGGATATGGTGACTGGGAGTGGCCACCAGGACCACATAACGCTGGTCCTGAGAGATCTGCATCGGCTCCCATTACATTTCCGAGCACAATTCAAAGTGTTGGTGCTGACCTTTAAAGCCTTAAACAGCCTCAGTTCTGTATACCTGAAGGAGAGTCTCCACCCCCATCGTTCTGCCCGGACACGAGATCGGGCGCCGAGGGCCTTCTGGTGGTTCCCTCACTGCGAGAAGTGAAGTTACAGGGAACCAGACAGAGGGCCTTCTCGGTAGTGGCGCCCTACGTTTGGAACGCCCTCCCTTCAGATGTGAAGGAAATAAGCAGCTATCCTATCTTTAAAAGACATCTGAAGGCAGCCCTCTTTAGGGAAGTTTTAAATATTTAATGCTGTATTGTTTTTAACACTTGACTGGGAGCCGCCCAGAGTGGCTGGGGAACCTCAGCCAGATGGGCGGGGTATAAATAAATTATTATTATTATTATTATTATTATTATTATTATTATTATTATTATTATTATTATATTACGGGAAGGAGGCGCTGCTGCCCTGTCATTTTTCACAAATGGGAGAAACAAAAGGTGACCGGCTTGTTGTTTATTACATTCCTATGTGAATTGCCCTGTGGCCTTTTTGGCAAAAGGTGGCAAATAAATGTCTTAAAACAAATGACTCATAAAATAAACGAAGCTCCACCATAATTCTGAAACAGGCAAATGGAGCAACATTGACTTCAATGCCAGCATGGAATTGGTTGCAGTTTTCAACCAGTATAGACCAAGGTAAAGGTAAAGGGACCCCTGACCATTAGGTCCAGTCGTGACCGACTCTGGGGTTGCGGCGCTCATCTCGCTTTATTGGCCAAGGGAGCCAGCGTACAGCTTCTGGGTCATGTGGCCAGCATGACTAAGCCACTTCTGGTGAACCAGAGCAGCGCATGTAAACACCGTTTACCTTCCCGCCAGAGTGGTACCTATTTATCTACTAGAACTTTGACGTGCTTTCGAACTGCTAGGTTGGCAGGAGCTGGGACTGAACAACGGGAGCTCACCCCGCCGCAGGGATTCGAACTGCCGACCTTCTGATCGGCAAGTCCTAGGCTCTGCGGTTTAATCCACAGTGCCACCCGCGTCCCGGGTGACCAAGGTACGGTGGCCCAAACCTAAACAAGAGATCTTGAAAAAGACACTCAGGAAAGACATTCCTAGGACCACGGATGGGTAGAGAGTGGAAATAAATGGTCTGAGGGACCTGCTCCTGTCACCCCCAGCCCATTTCACCACTGCCTGCTGCCACTGCCTGCTTCCCAGAAAACCAAGGTGTCAAATCAGCAGCTGACAAGGAGGAATGGGGGGGGGGGGGATTGGATTCAGTTCATATTTAAAGGTGAACTCACCAAATGAAAACACAGCTATCCTTCGACATTTGCATCAATCTGAATTTTGCAATGCAGTTCTCCAGCCAAGTAATTTGTGAAAATGGCATACAAAATGTGTTATATTAGTGGAAAAGGCTTAGCAAAAAACAAATGTATATTAGGCAAGTTTGTATATGAAATGGTATCACACGAGAAAATTGCAGGGAAATGCTGGTGAATTTTCATGAGGATTTTTTTGTATGTTTGGAAAATTCACAAACTGATGTATAACTATAGAGCAGTGTTTCCCAACCTTGGGCCTCCAGCTGTTTTTGGACTACAACTCCCATCATCCCCAGCTAGCAAGACCAGTGGTCAGGGATGATGGGAATTGTAGTTCAAAAACAGCTGGAGGCCCAAGGTTGGGAAACACTGCTATAGAGAACTGAATTTAGGATTGGGGAAATGAGAAACCGACATTGACGTGCTTGGCCATGTTTACTGAGGACACTGCTGCGGCTCAGAAGTTGCTCAAACACACCATCATTCATAGAAAGAGATCATTGTCACATAAAGGAGGGAAAGGCAGCTAAATGGTGTGCAGTTTATGCATGCATGAGTTCACTGTGTTGTGAAGAAGTGGCAGTTTGAGAATCGCCCCCATGGGCACCTTCCTCTGTGCACTGTGATGGGGAGGACAAACGCCATCTCTGGTCTTCAGGGATGGGAAGAGCAGAGTCAGATTCTCGTATCTATTGCAGAGGAATCTCTCTTTCCTGCCCAACACTGCAATGGGGAGGAAAAAATACTGCCTCTGTCCTTCAGAGACCAGTCTCTAAATGACCCCTCTGTCCTCAGCATAGAAAGGTGGCTTGGATGTTCTGAGTAACTGCCTTGTTTTGTGTTTGCTTTTCAAGGTAAGCATTTCTACTGTTGGATATGGAGACATGTGTCCGGAAACCCACCTCGGACGGCTCTTTGCTTTCCTCTGCATCGCTTTCGGGATCATTCTGAACGGAATGCCCATCTCCGTCCTGTACAACAAATTCTCAGACTATTACATCAAGCTGAAAGCGTACGAATACACAGCCATACGCAAAGACAGGGGCAAAGTGGATTTTGCACGGCGAGCCATGAAGAAAATGTCTGAGTGCTGTGGAAACAGGCCAAACAGATTACCAAGACACAGATACAATTAATACCTTGGATGGAAAAGAGGGATTGGGAGATGAAAGGCCAACAGATTCCCTCAGGTTTGTCCACAGGTTAACTGGGAGGAAAAGACTGACTGGGGTATAGTGCAAAACTTTTTCTTTTTTTAAAACGATACAAATGAAGATAATCCTTCTTAATATTTCGTCTGATAAATGTTATAGCTGGTGTCCAAGCAGCCTCTGGAATCAATTGTATTGTGATCCAGTGAGTGATTCCAAATAAGGATCCGCTTGAGGAAATGAGAAGGAATGCAGTCTTGTTTCTTAATCTACAAATGCTGCACCACCACAACCGAATCGAAGGCAACTAACTTAGGCTAAACTTACTAGGAAGCAAGAGCCAGTTGATCCTATGAGGCCTACATCTGAGTAAATGTGCAAAGGATTATGCTGCTTTTTCTGGGTATTTACATATTTGCCAGCATGATGGATGTTGCCTCAAAATCAGAATTTAGTAGACTTTCAAGTAGGAATATATTTGTGTCCTGTACCAGAATTTTATTATTGTCTTGATGGTGCGTCAAACGCCTTTTGTCCTGTAAATGGATCTGCAGGTACCAAAAACAAGTCATTGTAAGAAACTTGAGTATTCATGCAGTGGGGAGAGAAGGAAGGGAGTGCGGGTAGCCTCCATTGAGTTGCCACTGCTTCACCCTTGTTCGTTCGTGGGGAGGTGGAGTCTGTCCATTTCAGCTTCTACTTTTTCCCATCTTAAGTTGCGTTCTCCCCATTTCCACATCGGTTTGCCATTAAAGCAAACAAAAAAAGAGCCCTGATGAAAATTCATCAGCGTTTTCGTTTTTCTTCTATTATACACATTTCTGCAAAGCAATTTCTCCTAATTGATTGCATGCTGTATGTTGTGTTATTTTCACTTGGCGTGTGAATTTTGTGCACACTACTTGGCTGGAGAACTGCATTGCAAGATTTGGAAAATTGTGAATTTTGAAGGATGGCTGTGGTTTGGTTTGCATTTGGTTCCATAAAGTGAAAATTCCGCAGATTTGTCTTTAACTGAAAACTGAATCAAATCCCCTCTCCCTGCCTGCCTGTGCTCCCATCCCAACTCTCTTAGACACCTCCAGCTGAGAGCAGCTTGTCTGTTGCAGCTTGGTGGCTTAAATCAGGATGATGAGAGCATTTCTGCAGACGTTAAACAAATATTGAAGGGGCCAAAGACCCCTCGCCCCCTAGAGTTGGGATGTCTGTCTCCATCTTGTTATTTATCTCAAAAAGCACAGGGGTGGGACTTGGTTTGTTGCACAAGACCTCCCAGTCAACAAGAACTGCACAACCTGAATTTGCCAGAGTTTGGTTGAATCCCACACAAAATTAGCCACAGTCTGGAGGCCCCCAGGGAGGGATCTTGTAGGCTAAGTCCTTCTGAGGAGCTGAGACATCAGGTTACAACTTGGGATTCTTGAATGAAGATTGAAATATGGTTCCTACCCCTCATTTCTTCTTCTTTTTTTAAAAAAGATGTCTGGCTTGTAACCCAGCTCTGTGAACTCTGTGGTGAATATTACAACGGTCACATTGTAATTATTTTTATTTTTGAATACTCTCCAAGTGTCCATTTTCCACCCAGCTGCATCTCTGTCATTAACAGGAATTACGCTCATTGGTATCCAGTATCTTATGATGGTAGGGCAGTTCAGACATGACAAAGATGGGCATTGTGCTTCTACACTCCCTGCTCTTCTCCTTCCCACTGTAATGCTAGACTTTCGGGGTTCACAGGACATCCAAACAGAGACACTGTGGTTTAACTGTGAAACCAAGCCAGGATTCTTGCTAGATCAGTGGCCTAGCATGGGTTGCCAGTGCCCGGGGCAAAGCAAGTATCCTCAGTACCACCTGCCAGTGGGCTAGAACAAAGGGGCAATAGCTTGGCAACTGACTTGAGTGGCAACTGCGTCACCCCATGAGTGTTGAGTATGATGGAGAGCGGGATGAGAGATTGGTCTTAATGCCCCTTACTCACGGGTATGTTGCTTGTAGCCAGATGTTTCAGAAAGAAAGGTCAGCGCTCATCAGTAACAGCCGCGCGGCTTCGCTTCCGCAGAAAGAGCGATGAACTCACAGCACCGCTCCCCCTTCTACGTTCCGGAGCCCCTTACGGGGTTCCTTCTTCGTTTCTGGGGGGGCTTTAGGTGCCCGCCGAGTCCCACGGCCACGGGCTCGCTCTGCCCGTGGTTTTTCTTGATGGGTCGTCGCTATGCCGCAGCGTACGACCCTTTTCTGCGGAGCCCCTCTTCAGAGACTGAAGAGGACCGCCATTACCATTTCGCGCCGCCTCCGGAAGTCAAGAATTTTGCATCCAGGGCAATCGCCCGTGTGGCCTCACTGATGCCCCCCTACTGTATTAGATATCTTGAGTTGCAAACAGAGGTTAAACCACAATTTCCTGATTTGGCTATAACAGAAACTGTGGTTTAACAAAACACAATGCTCCTTCTCTGTCTAAGAAATCCAGCCAATATTTATATAGTAAGAATTGAATGTTACCATCTCCCTGTCAAGATAATAGATGGTTTTTGAAAGTAAAGAGCCTGAAAATCACAACCCAAGAAAGATGTAGCAAGTAGTCATTCCTTTGCATCGTTGTGGGATCACTAAAAACTGGGGTTTGTTTGCAACACACTCCTGTCCTCTAAAGTGCAACGGTGAAGGCACTGTATAAGCTGTAGGAACAGACGATAAGCGAGAGTGCAAAGAACGGGTGCAGAAAACTGATGGGAAGACAATTTGCCAGAAAGCAGGAGGGTGATTATAAACAGCCAGTGTCTATTAATAAGCGCAGAAGCAGAACGGATAGGCAAGCAGCACAGGCAAGCCGTACGCATTTCACATTATTGAATTCACTTGGAGCTGCTGCATCTATGTCATCACATTCTAGAAATTAGGATGAAGCACCGTCCGGAAGCCGATCAAAGACAAGATGCATCAAATGCAGAAACAAATGCTGTTTGGCAGACAGCGGGAGGCGACACTCGTCTATCAAGGGGAAGCAATGAATTAAACCAGCATCACCTCTTGCTTTACCCCAAATATGGCCATCTGCTGTTTTTCATGTCAAAACAGCACACGGAGGGATGTGTCTGACAGAAAGAGCTGGAGGACATCTTTGTGACAGACTGGGATCTTCAGAATGAGGGAGGACGGGTCTGGAAGCCGCAGTGACAAATATATATCTATGCAAGTGCTGATTTGATTTTGTTCACAGGCTAAGTTGCGCATTCATTTGCACCTGCAGGCGCTGTAGAATCTGCACATCTGTTGTTAACTCCCCTTCCAGAATCTGCACGGAAAGGCTATAGAACTACTGTTATCCCCTTGAGTTTCATGGCTGTTTGGCATTACTGTTTATTATGCCCCACCCCATAATTATGTATATAGCCTTCTTGCCACTGACGAGAGTGGGCTCCAGTCCACAGAAGATTATGCCGCAATAAAGCTTTTCATTTTTAAGGTGCCACAAGACTCTTCTGTTCTCAGATGACGAAAGCAAAACTCTCTCTCGTAAAGCCCCTCTCGAGCAGCTTAAATGGAGGGAGAGCTGGTGTCTGTTTCAGCAGCTAGCTAGGTTCACATCTGGCACTCACATATTTTCGACAGACGAGAACAAAATGTCTGTGACTTTTCCTGAATATATTTCGGGTAATAATAATAATAATAATAATAATAATAATAATAATAATAATAATTTATTTATACCCCGCCCATCTGGCTGAGTTTCCCCAGCCACTCTGGGCGGCTTCCAACAAAACACTAAAATACAATAACCTATTAAACATTAAAAGCTTCCCTAAACAGGGCTGCCTTTAGATGTCTTCTAAAAGTTTGGTAGTTATTTTTCTTTTTGACATCTGCTGGGAGGGCGTTCCACAGGGCAGGTGCCACTACTGAGAAGGCCCTCTGCCTGGTTCCCTGTAACTTGGCTTCTCACAGCGAGGGCACTGGACCTCAGTGTCCAGGCAGAATGATGAGAGATTTGTCATTCTGCCCGGACATATAAGCTACGGGACAAGGATAACTGTGACTTTAAAGATGAATGGGAACCCTTTACAAAGTATTTGAAGTCGCAACAAAGTGCATGAGATTCGTCCCTAACCCCCCGTGTGAGCAGAAGCCCTGAGAAAGGGTTTGCACAATGGGGGTGTCCACCAAGTGACTCTGGCAGGAGAGGGGAGCAGGGCAACCCCCAGAACAGCAAAGGGAGGTGGAGATGGGGGCCTCATTCCATCTGGCAAACCGGGATGCTTGTGCAAATGTAACAAGTGGAAGAGACGTTTGATTCCATCCGTAGACAAAAGCATGAAATGAACAGTCTCCTGTACAGTGGTGCCCCGCAAGACGAATGCCTCGCAAGACGGAAAACCCGCTAGACGAAAGGGTTTTCCGTTTTGGAGGTGCTTCGCAAAACGAATTTCCTATGGGCTTGCTTCGCAAGACGAAAATGTCTTGCGAGTTCCTGCAGGGTTTCCCCCCCCCTTTTTCCCAAGCCGCTAAGCCGCTTATCAGCTGATCCGCTAAGCCGCTAAACAGCTGATCCGCTAAGCCGCTTAACAGCTGATCGCTAAGCCGCTTATCAGCTGATCCACTAAGCCGTTTAACAGCTGATCCGCTAAGCCGCTAATCAGCTGATCCGCTAAGCCCGCTAAGCCGCTAATAGCGCTAATCCGCTAATGGGTTTGCTTCACAAGACGAAAAAACCGAAAGACGAAGAGACTCACGGAACGGATTCTTTTCGTCTTGCGAGGCACCACTGTAGTTGTTAAAGTTTTGGTCTAGGACTAGAAAGAGCAGGGTTTAAATTGTTGCTGAGCCATGAAGTTCACCGGGTGATCGTGGACTAGCTAGAGACTATCCCACACTATCTTACTGAACATCCTAAACACATTTTACAGCAGAAATTATTCTGAGTAAATATGCATAGAATTACATATTGAGAAGTTGACGGTTCAGGCAGATTTTGGCATGTCCATCACTGCTTGCAAACATACAACCAAATTGTGGTATGTTGTGTTGTGGTTCAACCCTGCTTTGGAAAACTGTTCTGGGGCACAAAGCCAATTCGTTATGCCCCCCGCCATGGAAAATATGATTGTCATGAAATTTGGCAACTCTTCAGTCATGCATGGAACAAACAAGGGTAATCTGTCAGATAGTGGGAAAGTACCAGTATGGTTTTTCCCCAGCACAGCACACCTGCACGTGTCCAATTTGAGAATCCACAAATGCACCTACGAAGATGGAATTGATATGCACTCGCAGATATTCTCATGGGGGAGGAGTGATCACATGTGCGGTGGCCCCAGCCTTCCTCTAAGGAGCTCAAAGGTAATTGCATGAGAATAGCTGAATACATTCTCAAGAAAATGTCATGAACTTCCTGGCTGGGCAGGAGTTGAACCTGGATTTCTCCACAACTTTAATTGCTGCGTTAGGCTAGTCAGTGTGTACATAGTGATTTCACAAAGTGTTCCGTTTCCCAGATCAAGGCTGGAGGATTGTTTGCTTGAAGAGCTTGGGAAATGCACCAGTCTGCAAAACAAGGAAATCCATGCCTCCTATCAGAGTTTTGGGGAAAACCTTGATGGACCTGTCCACATTAAAAGTAAAATGGCCTGTTGAAAACAACACATTCCTATTTACTATTTTGCACAAATACAGTTAACATTGTGGTTGGTGCACTCCATTCAGGCAAGGAAGGCCAGCAAAAAAAGACATTAGTAGATAGGGTTTTGGGATGCGGGTGGCACTGTGGGTTAAACCACAGAGCCTAGGGCTTGCCAATCGGACGGTCGGCGGTTTGAATCCCTGCGACGGGGTGAGCTCCCGTTGCTCGGTCCCTGCTCCTGCCAACCTAGCAGTTCGAAAGCATGTCTCTGGCGGGAAGGTAAATGGCATTTCTGTGCGCTGCTCTGGTTCGCCAGAAGCTGCTTAGTCCTGCTGGCCACATGACCCAGAAGCTGTACGCCGGCTCCCTCAGCCAATAAAGTGAGATGAGCGCAGCAACCCCAGAGTCGGCCACGATTGGACTTAATGGTCAGGGGTCCCTTTACCTTTATCTTAGATAGGGTTTTCTTTTTAAAAATCAGCTATCCAGAGACGCATTGGACAGGATGGAAGAGCACTGGGGTAAAAGCAGCAACTGAAGTACAGAAATGTTGGGCTACAAGTCCCATCATCCTTGGCTCTACCACTGGCAACTGGAACCCAATAACATCTGGAGGAGAACATGCTCCCCACCCCTGGCTGTTACAAACTGGAACTTACTGTAAAGTTGGAACAATGGGAAACGGAAAGACCAAAATGGACAAATCTGTCCACTCAGCAACTGGAATTCAGAGACATATTGCCTCTGACTGCCACAGATGTAAGGAATAGATGTGTAGGAACACAAAATGCAGTTTTGAAAAAGAGCTGGTGTGTGGGTTGGGTTGGGTTGGGCAAAGGGATCTTCCACAGCAGATCATGACCAGGAGAGCAGTCCTTCATTTCCTGAGGCCGTGTCCAGAAGAGGACTCAGACATTCTGGGACAGTCCTCTCTTTCCTGCAGTTCTTGTCATGGTGCCAGGATGAGTGTTGTGGCCCTTAATTCTTATCCTTAAGAAAGGAAAGCAGGCATCCAGTGTCAGGGCCTGTGGCCCTTCCCTGATTCCGCTGGGTGCTGAGGAGGCCGGACTGAGCTGAACATACGAGTGAGAAAAATAGCATTCTTGCCAAGGATTATTACCGTATTTTTTGCTCTAGAAGACTCACTTTTTCCCTCCTAAAAAGTAAGGGGAAATGTGTGTGTGTCTTATGGAGCGAATGCAGGCTGCGCAGCTATCCCAGAAGCCAGAACAGCAAGAGGGATCGCTGCTTTCGCTGCGCAGCGATCCCTCTTGCTGTTCTGGCTTCTGGGATTCAGAATATTGTTTTTCTTGTTTTCCTCCTCCAAAAACTAGGTGCGTCTTGTGGTCTGGTGCGTCTTATAGAGCGAAAAATACGGTAAATGCTGACCAGTGATAAAAGTGTCCTGTCCCTTTGAAGAGGGAATCATTCTTAGAGCTTATCACAATCTACACCATACAATCGACGACCCTTATATTCTCAGGGTCATCTATCCAACTACACAGGATGCAGAATGGACTGAAACATTTTGTGTGCAGAGGGAGAAACAACTTTGAATGCTCATGTGCAGGGAGACAAGCCACACACCTTCAAAGGAAAAAGCAGCATATCAAGCCGAAGGATGATAAGGCTGGGCATTTGCCCAACTCTGCTTGCAAGCAGCTTTTAATGGAGATCATCCCAAAACATGATCCCCACCTGTGTTCTGAAATGGCGCGGTCTATGTTACGTCCTCCTGCTGCAGGTGTAGAGCAAACCACCTCACAGGTGGGGTGGCAACCTGTGTCTGGAATGTACCACTTCAGATTGTGAGTAGGGGCTTTTGTAAAGGGAGGAAAACCCCTGAAAAGCATTGACAGGCATAGAAAACGAGCATGCCAGAGTAAAGCTTAGGCTACCACCCTCCTCCAAAGCAGCTGGTTTTCTATGTACAAGGACTTTAAAAAGAAAAGTGGAAGAGCTTTTTATCATGTGATTACACTCCAGACACCGTTTGATTGCCGTTTGATGCTGAGATTTAAAAACAAAAGATCAACATGAGATGCACAACATATGCAAGGCAATGTCTTTCATTAGTTCAGCTGCCAAGTCTCCCTATTCTCCCTGCCTCCCAAATAATACCCAAATATAACGTGTTACTTCAGGCAAGCATGGTTACTGTCTCAGAGAAGCAACAATGGAAAATTAACACTGTGGTGCATTTTATGACCTTAGTAAAGTGTGTTCTTTCTTTTCTTTTGCAGAGATAAATGAAACTCTTAAGAGACACTAAGATAATAAAGTCTAGCAATATAGCTCACTGATTCTGGCTGATCGTCTTCACTCCAGGCAAAAGGAGAAGAAAGACGTGTTCACGATGGAAAAGTTTCAGAGAGGACGAAACTACCGTATTTTTCAGTCTATAGGACGCACCAGACCATAGGAGGGGGAGGACAAGGGGGGGAATTCTCCCCCTCTCTGCTCAGTGCCCCTTCAGCGAAGCGGCAGGAGAAACGGAGCCCCTTCCCTTTCTCCTCTTCTTCTTCTTCCTCCCGCTTTGCTGAAGGGGCGCTGCACAAAGAGGGAAAACTGTGCAGCGCCTCTCCAGCGAAGCGAAGCCTGGGGAGCAAGAGGGATTGGTGTGCACCGACCCCTCTCGCTCTCCAGGCTTCAGGCGGCTATCCGCAAGCCTTCGGAGCACAGCAGGAACTCCTGCTGTGCTCCAAAGGCTTGCGGACAGCTGCCTGAAGCCCCTGGAGCAAAGCCTTTGAAGCCTCCGCAGAGCAGCGGGGTGAAGGCGCCCCGCTGCCCTGCGGAGGCTTTGCGCAGCCATCCCCAAACTAGAACAGCGAGACAGAGCGCTCTGCAGTGCTCCGTCTCCCTGTTCTGGCTTTGGGCTTAGCCGCGCAGCCTGCATTCGCTCTATAGGACGCACACACATTTCCCCTTAATTTTTGGAGGGGAAAAAGTGCGTCCTACAGAGCGAAAAATACGGTAATGCATGTTGTCCTTTCCTGGTGGCCCCATTGGAAGCCCCCCTCTAAAAAGGGGCTGTGGCTGAACTGGGGTTTGCCTAGACGCTGTTCTGCAAAAAGACCACCCCTCTGGGGGAAAGATGAGGAGTGCATCAGGTGTCCCAGTTTGAAAACCTGGCTGTTGAAGGAGTGCTTAAAGAGCAGCCACAGTTCACTGGGCAGCTGGCTCTATCCGCAGAGCCCCGAGGCAAAGAGTAACATTTGATCCTAAATCCTGCCTCATTTTTAGCTTCAGAACAGCAAAAGCAGCTGTGGCCTAAACACCAGGAACCTCAATACTCCGGACAATGTCAGAATTCTGGGCTGCAATCTCATGCGCTTGTTTTAAACTTGGTTTAACAGCTATATTTAGAACCTTGGATTTTTGTCCCATTTAACTTGCAATGCACAGAAATACTTGGCTTGCGCTGATCCCCTGTTTACATAACCTTTATTAACTTCTTTATGCAGTAGTACAGAAATTACACAACATACCAATGTAATCTGCCTTTTTTATCCCGGATTACGGCTTCCAAATGCTACAGGAATCATATTTTGGGAATATGTCTGTTAAGGCAATTTAAAACGGACACACAAATGAACAATGAGATGTAAGATGAGAGACAGAAGTGCTGGACATATTGCTTTAAAGCACACAACCAACTGCTGAGTGGTCTTTTTAAACTTACTTTCTCAGTTTCTGAAAATACATATAACAAATATGCCCCAACCCCAAGGCAACATTGCACACCTGTACATTAAGTAGGTTTGCAAAGAGCTTAGGGTTGGTGACACCAGTTAAGTACCTCCTGCTCTCTGCCCTAACTGGTTGTCCCAGTGAGCCATGGGAAACTGGCGGTGGGGAGACAACATTGTCCTTTCCATAAATGGCTGAACTCTGGGCTGCATCTCCATTCCCACTCAGCTCCCACCACCCACAACTCTTGCCAATAGCTTCTCACACTTAGGTTGTGATCTATTAAATCGGGCGCTTTCCCTTCTTACTCATTGCTATCATAATAACAATAATAATAAATTTTATTTATACCCCGCCCTCCCCGGCCAGAGCTGGGCTCAGGGTGGCTAACACCAGTAAAATTACAATAAAATCATAATAGGAAGGCCCCTGGGAAAGCCCCTAGGAAAAAAAACACCAAATTAAAATACAGGTTAAAATGCAATTTCAAATGCAGCCTCATTTTAATAGTAGCCCAAAACCATAAGGGGAGGGAAACATAAAGGTCAGACTTAGTTCAAACCAAAGGCTAGGTGGAACAGCTTTGTCTTGCCATGTCAAGTCCCGCAGGGCCCTGGTCTCTTGTGACAGAGCGTTCCACCAAGTTGGGGCCAGTACTGAAAAGGCCCTGGCCCTAGTTGAGACCAATCTAACCACCTTGCGACTTGGGACCTCCAAGGTGTTGTCATTTGTAAACCTTAAGGTCCTCCATGCAGAGTGGTTACCCCATTATTCACCCTGAATAGCTCAGCTGGTGAGAGCGGGGTGCTGAGAACAACAAGGCTGCAGGTTCGATCCCTGTAAGGGACAGCTGCCTATCCCTGCATTGTCGGGGGCTGGACTGCATGACCCTCAGGGCCCCAACTCCCCAATTCTGTGATTCTATGACCACGGTAGGGACGCGGGTGGCGCTGTGGGTTAAACCACAGAGCCTAGGACTTGCCGATCAGAAGGTCGGCAGTTCGAATCCTCGCAATGGGGTGAGCTCCTGTCACCCAGTCCCTGCTCCTGCCAACCTAGCAGTTCGAAAGCACCTCAAAGTGCAAGTAGATAAATAGGTACCGCTCTGGCAGGAAGGTAAACGGTGTTTCCGTGCGCTGCTCTGGTTCGCCAGAAGCGGCTTAGTCATGCTGGCCACATGACCCGGAAGCTGTACGCCGGCTCCCTTGGCCAATAAAGCGAGATGAGCACCACAACCGCAGAGTTGGTCACGACTGGACCTAATGGTCAGGGGTCCCTTTACCTTTACAACCACGGTAAAGCTCCAGATCTGAAGTCACACAGGACGTATGCGTGACATTGGCACGGTTGAGTCTTGTTGTGACTTTGCCATCTCAAAAGGAAAACTGGGTGGTCCAGAGATGGCCGATGGGTGTGGGGATTGACATGGCTAAGAAAGCATCCTAATGGCAGCAGCAGGATTCCTATTCCACCTGCATGGCAGCAGCACCAAGGACCCATTCGATGAAATTTCTACACCACAGCCCTATCCAATTTTCCAGTGTACATTGAGAGCCAGTGTGGTGTAGTGGTTAAGAGCGGTAGACTCATAATCTGGGGAACCAGGTTCGCGTCTCCGCTCCTCCACATGCAGCTGCTGGGTGACCTTGGGCTAGTCACACTTCTTTGAAGTCTCTCAGCCCCACTCACCTCACAGAGTGTTTGTTGTGGGGGAGGAAGGGAAAGGAGATTGTTAGCCGCTTTGAGACTCCTGAAGGGGAGTGAAAGGCGGGATAGCAAATCCAAACTCTTCTTCTTCTTCCCAACACCACGAGCTTCCGTTTCACTTCTGTGACTAAGAGCAGTTCTTGAAGATATCTAAACCAGAGATATCTAACACAGCGAAAGAGTCACAGAATCAAGTCCATTGCTAAACACTGATGAAAACTGATCTATTCAAAACAAATAGTTTCATGTCTGTGTTTATGTCCGGGTAGATGGACAGATCATTCCATGATCGCAGAACAGACATGTCCCACTTTGTCCACATCCAAATTTTGGAAGGCACAAAATGTACAATGCCAACACTTTTTCCTTGGATCTTTGATGTGTCTATAGGAAAACTAATTTGGATTAAAGCAACATCTAAAAGACAAATAAACACACACTGCTTTCCTGAGTCTGGAAAGGGCAGAAAAAGCAGTTACAACAGACAACTGAGATAAGAGCTAATGAAAGCACACAAGTTAACCATCATTTAATTACTTGTTAACAAAACTGCAGGTTCATAATCTGCTGTTTGAGAAGCACACCTCCAATATTTACTTTCGGCTAAATTAAACTTTATTTGGCTCCTCCGCAGAGGACGGGGCCACTGAGTAAACTTTATGTTGATATTTTGGAAAAACTGCATTTGCTCTGGGACTGCAAATCTGAAGGGGAGCTCAAAACTTCCGCCACCCTTTGTCCCAGCCAGGGCCATTTTTGCTGGCCTTTAAATTGGTTATCCGATGCTAATCAAAGTTATCTGTTTCACTGTCACAAGAGACAATCCTGTTAGGGGAACTGATGAGCCACGAGAGCGGCTGTGTGGGCAAACGCTTTTTGTCACTGCCAATTAGATCGAGTTGAGATTAACCTTTAAGTGTGTGACACAGGGTAATGACGCTTAGGCGGATTGGGGGAGCGCAGTCGGCACCACACCGCCCCATCAGCAGACAAGGGCTTTCCCTGGTCCTCCTCCTTTTGGCGATGCAGCAGGTATATGTCAGGGTTCATTAGCAGACAGCGCTGAGCTTGTTAAGTGCCAAAGCAGCTCCAGCCAATAGCTTTGCAGGAGAGATCTCTCCCTTCCATACTAAGAACTCCATCTACATGATCCACTTTGACAAGCTTTTAATATTTACTTCTAACTTACGGTATTTTTCCATGTATAAGACGAGGTTTTTTAATTTTTTAAAAAATGCTAAAAATTGGGGGTCGTCTTATAAACGGATAGTGCAGAGGTGGGATGGGCGATTGGTGGCTGCCGTGAGCAGGAGATTGTCAGCGGTATTTGGGCGGGTGATTGGTGTTTGCGGCAAGGTTTGCTGGCGATTGGCTGCTGTGGAATTGGGTGGGTGATTGGCGGCGGCTGGCGGTGAGTGGGCAGACGATTGGTGCCTTCGTTGATGCGTGCGATTGTCAGTGGCAGGTGAGCCATTGTTGGCAATTCCCCCCCAAAAAAAGCTCAACTCTGGGCAATCCTCCCCCCCCCCAAAAAAGTTTTAACAACTCTGGGCAATTTCCTCCCAAAAAAACAGGGGTCTTATACACTGTTATATCCAGAAATACAGTACTTGCAGCTCTACGGTCTGCAAGATAATATTTGCACATTATTAATTCTAAAACCACTGTGTTATTTCATATGTGTGAGTGCCAATTAAGCTTCTTTTGGACTCAAGTGGAATTGAATTGTTCCAGCTGAAGTATTGGGATTAAAGCCAGGCGTTCTCCTCTGTCCACCGAGTAAAGCAATTTTCCTCCAGGGAATTATGGCAAAGAGGGAGGAGGGTCACATGTTGCCACCTATGCATGATCAGTCCTAACTGGAGTACAGCACGCCCAAAGCTGTTAGCCAAATTGCAGAGAAAACGTCGAACTAGTTTTTAGCCTTACCATTCAAGTTCGTTAACAGTCCACAGACCTTTAGATTAAAGAAAGCAAATACTTTATTCCATAAAAGAACACTGCTAATAACAGTTATTCCACCAAACTCATCTTTTTAGAAATCTAGGAGCTGTGTTCAGCATTGTTAAAAAAGGTGTTTCCATAGGAACAGCATGTTTTTCTTCTGCTGAGATTGGAGGGGACTTTTTTGGCAAGAGAGTGAAGAGGGACTTTAAACATGAACCACCTGCAAGCCTAGAGGAAGCCTATTCGCTTAGTGCAAGCGGCATGCTCCTTGATTATTTGGGCAATCACCAGCACATGTCCTTCCTTGGCCTCCCGTTGCCCTTAGCTCTCCCTTCCCTGGTTAAGGAGAACCAGAGTTTACTGTGACAACTGAGTAAATGATCACGTCGGAACCTAACTCAGGTTTCAGACTCCGAGTGTGTTGTAAGCGAACACCAACCACCCTCCCACTAAGGAGCACTCCAGTCCATCTCACAGCTCTGGCCTTGAAGAGCTCTTGGCTAAAGTGGGGCTCCTTTCACCTGAAATCGAGACGGAAAACGCGCAGCAGCCGTGGCACCAGTGGTAGAGACAGTGGAGTGGGAGGACTGGGAAGCAGGCAACCGATGAAAAGGAGGAACTTGGAGGCAGAAGGGGAATTTGCAATGCAGATCTGCAAGCATTAGAGGAAAGGTTGGCAGTCAAAAGGAGGAAAGCCAAACAGGTGGGCTGGAACGATGGGAGACCAAAGGTGGGGAGGAAGAGAGAGGGGGAAGCAGTGGCTGCCTGGAGCTGAATGTGGACAACGAGACTAAAATGATGAAGGAAGGAAGGCACATGGTAATATACTGTATTTTTTGCTCTATAAGACTCACTTTTTCCCTCCTAAAAAGTAAGGGGAAATGTGTGTGCGTCTTATGGAGCGAATGCAGGCTGCGCAGCTATCACAGAAGCCAGAACAGCAAGAGGGACTGCTGCTTTCGCTGCGCAGCGATCCCTCTTGCTGTTCTGGCTTCTGAGATTCAGAATATTTTTCTCTTGTTTTCCTCCTCCAAAAACTAGGTGTGTCTTGTGGTCTGGTGCGTCTTATGGAGCGAAAAATACGGTAGTTTTCAGCTGCCCGGCTAATCAAAGAGATCTTCCCCTCCAGGGACAATTAAACTGATGCCAAAGAAGAGAAAAAAGATAACCAAATGTTCTGAAAAAGCCGAAGTGCTTATTGACATATTGTGTGTTGTGTTGTTATTAAAAAAGGTTAACTCATCTTTACCCCAAAAACCTGTCCTTTAGATGTATTAAAAGGAAGATTCGCTTCCACAAACAGAAAAGTTGTCCACTTAATAACTTCTTTAGGTTATGACGATAATTTCTCCAGCAGTGCCTTTCCTGCTGCTGTGCCATCTTTAGTCCTTTTTTTAAGCTTTGGAATAATACTTTTTAGTCCGGCTTTTACTTCTGTTGCCACTTCCTGATCGGAGCTCTGAAGAAGGCTATAAACAAAGAGAAAATATCAAAAATCAGAATTACAATCGGAATGAAATGTGACAAGCAGAAGGAGAAATCAATGCTTGGCAGTCCATCTGCTTTATCAAAGCATCCATTGGGATAACTGCCTAATAGCAAATAGCAGCAGTGTTTTTTCTTAAATTCTGAAGCATTTAATTTAGACATTGGCCATCTCAACACAGGCTAACATGGACACCGGGCTGTCAGAATACACAGGAAAGTGAGCAGCCAAAGAATTTACAAAACATTGCTCTTCAAAACTGCAAAAAAGGAAAAAAGCTTCCAAGTATCTTACTTTTAATTCATCGAGGAAAATGGTTTTAAGGAGAAAATGTTTGCACTGACAGTATTATTAATAACAGGGCAAAAACTCAGCTGCAAACGAAGATGCAGGCATAGTTCCAGGGAAAACCACACAGACCAGTTTAGAGAACTTTTTCTGTATCCCAGTTAGCGAGTGGCAGCCTCACATTTGACAAAGGAGCCCTGTGCTCCAACTCGGAAGTTGGAGTGGCAGATTCATTTCGAACTGCAATGTTATTTTTATCATAACCTTCTGATTAAATGAGCCTTGCAGGGGTTTTTTTTAGATACATAATAAGGATTATGTTGCCAAACCAAACAGAATGGGGGAAGAATTAATGTGGCTTGCGGAGTGATTAAAAATCTGTTTCTCAATGTGACCTAAAGCAGGATGGCAAGGGAGTCAAACTGTTCTGCCTTATCCAAAAAGCACAGCGTTGTTAGTTTGAAGCGTTACGCCGCGGAGTTTGCATGCCTTTAATGCCTTGGTACATTAGAGCAGTGTTTCCCAACCTCGGGCCTCCAGCTGTTTTTGGACTACAACTCCCATCATCCCTAGCTGGCAAGACCAGTGGTCAGGGATGATGGGAATTGTAGTTCAAAAACATCTGGAGGCCCAAGGTTGGGAAACACTGCATTAGAGAACCTGCCTTGCCCTGGCCTGAGCAGAAGAACTCCTTCCATTTGTGGAACTGATTCCAAGCTAGCAGAGGACCTCAATGGAAGAAGGGTGGCAGGAAGCGAGGTGAAAGTCCGCTCCACAAGGTCCCCTTGCAGATCAGCGCACTACCTCCCCTTCTCTTCCCAGATCACCCCCTAACCCCCCAGGGCAGTTTCCCAGGGGGAAGCAGGAATTGTAAGCACCGCAAGCCTAAAGACCTGCTTCTAGTTTCACCTTATCCACTATTTGGGATCTTTTGGGGGGCGTTTGGGAGCGGATGAAAAAAGCTGCTACTCAGAGGAAGCATTTCTGAATTCAACATTGGCATGCATGTCAGGCCACTATCCCAATAAACTCCCACAATGGCCTCGGTCGAGTATACTTGAAGGAGCGTCTCCACCCCCATCATTCTGCCTGGACACTGAGGTCTGGCTCCGAGGGCCTTCTGGCGGTTCCCTCATTGCGAGAAGCGAAGTTACAAGGAATCAGGCAGAGGGCCTTCTCAGTAGTGGCGCCCATCCTACGGAACGCCCTCCCACCGGATGTGAAAGAGAAGAACAACTACCAGACCTTTAGAAGACATCTGAAGGCAGCCCTCTTTAGGGAAGCTTTTAATGTTTAACAGACTACAGTATTTTAATACTTTGTTGGAAGTCACCCAGAGTGGCTGGGGAAACCCAGCCAGATGGGCGGTGTGTGTGTGTGTGTGTGTGTGTATAAATAAATATTACTATTATTATTATTATTATTATTATTATTATTATTATTATTATTACTACTAGTACTACTACTACTACTACTACTACTACTACAGTTTTGCACCCTGGTATCAAACACAGGCAATGACCAGGTGCAGCAGCCCCAGAAAGAAAGTGGAAATGTGCCCCGCCAGAACAGATATTGCAGCAGTTTTCCTCGCCATTGCCCCTTCTAGAGATGAACCGTCTCTTGCTAAGCAGGGGCAATGGGCACATCCAGGACGCCTGGTGCCTCTTGGGGCTTGCTATTAATCTTAGGGAAAGGGAAGCCAAAGCTGTAGGAAGCCAGCTGGTGACTTGAGCAGAGAGACAAGTTCACGTTCCCTTTTTGTGCCCTGGTGTCACCCCAAAGGAGAGGCTGGCCTCTCTTCTGGAGGGCAGGATGGGCGGGCTGAATCTGTACCTAGAGCCCACAGATTTCAAGCTCATGCTTCGAACCCTGTCATCAGTTCGGGATACTGCCCAAAGCCGTGCTGCCCTGAAGATCCTGCAATGAATTATGGTAAGGTTACCAGATTTTTTCTCAATGAATCTGGGGACACTTTTCAACTTCAATAGGAATGGTAGGATTTTGTCAGGGGACTGATTTGTAAATCCGGGGACATCTGGTAACCTTAAATTATGGGCTGCGCCTTTGCTTGTGTTGCTCACCAACAGGCCCCTCATGCCACTCTGCACCCCCTCTATGGTGGCAGCAATACGGGGGCTGGGGATGATGACAAAGGGGAGGAATACTATCTTCCCTTCAACCCCCACCCTGCTGCTCCCCTGCCAGTGGTGGGGGTGTCAAGAGGGGTGCAGCTGTTGCTCTGGAAAGGCAAAGGAAAAGGCTGTGCTTTAAAATGCTGCCTTTTCTCGCTGCTTCCCAGAGGAGCAGCGGCAGAAGTTTCCTCCATCCCCTGCCTCACCAGCAGCAGCAACAGGGTCGTGGCAGCAAAGAAACACAACATGGTTCCTGCATTTCAGGGGGTTGGACTAGATGGCCCTTGGGGTCCCTTCCACAACTCTACGATTCCAGGGTTCTATGGTCACGGAGGAACTGGCCTGGCCTGCCTCTTCCTCTGTGGCTCACCTGGAGGGCCTGCCTTGGGCCCCACCTGCTCACCAGACGCCACGCTGCAGTTCATGCGTCGTACTGCAGTATAACAATCTTGAAATTTTATTATCCACTAACTAATGCATATGCGCACACACACAGAGATCCATTTGAAAACTAATATGACTTTCAGAAAAGCTGCTGCTCAGTCAATGGCAGCCCCTGCTAAGCTGCATCAGCATTCCACTGAAAGCAAGGAAGAGAGGCTAGAAATCTAAAAATGGAAAAGGAAACATTTGAGATGCAGCTGAACACCAAGAAGCACTGAAGACTGGCCAAATACAGTGGTGCCCCGCAAGATGAATGCCTCGCAAGACGAAAAACTCGCTAGACGAAAGGGTTTTCCGTTTTTTGAGTCGTTCCGCAAGACGAATTTCCCTATGGGCTTGCTTCGCAAGACGAAACGTCTTGCGAGTTCTTGCGAGTTTGTTTCCTTTTTCTTAAAGCCGCTAAGCCGTTAATAGCTGCTAAGCCGCTAAGCCGTTAATAGCCGTGCTTCGCAAGACGAAGAAACTCGCGGAACAGATTAATTTCGTCTTGCGAGGCACCACTGTATCTTATGTGAATGAAAAATCAGAAGGATCACTCGTTTAAAGCACACTCGACAGCCGTACTTGAAGAGGGCTGCACAACAATAGGAATATACACATTCTAAGCAAAGTTCAGCATTTTTTAGCAGAGCAACTGAGCCATTCTATACCAGGATTTCCCCCATCTCTGTAGAAGAAGAAAACTTCACAGTAAAGGTTGAAAGAGCTCTTCCCAAATCTTTATGCAACATCTGCATGCGGGATTAGAGATTTCAAAGGAATTAAGTGTGCTTGTCAAATGCAAGGGATCTGTTCCAAAGTGTCGTGCAAAAATCCCTATAGATCTATATTAGAAAGCCAGCAGCTGAGCGCTAAAACTCCACATTAATATAATAAACCTATCGGCAGACGCTTGATTTAAGCCTGCTGTATTTGTAGTGACCCAGAGAGTCAGGGAGGTTATTTTACTTTGTGTCAGAAGAAGCACTAAAAATGGGGGCGGTGAATTACGAGATGGGATACTGGAAAGCGAGGACTTATGCAGAAAGGGCCAGATCCGTTTACAGATGTCAACTGTCCCTCCAGCAGCACCTTTGCTGATTTGTGTCATTTCAGTACCAGCTGACCCCCTAGACCTGAAGGCATCTATGTGCTTTGGGAAAAGAGGGGGCAAATTAACAGAGGGAGCAAATAAGGAGCCTGCTTTAGTTATAGAGGGCAGGAAGATGTGGCATTTAGTTCCCTTCCATTCCTCCGTTTCTGTGATGCACTGAACGCGTCCGCCGATCGCTTTCATTTAACGGTACACGTTGCCATAGTGATCAACATCAGGAGCTGGGCTGCCAAATTAAGGCACGGCAGAAATTAAGACCCAACTTGGAAAACTTCTTTGGCGGATTTGCTGTGAAAGGGAATTTCTGCATACAAAAGCAGGGGCTCATTAGCGCAACTCGTTCATGTGCCACCAATTATGGTTAAGACACTTTTGTGAGCGAGGAGGGGGCTGTAAATACTTCCGTTTAACTGGGCTGCCAAACGCAGTACCATAAAACAAGCAAAGCGGCTCCTTTTGAGATGCTTGCTTCAGGTGTGAGCCAACGATGGAAAGGGAACGGTTCAAAAAGGGCTGCAGCATCGCTCTGGGCGACACCCAAGGGGGCCCACCTGCTTGCACAATGAGAATCTACTGTATTTTTCGCTCCATAGGACGCACCTTGTTTTAGAGGGGGAGAACAAGAAAAAAAATATCTCCCCCTCTCTGCTCAGCATCCCTTCAGCGAAGCGGCAGGAGAAACGGAGCCCCTTCCATTTCTTCTCCCGCTTCGCTGAAGGGGCGCCACGCAGCTCTCCCTCTCTGCTTGTCTTGAGTCTTGCTCTCCCGGCTTCAGCAAAAGGAACCCGAAGCCTTTGGAGCGCAGCGCGAAGTCCCGCTGCGCTCCAAAGGCTTCAGGGATAGTCGCCTCAAGCCTTTGGAGCGCAGCAGGACCTCTCGCTGCGCTCCAAAGGCTTCGGTGCCCTCTCGCTCTCCAGGCTTCAGCGAAAGCAACGCGTAGCCTTCGGAGGCTTCGCATTGCTATCGCTGAAGCCAAGGAGCCTGCATTCACGCCATAGGACGCACACACATTTCCCCTTAATTTTTGGAGGGGAGAAAGTGCGTCCTATAGAGCGAAAAATACGGTATTTCTGCAGCAGGATTTCACTTCTCTCTCTCCCCGTCCCCTCCTCAGTGCAGACTTTTGAGATGCACACAGCAGAGGAAGAGGAGCCCCATTGCTCCGGCTACGATGCATCTCGCGCTCATGCTCTCAGTCAATGCTGGCTAAATTATACGCCTTGAAGGGGCAACCTCTATGGTGTGGACTCACTGAGGTAGATGGAATTACCATACAAATGGCAATCATCGGTTGCTCCTGAATGTAAACGCTTGTTGCTTTCTAAAGATAAACCAAATAATGCCTTGAAACATGAGATGGCGCAATAGGACAAGGTATTAGAAACCCGTAGGAAGTCTTTCAAAAGCAATTCCAGATTAAGAGTACTGCACAGAAAGGATTTCCTGGCACTTTTTGGTCAGGCTAGCAAAAAGCAAGGAGAAAGATTTAGCTTTCAAGGCAATGCAGTGATGCTTAACTAGTCAAGCAAAGGCTACAACCCGACTGCAAACAGAACACCAGCCTAAAGCATCTATGACTGTAGCAGATAAGAAAGAAGAAAGAACAGGGAAGTAAGAAATCACAATGAAGCTGTTTTGTTGCCTAAAGCATATGCAGCATTTTACTGCTAGTTCAGTCATTAAATGCGGTACATACCGACACAGAATAATCGCACCACGATTGACGTTTGCCCAGGTCTTCAGAAGATCAATGCCCACGTGCTCTACGAGTATTTTTGCAAAACATTCTGTTAAAAAGAAAGACCAGGTTAGACACCACACAAACCCATTTAAAACTTTTTGTAAAGGGGTTTTAACACTTGTAAATTGTATATTCACAGACCACCTCAGAACCATTGACTATTCAATACATTTCTAATAAAGGTAAAGGGACCCCTGACCATTAGGTCCAGTCGTGACAGACTCTGGGGTTGCGGCGCTCATCTCGCTTTATTGGCCAAGGGAGCCAGCATACAGCTTCTGGGTCATGTGGCCAGCATAACTAAGCTGCCTCTGGTGAACCAGAGCAGTGCACGGAAATGCCGTTTACCTTTCCGCTGGAGCGGTACCTATTTATCTACTTGCACTTTGACGTGCTTTCGAACTGCTAGGTTGGCAGGAGCAAGGACCAAGCAATGGGAGCTCACTCTGTTGCAGGGATTCGAACCGCCGACCTTCTGATCGGCAAGTCCTAGGCTCTGTGGTTTAACCCATAGCGTCACCTGTGTCCCACATTTGTAATAGTCAAGCCTTAATTTCTGAGTGATGCTGAGAAATAATCAAGACTGTAACAGCAGAATCCTCTATCTCAATTTAATGGACAGGATGGCAAGAGCTATTTCCGATGTGGACACCGAAGACAAACTGAAACCTTCAGGCCCACAAAACCAGTTGTGGAAGAGTGAGGCAGTTCCACATTTCACAACACCAACAGCTTAAAATACCCCCACAGTTCTTTGCATAGAAAGCACCTGCCATGTTGATGAATGCTTTAATCAAGATTCCTGCATTGCAGGGGGCTGGACAAGATTACCACTGGGGACCCTTCCAACTCTGATATATTGCAATATAAGGAAAATGTCCAGAAGCTTCAGTCGGTTTAACAAGGGGGCTTTGCAAGCAGGTAAAGATTTGAAAAAATTGTGAGTGGTACCGGTTGGTGGGGACACAAAACCACCCCCACCCTAGTACAAATTCATGGGCTCAAATGGGAAAGCGTATTATCAAGATCAAATCAACTGCAGCTGTAGGTGACAGAGATTATACTCTGCGTGACGGCAGTTTATTTGTTTAGAACCCATTTGCCTGGAGTTGGCTTTCTCCTGTGCCCCCCAATCTCCCCCACCAGCAGCAATGTCTGAACTCACCTGGCACTGCAAGCACAACAACCGAACCCTTGGATCGCACTAGCAGAGAATACTGGGCGATCTCTCTATTAGCTGCGCAAATAGACTCCTGTCGGCAACATCCCTTCTGTATCCAGCCCCCAACTTCCACAAAAGAAGTACACAAGAGGCCCAATTAATGGAACTTAGGATGCAATCCTCTAAGCACATTCCTGGGAGCAAGGACCACTGAACTCAGAGGGCCTTACTTCGGAGCAGGTATATAGGGTTGCACTGCCACCGACATGACGGCTAAGGGTGAAGGGGAGCTCCTTCCAAGCTGTGCTGCTTTTGAGCTTGGATGAAGTCTGTAAAATCTCCTGGACGCTTCCAGGGCGGAAGCATGCATTTAAACACTTCAGGCAAAGCGATTCAAGGTTAACAGTTAGTGCAGACGAGCCTTTGCATCCCTCCCACGCTGTCCCTTATGCATTTAGACAGACTGTGACGAGTGACTCCACTGTCTTTTGCAGAATTACTAGCATACCTTCCCGGCCGCTCTCCTTCATTTTCTTGTCTTGCTCAACCAGCCACTTCAGAACCAGGTGACCTGCTGGATGCTCTGCAATATGAAGCTTTGAAAAGAACAGGAAAAGTCAAGTCCCTGCAGTGCTTTTTACTTCCCTCACTGTATCACAATCTGTGCCTTTCGAAATGCCAGGAATCAGATCAAGGCTCAGGCATATTTAGAAATGCTGCCTACAAACAGAATCTGTTTTCTCCACATGACTAAGTGGTACATTAAGTAATCAGGGGTGGCCAAATGGAAAGCCATTCAGAACATTTAAATAAGTTTAGAGGCCTGGCTGTTTGTTTAGACATTATGCACTGGAGTTTCTACTAAATTTAAGCTACCCATCATCTTACTTTCACTTCATTAACTAGCTATCTTTCCTGCCTTTTGATTTCTTAAGCAATTTTAGTGCAGCAGAATTAAAGATTTTAGGTGGTTAAAATACACGAAAGTTTTATCTGCCAAGTGCTTACAATGACATTACAAGCAGATATACCAATACAAAATTTAAGACATTGGGTATAAGTTATATGCAACACCCTCAGCCCAAAGTATCTGCTTCTTTTCTCCAAATGTGTTCCTAAAATGCCAGTGTGCTTCAAGGTTATAGGAAAGAACCATTTAGGCAAGAGACAAAATATGCCACACGCTGAAATTATGGAAATAAATTGTGTATTTGGCATAGTATAGTCAGTGGTTCACACAGCTGTAAAACCACAAAAGTAGTCTACTTACTCCAAGCTAGAACATTTACAACCTCATTTAGCTACAAGAAACGATGTTATCCCAAGTTTCAGGAACAGGTTAAAAACAATGGGTTCTACCCAACGCTGCATGAGCCGAGTTCCACTCGCACGACAGGGCTTCCGTTCCTTCTTCTCCCCCACCCCTGTAAACCTTCTCCAGAGAGGCCCCCAGACCCGGTTTTGAGCAAGGGCAGAGGGTTACAAGAGAGAATAATAATAATAATAATTTATTATTTGTACCCCGCCCATCTGGCTGGGTTTCCCCAGCCACTCTGGGCGGCTTCCATAGAAACCAAAGATACAGTAAAATATCACAGATTAAAAACTTCCCTGAACAGGGCTGCCTTAAGATGTCTTCTGAATGTCAGGTAGTTATTTATCGCTTTGACATCTGATGGGAGGGCGTTCCACAGGGCGGGCGCCACTACCGAGAAGGCCCTCTGCCTGGTTCCCTGTAGCTTTGCTTCTCGCAATGAGGGAACCGCCAGAAGGCCCTCGGCACTGGTCCTCAGAGAAAGAGGAAGTTGTGTCTCCTGCACAAAGCCTGCTGCCCAAGTGGAGCTGCAGTTCTGGACACAGCCCAACAATTTGCTCCTTATCATTTAAAAATGATCCAAAAATTGTGCTTAAAAAAAATCTCATTATCTACTTATCATTCCTTCAGCGTGGAAGAATTATTATGCAGTTCCTTCCAGCTGGATCCCAGGATCCTGCATGAGACTCGACAAGCCCTTTGCTATAGTCCACTGCTTGAATCAGGATAAATTGGTTTATCCCAATTTGATAGCCAAACTGCAGCAGATCCCAGGGAGGGGCCCCAAATTCATAACTCTACCGCTTGCTCCTTTTCAGGCACAGTTACCTCTCCGTCTTTGCCCCCTGGAACCATCTCTTTTGCCGCGAGGCCAGCAATGGCCTTCATAGCTGGCTGGACGTCGCCAACGGCAGCCTTGAGGATCCCCGTCACCACAATGAACGTTGCCTTGTCCATCACCATTTCTTCAGCATGTTCGTTCAGGTACTTTAACAAGGAGGGAGAAACAGCTTCCAGAAGTTCACGGCGGCGAACATCTACATCTTTCTTACTGTTGGAATAAAAAGCAGCTCTTTTACTGCCGGAATTTGGTTTGGTACAACATAATCCAGTCACTCCAAATTGTCCAATTTAAAATCCAAACGTAGCCCTCTTGCTTTCTCCCCGGAACGCACTAAATATAACCTGCATAAATGGAAAATTGGTTACGCTTTTACACCTCAATTCAGAATGCCACAGAAGCATCGGTGATTATACACGTGGCAATGTTGCGATGAGAGAGAGCTGTTCGACAAGCACAAAATAATAAGCAGGCAGAACTGCTCTTCTTTACATCGTAGCTGAGAGATATGGGAGCTCCATGCCAACATGATTCCTTTCATCCCTTGAGAAATGGCTGGGTCTGAGGATTAACCTTCAGGAAATCACCAAAACACCCCTGGATAGTCCTGCTCACATTAATAGCAGAGCCTCGCCCACCTGCCACTGAGAGGGACAAGCCTGGCTGCATCTCCACAGAGAGGCCCCTTTCTGAGAACCAGCACTGCTGGGGGGGGGCTACACGTGGGGCCGAGGCAAGTGCCACAATTGCAAGGGATTGAGAAACAGTTCAGGGTGGCTGCATGTGGCCCTCATAGAGAGAAACCAGTTATAGTCCCCTTATTCACAGATGGTGTATTTCAGGAGGGGGCCTTCCACCGGTTTTGTGTGGGGGTGGGGGTGGGATGCGCAGGGGGTGCGCATACTGTGACAATGAGGGCAGCTTCCTTTTTTGTGTCTGGAGTACGTATTTTTCACTCCGTAAGACACACTTTTTTCTTCCTAAAAAGTAAGGGGAAATATCTGTGCATCTTATGGAGCGAAAGCGTGGTCCCTGGAGCCGAATTGCCCAGGGGCAAAAAGCGGATCATGCTTTTTTTTAAAAAAAAAAAAAGAGGGAAGGGGGTGTTGAAACAAAGTCACTGATCGGTTGCTGATCGGGAGAGAGATAATGGACGCTAGAGATAAAGGAGGCTGCCTGGGAGCGGGGAGGTAAAGACAGCAAACTTGCAAAGGGGGGAAACAGGAAGACTAAAGCAATAAGGAGAGAAATTAGAAGAAAAGGAGGAGCAAAAAACTGCTCCAGCTAAGGAAAAGACATTTCACTAAGGCAAACAAGAGGGAAGGGAGTGTTGAAAGGAAACAGCTTATCGGTGGAATTGGAAGAGAGATAACGGAAGCTAGCAGAGGCTGCCTGGGAGGGGGGAGGTAAAAGCCCATGGATCCTCAGGATTTTTACACTGGGTCACCACAAATTCACCATCAGATTACAGTGGTGCCCCGCAAGACGAATGCCTCGCAAGACGGAAAACTCGCTAGACGAAAGGGTTTTCCGTTTTATGAGCTGCTTCGCAAGACGAATTTCCGTATGGGCTTGCTTCGCAAGACGAAAACGTCTTGCAAGTTTGTTTCCTTTTTCTTAACACCGTTAATACAGTTGCGACTTGACTTCGAGGAGCAACTCGTAGAACGCAATGTACATAGTAGCCTTTTTTGAGGTTTTTAAAGACTTTGGTGATTTTTGAAGCTTTTCCAAAACTTCTTTTGCAGCCATTTGGTAAGTTAAGCTTTTAAAACTTTTTTGGGGGGTTTTGGATTTTGGGTTGGGGTGTTTGGAATTCAAGGACTTGATGTTGGGGAGGGGTTTGCAAGAATCTGGGAGCTTGTGTGGGTTTTCCCCCCTGCATTTTTATGATTTTTTTGTGACCATTGGGGCACTCTGCTGTTGTTTTTTTTTTAAATTCTGGGTTTGAATTTCTGTGTGGTGGGTGGCTGGGGGAACAGTTGAGGAGGGTTTGCAAGAATCTGGAAGCTTGTGTGGTTTTTTTCTGCATTTTTATGATTTTCTGTGACCATTGGGCCACTCTGCTGTTTTTTTTAAAAAAAATCTAGGTTTGAATTTCTGTGTGGTGTGTGGCTGGGGGAACAGTTAGGGAGGGGTTTGCAAGAATCTGGAAGCTTGTGTTTTTTCCCCTGCATTTTTATGATTTTCTGTGACCATTGGGCCACTCTGCTGTTTTTTTAAAAAAAATTCTGGATTTGAATTTCTGTGTGCTGGGTGACTGGGGGAACAGTTGGGGAGGGGTTTGCAACAGTTGGGGAGGGGCTGGGGGAGCTTTTCAGGCGATGCTTTGAGGTGACTGATTGCACCACCATCACCCTGCGGGAATTCTGGAAGGACCACTTCGACATCGTCTCCTGCTTGAAGATGATCACCACGGCCTGGAATGGGATCAGCCAGAGAAATTTGAATTGCGCTTGGCGCAGCCTGTGGCCGGACTGTGTGGCACCAAGTGACTCTGATGCACCAGAGTCATCAGTGGTGCAGGACATTGTTGCCTTGGGGAGGACCATGGGCCTGGAGGTCACAGAGGAGGACATCAGCGAGCTGGTGGAGGAGCACAACCACGAGCTGACCACCCAGGAGCTGGTCGAACTGCAGGCAGAGGCTGTGGGATTCCTATGGGAATTCGTGATTCGCAAGACGAAAAATTCGCTAGACGAAAAAACTCACGGAACGAATTAATTTCGTCTTGCGAGGCACCACTGTACATAGCATGTCCATGGCTACATCCTGTACCAAAAAAATCACGCACCCACTGTTGCGTGGGGCAACAATGGTGCAAAAACGTGGTTACAAAGCACAGATCCACAGGGATCCTCAGGATTTTTGCATTGGGTCACCCCAAATTCACCATCAGATCACATGTCTGTGGCCACAGCATGAACCACAAAAATCATACATCCACTGTTTTGTTCAGAATATTTTTTTCTTGTTTTCCTCCTCTTAAAACTAGGTGTGTCTTTTGGAGCGAAAAATACAGTATTTCTAGGCATATTTATTATGTTTAAATCATGGGTTAGCCACTCTAGGATGCAGCAGGGTAAATGTGTGCTCAATGCAAGACATTTCCACCTAGGTGCAGCCAGCCACTCCCACTCCCTGGGAGCAGATGCAAATGTACACAAACAGTGTGAATAAATGGTGATAATCTCATAGCCTTCCTCTCCAGCCTCCACTCTTGTTAACAGAAATGCCAAGGGGAAAGCCCTGTTCTGCTAGTTTCCTTTCCTTCAAATAACTGCTTCTCTGCACAACTGGCAGACAATGTTAGATTTAGACGTCCACAAAACTGTGGAAATGGCATTTTCTGCTTACCTATAAGCATTTCCATCACCCTGTTCCAGGATTTTGATTATTGCTGGTGAGAAATACGCAGTATCCCTGGGACTTAACAGGTACAAAAGGACTTTCCTTCCATATTTGTTATTTACAATGCTGGTTAAGGAATCACTAATTTCCTAAAAGAAGAGGAAAAGCATTGTTAGTGGAAGATTGTTTTCAACAACCAATTTCATTTTTAGTTACTTGGAGAGGGATCACAATCTTGGCTCATAGTTTTCACTGCTGCTGTAATACATGCAATACACCCATGTAGGGACGCCCATCCCAAACACAGACAAAAACTGACTTAGCCATGTGCACTAGACAGACAGTAGCCATCCCTTCCACCTCCTTCCCTTGTATTGTTAAGTAATTATTCTCTTTTTATTTCTGCATGCTTAGAAAGGGGAGAGTGTATATATATATAGAAAAACACCTTTAAGCATATATGCAGGTACAATTAGTATAAACTTTTTAGATGTGGATTAATGGCAAAATTATTTTGAGGAGTCCAGCTTTGTTCATCAATTGTTATTTTATTCTCAAGTTAGAGGAAAGGTGTCCATCCCATGTGCAAAGTCTAACAAGACATCTATTTTAACTTTTTCTATGAACAAGTTTCTACAAGGCTCCAGCATGTGATTGCTGCCTGACTTCCACCCTACTTGCAGCCAGCTCCAGTGCTCTCTATTTTGCACAGAAGCCTGAGGCAGATGAAGTCACGACAGAACTGTGCCCCTTGACGTTGCCTGAAGACGGATTCATTCATTTAATCTAACACTGCACTTATTAGACGGAGAGGTGAGGATAGTTTGGGAAATAGTGATGAAATATTGCAAAAGACATTCACGTTCCTTATTTTATGAAGTAGCTGTCAATGGATTCATGCAGCGTTACCACCTTCTATGAACGATGTGGAGACCTCTTTGGGTGCATTTTGCAGTTATAAACTTGCCGAAGAATTCAATGCACAGGAGAACTAGATTCTACATAACAAAATCATGGTCTGAGTGTAATGCTAACCCAAACCATGGCTTAGCACAAACAAGCAAGCTCCTGGAGAATCACAGCTTTGCTCCTCCTGCCTTGCGGGGGGTTGGACTAGATGATCTCTGGGATGCTTCAAACTCTACAGTTCTGTGATTCTATGTACGGGAGGGGAACAAAAGAACCATGTGCTTCAACACCCTGTTTTTGACTGGGTGTACATTTTTAGATAAGGGACGCGAGTGGCGCTGTGGGTTAAACCGCAGAGCCTAGGACTTGCCGATCAGAAGGTCGGTGGTTCGAATCCCCACGACAGGGTGAGCTCCCATTACTCTGTCCCAGCTCCTGCCAACCTAGCAATTCGAAAGAACACCTGTGGAAGTAGATAAATAGGTACCGCTCTGGCAGGAAGGTGAACGGCGTTTCCGTGCACTGCTCTGGTTCGCCAGAAGCGGCTTAGTCATGCTGGCCACATGACCCAGAAGCTGTACGCCGGCTCCCTTGGCCAATAAAGCGAGATGAGCACCGCAACCCCAGAGTCGGCCACGACCGGACCGAATGGCCAGGGGTCCCTTTACCTTTACATTTATAGATAATGCACTACATTGGACCTTGAAATTTACCATATAGTCTGAAATGGTGCAAGCTGAAGTATCATCTATTTTGATACTGAAGAGCAGTATTGCCCCGGGAGGAATATTTTAATTCTTTGCATAATCACTCACTAGGTAGCCAAGCGAATCAGCATCACTTGAGAGTTTCCAGCACACATACCATCTCAAATCAAAGCAGTGAGTAAATGGAGCATGCTATGGCATTCCAAGCAACAGCAAAACCACCACAATGAAGTTAGTTTTGTATTACAAGAAAATAAACCTGAAATGTTTGAAAACCAGGCCTAAAAACACGTGAGTGTTTCCAGTGTAATTTACACCTTGTTACTAAGTGAAATGGGAAATCTTGAGAATTTTAGGAAGTTAGACTACTTACAGATATAGTTAGCTGTTTCACAAGTTTAGTGTCATCAATGCAGTCAAATGCCGCCAGCAAAACTAAGTGTGAGAATTCGCCCTGAAATAGGAACCAGAAAGCAAGAACATCGTAAGACATAGAAGCCTGATTAACCAAGCAGCTGGTCCAACATGTTCCAACAAGTTCATTTGCTAAAGATCAACAATGACTATTCATCTCACACAATAACAAGTTCCATCATACTAATTCTTATGCACAACTACTGGGAATTAAGCCTCACTATGCGACAGCTAAACTGGTGACCGGGGGCAGCCGCCGAGACCACATAACACCGGTCTTGAAAGACCTACATTGGCTCCCAGTACGTTTCCGAGCACAATTCAAAGTGTTGGTGTTGACCTTTAAAGCCCTAAATGGCCGTGGCCCAGTATACCTGTAGGAGCTTCTCCACCCCCATCGTTCTGCCCGGACGCTGAGGTCCAGCGACGAGGGCCTTCTGGCGGTTCCCTCATTGCGAGAAGCAAAGCTACAGGGAACCAGGCAGAGGGCCTTCTCAGTAGTTGCACCCACCCTGTGGAACGCCCTCCCATCAGATGTCAAAGAGATAAACAACTACCTGACATTCAGAAGACATCTGAATGTCAGGGAAGTTTTAAATGTATGACATATTAGTGTATTTGTGGTATTTGTGGAAGCCGCCCAGAGTGGCTGGGGAAACCCAGCCAGATGGGCAGGGTACAAATAATAAATTATTATTATTATTATTATTATTATTATTATTACTTAACTCTGAGAGACTTAGATCTGAGTAAATGTCCTTAAGGTTTCATTTGTGGGGAATGCTGTATTAACAAAACAAAGAACCCAGCCCCGTCATTATCCCTCAGTTGTTTCTGTGTAAAGCAGAGCTATTTCAAATGAAGAATTATCCCACAGAATAAAGTTTTATTTGGCATCAAGCTCGGTAGAACACAAATTTGTTTTAGTCATGCCAAATGTCACAAACACAAGTCTTCAACAGAAGTGAATGTGTACCTCAGCTGCACAGAAGTCCTGCTTCTATTTTTGGCCCTTTGCTATGGAATTCGCTTTGTTGTCTAGGTTCAAATCTCTTCTTTAAAGTCATGTATATTGATGTTTCATACATAAGCTTGAACACTTGAGAATAAAACTTCTCAATCCATTAAGTTCCAATTGAAAATAAGGCCACAACAGTGATTTTTTTAAGCCGCACTCCTAAGACAAACTTGCTTCTGAGTAAATATGCACAGGATTCTGCTGCTCAAAATTACCAAAAACATCTTTAAAAATACTCACATTAGCTATTTTTTCAACATAAGTCTTCATGGTTTTCATAATGACTTTTCTGTCCTGACAAGAGAAATGAAGAAAAAGCAATAAATTAGCGTGTGAGGCCAACAAGCTTTAAAATGAACGTAGAGCCGTTGCATAATGTCGGGTTTCTGACTTCAGAATGTGCAACATTCCAGCAAATATACCCATTTGGAGGAGGCCAAAGAGTCCTTGAGAAGCCAGAGATCCTTTTGAACCCCACTTCTATATGAAGGATGGAAAGCCGCCCTGCAGATGACTGTTAAAGGAAAGCTTGCTGCAGAAGATCCCTTAAGTGATCCCACTTGGATCAATTAAGCCTCCTGCGTCCATCAGGGTTCCGTGAGGAAGTATGTCATGCAATATTCCATTTCTCCGTTCGCCCTCCCCATTCTGTTCTCTATTAACTGCCCCCCTTTCTCCATATTTCTCTGTAATCTCTTTTTCTCTGGAAAAAGACTGGGACAACGGCCCCATTGCACCCCTGAATCCAGGGAGACAAAGAGCACTGCAGACACAGAGGAAGACCTTCTTCTCCCATCTCTCCTCTCTTCACTGATGGGCTTGGACACCTTTCAATGTTCCACAAAGAGGCATTTTAACTCCCTATGGCAGGGGCATCCAACTCCCAAGAGACTGCGATCTACTCCGGGGGGGGGGGGACTAGCAGTGATCTACCCATTTGGGGGTGGGTCGGGGACCAATGTTGTTGAGCTTTTTTATGGTAGCAAGCCCAAGGAGGCCAAACCAGTTCAGCTTTTCAAGCGGAAACCCCATAGTTCTACTGCTTTGGGTGGGGGGAAATGGCAGACATTGCTAATCACGTAAAAAACCTGGCTGCAGTAACTCCCTCTTCCATCTTTGCAATCGTGCGCAAATCAAGGACACAGTGAGTGGGTGGGGACAGATGCTCTCCCCCCCCCCACCCCAGAGGAAAATGAGCCTGCGATCTACTGCTAGCACCAGGGGATCGACCTGCCGATCGCAGTCGACCACTTGGACATCCCTGCCCTATGGGATGCAAAATAAGCAAGCTGGGTGCTGCAACCAGCCTGTAAGTCTTCAGTATTTTGGGAAAGCACTGGAAGAGATCCTGAGAACAGCACTTCAGCTTATGTACAAGTCTCAGCTTTAAGCATTTACATAATGAAGGCACAGCTCTCTCTCTCTCTGAAGTTTGAATTTTCAGCATGTTTGCCAGGGCACCATGATAAGCACTGCCATTCCATTTGAGGCGCAAGGCTAGTCATAAAGCCTCCTTAGTACCTTTTAGATACTAATTCTAACGAAAGGGTTGGGCATTTCCATTCTTTTATGTCTCACAATCACATTTGTCAAAGTCAGGCACAGCTAAGTAGCGAGGGAAAAAGGCTCCCCAGTGAAACTTTTTAGAAAGGTCTCACCAATTCTCATTTGATCCACACAGACTCTGCATACAAACCTTGGGCGTTCCGTGCCACAGGCAATGCATGGCGACTCTGGCTCCATCGTGCGTGTGTGCCAAGTAGATTACAGATTCTCTGATTGACTCAATCATTTCCTAGACAGATTTAAGGAGATGGTTTTAATGAATTTAACCCAAATCAACTACCATAATATAAATGGTATTATTCTGATCAGCTCTGTGGGCCTGCATTATCTTTCCTTACAACCAGGAATGGAAAGTACAGTGGTGCCTCGCAAGACGAAATTAATCCGTTCCGCGAGTCTCTTCGTCTTGCGGTTTTTTCGTCTTGCGAAGCACGGCTATTAGCGGCTTAGCGGCTATTAACGGCTTAGCAGCTTTAAGAAAAAGGAAACAAACTTGCAAGAACTTGCAAGACGTTTCGTCTTGCGAAGCAAGCCCATAGGGAAATTCATCTTGCGGAACGACTCAAAAAACGGAAAACCCTTTTGTCTAGTGAGTTTTTCGTCTTGCGAGGCATTCGTCTTGCGGGGCACCACTGTATTTCAAATTCTCAGAACCAGAGTAACACAAGAGCAACTAAAAAGGAGAAGCCCGAGGCCACTGGCACGACAAAGAACAGTGTGCTCTGGTCACCATCATCACAGGGCTACCAGCATTTAATTAGGAAGAGTGTCTAACTTCATGTATGCAAATGCAGCTGGAAGAAACTGAGTTGAGCACCCTAATTCAGCCCTATCCTGCTTCAAGACATGATGCCTGGCAAGTTGTGCCAGGAAGTGGGAAAGGTGCGCATCCCATCAAGACCATGTGGATGCCTTCGTTATGCTTCAGATTCCTAATCCAGCGAGAGGAGGAGGCACATGAGCTGCTAAGAGGCACAGCTCTGCAGAGTTAGACACGCCTGGCATACACTTGTACTGTTTATTCATTAACATGAAACCAGATCAAAACCCATAGCTGTGCCAATACTTACCGATCTCTGTTTTGGGGTAGCATGGATAAAGAAGTCCAGAAAGACTTTATGAACCAACGAATGCTTTATCACAGCCTCCCTGTAAGATGAAACAGGGGGAAAACAAACAGAAGTCTGTACTTACATAAGACCATGACATGGAACTGCATGTGCAGAGAATTGTAACGGAAGTTATAGATACATCTGCAGTGCATCCAGAGCAGGCTAGTTGTCAAGCCAGAGAACCAATCTGTGCACAGGACCTGGCTGCGTTCCTGTGTGTCTCCTCAGCTCTCTCTCAGGCAGGGAGTCCGTGGCTCTCCAGATGTTAGCAGACCACAAGTCCCATCTGCCCCAAACCAATGGTCAATGGTCAGAGATCACAGGATTTGGGCCCATCAACCTCTGGAAGGTCCCCGTTTCCCCACTCCTGCTTTAAGGAGAGAGAGAGAGACCCAAAAGGCAAGAAGCAGCACTGGGGACTGATTTTGTTTTTGAAGAGTCTTCGATGTTCCCACATTAAATACCGTATTTTTCGCTCTATAGGACGCACCCGACCATAGAATGCACCTTGTTTTAGAGGGGGAGAACAAGGGAAAAAAATTCTCCCCCTCTCTGCTCAGTGTCCCTTCAGCGAAGCGGCAGGAGAAACAGAGCCCCTTCCATTTCTCCTCCCGCTTGGCTGAAGGGGCGCTGCGCAGCTCTCCCTCTCTACTGAAGCCAGGAGTGACTTGCTCTCCTGGCTTCAGTGAAGGCAACCCACAGCATCCTGAGTGCAGCGGACTTCCCGCTGTGCTCTGGAGGCTTCAGGTTCCTTTCACTGAAGCCAGTAGAGTCTTGCACACTGACCCCTCTCGCTCTCCAGGCTTCAGCGAAGCAACACAAAGCCTCCAGACCGCGGAGGGAGCCCTCCCTCTGTGCTTTGGAGGCTTCGCGTTCCTATCGCTGAAGCCAAGGAGCCTGCATTCACTCCATAGGACGCAAACACATTTCTCCTTAATTTTTGGAGGGGGAAAAGTGCGTCCTATAGAGCGAAAAATACGTAAGTCATCTTGGAAAGATCTGCTGGGCTTTCACCAGCTTAAGTATTTACATTCAAAATGGAACCGTTTCAAAGTTATCTCAAGAGACGTTAAAAGGGATGAGAACACACTTTTAAGAGAAGCGCTCCGCAGTTGGCTGCGATACGCCTCGCGCTAATTTGTTGCCCTTACTTTTGCGCCATTGGAGTCAGGATCTGTTTCATTTCATCCAGAATGGCCTCCCGCTTCTCAGGCTGAGCCTTCAACACTTCCTCTAAAGTTGGGTGCTCCGATGACTGAAATTAAGAAAAGCCGCTACGCTGAATTTTAATGACATTAAAGAGCCAAAAGCACAATGAAGAATCTTCAGTATAAAGCAAGTCTGCCACTGTATCTTGACACTGTGACCTCACTAGACTCAGTTGAGAGGCTCCGTACAGACACAGCACCTCTAATAAGCCAATGACTTCCCTGTGACAGACCTCAGATGACCTGTGAAGGAAGGTCCAGCTGGCACCTCCTATTTAACCATTCAAGAAGGAACTGATGTCTCCAGAAAGGTCTAGACAAAAGGCATTTTGTACCTAGTTATCAGCGAAGGAAATTTTATGAACAGCCTGAACTGCACTCCGTTTCCAAGGATACATTTGCGAGAGTTTATCTTGCAGGCTGTGTTGATGCAAGCAGCTCCACCTGGTCTTATTGACATACAAGAGGTCCTGATGAAACATAATGACAGGCTGGAGAGAAAGCAAGGTGTATAAAACTATGCGACTAAAGGGTGAAACACACACCAAATGCTCTGCCTGCCTATTTTAAGACTGCAATTGGGACAAAAAGAAGGGAAATGCACTAATTCATTATATTTGTGTATTCATCCAGCCTCACTTTTGACCTTTTTGATCCATCCAGTTTTACCTATACAGAGGAGAATACTTCTGCAAATAAGGGAGAACTGCCCCATTATTACAGTGGTACCTCGGGTTACATACGCTTCAGGTTACATACGCTTCAGGTTACAGACTCCACTAACCCAGAAATAGTAGCTCGGGTTAAGAACTTTGCTTCAGGATGAGAACAGAAATCGTGCTCCGGCGGCGTGGCAGCAGAAGGGCCCCATTAGCTATAGTGGTGCTTCAGGTTAAGAACGGACCTCCAGAACGAATTAAGTACTTAACCAGAGGTACCACTGTATTTTGTTCAAGTGTGCTCTGCAAAGATCCATCCTAACTGGGTACAACCTTTTTTGTTCTGAAGAAATATGAGACACTCTTGCCTTATTGTTAAGCTTTTAAAAGAACTTCATTAAGCTTAATTTTTTAATAGGAATTGGAATGGCTCTATCCAGATGTTCAAACATGAAAATTCCTAATAAATCCACTCCCTTTCAAATGTAAGTTAATGATTACTTTTTAAATCCTTAAAAATGGAAATGGGGGGGCATGGAACTAGATCATTTCAAGCTGAAGTCAAAAGTCAAATGTTGTATAGCAAATTCAACCGTAAGACTTCTTTATACTGTACCTGAATAATCAATAATTGCAAACCAATCAACTTAAACAATGCTCTCCAGAGAACTCTAAACTCTGCAGGAATCAAATACCTATTTTTGTCTATAAAGCCTTTGCATTCAGAGCTTCACACCAGACAAATTAAAACGTGGCGACAGGTCTTTCAAGTTGGCCTCTGTCATTTAAGCAGAACCAACTTCTCTTAATAAAGTCAACCCCTAGAGAAGGGACCAAGCAAACATGTGTTCAGATGCCAATACATTTTTGAAACAGCTAGCTTAGATCTATGGATCAGGTTGCTATGTATCCCAGTTTTAATGAAACTATCAAGATGTTAACTAGAATCACGGGAATGGCAGGTTTCCTTATAAACAGAATTCCTAGTTTTCATAGTGACGAAGTCAGTATTCCCAAGACCACCTCTTCATGGTGTAGATCAGACAGATATCCTTCAGCCCCAAGTATGCTCTGCTCTGCTCTAGTGAAGGACTTCAAAGATAGGAACGAAATTCTGTCGGGGCGAGACACAAACAGCACTGACTGCATGTACAGGGCACAGATGCAGAGGGGCCCACCTTCAGAGCTCCAGCTCTGGAAATAAAACAGCAGTACAGTGGTACTTTCCTGCCAACCTAGCAGTTCGAAAGCACAAAAGTGCAAGTAGATAAATAGGTACCGCTCCGGTGGGAAGGTAAACTGCGTTTCCATGCGATGCTCTGGTTCGCCAGAAGCGGCTTAGTCATGCTGGCCACATGACCTGGAAGCTGTACACCGGCTCCCTCGGACCTAATGGTCAGTGGTCCCTTTACCTTTATCTTGGTACCTCGGGTTAAGAACTTAATTCGTTCTGGAGGTCCGTTCTTAACCTGAAACTGTTCTTAAAAATCGCATTTGAGGTGGATCTTAGGGGCGGTGGAGCTTCCGGTTGTGAGCGACGCCATCGCAAGCGGGGATTGCTTCCAGGCGGAGAATCCCGGGTTTTTCGGAGGATTAAGGGGGTCCTTGGGCGCAGTGACCCCCCGAAGTAGTGTCTGGAGGGTGTTCAGACACTCAGGTTCCCGCGGAGAGCCGAAGCGCAGACCACCCGGCCGCCAGGTAACTCCACGGAGCGAAGAGAGCGGCGGGGAGGAGAAGCGGGCTAAGGGGAAGCCATAGCTAACTCCGGAAAACGAAGCCCCGAGCTTGCCGGGGGAGCTCACAGTTCTCGGAAACTAAGGAACCCGGGCTAAAAAATTCTAGGACAAACCAGGGGAATAAAGGAAAGCACCGGTGGACTAATATATATCTACGAGACTAGCACTATCTCCAATCTATCTGTGCGCATTGGGGAAACAAAGTTGCTGAAAGTGAAAGTGCGCCGCCGCTAGCGGCTACTGTTTCTTTTCCCCCTAAAGGCTGCTACAAACTTTTTGATATAAAACGAACTCTTTGACTGAGAAAGAAGAACTTAAGCTAAAAGGGGGAAACGGAGGGTTAAGAGCTGGAATTCTAAGGTCCTTTTTGGAATTTTTGAAAGAGGAATTGAAAGACTAACTGCAATCTTTTTTTTTTTCCTTTTTTTTTGTCTTTTCAAAAAGGCTGCGTAATAGAGGAAGTGCTTTCGACTCCATTACACGGTCAGCTTTCCGGGCTATTTCCGTTCCTGTCCCTGCCTTGCTCTTAATTAAAAGTACTGGTCTCTAAAAGCATCAGAGAACTGAGGAATTGGACAGGCAGCCGAAACCCTTACTTTCACTAAACTACGTTTTTCCTTCCCTTTTTTTCTCTTCCCTTTTTGTATGCTACCCAGTCAACTTTGGGAACTTAGGACACCTAGCGGCCAGAAGAGTAACTACAACTAGGTTATACCTTCCTTCTCAATCAGTTTCAATTATCATATGTGACTCTTCTGTTTAAAGGCGGACTGAATAAGAATTTATAACCACCCTACAAACTTTAAGAGGGCTAGCCCAACTGGGACAGAAGGCTCTTATATCTTTTTTCTTTTTCCCTTCAATTTTGGACTGGAGAAAGAGGATTTGAATTTTGAATTTGGAATCTTTTTTTCTTTTTTTTCTCTTTCCTTTCTTTTTCCTTCTCTCTTTTTTACTTATATATATATATTTGGAATTTTTTGCGGTATAACTGGACTATAATTGAGAAACTACGATATCTAAAGGGGCCAGCCAAATTTGTGGCAAGAAGACCTTTTGTCTCTGCTCTGTTTTTCTTTCTCTGCTTTTTTCGCCTCCTCTTCTCTCCCCTTTCTCTTTTTCTCTGTGAAGCCTTTTGGACGCAATTAGCACTCCACTTGTTACCTGTGTTCCAGTTGACTCCCTTGTGGGGAACCCGAACTTAACCAGGCTTCTCAACTATTTCAAAGGAACTTATACGGACTACCCAATTGGGAGTAGAGGACTGGTTCTTACCTGCTTTTTTCTGCGATCGGAACTTTGAACTCCTGTATTCCTCTTTATATGGGGCTATACTCTCCCGTGGTATAACTGGAGTATAATTTTTTTCCCCTTCCTCTCCACTTCTTTCCCCCTCCCCTTCCTTGAAATTTCCCAGACGAAACTAATTACCCTTCCCCGATTAGGGGAAGGAATCTGGCTACTTTTGGCAAAAAGGTTAATATTGATACCTCTAACTTAAATTTAGAGGAATTAGAGACTGGGAACTACACTCTGAGGGTTGTGAGTGAATAAGGTGGGAACTGACAAAAAACTATACTAGGGGGGTGCTAACCGTCGTTAAAGGTTATACTGGAAGGATGTCCCACGTACCTAAGAAGGGTGGAGAGGGCGGGACACCAGGAGATAGGAGAGGATCTAAACCAGATGCAGATTTTAAGACAGAAATTTTGAAAATGTTTGCTGAAATTAGACAGAGTGAAAAGAATATGGAGGACAAATTAGAGCATGTGATTACAAGAATAGAACAGGTGGATACGAGAATTGGGAAAATGGACCAAAAGATCGAGGAAACGGTAAAAGAGTTAAGAGGTCAAATTAAAGACATTACTAAAAGAACACAGTCTCTGGAAGAAGGAGTGAAAAAAAACAAGAGTAGAAATGAAGGAAGTGAAACGGGAGGAAGAAAAACTAAAAGTAGGATTATCGGAAGTCAATAAAATACAAGAAGAAGTATGGGACGCAATCGCGATGAATGAATTGAGGCAACGGGAGGTGAATCTTAGGTTGAGAGCAGTCCCTGAAATACAAGGTGAAAACATCAGAGAGAAACTGATAATGGAAATAGCACGATGGTTGGCAATACAAAAAGAAGAAGTAGAAAGATCGGTCCAAAATGCATTTAGAATAAGAACAAGAACAAATAGAATAAAGAAAATGCCGGGAGACTGCCTGATTACTTTTAAAGATAAAGATATGAGAAGCCTAATCTTACAAAAAAATAGAGAAAAAAGGTTAAATATTGATGGGAATTATATAATCATCTTCAAAGACATCCCAGTAAGATTGTTGAAACGAAGAGACCCATATAAGCCACTGGTCCAAATTCTTAAGAAAAACAAGATTGAATTCAAATGGGAGTTCCCTCAAGGGATCTCATTTACCTACAAAAGCAAGAAACACAGACTTATCAATCCGGAGGAAACAAGTAAATTTCAGAGGCGATACAAGGAGTTGATGGTGGAGGAGGAAGAAGAAAGGGGAGCAGTAGGAGGAGTCGACCCACTGGAGAGGAGGTACTGGGCGGGAAAGGAGAGGGAAGACAGAGAATCGGAGGGGGAGGAGGAGGGGGAGGAGGAAGAGGAGGGGGAAGAACAGGAAGAAACCGGACTATAATCAATTAGATAAATATTTAATTTGAAAAAAGATGGCGCTAAAACTGTGGAATTGGAATATTAACGGAATGAATGATAAGAAAAAACGAAACAAAATTGAACAATGTCTAAAAAAGAAAAATCTTGATATTATCTGCCTCCAAGAAACACACGTGGCAAAAAAGCACAGGAAAATTCTGATTAATAATAGACTAGGAAATGAATTTGTGTCCTCTGATAAAGGGAAAAAGAGAGGGGTTGTATTATATGTAAAAAAGAATATTGAGGCACAGCAAATTTTCAAAGATGAAGAAGGTAGAATAATTGTAATACAGATTAAATGGCAAGGAGAAAAAATAATAATTGTTGGGATATATGCACCTAATGGGAATAAAACTGATTTTTATAAAAACTTGGAAGAGGCGTTGTTTGAATATATGGACCAAAAAATGATACTTATGGGGGATATGAATGGGGTGGTTTCGTTGGAAATCGATAGATTAAGAGAAAAAGACGTAAGTAGAGAAGGAAAATTGCCTAAGACTTTTTTCACTATGATAAAAAACTTCAACTTAATTGATATATGGAGACTTCGACATCCGTTGGAGAAGCAATTTACGTTTTACTCGGAACCAAATAAGTCTCTATCAAGAATCGACCAAATTTGGGTCTCCAACGAGCTAACTCCAAGAATCCGACAGATTGAGATACAACCAAAAACAATATCAGACCATAGCCCAATAAAAATGGAGGTTAAAGGATATGAAGAAAGATCATTCAGATGGCGACTCAATGATTATCTCTTAGATGATCAGAAGCTTGTTCAGGAGGCAAAGAAAAAATTGACAGACTACTTTATAGACAACATGAATAAAGGCACCAAAATGAGTGTAGTCTGGGATGCTAGCAAAGCAGTTATAAGGGGATTCTTTATTCAGCAGAATGCGATTAAGAATAGGAACAGGGAGAAAGGGAAGAAGGAGATCTTAAAACAAATAATGGACAATGAAACAAAATTAATTAAGAACCCAAACAGCTCAAAAATAAAAGAGAATATCAAAGTCCTGCAGGCACAGTTTGCAATGATTATTAATAAAGAGGTGGAATGGAACATCAAAAGACTCCGACAGAAAAATTTTGAATTTGCTAACAAATCCGGCAGATGGCTCGCGTGGCAAATCAAGAAAAGGAAAGAACAAAACACAATTAACAAAATTATCTTAGAGGGAGAAGAAGTCGAAAATCCCAAAGCCATTAGGAAAGGATTTTTGGATTTCTATAAACATCTATATAACAATAGAGAAAAGAATAACACGAAGAAAATAGAAAGATTTTTAAAGGAAAAAGGTGTGAAAAAGATCCCGACAGACAAGAAAGACCGACTGAACACTCCAATAGCGAATGAGGAAATAATAGAAACAATAAAAGAACTGAAGAAAGGGAAGGCACCAGGACCAGACGGTCTAACATCTAGCTACTATAAAGAACTGAGGCACGCCCTAATAGTACCAATAAAGGAAGTTATGAACAACATACTGCAACAACAAGATATCCCCGGAACGTGGAAAGAGGCCTTTATTACACTCATTCCAAAGCAAGACTCGGATTTGACACAAGTAAAGAATTATAGGCCAATATCTCTGTTGAACACAGACTATAAGATTTATGCGGGAATATTAGCAAAGAGATTAAAGAAGATATTGCAAGAAATAATACATGTAGACCAGGCAGGCTTTCTTCCGGGCAGGCAGATGAGAGATAATGTCAGGAATGTAATAAATATTTTGGAATATCTGTCTGTTAGGAATGAGAAGCAAGCCTTATTAATGTTTGTGGACGCAGAGAAGGCTTTTGATAATGTATCGTGGGAATTTATGTTGAAAAATTTAGAAATGATGGAAGTGGGGAATGAATTTTACAACGGAATAAGGGCAATTTATTCGGAACAGAGAGCTAAATTAATTGTGAATAATATATATACAGAAGAGTTTAAGATATCGAAAGGTACTAGACAGGGGTGTCCCCTTTCGCCGTTACTATTTATAATAGTCCTGGAAGCACTTCTGGGTTCAATAAGGAACAACGATAAAATAAAGGGGGTGACAGTCGGCAAAAACGAATACAAGATTAAAGCCTTTGCCGATGACATAGTTATAACGATTGAAGAACCAAAAAATAGCTTAAATGAGGTATTGAAGGAAATAGAACAGTTTGGTAAAGTGGCTGGATTTACGTTAAATAAGAAAAAAACAAAAATAATGGTTAAGAATATAGATCAGACTCTAGTGGATGAACTGCAACGAGAATCAGGAATTGATGTGGCCAAAAAAGTAAAATATTTGGGAATATGGTTGACCCCCAAGAATATTGACTTATATCAGAATAACTATACTCAGGTGTGGAATGGAATAAAGAAAGATTTGGAAGCCTGGGGTAGAATGAAACTGTCCTTTTGGGGCAGAATATCAGCGGTCAAAATGTGTGTGCTCCCAAAGATGATATTTTTGTTTCAGATGATCCCTATAATCAGGGGAATAAGTGTATTTAAAGAGTGGCAAAGAACGCTCTCGAAATATATCTGGCAGGGCAAGAAGCCAAGGATACAATTTAAGTTGCTAACAGACGCCAAGGAAAGAGGCGGTTTTGCCCTGCCAGATTTGAAACTCTATTACGAGGCGTCCTGTCTTTGCTGGCTAAAGGAGTGGATTAAACTAAATAATAATAAATTGTTAGATCTAGAGGGCCATGATAATAGATCAGGATGGCACGCCTATTTGTGGCGGGAGAAGAAGAAAACCCACCAAGGTTTCACCAATCATGTCATCAGGGGCTCTATAATAGAGGTTTGGGACAGGTACAAAAATATTCTGGAATTCAAAACTCCGCACTGGTTGTCACCACTAGAGGTAATGACGGTAAAAAAAACGAATATGAGAACAAATTGGATAACTTATGGTGAATTGGTAGTGAAAGTGGGGGAGAAATGGAAATTTAAGCCATATGAACAAGTGAAGGATCAGGTCTATGATTGGCTACACTATTGTCAGGCAAATGCAATGTTTAACAAAGATCTCAAAGAAAGGGGATATATAGAAAAAGCGTCTAAATTCCAATCAGATATAATAGATAATGATGTTAAGATAATTTCGAAAATGTACAAAATACTTTTGGAATGGCAAACAAAGGACGAGGAAATCAAGTCGGTCATGATTAAGTGGGCCAGAGATTTTGGTTACAGCATACAACTAGAGGATTGGGAAAAGGTATGGAATGAAAATATGAAATTCACCGCATGTACAGCACTGAAGGAAAATATAATGAAGATGGTGTACAGGTGGTACATCACACCTGTAAAACTGTCAAAAATGTACAAGACATGTAACAAGTGCTGGAAATGCAAAGAAAAAGAGGGATCTCTCTTCCACATGTGGTGGGATTGTAGGAAGGTGAGGGGTTTCTGGGAATCGATTTATTGTGAACTGAAAAAGATGTTTAAATATTCGTTTGTTAAGAAGCCAGAGTCCTTCCTATTAGGTATAACAGGAAGAGAGATAAAAAGACGGGATTACAAATTGTTCCAATATGCTGTGACAGCGGCAAGAGTGCTGATGGCCCAGAGGTGGAGACAGGAGGAAATGCCGACTCTGAGCGAATGGAGGATGAAACTTATAGATTACGCCGAATTAGACAAACTGACTGGAAGAATAAGATATCAAAAGGATCAAAAATTCATTGAGGACTGGGGGAAGTTTGCGGTATATCTGGAAACTATATGTGATCAGCAAACAACGCTAGTGGGGTTTAAAGAGACTTTGTAATACTGTAAGGAATATTGCAAGACAGAATTAGAGAGGTGTAAACTAACAGTAAGCTAGCAATATTATATAGGAAAATGCGAGGAAATAAGAACAATGGACGATTGTGGGAGGTGCTGGTGGAGGCTCCAAAAGTGTAAATGTAAATATGAAATTATGTTGTAACCAATATAAGTAAAAGAAAAACTGAATAAAAATCTAAACTGAAAAAAAAAAGAAACTGTTCTTAACCTGAAGCACCACTTTAGCTAATGGGGCCTCCCGCTGCCGCGCGATTTCTGTTCTCATCCTGGAGCAGAGTTCTTAACCCGAGGTACTATTTCTGGGTTAGCAGAGTCTGTAACCTGAAGCGTCTGTAACCCGAGGTACCACTGTATTTCCTTTCCCGTTGGCCACCCTTCCTTTTCTCTTCCACGGCACACAGTATCTAAAATCTAAAAACAATACTGTTGGGGAAAGCTGCCAAAAAGTTGCCTCGATACAGCACCTTGTAGACCTGGAATGTGTTCCCATACAGCTCCTCAGTCAGCATGTTCCTCTGCTCCAAAATGGCTTTGTCGTTATAGGCGTACTCCACCACAGCCGACGCTTCCGCATGGCGCAGCATCTTCCTGACCTCGCCTTTAAAGCTTTTGATTATCTCTGCAATTTGTGGCTTCGTTCTGTTTCAGGAATAAACATGGACAGTGGCTCAACATATCGGAAAAGAAAAGCGGACCAGAGACTTTGAGCAATCACTTATTAAAGACAACTGATTTTTTATTCTTTTTCAACGGTGGGGAGAAAAGAAAGACTCTGATCCAAACTTTGATGCCACTAGCAAGGGGACTGAGCTGTCAGAAGGAGCGGCAACTTTTGCCACCTTCCTTTTGCTTTGTGGGACCCTGGGGAATAGTGCTGGGAGCCAGTGCAGTGTAGTGGTTAAGAACGGTGGACTTGTAATCTGGTGAACTGGGTTCGATTCCCCGCTCCTCCACATGCAGCTGCTGGGTGACCTTGGGCTAGTCGCACTTCTTTGAAGTCTCTCAGCCCCACTCACCTCACAGAGTGTTTGTTGTGGGGGAGGAAGGAAAAGGAGATTGTTAGCCGCTTTGAGACTCCTTAGGGTAGTGATAAAGCGGGATATCAAATCCAAACTCTTCTTCTGCAGGGGGAGGGATGAAGCAGCAGCCGTTGCCTTGCCTTCCTGCGACAGCCGGATCCCTCTGCTGGATCAGAAGCCTTCTGTGAACTGGAAGAGCCATTCCGTTCATGGAAGGCAGTCTGGATCCAGCCCGCGTTTTATCTCACTGTGTGTGAGTGTCTTATGTGTATTAATATACATAGTTTCATAGGAGAGAGAGACGCCAGCAGCAGGCCAATCACTGAGTGACAGTTTGGCTTTGCTTGGTAGCCAACCCTAATTTTTGGTTGCTTGGTACAAATCCTGCCCCTCTCCAGGGCTTCCTGGCACTTGCACCAAACTTCAGGGAGAAGCAGAGTCTCGTGCACTGAGCTAAGTTTTAGAGGTATTTGACTCCTGTAAAATTAGCAAAGATATATCATAACTGTGACAATCTATGTTGGAAATGTAAAGAAAAGGAAGGAACCTTTTATCATATGTGGTGGACCTGTCCCAAGGTGAAAGACTTCTGGGAAAAGATTTATAACGAATTGAAAGAAATGTTGAAATATAAAGAAACCAGAGGCCTTTCTGCTTGGAATAACAGGTTTGGAATTGCCCAAGAAAGGTGTTAAATTATTTTTGTACGCCACAACTGCTGCTCGTATTTTGTTCGCTAAAAAGTGGAAAACCCAAGAATTACCAACGATAGAAGAATGGCAGATGAAGATGATGGATTTTTCGGAGCTAGCCGACCTAACCGGAAGAGTCTGCGACCAGAAGGAGGAGGAGTATCAGGAAGAGTGGATTAAATTTAATGATTACTTAGTTAAATATGTTAAGTTAAATTAACTGAAAACAGCTTGCAGATACTTAATTGTCTTAGGGTTTTATTTATGTTAAGGGATGAATTAATATGTTTAATTTCATAACCTGAAGATCTAAGAATGCTAATGTTTAAGATAAATTTCATAAGAACTGCGATTTGAAAAACCGTTAAAAGGATATGCAATGAAATTCAACCAAGGGGATGCGAGGAAGTCACTTAACAATGCTAATAAGTTTAATTTTCAATATGGCTATTATTTATGTTTGTTTGTCTTATGTGTGTGTTTGTTTGTTTATAATAGTGTGAAAACCAATAAAAAATTTTTTTTAAAAAAAGAAAGAAGTTGCCTACAAATGACACGGCATGACTTTTTAACATATGATGATGCTATGAGCTGCTTTACAGTCACATATCCAAGTCATATCAACCAAATCGGCATTTTTCAGATGTGGGACAGACATCAGTAGTATCCAGAGACTTGGAAGAGACAAAACCAATTTCTTTGTCTTTTGGAGCTAGAGGACTTTAGACATACAAGCATTTTCCAGAGCAGTGCCATGATCTCAGTGGGATCATTATAGGGAAGGAGTGGGTTTCAATAACGTTCCCTTCACATCGCGTTCTGCCAAAGCCCATTTCATCTTTTTGACACAAGAGAGTAAGCTGAGCAAGGATCTGAAGCCAAGCACCACAGTCCAGCTCCCTCATTCTCTCCTTTACACTCCGTTCTCTGGCTTGACTTCCCTCAGAAGTGGAGAAAAGCGTTGAAAAAGGAAAAACTTACCCATAGGCAAGAAGCTTCTTCACAATATTTCTGGAATACTTGGCTTTGCTCAGTTCGGTGAAACTATCTGTGGGGTGAGAAACCACCATAAGAAGCTGGAAACACCAAGAGCTCTGAAGGCAAGCCATTTGTTTCTGGAAACTGTACCTTTCAGTTCTTCAAATACTTCTTGCCTTTGCTCTGCGTTGCCAAACTGAATGTAGCACTGGATGACGCGGGTCGAATCGTGAGCAAACGCCATCTGTGGGGATAAATGGTTCCCTTGAGATGAATCATCCCCCCTAAGTCATTTAGGCAGCATTGCATTTCAACAGATTCATCTTCACGGTTGGCTTTAACAAAATTCCTAAAAGTTGTCTGCAGCTAACTGGGGCTGCCAAAACATAATACACTCCCAAAGAAATGAACTGTATGAGTGTGCTGGCAAGTAAACAAACTAAATCTATTTATTTGGGGGGGGGGGGGGAGATGCCTCTGTACTTTTTACCGTTCCAGCATTTGGCATTTCAAGGGCTCCTACAACCTGCATTATTATTATTATTATTATTATTATTATTATTATTATTATTATTATTATAGATATGTAATAGAAACACTTGCAACACAGAAACACATTTCCTTACAAGGTGCATCAGGCATCAGGGGATCCGATTCTGGAGGGTTATTCCGGGGGGGGGGGCACATTACTGGGTTGTTTTGTTTTGATTTGTGTATTTTGGGTTTTTATATTGTGATTATATCCTGTGAACCGCCCTGAGACCTGCGGGCATAGGGCAGTATACAAATTTAATAAATAAAAATAATACATTGATGATGATGGTAAAACAGGTACAGCTTTCCAGTACAAGACAATACAATGAGGTGGATCCAGAGAATGGGATACAGTGGTACCTTGGGTTACAGACGCTTCAGGTTACAGACTCCGCTAACCCAGAAATAGTACCTCTAGTTAAGAACTTTGCTTCAGGATGAGACCAGAAATCGTGCTCCGGCGGCGCGGCGGCCCCATTAGCTAAAGTGGTGCTTCAGGTTAAGAACAGTTTCAGGTTAAGAGCGGACCTCCGGAATGAATTAAGTACTTAACCCGAGGTACCACTGTATTCCTGCTTCCTCTTCCTGCTGCTTGCACCTGCTGAAAAGCTGTGTCCTGGGCTTAGAGACCTTTGAGATACTTGGCAGGTAATGCAACAGGTAGATGAACTGTTAGGTTGACCGTTGGGCCTGGGAACAGACATTCCACTTGCCCCCCCCACACCAGATTCCAGCACATGGAGGAGCAGCATAACCAGACATGCCCTTTCCCCATCATTACAAAACCCCAAGTCCAGCCATTTGAGAGTCATGTTTCACTGTATTCTGCTATCCTGCTTACATTTTTTATTTTCCCACGAAGCAGCTCTTGGAGTTCGCTCAACATCTTTTCCCGCTTCTCCTTCTCACATTTTTTCCTACAAAAACAAGAAAACTTAAGACAATGCAGCAATTATTATTTTTCTTGATACAGTAACTGAATTATCTTGTACTTTAAGAAGTTAATTGGCATCTAATGTTGGAAGACTAACATGTTAAAGTGCTGTCCAGAAGCAACTGAGAGCAGCGTAACAGATTACAGTATTTGCTTCTTATCCGTTCCAAAGCTCATCCCCTTACTACAATCAAAAACCTTTTCTTTGGGGAGGCAGGGAATACCTCCATACAAATATGGCAGGTAAGAAGTTTGGTGCCCAACTTTATTAAAGACACAGTGCTGTATACCTTCCACTGGGAATGACAAGGGCACCCACCCTTTTAGTGAAACACAGCATAGATTCAAAGAATTATAGAGTTGGAAGGGACCCCTAGGGTCATCTAGTCCAACCCCCTATACTGCATGACTAGATCCTTGCCACTTTGGTAGCAGAGTGGAGTGCAGCATGATCAGCGCAACGGATGGCTGAGGGGGGAGAGGAGAGCTCTCGCAACCAGCAGGTAAAGCAGATTATAGGTGAAGAGATTGCCACTTGCCCAAGGCCATTTAGTGAGTTAATACTGAGCAGAGATTTGACACCACACTTTTAAAGCAAAACCACTTGAAAGAGGCATGGCTTCTGCCAATGAATTCTGGGAGCTGTAGCTTGTTAAGGGTGCTGGGCGTTGCCATGAGACCCTTATTCTCCTCTCCCAGAGTTACAATTCCCAGGGTTCTCTGGGAAGAGGGATGGGTTGTCAAACCAATTTGAGAACTACAGCCCCCAGATTAGCTGGTGGGGAGCCATGGCTGTTTAAACAGCATCATAGCACTGCAAAAGCAAGGCGTGGAGGCGGCCTGGGGTTTACACTCAAGCCAAACACTTCACAGCAGGTGACAAACACTGCAGGGTGCTCAACTCGAAGGTAGCCTCTTTGTCTAAAGGTTCGTTTGGAATATGTAATCCTTTATCCATGCTTTAATGAAGGACACATATTCTAGTCATGATTTTATTTTTTAATGAACCTAAAACACTGACGTACAGCCTCAGTTTTATAATCCACACAGACAACTGCAGCAATAAACCATGTCTGTGTGTGCATTATACTGAAGTCTAAGGCAGGACAAACTTTTTTCCTTCGTGAGAAGGAAAAACAAGTACAGTGTTCAGGAACATGCAGCGCAAGTCGTTCTTACTGCCTCAGAGATTCCCAAATCTGCTTTCCCTTAAGCACCACATCATAGTTGGCTTTGTCATTCAGCTGTCGGCTCTGCTTCAGCTCCTTCTTCTTCTTCTTGATGTCGTCCCATTTAGGCTTCTTCGGCGCCGACCCTGATGACAAAAATGCATTCATTTTGTAGCACACTTTAAGGTGCATCAAACGTCACACAAGTTAATTAAGAAATAGTGCCAACTGTTGGATGCAGACTGCTCTGCTCATGGGATCCTCTCCGACAGCAATACTTCCCTAATCAATTTTTGTCAGCTGTGCCTCTGTTTAAAATTCCAAGAATGTCAGTCTGGAGGAAAGAACCAGCTTTTTAAAACTGTTACAGCCTATTCTGAAACAGCAGCTCGTTCACTTAAATGATACCAAGTTGAACCATGGATACATATAGCCCAGTAGACTAGACTCAGACAAAGGCTCTCCAGTGACTCTCCACCTTTCCTTAATCTCCAAATGCCAAAGGCTGAACTAGCAAACTTTTCCATACAAAACACCTGCTCTTTAGCATGGAGCTCTGACCCATTTTATCCTGATATTACAGGTGTGGGTTTTGCCCAAGGCAAGCTCTGAAAACTCATGACCTAACTAAAATCTGAACCTCAGGCTCATAACCATCCATCCTTGCTACATTTACAATGGCAAGCGTGCTGCCGTCAACCTTGGAGCCAAAATCGTGACTGGCTGGGTATTATTCCAGGAGTTGTGTGGCTATTGCTGCACCTTTCCTCACTCCCATGTTAGGGGGAAAGCTTGGGATGGTTTGGCTGCTGTGACGCTGAGGCACAAAGAAGATACAAACCAAGCAGCAGCCAAACTGTCTAGTTCCCTGCAAGAAAGTCAGGCAGGGCCCGTCCTCACCCCCCGTCCCCCGTGGCCAAGCTAGGAGGGGGTGGGACCTACCAGTCAGTGTTAGAAACTCAGATATATAAGCTACGTGCCAAATGACTCCCTAAATCAAGGTTACAGCCACCCAAATGGAATGTCTAGTTGCCATTTGGGGGCAAGACGGCTCTAAAGTCTTATTTTTTCAAAGGATGAACTGACTGTGATTGATTCTCAGTTAAACAGCTGGCTAGTTCAGATGACAACCTTGAGCAGCGTTAAGAGCTTGGAGAACCTAAAGAACAAAAGTCACGTGATCCAGGGACAGTCCACATATATATCGGCCTATTCCGACATCTTTTTCATAATGGTGACTGCTCCTGTTCAGGCGGCACAGAAAAAGCAGTTTGATTCTGAAATTCCTTCTGCAGATAATTCTACAGGATGTGTTGTTATTGTGTGAAAACAGGTGAGAACATGGTGGAGACGTCAGGCACCATCCTGGCGCCCAGGCATCTTCACTTGGTTGCAAGTGGACAATACCCAGGTGCAAAATGCACCTGGCTAATTTGAACGCTGGGTGGGACCTACGAAACACAATGTTTTACTTCACTACTAAGGCCAGCATAGCACTGTGGGGCGCTGCTTCAAACCACTGTCTCAGCTCTAAATGCAAGTTTTGTGCAGAGATGAATCTACAGGATGCAGGCTGGTCACAATTCACACATTCTTTAAAAGAAAACACTTCATCATTAAGATGTAAACTACTTATAGCTCATCATCTGTATAGGTACCCGAGTGGATTGGAACACTTAAATTTTAAATATCACGCAATACAAAGTGATAAAACCATAAAAACACCTAAAATAGGAACAACTAAAGCTACTCAGTAAGCTAAACCAACTAGATAAAATACTCAAAAGCCTGGGCAAATAGACAGGTCTTGAACTGGCACCAAAAAAAATGGCAACTTCTATGGGGATGGCATTCCACAAACAGGGGCAAGGGCAGAGAAGGCCCTGTCACATCATCAACAGCTTGTGGAAAGTAGAGGCCTTCAAATATCTTAAAAGTAGCACATTCACTGAGACATTTATCTTTCTTTGGTCAATATATCTTTAAAAAAACAAACAAACCCAAGTATTATTCTCACCTCCTTCTTTATCATCTTGAAGTTTGCGCTTCCTGGTAAATTTTTCTGATGGTTGTTTACTTTTGAATTGTTTCACTCCAGTTTTACCAGGCTTTTTGTTTCCTCTTTCAAATTTCTTACGTTTAAATTTAGGTTTGCCATCTTCACCACCTTTTCTATTTAATTTGATTGGAGGACCAGCATCTATTTTAAGTTTTCAAAAGAGGTAATTTCACAAAATCAACAACAGATCAGTTTGTATTCAATATGTATTATATTCTTCTCAATCCAACTTTGATATTTCAATTCAGGAAGGATAAATGGAAGAGCAAAAGGCAACATGGGACAAAAACCTTAAGATCGAAAACGCATAATGTACTTGTATATTTTGTAAAAAATAAAATAAAAATACTTTTTTGCTAGAAACCGCTTGATTATTAATTAGTTTTTATCTAACAATCCCTACCATTTGGTGGATTTACATACAGTACATAGCATACAGCTAATATGACAGAATTTTTTTTCCAGCGGATATATTTTGAGTTACCCTTTATCCCTGTCACTGGTGTGCTTAAGGCAGAATTATATGCTAAAGTACAGGGAAGTGTTGTGGGCAACTTCACATCAGTTTGTTTGTAATAGTGATGTTAAAACAGTTATATGAAATATGTGGTTTGTCACTTCCTGGGGGTAGGGAACTGTATTGATTCTATACATTCATACCTTAATTTAATAAATAAAAAGTGCCTACATGATTTTTTTAAAGGAAAAAAAAACAGTCTTCCACTTTTCAAGTCAGGTTTCTTCATATAATTATGTTGACTAGAAAATGGCCCACCCTCTGTGAGAACGAATTCAAATTCCACACTAAAGAGCAATGTCTATTCAACATTAGAAACGTAGAATACATAACAGAATACATTATTTAACGGGAATAGAATTTGGATCAAGTGGACATACTGACATTCTGGGGGAAAAACAGCAACCCAAAATGCTGTAACTACTTGAAGAAAGGATTTCTATTATGAAGAAAGGAGTTCTATTATGATTATGGGACGCGGGTGTCACTGTGGTCTAAACCAGTGTTCCCCAACCTTGGGCCTCCAGCTGTTTTTGAACTACAATTCCGATCATCCTTGACCACTGGTCTTGCTAGCGAGGGATGATGGGAGTTGTAGTTCAAAAACAGCTGGAGGCCCAAGGTTGGGGAACACTGGTCTAAACCACTGAGCCTTGGGCTTCCCAATCAGAAGGTTGGTGGTTCAAATCCCCATGACGGGGTGAGCTCCCGTTGCTCGGTCCCTGCTCCTGCCAACCTAGCAGTTGCATTGCAGTTCTGACTACATGATATGGGCAGGGTTGAAAAAACCATCACCCAGGCTGCTCATCTGTGTGGTGAAGCTGGAGATGGCCTTTTATTACTGGTTTGTTTTTGAGGTGCTATATGATGAGTTATGGGACACGGGTGGCGCTGTGGGTTAAACCACAGAGCCTAGGACTTGCCGATCAGAAGGTCGGCAGTTCGAATCCTCGTGATGGGGTGAGCTCCCGTTGCTCAGTCCCTGCTCCTGCCAACCTAGTAATTCGAAAGCACGTCAAAGTGCAAGTAGATAAATAGGTACCGCTCCAGTGGGAAGGTAAATGGCGTTTCTGTGCGCTGCTCTGGTTCGCCAGAAGCGGCTTAGTCATGCTGGCCACATGACCTGTACGCCGGCTCCCTCGGCCAATAAAGAGAGATGAGCGCCGCAACCCCAGAGTCGGCCACGACTGGACCTAATGGTCAGGGGTCCCTTTACCTTAGATAGGGTTTTCTTTTTAAAAATCAGCTCGGCCAGTAAAGCGAGATGAGCGCCGCAACCCCAGAGTCGAGCACGACTGGACCTAATGTCGGTCCCTTTACCTTATTATTATTATTAATTGAATTGATCTACCAACCCCAATGTCGGCCACGACTGGACCTAATGGTCAGGGGTCCCTTTACCTTTATCGCCCTATACCCGGAGGTCTCAAGGCAGTTCACAGAATTATTTCTGTATGTGTTAAATTTGTATTGCACTTTTCCACCAGATGGTGCACAAAGCAATAATAAAAAAACCTCCCCAAGATCTCGGCCAGCGACCTCCAACTCCCAGCAAGAATTCTTCTCTTCCCCAGACCCGGGCGATGCGAGGGTCCCATGAAACACACCCACGCCCCCCCCCAACTGTAGAGGAGGGTCGTGGTCAACCCCTTTGCCTTCGCCCTCGGAGGGGAGGCCCGTTTCCCGCCCCCGCCTCACCCTCCTCGGCCTTCCTGGCCAGCTTCTTCTTTCCGGGGCCTCTTCCTCCTCCGCCTGCGGGTCCCATCCGTCGGCGCTTGGCTTCCATGGGAAGGAAAACTCGCTTCCTCGCTCAGCCCCACGTGCCGCCCTCCCGGCGAAGTCTCCAGCCGCACTTCCGCTCTCTTCCCCCAGCTCCTTCCGGCGGAAGCTCTCTCCCATTGGACGAAGGGGCCTCGCGAGAAGCCGAGTAGCGGGACACATCCGCCAGCACTTCCGCTTCCCGTTGGAACTCCGGCGGGGTGGTCGGCAGGGGGCGCCTTCAGCCACTCTCCCGCTCTCCAAAGGGGAAGTGGAATGACGGCCGCGGCTGCGGCGAGGCCCATAGACGTAGAAAAGGGCAGAGTGACACGCGCGCGCCTGTCTTCCGGCTTCCCTCTTACGCGGCCGCGTCCCTTTGCGCGATCCCTCCGCGCGGAGTCTCCGCTCGGGGCTGCGTGGCGGCGTCAGCTGCGCTCGGAGCAATGGCTGCGCACTTCATCCCTATGCAGCTGAGCAGAGGAGGGAGCCTCCTCGGGAGTAGGGAGCCTTCAGGGGAGAGAGAGGGAGCACTTCTCCTGCATAGCTGCCAACTTACAGATTTGAAAATAAGGGATCAGCAGCCAAAATAAGGGATTTTAGTCAACCAGCTGAAATACGAAGTTAAAAGGGACCAGATACAGTGGTACCTCGGGTTACATACGCTTCAGGTTACAGACTCTGCTAACCCAAAATAGTGCTTCAGATTAAGAACTTTGCTTCAGGATGAGAACAGAAATCGTGCTCAGGTGGCGCGGCAGCAGCAGGAGGCCCCATTAGCTAAAGTGGTGCTTCAGGTTAAGAACAGTTTCAGGTTAAGTACGGACCTCTGGAACAAATTAAGTACTTAACCTGAGGTACCACTGTAATTTGGGAGAGGAGCGCCAGTTTTTAGCCCTTCGTTTCCAGAGGTTGCTGCTCAAGACACCAGCTGATGAAACACTGCAATTAAATAACTGCAAGCAGCAACCACTTTTCGCGCAAAACGAAGTCCAAGCTATGAAGATGCTGCTGCAGTTCTGTATCTTTTCTCTCGTGCTCCATCTGCAGCTCTCAGTTCCATCAGGTGGGGTGGGAGGAGGGGGGGGGAAATAGCGTCCGAAGTAAACCCGCAGATCAGACCATCTATGCTAGTCTACCACTACAAATCTATGGGAGAAGCGCTTGCGGTCCTTCCTCCGCTTTCCCCCTCTATGCTTAGCCCTTGGAACACCTGCCCGCGCCTCCGCCTCCTCTCTTTGAACTGCTTTCTCTATGGTTGCCCTCGCTCTCCTCTCAAGGCTCCTCAGCAATTCATAGGCTGCACCAGGCTGCCCATCTCATCCGGGTCCTTCGGCGGCGCAGCAGCAGTACAGCCTAGTGGGAGCGGCGGCAATGGGCATAGGCGAGGCCCCAGGCAGAGACGCTCAGTTCAGCGGCTGCGAGGATGGCAGCAGAAGGGCCCGAGGCTCCCACCAGTCCCGGCTGGGAGGGGCTCCCGGGGGCTGAGGCTGGTGAGAGGAGGCCGGAGGGGGGCAGCCAAGCAACACAGTTGGAGCCTCCCTCCTCCCTGGCCGGCAGGGAGGGAGGGAGAGGAGCTGCTTCCTTTGAAACCCGGGAAATTTAAGGGACATCATCAATAAGGGACAGCAGCGGGACACGGCGCTGGGATAAGGGAGTTTCCCGCCAAATAAGGGACGGTTGACAGCTATGTGCTCCTGTCAGCCAAGAGCCTTCTCCCCTTCATCCTAAAGGGGGCGAAGAAGGAGTCTTTTTGGACCACAACTCCCATCATCCCCTTCTGGCAGTCCCAGCGGTGAAGGAGGATGGGAGTTGTAGTCCAAAAAAAAAAAAAGACGAAGCCCAGCTGGGAGGAGCAGATGGGCCCCCATGGGGCGCCCAGCCTCGGATCGTGGCCATGGAGCCCAAGTGGGAGCTCCCAGCCGGCAGGCATCAGGTCCTGCCTTTGCATCGGATCCAGATCCCGGGATCCACTGGCTCGTCTTTCAGGTGCTGACGGACACTCGGTCGCTTCTCCTGCCAGAGCCGAGGACGCCGCTTTCCCTTCTGCAAAGCGGGTCTTGATTGCATCTGAAATCTCCTCTGGCTGCATCCAGACGCCCCGCGCATTGAGAGCCCGTCCTCTCCTAGGATTTGTCGTTGGGTTGAGGGTGCTGGAAATTGTAGCTCTGGGAGGGGTGAACTACAGTTGCCAGGGAGGAAGATCAATGTATTCAGCCTATTTAGATCCCAGCAGGAGCCATCCAAACAGAGGTGTGAAATAAACCATGACTAGAATTACCCAAGCTGGGGCATTAAGAGAAGGAGAAACTTGCCAGTTATTTGTACGTGTAAACAAATATGACTTATGTTAATGTAGGCTAATATCTGGACAATTAAAGCCACCTTCAGGTACAGGAAGATTCTCTTAAATGAAAAGTGTGGTGGGAAATTATGCAAAATAAACTTCTTGTTCATTGCTCTTCGGTTTTGCAGATGGCATCATTGGTAGTCAACCTTTAGAACCCTTCATTTCTTAGTAAACACTTTATTTATTTATTTATTTATTTATAAGAATAAAGCAACCCCAGGATTCAATTTATAAGCTTCTAAAATTCTTCTGCAGCCTTCTCTACAGTGGGAAGAGAAAAGAGGATTAGTGGATTACTCACTTTGCTGTGATTATGTGCAGCCCTCTAGTACATGGCTTAAAGGCACACACAAACACACCCCTTTGTGTTAATAGCACGCAGAACCAGCCAAGGCTGTAGCTGCATCAGACAAGGAAGACCCAGCAGACCTAGTTTTTAATGGTTTTTTTTTAAAAATATCATTAAGCAGTTCAGCAAATGTGAGCCCTTGGGCAAGATTGCACTGAAGACTAATGATTCCACATACTCCCTTTGGTGGCGGTGCAAAATATTACCTGTTGTAGCTAGAAATGTAAATCGTTTGCACACTTTTGTCCCTTAGCAGGATAATCAGGCTGAGATTTCTTCCTCTTCTGCTTCACTTCTTGCTTAATTTACAATTCACTGCAGATTTACACTCAACAAAACTAAAGAAAAAAAGGGCTTTCCCCCAGCTGTTTATGAACACTTCGTAGCAGTATCTATTTGAATCAGCAAGTCACTGTTGAAAGTACCCTACACATCTGCCAACCTAGCAGTTCGAAAGCACATCAAAGTGCAAGTAGATAAATAGGTACTGCTCCGGTGGGAAGGTAAATGGCATTTCCGTGCACTGCTCTGGTTCGCCAAAAGCGGCTTAGTCATGCTGGCCACAAACCCTCTTTATATCACTGCGGAAAGAATGGCACTGGCTGGCTATACGCTACCAAGTTAAATACAAGGGGCTTCTACTGGTGTACTTGTCTCTTTATTGTGGGGTATAAAGGTAAAGAGACCCCTGACCATTAGGTCCAGTCGTGGCCGACTCTGGGGTTGCGGCGCTCATCTCGCTTTACTGGCTGAGGGAGCCGGCGTACAGCTTCCGGGTCATGTGGCCAGCATGACTAAGCCAGTTCTGGTGAAACCAGAGCAGCGCATGGAAACGCTGTTTACCTTCCCGCTGGAGTGATACCTATTTATCTACTTGCACTTTGGCGTGCTTTTGAACTGCTAGGTTGGCAGGAGCTGGTACAGAGAAATGGGTGCTCACTCCGTTGTGGGGATTCAAACCGCCAACCTTCTGATCGGCAAGCCTTAGGCTCTGTGGTTTAGACAACAGCGCCACCCACGTCCCTTTATAGTGGGGTAGGAGAGTGGAAAATAATGTTGATATATTTTAACATCTGGCAACCAAGGTGCCCCTTTCAGTACATGAATCCACGAGCCTAAAAAGCTTGGGACACAAATTTTCACAGCCCTCTACTGGGTATGGGGCCCATTTTCCAGAAGTCGTGCATTTAGTGTTAACTCTGGAAGTGTCAACTCGATTCTGACCAAATTAAGCCTCCCGATGTATCTTTTGCTCTAGGAAGGCTTAATTTGGTCTCTCAGTAAGTAACATTTAACGAGCTCCAAAGACTGGTTTTGATGTGAAAAGGCCATTACACCCTCCTCACATGTACAATTTCTGTTGTCGCAAAGGCTGCTTCAGCGAATGAAATGTTCCTGATAGGTGCCTAGAAACGTCACGGTGCAGGCTTTTAGGTGCCGAAAGCTCTTTCAGTAGTCATTATTTGCCATTTTGATAGTCATTTTGATTCTGTTTTGAGAGCAATGCTTTTATACTTGATGGTGTGAGAGAACGCCCAGGCAGAGTTCTTGAAAGGGCACCTTCATAACACACCCAGATGCGGCGGCTGGTTGTGCTTTCTCTTGCAGCCATTCCATCTGTAGAGCTAAATATACTGTTTCAATCTTACCTAAAAGCTTTTGCAGGTTGCACCGAAATCAAAGTGCTATGGAAAGAATAACATGTTTGGGTGCCAAGGGCCTCCTTCACCCCATACATTTAAAGTGCTCTTACGCCACTTTAACAACCACGGCTTCCCACAAAGAATCATGGGGACTTGAGTTTGAAAAGAGGGCTGACTCCCCAGGGACCCAGCTCCCAGCAGCCTTAACTGCAGCTGCCAGGATTGAACCAGAATGCTTGGCATTTATGGTATGGATGTGACCCTCGTGTCTCTTTTCCAAAGGACAAGGTGGCTCCCTTTTTAATACAGTGGTACCTCGGGTTAAGTACTTAATTCGTTCTAGAGGTCCGTTCTTAACCTGAAACTGTTCTTAACCTGAAGCACCACTTTAGCTAATGGGGCCTCCTGCTGCTGCCACGCCGCCAGAGCACGATTTCTGTTCTCATCCTGAAGCAAAGTTCTTAACCCAAGGTACTATTTCTGGCTTAGCAGAGTCTGTAACCTGAATCGTATGTAACCTGAAGCGTATGTAACCCGAGGTACCACTGTACACATTAGAAAAGGAAACCTCCCTTCTCAGAAGACTTTGAAGCACAGCACCTGCCGCATAGACTTGCGGCTCCCTTTGTACAATTAGCCAAATAATAAATGCAAATTGCATCATTTACTGAAGGTAAAAAAAATGCAGCCCATCTGCTCTGGAGCTCATTATTCCAGGTCATTGCCTGTGGTGCTCATACTCCTGTTTTATGTCCCAGGATCTTTGTGATCGAAACTGTACCTGCAGTTCTTTGGGGTGCTTCATGCAGTTGCTGAATAGAGACAAAACGAGCTCACAGCAATGCTGTGTAACTGCCATGAGCACCACTGAGGAGGGTAATGCCCAAGGTAATTTGGATAAGGAAAACACACACGGAGGTAAACAGCGTTTCCGTGCGCTGCTCTGGTTTTGGTATTCTGTTGCACCAGAAGCAGCTTAGTCCTGCTGGCCACATGACCCAGACAAACTGACTGTGGACAAGCGCCAGTTCCCTCGGCCTGTAAAGCGAGATGAGTGCCGCAAACCCAGAGTCGTCTGCGACTGGACTTAACTGTCAGGGGTACTTTACCTATAATGCATCCAAGCATCCAAGCAGTTACGTGCGGTGAATTTTTTCATGGGGGAGTGTTAGGGCCAGAGACGCCAGCTTGCAAGAGTGACATGGAGAGTGGAACATTGCAGGTGGTACATCGCGACAACCTGCATGTGAGCATTGCACCTCCCTCCCTAAGCCAGGCAGAAGCTTCCCAGAATTTGGGATGGAGGCTCCAGGAGAACATTCAGGGGCCTAGCTTAGCCCCCTAGTCCACTGATCTCACACCGCAACTACTAAGTAACAGACTCACAGGGCCACAGAAGTTCTCAAGGGGGCAATTGTTCTACAAAAAATATTTGTATCCACCTCCTGGTGACCAAGTTGATTCATGGGTTAAAATATGTATTGGGGTGTGTGAAGCCATTATTGAGCTGATACTTTCATATACATGAGTGATGCCGTGTTGACCCTATAGCCTAAGTGACCAACCACAGAGATACAGGACCAGTTTCCCCTTCAAAGCCAGGTTCTGAGGTTCACAGCTCACAATCTGAATGGGAGGGAATCTCAGAAGGGCACGTCAAACTTCACCCATAGAAATTCATCTTACAGAAGGTTCCTGTGTTATTATTCTGGCTATAAATGTCAAGACAGAACTTAAGCTGGAGGAGCAAAAGTAGCTCAGCAAGGAATATGAAACGAAAGCTACAGCCTGGCTAGTTTCAGCTGCAGTCTTGCTCGCCTGTCTCCATTTTCAAAGCAATGAAGTCCGCAGCAGAGACAGCAAGTTCTGCATTGGATTGAAAAAAGCAGCTATGGAGCTGTGTCCTAAGCATATATAGATTTCACTAGATTGTGGATCAGATTCTAAATGAGGAGAGAACAGTGGAGCTCATAGTGAAAGGGGAAGCAAGATCAGCAGAACTTAAGACAAACTTATGGGCACCACTAAGAGTTGATGTTAACTGTGATAACTGAATAAATTTCCAGGTCCAGTTGCAGTAAACCCCTGGACACTAGTGGCTGGGGACCGGCTCTGAGCACTAGAGGGCCTAACTCTGAGCTTCCCAGAGGCATCTGGCTGGCTACTCTTTAGAAACAGGAGCATGGACCGCATGGACTCCAGAAGGGCTGCTCTTGTTTTTCTTTCTCGTGTCCAAAGAGGTAGCACATGGTTGGTTACTATAGAAATGTTTGCTACGTAGCTCAGTTGGTTAGAGCATGGGGCTGATAAGGCCCCGGTTGCAGGTTCGAATCCCATTATGGGAGAGCTGCATCTTCCTGCATTGAGGGGTTGGACTAGAAGATCCCCAGGGTCCCTTCCAACTCCACAATTCTACGATTCTATGTATGCTTCAACAATCCTAAAACAATTTACACCAGCACAACTGCCTATAATGCAGGGCCAGTGTGTCCCTGCAAAACTTCAGGGTTTGCATTATCATTCAGGAACAGTGCAGTGGATCTGCTGACTCCAAGGCCTTTAATGATTGGCTAGGATTCCAATCCATATTGAAAAATGTGCATCTTGATCCAGCAAGGAGAATCTAATGTGTAGGAAGGTTTCTGCATGAGGGTCAGGAATTTGACTCTCTCCCTGGAGTTCCCCACCTCCTGGTGCTGTGATCCAGTTCCAATCACAACACACGCAATGCCCACCAGGTCATCAGCCCTGTCAGCCAGCCAGGATGCTGCCCATCACCCACCCAAAATAAACCAAACCCTCTCTTTCCTGCAGAAATGATCAGCCATTTCAGAACTAACAGCTGATCAGAAGACTAGCTGCAAGCAGCCCCCTGTTACATGTCTTTCAGTGGCTGCTCAGAGAGGCTGCAGCCGTGGCCAAGAATTCAAGCTCCCCAGAGTTAAGGCAGGCCAACAGAGGAAGAACGATCTGCTACAGACTCCCAGAACTGTCCTAGGCAGATCCTAGGCAGAGATTAGGGAGAAAGAAGACAGGCTGTGGCTGACAGATGATGAATTATGGCTAGCTCCGGCAGCAATGAGCAACCTTCTCCCCATCTGCCACTGAAGAGCCAGTGGTGATTTTCATGAGCTCCAAATGTGGTAACACAAGGGGTGCAAATGTATTCGCTTCTCGGCACGTCCAGCGCTGCGTTTTCACTACAGGAGCTGGCTGGATCAAGTGGCACATAATTTAAAAGAGCAGGAAGACTGTTGAGCCTCGCTGCTCAAAGCCAATTCATTGTTCCTCCTTTGTGTAGATTTTCTTTTTTTTCTTTTTTGTGCGCTGAGTGCTGCTGTAAATAACCGCTGGCAGGGTCCCAGGGAATAGCAGCAGAGAGCGCGTAAGGGTCACAGTTAAACACCTGAGCCCAGGAGAGATACTTGCCATCCTGTTTCACGTGTGGAATTACAGTGGTACCTCGGGTTACATACGCTTCAGGTTACAGACTCTGCTAAGCCAGAAAAATTACCTCAGGTTAAGAACTTTGCTTCAGGATGAGAACAGAAATCGTGCTCCGGTGGCGTGGCAGCAGCAGGAGGCCCCATTAGCTCAAGTGGTGCTTCAGGTTAAGAACAGTTTCAGGTTAAGTACGGACCTCCGGAACGAATTAAGTACTTAACCTGAGGTACCACTGTAAAAAAAAAGAAAAAGCAGAAGCCCAAGTAAATCACTGAGGTGAGGCGGCTGGAGCTGGCCTGTGTCTTGCCTTACACTTCCTACAATACCCCACACAGAAAGCAACGCCACAACCTCATTGTATTTCGTATTTAAATTTTATTGGAAAGATTAAATGTACAATTGCTGCTGTGCTATCTACAGAAAGTAGGAACCATACAGATGGATTGGCAGCAGAGTCGTCTGCTGTGGCCCTTCTTCAAAGGGTTTGCCGAAAGAGGGTCACTGGCCGACAGACTCAAGACCGTTCAGGATTGCTTGAAAACAATGCAGGTTAGAGGAGACGTTGGTTGGGTGGTGAGCCTAGCGCCATATTGCTCTGAGGCGGAAAAGGTTCATTATTGGCCAGCTGAAAATAAGCTCCAGATCTTTAAATACCTCTTGCAAATACTGAAACATTGAGTATGAGCTTGGTGTATTGTCCGCAGTATTCCCATACATCCTATGTATGTGTACAAACATGAGGTAGGCTTGGTTAAGAATATTCCTTAAGGGAGGGAAGGATGGGGGGGGGGGGGAGAAAAGCAAGGAGCATCAGCCTTAGGCAAACTGAGAAAAGGAAACCTCAGATACCAGTACTACCGTATTTTTCGCTCTATAGGACGCACTTTTTTCCCTCCAAAAATGAAGGGGAAATGTGTGTGCGTCCTATGGAGTGAATGCAGGCTCTTTGGCTTCAGCGATAGCAACACAAAGCCTCCAAAGTGCAGAGGGAGCGGGATTTCCCGCCGCACTCCGAAGGCTTGCGGATAGCAGCCTGCAGCCTGAAGCCCGGGGAGCGCAGCACCAACTCCCTCTGCGCTCCCTGGGCTTCAGGCAGCTATCCGCAAGCCTTGGAGCGCAGCGGGAGTTCCCGCTGTGCTCCTAAGGCTTGCGGATAGCCGCCTGAAGCCTGGAGAGTGAGAAGGGTCGGTGCACACCAATCCCTCTTGCTCTCCAGGCTTCGATTCACTGGAGAGGCGCTGCACAGTTTTCCCTCTCTGCGCAGCGCCCCTTCAGCGAAGCGGGAGGAGAAATGGAAGGGGCTCTGTTTCTCCTGCCGCTTCCCTGAAGGGGCGCTGCGCAGAGAGGGGGAGAATGTTTTTTTTCCTGTCCTCCCCCTCCTATGGTCCGGTGCGTCCTATAGAGCGAAAAATACGGTATTTTGGTACCTCTGGAACAAAGGACAGCGTCATTCAAAGATGTGACCAACATTCCCCTCCTGAAGGCCAGGAAGAGACCAGATGGGGAGCTTCAGATGCTGTCGGCTGCAACTCCCAGCAGCCCTGACCCCTCGCCAGGCAGGAGAGGCGGGTGCGAGTTGCAGACCAGTTTCCATTAATTTAAGTGGGGATGATTTCCAAATAAATGCGCTCACCAAGAAAATACAGTTGGATGCAGTGAAAAATACTTCCAGGCAGGCATGTTTAAAGATGGGGGTGCCCAGCTTGGGGGGTGGGGGGGAAGGGTGTGTGTGAAATAGCACAAACATATTTTTATACAATTTGCATAAAATATTTCCTTTTGATATGTACAGTTAGGTTTCACGGAAGAAGGAACCTGCTGGGTAGTCTCGCTTTCAACTTCTCGTGGGCTACTTGGTTTGGTAATCCTGGTTTTTCTTCCAGCAGGTGCATATCGCAATCTAAGCATATCTATAAACAAAATATTTAAAGAATATGAGCTGTATAACATGCACAGTATTATTTTTTAAGTTGTAAGAGTACCGAATACTGTAGCTCTTTCTATGCATTTTTATTGTATTAATTTCTGTTGATGGGAAAGTGGCTGTTTTTTTAAGTTGCAGAACACTGTGAGGCACAATGGAACAGTGGAGAATTATCCATCACTTATTTAACCATGTTCGTAAATGTGGCACATTAAATGTTTTATATTTATATAAAATTACAAATAACAAACTAAATATTGATGTATGTAATTTTTATTTCTTAATTATATTTAGTGGTAGTATGGCTGTATTGTTTTTTGTAACATAAAATCATTCAATAAAAATTATTTATTAAAAAATGATAAAAAATATTTTATATTTATATACAAAAGAGAACAGATAGGCATATCCATGTCATCAATAGCCACTTAAAAGAACTGTAGTTCAATCATGTTTTTTATTCTGACCAGGTGGTTGTTGTGGTTGGTACTCCACCCATCTGACTGGGCTGCCCCAGCCACTCTGGGCGGCTTCCAACATTTCTATGCAAAGATCTTTGCATACAATTTTGGCCTTATTTCAAACACACTTCTTGCCTCAGACCAAGACCAGCAAAACTCCAGTTTTAGCACCGCGAGTCTCAGAAGCAAAATAAAAAATTGGGAGGGGGGGCTGTGGGAGATGCAGAACACATAGGCTAGATGTAGCATTCACTTACAACAGATGGCAAAGGTTTGCGCTAAAGACTAAACATTCACAAGTACTGGATTATCCAATTTTGCAGTTTGGTAATGATTACAAATCTTATCCAAGAGCACTTCTTACCTAAAAAATGGATTCTTTAAATCAAGGACATTGCCTGACTTAAAGCCCGTTTCATCCACTACAGCAACAATTTGGATGTCGTAACTCTGCCTGTTGCATAAAAAAGAAATTTTGTTAAAAATCTAAAGTCATGTCCATAACAAGTTTCGACGTTTCTGAAATAATACTAATACTACTACTACTACTAATAAAAAAATTTATTTATATCCCGCCCTCCCCAGCTGAAGCCCGGCTCAAGGCGGCTAACAACAATCAAATAATCCAACATTCTAAAAACATTTCATTATAAAAATTAATTAAAATCAAATTGATGGCAACCGTTAAGCAAAATTCTGTGCAGATTGCCAGAGGAGGGAGTCAGGCTGCGCCCTAACCAAAGGCCTGGTGGAACAGCTCTGTCTTGCAGGCCCTGCGGAAGGATGTCAGGTCCTGCAGGGCCCTAGTCTCTTGTGACAGAGTCTTCCACCAGATTGGAGCCGCAGCCGAGAAAGCCCTGGCTCTGGTTGAGGCCAGCCTAACCTCTCTGTTTTGCTTGTGTTCTTTCATGCATAATTGAAAGCACTAACTTGTAAGTTGATCAACTGAACATAGGTGATTCAAAGCTTTACCCCATGAAAAAGTATTTAAAAGAGATGACACTGAGCACTGCTAGACTCCAACTAGTAGGTTTTGTCACAAACCAGCAAATCCAGCCCAATTAAAGCTGATTTGATACACTTGCACAATGTACCTGCTTCCCCACAAATCATCATCATCATCAGATAATAACAATAATAATAATAATAATAATAATAATAATAATAATAATAATAATAATATATTATTTATACCCCGCCCACCTGGCTGGGTTTCCCCAGCCACTCTGGGCGGCTTCCAAAACAATATTAAAATAAAGTAATGAATCAAACATTAAAAGCTTCCCTAAACAGGGCTGCCTTCAGATGTCTGGTGGTAGTTGTTCTCTTTGACATCTGATGGGAGGGCGTTCCACAGGGTGGGTGCCACTACCGAAAAGGCCCCCTGCCTGGTTCCCTGTAACTTCACTTCTTGCAGCAAGGGAACCGCCAGAAGGCCCTCGGAGATGGACCTCAGTGTCCGGGCTGAACGATGGAGGTGGAGACGCTCCTTCAGGTATAATGGACCAAGGCCATTTAGGGCTTTCAAGGTCAGCACCAACACTTTGAATTGTGCCCAGAAAGGTACTGGGAGCCAATGTAGGTCTTTCAGGAACAGTGTTATATGGTCTTAGCGGCCACTCGGAGTCACCAGTCTAGCTGCTGCATTCTGGATTAGTTGTAGTTTCCGGGTCATCTTCCAAGGTAGCCCCACGTAGAGCACATTGCAGTAGTCCAAGCAGGAGATAACTAGAACATGCACCACTCTGGAGAGACAGTCTGCGGGCAGGTAGGGTCTCATCCTGCATACCAGATGGAGCTGGTAAACAGCTGCCTTGGACACAGAACTGACCTGCGCCTCCACGGACAGCTGTGAGTCCAAAACGACTCCCAGGCTGTGCACCTGGTCCTTCAGGGGCACAGTTACCCCATTCAGGACCAGGGAGTCCTCCACAGCAGCCTACCTCCTGTCCCCCAAGAACAGTACTTCTGCCTTGTCAGGATTCAACCTCAATCTGTTAGCTGCCATCCATCCTCCAAAGAAAGGGACAAGAAAAAAACAACAACTGCGTGATATCAAATTGTCTAACCTCCCCATAAACAAATTAGGATGAGTGCTCAACAAACCATTTGGGGTTTTTTTGGGGGGGGGGACCACACAGTTTAGCAATGGGGGCTTGCAATAAAAGTGGGGGGTTGGGTTGTTGCCCTACAGCAATAATAATAACAACAACAACAGGGTGTGTGTGGGTGTGAAGTGGGGCACCTCATCATCCTTGGTATTCAAACTGTAGCATGACAAGCATACAGTGGTACCTCAGGTTAAGAATTTAATTCATTCCGGAGGTCCGTTCTTAACCTGACACTGTTCTTAACCTGAAGCACCACTTTAGCTAATGGGGCCTCCTGCTTCTGCCGCGACGCCGGAGCCCGATTTCTGTTCTTATCCTGAAGCAAAGTTCTTAACCTGAAGCACTATTTCTGGGTTAGCGGAGTCTGTAACCTGAAGCATATGTAACCCGAGGTACCACTGTATTCACAATGCTATCATCATTCATTTTACTGCCTTTGAATTGATTCTAGGAGTTTTGTGGTAATTGGCTGTATCACTCTCCCTTTACAGTGGAAAATAAAAAGTGGAACATGGATTTTTTAGTCCTGCCCCCACCCTCCATTTTTCTGGAGCACCACACTGTTGGGCTCTGTGTTTTTACTGTCTCTCTCTCTCCCCCATTATTATGTTTTGGTCTTTCAAGAGTTGGAAACCAGGCCTTGCCTATGAGCCTCAGACTGAGATGTTGCAGAAACGACAACCCTATCAAGGATCCGTGAAATTTTGTTTTCTCGTATTTTGTTTTGGACGAAACATAGGCCAAAAGGCCTGCTAGTTTTTCTCTTCATCTGCGGCGTCCGTGTGCTCGTTTCCACTGGGTCAGGTTTGCAGCGAGGCAGCCAAAATGCCTGGCCTTTAATGAAGGCTTTGGCAACTGCATTTCATTGCTATAGAGACGGTGTTGTAAACAAGTGGGATTACAATAGCAATTGTGGCATGGTGCGATGGAAAACGCTGCTGCTGCTTCTCTCAACTCTGCAAGTAATTGATACACTTCACCTTTGAAGAGCAGGTATTGTAATACGAGCGAGAGGGCTTCTTTATGGGAAAGCTATTAAACGGAAAAGTCACATGAGGGGCACTTGCTGTCGATACAAATGAAGTATTTTGATTGCATCACTGGCGCCTCTGATTTGGGCACTGCTTCTGGAGAAGCTTATGAAAATAAAAAGGCCAGGATGCTTTGCTTCCCATTGCAGACGGACATTTCTAAGAAGATGATGGCGCCGTTTCATGCTGTATTGTAAGTGGCCTGCGGTGCCCATTCTGGGCACAAAGGGGAGGGGAAATTGACTGAGATGCGCACACATGCAAACTAGCTATGCTGCATGCGCAAGGGTTGCCATGGCAATAAGACCCAGCTGTATCCTACCTTTCTGAGTCGCAAGCTCCCCAAAGCCCCATGAAGAAGCAGCTGGAGACCTATCAGGGAGCAGTTTTGTATTCTCAATTGCTCCTTCTGGCTTGGCATTTTGCATGTGTCCTTTACCTGCTCTAGGCTCAACCCATGACCTTTTCAGGGTTCTGTGGGAAATTTCCTTCCATTTGGGGCATTGGACCTGCAAGGAGAAGCTGCTAGAGTCTACACATCACAATGCCATGGTGGGAAGGGTTGGGCTTTAGAAAGCCTTATGAGGAACAGTGGAAGGATCTGGGCATGTTTAGCCTGAAAAAGAGGAGATATCTCAAGGGATGTCACACGGAAGATGGAACAAGCTTGTTTCCTCCTGCTTTGGAGGGTGGGACTCAAACCAATGGCTTCAAGTTGTACAAGAAAGGAGACTCAGACTCAACATCAAGAAGAACTTTGTAACAGTAAGATGTGTTTGGCAGTGGAAGAGACTTCCTTCCCTGGAGGCCTTTAAACAGAGCAGAAAGCCTTATGAGGAACAGTGGAAGGAAGAATTGATGCTTTTGAATTATGGTGCTGGAGGAGACTCTTGAGAGTCCCATGGACTGCAAGAAGATCAAACCTCTCCATTCTTAAGGAAATCAGCCCTGAGTGCTCACTGGAAGGACAGATCCTGAAGCTGAGACTACAATACTTTGGCCACTTCATGAGAAGAGAAGACTCCCTGGAAAAGATCCTGATGTTGGGAAAGATGGAGGGCACAAGAAGAAGGGGATGACAGAGGACGAGATGGTTGGACAGTGTTCTCGAAGCTACGAACATGAGTTTGACCAAACTGCGGGAGGCAGTGGAAGACAGAAGTGCCTGACGTGCTCTGGTCCATGGGGTCACGAAGAGTCGGACACGACTAAAGGACTAAACAACAACAATAAGCCTGGAAAAGAGGAGATATCTCAAGGGATGTCACATGGAACAAGCTTGTTTCTTCCTGCTCTGGAGGGTGGGACTCAAACCAATAGCTTCAAGTTGTACAAGAAAGAAGACTCAGACTCAACATCAAGAAGAACTTTCTAGCAGTAAGAGCTGTTTGGCAGTGGAAGAGACTTCCTTCCTTGGAGGCCTTTAAACAGAGGTTGGGTGGCCCTCTGTCATGGATGCTTCAGCTCAGATTCCTGCATCACAGGGGGTTAAACTAGATGGCCCTTGTGGTCACTTCCAACTCTGCAATTCTATCAAAAATTATTAAATTTGACTATTCAGTCTTAAACAAGACCCAGCAGGTGAATATTATTATGTGCAGTGCATTTCTGCAGGTAATTCAGTGACTGGGCAGAGGACACCTTTTCCGCCACAGTCCAATTGGCCAAGCTTCTTCCTGGTGACTTTGCAATGTTGAAGGTGACAGGAAGTAACCAAGATTAACCCATGAGGAATAATTAAAGTGCCTGCAGACTGTGAAGAATAGTTGGATGGAATAAGAAAGTAAATATTCTGGGAAATGATATATAATGAGATGAAAAAGATGTTGAAATATACATTTTTTTTAAAAAACAGAAGCATTTTTACTTGGTATTATAAATGAGGATATTAATAGACAGGATGTTAAATTGTTTTTATATGCAACAACAGAAGCAAGAGTATTGTTGGCCCAGAAATGGAAGCAAAAAGAAACACTGACAAAAGAAGAATGGCAGATAAGGACTATGCAGAATTGGACAAAATGACAGGAAGAATTCGAAACCTGTGTGACCAGAGATTTACAGAAGATTGGAAGAAGTATATGAATTATTTGAAGAGCAACTGTAATCAACAAATTACGCTAGTAGGACTACAAGAAGTTTTGTAAGGAGAAATATATGAAATGTTACAAAGAAGAGAAAGAAGAGAGATATTAGTTATGTGATTTAAATGTACGGGTAATAGTGAAAGTAAGAAATGTGAAAAGATTGGAAAATTTTCAGATGTGATTGATGGAAGTTAAAAAAATGTATAAGATATAAAAGTATGTTTAATAATTGTTGTAAATTATATGTTAAAAAACTAATAAACAAATTTTATATAATGGATGAAATTCAAAGACTATATAGTTAAATATGCTAAGATAATTTAAATAGAAAAACTTGCAAATACCAGATAGGCTTAGGATTTAAATATGTGATGTTATAGAAGAATATGTTTAAAGTTAAAATGAAAAGAAAGAAATATGTTAAGTGATTAAGTTAATTTTATACGAAATTTGTTTTGGAAAACTGTTACAATGATATACACTGAAACTCAGCCAGGGGGATTCGAGGAAGTCACTTAACAATGTTACTAAGATTGGATTAAGCACAGTTAAGATTTATGTTTGTTTGTTCGTTTATAAATTTTGTAAAATCAATTTTAAAAAAAGTAGATAGATAGATAGATAGATAGATAGATAGATAGATAGATATAGATTGGATTAAGCACAGTTAAGATTTATGTTTGTTCGTTCGTTTATAAATTTTGTAAAATCAATTTTAAAAAAAGTAGATAGATAGATAGATAGATAGATAGATAGATAGATAGATAGTAGATAGATAGAGAGATGATAGATAGATAGATATAGATGATAGATAGATAGATAGATAGATAGATAGATAGATAGATAGATAGATAGATAGATGATAGATAGATAGATATAGATAGATGATAGATAGATAGATGATAGATGATAGATGATAGATAGATAGATAGATAGATAGATAGATAGATAGACAGATAGATAGATAGATGATAGATAGATAGGAATATAGAAAGAACTCCTGACGCAAGGACTTCTGATAGAGGACACTCAAGCCTGAGAGGGAGGCATGCTGATTGCTCTAAGATTCCCCTGCCCCCTCTCTTTTAATCTGCATTAACTCCAGCTTCTCATCTCATTTCTAGACAGTTAAATTTTGCCCAGGTGTGTCGTTCTGCAGAGGAAATACCACAGGAACCCCAAGAATCCTCTCTTCCAACATCCACCTAGTACACATGTTTAGGCCGGTGACCTGTAAACAGAGCAGCAGTCTTAAAAGAGGGATCAGAAATTGACCTCCCTGCTTTAATCCGGCTCTCAAGTACCAACAACAAATGCTAAAAGCCACCAAGGATTTATCATCGGCTGAAAAATAGGAGGTCACAGCATTCCATATCCATTCACCTCTTTGCACGGCAAGACTGAGCCTGGGCAGATGTGTATGTTACTCTGATGAGTGTTTATTGCCTATTTAAAATCATTACATTGAAGCTGCTTCAAAGAAAAGCTGCTCATTATATTTCCTACAGCACAAATCAATATTGCTGTGCTAAATTTAGGAGCAAGTACCTTGCTAATAGCAGCAAAACATCAGATCTCTGAAGGAAATTCACTTGGCACAACTGCTAAGACGGACCGTTTTTTTATGTTGTCTTTGTGATACTTGAACACACAAATGGATTTTCGGCACTGCGGTTTGAGATGCAAAGCATATTTTCTATTGCGGCTTCTGTTCGTTAACGCAAATCTGCAGATGTTTCACATAATTAATTTTTAGTAATCTTCCCCCACACAGGGCTTCGGAAACTCTTTCGCCAGCAAAGCGATTTGCCTGTGCTTTGCTACTTACCGTTTATTTGCCACGAACAGGACTTTCCCTGAAAGAGTTTCCCCTTCTTTGGCAAAGAGAGGAGTTTGGAGAAGGCAGCGGACTTGATACCAGTGAGTCAGAGGCTCCGTGGGGGCAGTCGAGAGCCAAACAGTCACCCTTGAAAGAAGAAATCCAGTAAATACGCAAACATTTATTTATGCGTTGAATTTCTATCTGAAGATCACAGGGCCGTTTGCAACACGAAAGCACAAAATGAGAACACAAAGTACATAATAAAACGGAAACAGAAATAAACCAATTGCCCCTACCTCCCACAAGCCCATTTAAAAGGCCATAGGTATTTTACTCATTTATTAAATTTGCATCAAGAAGGCAGACCTAGTACATCTGCAAAATAGCTTCTGAGAAGACCAAGACAAAGGTGCTCACATCCCAAATTCTTGGTCCATGAACACAGCAGCTTCTCTTCATGGATGGAGAGATGCACTCAGAGAAGGCTGTGGAAAAAACCCTTTAGGAGCACAACTCTCTTCTGTGCACAAAGCAAAAAGTTTAAGGATCCAAGCCAATTTTATTCTCCCAGGCTTCTGCAAACTTCAGCTGAATCTGGTTTTATTCAGCCCCTAGGATGTTCATGTGTTTTACTGCTCCTGCTGTTTTAATTTCAACTGCACCGCCCGCCCCCCATTTTTGACACATTGTTTTAATTATTTTTATTGGTGGCCACACTGAGAGCCTATGGCTGAAAGGAAGGATGTAATTTAAAAACCCAAAAAGTCAGTCTGATGCATTGCAGTTCTGACTACATGATAAGGGCAGGGTTGAAAAAACCATCACCCAGGCTGCTCATCTGTGTGGTGAAGCTGGAGATGGCCTTTTCTTACTGGTTTGTTTTTGAGGTGCTATATGATGAGTTATGGGACACGGGTGGTGCTGTGGGTTAAACCACAGAGACTAGGACTTGCCGATCAGAAGGTCGGCGGTTCGAATCCCCGTGATGGGGTGAGCTTCCGTTGCTCGGTCCCTGCTCCTGCCAACCTAGCAGTTCGAAAGCACGTCAAAGTGCAAGTAGATAAATAGGTACCGCTCCAGCGGGAAGGTAAATGGCGTTTCTGTGCGCTGCTCTGGTTCGCCAGAAGCGGCTTAGTCATGCTGGCCACATGACCTGGAAGCTGTACGCCTCGGCCAATAAAGCGAGATGAGCGCCGCAACCCCAGAGTCGGCCACGACTGGACCTAATGGTCAGGGGTCCCTTTACCTATGATGAGTTACCACATCACATTCACACATTCAAGTGACAAAAAACCAACACATGAGTGGCTTTTTCATGCGAAGTCTGTTTTCTACAGATGGGCCCTCCTGCAAAAATAACACTGTGAGATCCCTTCATGAGAATCTGACTATCTCTACCACAGAGATGTATAAAATGAACTTGTTCCTGCATGTAACAGGCAAGAGAAGAATTTGAGCAAGGTTCTGAATTTGGCCAAATTAAAAGGGTCATTTCCCTTTAAAGTGAAGTTCCAAGGTAACCTTTGGGAGCGAGGAAGAAGAATACGTACAGTGAGCCGACAAATGCCACATCAAACCAGAAGGCCAAACCATGGATTAGCCCAGACTGCATCATTTGGAAAACAAAGGGGATTTCCACTCTGTAGAAAAAGAAAGTTGCCAGTGAAATCCATGGTTAAAAATTACAAATATCACCATTCATTTAGACACTGGTCCGCTAAGCACAACACATTTACCAGAAATAAAGTAGAATGGATTTTTATCCAAGATAATTTATTATAACAAAATCTACCTATGTACTCAATTATTATACCTTGTACAGTGGACGCTCAGGTTGCGAACGTGATCCATGCGGGAGGCACATTTGCAACCCGCAGCGCCACGTCTGCGCAGGTCACGATTTGGGGTTTCTGCGCATGCGCATAGTGCGATTTAGTGCTTTTGCGCATGCGCGAGCGCCGAAACCTGGAAGTAACCAGAAAACGTGCAACCTGAAGCGTCTGTAACCTGAGGTATGACTGTATTTCATTTTATTTATTAGGATTATCTTGACAGATGTCATTACTCTTAAACCAACAAAAACTTCACACCAAGTTATATTTTACCCTAAATATTGTGCTTAGCCGACTGCAGCAATTTGCAAGGCTAAAATGCCAGTAAGGATTAGAGGCTTAAAATACCCTGAACGGGATCCACACACACGCTGTGAAGTCCCTCGATTGCCTGTAAGCGGAAAAGTGTAGAAAGAAACAATTATTTGACATGGAAAGGCAGGACTCTTTCCAGACACTTACCTATGCAAATCTTCCTCTTCTGCGTCTGTAAAATTGACCGTGTACTTCACTGTCCGGGCCATTAAAATTCTGATGTCAAATGTATCCTGAGGGTTGAAGAGGAGAAAAAGAGAGAATCAGACCCCTGCTCTCCTCTAGTGCTGCAGGCTTACAAAACAGAAAATTCCTCCTCCCACAATAATATACCTTCTCTTGGTCCCTTTGATATGCTATTTTAGTAGTTCCGCTCTCTGTTAAAAGAAATATGCACCGCATACACATTGCTTATATCTGGAACCCTGAGGGATTTCTATATCAAGAGGCATTTCTGACCTTCATACCACCCCCAGTTAATGTTTTAGTAAAGCCAGTGGGTTTTTTCTGGGGGGACGCAGAGGGACGCATACCCCTAAACATTTTGTCAATCTTTGTACTTTTGTCCATTTACTGTATTTATTTTCCCCGATTTGAACTATAAAACGGTGATTTTATTGAGTCAAAATGAGAGTAGCCCTAAACGTTTTAAAAGGAAAAAAACCCTGAGTAATGCAGTACCGATTCTATCAGGGAGAGCCAACATGGTGCCCTCCAGCTGTTGTTGGGGCTCCCATCATCCCTGACTCCTGGTCCTGCTGACTGGGGTTGATGGGAGTGGAGTCTGGCAACACAGGAAGGCATCCCACTGGCTGCCCAGTTAAAGCTGGGAAGCCGTGAATTTAAATTTCCTTCCTTGCACTTACAAGCAACCCACAAAACCTGCTCACGGTTATGCACCGGTCAATGGAATATTTGCCTCAGAACAACTCCAAACAGACTTTTACATTTCCGTTTGCTCAGATGCTCTCAGAAAAAATGACTGTGATCAAAAGAATTACCAGCTAATTCATGGGTAGGCAAACCAAGGCCTGGGGTGCAGATGCGGCCCAATCGCCTTCTAAATCCAGCCTGCGGATGGTCTGGGAATCAGTGTGTTTTTACATGAGTAGAATGTGTGCTTTTCTTTAAAATGCATCTCTGGGTTATTTGTGGGGCATAGGAATTCGTTCATTATTAGTTTTTCAAAATATAGTCCGGCCCCCCACAAGGTCTGAGGGACAGTGGACCGGCCCCCCGCTGAAAAAGTTTGCTGACCCCTGAGAATTACAAGGTGTGAACCATTCGCTGATGTTGACCTTAAGGGAAAGCAAAGCAAGAACAAACACATGTGACATGCAGCTCTGTTCCACATGGATGCCACCTCTGTTCTATAACATTATTGCTCCTGCTATAGCTATTATTATGAGCTGCCAGGGACTGGCTGGATGAGGAAGAATGGTGGCCGTCTCCCACCCAAGAGCCCCCCAGGCGACTTAGACCTCAGGATGTGGTGGTGGGACACTGAAGAGCAGTCTGGGGAAGGGAGAAGAATAAGAAGAAGAGTTTGGATTTGATATCCCGCTTTATCACTACCCTATGGAGTCTCAAAGCGGCTAACATTCTCCTTTCCCTTCCTCCCCCACAACAAACACTCTGTGAGGTGAGTGAGGCTGAGAGACTTCAGAGAAGGGTGACTAGCCCAAGGTCACCCAGCAGCTGCATGTGGAGGAGCGGGGAAGCGAACCCGGTTCACCAGATTACGAGACTACCGCTCTTAACCACTACACCATATTGGCTCTCGGGGAGGTGCTAGAAGACGGGTGACAAGAGAGGGAGATCCTTCCAGGACAGGGCTAGAGGTTGAGAGTCACAGTGTGAGCGCAGACTCAGGCAGAGAGGAGCCAGAGGTTGCCCTGCTATTCTGCAGCAGGACAGTCCCAGTTAAGGAGAGTCCTGCACGTTGCTGAACAGCGGGCAAGACAAGCCCAGAGGAGGAGCTCGCCCTTCAACGCAGCCTTTGTCTGCTGGGGAGGGATCTGGAGTAAGATCAACTGGAAGGGGAGGGGGGCAGTGGTCCATTTCAGTCATACCTCAAGCTGAACGAGTTGAGCCTAAGTAACTCTGCTGCACTGGTATTTTCTGTTAAGAAAAAGCTAATTGCCTTCCGTGCCTCACAGTCTTTCTTGCCCTGTGGTCAACTTGACAGATCCTGACAGCTCCTTGACTCTTGAAAGACCTTCATTGGTTCCCAGTACGTTTCCAAGCACCATTCAAAGTGTTGGTGCTGACCTTGAAAGCCCTAAACGGCCTCGGCCCCAGTAGACCCGAAGGAGCATCTCCACCCCCATCATTCTGCCCGGACACTGAGGTCCAGCACCGAGGGCCTTCTGGCGGTTCCCTCACTGTGAGAAGCAAAGTTACAGGGAACCAGGCAGAGGGCCTCCTCAGTGGTGGCACCTGCTTTGTGGAACGCCCTCCCATCAGATGTGAAAGAAATAAACTATCTGACGTTTAGAAGATATCTGAAGGCAGCCCTGTCTAGGGAAGTTTTTAATGACTGATGTTTTAATGTATTTTTAATCTCCTGTTGGAAGCCACCCAGAGTGGCTGGGGAAACCCAGCTAGATGGGCAGGGTATGTATGTATGCATGTATGTATAAATAAATTTATTATTATTATTATTATTATTATTATTATTATTATTATTATTATTATTAACATTAACCCACGTGTCACCCCAGGTCCCAGGGCAGAGTATAATCCAACATTACAACACACAAACCGTTTAAAACAACTTACAATTACAGAAGTAAGCTGGGTTCTACAAATATACACCCCTAGTGTCAAAAGCCTGGGTGAAGAGGTGTCCCTTCCACATTCACCAGATGCTACGTAATGAAGGGGCCAGATGTACCTCCGTGGGGAGGCAGTTCTGCAACTTAGGGACCCCCCCAGCCCCTGAGCTCCTGAAGGTGGAGGGGGAAGGCAAAGGAAAAAGCGAGAAAATAAAAAACGACTTACTACAATAGGTTGCCTAAAGTATTCATCTACAGCTGCATTGCGGAGACTGGACAGATTGACTCCATAAAAACACTGCTGGTACCTAGAAGAAATAATGCAGTTGTAAAGAAAAGAAAATTGTACAAAGAAATCTCTATAAGCTGCCTGTAACAGCCACAGATCCATGCACATTCTTCAAACCACCTAGGAAGCCTGATCAAAGCCTATTTTTTGATATGCAAAGATACTGTCTTTCCATTCAGCTAACCTCTTCAAACAGCATGCAGCGTGTGGGTTACTCATTGTGCACTGGATTAATGAGCTCAGCAAACAACGGTGAGATATTGCTGCTTAATTCTCCCAAGGAAGAGCCCTCTGTTGGCGCCTCTTTCAAGTTTCAATGTACTGGAAGGCTTTGAAAAACTAAAGCCCCACGTGAGGGCAGCACACACAGCTGAAGAAACCCAACAGACCACAGAACTCCCCTCCATTGTCGCCATCATACAACTATTTCCCAAGGCCCTGAGAGGGACCAGCTTTTGAGGCCCAACTAACTTCAACCAGGAACTGACGACCGAGAGGAAGAACTTGAAATTTACGTGCATTCATCAGCCTTAAGCAACACAACAGCAAATGCACTTTTCTCAGGCGCAAGTGTCATCCAGATGTAAAGCTCATGTTTCTAAGCAAACTCTGATTTAAAGAAGTGGCCCGCAGCTCCGAAATTGGAGCCCTGACTGAAAAGCTGCTGAGCAATGGAAGGCGGGTTAAGCCAGGGGTCTTGAAAGGTGACGCAGTGAAGCCTTGCCCCCCTTGGCTGATAAAATTCAGCAGAGAGACGACGTCTGCCTGGGCAAAGGAGGTGGTTGTCAGGGAACTGCCACTGGCTCTGGGGCGAGAGGGGAAAAGCCGGATGGATTACAGAGAGCCCCCAAAGATCGTGGGAAGCAGCTCCTCCTCAGCGGAGGAGAGTAACCACGCCTCCAGTGGAGAGGAGCTTCAGGGCTCAGAGGAAGTGAGACGGTGCCAGGACACCTTGCCTGGGTAAAGCGGGGAGGAGAGAGGTCCTCCGTTACCCATGCCCTCCCTGCGCAGTAAGCTTCCACGCCGAGAGGGGAGGCGCAGACTGGGCGTCAAGAAACTACTCTGCTGGGGAAGGTTTAAGGACCGCCCACTCTCAGATTCTGCCAGTGAATGAGCCAGTCACGGGAGAGTGGCGCTCTGGACAGATAAAGTTTATTTTGGAATCAAAAGCAAGGCTTCACAGCCGAGCAGGGAGGCATTTGCCTGCTTGCTCTCGAGCAACCCCATGGAACCCTAACAGTGGTCAATGCCCTTTTACAAGAGGGGGAGCTTCCTACCTGTTTGAAGGGGGTAGCGATAAGACCACTCCTTAGGAAACACCCCCTAGACAGTATTCTGAGAACCTATGCAACTACCAACCATTGCCAATCTCCCTTTGGGGGCAAGGTGCTTGTGCTGCTGGTTGCTGATCAACTGCATGCAAAGCAACCCAGACCCGCCGCTTTTCACCAGAGACCCTTCTCAGTGTCCCCCCCTCCCTGAGAGGACGGCAACCCGAAAACAGACCTTTTCTGTGGTGGCTCCCTGTTTGTGGAATGCTCTCGCCATGTCTTTAGGTGCCACATGGAAAATTCCTCTTTACTCAGGCCTTTGGCTATTAAACAGTCTGCGTCATTTTAAACGTGGAAGGATTGTGGTCATGAAATTTTCTGTGATTGCTCTGTTGTTGTTGTTATTGTTGTTGTTATGCCATGTAAATTATATTTTTAATGTTGTACACCACCCTGGGATCCTTGGTTAAAGGGCAGTATATAGATTGCACAAATAATAATAATAATACAGTGGTACCTCGGGTTAAGTACTTAATTCGTTCCGGAAGTCCGTACTTAACCTGAAACTGTTCTTAACCTGAAGCACCACTTAACTAATGGGGTCTCCTGCTGCTGCCGCGCCGCCGGAGCACGATTTCTGTTCTCATCCTGAAGCAAAGTTCTTAACCTGAAGCACTATTTCTGGATTAGCGGAGTCTATAACCTGAAGCGTATGTAACCTGAAGCGTATGTAACCTGAAGCGTATGTAACCTGACGTACCACTGTAATAATAATAATAGCTACTTGTTATGTACTGAAGTTCTCACCCTGGGCCAGCAGGGGGATACTGTAGATAGTTATGCAAATAAGGGATCGAAAGTGACGTTCAGTGATTGGATAGTTTTAGAAAGTTGTTACATTTACGTTGTACTGGAGCTCTATATAAGCTGGCTGACTGAAGCCTTCAGTTCAGTTCTGCCCAGGCCTGTGAATAAACAAGAGCTGTTGAAGAATCGCTGTGTTGTCTGATATGTTCACCCACAACTTAAGACTACTGATGTACATCACACAGCTAAGAAGGATTTAAAGGGAGCTAGTTGTGCCATAAGAATCCAAAATACAAAAAAGGGAAAAACACAGCCTAAGCCTGGTTTGGAGAACCTGCCATTCTTGCCTTTGTGTCGCGAGGCCTGAAGTGATGTGGTGGCAGAGAGAGAGATGCTGCGTGAAAGACAGCAAAAGCACATGGTGGCATCATCCTTCAGTGCTGGCAAACACTTGGTCGCTGGTCCCTGACGGACTTTCAGGGGCAAAGGAAAGGGCAAAAGGTTCCCCACTCCCGCTGGCCTTGGCCGCTTTTCCACAGTCAAATCAAGCAGCAAACACCCGGTCAAACATACTTAAAGACGCAAGTCAAACGCATGCCAGACATTCTACCAGGCAGCGCATGAAGGATGTCCCTGCTTTTCCCAACACAGAAATTATAACCAGAAAGAAAAGGAAAGCAGCTCTTAGAACACATCTAAGACAACATTCTTGTCTTAAAAACAGAACTGACCACTCGTGGGATTGAAAAACTGATGCCTTGGATATTTACAACCACTACTCAGTGCAAAAGAGCAGAATATACAGAGGTGCCAAGTGACAGGAGTCATCACTGCACAGCCCTATGACGTCTGGAGAAATATTTAACTCAAATCTGATTGAATCTGATCTCTGTTGTCTTCAATGGATAAGAAATTATAACATACCTGGGATTTAAAAAACAAAACAAAACCCCCATTGGGGTAAACAAACGTTGCTGTGGAGATCACCAGGAGTGCAAATTCACCATGTGGTGTTGCAGTTGGCACCACTTTCTGAAAGATTGAGCAAAAGTTTGTACAACATCCCAAACCTGGCAGAATGGAGCAGTATGGCTAAAATCAGGTGAAACTCAATACACTCCATATAATCTTAGAATCACAAAACCACAGAGTTGGAAGGGACCCCAACAGTCATCTATTCCAACCCCCTGCGATGCAGGCATCTTAACTAAAGCATCCATGACAGATGGCCATCCAAACTTCAGAATCAATAGCTAAGGAGGTTTCAGGAGCCTTTATTTACCTCAGGCCATTCTCCTTTGTCATGTTCATCTGGTTCGGGGAGAAAATCTGCAAAAAACCCACGATTTCCCTGCAAACCCACATTTTCTACGTTTCAGTTTGGTACCCCTCCTGCAAATTGTCCAGATCTCGTTCTGACTTCGCAACGAGACATGTAGATAGTATCATGGCTTTCATTGGCTTTCTGAAAACGAATGGAGTAAGGGCTTTCAGACTTTGTTTCTTTGCTTATAAAATACATGTCTCATTACTCTCTGGTAGCTACAAATGCCTAATAGAGTGGACCCTCGGGTTATGTTACCTTCGGGTAACGTAATCTTCGGATTGCAAATGTGGCTTTGCCACTCGTGCATACACAGAAGTGCTCTGTGGTGCTGCACGTGTGCGCAGAAGCAGTCCTCCAGTTATGAAATTTTTGGGATATGGCCAGGCCTCCGGAACGGATCCCATTCGTAACCAGAAGTACCACTGTACTGTACATCAATGTAAGTTACTTTTCTTAAGGGCAGGAGTAAGAAGATTTCATCCCTGCCAGTACAGTGGTACCTCAGGTACTTAATTCATTCCGGAGGTCCGTACTTAACCTGAAACTGTTCTTAACCTGAAGCACCACTTTAGCTAATGGGACCTCCTGCTGCTGCTGCGCTGCCGGAGCACGATTTCTGTTCTCATCCTGAAGCAAAGTTCTTAAGCTGAAGCACTATTTCTGGGTTAGTGGAGACTGTAACCTGAAGCGTATGTAACCTGAAGCGTATGTAACCTGAGGTACCACTGTATAAATGTTAAGAACATACTCAAAACGCAGGCAAAACCAATGGTGAAGTCTCTCTCACTTTCTTACAAAATCTTTACTTGTTTAAAAATAAACCTGTGAAATCCAAGTCTTACATTTTCTCCAGCTGAAGACCCAAAGGCCACAAGACGGCACAATGCGTTGATACTACCAGAGAGGCTTCTAACCTGCCAAAGCTTACAATGAAACTGTTGTGCTTCTGCCTCAGACTGCTCATTAGGATTACGAAGCATGAACTATCCCTATGCAACAAATATCTGAGTTGCTTATTTGGCTTGCTGGGACACAGAAACGGTGCACACACAAAACGACAAAATGGTGGGCTGGCACCATTCCATTTCAGCTTATCTTTGTTATTACAGGAACTGGAAATAGAAAGAATGACAAAGATGGAGAAAAACAGCTCGTACGGAAGACAAGTTTTGCAAACCCACCAGTGCAGAAAACAAGCTTTGAGTATAAATAAGTCTAAGTTGGGTCTATGAAGGTGCAGCCCCATGGTGGTGCTGAAACCAACAGATGCAGGTTCAGTTCCACAAACAACACATCCTCCAGCGGTTTGTGTCCTCTTCTGCCAGTGAACACAGCAATTGGCACCCAAGGCCGATGCAAACGCTAAGTGCCAATGGCTTCCTCCTTCCACAAGGAAGCCCTGCTTGTCTGCACTACTATGGGATGGCCACCAAAGATAAGCAACATGCACACAGCAGGAGTCATCTCTGGAGCTTGCCTGCACATGTCATAGTCTGCCACTTGGATGCATCCAGAAGCAAAGGTCAGTTTGAATGAACATAAAATGCAATCCCCAAATCCAAATTAAAGCAGCACTTTATAGGTCAACCAAAATGCCACAAAACAGTGTGAAAGATTTCAAGTTCTCCAGAAATCTTCATCAGGCTGCATATTAAAACACACACACACAAGGGGCCAGAAGAGAGGGGAAAGAATGGATGATGGGCAACCCATCAGAGTCTGCCAAGAGGAGGTAACAGATATTCAAAATGAGGCTCCTTTAGATGCTATGCAGGTGAGAGGCTGCTGTGTCAAGACTTCTTGGGAAGGAGAAATGTGTTTGACCACCTGTATTTCTTCTTTCCTTTTCTCCCCCCTTGGTTCTTTTTCTTTTTTGTGACATTTTGTTGGCCCAACAGATACTGTCCTCATATGGGATTTGGATTGTTTCTTATGGACCAGCATGACTACCTTTAAGTAAAGGGACCACTGACCATGAGGTCCAGTCGTGGCCGACTCTGGGGTTGCAGCGCTCATCTCGCTTTATTGGCCAAGGGAGCTTCCGGGTCATGTGGCCAGCATGACTAAGCCGCTTCTGGCGAACAAGAGCAGCGCACGGAAATGCCGTTTACCTTCCCACCGGAGCGGTACCTATTTATCTACTTGCACTTTGATGTGCTTTCGAACTGCTAGGTTGGCAGGAGCAGGGACCGAGCAACAGGAGCTCACACCGTCATGGGGATTTGAGCCGCCGACTTCTGATCAGCAAGTCCTAGGCTCTGTGGTTTAACCCACAGCGCCACCCACGTCCCATGACTACCTTTATATTTGCATAAAATAGAATATTCTAGTTCCAGTTCAATGTATTAGCTAAGAATGAATGGTTCAAAGCAGGAATGACAAATCATCGTCTCCATGTAGGATAACCACAGCGTCTCCCAGATGTTGTTGGATTACAGTTTCCATGACCCCTGGCCATTGGCCAAGCTGGCTGGAGCTGGCAGGAGGGGTGGTCCAACAATATCTGGAGGGCCATATGTTCCTCACCACACAAGCAGGATTTCAAAACCCCTTGGATTAGCATTTCATAAATCAAAGCCTCTCTTCTGATGGAGCAAACTCAAATCTGAACAATTCAACCAGATCCTCAGGTAGAAATGGAAGAAAAATCCGCATGATCTAATAATAAACAGTGGCTCAATTCCTTTTACAGCAGCTTTTGGTTCCATCTGCATTAGCCTGATGTGTTTTCCATTACAAGGAAAAGTGCAAGAAATGGGAAATTGCAAAGCAGAAAGTGGGCAACCAATGTATACGGAGGTCACAGAGGATATTCCTATTGCATTGTAACTAGATTTCACAAGCGATATGAAGCTCTTGCCACTGTGCATCTTCCCTACAGCCCCCTTGTAATGTCTGATTTAAAACAACATTTTAGAAGATGCCACTGCATAGCATGTTGCCTCAAACTCCTGCCTCCCCACCCCCCAATATTACATAATAGGTTGGGAAAGAGGAGCAATGTACAGTGCGATGGCACACAGAGTTAAATTAGATCTTATGGTATGGGGAAGGGGAGGAAAGATTAGGTCAAATCTCCATAGCTGTCAACTTACAGATTTGAAAATAAGGGACCAGCAGCCTCGAAAATAAGGGATCAGCAGCCAAAATAAGGGATTTTGGCTTAGCTTATACAGAAATCCGGCACTGATGGATCCATGCTGCTTTTGCTGCGACTGACTGTGTTTTGCAGGGGGTTGGATTAGATGATCCTAAGGGTCTACAACTCCGACCAAAGAAGAGTGCCAGACAAAACTGATGAACGACGTCGAGATGGCAAAGCTTACAGGCAGAAATAGAAACCAGGAAGAGGACCTCTTTAATAAAGAATGGGGAAAGTCTATAATTTATTTGAAAAGCTATTGTAAAGAGTTACATACTTGTAGTAAAAATTTGAACTATGGATGGACAAATGATTTATAAAAATAGAGTTATGAAAGGGATGCAGAGGGGGAAATCACTACATTAACATGCTGCACTGGTTGGAGGGTATGCTAAGCAGCACGTCAGGGCTGCTGTCGTCCTGGCGCGAGGAGTTTCATTGGCCCTTCCCCGCCCGAGAGAGAGGGGGGGAGGGAGAGAGACTCTCGCCCATGCTGCCCGCGAGCCTGGCATGAGGTGGTTGCTGCGCTTCCGCGACCGCGGAAGCGCCGCCCTTCTGCGTCCCTCCCCATACCCATCCCCTCCTCTTCCTCCTCCCTCAGGCCGCCGCCGCCTCCAGCTTCCCCGGCAGCGCGGCGGAAGTCTCGCAAGAGAGGGGTTGCCTGCCTGCCCGCTGCCACCCGTCTCCTCACGACGCGCCCCTGAGGGGAAAAAGGGAGAGATGGAGACGCGGCAGCTCAGGCGCGCACTCTTTCGCGCGGCGGAGGACTCTGAGCCGCTGCTTCCCTCCCGAGCCGGGCGAGCATGAAACCCGGGAAATTTAAGGGACATCATCAATAAGGGACAGCAGCGGGACACGGCGCTGGGCTAAAGGAGTTTCCCGCTAAATAAGGGACGGTTGACAGCTATGCAAATCTCAGATCATGTTGTGATTGGTACCCTGACTTAATTCTTAGGTATCCCCTAATACAAATCCAAAAGGCAGTGCCACGGAAGAGGGAAGGGTCATCATGAGAACATGAGCAAGGCACACTTAGTTCTGTGACTATGTAAGCGATGCGGCCACATCCACCCAGTCCTCAATTTGAGCCAGGATACAACCCCAAGACCTTCTGATCGCAGCCCCAGAACCCTTTTCAATCTCAGAAATCAGCGTTGCTGCATGTGACTGACATACAAGTAACACGAAGCCTAAGGCATTCTGGACACCACAAGATGGCAACTCTAATCCCAACACTGCCCTGGCCAATTCTGAGATTCTTTGTTGCTTGATGAGAGCATCCTTGCCCGTCAACGGCTGCATCATCCTGATGCCATGCCCCTCTTGCCACCCCTTGAACGCAGGGCAAAGAGTTCTCTCATCACATCTATCTCTCTGCTTGGAGCAGGACTGCATGGTACTGTGTCTCCTGTTGTAGGCTATATTTGCGGAGATAATCTCATCATAATCATAAAATAATCTCATCTCTTTCCTAGACAGGTCCTGCCTCTGCCTCGTAATGAAAAAAGCCATCAAGTGAAGGGCCACCACATGACGAATGCTTCAAAGTGCCAAGCCACCACATGAGAACAGTTATCAATGCACAAACAACATGGCCACACGAATCAGCTGTAAGCGCCACAGTTGCAGTTCAACAAAACAGAAATGGGTTAGGAAATTAGGAAGTTTCTTCTGACAGATACAGTTCACCACTGCACTGTGATTCCAAAAAGCAGTTTCATTTTGAGACCTCTGTTATGCTGCAGAGCAAAAGACATTTTCTTTTCCTTTCCTTTTTTTTTTATTTTTGAAAAAAGTGAAATAATCATTACCAAAAATTGGCTCTGGAGTAGTGTTCCATGTAGAGCTGTTCATCGGAAAAAGGAGCCAAATGAATGTCACTAAATGTTGGAAACATCATTCCTAGTGAACAAAAGATAATATACAGTAGCAAAGTTCAAATCTTCTGTGTAGCCCTACTTAAACATTTGTTGGAAACATCCAGTAAACACCATCCACTCTCCATCTCAAACAGTTTATCTCTTTATAATTCCGGAGTGGATAATAATTTATGCTCTAATTCTTGATCACATTTCAGTAAGCCCATTAGCAACAATAAAGAACTTAAGGCGGCAAGTCAAATATGCTGCCATGAGTGATAAAACCTTGCAGTTTTTAACTCATTTTGTGATTAGCTATTTAAATAATTTCTTCCTTAAAATCAAAGGCAATATTATATCCTCATTCATCTTCTACAGCTGGAGGAAAAGGATAATATTTCTGAACAACTATCTACAGACTCAACGTATAATTGTTAATACATTGCCACTAAACAAACCATCAACAGTTTCAGAAGTTCACTAAACATACTTCAAGGCTGACAATATAAAGGAACTGGTAATGATGCTGTGTGTTTATCAATGATATCAAAAGACTGCAAAACATTTTAAAAACCTTATGTCCATTTCACAGACTATCTAATGCAAAACACACAAGCATGAGCACATTACAGACTTGTACTGCAAACAGAGAAGGACAAGGAATCGGTCATCCATACCTCCATTAAATAAGGTCTTAACCTACCCAACAACTATGGAAATAAGTCCGGATAACACATTTTTATAAGTGAATTGGTTAAAACCAGTGCACCTGGCAATGCAGAAATGAACTAGCCTATGAAGGAGATGCAGGAAAATGTATAGGAAATTATACTTCTACTTAACAAATAATACAATGTTAGCTAGGAGGAAAATTGTTCCATTTCTGCAAACACAGTTTGAGATGGGGAGTTGCATTGTCATAAGGCAATGCCATTGTAAAGAATGTAGAGATTACAGACTGAAATCCTAAAACTCTTTACTCCCAAGTAGTCACTGAATTCAGCATTCATTTAGAGTAAATTGTTTCATGATAGCAATCTCACAGTGCATCAGTGGCGTAGCGTGGGTTGTCAGCACCCGGGGCAAGGCAAGTAATTTGCGCCCCCTAACCTGGGGATTTTAGCACTCGAGTCTCTTCCACTAGGGGCAGATAGCTGCGAGTGCGAGCGCCCCCCCAGATGTTGCGCCCGGTGCGGCTGGCCCCCCCTGCACCCCCCACGCTACGCCACTGCAGTGCATAGATTTAAAAGGCTTTATAAACAGAAATCATTAACCAAGGGGACCATTGCATTTATATCATGAACAAAAAAGACTTAACCTTAGTACAAACGGCATTGCCATTAAAGCAGGATTTGAATCAGAAGCACAGAGATTGAGAACTAAACATATATTACAATAAGAAACACTAATTTTTAAAGCAGCAAAGTGTACCACCGGAGGAGGACAAAGAATCTGAACATTTAGGCTAAGAGAGATATTTGCTGCATCCTAAGGAAGACTTGGCATAAAGTCAAACATCTTGCCAGACTTTCCTATTCTGCCCTGCACCCAACTCCCTCTTAGTTTATGCTAGTTTTGTTTTTGCAAAATCCAGACATAATTGTCCAGACGTTCTCTACAAAGCATTCTAAACAGGTGCTCTGTAGAGAAGCCCCCCCTCCTGCCTTTTAATTTAAATGGGCTGTAAATTTTCCCCATCCTGTTATTTCCCTAGTCCAGATGCTCTCCAGGACAAAAGTTGTTTTAGAATGAAATCATCTTGAAAGTTGCAGAGTGAGAGCCTTGCTTCTAATATTAATTCAGCTTTCTCTTAACGGACTTGGGTCAGAGATTCTCTCTAGCAGGGAGTCCCAAGACTGTATTTGGAGACAAAAGTGGAAACTGAACTCCTTGGTGATGCATGGTCTCATCTGCGGATTATTGCGCTGAGCTTATTGTGGAGGATATAAGGCATGAATCGAGAAGCAATCAGGAATATTAAATATGCCAGAAAGATGCTAACATGAGCTCTGACAGTGGTGGGGGGTTGTATCCCAAAGCCCCTACGAAATCACCACTACTCTGATCCAAGTTGGTAAATTCTTATTTCCTCCAGTTCGTTCCTGTGGAACACAGACTCACCGTTTGACTTCAGCCACTTCTTGGAGTGGAGGTAACTTTCCAGCATTCTCTCGTTGAACAGCATATAACCCATTGGCTCAGAAACAATGACGTCAACATTCTCAGGCAAGGAGATTTCCTCAATTTTCCCCGTCAAAACGCTGATCTTATCAGAGAGGTTGTTACTTTGTACCAGAATCTGTTAACGAGGAGGCATAAAAAACACACACAACCAAACTGCATTAGCTTCTTTCATCTATAAATAATATGTATTTATTAAATAGTTCTTCATTTGATTTACAGCCCAGAGTGGCTGGGGAAACCCAGCCAGGTGGGCAGGGTATAAATAATAAATTATTATTATTATTATCCCACCCAAAGGAGCTCAGGATGGCAAACAAGCGATAAGGCGATAAAAACAATTACAATGCAGATGCGGATCGGGAAGGATCTCAACCTAAAAGGCTGGTTGAAGGAGGAAGGTCTTCCGGAGGCCTCCAAAAGACAACAGGCGGCCCCTGTCAAATATTCAAGAGGAGGAATTTCAAAAGGCAAGTGCCACAGTACTGAAGACCCTGAAGAAAGCACACCTAGACATGATGGCACCTGCAGAAGCCTCTCACCTGCAGAATGTTGTGATCAATGGAATGTTAACAGAGAAGCAGCGCTAGTATCATCTGTGTGCTGATGACACCTCTCCCCAGATCTCCCAGGGTTTGAAATTAGCCAGGCACCAGGCGCATTTTGCACTTCTGAGCCCCTTGAGACCAAGTGAAGACAGCCAGGTGCAGGGCCGTATTGAGGTTTGATGAGGCCCTCAGCTCCTGAAGGTAATGGGGCCCTTTCTAAAGCTGTCCTTTGTCAACAACAAAATATTGCTTTTTTGAGTTGAATATATGCTATATGGTCATTTATGGTATCTCAAGCCACTTGCACACGTTGCCATGCAACCAGTCCATACAGAATGTAAGCACCCTGTATATAAAGGCAAAGGGACCCATGACCATTAGGTCCAGTTGTGACCGACTCTGGGGTTGCGGCGCTCATCTCACTTTATTGGCCGAGGGAGCCGGCGTACAGCTTCCAGGTCATGTGGCCAGCATGACTAAGCCGCTTCTTGCGAACTAGAGCAGCGCACGGAAACACCGTTTACCTTCCCGCCAGAGTGGTACCTATTTATCTACTTGCACTTTGACGTGCTTTCGAACTTCTAGGTTGGCAGGAGCAGGGACCGAGCAACGGGAGCTCACCCCGTCGCGGGGATTCGAACCGCCGACCTTCTGATCAGCAAGTCCTAGGCTCTGTGGTTGATGTTGTAGTATATTTGTTTTGATCATTTGTTGTTTTATTTGTGTTTCCATTTTTGTTGTACATTTTACGTTGTACATTGGCTAGAAGACTGGGGTAATAAGTGACTGATTAATATAAAAAACAAACAAACCACTACCTATTATTATTTTTATTCTTATTATTTCTTACCTGCCCTTAACCAGAATTTCCAGAGCAGTATCTATTTTACTGACAGGCAAAACAAAGTAGAGAAGCACTGTACTCCAACAAAATAGCACTGAAGCAGTTTGATCACATGCCTGACCTTAAGCAGGCAAAATTCAACGCATTTCAGTTTAAAAGGCTCAAGATTTTAAGGATTATGATTGCAGCCGAGTCACTTGCTGAAACAAGGCCACAGACTTTTTAAGAATTTGCTTGGGATGAGGGAAACAAACTAGAAAATCTCATCAGATGTTGAAATGCAGAGGCTGGGAAAATATTGCTTTTTGTAGTGCTTCATAAAGCAGCTAGAAATTGGTTATTTTATCTGGCATGACGATGCACTTGGAACCGCTAATCCTATGACTGCCAGATGGGCCACCCAAGGACTACGGCGTTATGTGACCCTCCTCCCCTCCTCTTTCTCTTGGGATGTAGCCCAGTGTGGACTGTTTCTGGTGTACAGAACTGGCAATTTTAGTGGACTTACAAACAAATCTCAATCTTTTCCAACTGGTGTTGAAGGAGTTGGCCCATGCCGAGAACGGCGTCTACCACCTGATCTTGTGAGCTTCTAGTAATTGTGATTGTCCTGAGCAGTGAACCTCAATCATTTTCACTGTTGTTCAATGGAAATAAAATGCAGAGCAACTATAAAAGGGCATTGATTGGATGCAGCACATTGCACTGCACAATCTCTGACGGAGTGGTCCTTAGCTACCTGAAAGAGCACCATCTCTTGAACAAATATGTCCGTGTCCTAAAGTCATCTTCAGAGACTCTTCTGGGAGCTCCTATAATCTGTGGGCAGATGGGGGTGACTAGGAAGTGCAGTGGTACCTCGAGTTAAGTACTTAATTCGTTCCGGAGGTCCGTTCTTAACCTGAAACTGTTCTTAACTTGAAGCACCTCTTTAGCTAATGGGGCCTCCCGCTGCCGCTGTGATTTCTGTTCTCATTCTAAAGCAAAGTTCTTATCCTGAAGCACCATTTCTGGGTTAGCAGAGTCTGTAACCTGAAGTGTATATGTAACCTGAAGCGTATGTAACCTGAGGTACCACTGTACCAGAGTTTCCCATGATGTGTGAACCAGAAAACTATGGTTAATAGTTTCCAGCTATGCCAGGATATGAAACTGGCTTCCAAATTGGCTTAGGAATCCTGGGTTGTGTAGAAGCCATAAGCCACAACTCCTCATTCGCACACAACAGGAAGCTGTGGTTTAACTGTGGCTTTCTGGTCTGTTTCCTCACACACGGAAGGAAAGAGCAAAGGAGCTGTGGGTGGGGACTTAGTTTGCGTACACAGGCATTGTCTTATTAAGACAGGATTCGATCACGTAAACCAGGTCAATGTGGTGAAGGAAGGGAGATGAAATATATTAAATCAAGAAGACTACTCTGAAAAAGCGGCTTAACAGAACAAAACTAGCACCTTAATTCCCTTTTCTCTTTCCAAATTTCACCTTTTGTTCAGTAGAAACCCTCATCCTCAGCCCTCATCCACAATGACATTAGCATCTATAAGAACGATCACTTCTTGTCTTTGGGCCTCTTTGGAAAATAAAGGCTCCTATATAGATCCCACCCCCCTCCAACAGCCTCAGATATTCCTCTGTATTCCTAACAGCCTCTGTATTCCTCAAGGGCCAATTTTTTATTTCTAATGATCCCCAGCGCAAGTTGACCTCTTCCCCATAGACAACTGTTCCTCATGCATAGCTGCTCCCATGTCCTGTTTGTTCAAGTGCTCGCCATAAACTCTCTTCAGCTCGACACAAAATTCTTACTTAATCTTTATACAAGTAGCTGAAATCTCAGCCCTAAACACGTTTGTCTGAAACACCCCATTTGTTTCAGTAAAGCACATTTCCAACTGAGCTTAGGATCGCAGCATTTCAACTGTAAGTCTAAATTAGGGAGTCGTGCAGGGAAAAACGTGGCACACTGAACTGAAAAAACCAGCTGGTCATTTATAATTTTCAATGTTCAACCAAATGATGTCTGTGACATGACAACACAGCACATAATTTTAAATCTAATCCAAATTATTTTTGCATTCTGTTACAGTCCATATGACTTCGGGAACAGCCAATATATTAAGATATCCAGAGTTTTGGATAAGCGGCAGAGCCATTTAATTGAATGGCATCTATATATAGCTTTTTTTAAAAAGGGAAAGGTAGTAACCACTACGTGCAGATTTCAGTTCTTCCCATTCCTAAACTCCAGATTTGTGTAACTTTTCAGTCTACTGATTTGTCCCTACTGGGCTGGTCTACAAAACTGGCAATAAGGACATCATTCGTTTCCCGAAGAATGTTGTTGGGGATGTCCCAGGAGCCCCCCAACTGGGGGACATGTCACTCATTCCTGGTTGATGTTATTAAGTCCATCAAGGACCAGGAGAGGCAGCTGCCTGGTTGTAGCCTCCAATATCGGTGCTTCAGACAGTAATGCTTTCACTGGTTTTCAGGTACAGCAAAAATATCATAGTCATGTAATGGGTAAAGTAAACGTAAAGGGACCCCTGACCATTAGGTCCAGTCGTGACCGACTCTGGGGTTGCGGCGCTCATCTCACTTTCTTGGCCAAGGGATCCGGCGTTTGTCCGCAGGCAGCTTCCAGGTCATGTGGCCAGCATGACTAAGCTGCTTCTGGTGAACCAGAGCACGGAAACACTGTTTACCTTCCCACCGGAGCGGTACCTATTTATCTACTTGCACTTTGACGTGCTTTCGAACTGCTAGGTTGGCAGGAGCAGGGACCGAGCAACGGGAGCTCACCCCGTCACAGGGATTTGAACCACCGACCTTCTGATCCTAGGCTCTGTGGTTTAACCCACAGCGCCACCTGCGTCCCACATGTAATGGGAGGTTCTAAATAAATTTAGTTTTTTACATTATTGAGCCATATGCAACTCTTGTTGACTAGGACTAATTCAGTGAAATATTTGCATCTTCAGTGGACGTTTCCACTGAACAGACTTGTCAAAGCAGCTCTTCGTAAAATTTCAGTTACATTTGCTATGGGAGACACATGACCCTTCCAGATTTGCATCTGTTGTATGGGTTGTTTTACAGATTGATGGGCTGACTGTCTACCTTTCATTTCACTTTTAATCTGTATACGGCCTTTCTATATTACTGCACACAAGGCAGTTTATAGGCCGAAGAAGCAGCAAAGATCACACACCTTATAAAAATCTGATCCAATACAGAAATGCCACTATAAAAACGTAGCTTTAAATAAACAATTTATATCAAATAGAAGTAATATTCAACAATCCATTAGAATATAATAGCACACAATAAAATTAAATATCAGCAAATGATAATTAAACAGAAATTCACTCTTAATTGCAATAAATTTCTAAACTATAATCAATAAAAGTAACAGCGAGTCACAGTGCATAAAATAACACAATACAAACTGAGAAGCCAAGACACACAATTGACAAAATTTATTTTTTAAAAAATATCTCTGAACTCTTCCCTGCTGCTTCTGTCTGTTCCCCTTCCCTGCACCTCTCAGAAAACAGAACTGGGACTCCTGGACTAAAGAAAAGGTAAAGTTAAAAGGTAATGGTTAAGTCCAGTCAAAGGCGACTATGGGGTTGCGGTGTCCATCTCGCCTTTCAGGCCGAGGGAGCCGGCGTTTGTCTGCAGACACCTTTTCTGGGTCATGTGGCCAGCAGGACTAAACCGCTTCTGGTGCAACAGAACACCGCGACGAAAACCAGAGCACATGGATATGCCATTTACCTTCCCACCCCAGAGGTACCTCTTTATCTACTTGCACTGGTGTGCTTTCGAACTGCTAAGTTGGCAGGAGCTGGGACAGAGCAACGAGAGCTCATCCCATCATGCGGATTTGGACCGCCAACCTTCCGATTGGCAAGCCCAAGAGGCTCAGTGGTTTAGACCACAGCGCCATCCGCGTCCCACTAAAAAAGTTCTTTAGTCCTGGACTAAAGAATCAGAATCAGAGCTGGAGGGAGGGGGCTTTCGAGACCATCCACCCCAACTCCTTGATCCAGGAAGGAAATCCAGAGCTGGAGGATCTGCCACTGATGGCTGCCTAGGTAAAGGTAAAGGGGACCCCTGACCTTTAGGTCCAGTTATGACCGACTCTGGGGTTGTGGCGCTCATCTTGCTTTATTGGCCGAGGGAGCCGGCGTACAGCTTCCGGGTCATGTGGCCAGCATGACTAAGCCGCTTCTGGCGAACCAGAGCAGCGCACGGAAATGCCGTTTACCTTCCCGCCGGAGCGGTACCTATTTATTTACTTGCACTTTGACGTGCTTTCAAACTGCTAGGTTGGCAGGAGCAGGGACTGAGCAGTGGGAGCTCAGACCGTCATGGGGATTCGAACCACCGACCTTCTGATCGGCAAGTCCTAGGCTCTGTGGTTTAACCCACAGCGCCACCCGCGTCCCTAACCTCTGCTGCCTAACCTCTGCTTAAAGGCCTTGAGGGAGGGAGAGAATTGCCCTCCCCTGGTAACAGAGGTCCTGCAGTGAAAGCAAGTCTAGGCTCCACCCTGAAACAAAGAGGAGTGATAAGGATTGCACAGAAGCAATGGGCAACAGCAACTCAAACTGCTGGCCCTCCTCAATTTGCAGCACACCGATGCAGATCTTGTTTCTCTTGCGCACAGCAAAGCGTGCCAAACTCATTCAGCCGTGGGACCCAATCCAGTGTGCTCACCTCAGCATATTTGGCCACAGAGCTGGCTTCCACTGCATAGACTTTTCTCGCTCCAGCCTGCACAGCAAAAAACGAAAGGATTCCTGACCCACAGCCAACATCTAGGATCACCTTGAAACAAAAGAAGGGGAGAAATAATCTCTGTTTGTGATCCAAGATTTAAATTTATTGCATTCACTAAATATAAAACACACTCAGCTGAGCCTATTAGATTCTTGAATGGTGCAGAATCAGGGAAAAGCCGATAAACTGGCTTAGGTGGCCAGATCTGTTCACCTGAAGAAAGATTTAAAGGAGTATACTGGAGGGCACAAGAGATAAATGCTTTCCATAATGAAGATTTTCCACTCTAGAAGGGATCCCAAGGTATTCTTTCCTTGCTACATGGGCCACAGCCTGGGGAAAAACCTTCTGGTATTCACGAAAAAGCTATAATAGTATATATTTTTACATTACTATATAGTATTTCTTTAAGCCAAGCATCCATTTTCTTTGAAGAGGAAGTGTACTTCTGGTTGTGATGTGCACAATCAGGTTTTACGACAAAACCCAACAGTATCAAAGTACACCTTTCCATTAAAATATATATATATGCTTGTTCTGATACAAACATGGTAAATTAAATTTAAACAGAAAATTGCTTAATTCTGAAAACCGCTAAAAGCAAAACTGGTCACCTTTTAGTCATTAAATGGATCTAACTTATGTAATAAACCCACATTAGAAGCTTCAAGTGACTGCTGCAAAATTTCTGCCAGCATCTCAGAATCCCACTTAATTGCTTGCACCTCCTTACGAAAGAGCAATAAAATTTGTAAAGTGGTAAATCACCAAGACTCTTGTTCTGGGGAAATACATAGCCTTACCATGGGGGGGGGGGGCGGAGAGAGAATACAACTGACTATGTTTGGGGTGTGTGTGTGTTGGGATGTGATTGGTTCCTCATAAAAGTTGACAGCAGGGCTGAGTTAATGGCCTTAAAAAGCGAGTCATTAGGTTGGTTCAAGACCAAATGAGAAACCCGAAGCAATAAAGGACTAATTTCTCCTCATGTGCCAGAAAATTAATGTTACCGTGGAAACCATGTACCACATGCCAGTCTTAAAGTGTACTTTTGATAAAAATGAGTCTAGTCTAATGAAAATAATCCTGTTGCATTTCCGCAGCTCCAACTATAATCACTCCAATTTTGTTACAGTGGTACCTTAGTTCCCAAACGCCGAAAACCTGCAAGTGTTCCGGTTTTTGAACACTTTGAACGTTTTTTGGAAGCTGGATGTCTGACGCAGCTGTCAGCTATTGTTTCCGGGGCGCCTGCTTCCCGTCTATTGACTTGGGGAAGAGGTGAGGAGAGCCGCTTTCTGGCCCCTGACAGGAGGCTGTGGGGCTCACAGAGATCCAGGATCCATCCCTTTCTGTGTTGGGCATGTCTCCTAGGGCAGCCCTTGAGAAAGGAAGGGGCTGTAGCCGGGGGGCAGAAGACACGCTTTGCACACAGAAGAAGATGCCTGTTTCTTGTGAAAAATATCTGAAACAGCTTCAGGCTGGAAGAGATCTGAGCCTGAGATCCTCAGGAGCTCCTGGTGGTCAGAGCAGATCCTGTGCTCACTGAATGGCACCTGGTTCAAACGTATGCCTGAATTATAAGTAAAGGTAAAGGGACCCCTGACCATTAGGTCCAGTCGTGGCCAACTCTGGGGTTGTGGCGCTCATCTCGCTTTATTGGCCAAGGGAGCTGGCGTAAAGCTTCCGTTTACCTTCCCACCGGAGCGGTACCTATTTATCTACTTGCACTTTGACGTGCTTTCAAACTGCTAGGTTGGCAGGAGCAGGGACCGAGCAATGGGAACTCACCCCGTTGCAGGGATTCGAACCGCCGACCTTCTGATCGGCAAGTCCTAGGCTCTGTGGTTTAACCCACAGCGCCACCCATGTCCCATGAATTATAAGTAGGGATAGGCAAAATCTGTCCATTTCAGTTTTCCTACGTTCCTCATTTTCCAATCTAAAGTTCACTTCTCCACAATTCCACATAGCTTGCAATTTTTAAAAGGAGTGAAAATTCACAAGCATTTCACAGTGAATTTTTTCTTTGTAAGCAATTTTGCCTCCTATATACATTTTTGCAAGGCAATTTTCAAGAATACAATGCATTTATGTATGTTATTTTCCACTAATGGACACTTTACGGCAGTATATGCATTTCTGTGCGTATTATTTGCCTGGCAAACTGCACTGCAGAATTGGGGGAAATGGCGTAATGGTTAGAGTGTGGGACTAGGTCCTAGGAGAGAGCAGGGTTCGAATCCCCACTTAGCTGCAAAAGTCACTGGGTGACCTTGGAGTCAGTCACCATCTCTTAGCCTAATCCGCCTCACAGGGTTGTTGTGAGGGTGAACTGGGGAGGAGGAGAACCACGTACACCACTTTGAGCTCCTTGGAAGATAAAGGTGATCCATAAATGTAATACATAAATGAAAAATAAAAGAGGTCTGAGTTTTGGTTTGTGTATTGTACTACAAATTAGGAAGGCTCACATTTAGATGCAAACTATACTGAATGTCTCTCCCATCTCTAATTATAACAATAGTATGAACAAGACTGTAGGCAGGTGGACCAGTGCAAATATTTAGAATCGGGGTGCCAACATAACTGATTACAGTGGTACCTCGCAAGACGAATGCCTCGCAAGATGGAAAACTCACAAGACGAAAGGGTTTTTGGTTTTTTGAGTTGCTTCGCAAGATGATTTTCCCTATGAGCTTGCTTCGCAAGACGGAAACGTCTTGCAAGTTTATTTCCTTTTTCTTAACACAGTTAATACAGTTGCGACTTGACTTCGAGGAGCAACTCATAGCATGCGGTGTGGTAGCCTTTTTTGAGGTTTTTGAAGACTTTGGTGATTTTTGAAGCTTTTCCAAAACTTTCCCGACACCGTGCTTCGCAAGACGAAAAAAATCGCAAGACGACAAAACTCGCGGAACGAATGAATTTCGTCTTGCGAGGCACCACTGTATTTGCTTCCAGAATTAAGCCACAAAGAGGAAGACACACATATCCAGAAAACATGGCCAACTAATACAACTGATCCTTTTTTTACAATAATCATTTTGTCTTCTATCCCTTATCTAAGGATGCTTATTTAACATGTAATATTGTCTTCTTCCTGTACAGTGGTACCTCGGGTTAAGTACTTAATTCGTTCCGGAGGTCCGTACTTAACCTGAAACTGTTCTTAACCTGAAGCACCACTTTAGCTAATGGGGCACAATTTCTGTTCTCATCCTGAAGCAAAGTTCTTAACCTGAAGCACTATTTCTGGGTTAGCAGAGTCTGTAACCTGTAGCGTATGTAACCTGAAGTGTATGTAACCTGAGGTACCACTGTATTCCCTCTGTAATCTTTTCTGTTTGGTTTCTCTTTGGTAATTTTGTGGTTTTGGCTTGTTGCAATGTCTGTTATAACGGAAAATTCAATAAAAATATTTTACACACACACAGAGACAGAGAGAGAGAGAGAGAGAGAGAGAGAGAGAGAGAGAGAGAGAGAGAGAGAGAAAGAATTGGGGTGGGCAGACTTTTAACAGGGCTTACCTTATCCTTAAAATCTATATGGTTCTGTAGTATTGCTCTGTGATATGTGGCCGTCCTCACAAAATCCTGCATCATGTTCTGTTGCTGGGATAAGCAGCCATAAAACTAAACAGGAAAAACAGGAACAAATATATAAAATTGTGCCCTTCCCCCCTTGCCTGCTGCACTTCACACAAGAAGGGCAAAGTCATGGCTGCAGAAACCAGCTCTGAGCAGGAAGTGCAGAAACACAGGGAAAGTAATGAATTTACCTCTTCTAGGTTTGTGATGCAATGGACCTCTACCTGAAAATATTGAGCTGCAGAGGATTCTTCGGTTCTCTGATTGAACACGGAGTGCTCCTTATTCCAATTCCTGCAGTTCTTCAGCACATTTGAAAACATGCTGTATTCTGAAACAGAAACGGTGAATTTAATTAAATACAGAGGCCTGAGAGGCGGGCCACTCAAATTCACAGCAGGTTTTGATAGGGTACCTGGGGCGGAGGGAAATGGTATTGGCTATGCAAAACTGCAGCTGTTTATATTAAAGTAAACAGCATCATGCGAAATGGTAGGCAGTGGAAGGAAAGAAACTGAACGATCACCGAGCTGCTCTCTACCCTCTGCAAAACATAATGTAACATTCTGCTGAACTAAATGTGCAAAGGTAGAAAGGTAAAGGGACCCCTGACCATTAGGTCCAGTCGTGGCCAACTCTGGGGTTGCGGCGCTCATCTCGCTTTATTGGCCGAGGGAGCCGGCATACAGCTTCCAGGTCATGTGGCCAGCATGACTAAGCCACTTCTGGCGAACCAGAGCAATGCACGGAAACGCCGTTTACTTTCCCGCCTACGCGGTACCTATTTATTTACTTGCACTTTGATGTGCTTTCGAACTGCTAGGTTGGCAGGAACAGGGACCGAGCAACGGGAGCTCACCCCGTTATGGGGATTTGAACCGCCGACCTTCTGATCGGCAAGCCCTAGGCTCTGTGGTTTAACCCACAGCGCCACCCGAATCCCAATGTGCAAAGAGCAAGCCACAAATTATACTCTGTGCTCTTTCATCTGCCTGTTCCTTCCCTTAAGACAGGTTAGCTCACTGGGCTGAAGTGCTCTTAAGGAAAGCAGAGTTGCGACCACCATTGATTTATGTGTCACTAGAACAGCTGGGGAATCCACCAAGATCAGCCTCACCCCCTTCGCTCTGCAGCCTGACTCACCCGACCCGTGCAGCAGCCGTGCAGCTCCTGCCAAATGAGCTGCGCTGTGGTGAAGGGGGCTGTGGTGGTGGAGGGGGGAATCTTAAAAATAGCATGGACCTGCATATAGAAGATGCATCCACTTGCTCTCTAGAAATCCTCCTCTGCCCTCTCAGCCACCCTTGCCACAGCCCAGGCTGGCATTTCTCTGGCGCCAGCCCAATGCCCACAACACAGTAGCATAAATACAAGAGATCTGTGCTGCAAGATTCAACCCAGTCTTTCTGAAACCAGTGTTGACACCAGTCCTCTTGTTTTTCAACTGAACTGTGCTCCTCTCAAGATGGCAGCAAGTACCCCCTGTGAGACGGCGGGCAAAATATTCCTCGGCTGAGCTGCTCTAAATAGACGGCCATTGTTTGGGAAAGACAAGACGATATGCGCAAGACACACTGGCAGCCGATTTTATGGCTTGCTTGATGCAACTCAGATGCTGCACACATGTTCTTCGGGAAACAGAGACAACCATCTAGGATTTATAGCTGTCTAAATGGTGGAACGGAAGGAATGAGTAGAGTTCTGTCCTCTGCATGAATTCAGGGCAGGCATCCATTTGCCACCAGAAAGACGGGTGAAATGGGGGTCTGGAAATCTAAATCGGCATAACTCTCAAGTAATACGCAATGGTAAGTGTGGCGATCACACAGGGTCCCTGGACGTTTGACGGTGTATTGACATTGTGCCACCACTGTAATTGCTTTCTTCGCTGCCACCAACCCATTTCCCTCGGGTACACACGGAGTCCAGACAGTTGTTAACATTAACAAATAATCAAGCTTATTTTTTATAAGCATGAAAAAGCTTATGGTTTCAGTTAATTTTTCTGGGCAGTTTCTTAATCTTAGTTTCTTTACTGACCCAATGTTCCTAACAACTTCAAACTGATTATTCCAACTATCTGACTCCACCTAACAATTCCTCTCACTCTCTCACAACACAACTCAACAACCCACAGACTATTCCTCCCTCTGCCTTCTCCAACTCCCAACTCTCAACTGACTTCCACACACTCCAGCTCTAATTCTAACTCCTCCCCTATGTTCCCACTGGCCAATCACTTCACACTCATTTAACCCTTTCCTTATGACCCACCTAGGAGGCAAGCGCCACAGTAAGTTTACAAATAGACTTCGTTCTAAACAATCAGAAGATTGTAGACCCTGCTCTTCAAAGATGCCTTGGGCTACTAGAAGCTTAAACTGGGTCGAAGATGCAAAGCAGTTGAAGCCCAATCTCTGACTGGGGCCTAAACTGGAGCTCTGCACCCAAGGCCCTGTTGTCCAAGGCACTTGGGCCCCAGCATCTTTGGCTGCTGCCCAAAAGAGCAACCCTGAATATCTACCCTGCAATATCTAGGACATAAGAACTTGATGCACCACTTTGCTGAAGCTAAGCAGGTTCCGGCCTGGTCAGTGCAAGAATGGGAGACCCCCTGAGAACCGAACCCTCCTTCCCACTGCCTTGAGTCCCAGGACAGAAGAAGGAGAGCTATAGTTCTACTAATTAACTAACAAATCATGTTTGAGCCTTCCTATTCATGCAAGTGGCAGCCAATTAAGTCAAATGGGGGCCTGGAAATTCAAAAACATGGGCACATAGACGTCACAAGAAACTCACAGCAGCTGCTTTAGACAGAAGGCACATGTTTCTTGCGATTTCAAGTTTTGTCTGAAACATCTTCAAGTTGTCAGAAAAACATTTTGATCTTGATACCTATACTCTATAGCCTGACGTCTGAGAATGTCTGACACCCTTGGGTATTCTAAAAAAGCAACATATATTCAAAATAATGTTGCCCAGTTGTTTGGTTCCAACACAGTATGATGGTGTAAAACTTTGAAACAGCTTTGAAGGAATTTGCCACCATTATGGAGAAGCATGAAACCCTTTCTGTTAAATTCTCCACGGAGCAGGCTGTCCAATGTTCAAAAGATTTCAGACATAGAGGCAAACAAGAAAAGCCTACAGTGAGATGTTGCAGGACACTGGTGGCACTGTGGTCTAAACCACTGAGCCTCTTGGGCTTGCCGATCAAAAGGTCGGCAGTTCGAATCCCCGTGACGGGGTGAGCTCCCATTGCTCAGTCCCAGCTCCTGCCAACCTAGCAGTTCAAAAGCAAGCCAGTGCAAGTAGATAAATAGGTACCACTGTGGTGGGAAGGTAAACGGCATTTCCATGTGCTCTGGATCTGTCACACTGTCCCACTGCGCCAGAAGTGGTTTAGTCATGCTGGCCACATGACCTGGACAGCTGTCTGTGGACAAACGCTGGCCTGAAAGCGAGATGAGCTCCTGCAACCCCATAGTTGCCTTTGACTGCACTTAAACCATCCAGGGGTCCTTTACCCTTTACCATTCTCCCCAAACTAAATGTGTGTGGAATATTAAAACTATACCAAACTGTGTTTTTTTTCAATTTCCCCAAAAACACACAGCTTTGGGGGAAAACGGGTGTGTGTGTGTGTATTTTTCTGCTTTCCTCAGGGTCTCTTCCAACTCTACAATTCTATAGTTCTATGAACTCAGAGGGACGCGGGTGGCGCTGTGAGTTTAACCACAGAGCCTAGGACTTGCCGATCAGAAGGTCGGTGGTTTGAATCCCCGCGGCGGGGTGAGCTCCCGTTGCTCAGTCGCTGCTCCAGCCAACATAGCTGTTTGAAAGCACGTTAAAGTGCAAGTAGATAAATAGGTACCGCTCCAGTGGGAAGGTAAACGACTTTTCCGTGCGCTGCTCTGGTTCGCCAGAAGCGGCTTACTCCTGCTGGCCACATGACCCGGAAGCTGTACGCCGGCTCCCTCGGCCAATAAAGCGAGATGAGCGCCACAACCCCAGAGTCAGTCACGACTGGACCTAATGGTCAGGGGTGCCTTTACCTTTACCTTTATGAACTTGGAGCATGCAAAATAGTGTATAAGAAAGTGCACCCAAGTTACTGGTTTACGGGGGTGGAAGTGTACAGAGGGGGAGAAACTTTGAGACATGTACAGAACTATGAATGCCACCAATCACTTACCAGAATGGGACCTGAATTGAAGTAAGGCATTGTTATAGCCAAGCGATATCAAGATTGATTCTTTTCCCACACGGCAATATTCGGTATCTTTGTTGACCAAGCATTTAAACACACAAACACCATCAGCTGCAGGAAGGGGAAAAACATGTTAGCGCTTATTACAAAACACAGAGACAGGTACATACATATGTATATATTACTGGCGGATGATCCACAGCTTGCCTTGGTGGATGGCATTTTTAATTCAAATATATTTATCATTATTTATCTACCCCCCTTTTTTAATTCATGCCAACAACTCCATCTTTACCTAAGGTTAAACCACAGAGCCTAGGACTTGCCAATAAGAAAGTCGGCGGTTCGAATCCCCACGATGGGGTGAGCTCCCATTGTTCGGTCCCTGCTCCTGCCAACCTAGCAGTTCGAAAGCATGTCAAAGTGCAAGTAGATAAATAGGTACTGCTCTGGCGGGAAGGTAAACGGCGTTTCCATGCGCTGCTCTGGTTCGCCAGAAGCAGCTTAGTCATGCTGGCCACATGGGCCACATGACCCGGAAGCTCCCTCGGCCAATAAAGCGAGATGAGTGCCGCAATCCCAGAGTCAGCCACGACTGGACCTAATGGCCAGGGGTCCCTTTACCTTTAAAGCACCAGCTCTGAGCTGTTCCTGGTGCAATTGCCTCAGGAAAGGACAATGTTCTCATTTATGAAGTCTCTAAGGAAGTTTCACCCCCCACCCCCCAATGCTCGGCGGCGTGAAAAACAACAAGAACGGATGTTTTAAAGAAGAGGATTAATCTCTGGATGTACGTAGATCAGCAGCCAGGAGAAGGAATAGCAACAAAAGAAGAACTATTTTTAAAATCTACGTGGACACAGCAAACATAGCAGCAAAGAAGAGTTTAAGGGATGAATTGGATTTGGAAGAAAAAACTCGCGATTTGGACATCTGGAGATATTATATGTTGAAGGAATTGCGGGCGGGACTAAATTATGAGCAGCAGACAGAAAATAAAATAGTAATGAAAGAATTGTGGAATAGAGAAAAATAAAATGCAGCATAGAAGGGTTCTTTTCAGAGGGCCAGGAAACCTTTTATAAGGGGAAGCATCACTAGGGGTGTTATTTTCCTGCAGGAGAAGGGGGAATGCGAGTGGTTTATTCACGTTTCCCTCCTTGAGGTTCCTATTAATATGGACTTTGGTGGCAGCCAGCTTAACCTGTGCTTTTGGGGGGATTCTTCTTCTTTCTGAAGTACCTTCCCCCAAAATGAGAAAAACGTTTATTTAAGCATCTTTAGATGTGCAGAGATTTTACTTTCTTGGGCTCCATGATCACTGCAGATGGTGACAGCAGCCACAAAATTAAAAGACGCCTGCTTCTTGGGAGAAGGGCAATGACAGGCCTAGACAGCATCTTAAAAAGCAGAGACATCACCTTGCCAACAAAGGTCTGTATAGTAAAAGCTATGGTTTTCCCAATAGTGATGTATGGAAGTGAGAGCTGGACCATAAAGAAGGCTGATCGCCGAAGAATTGATGCTTTTGAATTCTGGTGCTGGAGGAGACTCTTGAGAGTCCCATGGACTGCAAGAAGATCAAACCTCTCCATTCTTAAGGAAATCAGCCCTGAGTCCACACCGGAAGGACAGATCGTGAAGCTGAGGCTCCAATACTTTGGCCACCTCATGAGAAGAGAAGACTCCCTGGAAAAGACCCTGATGTTGGGAAAGATGGAGGGCACAAGGAGAAGGGGACGACAGAGGACGAGATGGTTGGATACTGTTCTCGAAGCTACCAGCATGAGTTTGACCAAACTGCGGGAGGCAGTGGAAGACAGGAGTGCCTGGCGTGCTCTGGTCCATGGGGTCACAAAGAGTCAGACACGACTAAACGACTAAACAACAACATAATAAAAGGGGCAGAGACATAATAGCTATAACTATCTGCAAATGGTTTTACAAGATGCAAAACTAGCACGTAGTTTGAGACCCACAGATGCAACTCATCTTGTTGCTTACTTATTTTTGGCAGAAAGAAGAAGATATATGTTTAGCTCACCATGCAAAAACTATTTTTCCTATTCTATAGGAAAAGAACTGTCATAGTTGAATGCTAGAATATATAATTAACTTGTCTGAATATCCACTAATTTACCAGGTGCACAAAAGCAGGGGGGACAAAAGGAGTTTTTGCACAAAAGTGACGTCTGATTAAGACACTAATATTTTGCATAGCTGCTGTCAAACTGTCTGTCTGGATTCAAAATCTATTAGAGCTTTGATATCCTGTTCAACTGCTACAGAAAACCAGAGGTTTCTGTGTGGGTGGTTAGGCTGCAGAAAAGGAGCCTCACTCATTGATCAAGAGAGCAGCCCTATGGAAATAGGTTATAACTAACCTAAGAGAAGGATGAAATGGTGAGCACCAAGATCTGTTACTGCTGACTGTGTTAGAAACTCCTATCTATAAGCTAAGTGCCAAATGGCTCCTTAAACCAGGGTTACAGTTAGCAAAACGGAATATCGAGTTGCCATCTTGGGGCCAGACGGCTCAAAAGTTGTATTTTTCAATGTGACTTTTTAGTTCCTGAAATTCATTCTGATTGTGCAGATAAAATATGAGAGTTGGAATTCTACAGGATGTGTTGCTGGGGTGTGAAAACAGTCCAGATCCATTGATCCCCAGGCACGTGCCTCAGGTGCAATCCTGGCGCCTGGACATCTTCCCTTGCTTGCAAGTGGACAATGAAAGGTAAAGGTAAAGGGACCCCTGACCATTAGGTCCAGTCATGGCCGACTCTGGGGTTGCGGTGCTCATCTCGCTTTATTGGCCAAGGGAGCCGGCGTACAGCTTCCGGGTCATGTGGCCAGCATGACTAAGCCGCTTCTGGCAAACCAGAGCAGCGCACAGAAACGCCATTTACCTTCCCGCCGGAGCGGTACCTATTTATCTACTTGCACTTTGAAGTGCTTTCGAACTGCTAGGTTGGAAGGAGCAGGGACCGAGCAATGGGAGCTCACCCTGTCGCGGGGATTTGAACCGCCAACCTTCTGATTGGCAAGCCCTAGGCTCTGTGGTTTAACCCACAGCAGCACCCGCGTCCCCCGAGTGGACAATAGCCAGGTACAAAATGCTCCTGGCGAATTTCAAACGCTGCTGGACAAGACAGAACGTGATTTTGTAGTTTTTTCTCTGTGCTGCATGGTATAAGAATATGCTGTGTTAGATAACAGCTGAATCTACCCAGATTGGGTCTCTGATCTGAACTGCCAAACCTGATTACAAAGCAAGTCTTGGATCTGCCAATCACTCATCAAAGCGGTGGGCAGGGTTTGCAACCCGGTGCGAGTTTCCTGGGCTTGCTTGCTGGCCCTTGCTCTGCCCCCTCTCCCCCTAGCCAATTGGATGCTGGCTGGGGGGGCAGAACGAGGGCCAGGTAGGGCAGGCTCCAGCCAACCATCTCTCCAGCCGGTCTTTGGAGCCAATGCTTCTGCTGTTGACATGCTACTGCCAACCCCACCTGCGAACACATTAGCTGAATGTGAATATCTAACTGCATCTGTAACATTGGCTCAAGCTACACAAGCCTGGCTGGTGGATGTCAGGTGCCAATGGGGAAGAACTGCAGCAGTGTCGGGGCTGAAAGGAGCGCTGTGGCGTGCCGTCAGAGTCGCACATGTTAACCTTTGCATGAAGGCATAACCCCAATAAATAAGTAGAGCTTCTTTTCCTCCCAAAGGAGCTTTCATTTACAGGAGAAAACTGGCAGAAGCCTTTTAGCGTAACAGCTACGGACCATGTCTGGCGGGAGACTGGAAATCATTACAAGGCTGGGGTGGGGAGTAATAAACTCGACAGAGAGGCCCCCAGGCGCCACCTGCTTCCTGCCGCACAGTGTCGGACGACCAAGATTAAAAGAAAGGAATGAATATGCATTGCTGGTTTTAAAATTAAACATTGATCAGGCAAAAAAAGAAAAATGATTCGAAGAAAAGGGGAAGGTGGAATTTTAGAACAGGAACACAGCTCTGCTTCAGATGGTTCAATGAATAATCCATCTGCTCTGCACCAGGCCTCATCAGCACTGATGGCAAAAGAAAATATAAGTAAGAGCAGCCTGAGTCTCAAGGCAAGGCCACCAGCACAGCGCCCTGACAGCAAAGCTTGCCAGTGTTATTAGCTTTACCAGATTCAAACGCAAAAGTAGCCTAAAACAAATATTTTAATGTGCAATGGCATCATTTGCAGTACCTTAATATCCTTCACTGCAAATGGAATATATTAATGGGGGGGATGTTGTTCTGCTACACGCATAGAAGCACTGATAAATATTTGCCAAATAGGCTAAAATGGATAAACACGCTTGTGTGTCAGTGATCTATGCTGCAAATTTAGTAATTAGAAAATCGGGGGGATATTTGCAGCCACAGAGTACAAAAATTGAGAATATGTTTCAGCAACAACAGTGCTCAGTTTCCTTACAGGAGGCTTAGAAGACACACAACCCACAGCTTCATTTTCTAAAAATTGAAGTTGACACTTTTTTTATTAATACTAAATGCTGACGTTTGCGTGTAATAAAAACCTTAATGCAAAACTCCTGAGGAACAAGTTGCCCCTAACTTTGCTTTCACAGCTCAATGATATTTGAAATGAAAACTCTTTATCCCTTTGCTGAAAGTCTGTCTAGACTGTGCTTGTTTACTTGAAAAACAGATTTATCTGCAAGATCTATACTTCCATACACATGTCTCCACTTTATTTTCCAAGAGGAACCGGTTATTTCTCTTACTCTCCTCTGGGTTCCATGTATTAAGATGTCAGGTGTGCTATAGCAGTCTTAACTGTGGTTAAACAAATCCCATATGCACATGGGCAACAAAAGAGAACAAAAATTTCAGCCAGACATAGCAAACCCCCAAGTCAGATATGTCACAAGCTGCAAGAACTGTAGCTTTCAAAAACGTGTTTGTCTGTTTAACTTTTTGTTCATTTTATATATCCACAACAAACACAATGGGATAAACAGACGAATTTACCATCACCAGAATAAAAAGCTTAACACATATACATTATATTCTACGACTTCATTTACTTCTCTCTCTCTCTTACATTTTTTTCCTTCCTTACAACGCATTTTAAAAATGGGAGAAAATCTAAAATGAGGCATAATGGCAAAGAAAATTATTCAAACCTTTTAAAATATAATAAAGAGATTGGATAGAGGCAAACAAGTACCCAGTACTTGTCATGGAATGTGGGACCCATATCTGAAGTTAGTACAGTGGTACCTCGCGTTAAGTACTTAATTTGTTCTGGAGGTCCGTACTTAACCTGAAACTGTTCTTAACCTGAAGCACCACTTTAGCTAATGGGGCCTCCTGCGGCCGCTGCGCCACCGGAGTCCGACTTCTGTTCTCATCCTGAAGCAAAGTTCTTAACCTGAAGCACTATTTCTGGGTTAGCGGAGTCTGTACCCTGAAGCGTATGTAACCTGAAGCGTATGTAACCCGAGGTAGTACTGTAGTGGCAAAAGACACACACCTAAGTGGCAAAAGACACACACCTAAAGAAATCAATTTGTCTGATGTTCTTGAAATAAGGGTTATTAATTGTTGTCAGCCAGTAAGGTAGGGATCATAGTGCTCTAATAACCCTGAGATAACTGGAGACATCGTCTCTGTAATTGTCTCTTTGCTCAGCCTTGTAAAAAGAGAATTGCAAGGGGTCACCAACATTGGCCTCTCCAGATATTGGACTCCCACTTCCATCATCCCTGACCATGGGCCAAGGGGGGGGGGGAGATATTGAGGGCTTGCTATTTGAGATTGTTATTGGGACATTACTGATGTATTTTTATGTCACTTGTAAGCCACATTGAAAGGATGTGTGTCCTGGAAGGCAGAATACTGTATAAATAAGTTAAATAAATGTGTGCCTTTAAAAATAATGTTCTATTTGCACCCACAACACTCTCTCTCTCTCTCTCTCTCTCTCTCTCTGTGTGTGTGTGTGTGTGTGTGTGTGTGTGTGTGTGTGTGTGTGTTGGGGGCTTTTAGAAGGAAAGGATTAACCACCGCAGCCTGGCCCAATCGGAATTGCCATGCCCAACAATCACTGGGTATATTTTTAAAAGAATTAAGACTAGATCAAGTATTTGCATTATCTCCTAGTTTGACCCCATACTGTACATCTTGAAATGAACCTTAAATATGTATCCAGTTTGCGTCACTGGCTGCTTCTTCCCCTAGTTTCCACAATAACATTCTGACAAACAATACAAAAAGAAGCAGCAAATTTGTAGCACTCTCCACTGGTGGTGTTTTAATGATTGAAAGCTTCTGCCCAGAGAAAACAGTGGACTGATTTGCCAGACACAACTGGTGTTTGTGGTATGATACAATTATATTAGATTAGCATGATTTTGACATGCACTTCTACTCTGTGGTTACACATCAAATCCCTACTTTCCTTTAGGCATATTTTGCAAGAAAGCGTGTGAAAGGAGCTCTCCAAAAATAGGAAACAGCGACAGGAAGAGCGCGTCTTGCTGCAAAAATCTGAAGACACCACAGCTCTTGCTTACAAAAGAATATGATGAAGCTGTTTCATGCAGGAAAATAAATGCTAAAATGCGGCACAACAGCAGGGCAAGTTTGGCATGGTTCTGCAGTGAAAAACTAGCAGCTCGTATGCAAGCAGCAAGAAAAAGCTGCAGGACAAAAGATTTCCAGTATAGGAGAGACAAAGTTCTATCATCCAGATTTTCATATTATGTTTTCTTTCTCCTGTGATCCAATTTAGGTTAGGAGGATGAACATTTTAGACGAGCTGTAGTCAATGCTAGTCCTACTCAGAGTCAATCCACTGAAAAGACTAACTTTAAACTGTTAAACCACAGAGCCTAGGACTTTCTGATCAGAAGGTCGGCGATTCGAATCCCTGTGACGGGGTGAGCTCCCATTGCTCGGTCCCTGCTCCTGCCAACCTAGCAGTTCGAAAGCACGTCAAAGTGCAAGTAGATAAATAGGTACCACTCTGGTGGGAAGGTAAATGGTGTTTCCATGCGCTGCTCTGGTTTGCCAGAAGCGGCTTAGTCATGCTGGCCACATGACCCGGAAGCTGTACGCCGGCTCCCTCGGCCAATAAAGCGAGACGAGTGCCGCAACCCCAGAGTCGGTCACAACTGGACCTAATGGTCAGGGGTCCCTTTACCTTTACCTTGCTCTTGAGTAAAACCTAGTTGGCTACAAACTAGGAGTTTTATGGCTGCTATCCCAGCATTACACAATTTACTGGGGAAAGTCTCACTGAATGCCATGTGGGGCTGATGTTCGAGGCAGATGTGCCCAGATGTGCGCAGAATTGCAGGACCTGGGAGTGAAGCCCACTGGACTCTGTTGAACTTCTCAGCCGGCACAAATAAGAGTATATTGCTATTCAAATTTTATGTAAGACTTCAATAGGATCTGAAAGTGATCTTCCTTTATCTGATTTTGTCTACTTCTGTGCATCATTTTTTTCTTCTGAAAATATAAGGTTCTCAGCCAACATTAATATGTGTTCCAAAGACAGAAGCACATGGAATCTGTTGACCCTTACTCTTAATTATGATAATAAAGATTAAAGCACGTTTATGCCCTTCAAGAGATTATGATACTTTAAGACGAAGAAAATCTATTTTCTCCTACAATTCTTATATACCATTTGAAGAGGAAACTACATCCTTCCTGAAGTCTGACTAAATTCAACCACACATAGCTCTAAAATTGACTTTCTTTCACTGCAACAGATTCACAGCTCAGTTATGCAGATGCTGTTTCATTGACTTTAATCGGACAACACCTGGTTAAATGTAGCCAAGAGAAGGCACTTTCTTGTCTAGGCCTGCAGTTCGCAGAGATCCTTCGCTGAGTTGCTCTGCAGTCTGCACTCAGACTGTCACTGCAGATGGTGACAGCAGTCACAAAATTAAAAGACGCCTGCTTCTTGGGAGAAAAGCAATGACAAACCTAGACAGCATCTTAAAAAGTAGAGACATCACCTTGCCAACAAAGGTCCGTATAGTTAAAGCTATGGTTTTCCCAGTAGTGATGTATGGAAGTGAGAGCTGGATCATAAAGAAGGCTGATCGCCGAAGAATTGATGCTTTTGAATTATGGTGCTGGAGGAGACTCTTGAGAGTCCTGTGGACTGCAAGAAGATCAAACCTATCCATTCTTAAGGAAATCAGCCCTGAGTGCTCACTGGAAGGACAGATCCTGAAGCTGAGGCTCCAATACTTTGGCCACCTCATGAGAAGAGAAGACTCCCTGGAAAAGACCCTGATGTTGGGAAAGATAGAGGGCACAAGAAGAAGGGGACGACGGAGGACAAGATGGTAGGACAGTGTTCTCGATGCTACCAGCATGAGTTTGACCAAACTGCAGGAGGCAGTGGAAGACAGGAGTGCTTGGCGTGCTCTGGTCCATGGGGTACCACGAAGAGTCGGACACGACTAAACGACTAAACAACAACAACTGCACTCATCCCTCAGGTGACACCAAAAGGAAGGGCCTTCTCTGCCCTGGGAGAAGTCAGGCAAGCAGCCACCCTGGACTGCTTTCGGGCACTTACTAAAGCCTTGTTTATGTGCTCATGCAATTGCTATGTTATCATCTAGCTCTTAGCATTTGCATTTTCCTACTGTGGATTTCCCATTTTATTAGTTTTATTGCACTGAAAGGTGCGACCGGTGTCTACATAAATCCCGTACGGATGCAGTTGCCAGACAGATACTTTTTGGTCCTCTCAGGCACATAACTGCCTTGTGGGTTTTCTACTGGCACAAAATGAGCTGTTTTCAATGTTTTGTATCACTGGGGGTTACTATTGTTTCCTTGGTATATGTTTTGAATCCAGCACATTATGAGCAGCCTGGACAACACAACAACACTGTGTAAAAATATAACAACTAACGGTAAACTGAGCGAGGCACCCACGGTTATTAATTGCATCCCGTCCCCAAATGAAAAGTCTGTTAATTGGTTGATACAAAGTATATTTTACACAGATGGGAGGAAAGTGACTCCCACCGTTATTCCAGAGCATCCTGAACAACACCCCTGCCAAGGGATCAAGAGAGAATGAGCAGAATGTTGAAGACTGGGAAAGATTGTGGAAAACTGACTTAAAATTTACAGATTGCTCTCTGTTGATGATGTACAGATGGTACATAACACCAGTGCAAATAGGAAGAATGTACAAAACTGCTTCAAATATATGTTGGAAATGTAAGGAAAAAGGAGGGACCTTTTATCATATGTGGTGGGACTGTTGTAAAATTAAAAAATTCGGGGAAATGATATATAATGAATTGAAGAAAATGTTCCAATAAACATTTGTAAAAAAAAAACCTGAAGCCTTTCTGTTAGGGAATTGTAGGAAAAGACCTGCCAAGGAAATTGAAAAACATTTTCATGTATGCAACAACGGCGGCAAGAGTCTTAATAGCACAGGGATGGAAGAATGAAGAAGTTCCGACCAAAGAACTGTGGCAAGAGAAACTGATGGACTACGCGGAATTGGCGAAACTGACATATAAACCACGTGATAAGGACAACTGTGATTTTAAGGAAGAATGGGAACCCTTTACAAAGTACCTAAAGAAACAACAAAACGAACCGGACTCCTTGGCAGGTTTTGAATAAACACTCACAAACTTTTTAGTGATAATAGCCAGTCAGATAAATTAAGTATTTTGTAACATGCAGAGAATAACATTAGTTGATAAACCAGAGAGAGGAGCTGAGGGAAGTCTGGGTGTGTGTGTGTTATTTTATGGGGAGGGGGGGAAATAGGGGGGATTAAGGATGATATGTTTTTTGATAAAATGTTTTGTTGAAATTCCTAATAAAAATATTTTTTTTTAAAAAAAAAGAGAGAGAATGAGCAGAATGATTTGGAAAGTCATCCACGAAGGATCAAAATGTTGCATGTGAACATGTCCTGTGTGACACATGCAAATATAGTTTTCGACTACATTATACAATGAAGATAAAACACTTTCACATGTTTAGCCTGGAAAACTATCAATCTAATCATAAATACAGACATCTGTGTACAGATGGTGACAAACCACCTTGCCAACACTCCCCCCCTCCACTCTGGGTAATTCAGGAGGTGAGACAGGCATGACCTTTAAAAACCTATGTTTACCTAAGCTTTTCTGGGCACGAGTTTTCCTTTCCTTTTGTGATATAACTCTGTGGTTTTAATCTTGTTTTTAGCCACGCTTAAAGATAATTTTACTGAATGTTGTTCGCATTTTTATTGCCACTGAAATTAATTGTAAATTGCTTGGAGATCTTTTTGCTATACCTATTTAAAATTTCTTGAAATAAATAAGAGAACTGAATGCCGAATGAGCAAGTTGTAGCTGCTCTTGCATGCTCTTCAGCCACGAGCTCACTGTGCAAAGAGACCACGTACAACTGAGATCAGAAGCCTGCTTTTTCTTATGTGCTTCACCAGAAACCATTTTTGCATAGTGTGCATTGGCTGGTCTTTGTATCCATCACAAATTTAGCTTCCCCCATTCTCCAAACAGTTTTAAGGTGTTTTAAACTGTGTAGAAAACAACCAAACAACAACTGACATAATTCCCATGCGGTTGCTGCACTGGGAGTGAGGGGCACTGTGATTCTTCTTCAGAAGAGAACCATACGTAGACTGAAAGACATTTATTACCAGCCACATGCTTGAATAAATCATATGATGGGTTGGTACAATACTCACATGAAGAATGTTAGCCCATAAAGGAATTTATTCCAGCTTAGGTAAAGGTAAAGGTAAAGGTACCCCTGCCCGTACGGGCCAGTCTTGACAGACTCTAGGGTTGTGCGCCCATCTCACTCAAGAGGCCGGGGGCCAGCGCTGTCCGGAGACACTTCCGGGTCATGTGGCCAGCGTGACATCGCTGCTCTGGCGAGCCAGAGCCGCACACGGAAACGCCGTTTACCTTCCCGCCAGTAAGCGGTCCCTATTTATCTACTTGCACCCAGGGGTGCTTTCGAACTGCTAGGTTGGCAGGCGCTGGGACCGAGCAGCGGGAGCGCACCCCGCCGCGGGGATTCGAACCGCCGACCTTTCGATCGGCAAGCCCTAGGCGCTGAGGCCACAGCGCCACCCGCGTCCCTTATTCCAGCTTAACGCATAGTATTATTTCAATTTTTTGCATTGAAATATACCTTTTAATGTGCTGGCTGAATCCTTTTAAGCTGGCAATCAGTGATGAGGCTGAACATTACAACTCAAAATAATATTGCCAAAATAATAATTTCCATTCTATTTAATGACAGTTTTGTTCATAATAATAATAATAATAATAATAATAATAATAATAATAATTTTATTGCCTATACCTCACCCTTCTGGCTGGGTTTCCCCAGCCACTCTGGGCGGCTCACAGCATATATTGAAACATAATAAAACATCACACATTAAAAACTTCCCTATACAGGGTTGCCTTCAGGTGTCTTCTAAAAGTTGTTTATTTCCTTGACCTCTGATGGGAGGGCGTTCCACAGGGCAGGTGCCACCACCGAGAAGGCCCTCTGCCTGGTTCCCTGTGGCGTCACTTCTCGCAGGAAGGCAACCACCAGAAGACCCTCTGAGCTGGACCTCCATGTCTGGGCTGGACAACAGGGGTGCTTAATGTGTTTAATTTGTTGGAAGCCACCCGGAGTGGCTGGGACAACCCAGTCAGATGGGCAAACAACAACAACAACAATTATTATTAATCAGTGCTTCTTTTAGGGGATACTAAAGGGTACACAGTACCAGCATCTCTTTTGTTGTTGTTAAAAACTGTGGCACTTACTGTAACAACTTTAGGTAATTTGGATACCTCCTCATACTTCAAATAAATCTCTAAGAAATTTACAATTTTATTGAAATATTTCAAATGCAATAAATGCAATTTTAATACCCACATTGTAAAGCAGCACAGATAAATTATACCAGATCCTCATAAACAACAACCATACTTTATATATGGGCAGGAATATTAGCAAAAGCACTGCCATTTTGCCTTAAGGTTCATTTATTCTGGTTTTCTCAGCAGAAGTTTTGTATTTATTTCCAATTTTTATCGCTTATTTCTTCATGGGAAATGCACAGAGATTAAAATGGGAAGCATCAAAAGAAGATTCTTAACAGACGGGCTGTAAAGAAAAGGATGTAACGATATATTCACCACAAAACAGATGCTACAAACAAGGTTTTGTAGCCAATGCTAGTCCTACTCAGAGGAGACCCAGAGAAATGAATGAGCCTCAGCTAGAAATGCCCATTATTTTCACTGGCACTGCTAGGACAGCCCAAGGTAAAGGGCCGTGCATTCACAGGAATGTCACAGATCAGACACCAAGAGTGTGCCTGAACACACAGATATACAACGTGATCAAAATAATGTTGCTAAAGGATAGTTTAATCTCATCCTCACGGCTTTTATTGAAAACGCAACTTTCCCTTGAGACGAATTAATATCTCATCCACCTGACAGCGACAACCATTTAAAATAGACTTCATCTGTGTGAAGAATCCCACGGCTCCTATGAATGCAGGCGAAACCAAGAGCTCCGGCATCAGGATCAATATTTGCCTCTGAGACACAAATTCTCTTTCTCTCCCTCCACATTCAGTACTCAAAAGCACAAAACAGCCCCTGTGTTTTCTCCTAAAGCCTTGGGAAGGCTGGCGCTGAAGTCTTCTGAAACACTTCCTGGTTAAGATCACTGCTTCCATTATCTGTGAAAGAGCCGGCAAAGCATTTGGCATCCGCACGGCCGGATCCTGAGCATCAGAGCAGCATCCCAGGAGAAGCCGCTCTGGGCCAGGCGGGGAGAGACACTTTGGCTGCCACCCAGGGGCAGATTCTGCAGAAAAGGACAAGATCGGCAGGTCTTCGGGGTTCGTTTCCGGAACCTTTGAAGAAAACCTTCCCAAGTCACACACACACATAATAATCCAGCCTACTATAAGAAGTTTGTACAAATGCAGGAGAAAACATTCAGCTTTCTTCCTTAGCACAGAGAAGAGCCCCCTTCTTAGGGAGCATCTGCACAGATCACAAAATTAGGTTTGGCCCTCCATTAAGCACTTCAGAAAAACAGCCCACCTTGGCCAAAGGCACTTTGCTCCAATACAGCTCAGGGCTGCTATCCCCTTCGCTACAGAGGATTTTTAAAAAAGCGAATCCCCCCTCCAATCATTTCTGAAAAATTATCCCACATTTTTGAAATTTGAAATTTTTTTATGTAATAAAATGTTTTGTACAAATCATGATCCTGGTAGGGAATCAACTTTAAAAAAGAAAAAAAAATTCTTTTTAGAAAACAATCCAGTCTTCTTTGGCAACATATAAAACATCATATATATAGTCTTTTGTTCTAGTGCTAGGCATGCAGCTTATTTTTCTGGTTCAAACTAAAAGGATAATGCAACACACATGGCTGAAATTCTGCCTTTTAATGTCTGACATCTTAAAATATTATTCCGTTTATTTGCAATGTTTATATCCTGCTGTATACTCAAGTATAGCTCAATATGGTTATTTTACGCCTCTAACGTTCCCCTAATAATGCTTTTGAGTATCTACTGTCATTTCTGCTATATTTTTAGCACAATCTTGATATTAGTAATGGAACATACTTTATTTCTCGCACATTTCAGAAGTCAAAAAGATTTCCACAGCAGCAGTAGCAGTCAAAGATAGTGCCGGCCCCAGGGAAAGACAAGTTGTGGCATGAAGTTGAACTGAACTTCTTTTCCTCAACCTGAGTCAAAACTTTTTGAATGTCTTGCAGCGCCTTTTAGGGACCCCTACCTGCCTTTAACCACCAAAGGATTCCCTCCCCCATCCGATTTCTGCCCTCTGCATCAGGTCGCTTCACCCTGTTGCATAGTGGGATCTACTCTGGACAAGAGGAGCCATAAATGGAGCTGAGTTATGAACACGGCTGAGCGATATCAGTCTTTTAAATAACGGTGTATCACTATATCACCAGCTAAACATCATGCTATAGTGATACATTGCTATGTTGAAAAGGAAGGAACATCGGCCCTGCGAGGCTCTGGGGTGAAACTGCCACAGCTCCACCTCCACCTCCTGTGCAACTCCAGGGGCAGGGAGAAAGCAGGCAAGCCTCACCAGCTGAAGGCTTCATCCTGCTCTGGGCCTCAAACCGGTCCTGGACATTGATGCATCGCCCAGGCCTAGTTACAAGCAGGCCGTAAGGGATGTACCCAGTTTGCAAAGCTCGCCAGGCACCTTTGGCAGCCACTTAGGACCAAGCGAAGAAGCCCAGGTGCCAGGACATGCCTGATGTCTCCCCCGCCTGGAGGTGCCTGCCTGGGAATCCATGGATCTGGACTGTTTTCACACCCCAGCAACACATCCTGTAGAATTCCAACGCTCATATTTTATCTGCACAATCAGGAACCAAAAAGTCGCATTGAAAAATATGACTTTTGAGCCATCTGCACCCCAAACAGCAACCAGGCATTCTGTTTTGGCACCTAGCTTATAGATCTGAGTTTCTCCCACTGCCTGTGTGCCTCTTGAGGGTCCCCCCCCCCTTTGCCAGGGGTCCAATCCATTTCCAGCCCCTGCACTTGGCTTCTTGGATCTGAGGCTCAAGCGCCACTTGGGACACGATGAACAGAAGATCCACAAAGTATCTTGAACCCACTAAAGTAAAAAGGTAAAGGGACCCCTGACCATTAGGTCCTGTCGTGACCGACTCTGGGGTTGCGCCGCTCATCTCGCTTTATTGGCCGAGGGAGCCAGCATACAGCTTCCGGGTCATGTGGCCAGCATGACTAAGCCGCTTCGGAAACGCCGTTTACCTTCCCGCCAGAGCGGTAACTATTTATCTACTTGCACTTTGACGTGCTTTTGAACTGCTAGGTTGGCAGGAGCAGGGACCGAGCAACGGGAGCTCATCCCGTTGCGGGGATTCGAACCGGCGACCTTCTGATCGGCAAGCCCTAGGCTCTGTGGTTTAACCCACAGCGCCACCCGCATCCCTCTAACCCACTATGGTATCTTAATGCAAAGGCCCTGTGCTCAATGGAGAAAGCCCAGGTTCCCCATGTGCCAGAACGTTCTCAGGCCCGTGACTGCCAGACAGCTGAAATCCAGAGCAAAGGAAACACACTAAGAAAAAGGCACAGTACAGTGGTGCCTCGCAAGACGAAAATAATCCGTTCCGCGAGTCTCTTCGTCTAGCGGTTTTTTCGTCTTGTGAAGCAACCCTATTAGCGGCTTAACGGATTAGCGCTATTAGCGGTTTAGTGGCTATTAAAGGCTTAGCGGCTAAAAGGCTATTAGCGGCTTAGCGGCTTAGAAAAAGGGGGGGAGCGAAAAAAATCGCAAGACGTTTCCGTCTTGCGAAGCAAGCCCATAGGGAAATTCGTCTTGCGAAGCAGCTCAAAAACGGAAAGCCCTTTCGTCTAGCGGGTTTTCCGTCTTGCGAGGCATTCGTCTTGCGGGGCACCACTGCTTTTTCTAACCTGTGTTGCTTTCATTCACTCATGAAATATACTCAAAAGCCACGTTTTGGCCCTAGCAGCCGAAAATAAAAAATAAAACACTAATATGAAAATTAAGCAACAGACCAAATAAAGAACATGAACCACACACACACACACACACACACACACACAGTAAGACCAAGAGGAATGGAATCAAACCTCCACCTATTAAAAACAAGTCAAAGCTGCCTGGAAGAGTAGGGGAGAGTCTAGGACAGGCATCCCCAACCTGCAGCCCTCCAGATGTTTTGGCCTACAACTCCCATAATCCCTAGCTAACAGGACCAGTGGTCAGGGATGATGGGAACTGTAGTCCAAAACATCTGGAGGGCCGAAGGTTGGGGATTCCTGGTCTAGGAAATGCCTTGATAGGGCATTCACAGCTGGGGTGCTGCCACAAAAAAGGCCCTCTCTGTCTTTCCACCAACCTCAGCTCTCTAGAGGACAGAAGAAACTAAGAAGTCGACTAGAACACAGCACTTTCCCCCCTGCTCCCCCCCCCCGGGGTCCTTCTACAGCCCACCCACCACCAAGGCCTACACACCTGAGCTCAAAGCTTGCTTATGGGCTTCCCAGGAGTAACTGGCTGGCCAGTGTGAGACCAGAATGCAGAACTAGGTGGACCTTTGGCCTCACCCAGCTGCTCTCTTCTGTTCCTGGCTAGCCAAGAAGGCAGGGCATCCTTAGCAAGCCATGGTGGCCAGGAAAAAGCCCCCAGCGGAGTCTCCTTGGGCTGGGCTGGCTGCCTTTTCCCCTGCCCTTCTCTCCCGCTTTGCAGCAGGCAAAAGAAGGTGCTCCTCTTGTTCGAAGCTGCTGCGATTGCTCTATTTGTTCACTTTTTAAAATGCAGTTAAGATAGGTGCCTCCTTAATGCAGGAGCAATCAAGTGCTCCATCTCAGACAGAAGCTCTCTGTTCAATGTCAGAACTCAAGCAGGAATCCTTCTGCAGGACGGTTTAAGCCAAGTGAGGACTCGCTAAGCTTTGAACCCAGAACATTCTGCACGACGGAGCTCCACAAACAGACTCCTTTAACCCTGCACATTTGTGCCATGCCATTCAGTCAGATGATGATGATAATAATAATAATAATAATAATATTTTATTTATATGCTGCCCATCTGACTCAGGGTGGCTTCCAACACATTAAACTATTTGCCAGAACTGCAAAGAGATCACAGGAGATCACCTAGCTCTCTCTGAGCATGGGCAGACTGCCCTTCAGTCCCCGGGAGTTACAAAACGCAGAGGGACCCTCTCCGATTCAGGATGGCAGAGCAGGGCTTCCGGGGAGACTCTGCCTCTCTTTCGCTCTCCCCTTCCTCCTCCTGCCTCCCAGCTTCCCGGAGTGAAGACGCAACTCCGCGGGTGCGAGCTCAGCTCATCCTCCTCCTCGCCAACTGCCCATTCCACGGGAAAAGCGTAACGTGTGAAGGGCTCTCCCCTCCCTCCCCAGACACGCGTTTGAGTTCTCCGAGAGCCTTTCGGACGCGCCCCGCGAGGCAGCCCTTGCCGTTGCCTTGGGGGGACCAGGGAGCCGCGCGGCTGGCCCTGCTGCAGCCCTTCTCTCCCTCCCTCCCCGCGCGCCCTTCCGCGCCCCTCCGCGCGCTGCTACTTCACCGTCGGTCACGGCCAGCTCGGCTTCTCCGTCTCGGGGCTGCAGCTGCAGGCGGAGCGCCTTGGCCCCGGCGCGGAGCAGGAGCGGCCCCTGCGCCAGCTGCTCCTCGCTCACCAGCCGCAGCTGCACCGCGAAGCGCGGCGCCGTCGGACAGGCCGACCCCGCCGGGGCAGCCATGCCGCCTCTTGCCCCGCGCACAGCCGAGGCGGCCGTGGCTCCTCCTCGCGCCAGACCCGCGGCAGCAGCGGGCGGACGCGAGCCTGGCGGGCACGAGCCTGGCGGGCACGCGCCGGCCGGGCTCCCCGTCGGAGGCGCCTCGCGCGGCCACGGAAAGCAAAGCAGCCTGCTTCGCTCCCGCTCCGCTTCCCCCAGCTAAGAAGCCGCGCGCGCGCGCGCACGAGCGCGCCCGACCCGTCCAGCGCAGCCCAAGTTGCGCTCCGTCGAGCTCCGCGTTGGCAGCAGCGACGCCCGGCGGCAGCTCCGGGAAGCGCGCTCTCGCTCTCGTGCGCCCCGCGGGACTGCAGCAGCCGCGCAGGAGATGCGCCTTCTTGGCGGGGGTCGCGGCAGCCCTGGCCGCTCTCCGCGCAGCGCCCTCGGGGGACGGACGTGGCGCAGCAGCGCCGGTGAGGGCGCAGCTGACCTTTGGCTTTCCTTGGCTTCTGAGCTTTGAGAAATGAGGCATGAGAAATGAGGACATAATATAATGTTTGAGGATTGGGAAAGATTGTGGAAGAAAGGGGTCAAGTTCACCGCATGTACTGTGTTAAAGGAAAACATAATGAAAATGATGTACAGATGGCATTTGACTCCTGTAAAATTAGCAAAGATAGATCAGAACTGTGACAATCTATGTTGGAAAGGTAAAGAAAAGGAAGGAACCTTTTATCATATGTGGTGGACCTGTCCCAAGGTGAAAGACTTCTGGGAAAAGATTTATAACGAATTGGAAAAAAATGTTGAAATATACATTTATAAAGAAACCAGAGGCCTTTCTTCTTGGAATAACAGGTTTGGAATTGCCCAAGAAAGATGTTAAATTATTTCTGTATGCCACAACTGCTGTGCGTATTCTGTTAGCTAAAAAGTGGAAAAGCCAAGAATTACCAGCAATAGAAAAATGGCAGATGAAGATGATGGATTTTTCGGAGCTAGCCGACCAAACCGGAAGAGTCCGCGACCAGAAGGTGGAGGAGTATCAGGAAGAGTGGATTAAATTTAATGATTACTTAGTTAAATATGTCAAGTTAAATTAACTGAAAACAGTTTGCAGACACTTAATTGGCTTAGGATTTTATTTATGTTAAGTGTTGAATTGATATGTTTGATTTCATAATGTGAAGATCTAAGGCTGTTAATGTTTACGTTAAATTTTATAAGATTTGGAAAACCATTAAAAGGATATGCAATGAAATTCAACCAAGGGGAAGCGAGGAAGTCACTTAACAATGTTAACAAGTGTAATTTTCAATAAGGCTATGATTTATGTTTGTTTGTCTTATGTGTGTGTGTGTTTGTTTGTTTGTTTGTTTATAATGTTGTGAAAACCCAAAAAAAATTAGGGGGGGGAGGAGAGAAATGAGGCTGGGGGCCAAGAAGGGTTTGCCCCTGGCTGGCGGCCCTTAGGACCAGGAGGGCTCATCCTCCCCCCCCCCCCCCCGGACGCTCCTGCTCTTCCACCCCTGAGGCAGCTCAGGTGCAAAAGACACCTTTGATTTGTTGGCGTGTCTCCTACCTTGTTGGGAAGGCTGCAATGCAGAAGAAAGCAGGAGAGGAGCAACAGAAACAAGAATTAAAATAAATACATGAAGCATTCCATAAATTCTGCAAAGCGAACAGAGTCAATGTTCCAGGTCTGCCTCGGGGTTCATTTTCCCTCTGGTAAACCTAAAGGTAAAGGGACCCCTGACCATTAGGTCCAGTCGTGACCGACTCGGGGGTTGCGGCGCTCATCTTGCTTTATTGGCCGAGGGTGCCGGCGTACAGCTTCCGGGTCATGTAGCCAGCATGACTAAGCTTCTTCTGGCGAATCAGAGCAGCGCACAGAAACGGCATTTACCTTCCTGCCGGAGTGGTACCTATTTATCTACTTGCACTCTGACGTGCTTTTGAACTGCTAGGTTGGCAGGAGCAGGGACCGAGCAACGGGAGCTCACCCCGTCACGGGGATTCGAACCGCCGACCTTCTGATCGGCAAGCCCTAGGCTCTGTGGTTTAACCCACAGCGCCACCAGCGTCCCCCAGTAAACTTAGTTGGGGTCTATAGAATCCTCTTTAGTTTTCCCCCTTCTGGTATCCTCCAAACCTGCTGTACCTGGAGGAGGAAACACCTTGAATGACCCCGCAGAAGAACAACTGATACACTCATAGGAGGCAGCTCCCAGGGGCCAATGGACCCCCAATAAAATGTCTGAGGGGGCTGCATCTATAGATTATGCAGAGTGGGACTCCCCCCCCCCTATTTTTTTTTATTCAAGTTGGTACCCCTGATTGCACTTCAGAATGTGTGTGTGTGTGTGTGTGTGTGTGTGTTGCTACATTTTGGTCTGGGGATGGGGAAAATAAATAAGAGAATGTGAATTTACATGCCTCTTATAAAATTATCTACACTGGTATTTTTCTTAGGACACTATTTTGAAAAGTGCTAGATTATAAATGCACCTTGGCATTCCTTCTGGGGTGCTTTCGATCATAAAAGGGTCCCAGTTTCATACAGATTTACCAAGGAATGCCCTAAATTCCTTAAACCTATTTTAATGCCCCCCTAATATTCAATACAGTTTTTTTGAGAGTGGACCCTTTGAAATTAATGGGCCCAAAGTAGTCACATCCATCAACATCGTTGGGTCCATACTGCATAAAACTTAGCTGAATACCACCCTGGGTTCCAAAAAATGGAGAAGGAATTATTTCAGTTATCACCCTGGAAAATGCTTCCATGCAGATTAAAAACAAATAACACCTAAAATCAATAGCAAATGGAACAGAGTCACAAAGAACCAGTGTGTGCGTTTTGGAAGCCTCCCAAATCCAGACCCATTTTTTTTAGACTTCAAATGAAACAAATAAATTCTTGGTTTAAATTGGTGAATTTTATTTTCTAGTGCTTGGGTGCTTGGCAATCTCTGTTAGACCATTTCCCTTAAACAGTCTGTATGAAAATAATTGCCCAGGAGATGTCACTGTTAAGGTGTTTTCATCTAGTAGCTTAAAAAAAAAGAACTAACAACAAAATCTGTTAAGTGAAGCGTTCTAGAAGTGGTTAGTTATCTTTCAGGCCAGAAGGGGCACTGACATTATTAAAACCCACACTGGAAAAACCTACGGTGCAAAACAGCCCTAATTAGTGACTATCTAGGGAGCATCTTGCTATTAAAGTATTATGAAGGTAATTTTGGGTCCTAGTCTTCTTGAGAGCAAGGGTATACCCTCATAAAAAAATGCTCAGGGTATTCTATCCATGCATAATATGAAACGCTGTAAGAAAAACATACAAAAATCTGCATTTGTAAATTAACATGGAAGCATCAGCCGGCTATGCTGTATTAAATAGCAAGTAAAAAATATATATTCATGTGTTATGCAGCTAATAGGAATTGGAAATAGTGAAATGAAAAATGAACAAGTACTTGTGCTTGACTAACTGCTGTTAGTCAAGCAGTTTTCTACTGAGAAACTGCTTAGCCAAGGGCAATACCTCTCAATATGGTTTGGAGAAGTTTTTGGCTTCTGCTGACTGGTGCAGTGCGATTCCTGCATTTTAGGCAATGAACATCTCCCCTGAAAGGCCTTGCAGGCACACCAGAATGAGAAGGGAAGAAAGCCGCCCTAGCATGGAGGGACTGTATAATCAGTTTGCCTTTTTCACACCATGCACTGATAAAGAAGAAGAAGAGTTTGGATTTGATATCCTGCTTTATCACTACCCGAAGGAGTCTCAAAGCGGCTAACATTCTCCTTTCTCTTCCTCCCCCACAAGAAACACTCTGTAAGGTGAGTGGGGCTGAGAGACTTCAAAGAAGTGTGACTGGCCCAAGGTCACCCAGCTGCTGCATGTGGAGGAGCGGAGACGCGAACCCGGTTCACCAGATTACGAGTCTACTGCTCTTAACCACTACACCACACTAAAGCAGATCATTGTGCTCAAGTCCTTGTCTCACCAGCCTCCTGGGCTCTCCTGAAATGGAGGAGCTGCAGTTCTGTGCGGTGGAATTTTTCATAGGGAAAGTTAGGGCCAGAGGTGGCAGCTTGTGAGAGCAATGGGGGGTGTGCACGTGATGTCTCATGTGCCTTTTAAATATGAATTTGACTTAACCACCATGAGATTTTTATTTATTCATTTATTTCTATACCTCCCTTCAGATGTCAGGGAGATAAAGAATTACACAACTTTTAGAAGACATCTGAAGGCAGCCCTGTATTGGGAGGTTTTTACCACTCAATGTTTTTATGATGTTTTTAGATATGCTTTTAAGCCAGTGTTCCCCAACCCTGGGCCTCCAGCTGTTTTTGGACTACAACTCCCATCATCCCTCGCTAGCAAGATCAGTCGTCAAGGATGATGGGAATTGTAGTCCAAAAACAGCTGGAGGCCCAAGGTTGGGGAACACTGCTGTAAGCCACCCAGAGTGGCTGGGGAAACCCAGCCAGATGGACGGGGTATAATAATAATAATAATAATAATAATAATAATAATAATAATACTGCTGGGTTAAAAAAGCACACCTCCAAGCAGTTTACAAAAAGAATCTGGGAAAATCCAGAACACTTTAAAGCATACAAAAAGTTAAAATACCAAAACAGATTAAAATTCACAGCAGCATTTCTAAGCATCTCAGCCATGAGCCAAGTTCCAGGCTTGAAAATGCTCAATAGTTTATTCTCACTTGTCCATGAGAACAAAGAGCTGAATGGTGATAAGTACACAACTGTAATTTTCTTCAAGGACATCATCATGTCATGATGACATGAATGAGGACGGCCACCCTTTTTTCCCAGCAGCTAAGCACAGCTCTATTCTGCTGCTGCTGCTGCAGGAATTTCTATCGCAGCCTTTGCACACAGGAGAGTCTAGTTCATTCGCCAGCCTCTCCAAGGAGGGCTGCCGGTGTCACCCTGCCTGAATCCATGGAATGCTGCTGCCAGTCTGTGCAGGCACTACTGAGCTCCATGGACCAATGGCCTGACTCAGTAGAGGGAGGACAGAAAGGGGGCTGTGCCACGGGGCCATCCAGGCACCCGGCTGCCAGGGATGCAGGCAGAAGGGGCAGCAAATGCTCTGAAATGCTGGCTGGCTTCTAGGGCTGTATCAATCTGCAGAACAGGGAGAGAAATTCAGTTTCCCTCCTCTCACTGCAGCCCTTTGTACATCCACCTCCAATCTGCTCCAGAAGGTCTCTCAACTCTCCCGGAGCAGATTTAGGGAGGGATGGGCAGCTGCAAGGGGGAGGGGGAACTGCCAAAAACTGTCTCCCTTCCTCTTCTGCCAGTGGCTGCCTTCTGCCATCTGAGAAGACAGCTTTGGATAAAAGTACAGTGGTGCCCCGCAAGACAAATACCTCGCAAGACAGAAAACCCGCTAGACGAAAGGGTTTTCCGTTTTGGAGGTGCTTCGCATAACGAATTTCCTATGGGTTTGCTTCGCAAGACGAAAATGTCTTGCGAGTTCCTGCAGGGTTTTTCCCCTCCCCCCCCTTTTCCCCAAGCCGCTAAGCCGCTTAACAGCTGATCCGCTAATAGTGCTAATCCGCTAATGGGCTTGCTTCGCAAGACGAAAAAACCGCAAGACGAAGAGACTTGCGGAATGGATTCTTTTCGTCTTGCGAGGCACCACTGTATCTCTGGCTTGTTAGCAATCCAGGGTAGCTCTAGTACAGGTGAATTGGATATATAATCAGTGCTATTTTTCTAGCCCTGGGCCCATCACCTCCTGGCAAATAGAAGGGGAAGAAATGAAGGCAGTGAGAGATTTTACTTTCTTGGGCTCCATGATCACAGCAGACGGTGACAGCAGTCATGAAATTAAAAGACGCCTGCTTCTTGGGAGAAAAGCAATGACAAACCTAGACAGCATCTTAAAAAGCAGAGACATCACCTTGCCAACAAAGGTCCGTATAGTTCAAGCTATGGTTTTCCCAGCAGTGATGTATGGAAGTGAGAGCTGGACCATAAAGAAGACTGGTTGCCGAAGAATGGATGCTTTTGAATTCTGGTGCTGGAGGAGACTCTTGAGAGTCTCATGGACTGCAAGAAGATCAAACCTATCCATTCTGAAGGAAATCAGCCCTGAGTGCTCACTGGAAGGACAGATCCTGAAGCTGAGGCTTCAATCCTTTGGCCACCTCATGAGAAGAGAAGACTCCCTGGAAAAGACCCTGATGTTGGGAAAGATGGAGGGCACAAGGAGAAGGGGATGACAGAGGACGAGACGGCTGGACAGTGTTCTCGAAGCTACCAGTATGAGTTTGACCAAACTGCGGGAGGCAGTGGAAGACAGGAGTGCCTGGAATCCTCTGGTCCATGGGGTCACGAAGAGTCGGACACAACTAAACAACTAAACAACAACAATTTTTTCTAGAAAAAGAGGTGCTGGAACTCACCATGAACACCTCCCTTGTTCTCTCATGATGGCAATGGCACCCACCTGAGAGTTGCTGGAACCGAGTTGTGGCTGAAAAGAACCCCTGAATATAATCCAAAATAAATCCCTACGTGCCCTTTGTGGGAGATTCACAGAGTACATATTTGCATATAAGAAGAATTCCAAGTTCTCATTTCAGTATATTAAAATTAAATCTGACTATAAAAGGGCTGCCAATCTGAGGGAATTAATTTATTTCCCCCTTTAGGCATGCATTTAGTCATCTTAGATTTTAAATGATGCCCACATAATATGAGCAGTAAATTCTTTAATAGGCCAACAAATGACCAGTCTTTGTGTATGTCGATTAGGACAGATTGAAGACATTGTGCAGTCTATTCGGTATTGCCCTTTACACATAACTCTGCTATTCATTTCAGAATCTTTTAGATGGCTGCAGATAATCTAATCAGGACAAATGCACCACCTGTAGAAGATCTTTTTATGTTCCAGCAGCAAGAAAGTTAAGGGCTACTATATTGCCTAGGGCTTGCTTATGTCCAGATTTTTTTAGAAAAATTAAAAATAATTTGAAGAACTTTACAATTTCCTATTTTGAAAGCATGCATTTCTGAAGATTGACAGGTCTGAAATATTCTTGGATTGTGTTGCTTGTTTTTGTGACTTGCACTGGAATGGCCATTGGCTACAAACTAAAAATCTAACTGACTGATTCCACACCTCGCTTAATCTTCACAGCAGGATGCCTGAGGACTAAACAACTGCTGGGCTAAAGTCCTGGTGGTAGGAAGCCTATTCCAATTCACATTTATGCAGAAGGAAGCTCTACTGAGTTCAGATGAATACGGTATACGTCCACTAAGCTGGTACAGGATTGCAACCAGTCAGTTTAGACTTGCTCACTTCAGTAGTACTAAACTGGGTTAAACCCAAGCACTCTGGCTGCAGTTATTTCCATTTATTAAAATTCATGGACCGACTGTGTAGATCTACATCTTCTGTTAACATTTTACAAAAGACCTATTTATTCATCTTTCATAGTCTTAGGAATTTATTAGTTAGAAGTTCCAAAAGCTTAAATTTAATAGGCAGTAGTGCAGACTGTGTGACTGAACTTTCAGTTGTGGCTTTAATCCATGCGGATCAAGAATACATGTCAGATATTCCTATTAACAAGTGTTTTGCTTCTTCAAAAGACCTCGCAACTCCATAGTGCTACTCGGTTTTCAAATGTTTCATAACAATGAATAAGGCACTGACACTGCATGCCCAAGAAAAGGGTTTCTCTGTTATTTTGCTGTGATCCAGTTAGCATTTAGATTACTTGTAGGAGTTCAGAACAAGATATTATGGCACTTTCCCAATTTTCTACAGTGTCGGAGATAAACTGCTGAAAGGTGGCAAAGTAAAACATAATCCTACAGAGCACACACAAAAGAATATTGGATTAACATTAGGTGCATGAATTAATGTTAGAAACTAAATACCGTATTTTTCGCTCTATAAGACGCACTCCCCCCCCTCAAAAATGTGCTTCTTATGGAGCGAATGCAGGCTCCTTGGTTTCAGCGATAGCAACGTGAAGCCTCCGAAGCGCAGAGGGAGAGCTCCCCCCATGCTCCGGAGGCTTCGTGTTGCTTTCGCTGAAGCCGCCTGAAGCCCCCGGAGGTTTCAGGCAGCTATCCACAAGCCTTTGGAGCACAGCAGGAGTTCCAGCTGCACTCCGAAGGCTTGCGGATAGCCGCCTGACGCCTGGAGAACGAGAGGGGTTGGTGCACACCGATCCCTCTTGGTCCCCAGGCTTCGCTTCGCTGGAGAGGCACTGCACAGTTTTCCCTCTCTGCGCAGCGCCCCTTCAGCGAAGTGGGAGAAGAAATGGAAGGGGCTCCGTTTCTCCTGCCGCTTCGCTGAAGGGGCGCTGAGCAGAGAGGGGGAGAAATTTCTTTTCCTGTTCTCCCCCTCCTATAGTCCGGTGCGTCCTATAGAGCGAAAAATACGGTACTTGCACTAGCGAGGGAGCGGTTGGACCTTTGGATGAGGAAAAGGAGATTGCAGAGAAGCTGCATGAATTCTCTGCATATGTCTTCACAGCAGCAGATGTGGCGCTTTCATGGGAAGGGAATCTGAGGAACTGAGACACAGGACAATTGAATGGAGATACTAGGTCAAGTTCTAAGACTTCCTGACAAATTACAAACTGACAAATCACTGGGGCTGGGATGTCATCCACCCTTAACAACTCAAATGTAAAATTTGTGATCTTCTAACAAAAACATGTCTCCAAGCCTCTGCACCTGAGCACTGGTAAGAATGTAATACCAATATTTTAAAAAGCAATCCAGGAGGAATTTGGGGAATTATATACCTGCTAGTTTAATGCCTATTCTGGGAAAACTAGTGTTAAAAGTAGAATTACCAAGCATATAGAAGAACAAGTATTGCTGAAGAAGAAGTAGCATGACACCCCCCCCCCCATGGTCTATTTAATGTTTGTTTTAAATTTATTTTTGCTTTTAACTTTCCTTTATTGTTAGTTTTTTTAACTAGTTAACGTGTTTTAACCTTTTCTGATTTTGAAGTTTGGTTTTAGGTTTTTATATTCTTATAAACCATTGTGATGCCATACCCCTCTATAAAAATGGAAACATTTGAAATATATTTGTAACAAGAAAACAAATTTATTGATTTTAAAAGACAAGACACAATTTTGTTTTGAAAAACACAAGAAAGCTAGCCTGAGTTCAAGTCTGAAATATTCAGAAAAATCCTACTATCTTTAGTATGTTCCAGTCATTTGTTTAAACAACACACTAAAAGTTAATATATATTTTTATAATTATAAAAGTTCCCCAGTTATTGTACAGTACACAATACAAATTGCCCACAAACTATTATTTAGCTCCTGCCAATTTTGAGAGGACATGATATACTAAAAGATTTAGCATTTTCACAAAAATCACATCAGGAAATACGTATTTACAAAATCAAATACATTATACAAAACCCATCACGTTATTCTGTAAAGATGTTTTCTTTAAATAATTAAAAAGTATATTCAACTGTAATCCAAAAACTGGAAAAGAACATTACATTATCTCACACATACAATCTACAAAAAGTTGCTTACCTCATTTACATTATATATTCAGTCAATTTTGAAAATAAAAAGATCCAATATGCTCTATGAGTGTTTCCTGCATTTCTGTGCTTGTGGGACTGAAAAGCATGACCTGCCACTTACTAAGTGAAATTTAAATGATGGCACGTAACGAAGAACAAAAACAAATTGTAAAATAAAACAGTGAAATAACTTATATCAAAGGTAAGAAAGCCCTGAGTGATAGTAGAGTTAGCAATGGTAAGAACTAAATTTAACCGCATTAGACAGGCACAAATTCCCCAAGTTTTTAAGAAGGCACACAAATGTTTGTTTTGTTTTTTTACAGCCTCACTAGCTATTATTAAAAAAGTCAAATTTCAAATGGGAAAATTAAGTTATAAAAGGAGAAACCTGCTTTGGTTAGACTTTTGTTTTTGATAACTGTACGTTGAAAATTATTTGGTTATTTTGAAACTGTAATTAAGATTTAAAACGTGAGGGTATAATTCCCTAAACTACCTGGGGCTGTACTTCTTGTGCAAGAAATCCATATCAGAATTTCAATAGGCTGCTTTCGAAAGTTGCCCTGAGGCTGCAGAGCCAAAGGCAGAACTCCAGCATCTCTGAAATTGGCCAGGGGGGCGAGGGGGAACTTGGGGGCCAGAGGAAGACCGGCCTGGCCCCTCCACTGGTCCAGGAAGAAGGCGGCTTCCCTCGCAGGCTGCCCTGCGACAGCCGGAGCCAAGCAAAGAAGAGCCACAGCAGAACAGGAAGATCGCTTCCCTTGCATGCCATGTCCTTTTAGTACATAAGTCTGATTACAGGGCCTGAATCTCACTTTTATTGATGTGAGATGCTTAGGGAGATAGGAATGTAGTAATGAAATAACACAGAAGTACTAAATAGGCACCTTCTTTATAATCAGTATTATACTCGGTTCCATACTTCCTATGCTGTTTTGCAATAATACATACTGTATTTTTCGCTCTGTAAGACGCACCAGACCATAAGACACACCTAGTTTTTGGAGGAGGAAAACAAGAAAAAAAATATTCTGAATCTCAGAAGCCAGAACAAGAAGAGGGATCGCTGTGCAGCGAAAGCAGCAATCCCTCTTGCTGTTCTGGCTTCTGGGATGGCAGCGCAGCCTGCATTCGCTCCCTAAGACGCACACACACACACACACATTTCCCCTTACTTTTTAGGAGGGAAAAAGTGAGTCTTATAGAGCAAAAAATACGGTATATCCTAATGTGGACAACCCATTCAAGCCATATATCTTGTTAAAATTTCAATTTAGGAAATGAAAGGATTCCTATTTATATAGTACTTGCATGCATGCTGAAGATTTGTCTCTCACCTGGCCACGAAAGGTGACTGGTCGTTGCAAAAGTGTCGCACAACCAAGTGGAAAGGACCACACACTTGTCTTGCTCGACAGTTTTGCTTCCCTCTCAATCGCAAGCTGTTGCCCCATCCCGTTCTCACTGCAGTTAAACCAGATCTCCCTGATTTCCGCTAAGTCTAGGTACAGAAGGCACAATCCACAAGGCATTGCTGCTGGGCAATTTCAACTCGTTTCCTATGTGATTTGTATGGAAGGCTGCCCAGCATCAGTGCTTGGTGAAATGTACAGAGATGAGGCTTAGTAGGATGATGGTTTGCATTCAATGGGTATTCTGGTGTATTTCATTTTACATAATCAATTGAACTGAGAATTCTTACCAAATATTACTCAGGGCTTCATATATATATATGAAAAGAAAAAGAAGGGAGGGAACGAAAAAAAGAGGAGAGAAAAATCATTAAAAAAACAACAACCACAAACTGTTTTGAAATCAAGGCATGTTACTTCAATCAAAAGACCCCAGGCAGTCACTTTGTAAGTGGCTTTAACTATTAAGTAAAATTGGTAACGTAAACTCAGTTCTACTGGCACATAAAATCACTAGCAGCAATGATCAAGGCATGCAAACTGAGAAGCATTTACAGTAAAATTATTATGAATAATAAATTCATAAACCCTTTGAGTATTGCATTCATTTTTAATTATACATTAATTTGAATAGCTTGTCAGAATAAGGGAAGGCTGGTTAGAGGCTTGTGTTAGAGAACCGTAGCGCTCCCAAGTCCCTTCCAGAATAACCACAGCTTCAGTGCAAACTGCTTATTAGTGATGATGCATTGAACCAATGGACAAGAATCTTGCAGAACTCTATCGAGAGCAGGCCAGCGCTCCTGGAGACTCTCCGAGAGAAAGGCAGCTCCCCAGCCACCTACTGGGAGCTGCTGGGTGCTCCGCACCCTGGCAACTGGGACAGGGCCAGTCCAGCAGCAACAAGGGGTGGTTGGTGGAGCCTCAGCTACAACAGGATTCATAACTTGGGGGGGTCACAGGCCGGATCTAGAGACTGGGCTGGTTTGGCAATTGTGACTACGTAAAAAAACCCATATACTGCTCTATCGCCCACAGCCTATTTTTATCTGCACAATGTCTGAAGTTTGGAATTCCTTAGAAATATGCCACTCTGCATTCAGTAACAAACAGACTTGGGAATGGGGAAATGGGGTGAATCAAGGCTCCAGCTCAACAAAACTAGATGCCTGGCGGGAAAACTATGTGCACAGCCAAAGGCTTCTCTGAGCACCACAGGAGCTCACAATGCGGGAGAGGAAAGCCATTTCCACTCTCAAAATGCAGCCTGCCTTCAGCTGAACAGTGGGTGCAAAACAAAATCCCAAGACACCTGTCATTCCACCCAGTTCTCTCCCAGGAACGCCTGTAGAGGCTCCTTGGACTGTAGTCACAGCAATACCCTGGGGGAGACCGTCTACAGCACGGCCGTCTCAACTGTGGCCCTCCGTATTTCGTTGGACATTGACTCCCCTAATGGCTGGGGCTGATAGGACTTGGGACCCAACATCTGGAGGGTCATGGGCCAGCCCCCCTGGTTTATAGGATGGGGGCATGTGTAATTGAACTTCAAATGTCTTACAAAATTCAGGTCTCTGAGATACATTTCCTATTTAACACATGCCCATATACTAGCCTAGCAAGATTTCCCCACTACAGTGGTACCTTGGGTTAAGAACTTAATTTGTTCTGGAGGTCCGTTCTTAACCTGAAACTGTTCTTAACCTGAAGCACCATTTTAGCTAATGGGGCCTCCTGCTGCTGCCACGCCGCCGGAGCACGATTTCTGTTCTCATCCTGAAGCAAAGTTCTTAACCCGAGGTACTATTTCTAGGTTAGCGGAGTCTGTAACCTGAAGCGTCTGTAACCCGAGGTACCACTGTATTCTCAAATAAAGTTATTTTCTTGTTAAGTATCTAATTTTAAGAACATATAGGTACTTTTCAATTCATGTTTCTTGGATCAAATAATTTCCCCCTAAACTAGTAGCAACATTAGTTTGCTGTAGGCAGTAAATAGCAGAAATGCTAGTTTGCTGCAGGCAGTATTCTAAATGTATTCAGCAGAGATGCCCTCCTCAAATTCAAGTACTGAAATTGAGAAAAACATTTACAATGCATCCAGATCTTTGATGCTTAAAATGTCTAATAGGGAAGGGCCATAACTCAGTGGCAGACCATGTGCTTTGCATGCAGAAGTTGTCTGTTTCAATCCCTGATATATCCAGGCAGGGCTGGGAATGTTCCCTGCCCCAAACCCTGGAGAGCTGCTGGGTAGACCAGTGTTCATCAACTTCAGGTCCCCAGATGTTGTTAGACTACAACTCCCATCATCCCTGACCACAGGCAAAGCTGGATGAGGATGATGGGAGTTGTGGTCCAGCGACAGATCAAGGTTGAAGAACCCTGGGACAGACAATTCTGAGCTCGGTGTACCCCTGGGTCTAACTCTTTATAAGGCAACTTCCAATGTTCCTATGACACACCTATTTAAGTGCAAACCAGGGTTGGATCCTAACTTAGTCATACTTTGAGCAGACCTATCGAAATCAAGTCCCACAAAATTCCCTGGGCTGACTTGAAGAATGACTATGGATATATTCAACCCTATGAATGACAAAATTTGAAATAAAAATATCCACCCCCCCAAAAAAAGGTAATTGCTTCAGTAGGATTTGGGGAGCATTCAGAGTTCTCTGAAGTAGGGCACAACTCCTTAGATTTTCTTAAGAGTTCTTGGGACCTGTTCCCCTGCAAAACTGTGCGCATGGTGTTCATTATCTCAGATAGTGGTTAGGGCTGGGGCCACGGCGCTCCTCCTCTTGCCAGCGGTCTCTGAAATATTTGTCTCAATCACATTAGCTTACAATGCTCAAAGGGTTAATGCAAGGCGTTACCATCAAAATAATTTCCTATCACTAGAACTAAGCACTGCATTTATGCTTCTATTCCAGTTTTCTTCAGTCACCAAACAACCTTGCAACAGTACTAACATTCCCCTTCCTCTTAACTCATTTTAACCATATAGATAAAAGAGACTGACCTGTAATGCAGGAATAAGGGCCCAATTTTCACGTAGGGGTACTACTCTCACCAATCAGTGTTACATATTCCGAAATTAGTGTTATATGAAAGTTAAAAAAAATCCTATAGGTATTCCTTATATAAAATTATTCCATTATTGAAACAAGGTTGCAATTAAAAGTCAAACTTAAGTATTTCCTTGCTGATTTGTCTTGAGAAAACTATGCAGTTATTTAATGCTTTACTGAAAATAATTTGAGAGAAGTGTTTCCGATGCTTAAAAATACCTCGTTTTAAATTAAAGAAATTGTATGTAGATCTGTACATTCCTGAATGACGGTACCATTAGTACAAGTCCTGTTTAAATTATCACCGCGCACGGTGAACCAAATGTGGTAACATTGCACATTGGTAACTTTTTAAAAGGTGATCCATTTCTAAAGTAGTGTCGTAATTCCAAGTTGTAATACAAAAATAAGCACAAAGCAAATAATTTCGACAAGACAGTACAAACATTTGTAAGTTTAAAGTGACAGCACCAACTATTTTGCATTCCTGAAGAGCTTATGAAAACTGGGCCTGGCCTCTGAGTAGGAAGTTTCCAGAGTAGTGTCTACATTGATCACTGCATTACTTCTACAAGAGCCAAAAAGTCCTATTTTAAAAACTTATTATTCCTTAAACCAACTTTTAAAGAAAGGAGCCACACAAATCCTATGAGTCTATTCTCCTGCAATGCCATCAAGAGTTAGTAATGTCCAGTGCTTTTTTTCTAAAAAAAAATATGTTTAGGGGTACTCTCATTTTCCTACTCATATTGAAATACTGCCCCTCAATGAGGCCAAAGTTAGATTCACAAAATGTTGAGGGGTATGCGAACGCCTGCGTCCCCCCAGAAAAAAAGCACTGGTAATGTCAGTGCTAAGACATATTAATATTTGTGTTGTGAATGATGGTTAAATTGTGATTTTGTTTAAATTCATCTCCAAGATTCAAAGCCCTCTATGGGTCTGAGGTTTCCTACCCAAGGCAAGTTGGGGGGATTCTGGGGCAACATCTAAGGTCCAAAGGATCTGGGGTGGGAAGAGGGACTTGGGGCAGCCCTCTGGGTTAGGGGCACAGATGCACTTGGGCACATGCAGGGGAGTCTGGGAATCCCAGCCACATTTTGCAAGGAATGCTGAAAGGATATAGGCACAAAGAGTGGAGTGTCAGAAAGCTCCCTTGATGTGACTTCATGATTACGCGGAAGGGTCTGTGGGGACAATGCAGGGCAGAGGACTCACCTTATTTGTGAGACCAATAAATAGAAAAGCAGAAATGATCAACTGCCACTAAATTAAGTGATAAAAATACGCACATTTGGATTGATCAAAACTAGTATTCCATTTTTTACAAATATTAGCTTATCAGAGCATTTTTGGATGAATATGTGGCTGCAGAGATCCATCTTATTTACCTGGTTCCATTACAGACTAGAATGTCACCTTTTAATCAGAAAACTTGACATAAGATAAAATTATATATTGATCTTTTTGGCACCTTGAATACAGTGATCAACTAAGGTGGGAAGGCGAAAAGAGTTGACTTACAGAGGATTTACAAGGCCTGTCTCTCTCAGAAAACTAAATTTGCATCTTTGTCATTTCGCTGCATGAACAAAATTCAACAATAATGAAAAGGACAATGATTAGAAAACATACAAGTTTGCCATCTCAAAGGATTATTATCAGTAAATAAATCTAATCTCCTTACTAGAGCCTTAAAAAACTATGCTGAAAAGTGTTTCTTTGTTTTTACATTTAATTTCACTGTATTTAAGTGTAAACATTTCATAATGCACAATGAGAGGGAGTAAGTATCACAGCTTAGATTTCTTTAAAAAAGGTGAGGGGTACAGACGTGATGGATTTTGAGCGGGGGGATGGGGACACATTTAAATAACAGAGGAAACAGAATGATCATGGAATCATATCAGCATAAGTTAAACAATGTGGCAGGAATGACCAGGCGCAATATCTTGCCTGGCCGCTCTGCCAGTGGGCCTCGAATTTTGCAACTTTAAGAAAATTCATAAAGCTTGGTTTAGAAGTATAAATGTTTAAATTAAAAAATTAGTAAATCTTTAGAAATTCTTGAAACATGAAAAACCTAGGATCAAACTTGTGTGCTATAAATATACCAACAATTTCTCCTTGCTGTTCAAGCATGTGGTGACTCTAACCTTAAATATCGTCTTTCAGACAAATGACAAACAAGGCTCTGAATATTTGACATGGGCCTTGCGCTATAGAGTCTGTGAATTTTCTTTGTGCTTTCCTTCATTTTTGGTTTGTTTTGATCAAACTAAGGAAATTCAGGTATATTTTCAACCAATGACATGTTTAATCCATTATACTTGTAACAGGTCATTAGACAAAAGCAAAACAAAAAAACCCCACATATAGTATGATTTAACCAGTAAATGAAACAGCAGACTGACCCCCCACATGTGCACAAATTGTAACTATATGCTGCTTTAAAAAGTTTTGCTTACTTTACTTTTTAAAAATTAAAAGTAGATAAGGGTTTAGAAATATATATAAATTCTTGTTTGGAAATTGGCTAACCTATTTTGTTGACCTTTGACATTGTTAAAGCTAGTTTTGTTTTTCATACACTCCCCTCCCCACCAAGAAAATCTGATTAGTAATAAAGTGAAATTCAGCTATAAAGAAGAAATATGCCGTCACTCTAAGCGGGATAGTGTATCTAATAAATAAATAAAGAAAATCTTGATTTTTGAAAACTATGTAACCTGCCCTTCTACTGTTTGGGGACTTGGGGGAGGAGGGGAGAAAGAAAGAAGACAGGCACACTTTGCTGAATCAATGCAAGAGTTATTAACAAGAAAATCTTAGCTTCAGTTCTGTTTAAGGCACCATGTAATAGCCGAGGTACAATGATCCCTGATGTACATTCTTAAATGGCAATGGTCCGTCTAGCCACCTATTCAAATTCTACGCAATTGGGAAATAAGTACAAGTGACATGTGCCAGTTTCACTGCCTTTTAAACATTTTTGTATAAAATGAAATCCACTTAAGAACCAGGAATTATTTTGAGCAAAGTTACAATGCAGGTTGCTACATTCCTTGCATCCTATAAACTATCTTTAACAAGAGCAGCAGATTGAACTATCACGGGGAAAAGGACATGGAATAAAAAAAGTCATCTGAAAGGAATGGTTTCCTGCATGTCCAGTTCAGCATAAGTAGTACGTACACTTAAAAAATAATAATCAAGATGCTTTTCTTTCCTTTTTCTAGCTTCAGTCTCTAGCATCGACAGTCCCACTGAAGAGCAGAAAGCATCTGGGTGGTGGTCCCCTGTGTTTATGTGGTGCATCATCCCCCCAGGACAGGCTCCAACTCTGCTGCAAGCTCAACTGAAGCCAGCGGAGGTTGCACAGAGTCGGCTGCTTGGGCAGACGGCACCTGAAATCAGTAGTCTTAAAAGAGAGGAGCTGGTACGCAAATAACTGATTCTTTTTTGAAAAGGAAGATTGCATTGTCTGTAATGGTGTCCTGTGTACATGAATTAAGTACACATTGCCACATGTGATCAGAGCTCTCATTTATCCTGCAACCGTGAGAATCGCTCTTCCTCTGAGAAAGACGACAGTCTATGTTCTCTAGCATCATAATAAAATTTCCAATATAACCCCTGAACACTCTGAAATGTATCAAAATAGCATCTTCCAGTTCTGTCCAATGAAAGCTGCCTTTCCTATAACAAGTTTAATGCAGCTGCTATCAAATGAGCAGGCCTCCAGTGTAAATCAAAGAGGAAAATTCTTGATATTTCAGAGTGCAATTAATTAAAACCCTATTTATACGAAATCACCATGACTAACAGTTAACATTAAAATATTTTGTAAAAACTATGAAAAATTAAATTACTTTTAATTATAAAGAGGACAAAAACATTAACATTAAGCTTCTCAAAAACGCTTCTTGACTCTTGAAACTAAGAAAACTCTTTATATTAAGCGGCCAGTGTAAAATGATTGTATTTACCAATTTTTTTTTTTTCTTTTCCAAAAGAGACCTGGAGAAATACATACACTCATTTCATTTCACAACTCCAGTAAAAGTAATGTTCAAGCACAGATAAAATTTGACAACAGTCGACCTTCAGACTTCTTTTTTCGCATCCCTCCCCTCCCCCAGGATAAGCCCAACATCAACAGGGCTAATATAATCTGGAAAAAAAAAGAGCTTTAATATCTGTTAGACTGCAGTATACGTGTTTCCAGTGGCACTGCATTGTCTGATCGTTTGCGTGGCTGTCACAATGTGCTCATTGTGCAGGGGGCCCAGCAGGCTCTGCTGAACTCCGCTCTCCAGGACGGGTTGCAGGCAGCCCACCTGGAAGGCTTGGCTCAGGTCACTCTTCTCTCTCTTGGCTTGCGGCTCTCCGGAGTCATCCAGCTCTTCGTCCATTTCGCTTTCCACTTCGCTACCTTCATCTGCACAAATAAAACCACCATGAATCCTGCAATCTGAAAGAGCCAGAGGATTGGGAGATGGAATTGTTTAGCAACCCGACCATTTCCCGAAGTATCAACTGTTCCCAGTTTGGGACCCCAGCAAAGAGCAACGAGGCAAACGTGCAGGTGCATCTGTGTGTACCCAGTTAGTCATATAATTCACTATTTCCTAAACTTGCAGGTGCAGGTTGAATTATTCCTGCATTGCAGGGGGTTGGACTAGGTGACTCTCCAGGCTACCCCCCCCCCCCAACTCGACAATTCTATGATTCTGTTATTCTACTTTCAGTCATCCTAACTATCATACTGCGGATTCTGTCCGTGTTTCATGGTAATCAAGATTTCCTATAATCTACATGCCTATTATGTTCCGGTTTCAGAACTATATTATCTCAGTGTATACCGATCTCTCATTCTCATAACCTCTGACCAGGGTTTAAACTGGTTTAAACAGGGTTCGGCATTGTGTCATACTGGTTTCATTAAGCCTGATTTGTCCATTATTCTGGAACAGTTTTAAATATTACACGGTACACACGTTTCACAGCTTCGCCTGTTCCTGGATCCAGTGGTGCTTTGTATGAGCAGAAGGTACTGCTGATACTCCCCTGAGAGGTGTTTCTAAGGGGACGCTAGAACACCATCAGTTTGCTATTTCTGTCTTTCAAACAAGGCAAGAATAACGATATCCCACTTGGTGGGGTCCTAGTCTCCAATGGAGAAACGCATTTCTGTTCATGCAAGATGTCCCACCCCCCGCAATCCTGTTGATTTCCAGAGGGTTCTCTGATCCTCCAAATGGATTTTTGGAGAGAAAAGAGAGCTGTAGCAGGGAGGTGAGATTAAGAAAGCACCACTGCACAAGCCAAATTCTACTTGCAATTCTCTGGGTGCAACCCAAGATCTAGAACAAACTTCCTACTGACCTTTGTCCATATTTCCAGGAGACACAGCATTTAAATCACCAAACTGCAGAGGAGGAAAGCATAACAAATAGATAGATAAATATTATTGTTAAAATTCCTATACTGCCCTTCACCCGAGCATCACAGCGCAGTTTACAATATAAAAACACAACAATACATAATGCAGCAACAAAAAAAAAACCCCAATGTCCCACAGGCACATTTAAAAGGCCATAGATTGTTTAAGAGGATAAGAGGAATATTTCTGCCTGGCGCCTAAAGATATCTACTGAAGGCATCAGGCTAATGTCGCCAGGCAGAACATTCCACAAATGAGGAGCCACTGCGGAAAAGACCCCTTCTCGGGCTCCAATCCTCTGAACTTCTTGTGGAGAGGGTACATGAAGAAGGGCCTCGGAGATCTCTCTCTCTCTCTCTCTCTCTCTCTCTCTCTCTCACTCACACACACACACACACACACACACACACACACACACACACACTGCATTATCTGAACATTTTCTCTTGCAGTCAAATCCTTTGACCCATCTAGTCGTCCCCCTGGCTCCACAGGAACAACACAAGCAGCGATTGACCCCTACGTTCAGATTTTGGGGCATCATCCCTCAGTCCTCTGGGCTTCTCCAAGGTTCGAAGATGTCAGGAATGGTAAGGAAATGTTTATACTAACACACAGCACAAAGTCTTTTAATCTGACTCTGACTTATAAAAAGTATTTGAGACCAAGCGGGAGGAAAGAATGAGAAAGTGGATGGCAGCATTCAAAAGGAAGCATTTGACAACAGAAAAGGCAACAACAATGGCTGTGACACTTGGTGAGTGGAGGCAAGGCACACTCTTTGCCTACTTGGCACCTTTCCTCACAAGACACTCTTGCGGATTTTAGCCCAAGAAACAGAAATAATTATTGTGTGGTATACAAGACAAGCAAGAAGTTCCTTGCATAAGCTTGATATGTCGAGAAAAGCCACAGTAAGCAAATAGGATGCAAGCATTCTATTTTAAGGCTTATTATTACTTTCAATTAAAAAGGCAGGCAGCACATTTTCTCAAGTTCTCGTCATACACAATTTTGATACAAAATCTCTGAGGGTGATTAGGAGTTAATTAATAAGAAGATCACTATTTGGATGATAAGAAATACCAATTTTGAGAGGAAAACAAGAACTTTCTTTACTCTAGGAAGAAGCAAAGGAAGGATGTGAATGATCTGACTTCATTCACTGATGTGCCATGCCATGGTGACAGCACAAATTGTATTATTATTATTATTATTATTATTATTATTATTATTATTATTACTACTACTACTACTACTATTTGAATTTATATACCACACAAATTGTATTATTATTATTATTATTATTATTATTATTATTATTATTAGAATTTATATACCACCCTATACCCAGAGGTCTCAAATATGAATTTTGGATATTGGAAAATTATAGACTCAAAGAGGACATTTTGAGGTTTGGTACTTAGGGAAAAACTCAGCATGAACAGATACATTCTGACAAACTAGAATGAGCAATTCAGCATGGTTTCAGAAACTAAAGTATTAGATACTACAACTGAAAATTGGATTTTACATCTGTCACACCCAAATCTTACATAAAGAGATTTCAGTCCAACAATTATCCCATGTATTCCCCACAAGACACATTTATTTCTTAACTGAATACACTTTAGAGAAAATTATTTCTAATTCAATTTTATCAGCTGGAAAAGTGTTCTGGCTGTGGACTTACTTCTCCCATAACCGCAATAGGTGTCTCTCCTGTGGCTTGAGCAACACGATGTTCAACTAAGTAAAACATGTATTCGTCATACAATAGACGGATCAGATGAAAAGAACCAAAGCTAGCAGCACTGCGCAAGGTTAAATCTCGAATAACCATTGAGCTGTATAAAAATAAAAATGGGAAATATGATCATTCCATAATTACTTCAGAAACCTCTGACTTAATTTCCAAAGTTATCCAAAATAATTCTGAAAAATCAAACCACTTAGGAAAATATGCTTATTTACATTGCATTTAGAAAGTTCTATTAATGTGTAAATGGCCCAGTTGGGATGTAACATTAAACGATGGTTTAGAGCAACATGAATGAACAGAAGTGAGCTTTGGGTTTGTCTGCTCACCCCTCCTCCTCTGGAGCAGCCACAGGGAATCTGAAGTTTTTGCTTCCTGATTTAAGCTAACCAAAGTTTCTTGTTACACCCAAATGGGGAACTCTGGTTAACTTAAACTACAACAAACCATTCTTTGATCCCAGCGTGTTTTAATAAACCATGGTTTAAGCTAAAAACAGTCTGTCCTTTTTGGGCATTATAATAAACAGCAGCTAGGAAACAGATGGTTCAAGTTTCCTCGATTTATCTGTGCTGGAGTAGAAGAGAGAAGGGCAAGGTGTGAACATGAGGCTTATTCGCATAATGATAAACTACAATTTACTGTACTGTTATATCCATTCTCTTGGTCAAATTCAATTTTTGTTATGACCATCATGGTCATTTCAAGCACCAGCAGAAAGAAAGGTACATCCTATACATACTATATAGAATGTGCAGAAATACACGGTTAAAAAGCAGAGTTAACCAATGTATACAGATATATCTTAAAATACAGACCAACACGGATCAGTTTCTATATTACATTGCCGATCAAACTTTACAGTCCACCATAATATCTTTAATGAACATTCTTCTGTTTCTGGGCTGCAACTGCAAATCTTGCAACGTTGTCGGTCACAAACTTCTCCGTGCCAGACAATAACTACGTGATTTTCATTCAGTCGTCCACATCAGGCATCTCACACATTAATTCCAGAATATACAGTATTTTTTGCTCTATAGGACGCACCGGACCATAGGACGCACCTTGTTTTAGAGGGGGAGAACAAGAAAAAAAATTCTCCCCCTCTCTGCTCAGCGCCCCTTCAGCGAAGCGGCAGGAGAAACGGAGCCCCTTCCATTTCTCCTCCCGCTTCACTGAAGGGGCACTGCGCAGCTCTCCCTCTCTGCTGAAGCCAAGAGAGTCTTGCTCTCCCGGCTTCAGCAAATGGAACCTGAAGCCTTTGGAGCGCAGCGCAAGTTCTCACTGCGCTCCAAAGGCTTCAGGCGGCTATCCCTGAAGCCTGGAGAGCGAGAGGGGTCGGTGCGCACCCCTCCAGGCTTCAGCGAAAGCAACGCGTAGCCTCCGGAGCACGGAGGGAGCACTCCCTCTGCGCTTCGGACGCTTCGCGTTGCTATCGCTGAAGCCAAGGAGCTTCCATTCGCTCCATAGGACGCACACACATTTCCCCTTAATTTTTGGAGGGGGAAAAGTGCGTCCTATAGAGCGAAAAATAGAGTGAAAAATACGATACTTAGCTCTCCGTTCAGGATACAGAGGGCAATATAGTACATAATGATAGAGGTCTTCTACTGCTTGTGTACAAAGCCAGAATTTTCCTGCAGGGTCCCTTCCATTGTGTGGGTCAATATCACTTATCTTGGCATATGGGTGAAATGATGCAGCAAATATATAGCCACGGCTTTGGTTACTCAGTGCTGTGCTTAGAAGCACCATGTATTACAACTCTGAATAGAGTCCCATGCCTAATATATACAGCCTTTTTAACGGAAGCAACCTACAGTCAACAGAAAGGCCCAGCCTGGAAAAATCACCCTGCAGAAAAGTCACCCTACAGTGGCTGCCACAAATGGTAGGACTAGATTGACAATACCTATTCATTAACCACAAGGATCACATTACCTATATCAAAAATTGAGTTCTGATCTTAAGTATGAGGTTAATAATTATCTCAGCAATAATTGACTCATTTTGGGGACCCACAAAGACATCAGATAGTTCCAAGGAAGGAAGGTATAATAGTTAATAATACTTCAAAGTTGTAATTCCCAAACACAACAAAGCCTAAGTATATGTAACTGCACTTGCTCATGTTTCTCTCTTGTTACTCCCCTCCACCTCTGAAAAAAACTTTTAGGTGGTAAGCGCCCTCAAACATTATTTTTTAGGTGGTGGCGGCATATATGGTAAATGCCACAAAGTTCACTTGTGTTGTTAGTAAGATAAAAGACTGTGTGCTTGTGACAGAGCACCAATTGTTCAGAGTCTGCTAAGGCACTGACCTGTAGAAAGACCACTTTAAGAGAAATTGCCGTGCTGCTTTAGGAAAACTCGGCCTTCCTTCGTACGGTTTCAGTGCTTGCATCATGACGTTGTCAAGCCAGGCCGCCCACTGCTCCAGAGTGCTCTGCTGCTGAAGAGTCATCTTGAAATCTGTTTCCAACCTCTGCACCATGTTGTCATCACACTGGCACACCCAGGAAGCCTGCTCCTGTCCCAGTATAAAAAAGGCACAAGAAGAATCCAGTTATGGGAACTTAAGAGACGGCAGAGAAGAAAAGCAGCCCATGGGCACATCAAGGGACAGCAGGTTTGTTTTTTTAATCTGCAGGGTTGGCAGCAGGCTCAGAGCTGCTGATTTGTCAGGGCTGTTCATCTCTCAGGGAAGGTTCTCAGCTTGTGCTGCACCAGAACAAAGGGAGTCCGGAAGAGAGAGTGCTGCTGCTGCGACTGCTGGCACCACACTTGCTCTCCATTTCCAGCTTCAAGCACATAGACACAGCTCTAGCTGTGTCTGCAAACTGCAAACCACACAACCTCACAAGCAGGCGAGGAGGCAGAGGTGATAAACAGCAACAGCAGCAACAGCATCACTGCTGTGAAGCTAGAGAGAAGAGGATGGGGACCAAGCGGGCAGTTGTGCAGTTGACAAGGCCAGGTTGGCGGCTGCAGCTGTGCTGTGGCAGCCAGGGGAGGAAGTGAGGCAGAGGCCGAGGAGCTGCTCACCTGCACCTCAACCCTCATAATGCTGATGATGCTTCAAGTTGGGTGTCAGAAAGCGAGGAGGAGGAAGGGATGGCATCAAAGGAAGGACACCCAACATTGAGCTTGCAAGTGAAGTAAGGGCTGCATTTTAAGAAGTGACATTTTGCACCCTTTTTTGTCCAAGGTCTGCTTTTTTATTCCAACTCTTACTATAGGGTAGCATTTTTGAAGTCAAGAAATACCGTATTTTTCGTTCTATAGGATGCACCCGACCATAGGACGCACCTTGTTTTAGAGGGGGAGAACAAGAAAAAAAAATCTCCCCCTCTCTGCTCAGCGCCCCTTCAGCGAAGCGGCAGGAGAAATGGAGCCCCTTCCATTTCTCCTCCCGCTTTGCTGAAGGGGCACTGCGCAGCTCTGCTGAAGCCAGGATAGCCGCCTGAAGCCTTTGGAGCACAGCGCGAGGTCCTGCTGCGCTCCAAAGGCTTCAGGCAGCTATCCCTAAAGCCTGGAGAGCGAGAGGGGTCGGTGCGCACCGACCCCTCTCGCTCTCCAGGCTTCAGCGAAAGCAATGCGTAGTCTCCGGAGCATGGAGGGAGCGCTCCCTCTGCGCTTTGGAGGCTTCGCGTTGCTATCGCTGAAGCCAAGGAGCCTGCATTCGCTCCATAGGACGCACACACATTTCCCCTTAATTTTTGGAGGGGAAAAAGTGCAGCCTATAGAGCGAAAAATACGATAGATACAAAAAATATAAAGCTACATGATCTCCAGCTTCTTCCTGGAGTGCTTGTGCTCTTCCTTTCTGAATGGACTTTCTAACTTATTTTTATGTTAATGTTCAGGAAGGTTTAGTTGTCCACAGGCCTAAGCCTGATATTGAACTTGTCCTCATTTGCTCTCAAGTGAGAACTTTAAGAACTAAATTGGCTTTTGGTGGATCAATTTGTGACAAGTTTGCCAAATCTTATGAGTAATTTGTACTGCAATTCCAATGTGGTTCTAGTTTGTCATTCTCACTGGTGAAAAAGGCTGCACATCTTAGTTAACATTTGATATCAAGTGCTTCAGAAGAACCACAGGCAAATGCGAATCTTTGCCATCCTTAGCTGCAAGTGGTGGGCTTATGACAGCTCTGATCTACAGGAAAATCTCAGGGAGATTTCCAGTATATCACCTTGGATGTCTTATTCCAAATTTTTTTACTAATAGCAGGGGGCAATGACTTTCCCCTCACCCAAACCTATACTGTTGAAATGAAGAAAGCCTGGCGTAACCAGGCATTGTTTTGTGTGTGGAAGGATTGTAAGTCTCAATCAAAGCCAATTCTTTGGCTTAACATTCTTTGATTTTGTTTTTTTGTCATTTGCACTGGGCTCTGGTTGGTTGATCTCAGGACTAAGAAAATGACCCCACAAGTCTCAAATCTGATCACTGTGTGGTGGCAGGTCTAATGTAAGATCCAGTGAGAAAGGGATAGATTTGGGGGTGATACAGCTGGAGAGAGAAAGGGTGGAAATGGGCATTTAATTTTTGTTCTTGATTCTCATCTCATGTGTATGGGTTATTTTAAGTAACTTATTTTATCATTTCAAATGCTCTACACAACATTTTCTTATGACCTTGGCTTAGAGGATCCTTGTCTATAGACCACCGATGCACGGATACTGGTACTGGGAAACACCCCAGTACTTTGTCAGCAATCCATATGTTTTCTAAAAGTACGAGATTGGAACACCTGAAAGATTCCAAGCTGAAGAAATGTTTCACAGTTATTTCTTTGCAAGGAGGCTGAGCTATAAGCCGACATGTTTCAGTTATGTATACCTTTTCTATAGAAATGAAACATTTTTGTAGCCATTTTTGTAGATGAAACTGGCACTGCAAACTAAGACACAAGAGGAGGGGAAACAAGAGCAGTCGTATATGCTTACTGCTAACTTTCTGCCTACCTGGACATTGGCAAAATCTACACGGTTGAGGTCATTGAGCATCTGGTTGATTTGAGACGTGTTCTGCAGTACAGCCCGTGCTGCCTGAGCCAGATGATTCAGAGATGTGTATCTTCGCAGAGTCTGAGCAAAGGCACTTACAGCGGCAACCTGAGGAGAAGGAAGACTAGAGCCTCACGCACACAAACGCACAGAGATGAGACAGACCAGGACATTTCTGAGCACAATTCAAGGTGTTGGTGCTGACCTTTAAAGCCCTAAACAGCCTCGGTCCTGTATACCTGAAGGAGCGTCTCCACCCCCATCGTTCAGCCCAGACACTGAGATCCAGCGCAGAGGGCCTTCTGGAGGTTCCCTCATTGTGAGAAGTGAGGTTACAGGGAACCAGACAGAGGGCCTTCTCGGTAGTGGTGCCCGCCCTGTGGAACACCCTCCCTGAAGGAAATAAGCAGCTATCCTATCTTTAAAAGACATCTGAAGGCAGCCCTGTTCAGGGAAGTTTTTAATATTTAACGCTGTACTGTTTTTAACACTTGATTGGGAGCCGCCCAGAGTGGCTGGGAAAACTCAGCCAGATGGGCGGGGTATAAATAATAAATTGTTGTTGTTGTTGTTGTTGTTATTTTCACTCATCTTCATTTTCACTTATCTTCACTGAGATAGACCATGTTCACTCCTGCCTGTCAACCTTTTCTTAGAAAGTAAGATAATGAGAATGTGGCAGCTCCTGCTTGTGGGATACAGCAGTGCAAGAATAATACAGCCACACATTGCAAAAGGTTTTTCCTGCCCTACTCATGGGGATAAGGCAGAGAAGCAGGTAAAGGCAAGGCAAGAGTTCTGCACAGGAGATGGAAACTGGAGAGACCCGGAAGACATAGTTCTACTAGAATTCATATAATCGTCTCCCATTCTCTGACAAGTACATAAGACCCTCTCTTGGATCTTCAGCATACAATGAAGAAGTACACAAGCAAATAAAGTGTTCAACACCATGCCATTTAAAGCGCCTAGTTTTTGACATCTGTAGAAAACTATGTATGTTGTCAGTAATAATGAAGCTGCCTTGAGTCCCTGTCAGGGGAAAAGGCAAGGTATAAATCAATATATACAGGTGCCCCCCCCCCACAGGTGTTATGTTTTGGGCACCTGTGCGTATAAGTGAAATACGTAAAGTGGGGAGCACCTTTTAAACACCCTCTCTGTCGCTCTCTCTTCAATCCATACCAAAAATACTGTACAGTGGTACCTCAGGTTACATACGCTTCAGGTTACACATTCCGCTAACCCAGAAATAGTGCTTCAGGTTAAGCACTTTGCTTCAGGATAAGAACAGAAATCGGGCTCCGGCAGCGCAGCCGCAGCAGGAGGCCGCATTAGCTAAAGTGGTGCTTCAGGTTGAGAACGGACCTCCGGAACGAATTAAGTACTTAACCCGAGGTACCACTGTATCTAGAAACATCCACAACGAGAGTTGAAGCTCTGGGGCCAGCAGGAGGCTGAAGGACAAGAGGGAAAGCAGGGGTGGCAGCTGCTGGGCTCTCCTGTACACCAGCTGTTAGGCAGGGAGGCTGAGCAGCCAAAACAAAACCCCGCTGAGCCTCCGGTCTCTTCCTCCACCCTTCCTGACACCCTCTTCAGGCTCCAGGTCCTTGCGAGCCAAAAGGACTCTCCAGCTCTCTGCTGCCATTGCCAGGTTTGAATCAAATTATTTATTTCCTGGCACCATGCATATATGTGGTCATTTGCAAGTTGATCACACGTAAGGGGGGGACACTAATAATAATAATAATGCAATTAAATGAAGGCTAAATTTTGCATGCTCTTCTTTAAAGAGATGCTTCTGGCACTGACTCTTAACAATTATGTTTTATTTGTGTCTCTGCAATGTCATTTTTGTTCCAAATTGTTTAGAAGGCATTTACCTTGGTTTGAATCATTCTCTGTGGAATATTGTTCATGGCATTGGAAAGCCAACCTTCAAGGCTTTTTGCAAAATTGCGAATGGCTTGGGTCAAGGCACCTATGCATAAAAGAATACAAAACAAATGAAAAAAAGTCAAGGCATGTAGGTATTTAAAGATCAACGTCCTTGACTATTACAACTACAGAGAACAGCGAGGGAGCAAATGATAACCATGATAGGAACAATTAGTATAAATCCCACATAGAATTAAAGGTAGTACTACAGCCATCGAACAATGACTATCTAATGTTCGTGGTTCCAGTTCTCACCGAGGCAGTAAACCTCTATCTTGACTGTGCCACTTCAGATGGGAAGAAAGCACCATTTTGGGGGAGGAACACTCCACCATGGGAGTCAGCACCAGTACAGCTCACTCTCACAGGTTCACTCTTGCACTAAAGACTAGACCTAAAGAAGGGGAAGCAACAGATCACTGCCTAACTGCACAGCAGGTAGGAGAGAACAAGCATTGCAAGATCCACTCTAGACTGTAAGTACATCGTCAGACAAGGGCCTAGATCTTGCCGCTGCTGTGCAGTTACAGTGCAACATGGCAATGCTGGGTTTGCACCTAACAGTAACTTGTGATTTGAAGTTGTCCCATTTAGAAACTAAGCATTGTTTTATCATAAACTATGATCCGCAGTTTGTACGTAAATCTAAACTGAGATTCTTTGAAAGGACTCAACTTGGCAGAAGTCATCCTGCTGCTGAGAGGAGGACAATGTGTGAGTTTGGTGTTTGGCTTGAGCTCCTGATGGCTCATCCACACAGTGCTAAATCATGGCTGAGTGTTACATGTGATCCAGGCCAGTGACTCTTCTCTGAAATATTGATATTCACTCTGGGAGAGGGAAAGTACGACCTTTTAGACTGGTACTGACACAATTATGCAAACTGATTTTTATGTAGTATTTCTACTGATTGTTTCAATACAGATCTGTGTTATGCATTCTAATTTGAATTTTTATTGTGACTCTTTTAAACCAAGCGCTCCTAACATTCTCAGGCAGTTGTTAGATTTTTGGGTGTCGCTTGAATGTCAGTCAACCTCACTGAAAGTCTCTGCTTTTCTTAGAGTTTATTGATGCTTTAAAACACATTAAAAAACTCTGTTTTTAAAGTGAGCACACACAAACTAACCCTACCTATTCAGTGACTCTTTAAATATCTATGGAACACACACACACACACACACACACACACACACACACACTTTCTGTCTCACCACAATTTAGGGAGCCTCTTTATGTACCTACAAGGGGACATATTTCATGATTTCAATTCAGACACTTTTAACTAATGACACATTTATAAACTAGATCTAGTCAACAGCATAAAGCATACAGTTTGCCTATAAAATTATAACCATGCACCCAACCAATAGAAAGGGGAGTCAACTCCCATCATAGAATGGCATTAGAATCTGCCTTGCTGTTTGTCATGCCCTAATTAAGCATGTACACTGTCTTAATTAAAGAGATGGGAAGTTCATAAAATTTTCAGTAGGTTTCTGGCATAAGAATAGTGGTGGAACAAGGATATATGCTGAGACATCTAGCACTGGGATAAAGAGATAGGAAATTTGTAATTAAAATTTGACTTTCCCTGTATCTTATTTGCTTTCATTGATATGGGAGTTAGTAAAACTACTGTTTTAACATTTGAAAGAAGCAATGTCAAAAGAATAAGGTAAGCAGATCATTCCCCCTTTTCCAAATTTTCCTGTATAAGAGCCATTGCTGATGCGCTCAAATGACACCATCCACGCATAACGTGGACAGATCAGTTTGTTGCAGGTGTATGTAGAAGCACAAAAAGAAAGCTTGAGGGAAAAACACCAAGCTCTCTCCCCGCAGCAAAAAGCTGAATGAGAAATGGGCCATTGAATGGTGACTGCTAGGGTGGAAAAAAATGAATCTGAGGTGGGGGGGGGTCTCTTGTAGGACAACATGGCTCACTAACTAGCACAGAGAGCAGGAACAGTATTTTGTTGCATGTCTGACTTGTGTAACTTTCTAGGACTAAAATGGAAAGGGCAGGCTTCTCCATCCTTCTTCTCACATGCCCCCCTCCAAGGCTGTGGGGAGGGGGCTCTCATAAACACGCCATAAGTCACAAGAGCCATTTGAGCGAAGGAGCAGGCACACACAGCACCTCTGAAGATGCTTGAGGTTCTCTAGATTCTGGCTCATGTAGATGACCAAGGGCAACATCCTGTCAATTGCACACCTCAACACCTCAGCGCACGGTGCTAAATAAATGTGAAACACTAGCTAAATATTAATTACTAGTACTAAAACCGGTCATAGTAGTTATCCATAAAAAGCTCTGTGCTCTTTTAAAATAGCATGAATCATATTGAAGTTCAATTACAAATGAGGCTTGAACAGCTCCATAACACCTACCTATGAAATAATCAGTCTGTTAAAACACACAGCACATTTCTTTCTACAGAGATATCAGACTTAACTAAGGGAATCATGCTTCCATTGCTCTTCAGTTCTTTTCTAAGGTTTTAAATTGATTTCAACTGGAGTGTGTGTGTTGGGAATGAAAAGCAGGATATAAATATTTAAATAAATCAACCAAAATTACAATCTGCACACATGACTATCCTCAATCACTGCAGGGGAATAAATAGTTTTTAGATGTGTGTTTGTCTATGCGAAAGAAAGAAAAGCAAACACACAGGTAATGTTAGATAGTTGAGGATTATTTAAGCCCCACACATATATGAGTACTGAACAAAATATCTCTAACGTGATTTCAAATTGTCCCTGCATAGTGGTACTAACATATGATACCAAAAAAAGCAAGAAAATATTTGTATCAAGGTTTTAGCACTCAAAAAGAAGTCCCACCCCCCAACTACCAGAAATAAACTATACAAAAAGGACAAACTGAATTTCCAGGTTTCTGAAGATTTCAGAAGGGGTTCCAATTTGAATTTCATAATTCCTCTAGATTTGTACCAAATCTTTACAATAAAAGTTTATTTCGGTAACAACTATATGAAAAACGGTCTGTTTTCTTTTAAGCATTTATGAAGCTAAGTATTAGAAAGAAAGATACTCTGCAGGACACAGTGTTTATCTGGAGTGACTACAGAACCCTGCACAATCAGGGTCAAAAACTGCACAGGGAGACTCTAGAAGAGGAGATTTGTTGCTGCTAACCTTTGCCTTCTAACTTATGGCAGGCTCTCAATGCAGGAACAGGAGAGTGCTAGGGGGCAGGACTTGAACATGTGCCCCCCCCCCTTTGGATGAGAAAACTAGTGCCCTGGTGCTCTTCCAAAATCTGCTCAGACATGTTTATCGGACCAACCTCTTCTCCAAAAGAGTTGACTTCATTTCTGTGCAATTTCACTATCCTCCTTGCACACCACTGTTGTCTAACAGTCCAACCACCTCTCTTGCAGGATTTGGGTTTCGATTTACCGGTATTTAGAGGGGTTTGGAGTTGTTGTTTTTAATCATCCTAACACCCTAATGTTTTTAGCCATGTATTCTTCAAAAAATATAGCCAGGGAACACTGACAGATTTTCCTGTAATGGTAACGGACAATTGGTCAGAAATGTAGGAGAGGAAGATCTACAGAACTACAGAGGGAGGCCTCCTTTGTCACCAGCCATCTCTCGTTGAGGGGGGAGTCTGAGCAGGGCTTTGAAGCACCTTCAGCTGGACACGCTTGCAAGCCCCTTTCCCAATGTGCCTCTGCCCTCCCTCTAGCTTAAGCTCTCAAGCTTTCTTTGGAATGCAGAAATAGGACTTAAGGCTAGAACCACAAAAAGTTCAAAAACGTTAATGGGGCAACAAATAAAGTTACTTCTCTGGTGTTCAAAGAGCAGTATTTGGGGCCTAGGAACATGACTAGATGTTTGTGATGGCTTTCGACAATATTTTGTCGCATTTGCAAGGTTCAGTTACAAATGCGAATTTATTGTGAATCAAATGCGGCAACCATATTGAGGGTGAAACCAGTATTGGGTCAAAAGGCAGTGATTTTTGGACCACTCTATCTTCTGCTCTCAATGCTGAACAATTCTCCATTTTTCTATGCTGTACCTTTGAATCTAATCTAGTATTTTCTATCAGAAACTCATTTACTTAAAACATTTAAAAGCCATCACTTTGCTTTGAGATGGTTTAGAAGTAGAGCGACAATGAAAACAACATTTTTTTTAAAAAAAAACATGCTCCATCATGGCAGCTTTGGTTCAGTTAACAAGAATTCAGTTTCCTGAAAGGACCAAATGCAAGAGTGTGAAACTCAAATAGACTGTAGGACCAAACTCTCCACCTGGCAAATACCCAAAGGCCACATTCGTACTCTTTCCACAGAAGTCAACTGCACTTGAGTTCAGCACCAAAGGGTTATAAATTCCATCTCCATTGGACACTAACATCTGAAAAATGGCTTCAGGCCCTGCCGTTTAAGCTCCCTGCCCACATGCGACCAACTGCCCTCCTCCATCCACCACTTGGCAACTTGGCCTGACTTTCCCCATCTACTCCATGCACTTCCACATCTGGCAAATGGCCAGGGCTCCGCTCCACTCCATGCCAAGGCACTGAACCCCCCGCCACGCCCCCTGTTGGCACTGTTACCACTCAACTAGAGGCAGGAAGAAAGGCTGCTGCCATTTGCAAACCAGCCCATTTGCCCTACAAAGGCACCAATGTCCAACCCTTGAAGACAGTTCACTGGCTTATATAATGCGGCAGGAATCCCCAATGTGGTCCAAGGCACACTTCAAGGGTCTCTCGGTGCTTCCCAACCTTACATTTGACCCCTCAGATGTAAGAAATAGGTATGACAGTCCAATATTTTGAAAAAGAAATTTGCCTTGAAGGATGGAGTCTTGCCTGACAATGTTGATTTCATTACACATCCATCTTGCTTATAAATTGGGGGGGGGGCCTTTTCTGCATTATTGATTTGAGGTAACTATGATTCTTTGATCTTTAAGACAGGAACTCAAACTACTATTTCATAATTCAAGAGGAAATCAAATCAGTAGTTAAAATGCAACTTTCAAATATCCTAGAAATTCTTTTCTTGGATCAATCTCTTTTCTCCTTTGACATTTCTGACTACTACTGAAAATGGCTTTGTATTTTACAAAGGAAACAAGCAGAAGGTTGGCAAACCACCTATAAGTAGTGAGAGGATACCCAAGGAACATTGATGCCCCCCCCGCCCCCAGTGAGGAGTTGTTGGTAGCTATCTGAATTAAACCTGGTTGGCTTTGTCTTGTTCAAGAATGGTTCTGAGGGTGTCGAATTGTCACCCAGAAGAGTCTCCGTTTCACAACCCATGCTACTACACAAATTTCAAACAAAATCCTTTCATGCCTGTTGCTTTCACTGCATGTTTCAAAAGCTAAGCAATTGTCACACATCTGCATATATCAACTCTCTGAATTTCAGAAAAATGTAGAAGGCATTATTGACATTTAGACTGTGTTTTATAAGAACACTCAGGTTTGCGCCACAAGTGATATAAATAGTAAGGTTCCTTCTGTCTTGTTTGCAGGTGAAGGGCAGTAGCATGTTCTTGCAAAATTGGATATGCATTTTTTCTGAACATTTTGTAACAACTATAACAACTCAGTAGCTTTTATAATCCCTTCAAGAGAAAATAGTTTTGTTCGCTCCTGGTCTCTTTGAGGCATGAGTGCATCTAACTGAACTACAAAATAATTGTTCACAGAAAGAACACAATGCTTGTGCAGTTATATGGATTTCCTCCCCCGCAGAAACCGTTAACCTTTATTGTTAATGGGAAATAAATTCCTAAGTATTTATCACAGTGCCCAGAACACATATAATGTTTTATAATGGAAATCAGCTTTGCTAGAACCCAAAGTAAATCACTTTCTATACCAAACAAGAACAAACTACACTGCAACAATCTGAATAATTCTATGTCTAAAAGGGAAATTTTCATAAGTATAACTATTTGATAATGGCTGTCTAGCTGAAGTGTAATATTTACAATTAGATGGTGAGTCTACCCTGTGAGACACTCCTGGCTTTTTAAAATAAAAGATTGAGTGACTAGAGAAATGAATGAGGAAAATAAAATGTTAGTCTCACATTTCTTATGATACAGTTAACTAATAAGATTTGCAACCAACTAATTCCGGTAAATCTTTTATAAGTAATATGTTCAAGTGGATTCAAATGCTCAACTAACATGTTTAGCACGGTATCCCTCTATAGGCACCAGGGCAAACTCTGATCCAACCATACAGAGAGACAAATGTGCAATCAGGTTATATGTCAGTAAAACCAGGCCACTGAAAAGCTACTTTTCAGTTCTGATTACTCATTACCCTGACATGTTACACAACTGCACAAGTGCCACTATGTGCTTGGTCTTCACCTTGCTGAATTCAGTGTAAAACAAAAGTTGACATAGACACAGACTGTATCTGGACATCATGCATAGATCATAGTTCCTGATGAGAATGAGGGGCAACGGACCTTGTGTTTGGGGAGCCTTTATTTCCAATTTCAACTAACCTCCATTTAGCATGTCATCCAAACTCTAAACTATGGCTTGTTAAAACATACCCGTTTAAGAACAAATGGTTTGAAGTTTGCTATTTTCAACTGACAACAGATTGGGATGACAGGGAAAGCTGCAATTACTCTAAAGAAGAAACAAAAGCTTCTGAATTCCATGGCCACAAAGCAGGCGGATTGGGCACCCAAGCCCAGAGCTCATTGTGGCTTATTCTCATCACATTTAAGCTACAGCTACAGTGTCATTTGAACAGAACTATGTACTCAAGCCTTCAACGTTTTAATGTTATCATGCGGACTAGAGGAATTGCTCAAAAAAATGAGGGGGTTTTCGTTATGACAAAGCGTGCATTACCAGGGCAGCCAAAAACAGATATATACCACAAGCATGTTGAAAGCTACTTTTTTTCAAAACCACAGAGTTATATTTTAAGCAGTATTTATTATTTTAAGGTATACCTTTATAACATGTAAATAAAGTGAGCACACCCACGCTACTTCTGAAGTCTTTAAAGTCACTCCTACAGGTTTCCTTGGGAGGAACTGAAGTCACAAGATCACCAGAAGAAAAAGAAATCCTTACAAGACGTCATCTATAGTCAACTTACTAGGAATAGGTCTAAGGACGTCAGGAATGAGAATCTCCACCAAAGTCTGGTACATCACATGGTCACAGTTACACATCCATTTCAGAATTGACTCATTTTTGCACAGAGTAATCAGCTTTGCTTTCGGAAGTCGACTTTCTATTTCACTCAGATTGCTGGTGTGAACAAATGTATCAAATGAATAAATGAAAATGCATTTACATGAAGATAAAAAAGAAGAACAATGGAATTCAAAGTTTTTAAAAATAAACATTAGGAATGTCTGAAACGCATCCAACTGCCCTGAGGCACTTAGTGTTGTAATAATGGCTGGTACATGGCCTCCAGAGCTTTAGTCAAAGAGCAGCAGTGATAAGAATGGTCTTTGGATTGGATATTATTTCATGAGAAAATAACTGGGCCTCTTCCCATAAAATAAAATGGTATGCGTACAAATATAAACTGCAGTTATCATAACATGGCAATTTAATCTAGTAACGAACTGCAGAGATAGCATTCCTATTTAGAATGTAAATTTTAGATTTCTATTTTATTTGAAAACAGCACTAAAACTATTCATAAACCTTGAATAAAAGATTACCAACCTTGGTTCAGTAATGGTAGTGCCATCGGTTGTTGTTGAGGGAGAATAGCGCCAGAAAGTCTGCCACAATTTTTCTATTAGGCTAAACTGAAGGTTCACTACAACATCCAATATTGCCTAAAAACAAAACACAGATACCGGTATTCTTTAACAGAATGCATGAAAAATATTGAGCGGTCTGTCTGCAATCCTGAATACTTAAGGGAGCATGATCTACTAAATTCGGCGGGACTTCTTTCTGAGTAAACATGCTTAGGATGTATCAAAGGACGTATCAATTGTCTAGGATTGTGTATTTTGAATTTAGTTAATAGAATATTCATAACTAAAATTTTAACACAACAGCAAACCAAAGACAGACACATTTGGCATCGGCATATTGCTGATCTACTCTCAACTGTCCTGAGTGGGTGAAAGCAAGCCTCCAGAAACGCTCTGTATTTTGGCCCACAACCACGTTTTCCAAACACACATAAATTTAGCAAGCATAATGTTAATTCTCTTCACAATATTCTGCTTTTCAGGCAATGGAGAGCCTCCTGTATCTGATGCATTCCTGTGTATCATCCCATCATGAGCCCTTAGGGTCTGCATGAGAGGAAGCCATTGTCAAATCCTCCTTTCTTACCTCACAGTGCTCTCGATAGAGACTCTGCAATGACTTAATATCCTCAAAAGTAGTACCATCTGGCAGAGAAGAGATTTCAACTTCTCCGAACTCTGGAAGTGCTCGAGATGCATCTGTTTCCATGGCAACACAATGAAAGAAAAATATTGCAGTGTGTGTCAATCCCACTTTAATTAGGGAAACATTTAATGATACAAAGAAATAAATATCAGAAAGGTCACAAAGTGTTGGACTAAAAATTGAGAAGGTGTAAGGTTTTTATGTTTAATAGGTTGCAATTAAAAAGGAATCAAAATTTTATTCTTCTAAATTAAAAATCTTAAGCGAAGGGAGCCAGATCTGCTAAATTGTATGTGCTCGATCCATAGGAATTAAGAAATACTTACACAAATTCTAGGATTTCTGACTGAATGAGAAGCTTACTTCTTTGAATGTTTAAACCAGCTGTAATCATACTAAGATCGAGTGGTGCATAACTTACCTGTCTGAAAACCTAGTTAAAACTGTAAATAGACAAGAGGCCTGAATTTAGAGATAGATGAGCAGAACTCTGTGGGTTCAATGGGACTTCCTGCCCCCCCGTAGCCCCCTGAAAAGCCCCTCCGGAGGGTGGGGGTCCCTCTAGAAGGGGGCAGGGGAAGGGCAGGCGGCAGTGTCATGGGGAAAACTCAAAAGGGCTGCCTTCCGTAAGTGCTTTCCTGCCTGCTCACATAAGGCACATGGATCCAATGCAGTGAATACACACATTTTAATATACCAGTTGATATTTGCTTCTTTTAATTTAGTACAGTGCCTATTGCCTATGTAGTTACCATATTTTTTTCTCTATAAGATGCACCAGACCACAAGACGCACCTAGTTTTTGGAGGAGGAAAACAAGAAAAAAAATATTCTGAATCTCAGAAGCCAGAACAGCAAGAGGAATCGCTGCACGGTGAAAGCAGCAATCCCTCTTGCTGTTCTGGCTTCTGGGATAGCTGCGCAGCCTGCATTCGCTCCATAAGACGCACACACATTTCCCCTTACTTTTTAGGAGGGAAAAAGTGAGTCTTATAGAGCAAAAAATACGGTATATTTCCAGACATATCTATGTATTATTGCATATTATACAAGGTCTTTAGGGAAAACAACGAGCAAATTATAGCTGGATTTTACCTAATTATAGGTGGTTTCACTATTACATGTGAAGTTCAATTGTGTCTTAATTCAATGACAATTATGTTAGCAATATTAAATAAGTATACTTCATGTATGTATGGTAGTAGTTTTTGGAACATATTCCCAGTCTATATCCATGTAGTAGCAATTGTGACACTAGCCTGGCTCAGCAAGGGATTCCAAGATGCTCTCTATCAGAGGTGTGATCAGGCCACACGGGCTGAGGGTACAGATAAATAAGTCTGAAGTATTTCATCCCATATATTGTCAAAATAGTATGTATGTGCAAAGACAACAGTCCCACCAAATTCTTTGTATGAGCCTTGGCTGCAAAGTCATGGTAAGGATATGAATTTCTTTGTTTCTAGAATGAATGACAGCTTTAATTAAGCTCAATACCCTTGTTAGAAACTTAATGTTTGCATAATGTTAAACTCATACAAATGGTTACACTCCTCAGTTAGTTAACTCTGGATCAGCTTCAAGAGAAACTTTGTTCTGATTCTTAACTATACAAGTTATTTTTCTTTGGACACTAGTACAATATTCTTCCTACATACCCAAAAACTGTTGATGATGTTGACTTTGAGCAATTACAGTTTGTTCAACAGATGTGCCTGTCTGTTGACCACTTGTTGTGAAACCGTCTGTGACTCCATCCACTTTCTGCATAGGCTTGTACCTAGAATATATCACATGCAACAAATCACAAAATTATCCTTTTCTTTCTCCATCTCTCAGACTATAAAGTTGATTTTAGCAACACCTTGTGACATAGCTGGCAGACGTTGGTTAAAAATTTATCAGGAAACTCAAATTTATTCTGGGGGTAGGGGAGAGAATTATGATTATCCAAAGCTGTACTTTGATGTTCTGATCAATCCACAGAAAAGCACCTTACATAATTTTTCAGTAACAGTCCAAACACTTGGATGCTGAACTTGTTTATGTATTAGGTAAAAACAAAACCCCAAAAGCATAGATGATTTGTATTTCTGGCTCACTTTTTTTTTTAGTACACAAAGTTAGCAGTAAAAGTAAAGGTGCCTATCTCAGTTTCCTCAATTCCCACTCATTTTCTGTACCACTTTTCCTTAGCCTGTTTAACCTAAGCAACTGCATTTGATTTCTTGGAAATTAAATATGGGAAGAAGCAACACGCACATAACTTAAAGTGCGTGTAGCCATGACAGTTTGCATTCACTTAACTCTGCACTATATTACACACATATGGACAATTACTTAATTAACATAGTACTGAATGAGTCCAGATTTTTGGCAGTCGCCCAAATTGCACATGTTGATTCTAACACAAACATCTTTGGGCTGTTTACTTTAAAAGGATGGTGCTATACAATTTACTGCCTTCCATCATCTGACTTACTGATTAATGCAGTTAGTCTAATAAGGAAGTCAACCCATGAACATGAACTCAGCAACAGGAACCACGAAATAAAAACAAAACTGTCTGAGGGCTACAACTATATATCACATAATGGAATAAAAGTGACTTGCAGTACCACAGTCAGCTGAATCTTGTACATTTGCATGCCCATCCCACTCCTTCCACCTCAAATCTTTCTCTATGTTAGGAACGTTCTGAACTTTGCAAATTAAAGGCACACACAGATAAAAGCTGGTGGTCGTCATATGAAACAGGCAGCTAATTTTAGTAATTTAGCAACATTGAGGAAAAACATTAGAGCGAAGCATAGTGATCAATAAAACAATGTTGACTCAATATGAATCTTTGTGGGAAGACAGAAACTAAATTAGCAATGAATCATCATTTTAGAACTATTTCTCACAAGTAGGGCACAAAAGAATGTTTGTCATCATTTGCAGTTATTGTAGATATTAAGATGTTAATTACTGAACGCTAGCTCTCAATATGTACTGATTTATTATTACAGTAAAGTAGCACCTGAACATCAGGAAGTGCAGTATTTAAATAATGAGAGATTTCTATATAACGAATCTGAAAGAACCATTATTCAGATTATTTTCCAGGCATTTTGACTACCTACAACAATTTAAAAAGTTGAGAGCAGTAAAGCATCTGAGATATAAAATGCCTTTTTGAGTAAATTTTCTAAGAAACGTCTGGAAAGAAGCACGTGGAATTTGTCTCCTATGCACATTATGGTGGTCTCTAATTGCAGAGTCGCCGAGAAAGAAAGTTAAAATGCTCCAAATTTAAATTAGTTGTGCTTGCTTTCTCCAGTGAAACAAAAGAACATGTGCACTTTCCACTGAAGATGCTGCTCCCAGCAGTGCAGGAAGAAATAAAAAATAAAGTTCTCCCAAACAGATCAGTGGTTTCAGGATGCACTTCTTTTGTTGTTGTTGTTGTTTAGTTGTTTAGTCGTGTCCGACTCTTCATGACCCCATGGACCAGAGCACGCCAGGCACTCCTGTCTTCCACTGCCTCCCGCAGTTTGGTCAAACTCATGCTGGTAGCTTCGAGAACACTGTCCAACCATCTCGTCCTCTGTCGTCCCCTTCTCCTTGTGCCCTCCATCTTTCCCAACATCAGGGTCTTTTCCAGGGAGTCTTCTCATGAGGTGGCCAAAGTATTGGAGACTCAGCTTCACGATCTGTCCTTCCAGTGAGCACTCAGGGCTGATTTCCTCAAGAATGGATAGGTTTGTTCTTCTTGCAGTCCCTGGGACTCTCAAGAGTCTCCTCCAGCACCATAATTCAAAAGCATCAATTCTTCGGCGATCAGCCTTCTTTATGGTCCAGCTCTCACTTCTTTTATCTTCCACCTAATGGCTATTCCAGTCTTACTAAAGCCCTGCCTGAAGTGGCCATTGCAAATCGATCTGATCTGCCATTGGCCTCCGTGAGCTTTCAGGTTCCACCAATATTTCCCCATAACCCCCATGGAAGAATGTTTGCATCCCCATCTCATTCTCCCCATTCCTTCCACTCTCTGGATGTTCTGCTGGTTTTTCTGGGATCTCTCTTTTCTTCACCCTGCCTCAGCTTCCTTCCTTGGACCTCCGACTGGGGCCTGACGTTTCTCTGCTCCTTCAGTCACTAGGCATCCTGGTCTTGTTTTTCTCAACTTCCTCATGAAAAGCCCCCCCCCCCCCATCTTCAGACTCTTCTTCCTACCTGCAGCAACACTGAGTGCAACACTTGCACAAGAATGAAGACCTTTCTCTCCTCCTTCCTTCCTTCCTTCCCTGCTCTGTGGCACTTAAGTAGATTCAAATATAAAGTCAATCCATGCACTGGGGTTTCATCAGATATCCCCACAACACAGAGACTAAAAACGCCCAGCTCTTTACAGCATTGCCTTTCTAGCAATGGCTAGTGAGATACCATCCCAAAAGAAAATATCTACTGCCCAATAAAACTGCCATGGCATAATCCGCTGAACAGGGCTGACCTGCAAAAAAGAGATGGATAGATTTGCCTACTTTCAGTCAAGATGACATTTGCATGTGTTGATTCATAAGTCAGCAATCAAAATCTGCCTGGAAAAAGTTGCATTTAAATACATACTTGCATGCATTTTCTTATGAAATACCCTCAGGTTTAGGGCGGTATAAAAATTCAGTAAATAACAACAACAACATTTTCTCATAAAATACAACATTTCTAAACTTATTCTATCTTAAAATATTAATTTTAAAATCTTTTTCTGCATGTTTTTTGAGCTGAGAGCTGCATCACAAAATTGGGAAATGTGCAAACTTTGAAGGATATTTACTCGTGTGGGAGATGCAGCTAAGTTCTTACTGGAATTCTCAAAGTGCTAACGTCTTAAGCATTCCTTGTTTTTAGAAACTTGAGTTTCGATACACTCTAGACTCAATTGTTCCATTAGGCATGTTCTGTTTCTTCGTTCCTCTGACAAACCAGTTACAGGAAGGAACACTTGAAAATGTTATTTGGTGTTATTGCTGCATATTTATTCACTCTAGAAACATAGTGGAAGTGCACAAGTATGGCTGAGAGAAGTGGGTGCTAGCTTTTAAAACACGGAAAATGGCAATCCTCCTATTTGCCTTGCTACAAATGTTACAATTTGCCTTCCTACAAATGTTACATGCTGTCTCTAGTTGCTTTGTAAGAGTATCTTAAAAAATAATAATTTGACAAGTAAATGGATATGTGCTACTTGAAAAAAGCAAAATGTTCAGAAAGTGCTCCTCAGCTCACTGAGGGAACTGGCTCAGACGTACATCAACTCAGTTTGGAAATAATGTGAGGAATTACACTAGATTCGCCCACGGCTTTACCAGATGCGTTCAAGTGGAGATTCTGGCCAGAATCCAGTGACCACTTTAGGTAGGATGGAGTCATGCTGCTCTTTTACAAAGCTAAATAAAATTATGGTTGTATACATGGATCTCTCCTTCATTCCCACACCCTGCATTGAGACTTCTGACCAGACCTGGAATTAATATGTTCAAAGGACTTGTTTTGAATAACATTTCCCTTTTTGATGTAAGCAGTTTATTCCACAACACAACAAGCAATTCCACTCATCCTTCATAGTTTCAAATGGTGCATCACAAATTCTGTATACTGTGCATTAATGCTCTAAGTTAAAAGCAGCACAAAGCATTCATAAAGTCGTGTTTACTTCCTTCCCGACCCATCCTGCTTCCACAACAAACATCCACTTGTGCAAATGAGAGTTACCCTCCCTGCCCTCCTGTTTTGCAGCCTGCCAGGCACCCCCAAAATCTGCTCTGGAGCACTGGAAGACCTTCCACAACAGATTTTTTTCACCGGGGGCGGGGGGGGGGAAGCAGGGAGGAAGGGAAATGTTGTCATGTCTGCCGGCATGGCATTGGATCTCAGCTTTTTTTTTATAAAAAAAAGCATTCCAAACTTAGCCATAGGGTGGCACACATAATTCTATCTCCTCTCATTAAAGGCCAAATTCTCTTCTTAAGTTTAGGAGATTCTAGAAACACAAACACTTTTACATTTAACCACTCCTCACTCAATTTTGATACAAAAATATGAGATAATGCCCTTAAGCAAAACTATTTCTCTCCAGATAAAAGGTGGTTTGTTTGTTTGTTTGTTTGTTTGTTTGTTTTTATACCAACCTTCATGAATAATAGTCACAGGCCAGCTTTTGAAAATAAGGTAATATAAAAACTTAACACAAAATAAACAGAAATATGAAAATAATTCTCAGAAATTACATAATTAACAACATTACAAAAACCACTTAACGCATCAGCATCTAAAAGCCCAACCCAAAAGGTAAGGTTTTACGTAGTGTCTAAAAGGGTGTAAGATTGAGGCAACTGCAGGTAAACTTTCAGCTAGAGAAGTTATGTGGTCTAATAAAAGGAGAGGTTACTGCTCCCTGACTAAACACTCCCGCGATAGAGAGATGCAGAAAAAGATGCTGGTTTCTAAGGGGTCTGGTCAGCTTGGCAGGACTGTACCTTTGTTTCTGCTGCATGGGTTGTTGTCTCATAGCCATATATTGCATGTCCTCTTGTAGCCGATTTAGAGGGGAGTCTGGCTTGACACGAATCCCATAGTAATGATATTTGGAGTTCCCCCTTTGGGAAAAAGCAAATATTAAAAACAAGGGAATGTACACAACCTAAACGCAAATGTGATCCCTTTGGGTTGTTCTTAAATATTTTAGATCTGAATTGTATCTCAGACTGTTGTTCAATTTGGCTGCTTTCCTCTGAACTCTGCAAAAATAATCCTATGCAGCCAATTTAGTCCCAGCAGAATGGGAAGCTAGCTGAGTATTAGATATTCACTTAGTTACAACTGCAAATATTTCACAATCATTTCACATATTGGTCTCTTGACAAGGTTTTTACCACTCAAATAGAAAATGGCCCAAACAGCAGGGGACTGTAGATTACTCTAATGATTAAGGAATGTATTTAGCTTTATACATAGTTAGTTGGCTTGATCTCAGAATGTCAATAGAATTTAAGGAGGCTAAGTGCGTATAGGATTTCAACCAGTGTTACTAATTTATGAAAGAGAAGGGATGGAGTGGGGGAGAGAAATTGCAATTATTTTGTCTTTAACTATTTACTGTAAGTTTCCTTTTGTGACAAAAACTTAAGATCAAAAGGAAGTTGCTCACACTGGGCAAAAAATTCGCAAGCAATAATGCAAGGACACCATTTTCACGGGGACCCACTTTGTGCCCCCCCCAAGGGGGATGAACAAATGCTGTGTATATGGTGGCCACCCAAAGGCAGCCACCTTTGCATATACTTGGCACAGGTCTCCTCTCTCTCTCCTCTGAGGGTGGTACGAGGGACTGAGCCTGGGAGACCAGAGGGAGATTTACTCACTGCCTATATAATCATAACTGTTGCTATGTTCTGGATATGGGGCACCATCTCCAGGTGTCAGTCTGGATCCTTAAAGAGGTGTGGGGTGAGCACACCACCCTCTAACTCAAGAAGAGCCACCTTAGTCAAGAGGTCTGCTCCGAGACCAGTGCCATGTCCTCAAGTGTTCAGTTACAGTGCTGGGGGCACTCTTATACAGTGGTTCAGCTCCTTCCTCCTGGGCCGTGTCCAGAAAGTGGGGGGGGGGGATGAGTGTTCAGACCCCTGGGCGCTCACTTATGGGGTGCCTCAGGGTTCTGTCCTCTCTCCCATGCTTTTTAACATCTATATGAGGCCGCTAGGAGAGATCATCAGGGGGTTTGGGCTGGGTGTTCATCAATATGTGGATGATACCCAGTTATACCTCTCTTTTAAACTGGAAACAGTGAAGGCGATGAAGGTCCTGTGTGAGTGCCTGGAGGCGGTTAGAGGATGGATGGCGGCTAACAGATTGAGGTTGAATCCTGACAAGACAGAAGTACTGTTTTGGGGGGACAGGGGGCGGGCGGGTGTGGGGGACTCCCTGGTCCTGAATGGGGTAACTGTGCCCCTGAAGGACCAGGTGCGCAGCCTGGGAGTCATTTTGGACTCACAACTGTCCATGGTGGCACAGGTCAATTCTGTGTCCAGGGCAGCTGTTTATCAGCTCCATCTGGTACGCAGGTTGAGACTCTACCTGCCCGCAGACTGTCTCGCCAGAGTGGTGCATGCTCTAGTTATCTCCAGCTTGGACTACTGCAATGTGCTCTACGCACAGGCAGGCTGAGCAAAGCACATCTTAGGACATGCCTATTATCAGAAGTAGAATCCCTGTCTGTGTGCCATGCCTTCCTGCAACCAGCTGTATCCAAAGAAGCTGTGGGCTGCCTTTCTTCAGTTAATGATCCTGCCTGAATCTGGCACTACAGGCACAAGTAGCTCATAAGTCCTTCACTATTATTCTATGTAAGTTTGTTCACATTCCACATGCTGCTGGTTTCATCCATATGGCAGCAATTGAAACATTTACTGTAGAGCATTCAAGGCATACAATCAGCTGTGACAATACACAAAGTACCCTTGTATTCTGAAATGCATGTTATCTGGGCTGTTGACGTTTCTTACACAGGCTGAATCTGCAAACCGTACACCTTTGTTCCAAGGACAGCTTGCTTGAAAGGGGGCTGATTCATTCAGAAAAATGAGGTGTAACATTTGGAAAAATGGACAGAAGCATTTTGTCCATATTTAATCTAAGGCCATTTGTTAAATGAAGCACCTTACATGCTGCAATGAATAATATAGCTTGCATGTACTAATTAATATATGTACCTCTTAGAATGCTTGATAGAAGCTGGTGCTTTGGCAATGTCTTAAAGAGCAATATGGGAGAAGAAAGTGCTTAATACACATTTTAATGAACTGGGCAGTACATTTAGACAATTGCACAAACTTTATTTTTACAGCATTTTGTTGTGGGAGTTGCACCACAACCTTATTCCAAACAGCAGTGTTCTAGTTTAGAGTTCTAGTTGGACTCTCTCTCAGTCTAACCTACTTCACAGGGTTGCTGTGAAGATAAAAAGGAAGAAGGATGAGGGGGAACCATGTAAACTACCTTGAGCAAGAAGGAATATATAGCTAATAAGTAATATTACAATTAATATACAGTTAATAAGCAGTCATTAATAGCCTTATCCTGCAAGAACAAATTAGTGGTGGTGAACACAGATACTGTGATTGAAAATTCCATGGTTTAATTCTGTGCTAAGTTAAAAGACCTTGACTGTCCTGAATCTCCCACCATAAGGTTCACAGAATTGCCCTTTGCTCTAATATTATGAGGGCAAGAAAAAAATCTCTTCATCCACTTTCTCCACTCATCTATAAAGCTCTATCACGTCTCCTCTGACTAACCACCAGACTGCCAATCACTGGCCAATCACTGCAAACTGAGACTGGAGGGAAGGGGGGCTTTAGGTCTTTTTTAAAACAAAAACAAAAACAAACCAACAACATTTTTTGTACTTCTGCAATTTGGGGTTTTCTTGAACATGCAGATTCCCACCTTTTGTTTCTCAATGATCATTTTTTGCTTCATGTCTATTGTTACTGGAGCACTAAATTTGCTATTAGAGGGAGTACACTCTGTCCCGTTAACTCAGAACTTTGCTTCCTTACACTAACCTGGTTCCCAATCTTCTGGTTCGTAGGCCCATGAAAATTGACCTTATTAGTTTTCCAAAAGAGGCAGCATTGACAGGGTCCAATTTATGCTCCTGACAGTGTCTCAAGTAGTGGTTGTAGAGGGTACTTCTGGGGAGGCTCACTCCTTCTGCTGTTTCATAGTTGTCTAAAAGCCACTGGAGCTATTTCAAATTGGGAACAAAGAAGAAAAATGAGCTCAACATAACTTTGCAGAACAGTTATGCCTTCATTAGTGTTGAAATAATGAAAGAACAAAAATAACTCTCTCTGTTTAGCTGGACACATCTTTCTTTAGCTCCAGGTAATTCTCCACAGAAATTCTAAAAGCATTACATCATCTTAAAATAGCTTTACAAATAGAGAAACAGCAGAATTCTTAAGACTTGTGGCCTCAGGCAATATAAATTACTTTAAGTAGCAACATGTTAATTCCATGTGCACTGACCTAGACTTTCAGGCAAAGTGTTAGCACTTGAGCGAATAAGAGCAACCCTGAAAATAAGTCACACAATCAAAAAGGAAAATATTCTTATGAAGTACTGGTAACATTTATCCACGCTTCTGTATCATTAGATTACCAAGATAACAAATATTGTAGTATTTACTTGAATAACTTTTGTTTTTATAACTGCTGAAGATTCTGGATCAGATCCTGCTCCTACTAGTGAAAAAGAGAGGGGGAAAGGGAGAGAGAGAGGTCCAATTTCACTGAAAACCAAACTGGGTCTTGTGAAAAAGCTGGGCTTCCTTTGGACCAAGTATGGGCAACCAATGTACAACCCCCCCATCCCTGTCCATTGGCCCTGCTGGCTTGAGGTGGTGGGAGCTGGGAGTCCATCCCGGGGGCCAGAGGTTTCCCTATCCCTGCTTTAGGCTACTTTATTTGGGATTTACATGATCATTCATGGTCCTCTGTTGAGGGGCACATGGAAGCTATGTCAAAATTATACAATCTACGCAGAGCAGATTGCAAGTACTGAGACAGAAACAAAGTATCGTGATCCAAATAATCAAACCACTTAAATTTGTTAGACAGTTTCAATAAGAAAAAAACTTTTACAGCACAAATTTATACATTCCTATTTAGAAGTAAACTCCACTAGGAAACCTTGGATTAGCTTTCCATCTTACATTCTAGTGGAGGGGGGAAATGTTCAACCAGTCTTTGAGGATTGGTAGTTTTTAGTAAGATATATAGGAATGGGAGAGGTACACATGGCTAGGTATACTTATTGATTAGCTGTTCCAAGCTGTTTGGTGTAGAACAGTGATTTTCAACCAGTGTGCTGTGGCACCATGGGGTGCCTTGAAGGATGGTCAAGGGTGCCATGGCAACACTGCTCTCTGTCCCTCTTCCCTTCCCTCCCTCCTCTGATGCCCTCTGGCGTCTCTGCCTCCCCAAGACAGCTGTTTATTTCAGCAGCCCTTGCTATAATCTCCAGTGGCTGCTCAGAGGACTCCCAAGGAGAGGGGGGAGGAGAGGAGGCTGAGGAAACACTCCACAAGGGAAGGTGTTTGAAAAAGGGTGAGAGGCTGCCAGCCCTGCAGGCACAACTGGATTCCTGAGCCCCACAGGAGAGCTGCAAAAAAGAATGTAGCTGGTCAAGGGAGTCATGGACTCAGAAGGGTTGAAACCCTCTGGTGTAGACAGCAAGGTTTTGGGGCTGTAGTAACCAGGCCATCTGCTGAACAAACTATAAATCAAGCAGAAGACATGCCCCCTGTCATTAGCCATCTCCCTATTAGTGCCCTCTAGTTACCAGACCAGCTTGAATGACAAAAGCCCCACCAGAAACCTTCAGCAGAACCCCCAAGAAATGCCTCCTGCAATGACTATCCAGAGGTTAAAATCTTCCTGCAGTGCTGCTGTAAACGAAGGCTGTGGAAAGGCTATCAGGGATCAGCTGACGAAGGAAAGGTTCTTCTGGCCACCAGCAGCCAGAATGAGACTTTCACGGGGAAATCAAGTTAACAGGGCAGCCAGATGAGAGGTCCCGAGGGTACTGGGGGCGACCAGAAGGACTGCTCTCTCCCTTTGGCCCATCATGCCTGGCATCTTGTCTCCCAGCCAACACAGCAACAAAATGAAGGATGCTGGCCGGTCCACTTCTTATCCTAAGTGGTGTTCCACTGTGCTACCCCCAACCTCTGGCTTCCTTGACACCCTGTTGCCATGTCAGACTGGATTAGATGTTTCCTCAAAAAGTAGAGGCAGATGACCCTCAGAAGTTATAGTCATAAATCTGCTTTTGGATTCAAATTTCATCTTAGACCTAAGGCATGCCAGCAACTCTCAGCTTCAGCCACTCATTATTATCAAAGGATAATAACACTGACCTGAGTTACAGTGCTGTTGTAAAGAATGTTATAAACACTACGAACCCTCTAAAAAGCTGTATACATTGTATATTTCTTGACGCTGTTCTTATTGCTGCTGTTCTTGCTAATATAAAAATGGAAATAGTTGTGCTGTGCCTGGGAATTCCACGCAACTGAGATATGGCTTGTTTGTTTGTTCAAAGCCTGTCAAACAAGAGATCCAGAGTGTCCCTTTCACGAACAGAACTGAGATCCCGGGGAGGGCAGGCTATTTCCCACAATTACCATTTTCCGCTGCAGCCTCCTGCAACGCCCCCACTGTTCTGGATTGTGCCCCCAAAGCAGTGTTTTAGGAAACAGAGAGAGAGGGAAGTGGGGACGTGGCCTGGAGCACTCCGCAAGCAAGCCTCTGCAGAGGGGAACTCTGGATCCGGCCCGTTCTTTCTTCCTTGTTTTAGTTCATGTACCCAATATTATTTCAAGGTATCTCATTTGTCACAAATCTCTTTCAAATTAGTTATGTACCACTATGATCATATAACTTATGACGGTATGTCAAGGGAAATGGTAACCTTTACCTTGGTGTATTAAAAACACTTATTTATTTCACTAATGAGCTAACATAAGCATATCTGAGGACAGGAACCATCATAGCTTTCAAACTTTGCACTTAACTCATTAGAATTAATCAGCATAGATTAAAGCAGATATTCTATTGCTATTTATCCCAAAGGGAAATACCGAAATGGAATTGCAAAAACCACAGAACACTTCCCAATTAAATTATAAATGTAACATTTGACATTTCCCCCCATAGATGAATTACAACATACTATGATTAATTTTAAATACATTTTACAAAAAAACTTTACTTTTGACATACTATAACGGTTACTTGCAATAGTCATAGCTGGCAGTGCAGTCAATGTTCTGAATAAAGACTTTTGCTTTAGGACACACACATTTCACGGACAAAGGTCCAGTTGCTTTGGATTATAAAACTGGGGGTGGAGCAGAGGATGGTGATTCAGGCCACAGAAAATGTTACAGTGGAAATAATAAATTTAAGCTCTACATATTTGGAAGCATGGACCTCCAAAAATGAGCAAGGCAACAGCTCTCTTGCATGAATGCTAGTAGTAGGTGGACAGGATTATTATTATGATTATTTTGATATACCGCTCTTCATCTGAAGATCACAGGGCGGTATGTAGCATAAAAAGCTTAAACTTGCCTTTGAAACAGTAAGAGATGATGCCTCTCTAGTAACCAGCAACTACTCCGACACAAATTCATGCAGAATAGGTCTAGCAATGACCATTAGCATTATAGCTATACAGAATTTTCATGCTCAGATGCCTATGCCTCCAAATATCTGATGCTGGGTACAAACAGGGAGTGGGCATCAAAATAACGAGAAAGCCACAAAAATAAGAAAGCATTAGTACTTGGCCCAACATACAAATAATTTAAAGAAAACACAAGCTAACAGCATTAAGACCATGTTGTAAAACCATGCCATACAACCATAAAGTGCTAAGCATTGGCATTATAAGTCACCATTATGATAGTCTGTTTCAAAGAAGTTTTGAATTTAAATTTTAGTCAAATATTGTTATGATGTGCAAAAATAAGTTAATCCAATAAATTTACCTCCCTTCACCCAATTTCAACCTTCACCCTTCCACCTAATTCTCAGCCACACTGGTAATTACCATACACATAAAAAGAGGTGAGGTGAGATAAAAACAGAGATTTAAAATACTATTAAACTAAGTGCTAGTATCCCATCTACTGAATGTCATCCCTGTATAACCGCTAAGTCTAAAAGATCTCTACATTCAAAACTTAATTTTAAGGAGGGGTCTGGATCAGGTTTGTAGACACATCAATGAATTTTGGGATTATAAAACTGGCGGGGTGGGGGGAGTATTTATTTCATACATGTTGTATTTTTGAGACAAGTAACCATTCTTTCACTAATAAAAATGGCATCCTTTTTATATATCCTAATGGTCCATTTCCAAAAGGAAACATTCAAATAATATTTAAACAAAGAATTTTGAAAACTCTATGGATTATGTAAACTATGAAATGTAATGTTAGGTATATTGCTTTATTTTTCTGGAAATATATGTTCACATAAAGCTATGAGATTTTCAGTCATGGATTATATGGGCCACACTACTACAAAACAGAACTTCACAAAATACCCTGCTTTGGAACAATGACTTAGCTTTGCTTTACTTTACCCTGGAAATAGCACAGCAAGGCACAGGGTATAATTATTTTTCTGCATACTTATTCTGTGAAACAAGGAAACACAGAAAAATAACAAATAATATATTTTTGTCAGATTTACCAACACATTTCAGGAAATGTGGTTGCAGTTTACTTATACGCCAGCAGGTAAATTCTTGAATGAATTGAACCAGCTTTTTATATACAGTCATACCTTGGGTTACAGACACTTCAGGTTGCGCGTTTTCAGGTTGAACACCGCGCCGAACCCGGAAGTACCAGAACAGGTTACTTCTGGGTTTTGGCGCTTGCGCATGAGCAAAAGTACTAGAATCATAGAATCATAGAGTTGGAAGAGACCACAAGGGCCATCGAGTCCAACCCCCTGCCAAGCAGGAAACGAAATCACGCTTTGTACATGCACAGAATCACGCTTTGTGCATGCACAGAAGTGCGACCCGCGTGTGCGCAGACACGCCGCTGCAGGTTGCGAATGCTGCTGGTTGCGAACGTGCCTCCCGCACGGATCACGTTCGCAACCCGAGCATCCACTGTATACACAATTAGTTAATTTTGAGATAATCACATATTTGGAAATTTCATTTCCATAGTTATGCTTCTTTTAAGATACTTTTTCATGCAAACACATGTTAGAAAAGCATTCATTCATCTGCAAGACTTGAAACATACAAGCTTTGTGATTTAACAATAATGAGATGGCATGATGAGAGCTGAACAATATTTACAGATTTTTGAGCGGGGCCAACTTGTGGGATGGAGGAGTGGGAAAACACAAAGGTACGACAACAGCACTGAGGATAAAAATAAGTTAGGCCGACTCAAAAGGTCATGGGTTTATGAGCATACAGAAACGACAAGCATATGGACCCCATGAACCAAGCCCTTGACTCTCCTTGGTTGTTCCCCAGAGGCAGCCCTGGGCTCAGTTCGACACATCAGGAGGTACAGAACCTGAGGCTAGGTCACCAAAGCTCAACAACGCATTTCTTCCTGAAGAAACAGAAGCTGGTGTACCTGTGAGACACCAGACATGCCCTTTTCCATATCTATGGCTCTCCTCCAGGTGCACAATTTTGTATATATAAAAAGAAAGTGTTTAAGATGCCAATGGATTAAAAGACCTGGCTTTTGTGTAATGAATATATGGGAATTAACGCCATTTTACAAAGTGGCAAAACACTTGCCATCTTGAGAGGCAGGCTGTATATGAAGACAGTCCTCATATGGCAAGGACTCTCTGCAGAGGGATGTTGGAGTCCCACTACAGAATTCCAGGTGACCCCTGTCTGGCTTGGAGGGGAGGCTTTTGCTCCACCACAAGAGCATCCCCACTTGGCTGCATGGGAGGGAGATTGCATGAGAAATAATAAAGAGAGATACTCAGAACATGGCTGTGACAGGGGCCAAATCTGCTTCCTCCCTCTAGTAGTGTCAGCTCTGAAAGTCATATCTGCTCTTATCTATATCTAGGTCTTCGCCTAAAGAGTCATATTGTGTTTCTTGGTTGTACTGGAGCACGGGGGAGTATTAGGAACTGGCAACGAAGAAGCATAAAGCAGTGAAATTATTTCTTTGCTTAAAAAAATCTTAAGTCACCACTGTGAGATCTTACCCTTGTCAAATGAGAACAGAATACACATTTTGTTTAACAGTATGAAGCCTATGTTAACAATCCAAATAAAACTGGGTTATTATTTTTTTAAAAAAATTGCTCATGGTGGTTTGAGCAATGCTATAAGGGCGAGAAAATCAAACAACTCAACAATTTTGCTGCACTGTCATTGTGTCTGAAAAAAGATAGTGAGGAGTTGCTATGAGAGCTTAAAAGTAGAAAGGAAGATTCAGGAGGCAAAAAAAGAAAAGAAAAAGAAAAAAGCAGCAACCAAAACAAGCATTTAGAAGGCAAGCTAGGCATGCAAATCAAGCAAGGGATTAGTTTACATGTAGAAGAGGCAACTTACATGGCTGTTGAGAAGAGAGCTTCTGTGAGTGGACAGACCATCAGACTTTTGCAGTGTCTCAATCGCCATTTCAATCTGATAATAGATGTCATTAAAAAAAGGGCTCAAGACAAGATAGTAATAAAAGACTGACCACAGAAATTTTGATAGATTGCCAAAGTTCAAAAGAAAACTTTAGTTCAAAGCTATTACAATTTATTGGGGGCACAGTCTTCAAATCTTTACCCCAGCAAATTTTGCAGCAACAACTGCTTCAACAAAACTGAAAGAGCAAGTTATCAAAAAGGCCACCCCCCACTCCTGCTCATTCCATAAAAAGAAAGAAAGAAAAACATGGTTTATTGTTAAGCCACAATGCAAACATTTCAGAATCCTGAGCATGGTATAATATCCATAGAAAACAGACAAGCATCCTAGAAAATAAGTATACAAAGAACTTGAAGCACTTGGTTGAGTCTGCAACCCTCTGCTCTGTTCTGGGAGCAGGTCTCCCTGACCTTAGTGAGACATACTTCCAAGTAAACATGAACAGGATGGCACCAGGAGGGTTTATTCTTTGGATCTACAATTTCATATTATGTGTCTCTTGCCTACTGATACTTGAAAAATGATTGAACAACTTTAATTAATCTCATGATTTAAACGGCTACCAAACCACCACAATTTATTCGCTGGGCTAGCACCCTGGCCTTCCAAAGACAAATGCAGATGAGCAGGAGAGAACTACACTCAGATCTGGTCCTTTGCTGAAATGCTTTTGCAAGAGCAGTTCCCAAAGCAGAAATGTAGGCCGCTGCTCAGTTTAAAGAGGGTGATGGGTTCCAAAATGGGGGGGAAACACAAGACAAATCTCCCGATGTGCCTGATGGAACATATGCTTCAAGCACATCTGTTCTTTCTTTGCATCCTGGCCTTGTGTAGATGTCCTTACGTAGAATATTTGCATTTGCACTTATAAATAAATTCTGTATGTGGGAATATATAAAAACAGAAGCATTTTGATAGAACTTCCATTTCTCTCTTAAGTTGCTCAGAGAGATAGTAACAAATAAGCTACTGTGATGATTCTGAGTGAAATAAAAACAGCATGAATTTAATTAGTGGTTGAGGAAAGAAACACTACAGAATGGACAAAAACATAAACATGTTTTTATCTTTATGAATTGAGTCTTTTTAGAGAGCATTCTACACTGATCAGATTATGAAGAGACCAATTGAAGATAGTATTTGTCTGTGTCAAACCATTGTCCAATCCAGCCAAATCTTGTCTATTCTAACAAGTGGAAGTCTTTCCTAGCCCTCTACCTTTTTAACTAGAAATGCCAGGGGTTGAAATGTGACCATTTACGCCTGTACAGCATGTGCCCTTCCATTGAACTTCAGGCCCTTCTCATAGGACACAGAAAACTGTAAAATACTTTATTTAGTATAACATTCTCCAGGAAATCTATTTAATTATTATTTTAATTATTTTAAACCATGATCTCAGTGAAGAATCGTCAAGGTCTCTAAGAAAGTATATCAAACATGTAAATCAAGTCAAATTTGAAAAACACCCCAGAGAAACAAATTAGCAGCGATGTTGATCAGAAAAGCAGAAGCAGGAAAAAGATAATCAGGGCAACTCAAAAGCCTGCCAGAAGAGGACCACTTTGGCGTGATGTCTAAAAAACCAGAAAGAGGGGAGCGAGATGAACTTCCCTAGAGAGAATTCTGCAGCTTTAGAGAAGAAATTGCCTGCATGTTGCAACTCACTGCAATGAAGATCCCAACACCACGTCCTTATGGCATTAGGGACCCAGACACTTTAGGGTATTATAGCTCAAAAGCAGCACTTCAAGCTGAGCCTGGAAGCCAACTGGCCACCAACGATGTAATTGCAAAATTGGTGCTGTATGTGCTGCCATTTCCAGAACATACACCATAGGGAGACACATGAAAAGTACTGTATTGTACAGTGGTCTAACCTAGAACGCCAAAGATACAAGGAACCTTTAAATCCAAGTGATTCCAGATTTGAACCTCTTTCCTGATCCAGCACAGCTCTTCTAATGTTCTCGTATTCTTAATAGCATTTTATATCAAAGGAAAATTAATTGTTATGGGGAGTGTTTTAGCCCCAGTCATGTACTGGACAGAGGAGGAGATGTTTAAAATAGATGAGAACACAGTAACAGAAAGTATTGTACTATACTCTGAAGTAAACAAATGACTTATCAAATAACATATCACTAAGCCTGTATTAATAGACTAATAACTATACACCCTAGTTTTATCTAAATTCATGCAGACTACAATGGTTGCAAACCTCAGTACACATGAAGCATTGCATGAATTGTCCATATTCAAACCTTCAGTCTACAACAGGACTAATGCAAGTGTACAAATCATTTTAGATCTCCAGAAATAATGTCCTCCTAATAATAATCTGTTTAGACCTGCAATGTGCACAAATACAAATAAATCTTCTGTTTGCCAATAAAAGGCTACAATGGCAAATAAACAATTGAAATGTGCCTGTCATGTTGACTTTCCATATTCTCACAAAAGACAGCCTCTATTTAAGATTACTCTTCCAAACGTTTGGGGAAAGTTGGGATAACAATGTATTGGAATATGCAACTGTATGAATGTGCTAATTGCGTCTTTTAATGATCAAGTCCCTATTTCCCCCCCCCCATTGTTTTAGAGAATATGCATGCCTATTCAAACAGGAGAGTGAACAAATATTTTTTCCCTACACAGAGACATTGATTTAACATTTGTGCACAACATACCACCACATGTTAAGGAAACAATTCACTACAAATTGCGTGTGTTATATTATCAGTATGTACAATGTGCTTTCTGCTTAGAACAAAAAAAGTGTGCTTTCTGCTTTTTAAAAAAATGTTCTCAACAGAACAGTTGTTTAGTTATTGGGTGGTACATGGAATATCTTGCATTTGAAAAGGCAAATGTTGTGCTACAGTAACTCATAATTATGGAGTTGGCATATAATTATGCAAATTAAGAAAATTTGCATAATTTGTTTCTAGTATGTCTAAGCAACCATTTCACTGCTCTTTTAAGGGCCTTTTCTTGCATTACTCTGGTGACATGGAAGTGATTGCAGCATTTGTATTTGAAAAATACTTGCTCTTCCCCACGCCAATAAATGTCTTGGGAAATGCAGAAAGAGACCAAACTGTGGCTTCCCTCTGTACCAGTGGTTTCCAATGGGTGGTCTGTGGACCCCCTGGGGGTCTGCATAACCCACCCAAGGGACCTGTGGCACCATCCACATAGCAAAAACTACCAGAGAGATATCAAAATTTTCACAAGTAGGGGGTCTAGGGCTTGGCTTTTGAAAAAACAAGGGGCCTGCAGCACTTAGCTAATTGGGAACCAGCGCTTTACACCAAAGCTACCCTTCCCATCCTGCCAGTTTAATTTAAGAAGGAGCCCTTAGCGGTCCCTCTCTTTTGTCCAGCTTCCACACAAGGCGAAACCATGATTTAGTGCCACATGCACAAGCTGAAAGAAACCCAACGTAGAATCTTTCCGAAACACAAATATATAAAAGACTCTTAATTAAAATGTCAGCTTGTGTCAATATTCACACAAAATTCTCAAAATAGTAAATACAGTTATTCCTGATGTATCAATGTCTTACTTGACTCCTTGATTAATTTTTGTGATCAAACGTAATCAACAGAGAAGGAAGCTGAAATAATTTTAGAAGCCCACCTTCATAAATATGGGCTTCTGTCTGGCCTGTTTTAAATCAGTGATCACTGGGTGACAAGTGATTGCTCATTGATGGATGAGAATCTGTCTGCAGAGCAGGAAGTGAGGCAAATTTCAGCAGTCGCCCTCTGCCCTGCTGTGGCCCATGCATTCTCTCAATCTGTCCAGTCCAATCTGCTCCCAGTCCCCCGGTGGGGTGTGTATGTGGCCAAATAGATTCCCTTCCATCAGTGGGCAGTTACCACTCAATATCACTATCATTATCTCAGGTATGCAAATGAAGTGAAACATTGATTGCAAACTCACACTGATTTTGAGAGTGACCAAAGTGAACAGGGGAATCTTGCTAATAATTTGAAATCCTCTGCCTAGATTAATCAAGGTCTGTTTATGCAGGATAACATTCTTGAATTAACCACCAATGAATAACCTGCCAGTGGCATAGCGTGGTTTGCCAGCAGCACACGCCAGGAGGCGGTAGGGCTCAGAGGGTGAACGGAGCCTGCCGCGCCAACCCAGTCCTGGCTACTGTCAGAGCGCCACACACCCCAGAGCCAAGCGGGGCTGTGCTGTGCCACCTACCTGCCTGTGCTGGGGGGGGGGGACAGGCCAATGGACGCGGCCCTTGAATCACCCCAGCCTTCTCACACCGCCCTGCCAGCCCTGCTCCACTTCACAGGGCTAGGATCTGATCTGAATTATTTGACCAGCGAAACTCAGAACTCAGCCTCACAAAGCCATGCAGAGCTGGCAGGGTGGGGTGAGCAGTGCATCCCAGAAAAATGTGCCCAGGGCCATCACCCTGGCAGCCCCCCCCCACCAGTGCTACACCCCTGTAACCTGCATATTGTACTTTTAACACCATTTAGCAATACTGAAATACAACGCTGAGAACTAACTCAAGAGAAAGCCATCCTTTCTCAAGTAAATACAGTTCTAATCTGGTTCACAGTGACAAAATGGAATAAAAGACTATCATAATATCAATGAATTCAAACATCTGATTTCAACAGAAGCCTTGTCTTTCATATTGATTGTCACTCATTTCTATGTATAAATCAACAGCTTTTCCCATTTTGTAACTAGTTCACATTGGGATTTTCAAAAAATGAACTTGTGATAGGTGACAGAAATACTGTCATCAATCTCCAAATATAATACTGATGTCATCAAGTGGTTAGTGAAACTGGCATACAGAGAGTTTGGCGGATTTCTTTTTCTTGTAAACGCATAATAAAACACTTAGCAGAGTAAGCCTACATGGCATATTGTTAGAACAAGATACGCAAAGAACTTCTGGAATCTTGAAACAGCTTATTTTCCACTACATCATAGGGTGTTTTTTTGGGGGGGGGGGGTTGCTGTTGCAAAAATAATGAGGAAGAATACAGTAATTATGCAGTTCAAAATAGGGACAGTATTTCACATTACAGAACAAATATAAAATTTGAATTTACCAGCCACTCTTTTGTCTTTTGCTATTTTAACACCAATTAGTCATAATATTAAAAAGCACACAAGCTGCTTGAAAGTTTCTCTTTCAAGCTCTTCAGTTTTTTTAATTCTCTCTTTTTAATTTGCCAAAACAGATGGTACATGCAACAATTATGGATATTGCTGTGTATGGCATCAGCAGTTGAAAAGTATGCTCTACAATTCCTACAATTTAAGAGTTATTTAAAAAAACAAAACAAAACTAGAAGTATTTTTAAATAAAAGTTTCTAGCTGTAAAGAGGAAGAGCAATGTACCTACAATTTATATGTATTATGTAATAAACTATTTTTTTAAAACCCTAAAGAAAATACACACAGAGATTAAAAACCCTCATTTAAAAAATTTAATCTGATTTTCAGTATATTCATGGTTGGTGAACCTTCTACATCAAGGGGTCAACATTTGAAATGTATGTCATTTCCTTTCTTAAAACTTGCCTTTCCTAGTTTGCATCCCAAAATCCCTATACAGTGGAACCTCGGGTTGCAAATGTGATCTGTGCGGGAGGCATGTTCGCAACCCGCACCGTTCGCAACCCACAGTCTGCGCACGCGCTGGTCGCAATTCAGCGCAAAGCGTGAGTTAGTGTTTCTGCGCATGCGCGAGCACCAAAACCCGGAAGTAACCCGTTCCGGTACTTCCGGGTTTGGGGCGGTGCACAACCCGAAATCACATAACCTGAAGCGTCTGTAACCCGAGGTACCACTGTACATTATAATCTGAACTTGACATAACTACACAATGCCTTATGAGATTTCCTCTTTAAACTTAAGTTCTCTTGAATGCCAATCTACAAGATCCACTGACTTTACAGAGTGGCTTTTCTGGCAAGGCAGAGAGAGCAGAAAAGGAACCTCAGAAACCTTCGCTCCCTACAAGGCTTTCTGGGTTTTGTTCCCAATGTTTAATATTTCTCTCATTAATCTCATAATGCTGTTTATTTTGGGGGTTTTTTTTCTCCTTTCCCCACTGCCTCTGTATTTTAACATGGCTGCTACAAGCAGGTCTATTTATTTTGTATGTTCTCCTCCATTTTGCACAGTTCTCCAGATATTGCAGAACCACAACTCCCATCACTCCTGACCATTAGCCATGCTGGCTGGAGCTGATATGAGTTCAATAACACCTAGAACACCGCAGGTTCTCATAACATAATGGCCTTGTACAGATGCAATGTTAAACCATGGTTTGTCAAGCTCAACACTGGTTTGTTTGTATGTCTTAAACTGATCATGGTTTGTTTGGAGCAAATTACACTATTCCGCTGATCACCCAAGTTGTACATGGGCAGAGTGAGGAGGCTGTCAGAGCAAGTGTGCTGGGTGGGTGAATGTGAAACGGAGAAGTTTAATGTCTCCCTTCCCCACTGAACAATCACCGCTGAGAGGAGCAAAAGACAGCCTCGCCTGATAGCAAACTACATAATCTGGGTACAAACAGAAGACTTTCAGAAGGAAAGGACTTTTTCTTCAAAAGGATTGTGGGAGGAGGATGTTTTACTGCTTAGGAGCTTTCTGGAGAGGCCAAAGAGCTCCAAGGCGAGTGTTTATGTTCACTGCCCCGTTTCTGTAACCAGCCGATGTTAAGGCAGCTGGTGATGCCTTGTTAGTCCCCAGATGCCACAAAGGGCTTCAGCGTAGCAGCAGGGTATTTGCAGAGGAGCTCAAGGAATAGCAAGCCAACACTAGACAAAACAAGCCATGGTTTGGCTGAGTATCAGTAAGCTGGACCCTGGACTATTCAACAAACCATGATTAAAACAAACCATCATTTACTGCTACAATTTATATTAACCAGGAATAGGATTGGTTGTTTTTAAGGAATAAAAAGTTCTCAAACGTTGAGTTCATTTGCATCCACCTGCCATTTAGCAACTTTACATGCAGTTGCTAATCTCTGTGATACATACCTCTAATGCAGTCAAATGCCTGCTCACATGGAAACTACTGTGACTGAAGCTGCTATCAATATTAAGAAAGCTAAAATATGAATGACAACCGCATGGAGAACTATCTAGAGCGACCCATACAGGAGACATGAAATCCAGAACTGAAAAGAATGCAGTGAAAGAAGCTGTGATACTGTCATTATATTTAACTAAATTTCTGCAATTTTATTTCCCCACAAAGTAAATTTACTGAACATAGGTTTGAGAGAAAGCCATCTGAAAGTCTGAATCTGTTCGAATAAATCTGAGTAAAACCATGAGACTCGTACTTTTCCCTTTCTTTTTTCGCATGGTGGGCGTCAATTATTTGGGGCAAAAACCCCTGCGACCCATTGCTGTGAAGCTTTTGTTCATTTCAATGTCCTTGTGGAAGCGACACGGAAATGAATAGAGGTTGCATGGCAACAGGGCCAGGTAGTCCATGCCTTCATTAAGCAAACCTGGAATTTCTGCTCCTGAAAACAAGCAAGAGAGATGGAAGCGTCTGCGCTACTTACTGTGGCTGGGGAGGCGCGCGTGGTGTGCGTCACTGAATGGCCAGAGTTCTCCATGGAGTTGCCAATCAGGTAGGTGCCTCCCGTGCTGCTGATGAGCTGTCCTCCCGTGACACCCATCTGAATGCCTCCAGTGCCCACCATACTATGAGAAGAGACCACAGTAGTCACCTGTGCAGAACTGCCTTGGGTATCAAAGTAATTCCCTCCAGTGTTTTGGCTGTACATCTGAGTTTCTGTGTAAGGATACGTGGTTGTTCGTCTTCAGGGAAAAAGAGAGAAAAGACAAAGTTGTTTAGATGCATCCTTTTACTAGAGGAAGACAACTGTTTCACCACAATGGCTTGCATCGAGCTAAATATTATTTCTCATTTCTAACAGAGTTTCTATTGCACAAAGTCTTTTAAATTTATTAGCTTATAATCTAAGATGAATCTCTTTTCCTGGAAAGAACTATCAACTATTTACTACAAAAGTTGCAACACAGCAAACTGTTATTCTCAATGTTTAGAAGTAGAGATGACACACCCTTTGCTAAGAGAAAAACACAACAAGCGTGTAACTACCGAGTCCATCTGTTTCAAATGCTCACCCTCAGTGATGTCAGCTGCAAGTACTTTTGAGCTCAGAATACAAAATATAAATTCACAGTAGAAAGATGACATACACTTACGGGCAGAAAAAAATGGCTCAGCTTAGATGCTGAAAACTTGATCAAGCACGGAAAGTGTGTTGCCGTGTTTGCTCATATGTATTCAAACTTCTGTGTGAAATCACGAGAGCTATACAATAACTTTAAAAAGAAACAAAAGCAGATTCTCCAGATATCAGCATGTCCAAGGGAAAGCACAAGCGATGTATACAGGAACTGGGCTCTGTGTGTGTGTGTCCCTGTGGACGCAAACATAAAACCATAGAGTTGTCCAGCGCCAGTTACCATTTTCATGTGCTCAATATGTTTTGTGTCTTTCTGACATTTCCCTGTGGGAAAGAAGTCAGGTAGCAGTAATTCTGATGAAAGAGAATGGCGTTGAAAGGGTAAATCTTTTATATTTTCTGAGGTTTCAAAGGTGGTGTGCACATGGCACACTCCCACACATTGATTTATTCCCAGCTGACTCTATTAGGTTCTATGGAAATGTCATGACAATGATCTGTCACCTTTTATAAATTAGTACTTCTGCCACCTCATCTTGCCTCAGCATGTACCTGAGCTGAATGCGACCCTAAATTTTCTTTCATCTGCTCATTCAATAGGCTTCGTTTACCTGGAGCACACTGATCTTTCCATGCAAAAGTTGCTCTTAGGTTTAGTACTGTTTTACAGGTGCTTTTCACTCCATCAAGAAAAAGCTTTTCCTTGCAATTAATTATTTTCTACTCAGTTAAGTGTTGTTTCCTTACAGGCAGCCTAATTGCTATAAAAACGTGAACGCACAGAAGAACCTTGATTCAAACACCTGTTCTTACTACTGTAGTGTTTAACTTCACCATCTATTTACAGAGGGTTCATTTATTATTGTTATTTCAACAGTATGTAGTGATAGTAATAGAATTCAATAACATTAATACATTTAATCATATTAGATGATATTACTGTGGGGAAAGTAGACAAGATTTCTTAGCTAAAAATTAAGAAAGCTGCTTACACCCATCAATATTTATGAGAACTAACACAAGTTTTAATAGGTTTTTAAATTATTTATTCCTGCAAAGCAGAGATGTTGAAAACATTAACCACAATGTAATTTGAAGACAATATATTTGGAATTATTATGGAGAGGAGATGGGAGAATGATAACACAACCCTGGGCTTTCGTTTTTAGCAGCACCGCATGTCCTTCCGGAGGGTCTGGTTCACACATCACACTAACTAGGCCAAACCAGCGCTTCGTGCAAATGCATGAGGGTGCAAGTTCTCAAAGGGAAATGGCAGCCACCTTGCTCCTCCCCAGTTATTCTGCTGGTGGTTTGATTTAGTGTGCTGCCCAAACCATAGGACAAACCATGGTTACAGCTTGGAGCTAGTTTAGAGAGAGCTAAACCACAGCCTTGGGCTTAGATGACATGGCTTGGCTCAGCACAGCAGCAGAACCAAGCAGCAATACGGCCACATTCCCCTCTCCCAGAGCCTGCATGCTTGCATGTTCACGGTAACGTGCAAGCCAGGCAAATGTCTAATTCTGCCCTTAGGAAACAGCTTTTGCAACACAGGGAATGAACAAATGCATCTAGAAGGCTGGCTGTATGAGAAATAAGGAACATAAGAGTCACAATACTAGAGACCTATAATTAATTAGAGATATCTAACATAAAACTGAAGTAGTAAACTTGATTACTCTTCCACTCAAAATGATAATTATAAAAATTCAGGCGCTAAACTAATCTCTTTCTGTCTGCACACTGCAGGTGACATATCATGGTCACATTCATCCATGAGAAGTACATTACAATGGGAGAGAACAGGCAATACAACCTCAAGAGTCATCCACTTAAAACTGTACTCTTTGTACCTCACTACTCATAGATCAACCGTCTGAAAACTCACAGATCTATGATGTGCATAATATACTGACTAGAATGCTGCTTCCGCCTCACTGAAAATTTCCATATGAGCATGGCAAAGATTCTCTACCATAAGGCAGTTTTATTTATCTCCCGGTATTGTAATGACGTATGCACCACTTTAAGGACACTGCTTGCTTGCGCTCTCTCTCTCCTTTCAAAATTCCTAGACTGTGTAATTATCACATACTCCCAAGACTGTGTAATTATCACACACTCCCATAATCAGAACTGTTCAGCTTATTTGTGGCATTAGCTTATTTATGTTTCCTGTGTCTACTGAAAAGAAAAATACCAACCATGGTTTTTATCTCAACATGGGCTTCACCTATATCATGTGACAAAAAACACCCACCACCCCCTCAAGATCCACAAAAGATCATTAGCTACCACCAGGTGTCAACCGTGATGGAGCTTTAAAAAACAAAACAAAACAAAACAAACGCAGAATGAATGATGGGGGTCCATCATTCACAACTGGTGAGGGCAGTTTCATATGTTCACTTTCTCACACATTTTTCCATCTTCGGTCCTATGTGCAGCCTGCATGTAGAAGACCTGCATGTATGAGTGGGATGTCCAAGATGAAGGACTTACATAGCTCCGTTTGTGTAGACGGTGTCACTTCCCTCCACATACTGCACCTGGGCTGGGTAGACATGCTGGACCTGTTGCACCGTTTGCACTTGCTGAACCTGCAAAGAAATCAGTCACATGATGAGATGCGTTTCCCTCTCGGCCATTCAGAACCTAATCTCTGCTGTTGCTAATTATTAGTGAGCAATAAACAAACAGTGAAGCAGTGAAGCTTCCTAAAGAGATTACAAAACAAACCCACAGTAGGGTGACTGAGGACAAGCTCCCCAAGGCATGCTTGCCTTATTTATCCGTATAATATTAAAGCAATAATACTAATAACTTTATTATTTATACCCTGCCCACCTGACTGGGTCCCCCAGCCACTCTGGGCAACTTACAGCATATATAAAACATAGTAAAATATGAAACATTAAAAAGTCACATTTCAGCAGGTGTCCACATAACATAACATGACATTTAGAAGAGATTCAATCTTGTTCTGTAAATATACTTGAATTATCAAAAAGTGACTTAGCAATGTTAGCTTCATGGCTAAATAACTTTAAAGAAGGGGGAAAGAATATTGTGAACTGTTCAGATGTCATGGCAAACCATGGTTTGTGCTAAAATAATAATTTAAACCCAAACTATAGGCTGTGCTTGGACAGAACAATGAACTAAGGTTTATTGTTACAGGAATGAGTGCAGTCAAGCCTTGGGCTCATGTATCTTCCCCTCTCCTCTCCGCTTCCATTATGGCTGCAAGGAGCTCAAAGAATTCTGTTTGCCTTTTTGATGAAAGCACCATTCAGCAGGAAATGTGAAGCCATGCAAGCCGTGGATAGTCTTCATTATGGTTTGCTGAAACAAGCCAACCGCAGACTGTGGTTTATGAAGCTGGCTTGTTTCAATAAATCATAGTATGACCCCAGTTTATGATTCAGATGCAACACCAGACTGCTGTTAATCCGAAATGGAAGTGAATCCCTCTCCTCTCCTCCTCAGGCTGTGATGGAAGAGCAGGACAGTACAAAACCAGAGAGGTGAAGCTGAGGCCCAGTGCCTTTGGGGGACGAGGGACGGGAGGGTGACGGTATTCACCGGCAGCTTCTCCCCCTGCCCTGCAACAGCCACTGTGAGCACCGCCAGTTAGGTGACCAGGGAGCACCCAGCCAGCAGCTGAGCCCAGGGCACGCGGGGAAGCACATCACAAGCTGCACCCCCCATTCTTGCACCCCTTGGGGAGTGGGACTTGGGTACTCCGGTCAGCTCCGGGGAGAAGGTGCCCAGGCACCGGAGGGGCTTTGTTCATGCCATGGCTCCCCATGCAGCTGAGCGTCTCTGGGGGTGACGGTGGTGGGACTGTGTGCCACTGAGTAGCACCACAAAAAGCACTGCTGAGGCTGACACTCATTCCTATGTCTAACACAGCAATATCTTAAGTGCTGACACAATCAAGCAAACCATGGTTTAGAGTTACTTCCCTGCTCAATAATCTTGTCCCTGGATGCAATGGCCTCTGGAAGCAGAACAAGGGACTTAACTATGGGTTTTCTATTCAGACCGCATACCAAACCATAACTTGTACAAACCACAGCTTGTTTTCCAATTCTCCTTTGTCAGCCTATTGCATAGCATGGTTTGTGTCAAACAACAGTTCTACTTCCCTAAGCATGGTTTGCTGCAAGTTGGAACTTAATTCTGACAGCAAATTCTGCCTTTGAATAATTGTCTATTTCCTTCAGGTGCATTGCAGATGTCTGGACAAATTCATGCTATTTCCTGTCAACTGGATTCTGAACTCTTGATAACGTAATAAACATGCAGCTTACGCTATCTTTTATCCTGACCGCTCTGCTGCATGATATCTGTTTTCAAATAAAATTACCCTGGAATTTATGTCCATATTGTCCATATTTATACATTCTATAGATTTATATGTGGATCTTCAGATGTTATCCTTGAAGATAATAGAATGAGTAAATATGAAGCAGAACTGCCAGTAGTCTATTACTCACACTACTTTGGGGACTGGCAGGGGGTACTGTTTATCCACACATTGAGAGAGGATGAAATATATTCTAGTCCTTAAGTGCTTTTCAATTATATATCTCTGGTACTCTAATTGGACTGTGCAAAGCTGTTACCAGCAAATTAAATATCTTTTTTTTTTTGCTAGTCACATCAATCTTTGAAAAGCCATCAGTACAAATTCTTCATTTGAATCAATACAAATACCTTCACTTTAAAAACAAATCATATACTTTTAGTGAAAAACTGAGGCCTTGTCATCCACTAACCCAGATATTGTAGGGAAAGACTTCTGTGCAATTATATTAATTTATTTCTATTATTCTCAACTGTGAAGTCTTCCCATTTTGAAAATGCTTACAAACCTGTGTGAGGATTTAAGAATTGTCACAATGTGCTTTTTAAAAACACCAGGCCATTTTCATTCTTGCAGTTTTGAGCCTCTGGAAACTATAAGGTGCTTTGACTACTTCGTTCCAGCTGGGGCTGAATTCATAAAATCCTAATTTGTAGAGTTGGAAGGGAGCTTGAGGGTCACCTAGTCCAACCCCCTGCAATGCAGGAATCTCAACTAAGGCATCCATGATGATCTCCTCCCCATCTCGGTCATCTAAGACTTACAACTTGGCAAGGGCACAAGCCAACAGGGGGAGAGTACCCAGCTTTTGTCCTCCCCATCTCAGATGAGGGCAAGCAGCCAGCAGGAGTCAGGAAGCAGCATTGCCAGAGCAGGAGAGGCAGCAGGAGACGGAGGGCAACCAGAAGGCAACTTCTTCCTCTTGCCCATCACTGAGACCAGTCATCCAACACCCCCCTCCCCAATCTCACTTCCCCAAGACACATCATGGATACAATTTATGTAGACAATTTATCTCACCACCAGGCCAGGCCAGCATCAATCCACAATAGTCAGATCACAGAAGACTCGCTGTAAATAAGCCCACCACCCACTTAAGCAAAAAAACACACACCCTGTGATTTATTCTTTGGGCATTATACCCCATCCAGGGTATAAACCATCTCTTCTCTACCCTATTGCACACCCAGGGGATATAACTCTCAAAGGCATAAAACCTATGTATATCATGCATTCAGCCTCTCATACACCCCAAATTGTGTATGCTACATACAATAAACAATATATGCAATATATGCACCTAGGAGGTTGTTGGGACTAGTAACTAGTGAGAGTGAGGAAATTTGTGCATTTGTAAGTGCAGGTGATGTGTGCAGCTGAAATTTAATGAGGCATGAATATATTTGTCGTTATAGTTCCCAATTCAGACTGCATTAAACCTAATGACTCATCAACAGGTTTTAAGTTAACCAAGCCAGACTTAGAACTGTAAGATTTTCCATCTCCAGCTTGCCTGTACAATGCACAAGATCTTAATATATGAAAGGAGTTGAACAGGTGTGTTTTCTGTTTACATGTCTATAAATGGCAAGACTGTATGGGCAATTTCAATATAAAATTCTGTGAATTGTGTGAATCAAGTAAACAGGTTTTCAATCTGTAAATCAGTAAATGGGAAAAAAGTGAGCCTTTAACAGATTTCTGAAAAAAGACAGAATGGAATTACGGTACTAATATCCTAAGTATTTTTACAAAACCCCAAACTTATTCCCCCTAAAAGACCTGATTTAAGAGAACTCGCCATGCTAGGATTATTTTCTAAAACAAGAATTGTATAATGGTGGTTCCCTCACTGCAAGAAGTGAAGTTACAGGGAACCAGACAGAGGGCCTTCTTGGTAGTTCCACCCTGTGGAATGCCCTCCCATCAGATGTCAAGGTGATAAATAATTATACAACCTTCTGTAGACATCTGAAGGTAGACATCTGAAGGCAGCCTTGCATTGAGAAGCTTTTAATGTGCGATGTTCTGTTGTGCTTTTGCATATTCTCTTAGAAGTTGCTCAGAGTGGCTGGGGCAACCCAAAATAAGCTGTACTTGTAGTTGTTATTGTAACTAGGAACCTATCTATCTATCTATCTATCTATCTATCTATCTATCTATCTATCTATCTGTCTGTCTATCTCACATCACTTAGCTATATCCCATGGGCAAACCAGTTAAATATCAAATTTTAAAGACGCAGTTCTAGATATTCGGGGGGGGGGGGGGAGGGAATCAAACTCACAAAATTAGTTTGGAGAACCAAAGTAAATGAGGTATACGTGGACATCCTAGTATATCTCAACCTTCTTCCAGCAACATCATTTGAACAAGCCCTTCACCTCAAATTCTCAAGCTACCACTAGTGACATGGGTATTCCGGGGGGGGGGGGGGAGTCCTACGCAAATTAGGTAGTGTACATAGGGTAGTCACTCTGCATTAGAAAATTTGCCAGAGCTGCCATGACAGAAGACAGGATGTGGCATAATTCACCACACACTCATAGAACATCACCACCAATGGATAACCCTATAAAGGAACCCTATAAAGGAAGACCACAAGTCAGACGGCGTGGCCTGGGGCGAGATCATCCTGGCCTCATGTCTTGCTGGTTGACTTATGCAGGAGACAAGCCCACGATGCTCCTGTTTGGTGGGAGACCCTTAGCTTTCCCTACTGATATACACACGTTAGGTAAAGGTAAAGGGACCCCTGACCATTAGGTCCAGTCGTGGCCAACTCTGGGGTTGTGGCACTCATCTCGCTCTATAGGCCGAGGGAGCCGGCGTACAGCTTCCGGGTCATGTGGCCAGCATGACTAAGCCGCTTCTGGCGAACCAGAGCAGTGCACGGAAACGCCGTTTACCTTCCCGCCAGAGCGGTATCTATTTATCTACTTGCACTTTGACGTACTTTCGAACTGCTAGGTTGGCAGGAGCAGGGACCGAGCAACGGGAGCTCACCCTATCATGGAGATTCATTACATTTATTTAGCTACGGGTGGTCGTTTTAAATATTTTTCCTTTAAAATCTATTATCAAACTGCCAAAATGTTTTGTTACTGTTATTGTTCTTACCCTAACTTGAGTCCTTCACATTGTTTAGGGTTGGCACTGGGGAGAGATGTGCTCTTGTGCCTTTTACAGCTGTGTGGAAGGCAGAAATTAAGCAGGACAAGACTTTTATTGCGGAGAAATACAATCACATAGAAAGCTTCACCTATTTTCAGTCTAAGCGTCAATACATCTTATTACCCGTTTGTGGGGTTCAATTTATTTTTGGGCCCTCCATTCCCATCTACAAAAGAGGGTACAAAATTGCATCTACTATTTATTTTTGGAATTGATTTGTCTGTGTGTTCTCTATGAATCTGATGGATCTCAAGATATTGTCGCTGAACTCGGCACTGGGATTTCTGACACAGGAGCATGGATTTTCATCAACACTGGGCCACCTGCTGCCATTCTGAACCAAGATGGTGGACTGAAACATGAGTTTGTTATGCCATTGCCTGATTTTTGGCATGACTGGTCCAAACTGCATTGATTTGGACACCTCTGAAGATACTGTTACCCCATTTGTTGTGATTTTGACAAATTTGGCATCACAGGCCCAATCTGCACCAATATGGATGGTTCTGAAGATATTGAATAGAATAGAATAGAATAGAATAGAATAGAATAGATTCTTTATTGTCATTACACAAGTGCAACATTGCACAAGTGCAACGAAATTGGATGCCATCCCTTAAAACAACAAAAGCAAAACAACAACAACAACCAAACAAACCACATTCCAGCCACACCCACACCAACACCCATCAAACTCCCAGGTCACACTATCGAGTTACAGCATTCAAAAAGGCCACAGCTCTTGGATAGAAACTGTTTTTCAGTCTATTTGTCTTTGACTTGATGTTTCTATATCTCCTGCCAGAAGGCAGTAGTGCAAACAGACTGTGTCCCGGGTGAGATGAATCCTGCAGGATGTTATTTGCTTTCCTAAGACAACGGGAACCGTACAGTTCTTCCAAAGATGGGAGAGGATGACCAATAATCCTTTGGGCTGTGGTTATGACAGGGACCGATATTGATATTGTTGCCCAAGTCTGCATGAAGGTTAATGAGGTGGTCCCCATCTACTTTTGGATGCTAGATGCCATGTTGAATCAATATGGTGGACCACAATTAAACATTAGCATCTCCCCCAATTGGGGTTGTGTCAAGCATTTCCTGGGTTAGGTTGGAGCCTTGGCATAGTGTGTGAGAGCACATAGCCCTAAAACTCACAAAACACTACTCATATAAAAACCCATTTCTTTGAATTCCTGGGCACAGCCAGGCACTCCTAAGCAGTAGAACATAAACAGTGTTTAAATCTTATGCAAATGTGTGTGTTTTGTAAGTGCAGCAGGAGACCCAGTCAACACACAGTTTATGAGGCCCAAACAATCTTGTTGGCACCTCTGGATGGACTGGGGGTCAGAATCAGTATAATGCAGCTTCCTATGCCATTTAAGGTCAAAACCCAAAAGCAAAAAAGGAAGACATCCAATGGTACAGTAAACAGCAGCAAGGAAAGATAAATAACCTGAATTTACAAAGGAAAAAGTGAGCACTACAAGACTGGCAAGATAATGAAAGAACACGATCAACCTCACCACCACAGTCGTCAGGGAAAGCAGAATGTCAAAAAGAAATACCAAAAGAAAGAGCAGCAGGGGTAACTGTTTCAAAAGAAGATAACCAAGTTATCTTCTTTCTTTCCAGCAAAAAGAAACATGTTTTGAAATAAAAAGATCCTAAAAACTACAGATTTATTGAAACCAAATGACAGTTCAGAGACCCCCTACAAGAAGATGCGATGCAGGAAAACCTACATGGAATAGAAATGAGAGTAGAATGAGAATTAAAAACTGAGCAGGGGGGACTCTGATTAAGACAAAAATGTCACCAGGTTTGCAAAAGCAGCAAGCCGACAAATGGAAGACAGCAGAGGAGAAACGAAAGAAACGACAGCCCTTCAAGCAAGAAAAGTGAACAGAGCAAGAAATGCCAGTGCCAAAAACTGACAGTGACTGTACTCCCCACTGATGCCCCCCAACAGAAGAGGGTCAAGCAGGTTGGTTCCTGTATTATATGAGAACCATCCCTGAAGGTAAGAAGTGCTGCAGGTAAATCTTTAGCTCATCTTCACTGGTTCTTTATTTTCTAAAGAAACTCAATTTGGAGGAGCACTCTCCACTTAGCCGGAAAGTCTCTACTTACGTAATGCGGAAACTCTGTTGAACATTGAGATAGAAAAAGTAAATTGGGCAGATACATGATTCAAGTCTGAATACCAGCATAGTCTTCATATGTTTTCAAAGGATGGGGGAAAGAAAATGCAAAATACATTCTCATGGGACATCTGCCTTGAAGATGGAGATATTAGAGCAGGCTTCCTCAACCTCGGCCCTCCAGATGTTTTGAGACTACAATTCCCAGCATCCCTGACCACTGGTCCTGCTAGCTAGGGATCATGGGAGTTGTAGGCCAAAAACATCTGGAGGGCCGAGGTTGAAGAAGCCTGTATTACAGTAACCACTGGTAAACATGTGCAGGACACCATTCTACATTTCAAGTTAAAGCTCTTGCACCCATTTTCAAGGTCAGGAAAGATGTGACACACAATTCAGCCCCTCTTTTTAAAATGGAGACATCAGAATTAATTATCCAGCACATTTAGGAACCTAATCTGCGTTTCAGTCTTAGATTCCCGTTTAACGACCACAAGCCGTTTCCATGAGGTTATAGAAAATGTTGAAGAAATGAACCAAAATGAAAAGATTGAAATATCAGAATGTAAGTTGGTGACCAAGGACGGCACACCATTCAACTTTTCAAGCCTGACCCTCTGGCTGGTTTCCGAGAGAGTAAGGAAAGACGCAACACACAACTGTAAGAGTTTCCTTTGAGCACTGAGATATCCAGTTGAACAGCAAGGGCTCAAGGGCAGATGAGGCAAAAGAAATCGCAATGTGGTAGCTGAAGAAACGCCTCTCAAAACACCGTCTTTTATTAGTCATTATTTTCATTGTCATTTGCAGAAGAAAGGCATACCAAAACAAATTACATGCTTCTGTAAAATCTGCTGCCTCACAGGAACAAATGGAGCATCAATTTATACAGCATGCTGCTATTCAATGTTTGTCAACAACATCAAAAGTCGATAAAAACATTCAGCGCAAAATTAAAAGCCACCTTGAATGAGAAAAACGGAGCATTATACAAGGGAAGGTATTGCTCCAGACAATATGCTTTTCAAACAGAATACTGAGAGAAGCTAAACCAGCTCGATTCATTCAGATTTATAAATCCAATTTGAAATTTTAATTATAGCACTTTCAAATAAAGCAGACTAAATACTGTATTTTTTCAAGTAGCAAAAACATGTAGAGAATAATAAAACTGTTAACAACAAAAACTGGGTACAAGTCTAGTTATGTAATACAATTTCCACAACTAACATTACATTGAGCATGTAGTGTCATTTCATGCATACTCTTAAGGTATTAATGGTTAATATAAGACAAATCTGAGTAGTTGCTGAGTGAGAATTGTTATCTTCTTCCCCATTACATATGAAAAGACAGGAGACCAAATTTCCACAAAGGTATTTCTCTTCATTATACCTTCTGCCCCTCTTCTAAGACTAGTGAGTTGCTCTGAGACAGTCACATCCCACAAAGGGTAGCTCAGCCTGAGAATGCCAAACAGATGCTTTCACCAAATGTGCAGTTATCAATAGGGGGTAAAAAACCCTAAATCTTGATGTCAAATAATGAGGTCATAATCTATGTTCAATGAAAGAATGCTAAAGCTGGATTTGGCAAGAGTTGTTGTTCAGTTATTTTAGAAATGGTATCAAAGACCCTGGTATTCTGCCTAGCATGGAAAAAGGTTCCAAGATTCCCACATCCCTCCAGCAAAGAGGATTTATTGATTTTTGTTAAGTGAACCAGAGTCCAATGTCACCCAAGAAAGACCTTCAGAGGAGCTTCATGAAGACAAAATGGTTTTTTAAGGTGGGGTCCTTCACAAGCCTTCACTTATTTTCATTCATTTCTTTGCCTGTTTTGGTCTCCTATACTAAACATAAACCTTTTGCATACAATATTCCACAAACATACAATAAATCAATAAATCATACAATATTCCACAAACATACAATAAATCAATGAAGCCCCCCCTTTCATGTCACAATGAGATTTAGTACACACGGATTAGAATATTGTAAGGGAACAAAGTCCTTCCCTTCTTCATTCTACACATTTTGCGAATGAACCAACACTGGAGAAGCTGGGGCCAATTAGGGTGCATTTTTTAAAGATTTTCCTTCAACCCTTGACCCACCCAGCCTTTGTATGAAGCCAACACCATTTACATACTAATTATGAATCTCCCTCTAGAGCTCCATACAGAGCTGTGATAAACACAGATGGTTCTAACCCTGCACTTGGACTCCATAACTCCGCAGCTGAAGATAGGAGGCCTGTAGGGAGGCTGCGTTTGGGGAGGGAGCAGCCTGGATGAGGGGAGAAGAGGTGCAGCAACATCCTGAATAAAGGCTATTAGGGGGCCATTTTAGCTGAAGTAAAACTGAAACACAGAACTTTTTTTGGTGATCTAGATGGATTGGCACTGTGGGTTAAACCACAGAGCCTAGGACTTGCTGATCAGAAGGTCGGCGGTTCGAATCCCCGCGACGGGGTGAGCTCCCGTTGCTCGGTCCCTGCTCCTGCCAACCTAGCAGTTCAAAAGCACATCAAAGTGCAAGTAGATAAATAGGTACCGCTCCGGTGGGAAGGTAAACGGCATTTCCGTGTGCTGCTCTGGTTTGCCAGAAGCGGCTTAGTCATGCTGGCCACATGACCCGGAGGCTGTACGCCAGCTCCCTCGGCCAATAAAGCGAGATGAGCACCGCAACCCCAGAGTCGGCCACGGCTGGACCTAATGGTAAAGGTAAAGGTACCCCTGCCTGTACGGGCCAGTCTTGACAGACTCTAGGGTTGTGCGCCCATCTCACTCAAGAGGCCGGGGGCCAGCGCTGTCCGGAGACACTTCCGGGTCACATGGCCAGCGTGACATCGCTGCTCTGGCAAGCCAGAGCCGCACACGGAACGCCGTTTACCTTCCCGCTAGTAAGCGGTCCCTATTTATCTACTTGCACCCGGGGGTGCTTTCAAACTGCTAGGTTGGCAGGCGCTGGGACCGAGCAACGGGAGCGCACCCCGCCGCGGGGATTCGAACTGCCAACCTTTCGATCAGCAAGCCCTAGGCGCTGAGGCTTTTACCCACAGCGCCACCCGCGTCCCCGGACCTAATGGTAAGGGGTCCCTTTACCTTTAGATAGATAGATGGATAGAGAGACTACTTTGGCTTTTGCACGAAAATAACTTGTTTTCCATGTTTCATCCATATCGGACAAGCAAGCACTTTACCTGTTGTTGCACTGGTAATTGCTGTACCACCTGGGTGGGCACGGCTGCTTGGCCAGCTACAGAAGTCTGTAAAGTCACTGTCGAACCTGTGTCCGAACCAGTCTCTGATGTCTGCATTGTCGTTTCTGCATGAAATTGAAAAATAAGCATGTTAAGGTTTGTGCTCTCTTTTAAAGACTGGCCACTTCAAATGGCCACGTTCCCTTCATAATCCAGCAGCTTCCTCCTCTGGTGAGAACTTCACCACAGACTCCTGAGGAAGCTTATCAGACATGAAAGAAGAGAAGAGGTCCGACTATAGAGCAGTAGCTGGTGAAGAAACAAAAGGGATGAATAATGGGGAAATGGAAAACAGGGACCCTCCCAAGGACACGTATTTGAACCTGGGATTTTTAACTTGTTCTTTAATTATCTAGGGTGATCTGGATACCAAACTGATGATACCAAATTGTTCAGAGTGGTTAAAACAAAAAGGGATTGCAAGGAGCTCCAAAAGGATCTCTCCAAACTTAGTGAATGTGCAGTAAAATGGCAAATGCAATTCAACGTCAGCAAATGTGAAGTGATGCACATTGGGCCAAAACAAAATGAATAATAATAATAATAACCCTATATTCCACAAAAACATTCATGGGGTCTGAACTGGTAGTTAGTGACTGGGAATAAGATTTTGGGTTTGTAGTGGATAGCTCCATGAAGATATCAACCCAAAGTATGCCAGCTGTGAAAAAGGTGAATTCCATATGAGGGATCATTAGGAAAGGAACTGAAAATAATACTGTTATATAAATATATGGCAATGCAGCACTTGGAGCACTGGGTACATTGCTGGTCCCATCGCCTCAAAAAGGATATTGTAGAGCTCAAAATGGTTCAGAAAAGGGGAACAAAAAATATCAGTAGATTGGAGCAATTCCCCTGCGAGGAAAGGTTAGAACATTGGGGGGCTTTTGAGTTTAGATGTGTGTTTGGGGGGTGGTGGCGTGGAGATGATAAGAGGTATATCAAATTATACATGCTGCGAAGAAAGCAAAGGTAAGCTTTTCTCCCCCTCACATAACACGAGAATTTGGGGACATCTAATGCAGCTGAATGTTGGAAGCTTCAGGACAGACAAAAGAAAGAACTCCTTCATATAAGGCAGAGTTAAAGCATGGAGCACACTCCCCATTCAGGACTCCTGCCCACCCCGTCCCCCAGAAACAGCCCTTGTGTCTTGTCAGGATTCTACCTCAATCTGCTAACCTCCATTCCTCCCCCGACTGCCTCCACTCACACAGGACCATCACCGCCTTCACTGGTTCCAATTTAAAGAAGAGGTAGGGATCCTGGTGAACACCCAGCCCAAGCCCCCCCCTAGTGATCTCTCCCCGTGGCTTCATATAGACATTGAACAGCCTGGGGGAGAGGACAGAGCCCAGAGGCACTCCACAACTGGGAGCCCAGGGGGCTGAACACTCGCCACCCAACACCATTTTCTGGACATGACCCAGGAGGAAGAAGCAAAACCATTCCTTACGGGGTTCCCAACTCCCCTAGATGGTCCAGAAGGATACCATGGTCTGTGGTATCACAGAAGCATTCATAGCTCAGAGTTTAAGAAATGTACAGTTGGGTGGCTCACAGGGGCACTCACGACTAAAAACTGAGACCAAAATAAAAATAATGAGGAGTTTACAGGAATTCTTCACCTCACTCCCAGCCAAGGATGGTACATGGACAATACAGATATAGGCATACAGTGGTACCTCGGGTTACACACGCTTTAGGTTACAGACTCTGCTAACCCAGAAAGAATACCTCGGGTTAAGAACTTTGCTTCAGGATGAGAATAGAAATCGCGCGGCGGCGCGGCAGCAGCAGCAGGAGGCCCCATTTGCTAAAGTTGTGCTTCAGGTTAAGAACAGTTTCAGGTTAAGAACGGACCTCCGGAACGAATTAAGTACGTAACCAGAGGTACCACTGTATTTCTCTAATTTGTACATTTTCAGCAAGAAAAATAAAAGTCATGAAATGAATGACTGAGTTTAATTAAGTAAATGACTGATTGTAGTAACAAAAAAAGTTACATTTTGAATAGTATTTTAACTGTTTGATTGTTCTGAAGGCTTCTTTAGTACATTAAAATACTAAACCATAAATCCTTCTTGCTATTTCTTACTAAAACACAAAATTTAACTCTAATAGCAACATGCACTTTCTGTTGTTTTGATGAACTGATCTTTTTTAAAGCGACAGATCCAGAAAAACATCAGTGGGTGGGGATGGATGGAAAGTTGTTCTTCTTGGTAGCTACGTTAGCCTGGTAAAAAGTCTTTCCTAAGGATTGGGGGACCTGCTGAAAGGGGTGGGTTTTGTATAGGATGCTACAGAGGAGAGGGATTGCTAAAAATCAGGTTGAGGCAACTTTCATGAGTGGAAGGTGCCTAGTTTTCAGCAAGCCCTCCTTTTCCTTAGCCCCTATGTTGCAGCCCACCTCATTCGGCAGGGTCACCATCTCTGGCCTCCAGAAGAGGCTGAGGAGGGGCTCAGGAACGTTGGGGCGGGGACAGAAAGATAATCTTCCAGCATGGCCCTTCAGTGGGTGCTTCTCTGGATCTAACATGGCAACCTTTATTTTTGTGTGATAAAGACATTGTGTGTGCTAATAATACTGCACAAGACAGAACATGGCATGCTCAACATTTTCCATATACCTGCTTGATCCATTAACGGATACCGAGATGTCGTGCTTCAAAGTAATTGTAGTATAGTACTTTTACAGTGCTCTTTTCAAGTGATTTGCTTATCACACAACAAAGGCAGTCAGATTAATCTCTTCTGAAAAGCTAAATAGCCTCTGCTGCCTCATAAGAACACTGCCCCTATGGAAATGAACTGTATATGACGGAAGGAGAGACGGGCCCAACTTCCGTCTAGCCATCCTTGCCTAATGCGACTGTCAGGTGTGTCACCAACAACAGATGCTTGTTTGACAAAGGACCTTTTTATTCTGGCTAATTAAGCAGTTGGACACACCCGCCTGTTAACGGGTCTGCTTTGTACAACCAGCACTAGCTGAATCATGTGAATCTACAGATAAATAGGGCACATTTTGAAAGAAGCCTAATTAACCTCTAAGAGAGGGAAATAATATTGCGGTAACCCAGCTGCTGATTGTGACAAGATTAGCATTTCTTCAATTTAAGAAATAGTGTTTAGAACACAGCTTTTATTACAAAATTTATCTTCCCCCAATGTTCTTTGCAAAAGTTGTTCAGGGTTATTTAATACGCTCTAGATGCACAGTAGGGCTCCTTCTGTCTTCTGTGCTGCGCATACCAGAATGAATGGTTTAACAATCTGATCCATCAATTACCTAGCAAATCACACAGTGCAAATATGCCATCTTAATAGTAACTATTTTTAGCAAGCACTTTCATCAGCAACTAATTTGCTATTCTAAACACTACAGTTTGCAAAATCTTGTTACACTGCATCTACTTTAATGTCTACACAAAATGATGTCACACGTTCTTAATTCAGTACAATTCAGTACAAAAACATAAATGCCTGTAATTTACTTTCAAGACATCAGGCCATCTCCAAGTCCTCAAAACACTCCATCAATGGTTTCTCCGAAAAATTTTACGTATCACTTGGAAGGACAGGTGAACTAACTAATGCCAGTGTACTAGAAGAAGCAAAGATCACCAGTGTTGAAGCAATGATTCTTCAGCCTCAACTTTGTTGGACTGGTCATGTTGTGTGGATGCCTGATTATCATCTTCCAAAGCAACTACTCTATTCTGAACTTAAAAATGTAAAGCGTAATGCTGGTAGGTTAACAAAAAAGGTTTAAAGACTAGTCTCAAGAGAAATCTAAAAAAGTGTAGTATAAACACAACTAGGAAGCACTGGCCTGCGAGCGCTCCAACTGGAGAACAGCCTTGACCAAAGGTGTCATGGGCTTTGAAGACACTCAAACTCAGGACAAAAGGGAGAAATGTGCTAAGCGGAAGGCATGCTTGGAAAACCCTCACCGTGATCAACTCCCACTCGGAAACCAATGTCCCCACTGTGGAAGGATGTGTGGATCCAGAATTGGCCTCCACAGTCAAGTACGGACTCACTGTTAAGACTGTGTTCATGGAAGACAATCTTACTCGCCTACGAGGGATCACCAAATAATAATAATAATAATAATGATGATGATGATGATGATGATGATGTATTCCCTGCCCACCTGGCTGGGCTTCCCCAGCCACTCTGGGCAGCTTCCAACAAAGTATTAAAATACAGTAATCTGTTAAACATTAAAAGCTTCCCTAAAGAAGGTTGCTTTTCTTTTTTTCCTCCCAAGAAAAATATCTCTAGCTAGGAAGTGCTCTTATAGAAGGAAGGGACTTTTAAAAATAACTTGCCTATGTAACTGTGAATGGCCACATTTTCATATGGTGGATTTGTTTCTGAACAGCATAATTCTTAAATTTTTTAACAGTGTCTTTGTGTGTGTGTGTGAGTGAGTGAGTGAGTGCATGCAAACACACACACACACACACACACACACACACACACACACACACCCCAGTACAAAGCACTAAGTTCCTATTCTATAAAACAAATGAATTACTAAGAGCAACAATAAAACCTTTATGGGAACTGGGGAAGTAGTTTATAAATATGAAATAAATAGACTAAATGGCTTAGCATTTCATAGATGCATCAGAGAAACTGGTCAGTTGCCTGTCCTAGATGGGTTTCAGGTATGCAGCCTAGGAGTGCTTGCGGATCCAGGTCTGTCTCAGTAGCTAGATAATAACAACAATTTTATTATTTATTATGAGTTCCCCCAGCTACTCCGGGCAATGGTGCCTTTTACCAGCTGTGCCTATCCTGAAAGCGATGGCCATTCCTGGACCAGGAGAGCTTGACCAGAGCAGATCAGGCAGTCGTGATTTCAAGATTGGTTTACTGCAATGATCTCCGAGTGGGACTTCCCTTGGGCTTGACCCGGAAACAGCCCGAGTGCAGAGCACGGCCGCAGGGTTGCTGACAGGAGGGACACCCAATGAGCACAGAACACCTCTGCTCAGAAGTCTGCACTGAATCCTTTGGTTTCATTCACAAGAAACTTGTTAGACAGTTTTAAAGTAAGTAAGTAAGTAAGTAAGTAAGTAAGTAAATAAATACTTTTTTTCTTGCTGATTCAGAAAGGTCGTATTGCATACAGTGGTCAAAACAGATTCATTGACCTTATTACTTGTATGGGAAACAAAATAGCTTTGACCATATCATTGCAGAAGTGTTTTACACAAAAAAATGAACAAGGGCTCTGAGACGTATTTTGTTTTTATTAAATAATGAATAAAACGTAAATTTTTAAGATATATCAGATGACACTGTAACATAAGAGGGTACAATTTTAACTATCCTCACAAATGTGTGAGTTATTTCAGGCTCAAAGAGACCTTAAACCTGTACAAAATTTAAAAAAATTACTTCAAAATCTATTTTATAACCACAAAAAACACCCTTATTTTTAAAACATAACAAATACATTGTTAGCCCATTCTACACACACAAAAGTATGATACACATGTTAGTTGTGGTTTGCGCGATATGGCTTATCAAACCTACCGGAAATGACAAAAATTCACTTTGAATGGTTGATGACCTTTTTCTGTGGCACTTAATACCATTTTTATGCCTTCTTTTGAAAGAGACCACAATTAGCTTTATTTTGATACCAAAATAAGCCCAATTGGTTAAAAAATAAGTGAAACAGGAGTTTTTTTCTAAACTGACGCAGAAATTGCATTAGCCTAATTGCGCGAATATTGAAATTTTTTTTATTAAAAAAATTTCCTGTGCCCAATTTTGGACCAAAAAATCCTTAAAAATTAATTTGAGGTTATCTCATAACTATCTTGGGACATGGGTGGTGCTGTGGGTTAAACCACAGAGCCTAGGACTTGCCGATCAGAAGGTCGGCGATTCAAATCCCCGCGACGGGGTGAGCTCCCGTTGCTCAGTCCCAGCTCCTGCCCACCTAGCAGTTTGAAAGCACGTCAAAGTGTAAGTACCTCCGGCGGGAAGGTAAACGGCATTTCCGTGCACGGCTCTGGTTCGCCAGAAGCGGCTTAGTCCTGCTGGCCACATGACCCAGAAGCTGTATGCTGGCTCCCTCAGCCAGTAAAGTGAGATGAGCGCCGCAACCTCAGAGTCGGTCACAACTGGACCTAATGGTCAGGGGTCCCTTATGGTAAAGGGACCCCTGACCATTAGGTCCAGTTGTGGTAAACTATCTACACATAATTTTTCTTGGGAGAAAATCTGATTCGTCAGAGCACATGGCACCTGGTGATTTGGTGTGGAATGGCCCCTAACTCTCAAACTCAGCAGAACAAAGGAGGCTGAGGAGGGAGAGGGAATGGCCTGGCCTCAGCCTAGGGAGCTGGGCTAGGGGCGGGAGGAGGGGACCTCTTCCGGGTCCTTCTTACTGGCTCAGTGTACTGGGCAAGCAACAGGGGACTGGTCAAGATGGGGGGACAGAACCTCAGTTAGCTATGTATTTTTATTGATTTAGGAGGGGGCAGCTGCCCCCCCCGCCCGCCCCCCCCCCCCCGCCTACACCCATGGTTGTTCCCTTGTTATAGTGGGAAAAAAATAAAGTTAAATACATCCACACACTTAGAAAACTGCATTAAAATTATGTTTTTAAATTGCAAAGATTTTGTTTAAGTACTTGGGCTGAAGTTATTTTTAGAGTCAAAAAGGAGAATAGTAATTGTGTAGACTTTCCATAGTTATCCTTCTACAAAAAGAGATAGTAGTAATTAATACTGGCAATTAGTAATCGGCTGTGTACTGGTAACATGAGAAGCTGCCTGAATAACTCCTTTCAACAGAAAAGATATTTTGTACTCACTTGTCCTGCATAAGGTTATTTAAAATCTAGTTCTTTTAAAAATTGTTTTAAATGAGATGCTAACAGAGATCAAAATAAAGAACAATTAAACTACAGTGTGTGCTAAAACACAAATTAGGTAATTCAGTATAAAACAGAATCAGCAGAAACCAAATTATTTAAATTATGGCAAATCTATCCCACTTTCCTTCTGTCATGTAAACCAAGGTAGCATCCATGGGACCCCCAAACTGTCTCCCATCCAGGCACTGATCAGACAACAACAGCCCTGCTTCGCTTCAGCAAGGCGGCAACTTCATGTCTCTTCCAAACAAGCCCATTAGAGAACGGTTTTATACTATTTTGAATTCCCCATCCTAGGAAAAGGGATCAAAATATTTCTTTTTGCAGAATTTCTGTACAGACACAGATTTAGAATATTCTTTAACCTGCAAGCTTAATTTTTAAAAATTCTGATTATAAGAGAGAGAGAGAGAGAGAGAGAGAGAGAGAGAGAGAGAGCGCGCCTTCATTTTTTAAAGGAAGGAGTAGCACAGCACTGATGAAAGGCACACTAAAGCAGGAACAGGAAATCTGTAGCCCTCCAGGTGTAGCCCCTACTCACTGACTTAAGATACTCTTATTCTTCAATAAATGGTGGGGTGTTGGGGTTGGGATGGAGAGTATGCTTTACTGTGTTATGTCACATTTAAAAAAGGAAGTTCTCTCTAGAATACTAGATTGCCAATGCTAATCCCCTAGAAGTGGGAGCAGTTCTGTAAGGTGATAAATATACATTGTTCAAGGGTCCCCACCAATTAAGCTGCCAATGGAGTGCCTAATGTATTGATCAAATTATATGAAAAAGAAGTTTCGGTTCTTCCAGTTGTGACTTTCTTAGGAAGTTACAGGATTCTGATTCTATGATCAGCAGATGTGTATTCAAAAATAGCTACAGACCGTTGCATAAGATGCAAAAATAAATCTGTATATTATAATAGAAATTTCCAGTACCACATCCACTTTTTTCAGTTTCAAAAATATCAATGGAATCAGTTTGGGTTATCCAATAAAAAAACTCTATTTACAAAGTTTTACATATTATTTATTTGTTAATGACCTATTGTTCATGCACAACTAATGCAATTTCAGTTACATTGGTACCTTGACTTCCAAAAGCGTTCAAAAACCAAGGCATGGCTTCTAGTTGGCTGCAGGAGCTTCCTGCACTCAATCAAAAGCCGCAGAAGCTGCAATGGATGTTCAGCTTCTGAAAAACGTTTGCAAACCGGAACACTCACTTCCGGGTTTGCAGCGTTTGGGAACTGATTGGTTCAGGAACCAACCCGTTCAAGTACCAAGGGACCACTGTATATTATGTGAGATGTCCTATTAGGTGAAAAGGGTAAAAAGGTAAAGGACCCCTAGATGGTTAAGTCCAGTCAGAGGTGACTATGAAGTGCGGAGCTCATCTCGCTTCAGGCCGACGGAGCCAGCGTTTGTCCACAGACAGCTTTCTGGGTCATGTGGCCAGCAGGACTAAACTGCTTCTGGCACAACAGGACACTGTGATGGAAGCCAGAGCGCACGGAAACGCCGTTTACCTTCCTGCCGCTTGGAGGTGGTGATGCGCTGGATGTGGACCAGTAAATTGAAGCTGAATCCAGAAAAGGTAGAGGGGCTATATTCTCAAACAACAGGAGGTGGGAAGAGAGCCTGTTCTGGACAGGAAGGAGAAGCCCATAGCTTCAGGATACTCCTGGGTCCAATATTGTCACTAGATGTTCAGGTGGCCTTGGTGGCAATGAGTGCCTGTTCCCAATCATGGCTGGTTTGGCACCTATAGCCTCTTTAGGACAGAGATGAGCCCATACATTGTCACATTCATTCAGCGCAGAAGTGTGTCTGGCACCTTCATTATATAGCTTCCATCAAATGCCAACGACAGCTGCTGCCAGCTGCACAGGGGGGAACATGCAGACACAATAGGTGGTTATATGTGTTTGTCTTTACTGCTAAAAGCAGCTCCTGGACTGGGAGATTTGCATCAGGGCACCAGTGTTGAGGGACAAGGTGATACCAGCTCCAGCCTATCCTTTTCCCTCTGCTCCCAGTCCAAGCTAAATTCCTCCCATCACTTACAGCTACTTTTAGCAACAAAACACAGTACAAGACAAATGCATTCCCCATCTCCAATGCCACTTCTAGATTGTCCCTAAAGAGGGACAACGATCTTACGAAATACAGCTTGAGTGAATACAGTGAGCTTTTTCCCCTTCTCTGGTCATGTGGCTGAAGCAACTGCATCATTGCTCTATCATGTTATTAGATTCCAATTTTCACCAAACAAATCACCTTGTACTATGTCACTATTCTGCTAAGCTTTGTAGCAGTTTCCAAAGCAGAGAAATTAGTTTACTAGGTTATTGCCTACAAAATATTCCTGTTATCTCACTCATTTTTAAGTTGCCACAACACTTTTTGTCACTTCATGCACAAACTGTTATGCTGATTACATACTTTCAGGCCCACTTCTATGCAGGTATGCAACCACATCCACTGATGTATGAGTTTAATAAAAGATGGGAGGAGAGAAGGCAGGGAAGCAGAGATTGAAGTGTTACAGCCACTCAAGGGGATGTGTTATGCTACATCTGACAAGTGTATTTACATGGCTTCTGTACCTGGAGTTTTTTGACAGGGGAAAATGACATTAGTTCTCACCCCTATGAAAAGTTCAAGTGACAACCATTATTCAAATATTACCAGGACCTGGCAGTTTTAAGTTTTATATATCTAGGCCATTTTAAAGTACTCCAATATTCCTGCCTCTCATGAAAAAAAAGAGCTTGGCTGTCAATCATGCCTGCTTTTGCAGCACAAAAATGCTTGTCACTTTCATTGCCTGTACTGTAAGCAATTGGCACTAAATCAGTTTAAGGAACTGCAGAAGTTAAACACATTTTACATTATTGTGATGACTGAAAATGCAATGAATGTCTTATCTGTTTTTCTAAAAAACAGAGAAAAGCTAATTACCTTCAGCAGTCAACTAAGATGACCTATATGTCAATATTATGTCTGGACAATGCAAAACATTCTAATATTTTGCCATGATAGATTGCTTTCTGCTGAAAAATAGAATGTTATTGTGTAAAGCTAAACATAAGCTTTGTTTCATATTTATGTGAAACATGCCTCACATTTTCAGATGCTAAAACAAGATTACATCCTTTAATTAGAAGTTTTCTAATGCAAACAAATACAAACTTAAATTAGAGACATCTTTGCATGTGGCCCTGAAGACTGGAAAGGGAGACCATAACAATTAAGAACACAAGAATGGAAGAAGAGCTGGCTGGATCAGACCAACAGCCCATCTAGTCCAGCATCCTGTTCTCACCATGGCCAACCAGAAGCCAGTGGGAAACCTGCACACAGGATGCAAGCGCAAGCGCACTCTTCCCTTCTGCGGTTTCCTGCAAGTGGTATTCAGAAGCTCTACTGCTGCCCACTGTGGAGACAGAGCCGAGATATCTTGGCTAGCAGCCACAGACAGCCCTCTCCTCTATGGATCTGTCTAATCCTCTTTTAAAGTTGTCTGGCTTAGTGGCTTCACTGGATGTCCACTATTCTCCAGCTCCAGCTCAGGGTGCAAAACAGGAGCCCAACCCAGTCCCTTTTGTTCCTTTGCAGCACAACACCCAGACTTGTTGGCAGAAGAGCACAGGGTTACCACAAAGGCTACAGCCTTCCACTCTTGCCTTTCTCAACATATACTGCCTCTGTACAACGAAGTTCCCTTTACTGATGATGACTGATTTCCATTGCTCTAGTATAACGCCCCCCCTCCCCAATTTTTAAATACCATAGCAACCTTTAAGGTTCCAAACCTTCCAGTATCTGAAGATTTCAGAATTTCTGATATATACTTGCTATGTCTTTGTGGCACATGGAAAATTGACATGGTATGAAGTTATGTGCTTCCCGACTCTATTTGTTCTGATCCTATATCAAGATAAAATGAACGTTGGTACTTATCGTGATAAGTTCCTTATCTGTAGGGAGAACTGGGATCCGTGATATGGGGTTGTCTCCGTCCATCTCACCAGTGGCAGGAAGTCTTTAAAAAAAAGCTATGAGGATATTTCAGGGGAGAGACAAGCCCCTTGTTCCAGTTCCACTTCTGCTTAAGCAAGTAACTGTACAGCTTTAAAATAACAACTAAGGAACAGGAGAGGGACACAGTGATTTCAATGGAACATGCCCCTCTGTCCACTGCATGGAAGGAAAAATTCCTACTGGCCCCTGTAACTAGCACAGGTGAAGGGAAGAAGGGAAATACCCGATATGGGTTGAAGAGGAAGAAAAGCTGGGAAGGAAAGATCAGAGGCCCCTGGCTCATGCCACTCTGGGCAACCTTCTGAGATGCAGCATCTGATAGCCTCCATTGCGCACACAGCCGCACCTGGGAGGGCCAGATCCCAATTCTCCCTACAGAGAAGAAACTTATCACAGTAAGTACCAACGTTCGCTTCTCTTGTAGGGGATAACTGGGATCCATAACATAGAATGTATCTCTGCAATGCCCAGGTCAGATGGGAGCATAGCTGTCAATTTACAGATTTGAAAATAAGGGACCAGCAGCCTCGAAAATAAGGGATCAGCAGCCAAAATAAGGGATTTTCCAAGCACAGGTGTGTTCAACTTCTGAACCCCTCCAAGCCAAAGGCAGAAAGCCCAGCCAGCAGCCAAACGAAGCCTCAAGCGGTGGTTCCCACAGCGCAGCAACCCAGCAAAGGGGATGCAGCAAGGAAAACCACATCACCTCTCCGCTGGAAAGCACTGAGCAAAGGCGAGTCCCCAGGCAATGCGGCCAATTTGATCGGCACGAGGCATGCAAGCTCCACCCCCCCAGTCATTCTTAGACTCCTTATTGGGTGAGCAACGCAGCCAAGCAAAACAGTTGGAGCCTCCCTCCTCCCTGGCCGGCAGGGAGGGAGGGAGAGGAGCTGCTTCCTTTGAAACCCGGGAAATTTAAGGGACATCATCAATAAAGGACAGCAGCAGGACACGGCGTTGGGATAAGGGACTTTCTCGCCAAATAAGGGACGGTTGACATCTATGGGTGGGAGCCCCTGTGGGCCCAACCTCCTCCTTGAGCACTCTTCTCCCAAAGGACGCCTTTGCTGAGGCTTCTGTGGTTTTGGGGAATGTGGGGAGGAAATGAAGTGAGGGGGAGGGAATTGATCAAACTCTATCCTGTAACCCTCCCTTCTGGTGAAGGCCGGAAATGGAACCGAGGCAAAGGGCTTGTCTCTCCCCGGAAGTATCCTCAAAGTTTTTTTAAAAAGAGTTCCTGCCAGTGGCGAGATGGGCAGAGACAATCCCATATCATGGTTCCCAATTCTCAGCTACAGGAGAATCTGATGATTTGGTTAAGACATTCAATCATTATGAGTGGCAGTATTTGTGGTAGCCATCAAGACACTAAGCAGGTTCACAGAAGCCTATACTGTAAAGAGTGCATTTGCAAGAGGTTGCTTTAGCCTTGTTGTGGCTGTGACTCATTTTAGTTACAACAATAAATTGTTCGATTGGTTTAAAAACACCACCACTAGCCCCATTTCCACTAGATCAAACCATGGAGTCACTAGCTGAGAGCTAAAGAACTATGAAACTAGTTTGAGATATTCAAGGGGGAATGGACTTCTCTTTTCCCAAACACCAGTTTGATTCATACCCACTAACCGGCTATGTTCAAACTACTTTTCTACTAAGCAGCCTTTCAAAAGCAGTTTGTGGTGTGGTAGCACTTTGTTTTTGAAGGAGCACTGTGTACACTAAATCCCATGGTGTTCCTAAAATAGCTCTTTGGATCCCAGCCGTTCTGTTTATCTATGATAATTTCCCCAGTCCTCAGCAGTGTTGGTAACAACTCAAAGTTGGCAAACCCATTAAGTTTCACCAGAACCACTCCTACTATAAAAGCTTCAAATGAAAATGTTAACTAGTCTGGTCATGGAACTGTTTCTTGAAGAATTCAATAGGTCTAATGTGTAGTGTGAACCTTGAGGTATTCTTAAAGAAAAATGTCTAAAAATAAGAATGCTCCAACATTTCATCATCTTATCACCCTCAATTAATACAGAACGACCAACGTGAGCTGGGGTGTGTGTGCGTGCGCGTGAATCAGATACATTTTGTTTAATTGCTTAATTTAACAGAACTCTCAAAACCACTCTGCTGGCCATATTCCATTTCTAGTGCAATTAAATTCCTTTTTGCAGTAGATTTTCAGTGGAAAACAGAGACAAGATTTAATCAGATTTTCTTAAAACAGATCTTCCACCAAATTATAAGATTAGACTGCAATTCTATTATAATTTTTTTATACGTTGGTCCTATCTAGAGAGGATATATAATTTTAATGCTATATTTAGAACTGTTATACATATTCAATCAGAAACAGTTATTTAACCCTTCTAAATGTTAACAGCTTCAGTGAAATGCTAATAAAAGGACTTTTCATGAGTATTACAAGGCAGTTTTGCAACCACATAACATAGGCAACATACAGTCATATTAAACAATCACACTGACGCAGATAGTTTGGTAACAAAATGTGATCTCTTATTTAAGATGGAAAAATAAAACTGATTACCAGTAGAACAAAACTGTACCTAATAGCAGCCCCTGATAAACGATAGAAATGCAGTAAGATTCTATTAGAGAGGTAAAATTATACATTTGCCCACCAGGTGGCAGAAGAGAGACAGCAAGAAAAAAATAGCAGGACCATGAAAGTTTAAGATAGCCTCATTTACACACCATGCAAGTCAAATATGGGTAGATAATTAAATGTTTATCATTCTGTTTGAAACATAAATACATATATTTCTTAAAAGATTGTGTTTTCCTTAAAGAGGGCACTGCTTGCTAAAACCTCTTAAGAACAAACATGTGCTCTTTAATTATTATTTTTTTAAAAAAACTTTATTACCATAATATCAGAGTAGAAATAAGAAAAAGAATGGCATGCATCACTGCTGGGCAGAATATCAAGATCTACTGGAAGATCTCTGCTAGATCTGCCATGTTTCAGCTAGGGTTTCTGATTCCCAAGAACGGTAAGCAAAATTGTCAGCGACAACAAATTCTGCCCTACCTGACCTTGAGCTAATGCTCACAACACCTGTAAAATACAAGCACAGTGGAATTCCACCTCCCAAAGAGATCTGATGTCGTACATCATATAAGTGATGTAGATGAGGGTAAACAGATATGATGTGGAGCATGGCGTGGAAAAATGCTTATGTTCCTGTTTGGAATGGAAAAACTTCTGTGACAGTTTGAAACCTCGTGTTGTTATAATGCTGCAAGCCTGTGTAGCCGTAGTTCTTGGTGACAGGTTCTGACAGGGGGGAGAGAGAGGGAGTATTGCTTTAAGATTTTATCAGGCAGTGCCTGAGCCAGGTAAATTCAGTCTGATTGGTCGGGGTGACAGCAGACTCTGATTGGCCAAAGACACCAGGTGTGAAGCTAACTGTCCCTTGGGAGTTAAGAGTCAGCCAGAGAGACAGCTGGGAGGGGAACAGCTGAGATGCTGGGTCAATGAAGAAGACCAGAGAACAGCTGAAGGAAAAACTGAGGCCCATATATTAATATCCAGTCCAGTACTGCTATTTGTCTGTGGAAGATCAGGGAAGGTGGCTGGTGGCAGAGTTAGTCGGAGAGGCTGAAATGCATAAAGGTCCCACCAGAGGAAGATGACACAGTGGTTTCTGGTCCAGGCAGCCAGTGTACAACCAGAGGAGTTCTGGGGTACAGGGCTGATTATCCCCAGGAGCTCAACTTGGCTGTGGAGTAACTGACTGGGGCAGAGGTTTAGGGAATCTGGTCTGAGCTAAAAGAGGTGAGGATCAGCAACAGTGTCTCTTGAGTTTTCAGAAACAGCCATCAAGCACATCTAAGACCCAGCTATAAGTACCAGAATTCCCTTATGAATACAGTTAGTATCCCTTTAATAAACCAACCATTTTAGTTTAACTGTCATCCTTTCTCATGCCTAAGCCTACTTTACCTGGAGGTTTCAAGGTATTCTGAGTGAACTGGTGGCATCAGAAAACTGAAGTAGTAAAGATACCTAAACTTGGGTTTATACAAGGAAGGCTGAGGGACCCAGTAACTGCTGGCACATACCTATTAAGAATTCTCCTGAGACCTGGGTTCGGAGGGTTTTTGGAATTGGCAAAGCTAAAGTCACATACAGTTGATATACTGCTTGATAAAGGTCTGCATATTTGGGATGGACTTCATAACCATCCCTTTTTTTCCAGTAACCAGTGATGCTTAGCTGCCTTGCTTCCTGCTCCACAAAGGCACTGTGACCTTTCCCCCCCTGTTTTCTAGTGTAATCATTTTATAGGGAAAGAGCAGAAGGTGCAGTGTGTTTACTGTTACACCTCCACTCCAATGCATCACGCTGAGTGCAACAGCTTGCCATCATTACAAAACAGGCACACTCTGCTTCCCGGGATCACTGGTGGCTTTTATGAAACCTGGGATATACTAGTGACTTCCCCTGCAAGTTGCCCAGATAGAAATGTTCGGCTGCCAAGGCATCACCACGTTTAGGGGTATCTGTTTTACTCACTTGAGTTACTGAACTACAGCACCCTCTCTCCCTTTATAGAACAATAAGCTTTCTCTCATCTTCAAAGTCCCCTCTATTGGGAAGCAATAAAAACTGGCTGGGCCCTGGGAAAATTCAAGGGAGATGGCAGGGTGAGTGGATGAAACAGCGAGACAGGGGGGTCAGAATATGGGACTAAGAAGAAGTGGTTCAGGGTCAGCCTCCGGGAGTGCCGTGGGGGAAAAGTTGGCCTTATGAGCCATAATAGGGTGGAGGAGTGTTAGGCAAAAGAAGAAAAGTAGGATCTATGGATATATAGTAACATAGGAAGTTAAGGATTGGATGTGGGCTAAGCTAGGGTTGCCATATGTCCTCTGATCCCATTTGGTCTGCATTGGTTAGCAGCTCAAATCAAGGTGCTGTTTCTTAATTTTAAAGCCCGAAGCAGCTTGCAACCTGGGTAGTTTAAAGACCACCTTCTCCCCCATGTGCCCTCTGATATACAAAGAATACCTGGCTCTTTAAAGAGGCCTTTAGGGAAAGCTAAACTGTTCTGTTTGCTGATTCTATTCAAATGTTTTATCATGCTATTTGATGTTGTATGGATTATTTGTATTCTATTGCCTTGAGCTACTTTGAATTCTCTTTGTGGAAGAAAAACAAAACAAATATTTCTAAAATAAGAGGAAAAGAAATCAAAGATACACTTTTCAATCAACAGCATATATATTCACTTTCAAATGTGAATACAAACAAATACACAAAATTCACAAAGAAATGAAACAAAAGAGCTGTAACTGTAACAAGAGAACCCACTTTACAAGAATGGCAGAAGAGGAGGGGCTAGGTTTTCCTTCAATGGAAGATAGCATCCTGTAGCAGCAGGACACTCCTCTCATTGATACCAGAGGTCCTGCTCAGCTGGCTTCTCAGCATTCTACCATGCTTACAGACTGTAAAGTATGTTGCATCCTAGTCCTGCCTCATCCTGCTCTCATTCACCTAAACATGACAGTTTGGCTTGGAAGACGAGCTAGGACATGACAAAATGCATATTGCAGTAATGTCCTGGAAAGCCATCTCAGACTCCTTTCCTAATTAAAGGTAAAAGGTAAAGAAACCTTGGACGGTTAAGTCCAGTCAAAGGCGACTATGGGGTAGCAGTGCTCAGCTCGTTTTCAGGCCGAGGGAGCTGGTGTTTGTCCAGCCAGCTTTCTGAGTCATGTGGCCAGCAGGACTAAACCGCTTCTGGTGCAACAGAACACTGTAACAGAAACCAGAACGCACAGAAATGCCGTTTACCTTCCCACCGCAGCAATACCTATTTATCTACTTGCACTGGTGTGCTTTCGAACTGCTAGGTTGGCAGGAGCTGGGACAGAGAAATGGTAGTTCACCCCATTGTGCGGATTCGAACCGCCGACCTTCCAATTGGCAAGCCAGAGGCTACAATAGTAAGAACTGATACACAAACTCTACGTTAGCCCACATGTAACACAGTGAGGCAATCTGCCATAAGATAGCTTGGCTTTTCTGGAAGTGTTGTGAAGAGCATCATATAATGCCACCTTCAAATAGATTTTAAAACGGAGAGAAAATACAACATGAGCCATTAACTTCATAGCATGACTAAAAAGGAATGGGATGAATCAGAAATTCTGCATGAACCGCTTTGTATGCCACAGAACTATAGGCTTAGCTATGTTTGTGCTGCAGTATCTTTATGCTCTGCTCCAATTCATTATTATCAATGTGTAAGTTGCATAGAAAACCTAATGTCATTTCAAGCATTAAAACATAATTAAACATTTCATATCACCTTAGCTATGGTACTTGCTTAGCCATAATAAAATTATGACTTGTATTACTTTGTTAGAAAATTAGAGTAAGCTCAACTTGTAAATAAAAATAAATTAATTAGGTATTATTTCCTCAGACACTTGGGGGGGGGTGTTCCTAGCCATATGCCTATAAAACACAGGTACTGTATCTAAAATAAGAGAAAATATTATCAGATATAGTATAGTCCACTGGTAAATCTTATTTTATTAATAACTTTTTCAAACCTGGGCATGAGAAGACTAAGAACTAATGTCATAGACTGAAAGTTTATGATAGATTATGACTCATTTGTTACCATGCTAATAGCTATACAAGGAAGTGTACTACATATTCACCAAAGCAGCCTCATGTATTTAATCTATGTATACCAGGTAAATGACTACAGTGGTACCTCAGTTTACAAACTTAATCTGTTCCGGAAGTCCGTTCTTAAACCAAAACCATTCTTAAACCAAGGCGCGCTTTCCCTGATGAGACCTCCCACTTCCAAAGTGCCCTTCCAAAGTTCGGCTTCCATTCTTAGACCAAGGTAAAGTTCGCAAAGCGGGACACTACTTCTGGTTTTGCAGAGTTCATAAACTGAATAGTTTGTAAATAGGGCTGTTCTTAAACCGAGGTAGCACTGTATTCCCACTCTCTACTGCAGTTTGGAGTTTGGGGAAGATATGGCCCCTTTTATCCAGAAAGGCTTTCTAAACTGAGAATTCTGCTACTTATGTTTAAAACCAACACCAAGTATTGAAATGTTGAGGTAATATTGCTACAGTCAATTACCATGAAGCTGAAGTGATACTATAATTTTATAGTCTAAGGGTTGCTGCTTTTCTCCAGTTGGATACTCTACTGAAGTAACAAGAAGCCCATTGGAAAAAGTTTGGAAGCTACTGATCTAATCCCCTTTTAAGATTAAAGTTGGAGGCCATCACGTAATCTTGCGGTAGCAAACTTGTCAGTTTAACTCAGTCAGATGGGATTTGATTCCCAGAGCCAGTGCAGGGAGAGTGTGCCAGCAAGAGAAAGATAAGCAAGTCTGAGTTAGGTTCCAGTGAGACACAGTAGTCAGCTTCTGATAAGAAAAAGTCCAAGCAAAGTAGGTAGCACCTTGGACAGCTCCATTTGTAGCTCAGGCTGGAGAGCCACACAGACGGGCAGGTTCAAATGTTGCTTAAGGAAGAAACAGCACTTTAAGCTGAGCTACCAGGACATGCCTAACTGTTGGCTATGTTATCTCTGCCTTGAAGAAGATGCCAACGTCAGGCATACAAGCCATAACTGATGAAAGGTGCCAGGAAAGCCACTTGAGTTCTAAAGGCAGGGCCTAACACCTGCAAAGTCTGAACCCAATTATTGTGTAGAAGCGCAATGCTATTCAGAGAAGGCAAAAGATCAGTTCCCAGGTGAGACAAGCCACACTCCAGCAGTTCTTCTGGTTTGTTTGGATTTAACTTCAATTTAATGCCCCTTATCCAATCCACTAACTACTCCAGGCACCATTAGAATCTCTACAGCCTCAGCAACCCTTAAAAAGGGGGGCCATTATGACTCTCCCAGATACTGAATGGGGCTCAAGGGTTGTGCAATGCCACCCAAGGAAGAGATGAGTTTTCAACAAAGAAATTTAGTTCATGCTATTTCCCACTGTATCCTGAGCTCTATAGGAATGTGATAGGAGGTGCAAAAGATAATGAAGAAGAAGTGGGAAAGACAGCAATATATGTTGGGAGAGGATGCAGGGAGCTATGGGGAGTTATTACAGCTCATATCAACTTAGAAAAATAATGCAGACAATTGCAGAAATGCTGACTATGTAGATCACTAAAAGATTAATACACTTGTACTAGTACTCCAGATACATTTAGTAATGCTAATATGCCATACGTTGAATGAGACTAGACCAAATCAAAAACCACAACTACAAGTGGAAGCAACAAAGAATTTATAACAGAAGGGTATTAGAAAGGGAAAAAATGCAATTCTTATGGAGTGGTACTTCTGGACAAAGCAAATAAATTAAAGCAGTAATGAGAGGGAGAAGTAGTGCGCATGGAAAGGGATGAGGTTAAATGTCAGGACACCAAAGGAGTATTAGAAAATAATTGGACGGTATTTCCAGTTTCACTCCAAGTTCACAAGAAAGTTGTTAAGCCCATCTATACACATTTTCATCATAATCCTTAAATATGCAGAAGACTCATATTTTCAGTTTACTAATGTGCTGACATCAAACTTTTTAAAAGTTATCACAAAAACAAAACCACTTATCATAAGACCAAGTATTCAAGGACAGAGTTCAATGCATTCATTCCATCAGTGCGAGAACTTCTGACTGCAGAACGGAATTGCCCTTCGCTCTCCTCTCCCTGTCCACCCCCTCAATTTGTTCTGGGTTTCCTCCCCAATCCTTTGAAGCAGATTTGGAGTGAGCACAGTGGGCAAAAAGAGGTTCCACTGCACAAACATAAAGCTTGGCACAAATGAACAGGTGCATTTGATACCACCTCAAAGTTTTTGAGGGACGCAGGTGGCGCTGTGGGTAAAAGCCTCAGTGCCTAGGACTTGCCGATCGAAAGGTCAGCGGTTCAAATCCCCACGGCGGGGTCCGCTCCCATTGTTCGGTCCCAGCGCCTGCCAACCTAGCAGTTTGAAAGCACCCCCGGGTGCAAGTAGATAAATAGGGACCGCTTACTGGTGGGAAGGTAAATGGCGTTTCTGTGTGCTGCGCTGGCTCGCCAGATGCAGCTTTGTCACGCTGGCCACGTGACCCGGAAGTGTCTCCGGACAGCGCTGGCCCCCGGTCTCTTAAGTGAGATGGGCGCACAACCCTAGAGTCGGACACAACTGGCCCTGACGGGCAGGGGTACCTTAACAAAGTTTTTAGAAGATAAACTCCCCATTGTATTTGGGAGAGCAGTAATTTCCTATCCCAACTGTTCTCACCTTTGTATCATTGAAACAAAGAACTCAGGTAAAAAGAAGACATAGAAGAGCCTTATCTCACTGAATGCTTATGTTTTCAATCAACTGATAAATATAAATACAATTCTGCAAAGTTTCAAGTCTCTTTCCTGATCTCATTCTATGCCACATGCCAAGAAAGTTACGGAAGGAGCTTAATAGTGAAAGACAAAAATATTTTAAAAATCAAAAAAATATTTTAAACAATTTGAATTATTTAATATCTGAAGTTATTTGTGCGGATTAGTTTATTATTAAATCAAGCTTTTATGTTTATACTGCTAGGACAACTGTCAACTAATCATAGAAAGTTGTGTCATTTTAATAAGGAAGTCCTTTTAATGAATTGTAATTGGGTAAAAGTAACACTTGCTCTATAAATTAATTGCCAGCCTTTAAACTACCATTTTACATTTCCCCTAAAATAATAATAATGAGCAAATGGAGTATGAATGTGCATTTACAGCCTATGGCTGTCAAAAGCGACGATTCAATCCTCAGCATAACTAGCCATGTCAGGAAATGTAACCATGGACAGGTGTACCCAAGTTTCTATCATTTTTGCCATTCTCAGCCTCCCACCTCCTCAGCCTCCCACCCACGTCCCTGCACTTTTCACACTGCAGACTTGACAGGAGAACAGCATGACAGACTTATGACACTGAACTAAATTTGTCTAGCCGCCACTGGCAACTTATTCATAGCCACTGTCTCTAGATGAATGCGCAATTAATAGCTATCAAACTCTCTCCTCATTATGTGATTCTAGGGTTTCCAATTATTCGCTTTTCTTGCACTTCTTATTAATTTTTTTAAAAAAAAACTTTAGCAAAGAATGCATTTCCAAACTCAAAAAAATTGAACAGCTACTGCAGAAATGATTGAATCTAATATGAACAAACAAAAGCTAGTAAGATATTGACTGTGCATAGATTGAAACAACAACATTTTTGATCTCACCGTACCTGCCTAGGGAAGCTTCTCCTTAAACCTGTTAATAGTTGGCTGATGTTCTGCTACTTAATGGTGTACATTCACTCCATAACTTTGTTTACCATGGTTATTTTTCTTTGGTCTATGTAACAACCAGGTTTGAATTAATTTCTGAAGTAAGCAGGGAATTAGAATTCAGGCAGATATTGCACACTGCCCACCCCTGATAATCCATCTAACCTTCGTTTGTTTTTCTGCTACCTTTCCTGCTGCTGCACTTTAAAACAAAAATGCCCAACACATTTTTTTAAAGGACTCTCTTCGCATTTGGGTACCAGAACTATTAGGTACTTTTACCACAAAACTGGGGTTTTTATTTGGAAATGACAAAAGATCTCTGAATGGAGACAAGTTTACTGCAAAAAGAAAACCATGACAACTATTTGTACTCTTGCTTCATTATTACATCTGGCATGGTCACTCTTGGAAGTTCAATCTATTATCGTTGCTAGGCATCTGTTGCTGTGCAACCTAAAAGGGTATGTTGTGCGTTCAGGCTAAGAAGCATTAATAAACCTGTAGGCCTCCGTCTACAGTTATAAACAGTATGTCCAAAGACCTGAAACTGCTTCTTGCCTAGTCAGTACTCCTTCCAACGCAAAGGTAATGGAATCTAACAAAATTAAAACAACTGAAACAGGAAAACTACTCTGAAGTATTCAAGAACAATGAGTTCTAAATAAGCTATTCTAATAAAGTTTTTTTTAAATAAAATAAAAATGGGGAAAAAATAGTGGTCCACTGCACAGGCCTGATGTGAGATTTATATAGTTATATAATACATGACACATATTTTGTAACCTTAAAAAAACACTACATTAAGAAAGAAAGAGAAAGAAAGAAAGAAAGAAAGAAAGAAAGAAAGAAAGAAAGAAAGAAAGACTTATACATAAGTTCAAATTAACCATTTTCTTGGAATTTTAAGTAATGTTACATTCTAAAATGCAACTGTAAAGAAGTATCTTCTATTGTCTACTAATTATTAGCACATTAAATTATTTCACTTCAAACTTCCCTTGTGTTAGCCTAGGTGACAGTCTCAGACCTTGGTGTTCTCAGTTCAAATTCAGAGCCCCTGACATAAGGAGAATTAAGCTATCCAAAATGTTTTACACTATAAAGAAAATATATAATATGCAAATACATGTATATCTTGGGAATCAAAACGAGCACATAATAAAGTCCATATGCTAAAAACCTACCATTGACCAATTATCAGTATTATTTAGGGTTAAGGCAACACACACACATCATCATTATTATTCATCTTTTTTATTTCAGCTGTGAATTTTGAATGGACTTTGTGATTATGTAGAAAATGATATAGTAACATTAGTTTGGAACTGTAAGGTTTCCTAAGTTACTAAATTCGTACAGGGGATGACACAGGGGAGAAAAGGACTCATATTTCGGAAATTACAAGCATATGTCAAGCTAGAAGAAATTTCAGCTCATCACAAGATCCTCCAGCACATACAGATAGAATCATAAAATTGTAGAGTTGGAAGGGACTGCGAGGGTCATCTAGCCGAACCACTTGCAATGCAGGAATCTCAAAAACATAATATATGGCAGATGTCTATTCAACCTCTGCTTCAAAACCTCCAAGGAAGGCTCTATTCCACCACCTCTAATGGGAGTTCTTTCCACTGTCAAACAGCTCTTATTGCCGGAAAGTTCTTTCTGATGTTTAGTCGGAATCTCCTTTCTTGTAACCTGAATCCACTGATTCAGCTCCTAGCATCTGGAACAGGAGAAAACAAGCTTGATCCATCTTCCATGTGAGAGTCCATTAGATAGTTGACGCGGGCTATCATATCTCCTCTCAGTCTCCTCTTTTCCAAGCTAAACATACCCAATTCTCTCAACCATTCCTCATAAGGCTTGATTTCAGACCCCTTAATATATTGGTCACCCTCCTCTGCACAAATTCCAGCTTATCAATATCCTTCTGTCACCCAATAGCACGTATCCATCTTCTCCATGCAAGGGACCTATAACTTGCGTGTTCTTCCTTCTTGCTTCACACATAGCCAAAGAAACATTTTGTATTATTTTTAGCTTCTCTTGCATGGCCCACCTGAGCTTCTGGGACATACTGAGAAATGGCAACAGAAATTCTCAAAGCTGATGACACCTCCCAGTCAAGTGCCACCGGAGGGAACTACCTTGTAGCTCATGTGAGGGGCAGAATCAACTTCATTACCTGGTTAACATCCTTTGGCATGCCTCTCAGCCTGGTGTAAAGTGAAAGGCTGATCCATCCTTTCATTTCTCTCTCCCTCTCTCTGGAAGGATGGGCTTGTTCACTCACCACATGCTGAGCTCACTTTCTCTGTGTTGACCAAAGTGAGTAAAATAAATTGCCACTTCTCTAAAGAAAGTGCCTCGCCCTACAATGGGAAGCACTCGGAAGAAACAATAATCTCTCCTGCTGCCTAGCTGTGTCTCAGCCAGCTTTAGGGGAAGAGAGGACCCAAAGAGAAATAATCTTCTAGATAAGCGTAGCTTCATTATGATTTTTTAATTCTATTTGTGTGTCAAAGAAAGCCAATGATTATTCACATCCTTCACAGAATTGTAAAGAATAATTCCAAATCAATCCAATTTCCTTTCTCTGTAAGAATATATGATTTGACAGATATCAGAAAATGCAGTTGATTTATGTCTTGATTTCAACAGGCATCTGACAGTGTTCCACATGATAGTTGCCTAAGTATGCTAGAGAAAAGTAATTAAAAAGTGCTATCATAAGATGGGCACACAGCTGGCTGAAAAGCTGCAGTGCCCAAGAGGAGTAATTAATGGATCAGTGTCAAGCTGGGAGGAAGTAAAAAGTGATGCTTCAGTTCACAGGGATCTGTCCTAGGTCCAATGCTGTTCAACATCTTCATTAATTACTCTGATAAAGATTTGGAGAACACTCATTAAATTTTCAGAAGACACAGAAATGGGAAGAATTGCAAACATTGGAAGGATATGATTATAATTCAAAATCAGCTTTAACAACATTGGAGCACTGGGCTGTAAGCCACAAAACAAAATTTAACAACACATGTTAAATATTTCACACTGGAAAGCAAATGCAAATATATAAATACAAAATGGAGAAATACTGACTATATTCTAGCACTTTTCAAAAGGATTTGGGGGTAATAGTGGCCTAAATATGAATCAAAACTATGCTGCACAAAAGATGAAAGCTGATTTATGTTGAATTAGCAGCACTACACCAGATCACAAGCCTAGATCACTACCTATTACTGGTCAGATACAAAATATACAATATCACTGTTAATCAAGCACAAGTCACATTGCAAAGATATGTTAATGTGAAGATTGGGTTTAATTTCCTAGCAATTCATATAATCTCCATATACTTAGATATATTTATATTATGATTATAAATCACTAATACCTAATCACCAACTAGTTATCTTTTTTTCATAACAATCAAGCCTACTATGAAATGGCAAAGAAGCCGAATGTGTGTCCAAAAGCATGACTGCTTAAAAGCAGGATTAAAAACCAGCAAATATGAGATAAAGTCTTAAGAAGTTGCACTTTCAAGTCTGAGAAAACAACACAGTTGCTTACATTGTGTAGGATGCATAACAGTGCCCCCAACTCCCAACCCTCTGTCTAGACAGTCCAGAAGGGCAACGAATCTCCTGATTTCAGGTAATGCTGGCACTACCAGAAGGGCCTCACTAATAGACCTTAAAGCCCAGGCAGAGTGAGATGCTCAAGTTGGTTGTGGCTTTATATTATCAAAAGTAGCACGATGAATTGAGCTCAGTAGCAAACATTACAGATCTTTGAGGACCCTTGAGATCATACAGCTATGTCTATTCACAATCTGGCTGTTGCATCCTTCAACAGCAGCCCACATGCAGCCACTTGTAGTCATCCAAGCAGGAGGTTACTAGAGCAGGGATGACTGTGATCCAGCGACCCACGTCCAGGAACAGCTAAAGCAGGCAAACCAGCTAAAGCTGGGAAAGGGAGCTCTGCCCCCAGATACAACACTGATCCTCCAGAGGGAGCGTAACGCCATCCAGAACAGGCCCCCTTCCTATCTTCCAGACCTAAGAACCTTCAGCCCACAGCCCCTCTGTCCTGTCAGGACTCAGCTTCAGTTTATCAGCCTTCATCCAAGCCCTTACTGACTACAAGCACTGATCCAGCACCTATATGGCTTGACTTCATTCAGATGGTAAAAAGAAAAAGAGGTGGCCGTCATCTGCATACGGACAATCCCTGAGCCCAAATCTCATGATGTCCACTCACAACAACTTTTTATAGATGTTAAATCTTGGCTGTGAGTCTTGCCAGTCTTTTTCACCTGGCCTGGGAGGGGAGGGCTCTCATGGACTCCAGCTACAAGAGCTGAGGCTGCTGAACAAACTCTTGGATTGGGGTATCGCTTGGGGGGGGGGGGAATTGCTGCTGTTATTGATAATCATTTTTGTATCATTATTTTCAGATCTTATGATTTATGTGAAAATTACTCAATTTGGGCTGTATACTTTTGGATGCGTTTATTGTGACTACTTGTTATGTTTGTAATTTTGTAAATGTTTTACAATGTAAATGTTGTAAATTTTGTAAATGTTTTAAAGCAACTTGATCATGGTTTTAACTACAGAAAGGCATCATACAAAAAAAGGGATGTATGTATGTACAGAGTGTAGGAGACAGAATCATGCTTTGTGGGTCTCCGTGACCCAGCTGCCATGGGGTCTTTTCCTACAAGGGGGGGGACCAAAAACATGGCAATAACATGCCTCCAGCTCCTTCAAAGTAATAAAAGTCATTTCAGTGCTACAATCAGGCCTGAAGGTAGATTAAAATGTGTTGAGATAATCTGCTTCCTCTAAATTCATCTGAAGAGGAATGGCCAACACCAAGCACCTCGCTCAACAAGGGGTTATCTGTGACTGGACAGCAGCAGTTACATTTTGGGGTTCAGCGATGGCTCCTTAAGGCAAGGTAGCACCACAGCTCTTGGAACAGGGCAAGAACAGTCCCCTGCTGCAAGGAAGGAAGCATTAGCCATGCTCCTTGGACCCAACACACACAGCAGCTACATCTCACCAATCAAGAAGAGATAGGGCCAAGATCACAGGAGGTAGACGGGTGTGCACATTCACCACTCAGACACCATCACAACCTGAAAGCTATAACCCTAAGCAATACACTCTTTGCATGCACCGTATGGAAAGTATAACAATACCAAATGTTGGCCAGAAATCAAAAAGCTAATCTAGGCACACCCAATAGCTTTTGCATACCTATAGGCTTTTAAAGCCATTTTAAAAATCTGAACTGCCAGACTCCATGCTCAGAACTGATCTGCAAACTCACTTCTGTTTTTCAAAAGCATTTTTTCCATCTTGCTTGAGGAGCTGCTGCTGTTCAAGCTTAAGGATATGCATGTTGGCCCAGGCCACCCATGAGAGGAAGCTATGCTGCTATTCTCCTGCAGAGCTAGATACCTGCCGGAACACCCACCTTACTGATAATACTGACAAGGGAATGCATGCTTCTCTAGTTTTAAAAAGTGTCTTAAACTTAGCTTTTTGCATGTGCTCTTTCTTCTATTATTACCCCAACTTTTCCTTTCTTGTTTGACTCTGATTTGATCTATTCTTCTCAGGTACATAATCATGGTGTTATGAAGAATTCTTCTTTTGTTCTTTTATTCAGGCAACTGCCAACCCTTGTCATTTTTTTTTTTTTTTAAATATATATTTATTAAAGTTTTTCACATAAAACATATATTATATAAACACAAATCAACATTGTCCATTTAGCATCTTTCAATTGTTACATAAGACTCCCCCACACCTCCCACATACACTTGCATCATTATTAAATTAGTTTCAAACAAATTATTATTTTACTCATAATCTTGATTTAGTTAGCATATAATTCATCCTTAGATCTAATTTAGTGATAGACAGTTATTTTCGGCTCTGGCATCCGATTCAGCACTCAACCAAATTACAATATTTTTGTAAATAAGTCTTAAATTTCTTCCAATCTTCTTCCATCCTTTCTTCTCCCTGGTCTCGAATTCTGCCGGTCATTTCGGCTAACTGCATGTAGTCTATCAGCTGCATCTGCCATTCTTCCACAGTGGGTAGCTTCTGCGTTTTCCAATTCTTGGCGATCAATATTCTTGCTGCTGTTGTTGCATACATAAAGAATGTTCTGTCCTTTTTTAACACACCCTGGCCTACAATACCCAAGAGAAAGGCCTCTGGTTTTTTGGTAAAGGTGTATTTAAACACCTTTTTTAATTCATTATATATTGTCTCCCAGAAGGCCTTCACTCTAGGGCATGTCCACCAGAGGTGGAAAAATGTTCCTTCATTTTCCTTACATTTCCAACATTTACTATCAGACGAATGGTATATTTTGGCTAATTTAACAGGAGTCATGTACCATCTATACATCATTTTCATCACATTTTCCTTCAATGCATTACATGCAGTGAAGTTCAACCCAGAGGTCCACAACCTTTCCCAATCTTCAAACATAATATTATGCCCAATGTCTTGAGCCCATTTTATCATTGTTGATTTTACCATTTCGTCTTGTGTATTCCATTTCAGCAGCAAGTTATACATTTTTGAAAGTACTTTAGTCTTAGGTTCTAACAGTTCAGTTTCTAACTTTGACTTTTCCACTTGGAATCCTAACTTTTTGTCATTTTTAAACAATTCTTTAATCTGAGCATAGTGTAACCAGTCTCGCACTTTGTCTCTCATCTTTTCTAAACTCTGCAATTTCCAGTTGTCTCCATCCTTTTCTAGTATTTCCCAATATTTTGGCCAGTTGGCCTCCATATTGGCTCTTTTTCGAGCCTTGGCCTCCAGGGGTGACAGCCACCTCGGAGTTTTGTTCTCCAGTAAGTCTTTGTATTTTATCCAGACATTAAAAACTGATTTTCTAACAATATGGTTCTTAAAGGCCTTATTTATCTTAGCTTTGTCATACCATAAATACGCGTGCCATCCAAATGCATTGTTAAAACCTTCCAGATCCAAGACATCCGTATCTTCAAGAAGTAGCCAATCTTTTAGCCAGCAGAAAGCTGCAGCTTCATAGTACAACTTTAAGTCTGGCAGGGCAAAGCCCCCTCTTTCTTTTGCATCTGTTAATATTTTAAATTTAATTCTGGGCTTTTTGCCCTGCCAGACGAATTTAGATATGTCTTTCTGCCACCTCCGGAAGCACTCTGTCTTATCTACAATCTGTAATGTCTGAAACAAAAATAACATTTTTGGTAATACATTCATCTTGATGGCAGCTATTCGGCCTAACAAAGAAAGTCTTAATCTTGACCAACTATCCAAGTCTCTCTTAATTTCTGACCAGCATTTTTCATAATTGTCTTTGAATAGACTCAGATTTTTTGCTGTTATATTTACCCCTAGGTATTTGACTTTTTTAACCACATTTAAATCTGTCTCTTTCTGAAACCGTTCCAACTCAGTATCTGTCAAGTTCTTCCCCAACACCTTAGTTTTTTGTTTATTTAGCTTAAATCCGGCCACTCGACCAAAGTTTTGTATCAGTTGTAATACATTTTTCGTACTAGATTCCGGCTCCTGTAATGTCAGAACTAGGTCATCTGCAACCCTTGTCATTTTTAACTCTTGAATCTCTCCAAGCTGCACTCTCTTCTAGATCTGCTATGAAAACTTGGCTGTTTTCATGGCGTTTCTGTGCGCTCTGGCTTCTGTCACGGTGTTCCGTTGCACCAGAAGCAGTTTAGTCCTACTGGCCACATGAGCTGGAAAGCTGTCTGTGGGCAAACGCCTGATCCCTTGGCCTGAAATTGGAGATGAGCTCTGCACCCCATAGTCTCCCTTGACTGGACTTCACCATCCAGGGGTCCTTTACCTTACCTTTACCAATACCTCTAACGCCGTTCTTCCTAGTCTTCCTGTTTCCCATCTTTAGTAACTTTCAGTAACTTTTGTGGAACACCACCCTGAACTTCAAAGTGGATAAAGAGTGGTATACAAATGCTTTAATACAATTTTATTTCACCATGTACAACTTCTGCTCCGTTCGTTCCTTGTTCTCCTCCATTATAATCACACCACTCTCCCCCCCCCCCAACCTATGGATTTCTTTTTCATGTTAAGCTCCCACTTTTGTCTGCAGATGTTTAGATTGCTCTCTCTTATCTTTCACCTCTTCTTTACCCGCACACCCACCATCTGCTACATTCTCCAATTCTTTGTTATTCTCTTTTCAAAACTGCCCTTTCCTCTAGCAGTTCCTTCTCTTTGGAATTCCCTCCCTTCTGACATTTGAAAAACTCAATCAATTCCAGCTTAAAATAAAAATAAAAATCATGGAATTAGGCTTCTTAGTTCCACATTTAGCATCTGGCAACACCAATGAGGCCATTTAATCTCACAAGTGATGGGCTTAAAACTTAATAAATTTCTACTTTAAGCAACAGTTACAATGATACCTTCAAGGCAATAAATATAATTAGCCCAATTTATTTGGGTAAATTACTATGTGAAATATTTGGAAAAAGCAGGCGTTATTAATTTTAAAAATGCAGATTCCCAACATAGGAGAATGTATCGTTAGTAAGATGCAATGTTTAACTAACATTTCATCATGCCACTGTTTATCATATTGCTTTTTTTAAATTTCAAAGTAAAGTCAAATCCAGAGGGATCAGTTTAACAATGCAGGTAGATCCCTAAGGGAATAACCTTGCCATGAGCAAGTTAGCTCTGTACACTTAATAGAAAGGATGGCACTTTCAAGTAAGTAACTTTTCATGTCCTCCAACATGCACCATATGGCCACGCTACGGCAGTCGTGTAAGACTGACATGTTAATATTACCCAGTTCTCTGGTCAGACAAAGAGTTAAAACCATTTATCATCATGTTGTAATTCATGCTTTCTAAACTCAAACTATGCTAATTCAAAAAGAATCAAAATGGAATCAAACAAGATTACAAAACAGGCTTGATATTATTTTAAAAGAAAATATCTGGAAAATAAAATTTATATTGCATCTTTATTTTCATAAACATGAAAAGTATCAAAAGACCACCTAGTCCAACACCAAGCTCAAAGTCAAAACCATCATTCCCCAGCTCTACCAACCCCAATTTATTCATTAGCAGTAGGTCATAGAGACCAGATGTGCTCAAGATAGCATGCATGAAGAATAGTAGCTCCGCCTGACATACAATAAGGCATGTCTTACGTTTTAAAAAAGAAGTGCTTTAAACATTAAACAAAAATTCAAATTTTTCTTTTGTTCTTGTTCTTAATCATTGGTTTCGACTTAACCTGGTGGTTCCACAAAGGATGCACACCGCTTCGCTTCGCTTTCTTTACTTACTTAATCATCTGTAACACCTTAAAAGGTAATCAACATATGCAAGCCTCAGCTTGTCCTGTTCACTGCAGGGTGCCAAAGCCGTATTATTGATGAAAAAGTACAACCTATCAGAACAAGTATTTCCATTTTTGTCTGTTACATGCACTCATAACAAAAAGTCTTCCATGATATTATATTTCCACGTCTCCCTAAAAAGCAAACACATATTGAAATCTGCGAATTCTTTCCACTAAGTGTAAAAAAGAACAGAAAACAAACAGTTCTTGATTTCAATAAAACTTCCTTCCATGTAAGTATACTTAGGATTCTTTAAAAAATAAGATACTTCTCTTAAACAAAGGTATTTGTGGTAATAGTCACCATTTGAAATTATTTTAACTAAACTCTTCCTCATGATTGGTGTAAATGGCAACTATATGAAATGTTATTTTCTTTAGTTTCCTTGGTGGATAATACACTTAAGAGTCCAAGTTATGCTCAATTATAATATTTGGATCACTTATTCTGGATATTACGAAAGCTAGAAATAAGAAGAAAAAATGATTTATGGTAAAGAGCTGCATAAGGAGGAGCGGATCATTTCAAGCATCATTTCATGTTTCTCTGTGCATTTAAGCTATTCAGCATGGAATGGTAACACCATTATACAAAAGGCATTATTGCAAAGTACCATACTAAGTCACATGGGTCCTTCTACAAAACCTCTTAAATCAGACATAAGCAGTTTTAAATAGTTTTGAATATAACTAAAATGATGGCTCTGTATAATGCATTTTCTAGTTCAGGCCTTGATTGTTTAATTAGATTTAAACCAACAAAGAAGCATCTGCCTTTGAATCAAGAGATTAAGTCTCAATAGCATCTTGATTATTAAAACACTATTTATTACAACTGATGTTACGTTCAACTGAAAATCTGTTTATCCCAAGATCAGCAATTTTGCTGTGCACATTAGACATTTGAAAGTGGGCTTGTAATGTCTATTTCATCTATAAAAAAAAGCTCAAAAAGAAATTCTTACAGTCTTAAAGAAGAAGAACCCAACTATTATGAACCATTATATCATGTTTTCAGACCCTGTGTCTCATGACCGTGATCTTGAGGAACAGCTAGAACTCTGACACAGAAGTGGGAGAACCAACAGCATCAGGAAGACCCATGCAAAGGATGAAGTCAGACACAGACAGTAACAGCCAGGTTTGGAGCCTGTCAACCAACAGCCCCCGAGTGAGAGGCGACCAAACTCTGGGCCCCAGAAGCAGAGCCCCTGGATCAAACTGACCTCAGGAACCAAGAGCCTTGCACTTCCCAATGCCTGCTTGTCAGCACAAGCAACACACAGGTGGGAGCTGACAACAGATGCAGGGCTAGGCTGCAGGCCAAAGAACTTTCCATTTAAGGATCTTCACTCTTCAGTCAGAGGAACAATCTGGCTGCAACAAGACTAAAAGCCTCAGTTGAGCTTCAGACTTCAAAGGAAGTTATCTCCTTAGAAACACAGGAAGCTGTCAGGCCACAGAGTCATCTTGCCTAGTGCTATCTACATTGACTAGCCACTGTCTCCCACCTTTTCAGACAGGAGTCTATTCATGTTCTACCAGGAGATGCTGGTGCTCAAACCTGGGACCTTTTGCTTGCAACGTATGTTCTCAACTGCTGAACAATGGTCTTTCCCAAATAACTAATGTTCTGAAACTCTAGCCTGTGCTGTACATTGTCTAGACAGGGCATAACATCCATTCACATAGTTGACATAGAAAGTGACTGTTTTCATTGTTCCGTCTTGGGTATTTCTCTACTGTAGTTTAATGGAACCAATGGCACACAGACCTCAGTGTTTGTATGTGAATATGAAAGTGATTTTAAAACAGACCCTAATAAGTGTTCAAGGAAGACATAGGCACATAGCGCCCCATCTTGCTCCAAACAACTTTGAATGACAGTACTGTACAATCCAAGCTCAGTGAGAATTTTTCAGTGTCCAAAGTGAGTTAGCTCTGGCCTGAAATAGTCCAAAATCATTTATCCTATTACACTTGAAAATTGCCCTTACCTATCCAAGAAACAATCAGCTCTGTTCCTAAGGCACCTGAACCAGCATGAGCAAAGTAGGATTGATTAGGTATTTTAAGGCGACAACTGTTTCCTTGCCAAGAAATCAAGATCCTACCTCCATCACTATTTTGTCTTTTAAAAGTATTTTGCCATCTAACAAGAAACAGAGACGTTTGTCCTCTGCTTCTTTATTTTAAGTGAGTGTGTGCAGTGAGTGTGTGTATGTGTGCATGCCTGTGTGTGTGTGTGTGTGTGTGTGTGTGTACACATACACACACACACAAATTGTTAACCATTAAGGCATAATAGACATTTGTTATGACTGTAGCTTTATTTCAATCTATTGTCTAAAAGATTACATTCACGAAAAATTCAGTGCTCTTGGGTAATTTTTTTAAAAGGTGCACTTAAAATACTAATCCTCAGAAGAGTTAGCTGGAAATAAAGTAACACTGCCACTAGAACTTATTGCAAAGTAACTATGCTTATTTGGTACTGCAATGTAGGAGGATAACTTTGACGTTTTTAATTCAAAGCATACCCATTTCCAGAAGTTGTTTGTTTTTTTAAGGCACTGAGTTGGATCCAGACTTCACTTCTGTAAATGGGAGCAACTACAGTGGTACCTTGGGTTACATACGCTTCAGGTTACAGACCCCGCTAACCCAGAAATACTGCTTCAGGTTCAGAACTTTGCTTCAGGATAAGAATAGAAATCGTGCTCTGGTGGCGCGGCGGCAGCAGGAGGCCCCATTAGCTAAAGTTAGGTTCAGGTTAAGAACAGTTTCAGGTTAAGACCTCACCTGGAGTACTGTGTCCAGTTCTGGGCACCACAGTTCAAGAAGGACACTGACAAACTGGAACGTGTCCAGAGGAGGGCAACCAAAATGGTCAAAGGCCTGGAAACGATGCCTTATGAGGAACGGCTAAGGGAGCTGGGCATGTTTAGCCTGGAGAAGAGGAGGTTAAGGGGTGATATGATAGCCATGTTCAAATATATAAAAGGATGTCATATAGAGGAGGGAGAAAGGTTGTTTTCTGCTGCTCCAGAGAAGCGGACACGGAGCAATGGATCCAAACTACAAGAAAGAAGATTCCACCTAAACATTAGGAAGAACTTCCTGACAGTAAGAGCTGTTCGACAGTGGAATTTGCTGCCAAGGAGTGTGGTGGAGTCTCCTTTTTTGGAGGTCTTTAAGCAGAGGCTTGACAACCATATGTCAGGAGTGCTCTGATGGTGTTTCCTGCTTGGCAGGGGGTTGGACTCGATGGCCCTTGTGGTCTATTCCAACTCTATGATTCTATGACCTCCGGAACGAATTAAGTACTTAACCCGAGGCACCACTGTAGTTCTTTGTTCCTTAAATATTCATTGGGACTGTACATTACTGAGGGATTCATTCCTAAACCAAGAATGGGAAATCTGTAGCCCTCAATAGGTTGTTAGACTCCAACTCCCATCTGTCCCAAATAGATATTAATGCTTTTGTCATCAAGTGTAACACTTAGGGATCTAGGCATAGAATAAAACACGGCTGCCTCCTTTCTTTCCACTCCAAATATACCACAACACTTTTTACTCAAATGCAGCCAAGCCAGCCAAGTATCATGGCTGGATCCAGGTTCTCAGCAAGCCCAGGCTTGTAACTAGCTTCATTTTAATGTTGGCTAACAATGCTCAGTTAGCCCTGAAGCTGGGGGGGGGGGGGGATTTGTACACAACAGGGAAGAGCACATCCAACCCCAGTGTGAGCAATGAAGGGAAGTCATACTTCTTGTTCTAACATTCTCTAATCGTCAACATGTTGCTTTTCTGCAGAAATTTCTCCTGAATTTTGACGAGGGGTGCCCCCATTCATTCCACTCGCCAACACCCCCCCACTGCCCCCACCATGGTAACCCCATGGACCTTCTCCTTTCCACCTCATGCAACTACTAAGCCCCATTTTCACCTCCTCAACCCTATTTCTGAAGCTACTCCTCCTACATTCAGCATTCACTTTGTATGTCCATTTTCACCCCTTCAAGAAACCAAGTGTAATCCTAGCTGCCTCCCTCACTTTCTCCAGTCCTCTGGGTTGCCACACAGATCTCTTCCTTGCTTTCACATACATCCTTTGCAAACACCGAAAACTCTTCCCAGTGCCCTTCCAGAACCCCACATTTCTCACATATGTATCACTCTTAACACTCCTTAGGGACTTGTCCCCATATCCCCCCTCATTTATTCGAATGCCCCCTCTTGTTCCCCCACAGCACACCTGCCCTTGCCCTTCCTTTCAAATGCCCTCTTAACCCCAGACATTTTCACCTGCGCCTCCCCAATCCTTGTCCTCTCAAGCTTCCCCCAACCCCACTGTGTCACCAGTCATACAACTATCACACCAACACTTCTCTCTGCTCCTACCGCCACCACAGGAGTCCCCTTAACTCCCCTTATTCACTAAAGATACAACCCATTTCAAGGACTTACCTTCCTCCCAGCTCCCCGTCATTCCTCCAAATGCCCCCTTGGTGGGATGAGCAACATGATCAGCGTTCAAAATTAGCCCGGTGCTGGTTGCATTTTGCAACAGGCAACTGGACTTTTGCAAGATGTCCAGGTTTGGCGCCTAACATCTCCAGCTGGCTAGCTGGTGCGGCTGCAATGCCGTGCCAGTCAACTGGTCTGTGGGGCAGCAGGGGACCAAAATACACACTACTTTTGGTGCTGCGCTGCTGCATGAATCACCTGGTCTGTGGGTTGGCACAGACTTCTGGTGCTGCGCGAGCAAGGTGATTCACGCACACGTAGCATGAGGAGGAGGAAGCCAGTGAGAAGTGGCAGCCCATCAGCTCTAGATGCTACAACCACCATCTCTTGGTGCCAACTGTTCCTCCGTGACTCCCCTGGGAAGCCCCTCAACACGGCTGTGATGGCCCAGCAGCAGGGGAGCAGCTCTCAGAAGTCTGTTGTCGTGCTGTAGTTTGCAGCGCCATCTGTCAGCAGCCAGGCAAACTGCAGCATGACAACACTTACATTTCTATATATAAGTAAGATACACTTACTATTCTATATATAAGTAAGATATGAATATATCTCATGCATACCCAAAATTTCAAAAACATGCTGTGGAAACTCAGTAGGTCTCAAAGTCACAGAAAGGGAGAGCTTTTAAGCCATGCTGAAATGCTTTTTCTCTTTGTTATCATATCTTTCGGCACCATTATACTCGCCAGAAAAGCCTTTAAAATTGTTTTCCTCCTTCATACATGCATGTTGAATTGCTAATTTAGGTCACCTCAGTATTCAAGTGGAAATGATTTTTTTAAATAAACAAACTACCACATACTCAGTATACAGAAAGCTGAAAAGCATGTAGTACTGAAAAAAACTAAAATGATAAAATAGAAAAACAGCTATAGTAAAACTACATTCAGTTGTCAAAATAAACCAGCCTTCCTCAACCTCCACCAACTTCCATTAACCCCAGCCAGTATGGGCAATTGTCCATGCTGATGGAAGTTGTAATCCTCTGTGGGAAGCTGGTGAATGCCCAATTTCAGCTAGAGCGTGGTGGGCTGCCCTAAAACATTGGCTCAGGATTTCAGTGTTTAATCTAGGGAAGGGTCTGTACCAACATTTGACCAATGAGGAATTTGTCAGCAAATGGCAGAAAACCATGGCTAAAAAAGCCACCTCTATTGGTCTGTCTCCCCCCCAACTGTATTACCTGGGTTATGAAGGCGCCCAAAAGGTTTTAAAGCAAAGATTATGGGACAATGCACACAGTGACTTGCAATCTTGATCACACGCAGTCTGTAGTCCGCTGGCAGCAGGAGTTCAATATGGGTATGTCTTTGAGTTAACACCTTACATCAAAAACCTGACAGTACCTAACTATCGAAGGCTTTTCACCAAAGCCAGACTAAATGTCTTCCCCTCTGCAGTGCTAGATTGTAGGCTGAGAGGAGTTCCCTACCAGGACAGACTTTGCTCGTGTGCTTAAGACATCAATTCCATAAATCATATTTTGTTGCACTGTGCGAAGTATGAGCAGGCCAGGGCTGAACTGATACTACCCTTGCTGGTGCCTTTCCCGGGAAAATCAGAGGCTCACTATGTCAGGTTCCTACTGGAAGACCGGACAAAAGCTAGAACGTTGGCAGTGGCAAAGTTTTTATCAGTGGTTGCAAGAACAAATGAGCCCTATACTGTATTCTAAACAAAATGCTTGATTAACCTGGAGGTAGGCTGTATGAACTGTATATTGATTTGTAATGTTTTGTTGGGTCTCTGGACAGTAATAAAGATTGTTGTTGTTGTAATCCATGGTCTAATGGTCACCAGATTAAGGAGGGCTCTGATAAACCATGGTTTGTTGCAATGGAAATGGGCCACAGCAAGCCTCATGTTCATTTGCTTTCCCCTCACAAACAAAACAAAACTTTCTTCCACTTGATGTGGCTTTGAGGAGGAGATTGCATGGTTTATTTTTGTTTTTTACTAAGAGTAGTTTAGCATTACACTTAGTTCAGGGGTCGGCAACCCGTGGCTCCGGAGCCGCATGTGGCTCTTTTACAGCTTTGCCGCGGCTTTGGGGCGGATACTAGCGAGGGGAGGAGGCGCATTGTGCGCCCCGACACTCCCCACTGTGGCGGGCGCTGTACTGGCTGTGACGTCGCATGGGGGCGGTGCGTGCGTTAGTCACGCACCATCCCAACGTCACCTTCCCGCCCGCCTGCTACATTGTAAGGGGCATGTACACTGGTCACTGCATTGAAAGGGGGCATGTACGCTGGTCACTGTTTTGAAGGGGAGTGAAGAACACACACACACAAAAAAGGTAACTTGTTAATTTAACGTTTATTTCTCTGAGGAGGAGTAATTCTGAGGGGTCAAACAAAGAAATAAAAAAAAAGTGACAAAAAAGTTATTTTTATAATGACGAGTTTTGCGGCTCCCAGGTTTTTTTCCTTCGGAAACGGGTCCAAGTGGCTCTTTTTGTCTTAAAGGTTGCAGACCCCTGACTTAGTTGAAGCATGCTAGCTTCATAATCCATGGTTTGAAGATGAACTGTTTCAAACAAACCATTGTTAAGATGAACTCCAGTTCACTGGATTTGGATAAAACAACCAACTGCAATTAATAAAAATATGGAAACAAAAGCTTCCTAAGTCCTCCCTCGAGCCATACCAGAGACAAGGAGGAAGTATGCAAATCTGAGACTTGCTACAACTTCCTATCCCGATAAACATAAGCATAAGGGTGCAAGGACAGAGCATTTAAATAGCTCCTTTTGCACATCAAAACAACTGTCATGTCCCAATCATGCAACAGTTGTCCTTACTCTTTTTCATGTCAACTGACAAGTTAAATTTCAGCTAATCATAGGCAATAAAAACCACATACTAGTTACTAAAAGAAACAAGGAAAGTGCTAAAACAATTTTTAATGCAGAAAAATTGATAAAACATTAATGTTAATTAACAAAATTTAAAAATTAATGTTTTATAAAATGTCAGCTTATGGTTATGAAATCTCATTTGTATAAATAGTCCTGAGGCTGTCTATAGGACTGCTTCTTTCTGCTATAGAATCTCCACTTCAGAATGGAACAACATACAAGCTGCACTGACTTAACAAACAGATCACAGCACACACAGTGAGCAATGGTTTCTCTTTAATACACCAGCACACAAAGCTACTTCCTTGTATAACAGCATGCTATATGCTCCTACAAAATTCAGCTTTCGTTCCCAATTTTGGACAAACTTGAATTAGATATTAATCGTTAAGGGGTGGGGAATCTGTGGGCCATTCTATAGTATCTTCAAAAAAAACAATCCTGTGAGGTAGATTAGACTGAGAGTTGCAACATGCCCAAGGCTGCTACCCAGAAGGTTGGTTTAGCAGGACCAGGCTAAACTGGGTTTCCCCCAATTAAGTCCAATACTATCCATTACACATAGTAGCTCTCATGTTAGAGCAATGCACTATTTGTATTTAAAACGGGGGGCAGACACTAATAAATATCTATCAACTGTGTACCTGAATATATGTAGTTCAAAACACCACAACTAGGAAAAGATACTGGGCTAGAAAATTGCAGAAGAGAACAATGGTGGTCAGGAATAATAAAAAGTTTGAATAGTAAGTTAGACCATTTTACTAATTTCTTTAGAATTTATACTGAGAGCCAGCAAAGTGGGCATATGAGTGAAATATATAAAATCTAATGTTTGTTAGTTATTTTCATATAGTACCAACAATGTGCTTACAAGGATAGAAGAGAACATATCCCTTTCCAGTGTTTACAATCTAAGAAACAGAGGAGGAAGAGTACAGAAGTGGAAGCAAGAAGCAATATTGAAGAATAAGCAAATTATTTCTGTTAAACATTCACATCAACGATCCTATACACATACTTACTTGAAAGTAGGTCCCTTTGAATTCTGTGGGCTTATTTTTCAGTAGAAATGAACTGTTAAGCTTAGTTACAGCAGGGCATAAAAACAAAACAGCAAATTCTGGGATAAAGAAACAACTCATGGGTGTCATCTGGCATGCATCACCTCCTGTTTTACACTAGCCACTTTCTCCTAGACAGTTTCATTACATGTTTAAGAAAGACCTCCATGCCCTCCATCATTGCCGCAACTAACAATATCTCTAGGAGAAGACTTTGTTGAATTGTAGGAGCATGCAGAGTACTGTGTATTTCTGATACACAGGTCTATCAACCTTTCCTCTGAATTCATTAATTTACCTTGTTATTTTTCAACTAAGTTTGTGCTATGAAGAGCAACCCTGGCGTGCTAATGCTACACCGTGTAGCAGCTGAGGGCCTGATTTAAACACAAAGCCAGCCACGTGGAACGCTGCACAGGTAAGCAATTTTAGCCTGACTAGCAACACATTTAAATTGGGCCCAATTCCAGGGTAGTGAAACCACATTGCTTATACTAGCTTTACGTTCAGAAACCTGACTTTCTCATTAGATTGCACTTGAAGCTGAAAAAAGCTAAACGCTATACTTAGAAAAGGGGGGGGGGGAGTAAAATACATTTTAAAAACTTGGATTGCCAGCCTAATCATGGCCCCACCTGGATCCATTTTTATACATTTCATTGGCAGAAGAAAATGTTCAAGCCCTACTGCAAATTGTCCTATACAAAATATTGGTATCTATGATGGGCACTAACACATGTGAAGACCAAAACATTCACAGTGTAATCCTATGCATGTTCACTCAGAAGTAAATCACATTGCATTTAATAGCCCTTTCTCCCTAGTATGAGCTACGAGACTAGATATTAAATTGGCTACATGTAAGACAATTATGTTTCTTAACAAACTGGAGGCGGCTACTAAATCTTTAAAACCATTTGAATCTATGATAAGTGTGTAAAGGCATGGTTTCTACTATATACTCCCTCTTATTAAACCTTCAATTTTCTCCCCTCAGTTTGGGAGGCAGATCTGGATAGAGAACTACGTTGTTCTCAAGCAACCAGCTCTGAAACAGTCTTAAGTTGTATAAAGATGTCCCATATGAAGCAAAAGGTATACTCATCTGCAAACCAGATATTATAGATTCCATTTTTATAAACCTCACATGATGTCTCCATGCACTTTTCAATACAAGCTGAATAAACATCATATACACCAAATTAACATTCAGAGGTCCCATAAAACTTATGATCCTATCATACAATATACATTTAACATCTAGAAGGATACTGTCTACAGATACATTTTAAAAAGCAAATTAAAATAGAAAAAAGAAGGAAAGTAACAGCAACTATTACAAAACAAAAGCCATTTTAAAAGGCACATGCTAAATAGGCAGCATAACAATTCTTAAAGCATTATCAACATCATGATTTCTTTGAAAATATGACAGGCAAATAATATGTGGTCAATAGCTAATATATGAGCAGTCCATTGTCTGGCATGGCAACCTAGTACAGATTTGAGAATTGTGAAACTTAAGTACAAGGTCTGAGTTTTGAAATTAACACAGAAGTAAATCATGCTTCAAGGAGACGAATGACAAAGACTCTCCTCCCCGGAGGGGAGGGGAGGGGTTGTGGTCGGGGCTCGAGCTCCGGCTAGCAGGGGGCGTGGCCCCCTGCCGCCCACTCACCTGGCTGGCGCTCACGCCCCCTCGGTGGCCATCCAACCAAGGGTCGCGGTGGGGGCGTGTTCAGCAGCATTTTGCTGCAGCGCCAGCCTTCCCCCGGCCTCATTCTTCCTCCTTCGTCCCTCGCGAGTTTTTTACACACATTTCAAACAAGCAACTCATGTCTTATATTTCCACAATTCATGCTTCTCTCTCTCTCTCTCTTTTTTTTTACACATCATGTTAGCTTAGTTTATCAGCAACTTATAACTGTCAGGTACCTTTTGAACATCATAGCCAAGACAGATTAGCATTCATGCCTGTGCAAAGCTCTACACCTGCAGAAGGTTCTTTTTTTTTCTCTTTTCCATGCAAGGCAATTACTGGGTTGGGGCAATGATAAATACTAGAAACAAGCATCTCTCTCTCTCTCTCTCTCTCAGAAAATGGGAAACGCCCATGCATAAATTCTAGATTACAGTTTATACTCCAATTGGATATAATGAATCCAGTTGTGCTGCCAGGAGAACAAAGTTCTGCTACCATTTTTCTAGCTCCTCGGCACAATTCTGAAGAGTTACATTTGGAGGTTGAGCCTCTTGCAGAAATGGCCAGACAAAGCAAAGTAGGTTGTAACTGCACCCAGCTTCTGTGCGGAAACACTTCCACTGATCTAGCCAAGGGGGTGATGCCAGGAGATATTCAGCTGAAGGCACCTCCTGAGACTGTATGGGATCAACCCTATTCCAGGCATCTGGCCTCACCACTCAGTTACCAAATTGGTTAAGAGAACCTCAATTAGCAAAGGGCACTGTACACTAAGGACTAGGCCAACGAGAAGCCAAATTCAAGGAGAAGCCAAATGATACATTTTGTTAACTGGTGGAAGACTATTGTCTTTCCTGTGTTTGGAAGGACCATTCCAGGACCATCCTCAAGCATCTATTTGCCCCGATTTATAACTCCTTGTATGGCCAGGATTCCCCAGAGTTTTCACCCATCCTCCACAAGTTCCAAAACTTCTTTCTTGACAGATCACAAATGGGGAAGTTGAGTATTGAACTGATTTTATAATGAATTGATTTTAGAATGCTGTATTATTTTATTGTTGTTAGCCGCTCTGAGCCCGGCTTCGGCTGGGGAGGGCGGGATATAAATAAATTATTATTATTATTATTATTATTATTATTATTATTATTATTATTATTTCCCTACTTTTAACTTTTATTCTTTCCAAGTTTTCTGTTGACAGCCGCTCCCTTCCCTCCCTTCAAAGCCACTTGATAGACATATCAGTCAACACACTCTCCCCACCCCACCATATTTCTGGGAAACATCATGGTTAAACATTTAATTGCTACATTGTTATATTTTCTCAACAAAACCTCAATTAAAAAAGCAACAACTAAATTGTCTCCATTGCTACTCTAGTACCTTCCAAGAGCATTCATCTACTCATAGTAACTTATATTAATGTTACCTATTCTCAGATCTTTGTTCGTTATAACAAAGGATGCTAATTACCAGACTGCTAGTTATTAGACCAGCCCTGCCAGACCCCCATCAGCCTGTCCTCCAGGACAAGAGTCCTAGTCAGATTGGGAAGTTGCTCCCCTGCACATCATTTAAACCAAATTTCCCTAAGCATTCATATTCCAGAAGGACTTGTTTCCAAAATTTGTTTTACAGTTATGTGTCCTGAGCAAGTACAGTAGCAAATGTTTATTTTAAAGAACTCCATCATAAATTATGTCCCTCCCACAAACTTCATACAAATTAGGCAAACTGATGGATTAGTTTTCCCTTGAACATGAAAACCAAAAGCCAAAATATTTCCATGACTTATGGGTCAACTGCTAATTTTGTGAATTTAGCAAGTCTAAAGCCTCTGAAGTATTGAGATATAACAATTTCTTAATGTAGAAAATACTGGTTTTCAATCTGGATGACCCCTTATAGAAAAATAAATAAATGAAAGAAAACAAGAAACCTGGGCAAATTAGAAAGATCCAACTTTTTAAAAAAAATTCCTTCTTCCGTTTATGCAGGTTACAATGAATCAGCTACATTATGTCCACCTGCTGATTAAGCGAATTTAAGAGGGTATAAAACTGTACCTCTTTCTACCAATCTGCTCCATAAATGTTATTAAAAAACCCAAAAATCTTTTTAAAGCCATAGCAAAGAGAAGTGTTGTGTAAGCATGACTATAAAATATTAGTATACCTTGAAGGTGTTTGGAACATTTACTGCCGATTTGATAGTTCTACTCATGGAAATCTTACATTAACTTAACCAATGCAAAACCATAAACGTTAGACTCCCAAATTGTCTGTAGCTCTAGAGATGCACGTTGATTCATTTAACAGAAAAACTCTGCTGCAAAGCCTTCTTGCACTGGGGAAGATATACAGATGGTGCTGGAGGCGGAATGGGGAGCATAGAATCCTATGCTCCTACTTCAGAGATCATACTTGTGCAATCCTAAGGTAGTTTTAGTAATTTAATTTTCGCATGTTTTCAAGTAGGGTTATAGATTTTTCTTCATTTTTCTGTTTTATCTTTTGTAAACTGTTTTGAGGTGTATTAATTTTGTGAAAATAAAGTAAACATCATCTCAATGTTACAGCAACCAAAGATGTGATGTAGATTGGTGTTAGAAACTCAGATATATAAGCTAGGTGGAAAATGGCTCCTTAAACTGGGTTACAGTTGCCAAAACAGAATGCCTAGTTGTCATTTTGGGGCCAGATGGCTTGAAAGTTGTATTTTTCAATATGACTTTTTCCTTCCTGAAATTCCTTCTGATTGTGCAGATAAAATATAACTGAGGGTGGATGGTGGCACCATTGCAGAGATATAGGGAAATTGTCCGTTAGTGCTCTTCTGTGAACTTCTAGAGCAATTGTGCTTCTAAGCACACAAAATATCATTTATGACTATATTCCGTTGGTACAAGAGCTGGCATCACAGCACCGTCAGATCAGCCTACTACTTGGCTGTGATTTGAAGCATGCTTTAAACAACCAAAATTCAGAGGACAAGAGCTGATATTTCAGATCACACCTGTTTTCTTCAGTAAGTTTTGAGGAAAGAAATAAAGCAGTAAGTTGTTCTCTTTAGATGCTCAGTTAACGCAGCCCGAAGCACAAAAACTGAGAGTAAGTAGAGGAAAGTCTTTTGATGTTTAATGTTTTATTATGTTTTTATATATGTTGGAAGCTGCCCAGAATGGCTGGGGCAACCCAGTCAGTTGGGCAGGGTACAAATAATAAAATTAGTAGTAGTAGTAGAGGGGGTGAGGGATCAACATGATAAATGTTACATTTTAAAGAGACTAGGATGCGGGTGGTGCTGTGGTCTAAACCACAGAGTCTAGGGCTTGCTGATCAGAAGGTTGGCAGTTCGAATCCCTGCATCAGTGTGAGCTCCCGTTGCTCGGCCCCAGCTCCTGCCAACCTAGCAGTTCGAAAGCACGACAAAGTGCAAGTAGATAAATAGATACTGCTCCAGTGGGAAGGTAAACAGCATTTCCGTGTGCTGCTCTGGTTTCGCCAGAAGCGGCTTAGTCATGCTGGCCACATGACCTGGAAAAACTGTTTGCGGACAAATGTCGGCTTCCTCGGCCAGTAAAGCGAGATGAGTGCCGCAACCCCAGAGTTGTCCACGACTGGACTTAATGGTCAGGGGTCCCTTTACCTTTACCTTTTTACAATCCATTGTATGTTTTCTAATGGGTAAATCACATTCTACACAGTTATACTTTACATAAACAGGACTGGACTGCAATTCTCCTTTCAAATTATGACAACCAATCATTGAACACAGACATTGATCTTCCTAACAGAAATGTATACATATTTAAGAACTACATAGAAGAATAGTCCACAGATTAGTAGTTTGCTGAATTATGTAGGAACATAGCACAACTGTAAAAAAAAAAAAAAATCACTTAGTATATCGCATGACACAGTTACGTTTGTCACACAAATGTAAGAATATAATCTCTGGGCAAATTGTGCATATCAACAGCAGCATAAAAATAAGTCAAAGTCCTGCAGCTGCCGATTTTATGTGCACAGAACCAATACTATTTATACATTCTGTTTAGTATTTAGTTAGTTAGCATCCCCTACCCTAGTCTAATGGATTCAGCGTACACTACGCAAAAAATAATTTTAAAACCAAACTTTTCACTGCCCCAAAAAGCCTGCGGTCTCACCTGCCACACACCCCACCTTCCCATCTTACAATTGAAGTGTGCTTTAGTATATAAACTTTAATAGGATGCACACATTAGATGGTGAAAGAGTAACAATAACAAATTAGCCTACATATTTTGTTGTCAGGGCAAAAATCAACAACCCACCCACCCACTGAAGAATAACCACCCCTTCAAAAGACACTGTGTGGAAATTTGTCCTGTAAATTTAGTTTATAGTTTGACTTTAACAAATACTCGGAGCAATATATGTTCAGAGTGGCTGCCATTAATTTTATATCAAAATGAATGTTAATAAAAGTAGTACTGTTCCTTGCTTTATAAAGCAAATTACTAGGATCACCTCTACCTGCATAGACTGAAACACTGCTAAATTACATTTCTAATGCACACATGCACACTCCTTTTTATTAAAAACAACCACCTCCTAAGAGGATTAGGGCTTTTTTTAAAGTATAAGAATGTGCTCTGAAAAGTGTGAGACTAATAAAACATTCAGCCAAGTAAAAGCTTCCCAAAGAAAAGTAAAACATAAGATTACATTTTACTAATTAAAAATGCAGATGATGCCATTGCCACATGCTTTTGGCAGTCCTTTTGTTAGCCACTGGAAGTCCCAACACAATACATGAGAAATAAAAGTGACACCTGTTTCAAGCAACCATCTGTCCCTCACCAGCTGAAGAAACCAGAGTCTTTCCACCTAATCTTAGATCTTCAAAATACCGAGCTACACTGCACCTGGGAACCCTTGCACAAATTCTGCTCACATCCACAAGTGCTTAAATCCCATAAATAATGCCATCTACTGATTAATGTACATGTTGGGAAAACATTACTTTTGAACGTAAACATGCAGTTTGCTCCCTTTATTCTTAGATAAGATGAATAGAATCATTCATAATTAAAAAATGCACTTTGGGGTACTTGAAGTAAGCCTTTATTCCTCTGGCAAAGAACCCAGCTTAAAAAAAACCAACAACAACAGCATGCTATCTTCTTAATAGTCAGTTTGAAAGTTTGTTTTAGTTCCATAAATATTTCTGATTAATTTATAACTTGTCAAATTAAATGCAAGACAATTTCTCTCAAAATTAGCACTGAAAATAAGTATCTTAAATACTTCAAAAGCTTTTTCTTTTTGTTTGTTTCATACGGTCTGCTACTGTTAAAACTCATTTCTGATCGTAACTCCACAGTTAAAATATGGCAAAGGGAAATTGAAAGTGGAAAAAGAACCTTAATAATGATTTCCAAAGCTACCAATTATCCATATCAGAGAAGAGACCTTATTTTAACATTTCCTCCATTTTGAAAAGTCTGCTTTCTATCACATGTACTGTGGGTCTTAGATAATATTTCTTTCCCTATCCTCAAACATGTAGGGAACTTTTCTGCCACATTCCCTTGGAGATATTCTGGGGGCAACACACCAGTGGTTGGTCAGAGCCAGAGCTGTGGGATTTATTTGAAGGAATCATTCCATTAGTTCATAATTAAAACCATTTTTTGAAACAAACAGTATTAAAAAGATGTTCTGCTAGTTGTTCACCAGAATTAAATGAGGGCTTCATTTCTTCCCCCTTTAATAGAAGGCTGTGGAATTCAGAACACATCAGGGATGCAAGGATGAGAAAGGAACTGGAGTCTGATAGCTCTGGGGACCATTTAAAATGAGGCTGAGGACCACATGTAGCCCCCAAGGTCAGAGGTCTCCCATGCCTACTATAGGCAATCAGGTCCTGGGCTTTCGGGTTCATTCCTCCACCTTGCCCTCTCTGCACACACAGGACACAAACACTTGAAACGGGAGATACCACAATTATTTGAACACAAGATGTGATAAAATCATAGAACTGTAGAGCTGAAAGGGACCACAAGGGTCATCTACTTCACCCTCCCCCCTGCAATGCAGTAATCTTTTGCGCAACGTGGGGCTTGAACCCACGACACTTGAGATTAAGAGTCTCTTACTCTACCAGCTGAGCTATCCCAGCTGAGACAAGGGAGGGGGGAAAGATCCCAGTTTGGTATCCTGCCTTTCTGAAAGCCTTTAAACTAGTTTCCCAGTTCAGACCTCACAGGAAACTGTGGTTTAAACAAATCAGGAAAGGTTCAGTGAAATTGGATCCCCAAGGGAAGAGATCATTATAGCTCAGCCAAGCCAATGTGTTTGATGAGGGTCATGTTTTAAATTTTCAGAGATTATAACCATATGTAAATGTGTTTGTATTATATTAGCAAATTATTTTGGACCAGGAATTATTTTATTTTATTTTTTATTTCATCCACCTTTCCTTCAAGATGCTAAGGGGGCATATTTGATTCTCTTACCCTCCCCATTTAATCCTCATAACCAGGCTAAAAGACAGCGAAAGACCTATTGTCACCCAGTGAGCTTCATACCTGAGTGAGGATCTGAACCCAAATTTCCCATGTTATTTCTATACCACACTAGCTTTCCCTCCCACGCAATCTAGAATATTTCATTGTATTTTGGCAGGGAGGGAGGCCAACATTCACTCTGCTCCACCACAAAGCAGTGATCCAAATAGTTCTAGCCCCCGTGTTTTAACTCAGAGACATGTATATATAATTTCCCTCTTCAGAATTACTTCTCCCAGTTCACACAATTCAATTTTCACTTCATAATGATGAACCAGAAGAACTCACTTGTGGCTGTAAGCAAATACTGCAACTCTACAGCAATCAAGAACTTTTAAAGATCAAGTCTATGGTAGCAGACTACAGGAATTGTAAGATTTCCAGGAAAAGCGGCACAAACAACCTATATAACTTCCAAGCCATTCAAATTCACAGATAGTTCTAGAATAGTAGACTTTATACTTTCATGATTCCACAGAAATTAAGAGTGGAACAGGTGACTCTTACCAGCCTTATTTTGAGTTTCTAAAGTAACATTGTGAAATGTTGACCCTCTGGTGGCAGATTGAAAAGGGAATGAAAACCACAGCAAATATCAAAATTGAGATGTGTTATATATAACAGCCTGAGAATTCATTAAAACTTTTACTAAATTTCAGCTGCTGACACTGATAGTTTAGCAAAGGTGACCTGCTCTTAGCATGTTTTTATGCATGATCCTTCCAAAGCTTAGAACTTACGAAGTAGAATAATGATTCAAGTTACCTTAAAGTTTAGGAACATTAGAGATGGGATGTGGGCCACTTGGTGGACTTCAAAGTCAAGTGGGGGACCCTTCCAAAAGGGGTCAAGTCCTTAAGTTATGATTTTGCAGATGTCATACCCAAACATGCACAGGACTGGACTATGTAACAAGTTGGCTCAGTTTAAAATAAATAAATTCTTAGAATTTATAAGCATAACAAGTTTGATGTTTTGATAAGAGTAAATTAGTTAATCGCTTTGCTGGTTTAACTTGCAGGTAAACATGTACAAAGTTGCATTTGGGAGACTAAAATAAGGTTTGCAAGGGATTGGCTGTCAAAATTTGGAATTTATACAGCAAAACAATTTGTTGTTAAACATTGATAGAACTGTGTTCTGTATCTAGGAAAGAAGTTACGATAATCAGAATTTAGAATTTAAAAGCATATTAAGCACAGATATAGCACTGGCTCCTTTTACGTGTGCCAACTGCAGAGAAAAACAATTTAGGATGGAAGTCCAAGGCAGAACATGTATGCAGGGAAGCTAAACTGTAAGCAAGCACAACAGGTATGTTTACTCTTTACATGTTACAGAAGTTAAGATTAGGCATGTAAAATAGTAATTTCTTTCTTTCTCTTTTTCCTTCTTTTGGTGCATGATTAAATTTTTAACTTTCTTACCTCTTCTGATTTTGAGTCCATAACTCTGTTTGTTTGTTTTTTTAAAAAAGAAGAAGAAGCAGGGAGCAGGAAGGGGTAGGTCTAACAATGAACTACCAAAAGTGATCATTCAGACAATGGCAGTTCAGTTCTGTGTTTAGCCATGACACACTCACTCTCTCCAACATGTCTACTCAGAAGGCAAGTATGTATATAAACTGCAGCCCAAATTAACATGCAATGTATACCCTGTTGGAAGCCACTCAGAGTGGCTGAAGCAACCCAGTTAGATGGGTGGGGTACAAAAAAAATAAAGTATTATAATTATTATCATCATCACCATCAGCATTTACTAGATGAAGACCAAGTTGGTATCTTTATTTAGCTATCAAGATCTCTTGGACTTGTTTGAGTCCATTCATTGTCGGTCCAACCTACAGGCACTTAGCACAATCCCCACACGTAGAGCTGAGTACTTCACAATCAATCTGTTGCACACATACAATCCCACTCACTCCCCCTCTTTCGACATCCTCCTAGTTTCATTAGCTTTACACCTCCTCAGTATGGTGGCAGTCAGTGTTCTTTTGAGAACAGATTTTACTCAAGAAGAGTCAATCTGGCCCTAAGCATATGTAGCAATATACCTTGCATTGACTTAATTGGTTGATTTAAAACTGAAATTCGAGTCTTGACTAAAATCTCATATTGTTATGAACACAGGTTGTATTCCAGCAGCATCCTTGCACAAGCAGAATAGACCTCTGCCAGCACAACAGTACTTCCCCTTCCACCCTCCCATATCTGCTCCAGATTTGTACAATGTTGGATTATAATGACCATGTCTGTTTCATCAAACAAGGAAAGTTAAAATCCCTTCAAATTTCTAGATTCATTTATTTATTCATTTATACTATTTAATCCAGTAGAAATGGTAGAAGGCACATTACAGGAGCAAAAAATGATAACTGGACAGCACTTCAGATGATAAACATTAAACTGTTGCATCCTGAATGGTTTCAAAAGATTTTTTGAACCTTATAAAGTCCACCACATAGACTATTTATGCCAAATTTAATGTGACTAAGACGAATCATCTTTATTTAAAGTGGTTACCTTAAGGTTTCATAATGGTAGGGTGCCGTTTGATGCCTCTCCCTGACCTATAACAAGTGCTCTCAGGCTTGTATATTATACAATATTATTCTACTTTATTATACCTTTTTGAGTAGCACCTTGTATTTAACGAAACGCTAACATTTCCGGTAATTCAATCACATTGTTAATCCTTTTTGAAAATATATAACTTGACGACTTTTTTCCGAGGCTCAAGGTGACTTTTAGCCATCTTTAGCCGAGAGCCACATACCTTGTCAATCATTTCACTAGCTTCGCAAGTCATAGCCCACAAATACACTTACATTTACTATACGCAAACATACTCATGCAAAATATCTGATGCACACCGAGAGCTGTAGGAGGTGGTTAAGAGGAAGATTTTGTAAACTGCCTTGGGAATGCTGGTTGACCACTGATGGAGAGAATTTATCTCTTATTACTAATTATTGTATAACTGATTTGTTACCCAATACAAAATGTCTCTAGGCAACTAACATATACAATTTTAAAACCCATCGCATTTAACAAAAAGAGAATTATAAAAAACACACAGAAACCAACAATAAGCATGATGATCATATTCCCTCCAAAGCCTGTGAAAAATATAAATTTTGGAAAAAACCTCTAATTTACAAAAGCACCCCAACATGCAGAAAATTCCTACTCATCTTAGGTGACAAAGAAAGTAACTTTTTCTACCATAGGTTTGATGCATGTTCAGTCCAATGTAAGCTCAGCAAACTTTAAAATGTATGCATGCACAACCTGCATTGGCTTTTCACATGAATACATGTCAGTTATTCACTAGACTGTATTGACTTCACAAAATAGCAGTGTTCCAGAATTAAGTGTCCATGTGAATCCAAAGATATAGCAGATAGGATAATAATGTAAACTTTCTCTCATAATCATTGTCAAGTAAAAGATAATTTAAACACAGCAAAGTCTAGGAGAATATTCCTACTTTAGTGCTTGAGTATGCAGTTCTGCAAGCCAATTATACATTAGTTGGGTGGTGCTGGAACAATTAAGTATTAGTCTATCCTATGCTCCAATTTACAACAAATCTTTAGGATCAGGCTTTTAAGACTCCTACCTTTATTTATACCACATGGAAAAATCCATTTAAAATATTGTGAACATGAAGAGAGCACCAGTGCCTAAAATCCAAAGTTTTAATGAGGTTATAACACCAGATGAATTTAAATCCATCCTTAATCACACTTTTTCAGCTATGTACTCTAGGCTGCACGTATTTTTAAAAATACCAACTGTTCTTGTCAGGACCGGCTAGCATAACATCTGCTATTCTGCTGGATAAGTCATTAGGAATGTACAAAAGTATAATGAATATACAGGAACAATTTTTTAAAAGTAAGTAGAAAACAATGTGTTAAATAGTACTTGCAAAAGAAATGGGGGGGGGGCAATAACAGAATCAGCATAATCAAGCATTAAATGTTCACATAGTTTCTCAACAAGAAGGCCTAAAATGCCTACTAACATTCTTTTTCCTGCCCAAACGAGCAGCTCCCAAAAATCAAACTCACTTATGAGAGATCAGTAACCAATCTGCGGCCCAATGTACCTGTATGCATCATGGCAGTGGTACAGAGCTTCACACAGAGAGGGATTTTCCATTCTCGTCCATAAAGACAAAATACTACCCCCCTGATGTATGCAACTGCACACAGAGCATTTCTCACCCCTAGAACAGAATTTTAAATACTGCCACTCCCCAATTATGCTAAAGGGTTTCTTTACAGACACCATGATCATATCAAAAATGTACCTGCAACTTGCTGCCTTTCTAGATGCATGATCTCACAAATAGCACATTCACAATATAAACATTAACAAAGAAATAACAAGACTACAGCAAAATAAATTTAAGTTAGGCGTCTGGAGAAAAACATCAAAAACTATTCAGCGATGGAGTAAGACACTTGAACAGCTTAAACAATCCTCTTGGAGATTTCTAAGTTGGACATTTTTATTTTTGAAATGCTCAAAGTATAGTTTATCCTATTTCTTTTCAGAATAATAATCTAATGAATATTATTATTTAATCATAATTACTTATTTAAATTATAAAAGTGATTTTAAGTGGCTTACACAAGGGCTGTCGCATTCCTGCAATGAATGTATGACTTGTCTCTTAAATTATTCAGAAGTGACTGTCCCATAAAAACCAGACCCCACTTATTTTGTCCTATTGCAGATGTCCCATGGTGCATTCCCATCCCACAGTTGTTTTATGGCTCTTTCTTCCACACCACAGTACAGGTCTACATGCTGCAGGAACTTATCTCCATTAGGCTTCCAGGAGCAGGAGCAAGTGAAAACAGTACAGGAAGCCAGGAGAAAGGTCTTCCACTTTCACTGGCCCAACAGATACTACTAACTGGACTCCACAACTCAGCACTCCTAGCTACTGCCACTGGGCCTGAAGGCAGCTGAAGTCCAATAACGGCAGAGCTACAAGTCCACCACCCCTACAGTAGTAGCTTCCTTCTTGTAGATGGTGACAACCAAGACCCAAATCATAATTACAATGTGTATTGGAGTAGCTATTTTGTATCCTGTGGAAGGGGACTGTATCACTTCCAGCAGGCTCCAGCACAGGTGAAGAGCTAAGAAGAAGCTGACAAGATATGGGAAGATCAATGACCTTGGCCTACACAAAGGAGAAGCAACTTTTTGCTTCTGCTGCTGCAGCACACACACACACGCACACGCACACACACACCTTCCACCCAAGTGAAGTCCTAACCAGCAGTTGCAGAGCTGAGGTTTGAGGGAAACGTTGAGTATTCCTTACATGGGAAGAGCAATCACTCTCTGAGTAAGCAAGATTCAACTGTTTTCCCCCAAGGTTTGAAGTTACAGCTGGTGACCCATATGGATGCAGTGGTTCCTCTTTAGTGTGAGGCACTTCCGTAAACTATCCACTTTCTGTCAGCCTTCTCCATTCAAGCTGAACCAAGGGAAAGTGATGCTGCTCCCCTCCACAGAATTCCACAGCAAGCCAAGGATTACTTGAATACAGTGTTAACTGTATGCGCAAATCAGGTGCTACACGATGCTAAAGAAAGGGCAATAACTGTTTGCATGTCAGATGTATACACACGATAAAGAGTACAAAAGAGAGGGAATGTACTTGTGTGCATGTATGTATAATATATATGTAAGAGGGGGTAGGGGATATGCCTACATGTGAGGCTATACAAATGCACCCTTATGTGCAATTCCTAGTAACTGAACATTGGCTATGCAGCCCCAGAAGAGATTCTCCCCAGCCACTCTGGGAGGCTTCCAACAAAATATTAAAATACAGTGGTCTGTTAAACATTAAAAGCTTCCCTAAACAGGGCTGTTTTCAGATGTCTTCTAAAAGTCTGGTAGTTGTTCCTCTCTTTGACATCTGGTGGGAGGGCGTTCCACAGGGCGGGTGCCACTACCGAGAAGGCCCTCTGCCTGGTTCCCTGTAACTTGGCTTCTCGCAGTAAGGGAACCACCAGAAGGCCCTCAGCGCTGGACCTCAGTGTCCAGGCTGAACGATGGGGGTGCTGACACTCCTTCATTTTCAGTTCTACTTAATAATATGTAGACATCCATATCACAACCATGTAGTATACAAACACAGCAGCAAATAAAAACATGGATCTTTGCTATAATAGTGGGTAAACATTACACTTCTCTTGGAAAGGGGGGTATTTATACCCTCAAATAGGTGCAAGCATCAGATAAGCAAGGAAACGTAGGTCATTGGTGGGAGTACTAAATTTGGTTGGAAGCTGCAGCTCTCGTTACTTAGGAAATTGGAATAAGAACAAAAACATGGATTTAATGTATGTTCAGATGTTTGTCTTTTGAACTATCATCTCATGAAATGCCCTTAGCTCTTGGGATAGGATAGAACAAAAACTGTACACAGTATCTCAAGAAGCACAGGAAGAACAAAAACTAATTTGTTTTATAAATACACAAGATAAATAAATTAAAATTGATACACATTCAGGGGTATGCTGGTCATGGGGGGGGTGTCAAGGAAGAAGGTTCCCTTTTTAAAAAATCATAGGAGGAAAGGGCATTTCTGATTCACATTGCCATAAATTTGAGTCTTGAGCAAGCAAACAAATCTACTCTGCCTCCTAGGGATCAACTCAGTAAGTATCAGAGCACCAATTCTGGTATCTTATACCTAGCAGTGATACCACAGAAATTATATATGGCTAAGAGTAATTTAGCAACATTTGTGAACTGAAGTATCAGTAACGAGAATGGCTACTGAACCTGTCATTAGAAGACACAAATATTCCATTCCCTCCCCCTCCCCCCAAAAAACAAACCTTATCTGATTAGTTGGGGGATTGTAGTGGGTGGGGAAAGGGTTCCCTCCTTGAACTATCAGATCATAAGGTATCTTACTAAACTTTCAAGACTAGACAAATATCCTACCCTATTGCTTTCTGCCTTTGGAAGACTAATCTAGGCTGATCAAGGACTGCACTGTTGTATTAAATGTGCTAGAGAGAAGACAATCATCAGATCTGTTTCCTAGCTATAAACATCTAAAATAAGACAACAGGTGGATGCAACCAATAGGAGGAATGAAGAAAATCACTGTCACCCTGAAAGACTATAAACAGGTAAACTATATTCTGAAGTGGCTTTATCTTCTGCACAAACAAAATAATTGTATTCAATATTCACATGTTAATGTGTAATAGGAGAATGATGTATTGCTTCTCCTGTTCAATCTTCACTGAATTATCATGTACCTTTAGTATAGAAGGTGTAAGATATGTTTATGGAATAAAACTATGTGGCACACAAATCTCAATTCAGAAAATAGTCCCAGCTTTACCAAAGCATCAATTATCTAACCTAATCTGCTCTGCACTTGACAATTCAAGGAATAATAGACACTGCCACATTCTTCAGGGGTTGCTCTGTCAAATAAATCAATATCTTTCTGTTGGCACCGCTACAAACAACAACCAGTTCCATGCAGGTTTCACAAATGTGAGGAATAACAATTATTAACAATTAAATTAGGCTTCTTTATAAAGAATCAACAAAATTTACAGGACTCCAGTTAGGAAACATTAGCACCTCTCCAAAAATCATAATAATTAAAAGCAGTGAAGTAACCACACTTTTCATGTCATTAGTATCCATGCAGATCAATCCTATGCATGTTTACACAGAAGTAAGTCCTATTTAACTGAGTTAAATTGAGCATACACGCAGGTACAGACGCTTATAGTCTAAATAATACATTGACTCCAATGACTACTCATTGAAAGGTGATTTGGGGCTATATTAAAAGGGAGTGGGGTCAGGTGCAAAGTAACTGAACATCAACAAGCAGTCCCACTGAGGAAGAGGCATCACAAATGTTACCTTTTGTCCATAAAGAAAAAGTGATTACCATATGCTCTAAGTACTAATCTGCAGATCTTAACTAACAACAAGAAAATGATTAAATACACAGATATTTCAAGTTCAGAAGATTCATAATTCTTTTATGGTTGATCAGTTTCAGAATTTGGGGAAATTAAAAAGTAGCAAGTAAAAACAGTAAGATACCACTAAAAACTACATTAATTAATTAATAAAATTTCTGGGTACATGTTTTCTCCCCTCTTTAATTCATGCCCATGTTTAATAAGTCTCATAAATAAAATGAAATTTAATTTCTTTACATGAGTGCCCTCTAATCCCAAAGCACCAGTTAATAAAACATAAAATGCAGATTCTCTACCAGCCACAGGCACACTCCAGGTGGGCAAGCTACAGTATAGCCAAGTTACGCACAGGCAGTCAATTTGGATTAAAACTCGAGCATGCAAAAACTGAATTTCTGCAAGATTTCTCCCACTAAACCTGTGTTTATGTAGCGAGGTGCTTAACGCAGGAGAGTGATTTGCAGCACAAGGAGGGTTGTTTGCATGCGAATGACCAAGACACAGGAGCAACCTGCTCCCCCCAAAGCCCAGAAGAGGTTAAAGAGGCAGCGAGGGGAGGAGGAGGATCAGGAGAGAAAAGTTCACCCACAGCCTCGCAACCCCAACGGGAGCCCGAGGCCCACACGCGAGTTCCCAGAAAGAGAGAGAGGGATTCGGGCTGCTGAATCCGAAGCGAGAGCGCAGCGAGACCCGGAGGGAGATGCGGACCGCCCGCCGCTGCACCTGACTCCCCCCGCGACACCACCATCGCAGCAGCTCCCGAGGATCTCGGCAGGGCAAACAGCAGGCAAGTACCAAAAGGGGTTATTTCTGCATTGCCGCCAATGATGATTATTATTTGCAAACCCCACGCAGAGTTGTTTAGTTTGTGACCTTACTCCCCCACCCAAAAAAAAAACCCCACACCAAACCGGCAGGTCGAAGCAAACAAAAAGCTCTGACCCCCCCCCCCCGGCGCCCCCTCCCTTCCCCCCTCCAAACTCCTCAGCGGGGGGAGGGGGCGCCGCCGCGAGGAGGACGCCAAGCAGGCCGGGCGGAGGGGGGGGGCGCCGCGGGGATTTCTCTTCCACGCGCGCGTCGCTCTCGCGGGGCAGCCGGCCTTCGCTCCCCCCCCCTCCCCGGGCAGAGCCAGGCCGGGAAAGGGAGGGGGCGAGGGAGGGGGGGCGCGAGCGGCATATTCACCTGGGCTGAGGGGGGCTGCCGGGGCGCCGCCGCTGCTGTGGCCGCTGGCTGTGGTGGTGGTGGCGGTGGTGGTGGGCGAGGCTGAGGCGCCGCGGGGCGAGGAGGAGGAGGAGGAGGACGGGGGTGAGGAGGAGCCGCGGCGGGAGGAGGAGGAGGCGGCGGCGGCGGCGGCGGAGTCGGAGCGGAGCCGTTGTTGTTGGTGGGTAACAGTCGCCAGGACTACGGTGACTATGGCGCCTGGCTCTCAAGGCAACCGTTGCTATAACTCACAAAAGGGAGAGAGACACAGAGAGGGAGGAGACCAGCAGGCGCCGGCCCAGCCTCGCGCGCCGGAAGGGGCGGCGCCAAGACCTTGACGGACAGCCCGCCGCCCACTCCCGGGCCAGAGACGCGCGCGAGTAGGGGGGGAAGGAGGGGGCTCGGCCGGCGCATCACCGCGCATGCGCGAGTCAGCACCCGACGGGAGATCGTTGGCCCGCGCGGCGCTTGGCGCGCTCGGTCCGCCCGGCTGCCTTCTCCTCAGCGCGCGCGGGCGCCCCACACTCTTTTCCCCCTCCCTCTCCGAGCGCGCGAGCAGGGAGGGGCACGCGAGGCGCCTCGCTCCCGCCCGCGTGGGGGAAACCTGGCCGTCGTCACTTCCGGCCCAGGGGGGCTCGGGAGGAGGCAGAGCGAGGCCAGGGCGGCGGCGGGGCCCGGATGTGCGGCGGCTGAGGCGGGAGGCGCCTGGCCAGCAGGAGGAGGAGAAGCGCCAAGTTCGCGCCTCGCCGCTCCGTCCGCGCGCGCTCTCTCGGGGACGGGGGGGGGGGGGAGGACGGGACGGAGCCCTTCCAGGTGGGGCGGAGGGGGCACCTGGCTCTTCCCTCTGAGGGAAGAAGGCCGGCCTGGCGGGGGGGGGGGGGAGGAGAGCAGCCTTATCCCCTCTCCCCCCCCATGGCAAGAGGCCCCCCCTTCGGAGGAACTTAGTGAGAGGCCTCTGGGGCCCCGCCATGGGGGGGGGGGCAAGAGAGGAGGGTCTCCGGCGGAGAGAGGTCTCTGGGATCTGCAGTGAAGAAGGGTTCTCTTCGGGAAGGGCCCCCCTCGGCATAGCTGTCAACTTTCAGATTTGAAAATAAGGGATCAGCAGCCTCACCTGTCCCGGGGACAGTCTACGAGATATCTAACAATCCGGGATAGCAACGGGAAACGGCGCTGGAATAAGGGGATTTCCCGCAAAAAAGGGGAAGGTTGACAACTATGGAAGGTTTCCATTCTGAATTTGGGGCTTTCTGTTACCAAAAACTGCTTGGCCACCACGAAATAATGGAATAATACCATGGGACAAATGCAAGGTTGTGCGCTTAGGCAGGAAGAACCAGATGCTCCAATATCAGATGCATGGGCGTAGCCAAGAGAGGCAGCTGCCATCGAGGAAATAAAATTTGCTTAACTAAGGGAGGTTCTGCCCCCTTAGCATATCCTGGCTGCGCCTTGTGATCATAGCTGTCAACTTTCAGATTTGAAAATAAGGGATCAGGAGCCTCACCTGTCCCGGGGGCAGTCTACAGGCTATCTAACAATCCGGGATAGCGGGGAAAACGGCACTGGAATAAGGGAATTTCCCGCAAAAAAAAGAGGAAAGGTTGACAGCTATGTCCCTCGGGCAGCCGGGGCAGGAGACGGGCCCTAGCTTCCATAGGCCCCGCTGCCCCTGCCAGCCTCCCTGGCCAACCCAGAGTGGGGCTCCTCCCAGGCCCAGAGGAGCCCTTGCAGCTCCCCGTGAGCTTCCTCCTGTGGCCCTGGCAAAGGGCCCCCTCCCGCAAGAGGCCCCGGCAAAGACCCCCAGAGGGATGGCATGGTCAGCAGGACAGCTGTTCCCCAACGCCTTAGTTGCCGAACAAATCGGCTCCCAAATGCCGCAAACCCGGAAGTGAGTGTTCTGGTTTCCAAACGTTTTTCGGAAGCCGAACGTCCAACACGGCTTCAGCTTGAGTGCGGGAAGCTCCTGCAGCCAATTGGAAGCTGCACCTTGGTTTTTGAATAGTTTTGGGAGTCGAACGGACTCCCAGAACAGATCAAGTTCGAGAACCAAGGTCCCACTGTGTTTCCTTTTGATTGTGGGTGGAGGTCCCCAAGTGGGGAGCTGTTCCAGATCTGAAAACTTGGACCCCGAGGGTGTGATGTTGTGTGGCAAACACCTGAGAAGAAGCCCAGCCAAGACCCTTGGCCATTGGGTTACACAATAGAGGTTTGCGTTAATGTGTAAGTAGACCCGAGCATCTTTGTGCTGAAGTGGCGCATAGACATCTCTAAAACAAAACTCATTCTGCCACGCAAAAAGAGAAACCGCCATGTTTGCGGTGATTCTTTTTTACCACACAGCATAGAAGCCTCCACAGTGCAACATGTCTACAAGGAACCAGTCTCTTGTCCTAACCAAACTGCAGGAAGGGAGACAGGACTTGCTTGGAATCTGGCAGAATTTTCTCGCCTCGGTTGGATACTCCTGCAATATACAGTCCTCAAAAAAGAAAGCAAGCTGGAGTAGCTCTTTAATAAAGAAGTTGTAAACAGGGGCATTATTGATGCCTTGATTTTATACTGTGCTCCAATCTTCTCATCTGACTCAATTCCTGTTCCCCTCTAAAAACGCAATCTAGACATCTGCCCATTTGTTGATTTTGCACTAGATCTCCTTGGCCCTTACAATAGCAAATACGAAGGCAGTGTGGGGGGGAGTGTTTCCCTCTGCATTGCTTAAAACTAGATAAGCAGACTCTGGGGCTCCCAAGAAGTGTCTGCCTGGAGCTGAGCTGGCCGCCTCTGCCTGGGAAGATCAGCACCAGCTGCATAGGGACAGCACTCCACGTGGTGCACAGATGTTGCCTTCAGGAAACGGCAGTGATTCTGCCCCACTCCCACCAGATTTTTCCTGAAATTATGAGGATATACGTATATTTTTGCCATTTTCCCCACTAAGTTTCTGATTCTACCTGTCCTTTTTCAGTTGAATTGCCATTGTCTTTTAATCTATTTTTGCATATTGTTGGTGCATACATATGCAGCCTATTCTCCCCAGTCATCACACCTAACCAAATATATCATGTGTGATCCTCTGTGACCAGACAGGAGTTGCAGAATATTAAATACACACCACACTGTCAAGGAAATGGACATTTCACCTGTGGAAATGAATGTGTACTTAAAGCCAGGAAGTTGTGCCTGGGTCTCAAAAAAAAATGTACACAGGTCTTATACTGTGTCAGACCATTTTTCCATTTACCTCAGGGTTGTTCACTCTCCAGGCTTCCTGCCTTACCTGGGATTTGAGCCTTCATGCAGGTGCCCTACAATTTAATCCAGTTGTTCTCTTGCTGTAGCTCTTAGCTGAGAAGTTATTTCATCATTTCAGTAAACCTGAGTGCAAACCCTTAACTGCAAAAAGAAGCCTTTCATATCATTAGTACCAATGCAGCAATACAGGAAATATATGACCATAAAGGGAATTTAAGCATTAAGGGTTGTTAATGGACCAAAGTTAGTCATGTCCATTAATTTAAATGGGTATAACAGGGCTTACGGGTTAGCAGGGCTAACTTTGGATATAACTATGTTTTCTTTCCAATTTTGTGGTTCTCTTGAACTTTTGAGGCAAGTAGTTAGGGAAGGAAATATTTAAATTTTAAGAACAATTTCATGTTTGTAGTTTCAGCAAAGCAAACAGAAATTGAGATAAAAGCTTTAATATTAAAATATTATAATTTCTAGCAGTGCATACAATTAACTTTTGAAATTAAGAGGGCAGGCGATAATTTCATTATCACTTGGATGTTACCGTTAAACCTTTTCTCAGATAATACACATTGCTTTTACAAAATAAAATTTATTTTGGAAATTATAGGAATTGTGTGTGTGTGTGTGTGTGTGTGTGTGTATAAGACAGGAATTATAGTCTACTTCGCATGCAAGTGTCACAAACCCAGTACAGATACTGGGGTGGTGCTGGGTCTAAACCAGGGGTCTGCAACCCGCGGCTCCGGAGCCGCATGTGGCTCTTTTACACCTTTGCCGCGGCTCCGGGGCGGATACTAGCGAGGGGAGGAGGCGCATTGTGCGCCCCGACACTCCCCACTGTGGCGGGCGCTGTACTGGCTGTGACGTCGCATGGGGTGGTGCGTGCGTTAGTCACACACCGTCCCGACGTCACCTTCCCGCCCGCTGTCAGATCGTGGCTCCGGAGGTATATTTGTTTTAAATGTCGCAATGGTTTTGCGGCTCCCAGTTTTGTTTTTCTTCGGAAACAGGTCCAAGTGGCTCTTTTTGTCTTAAAGGTTGCAGACCTCTGGTCTAAACCATCGAGCCTCTTGGGCTTGCCAATTGTAAGGTCAGCAGTTTGAACCCCCATGACAGGGTGAGCTCTTGTTGCTCTGTCCCTGCTCCTGCCAACCTAGCAGTTCGAAAGCACACCAGTGCAAGCAGATAAATAGGTACTGCTGTGGCAGGAAGGTAAACGGCGTTTCCGTGCGCTATGGTTTCCGTCACGGTGTCCTGTTGTGCCAGAAGCAGTTTAGTCCTGCTGGCCACATGACCTGGGCAGCTGTCTGTGGACACCTCGGCCTGAAGCAAGATGAGTGCCTCAACCCCGTAGTCGCCTTTGACTGGACTTAACCGTCCAGGGGTCCTTTACCTTACTGAGGTTTCCTTTTTCTCCTGCCTTTAAAGTAGTATTTGAAGCCTTATCCTGTATCTGACATTATAAGACTCGGGAAATGAAAAGCATAGTTAGCAAATCCAGGGAAATTAGCAGATGTAAGAAAATTGATTTCACTTAAGGGATGCAAATAAATATAGACGCAGGCTCTAACTAGAAAATAAAAGAAATGCTTGCAGACTGGCCTGCTAATAACTTTAATCTGACATAGTAGATATTTGTAAGCAAAGTCCTTTAAAACAGAGCACACTGTTAGGGGCTGGCCTGAGAAGTGAAGTATAATATTGCCATATGTGTTCTTTAGGTGAGTTTGTGTTATGGTAAAAAAAAAAAAAAAAGTTGGTGGCTTTAAAAAGAAGAAAAGCATATCCCGTGAAGCACAGTTAACAAAAAAAACAGAAGTCAGTCTCCCTGCCACTTAAAAATATGGCCACTCTGCTCAGGGAAGACAAAAGGAAAAGACAGCAATATTGTCTCTAAAACATGGGCCATTCTGGCAAACCACAGAAACTGATCAAGCAGACAAATAACTGGGTAGAATTGAAAGTGAACTACTCAGAGAACAGGAGATTTTAGTATTACATTATTTTTAAATATGTATATTTCTGACTGGCATCTCAGAATTATTCTGGTGGATACCACCCTGTCTTAAATCTAATACGTTATGGGGTGTTAGGGGAGGTAATTCCTTGGGGGGATACATTGTTCTTCAGTGGTAGTTTCTCCACCTTTGGTCCCCACCCTGCACTCAATTCTCACCTGTGGCTCCTAGAAGCTGTCAGCATGCAACAGCGGCCACATCCCGGGAACGACTTTGACTGGTCGGCTAAACCAAGTGAGGTGAGCCGATGGATCTCAAGCCCTCATTGAGTTAGGGCTTCCACTGCAGGCAAACACAGACTTTGACAGATGGAGCAGATGAGACCAAGAGTGGCTCCAACAGTCAAGAAGGCGGTTTCTGCACATGCTGTAGAGGGAAGTGAGGGGCAGATGGGGCTCATCAACCTGGGTAGGAAGCCCATCTAGGAGAAGGAAAACGCTGATTGTAAACATCCACTGCCTTGGAATATATCTTCAAGAGAAAGAAAAGGAGTAAACGATACATACATCTGGAGCAGAGTCCCTAAGCCGGTTGGATGGTGCCTTGTACACTTCATTCCAGCAACTGCATCCAAGCTGGTGTCCAAACATCTTGCTCTGCTTTCCTTGGAATCACAGCAGTGAGGTGGTCTGGGCCATAGCTGTCAACCATCCCTTATTTGGCGGGAAACTCCCTTATCCCAGCGCTGTGTCCCGCTGCTGTCCCTTATTGATGATGTCTCTTAAATTTCCTGGATTTCAAAGGAAGCAGCTCCTCTCCCTCCCTCCCTGCTGGCCAGGGAGGAGGGAGGCTCCAACTGTGTTGCTTGGCTGCGTTGCTCACCCAATAAGGAGTCTAAGAACGACTGGGGGGTGGAGCTTGCATGCCTTGTGCTGATCAAATCGGCCGTGTTGCCTGGGGACACGCCTTTGCTCAGCGCTTCCCAGCGGAGAGGTGATGGTGGTTTTCCTTGCTGCATCCCCTTTGCCGGGTTGCTGCGCTGTGGGAACCACCGCTTGAGGCTTCGTTTGGCTGCTGACTGGGCTTTCTGCCTTTGGCTCGGAGGGGCTCAGAAGTTGAACATACCTGTGCCCAGAAAATCCCTTATTTTGGCTGCTGATCCCTTATTTTCGAGGCTGCTGGTCCCTTATTTTCAAATCTATAAGTTGACAGCTATGGGCACCCCAGAACCCTGGTGCCCTGGGGAAGTCACTTCAGTGCTGCTAATGCAGTGGTTTGAGTCCATTGTTTCTCAGGACAGACGGATGCCAGTAACAATTTTTGTGAATTCTGCTCCCAGCTAACTGAGGAAGACCAGTGATTCAGTAGCACTAGATCTCCTCCTTGTGTGAAAAATATCTGCTTCACCAGGCTTGATCTCAGATGGGTGCCAGCATGAGACTGATCCACACCATCTGCACTGGCATCAGAGTCTGGCTTCATTATGGGCCACTGTTGGTGTCTTGAGTCCTTTCCTGCGCTCTCCCTAACTGCAGAGATAATTTGTCCTGTGACTCTGCTTCCTGATTCTGTTTGTCTTGGGAGCCACAAGTGCCCACAGCATTTAATGTCAGATGCAATAAGCGATTTAGTGAGTCATTTTAAAACATCACAGAACATGCTGTTGGTGTAGTAGCATTGTGAGGACACACTGCTGGCACTCCTACAGGAAGATAATATGCCAGTGCAGATATTTAGGTCTGGGGTGTAAATTAATTTAAAATCCACGATTTGCATCTTAACTAGTGTATGAATCTGGCTGCATAGCAACTTTAAAAACAGGCAAGCATTATTTTATTTCAGATATGCAGTGCAATTTCTCCAGTATAATTGAACACATTTTTAAAAAGTAATAAATACAATTACTTTTTTAAAAAATTGTGTTCAATTCTACAGAAATAAAATGCATTATATATCTGATTTAAAACTGCTGAAGGAGCTTTGAACTTTGGACTTCTGGTTTATAATAGTGGGGAGTCAAATCAGCCAAAGAGGCTTGGGCTCACTACACTGATTGGGCACTGAAATTACAAGATAACATTTATATTTCAGTTCAAGGTGTTTGATTTTCAATTCAGGGTTGCCTTATTTGTCATTGCTGATACATGACACCATAATTATAGTCTTCGTTTTAAAATGTGATATCATTCTTCACCTAGAAAAAATAACCTTTAAAGAAAGAACTCTCATTTCAGCTGAAGATTGATGTAAGACAAGCAGTGCTAATGTGAATAATAAAGATTTGATATAAAATAGTAGTTCCTGACAAAAGATTTTAAGTGAGGTTAATTATTAAACATGCCTGTCAGGGTTTGGGAAAAAAAAGAAGAGAAAAAACACCAGCCCTGCACGTAACTCTTCGTGACACCAAACCTAGTATTCAGTGAGAAAAATAAAGATGGGTACAGAAAACAGTCCCCAGAATGTATTTTCCTAGAAATTAGTACAGGCAAAGCAGAGTGGCCAGGAATAATAAAAATGCCATTTGTTGTGATTTAGTTCTGCCAGGGTGAGAAAAACTTGCATGTGAAACAACATCACCAGGAGGGAAAGCCTTAGTACAAAAATAATGAAAAAGAAAAGGAGAAAGTGGTTCTCCAAAGTGCCAGCTATTAATGTTTATTGTAGCTCAACACGTTTTGGAACTGAATGTTGCTGTGTATCTGGCACCATATGGAAGACTTCCTTTGCCAGAAAGGCAGCAGCATTTGTGTCAGCTCCTTTGGAAAGTCTTGGGTTGCTCCTCAAGAAGAAACTTCAGTTCTGAAACATGTAGAGCTACAATAAACATTAATAGCTGGCACTTTGGAGAACTCGCTTCTTTTGACCTTCCTTTTGGTTCCTGTGCCTCCGTCTTTCTTCTTAAAATCCTTAAGCCACCCACCCAGCTCTTGTTGGGGTCTCCTGTTCTCCACATTTCTCTTCTGTTGTTCTTAACAAATTCTGGCTTTGGGTCTTGATGGACCTCTTTTCTTCCTACGCTCATCACAATCAGTTCCAGGGCGGGTTGCATTGTCCATTTTCTGACTCTTTTTTCCTTTTCTCTCTAGCAAAAGGACTGTCTTTTCAATTCCTGATGTAGCAGAGCTGCAGAATCTGCCAATATGCTGTTGGGAAAGGACAGGGTCTGTCTGTCTGTCTGCAGCAGAAAGAAGTACTAAATAATCTGTTTCCAGACAGATGGGAAGTTTGGTGCTGGAATAGTTTTCAGAGCTGCTGTTGTACTTTCCCCTGGCATCCTGTAAGAGTAGCTACTGGCAGAACCAACATCTACCATTTCAGTTCTGAAGCAATTCTGGCCATTAAACTGGTTGCAGAAAGTTCATTGCTCCAGGTTTTCTTCTTTCTTATTCATTCATTTCTGCGTCTCCTTGGGAAGTAATGGACTGCCCCAGATTTATTTTATTTTGCCTGATGCAAAGCAAACATACTGTTCTCTTGTATGTTTTAATATAATGATACAAAAAAATCAACATTATCCTATTGAATATTCTCTGACATATAGTGTCATATTCCATGATAAAATAAATGCAAAAGAGAGTTTAATCAAAATATTTTTTAAATAATATCTGATGTTGGCCCATTTGATTAAATCCATCTACTTCATTTCTTAGGAAAACTACAAAGATATTGGTTTACTTAGCGAAACAGTTAATTTCAACGCATTATTATCTTTTCACTGTGTCAAATAAATTTTCAGTTCATACCTAATAATTAAAGTGTGCTTTCAGACTGAAAAGGGAGTGTGTGAAATGGTGCCTTTATTGCAAAGCAAATTTGCTCCACTGATATCATTACTATCTTGTGCTGGATGGAAACCTTTGAAAGGTGTTCACATGGAAATCTAGGTAAGAAAGGGTAAAGAACGGTCAGAAAGTTCAGGCAATGGACTGGATCTTGGAATCTTGCTCTGCCATTAGGTGTGCTGAATGCCAGTGACGGGGAAACTGTGGCCCTCCAGATGTTGTTGGACTACAACTCCCATCATTCCTGACTGTTGCTCATGCTGGCTGGGGCTGGCAGATGAGGGTGTTCAGCAAATTGCCTATCCCTGGTCACTACCAATGACCATTTACCATGTGGTATCACCACTGTGCGGGGGACGCGGGTGGCGCTGTGGGTTAAACCACAGAGCCTAGGACTTGCTGACCAGAAGGTCGGTGGTTCGAATCCCCACTACGGGGTGAGCTCCCGTTGCTCGGTCCCTGCTCCTGCCCACCTAGCAGTTCGAAAGCACAACAAAGTGCAAGTAGATAAATAGGCACCACTCCGGCGGGAAGGTAAATGGCGTTTCCGTGCGCGGCTCTGGTTCGCCAGAAGCAGCTTAGTCATGCTGGCCACATGACCTGGAAGCTGTACGCCGGCTCCCTCAGGCCATAAAGCGAGATGAGCGCTGCAACCCCAGAGTCGGTCACGACTGGACCTAATGGTCAGGGGTCCCTTTACCTTTACCTATCACCACTGTTCACATATAACTACGTGGCAAGCTGTGTGTGACTATTTGGCAAGCCATTTGCATCAGCCTTCTGAGCAGTGAGAAGAATTTGGGGACCAAGGAACTGGCACAATTGCCATCACCAGTTGGAAGGATGATCATCTGACTGGCTTATCATGTGGCTGCCTATATACCACCCTAAATCTTTACTTGAACATAGTGAGCTTGTATTCACTTAATGTCTGTGAAGAAATCTTGCATATTTTACAGTTTGAGTAAGAGTAAACTCATAAGTTCCTTTATCCAGTTGCATTGTGTTTTTTCCAGTCAAACATCCCAGTGGTAAGATCTGCGTGGGCTTTTGAAAGCCTACACACGTTGGACAAAGGAACAGAAATCTGGGTTTCCAAAAATGGATCCTGACCTGAGTGCTAAACGATTAACCTTTTGCAAGATAGTTTCATGCAGATCTCACTATGAGGGTCAATTGCAAACTTTGCTCCATGTAAAAGTAGTTACATCATTCCAAGAAGCTTTTAAAAATGACATTGCAGTACAGTGGTACCTCGGTTTAAGAACAGTCCGGTTTAAGAACGATTTGGTTTACAAACTCTGCAAAACTGGAAATAGTGTCTTGGTTTGAGAACTTTACCTCGGTCTAAGAAAGGAATCCAAAACGGTGGAAGGGCATCGGCAGTGGGAGGCCTCATTAGGGAAAGCGTGCCTCGGTTTAAGAACGGTTTTGGTTTAAGAATGGCCTTCCGGAATGAATGTTTTCGTAAACCAAGGTACCACTGTACTTAGTTGTGAGGTGAGCATTTACACAATGACATTTACCTTGCTTGTAGTTTTAATGAAGCAAAATCAATTCTGGCAGTGGTCAGAGAGGGCATTTCAATGGAAGCCATATTGTGAAGTCCTCTTCAGGGCAGCAGTTATGCAAACATTGTGAGAGAAGAGTCTGCTATGCCTTTGTCCGTGTGCATAGTTGTGGGCGGATGGAATGAGAAACATATCCATTACTTCTATTGCATCATAATGTGACAGGTACACAACATTGGTGCAAACACACTGTAATAATACATAGACGCTTTTAGAAGCGGCAGCTCCAAAGAAGAAAAAGGTAAATGTTCGCTTAGGTTTTCCCCTTTCCACAAGCAGCTTTGCTTTGATACTGAGCACCCACGTAGGCCAGGATCAGCTGAAGGGGTTCCTCTTGCCACTTTTAGATTTATGGATCCACACGATGGTTCTTCAGACAACCAAATTTCATTCTCCCAAGAAAGTTATTCAGTCACGACTATGTTAAAATGAGACACCAGGAAACACCTGCAGCTGCTGAACCAGACTAACAACTTCCTTTTATGGTGTAATGATATGGCTAGATGCACGATCCATACCTTGACTTCCTTCATGAGTTCATATATTCATAGAATATATTATATATATATTCCATCCATCCATAGAAGGGGGAGTGTTCCTGCATTGCTGGCTCCTCTTTCAATATTGCACAACTTCCTGTAGCATCCATGCATTGTGCCTGGATATTCGAGCAAAGAAACTCATGTTTGGAGAGCTCAATGGATGCAGATGTCCATCTCAACACAATGTGGATGGGGGTGGCAGCGACTTCTGTACTTGGCACCCCCTCCGTGGATACTGTGGCTAAACTGTGGCCCTCATGCAGTTGGACTGCAGCTCCCATCAGCCCTAAATTCTGACCACGCTAGCTGTGGCTAATGGAGGACCCAAATGGGGGCTGTATCCAGCTTTCGTATTCCTTGCTTTAGGCAACTGGAACATACAGAGCCAGTTCTTTAAAGGGATTCCTCCCATCCTTTTTAAAAAATGGGTAATTAAAGCTTACTGTATTTTTTGCTCCATAAGACGCACCTGACCACAAGGTGCATCTAGTTTTTAGAGGGGGAATGCAAGAAAAAAAAATATTATTTAAAGGGAGCGCTGAGCAGAGCCTGTATGCATCCCAGGCTCTGGTCAGTGCTCCCTTTCACTAGCTGCACGGAGTGTGTGTGTGGCTCTTGGGGGATTTTCCCTGAGGAGGGAGAAGGGCAGCCCGTCACTGACACACACACTCCGCGCAGCTCTTTAAAGGGAGCGCAGCTCTTGGGGGCTTTTGTGGGAGGTGGGGGAAGTGAGAGAGCCGCGCTCTGTCACTTCCTCCACCTCCCACAAGAGCCGCGTGCTCTTTAAAGGGAGCGCAGCTATCCCTGAGGAGGGAGAAAGCCCTTCTCCCTCCTCAGGGAAAAGCCCTCAAGAGCCGCACACACGCTCCACGTGGCTCTTTAAAGGGAGCGCTGAGCAGAGTCTCCTACATTCACTCCATAAGACACACACACATTTCCCCTTACTTTTTAGGAGGGGAAAAGTGCGTCTTATAGAGCGAAAAATATGGTAATTCAATTAATTTCACCAATTAGGCCATTGAATCTTGTAGGCTTAGTTAACTGACCACTATACTTACTGTGCCTTTGGCATAGACCCCAACCCAGCATTGCTGCACCTGCGAGCTCCACCTCTGACATGCTAGTATACACACAGCATATGAAAATACAGCTGTACACATCTGGGATCTCTATGTATACAAAAACATTGGACCTCCAAGGGGTGGGGGCTGGCAGGGGCAGATGTGTTGGAGGTCAACAGTTTCTCTCTGTTTGTTCACGGAACAGACACATATATACATACATAATTTTATTTGTATGCTGCCTTTCCAAAGCTAAGACTATGCTCAAGGCAGCTTACAACACGAAAATATTACGTGATTACAAACATAACAAAAGTAGTCAAAAATTACACAGCCAAATTAGATGATTTCCACATAAATCATGATAAGATCTAAAATAAAGATACAATGAAGTAACATCAAAAACAGCAACAGCACAGCCCCTTTCCCCAGCAACAACCCCTAAATAATGCCCCAACCCAAGAATCTGATCAGCAGCCTCAGCGTTTGTACCTGGAGTCAGTCAGGGCCATGACTTCTTCCCAAAACCCTTAATTTATAGACTGGCCCTAGCCATCTGTCTATGTTAAACTATACATTTCAGAGCAGCCAAATTAGTTGAGCTCTCTGGGTGCAGATTCATTGCTAACAATAAATGGTTTAAAGAGAACCTCTTTGATATTCTTAGTAGGGAGATAAAGAACGATATAAGCTGGAGAAGTGTTTAGTACAGGAGCAGTCGATCGATTAAGAGGGTTTTTCTAAAACTCTAGTTTTAGAAGTTTTATTTTTATTTATTTTAGGAAAATATTAAAGAGCACTAGAAAGAGCTTTCTCTGGGGACTAGTTCAGACAAAATTGGGACATTTTCTGGGTAGATGGAGCTGTGTGAGTTACTATTATGCATTGAGGTCCCCCTCCTACACAAAAACTGCTGAATGACAGAGGGTATATTTGAGCTACTGCAGGCTGACAGGTTGACACCAACTTGTTCCCCTGCATCTACAAATCTCTAGGTGCATTGCAAATGGCAAACCACATTGAGACTTCACTTTCAGCCCAAAGGGAATGCCATTTTCTTTCAAGTAATAAAAGGGTTGTTCCTTCTTTTATCACCAGAACAAGACATCACAAATTTCTGCGAAAAATGTGTTCTAGCACGGTATTTAAACTTTCACTCAATCCCCTATGGATTCTCAAGCACTTTCATATGTGTGAGGGTTTTTATATATCAACCAATATTCTCTTTAGCAATAACTCATAAAAGTTAAGAAAACTTTTTTTGTGGAAAATAGAAAATGTCAAATGCAGCTTGCAAACATTGTGATACTGGCTAAAACACTGGAAGAAATCTTGTTAAAATACTAAAGCATTTATTTGGGCATATTAGGAAATGGAGTTCAAATCATGGCTGTCCCACAGTTTGGACTTGGCACAAGAGCACTGCGGCCTGAAAGGCAACACTTTGATATGGAGTCCACATGCAACAGATGGGCTAAGGGGTAGCCTTGTAGTAAGAGAGGATCAATATGCTTCTGGGCCCTCCTTCCGTCTTAGACTAGAATGATAATGTGTGCTCCAGCACACAAGATGAAAAGCCTGGGGAGGGAATCACATTTCTCCAGCAATATTATATTGCACCTGAATGCTGAGAAATGCAATGCCCCTGAAACAGAAGTGATTCCTTGAGTTAAAGTATCTAGCTCCTGTACCACGAATAAGACACAGCTGTGTACCGGTTGACTATAAAAGGATTGTCTGGAGAGACTCTTCCTATCTCTGGTAAGGCAGGCCTCCATTTTGAATCTCAGCCTAAAGGCACTGCTTCCAGCATTGGGTAAAGGTAAAGGTAAAGGTAAAGGGACCCCTGACCATTAGGTCCAGTCGCGGACGACTCTGGGGTTGTGGTGCTCATCTCGCTTTACTGGCCAAGGGAGCCGGTCATGTGGCCAGCATGACTAAGCCGCTTCTGGTGAACCAGAGCAGCGCATGGTTTACCTTCCCGCCAGAGTGCTACCTATTTATCTACTTGCACTTTGACGTGCTTTCGAACTGCTAGGTTGGCAGGAGCAGGGACCGAGTAATGGGAGCTCACCCCATCATGGGGATTCGAAGAGCTGACCTTCTGATCAGCAAGCCCTAGGCTCTGTGGTTTAACTCACAGCGCTACCCGCGTCCCCGAATCCAGCATTGGAGGGCTCCCCAAACATCAAGGGTTTGTTTTTCTTCTCATGTAACACATTGAATGCTTGTAGATTCCTGCCTGTGGCCTGAGTTGCCTGAGTTTTAGAGATGAAAACACTTTAAAATTTTCTTGTCTTTTCAATGTTAAGAAATACCAGTGTGCCATCTCTGCTTCCTGTTCTGATGCTGATCTGGGGTAGAGAAGATAACAAGTTTTATTCCAATTAGCATTTTAGAACAGGAGGAGATAAGTGGATGATATTTTATTAAAAGCTTCCAGGACCCCCCAAGTGTCTCTATTTGCCAGGGACGTCCTGATTTCAAAAAGTCCCTGATTTCAAAAAGCCATCCTGGTTTCTGATTTGATCCCAGAATGTCCCACTTTTCCTTAGGATGTCCCTATTTTCATCATAGACATGATAGGGGGTATGCTAGTGGGGGTTCCGGAGGCGGCGCGTTCGGCAATGGCTGCCTTCTCCCGTTAAGGAGAGGGAAGCTCCGTTGAATTTGGGTCGTCCGCTACGGCGAAGCGGAGACCCACTTTGGAGAACCACAGGCGGCAGAAGCCTGTGGGCTCGAGACCCGGCGGGCGCCAGAAAGCACCCCCCAAAACGCTGAAGGGACCCCGTAAGGGGCTCCGGATCGTGGAGGGGGTAGCGGCGCTGTGGGTCGTTTCGCGGTCAACGGAGTGAAGCCGCGTTGCTGTTGTCTTTCAGCGCTGACCTTTCTTCCTGAGACCTCCAAAATTGAGCTGCAACCCGTGAGTAATTTGGACTTTACAATTCTGGATTTTATAAATTTTAAGGCTCTTAAGGTTTCTTAAGAGCTGGAATTCGGCTGAAAGCGGAGTGACGATAAACAGGAAGTCCGTCTTCCGCTAACACTGAACTTGAAAGCAAAGTGCAGGAGGAGTGGAGACAAAGAGAGATGCTTTAATTAAACGATCTGGCACCCTATTTAAAGTGCTTTTTGGACTGGAAAAATTTGTTAAGCTGCTGACCTGTGGACTTAAAGATATCTTTCTTCTGTTAACCTAGTGGATTATAAATTAAACAAAAATCCCAGGTGCTGGAGCTGCCTGACTGTGCACCAGCTTGCAACTTTGAATACACTAAATTGAGACTTTGAAACATTCTGAGCAGGAACTTGATATTTTGAAACAGTGGCAGTCTGGCACTGCTAGAAACATTGTTTTGCCTTAAGTACACTCTGCTTGAAAAATATTACCTTGTGGAGGCTACTGGACGTGGAATTTGACTTATTAACTTGAATTGGATTAAACTTTCTCCCCAAAGACATATTAAGCTCCCTCTAGAGGATTTGGAACTTACAGCAGTGACTTTGTTTTACTTTCCCTTTCCCGGCCTCTGTTTGACTATTGTATTTGGGACTTCACTTTCTCATAGGAACAACTTGGATTGACCTTGGATTACAGATAACTTTGGAATGAGTGGCGCAAGGAGAAGAGGAAGAACCAAACAAACAACTTTGACTTTATCTGCAGCCTCACAGCGTAGATCATCTGTGCCGGCTTTGCCTTCCACTTTGCCTCCAGACATAGAGGCGGCCTCCCTAATACAGGCAGGGGAGGGTGAGACAGAGGAGCTGCACCTGGAAGATATGGCTTCAGGGACAAGTAGCTCTGTCTTGGAGAAAATTTTGGAGAAACTGGAGGCTCTGGACAAGAAGGCTGATTTGCATACAGCTAAAATTGAACAGAACACAGAAAGTTTGAATAAGTTGACTGGGCAAGTTGCACAGAATGCCCAGTCTATTGGAGAATTAAAGGAGGCTGTAGGTGAAAATCGGAAACTGGCTGAAGATACTAGTCAAAGATTGGAAGAACTTGAGAAAGAAGTAAGACCACTCAGTAAACAAGTTGGAGAACATCAGATTTACTTTTCGATGACAGAACTGCGAAACAGGGAGACCAACTTGAGGATTCGGTCAATACCAGAGGTGGAAGAAGATAATTTTATTGATTTTCTAACTAAGGAATTTGCTAAGTTTTGGAAGTTAGAGGAAAAAGACTTTAAAATAGTATCTGCTTTTAGGCTTGGCAGAGTCAGAAGGATAGAGAAGCCCAGAGACTGTTTGATAACACTGAGATCAAAGGAGGAAAGGGACAAAATTTTGGGCCTGCACTACGAAAAGTCACTTGACATTTTGGGCAAGAGAATTGAAATTTACAAGGATATCCCTAAACAGTTGCTGGACCTAAGATCTAACTACACGGAATTGGCAAGATTGTTAAGAAGCAACGCAATTATATTCAGGTGGGAGTTTCCACAAGGATTATCCTTTACCTACAGAGGGAGAAAGATCAAAATCAAAACAGTGGAAGATAGAGATAAGTTTCTGGGAGCACACGGAGAAGACCTCCACAAAGGACTTGGACTACCAGCGCCAGAACCTCCAGGGGAGCCCGCCCCCTCGGATCCTCAAGGACCGGAGAACAAGGTACCACCCCAGAAAGAATAACCAGATTTATCCAGGATGTCTCTGCAGCTTTTGAGCTGGAACATAAATGGCTGTAACAGCCCCGAAAAAAGGTCTAAAATTTTTCATATTTTAAAAAAGGAACAATTGGACATTATATGCTTACAAGAAACACATGTGATTAGGCTCCACAGAAAGGTGTTAATAAACAAAAGGCTTGGTCAAGAATTTATATCATCGGATACCGTTAAAAAGAGAGGCGTAGTGATCTATGCAAAAGAGAGCCTTTCACCAAAATTTCTCTTTAAAGACGAAAGTGGAAGAATCCTCGCAATAGAAGTACAATATCAAGGAGAAAAAATTTTGATATTAGGAATTTATGCTCCAAATGAAGGGAAATCGGACTTTTACAAGAAGTTGCATGAGACCATGCTGGATTATCTGGACTACAACAACGTCATTATGATGGGGGACATGAATGGGGTCGTATCAACAAATATGGATAAGTCACAGAACCAAAACATTACCAAAGAAGGAAGACTACCTAAGACCTTTTTTGAAATGACTGACAATATGGACTGGATTGACATTTGGAGAGTTAGAAACCCCTTGGGGAGAGAAGGAACATTCTTTTCTGAAGCCCAACTGACCTGGACACGAATCGACCAAATATGGATAACTAGAAGTCTGGCACCTAAGGTGAGGAAGGTGGAAATCTGCCCCAAAACATGCTCCGACCATAACGCTTTGAGAATGGATATGACACTGATCCCAACCGGCTCCTTTAGATGGAAGATGAATGATGGCCTGTTTAGAGACCAAAGAATCGTAAAGAAGGCCCAAAAAACTTTAAAGGACTACTTCGAGATTAATTTGAGCACCACGGTGGAAAAAAGAACTATCTGGGATGCAAGTAAAGCTGTGATGAGAGGGTTCTTGATTCAACAGAATTCTTTAAAGAAAAGATTGCAAAATGAAAAGAAAGACAAAATTCTGGAAAGAATCAAAGAGTTGGAGAAGAAGTTAAGATCCGACCCGAAATCTCAACCGATTCTGAGAGAAATCAAACTTCATCAGGCACAATATTCTAAACTGATAAATCAGGAAATAGAATGGAAGATCAAAACAATGAAACAAAAAACTTTTGAGTCGGCTAATAAATGTGGGAAACTGCTAGCTTGGCAGTTGAAAAGGAGACAAAGACTGAATACAGTAACAAACTTAGAGGTTGAAGGAAGGAACATTCAGAACCCGGGAGAGATCAGAAAGTGCTTCCAGAGGTATTTTAAAAAGTTATACACTCAAGGGCCACAAGATGAAACAGAGATCACACAATTTCTGGAGAAAAATGGATTAGCAAAGCTGTCAGAAGAAAATAGAACAATTTTGAATAGCAAAATAACACGACAAGAGATTGAGCAGGCCATCCAGAGTTTGAAACAGGGCAAATCACCAGGGCCAGATGGACTGACCTCTAATTACTACAAGATATTGAAGGATTACTTGATACAACCATTATTGGAGGTCAGCAATGAAATAATGGAGGGGAAGAAGGCGCCTGAATCGTGGAAAGAAGCATTTATCACATTGATACCAAAGTCGGAAACTGAAAAGACACAACTTAAGAACTACCGTCCCATCTCCCTTTTAAATGTGGATTACAAAATATTTGCAGATGTTTTGGCACGAAGATTTAAGAAAGTTTTAAGTGAGATAATCCATAAAGACCAGGCAGGCTTTCTCCCGGGTAGACACATGTTTGCAAACACAAGGAACATTATAGACATATTGGAACTTTTGCAAACAAACATAAACACTAAAGCAGTTCTAATTTTCATAGACGCGGAGAAGGCCTTTGACAACATATCCTGGAAATTTATGAAGGGGAATTTAAAAGAAATGGGAGTGGGACGGGGGTTTGAGAATGGGATTGAGGCAATATACTCAGAACAAAAGGCTAAACTGATAGTTAACAATGTGGTTACAGAAGGGTTCAAAATTGAAAAAGGTACACGACAAGGCTGCCCGATTTCCCCATTACTGTTTATCTCGGTTCTGGAAGTGCTCCTGAATATGATTAGGGGGGACCGGTTGGTGGAAGGGATCCAGGTCGGAGCGAAACAATATAAACTTAAAGCTTTTGCAGATGACCTAGTCTTGACATTACAGGAGCCGGAATCTAGTATGAAAAGAGTATTACAACTGATTCAAAACTTTGGTCGAGTGGCAGGATTTAAGTTGAATAAGCAAAAAACTAAGGTTTTGGGGAAGAACTTGACAGATACTGAGTTGGAACAGCTTCAGAAAGAGACAGAACTGAACATGGTTAAGAAAGTCAAATACTTGGGGGTAAACATTACAGCAAAAAATCTGAGTCTTTTTAAAGATAACTATGAAAAATGTTGGTCAGAAATTAAGAGAGACTTGGATAGTTGGTCAAGACTAAAACTTTCTTTGTTAGGCCGAATAGCTGCCATCAAGATGAATGTACTGCCAAAAATGTTATTTTTGTTTCAGACACTACAGATTGTAGACAAGACAGAGTGTTTTCGGAAGTGGCAGAAAGATATTTCTAAATTTGTCTGGCAGGGCAAAAAGCCCAGAATTAAATTCAAAATACTAACAGATGCGAAAGAAAGAGGGGGCTTTGCCCTGCCAGACCTAAAGTTGTATTATGAAGCTGCAGCGTTCTGCTGGCTAAAAGATTGGTTACTTCTTGAAGATACGGATGTCTTGGACTTGGAAGGTTTTAATAATGCGTTTGGATGGCATGCTTATTTATGGTATGACAAAGCTAAGATAAATAAGGCCTTTAAGAATCATATTGTCAGAAAATCAGTTTTTAATGTCTGGACAAAATACAAAGACTTATTGGAGAACAAAACTCCGAGGTGGCTGTCACCCCTGGAGGCCAAGGCTCGAAAAAGAGTCAATATGGAGGCCAATTGGCCAAAATATTGGGAGATAATAGAAAAGGATGGGGACAACTGGAAATTGCAGAGTTTAGAAAAGATGAGAGATAAAGTGAGAGACTGGTTACACTATGCTCAGATTAAAGAAGTGTTTAAAAATGACAAAAAGTTAGGATTCCAAGTGGAAAAGTCAAAGTTAGAAACTGAACTGCTAGAACCTAAGACTAAAGTACTTTCAAAAATGTATAACTTGCTGCTGAAATGGAACACACAAGACGAAATGGTAAAATCAACAATGATAAAATGGGCTCAGGACATTGGGCACAATATTATGTTTGAAGATTGGGAAAGGTTGTGGACCTCTGGGCTGAACTTCACTGCATGTAATGCGTTGAAGGAAAATGTGATGAAAATGATGTATAGATGGTACATGACCCCTGTTAAATTAGCTAAAATATACCATTCGTCTGATAGTAAATGTTGGAAATGTAAGGAAAATGAAGGAACATTTTTTCACCTCTGGTGGACCTGCCCTAGAGTGAAGGCCTTTTGGGAGACAATATATAATGAATTAAAAAGGGTGTTTAAATACACCTTTACTAAGAAACCAGAGGCCTTTCTCTTGGGTATCGTCGACCAGAGTGTGTTAAAAAAGGACAGAACATTCTTTATGTATGCAACAACAGCAGCAAGAATATTGATTGCCAAGAACTGGAAAACTCAGAAGCTACCCACTGTGGAAGAATGGCAGATGCAGCTGATGGACTATATGCAGCTAGCCGAGATGACCGGCAGAATCCGAGACCAGGGAGAAGAAAGGATGGAAGAAGACTGGAAGAAATTCAAGATCTATTTACAAAAATATTGTAATTTGGCTGAGTGTTGAACCGGATGCCAGAGTAGAAAACAATTGTCTATCACCAAATTAGACTTAAGGATGAATTATATGCTAATTAAAACTAAGATTATGAGTAAAATGATAATTTGTTTGAAATTAACTTAATAATGATGCAAGTGTATGCGGGAGGTGTGGGGGAGTCCTATGTAACAACTGAGAGATGTTAAATGGACAATGATGAATTGTGTTTTTTCTGATGTATGTTTTATGTGAAAACTTTAATAAATATATTATAAAAAAAAAAAAGATAGGGGGTATGCTAGTAGGTACGACAAGAGTGAAATATTGATCCCCGTACCCTTAGATGCAGGGAAAGTGACCTTACATTTTGGTCCAGTATACCTGTTAATCCTTGGATAGGGATGTGGGTGGTGCTGTGGTCTAAATCACTGTGCCTCTTGGGTTTGACTCCATGGGACGGGGTGAGCTCCCGTTGCTCTGTCCCAGCTTCTGCCAACTTAGCAGTTCAAAAGCATACCAGCGTGAGAAGATAAATAGGTATTGCTGCGGTGGGAAGGTAAATGGTGTTTCCATGTGCTATGGCACTCATCACAGTGTCCCGTTGTGCCAGAAGTGGCTGAGTCATGGTGGCCACATGACCCGGAAATCTGTCTGTGGACAAATGCCGGCTCCTTCAGGCTGAAGTGAGATGAGTGCCGCAACCCCACAGTCACCTTTGACTATGGGGTCCTTTAATACTTTATCTTTAATCCTTGGATGTTAAGAGGAATGCAGTGCAAATAAGCAGACTGTCTCCAATGAAGATAAAAGGGGTTTGTTCATAAGACCCAACCAGTTGCGTGAAGATGTGAGGGTTGGTGATCGAGGTGAAGCAAAGCAGATGTACAGTAGGGCTGGTGAACAGTCAGGCTGATCATACACTTATTTAAAGAATGAGATCCCACAAAAGCAGTCCAACCCCCCAAATACACATATTTTATAAAAGCAAACATTTAAACAATATCTGGACAACCATAGGTCCCCCATCCCTGAACTAGTGGAGTTCTGCTGTCCCCTTTGTCATCCAGAGGCACCATCTTCTGAGGAACATTGAGGGGGCCTAACAACCTGACGTCACTCTGAGGCTGGCTCCATGTTCAGCCTCAACAATGGGGGGGGGGGTCCCAGCCCCCTCCAAAAAAGTATTGAGGGGGCCCAAAGAGCCTCGTCTCCCTGGATCTGGCGCCTACGGATCTAGGAGCTGCAGTGCTGCTCTTGAGCCACCTATAGCCAAAGAATCTAAGGGCAGAAGAAGTGAGAATGAAGCTTCTTCTTCTGGCAGGTGGCCACAGTGGTACCAAGAGGAAGGTGACTGGTTGAGGCTTCAACAGAGTTTCTGATCTGAAGCAACTGGCACGTTGTAGAGAAAATGTTTCCTTTCGCCACCTCCACAAGGCATGGGAAGAACTGATGCCTTCACAATATTGTGGTAAGAAGTTGATCTTAACATGCTATTTAGCTCTAACCCACACAGTGTGTGGGGGTAGATAATAAGATCTGATCATTTCTTCTTCCTCATAGTTCACCTGCAAAGGATGTTTTTATCCCACTAAAGAAGCGCAAAGTTCAGGTCAGACTCTATTTTGACAGAGATAGCTTGGATGGATACCAATCCAGCCACTGCATGGAAGGATAGTCGACTCCCTCTGCAGTCCACCCACCCACGCAAGCAAGCGCACACCCACTATTCCCACACAGGAACAACATGCTCCAATATTGGCCTTTGCACACAAAATCTTACGTGCTTAAGCCAAAATTGCACAGTCGAGTACCAGATACAATCCAATGACTTGGCTGCATTGTTTAGCCCACATGCAAAGGATTTTATGAGCATAATATGGACATGCCATCCCCCACATGGATGTGTTGGCATAACACCGGAAGCAGGAATGCCAGGCTGCTCTATGTCCAAGGCCTGGGTTGGGATTGCTATGACCTGAACCAGCTTCCTGAAATGGGGCAAACTGCAAACCAACTCTAGATTGTGGTTTTCTCAGAGCACATATTTGGAGCTAGGCTGCCTTAAGGACCTTCCACACTGTAGAGGAGTGTTTCAAAGGGAAACTTGTCAAAGATGTTTCAGGTCCAGAGAAAAGGATGTTTTGTTGACTCCCAACATCATAAAATCAACAGGACACAGCTGCCATTCTGGGAGGAGGAGAGGGAGGGTGTCAGGATGGGTCAGCCAGCACTTTAGGTTCTAAAGCAAAGGTAGCCAACAGAGATCGCTAGACTGCAGCTCCCAGCCTTCCTGACCATGGCCTATGCTGGCTGAAGCTCATGGGAACTGGACTCCAACAACATTTGTACGGCACCACTTTGGCTATCCCTGTTCTAAAAGACTCTGGACGCTCCTCTTCATTTATTTATTTATTTGGCCGATTCATTGCCCTGCTTTTCTAAAGGAGATATTAAAAGCCAGTTACAAAATACAATACTAAATATAAAAACATAGTCTACCCTACACTCTACTGCAGCAAATGTTGCTGTTGCTTATTCTGCAGCAAAAACAGGGCAACATGAAACACATAAGTGGCATGTCTGGTGAAACAAACCAGTGTCGACTGACCTATGAAAAACAAGCCATAATGGAATTAGTCCCACTTCCCCATGGGGGCACTCCAATGTCTAATGGCACCATTCCAAAGGCCCTGTCCTTTTGCATTTATTTATTTATTTAAGATATTTTTAGGGTCAAGTCCTCAGAAGGCTGCTTCCAACATATACAAACACAAACAACAACAACAAGCTGCCCATCTGACTGGGTTGCCCCAGCCACTCTGAGTGGCTCCCAACAAAATATTAACAACACAATACAATGCCAAACATTAAAAACTTCCCTAAGCAGGGCTGCCTTCTAAAAGTCAGATAATTGTTTATTTCCTTGACATCTGAAAGGAGGGCGTTCCACAGGGTGGGGACCACTACTGAGAAGAACCAGGGAACCAGGCAGATAGTATTGTGTTTGAAGGGAAAAGAGAAGTGAGACTGTTCCCTAACACTGCTGCCATTTTCTGGTACATGACTAGTCAATTTTTAATATTCTTGTACTGAACATATTTTAAATTATAGCTTGCTGGGGTTCTCCAAAGGCAACGAAAGGTTTCCTCTGTCACAGAGGTGTCAGATAGAAGCATATGCCTCTCCTAGCAACTGCGAGTGGTTCAACTGGGGAGATTGCCAGTCCAAGACAGATTCTGTATTTGTGGGGCAACTGCAGTGGAGGATAGATCACGGAGAGTCTTCTTTATCCTAATATTAGTGGAAACTATTTAGAATCCTGTTTAAAGGAAATGAAAGATGGGGGGGGGAGAGAAAAATTAAGCTTTCTGTGACTAATTAATATGTGGCTTGGGGGGCAGCTCCTTTTGCTGCAAAGGCTCCCAGCTACAGGAAAAGATGTTGGGAATCCGCTGTGCTGATTCTGATTTTTGAGGCTGCACACTTATTCTAACATGTGCTTCTCAGATTAGTCCTAGTTTTGTTTTTATAAACGCAATATAAAATCCTCTCTATTGTGTCTGTTTTTATGTGGTCTTTTAAATGTGTTTTGTTTCGATCATTTTGTAGGCTCCTTGATGCAGCCTACAGACTAATTCAATCAATCCCATTCATCCCCTTTTCCTCTTCTGCCCCACAGATCTGCCCCACATCAAAAGGACACACGGAGAAAGCTAGCATGCTTCAACTAGGCCAGGGGGGCAGCAAATTTTGAAAGGTTAGAACCGGAAGGGGCCTTGGAGGTCATCTACTGAACCTCATGTTTAGTGCAGACATCTGGCAACCCCCATGCCTCCACAGAGAGCAGGGACACCGCTCCCAGACAGGGGAGCCAACTTGAATAAAATACAGTGGTACCTCAGGTTAAGTACTTAATTCGTTCCGAAGGTCCATACTTAACCTGAAACTGTTCTTAACCTGAAGCACCACTTTAGCTAATAGGGCCTCCTGCTGCCGCCGCACCGCCGGAGCCTGATTTCTGTTCTTATCCTGAAGCAAAGTTCTTAACCTGAAGCACTATTTCTGGGTTAGCGGAGTCTGTAACCTGACGCGTATGTAACCTGAAGCGTATGTAACCCGAGGTACCACTGTATTGGCGAGGTGGGTATGCCCTGCCCTGCAGAAACAATCACAAGGCATGATACACCCACCCACCATTTGAATGGCAACATCCATCAACTTGGGGGGGGGCAGCCCCTACAAATATTTTAGGGGAGGGTGAAAGGACCCCAGCCCCCAGTTGTTGGCTCCTGTGCTCCCACGTCACCCTGCAGTCCTGTGGTGTGGAGTCTGCTGTACCTGAACGATCTCTCAATCCACCTTAAAAATCTAACTGAGCTGACTCATCAGAGAAGTCTCTTTGCTGCCAGTGGGGAAACCAGCAGGAATTACGATGGTGATATGCAGGCGGGGGCAAGGGCAGCAGTTTTATTCCCTTCCTCCCCACATGTGATTGTAACTGTGGGGAGTGGGAGAGAATGATGAAATAAGGCAGGCTATAGTGAAATTGAGCAGGTAAGGTCCCTATCCACCATTCAGAACACGGATTGGTCCTATCCTCTGCTCTGGGACATGGGTGGCGCTGTGGGTTAAACCACAGAGCCTAGGACTTGCTGACCAGAAGGTTGGCGGTTCGAATCCCCGCGACGGGGTGAGCTCCCGTTGCTCGGTCCCTGCTCCTGCCCACCTAGCAGTTTGAAAGCAGGCCAGTGCAAGTAGATAAATAGGTACTGCTCCGGTGGGAAGGTAAACGGCGTTTCCGTGCGCTGCTCTGGTTCGCCAGAAGCAGCTTAGTCATGCTGGCCACATGACCCAGAAGCTGTACGCTGGCTCCCTTGGCCAATAAAGCGAGATGAGCGCCGCAACCCCAGAGTCGGCCACGTCTGGACCTAATGATCAGGGGTCCCTTTACCTTTTATCCTCTGCTCTGTTGCCGACCATCATCACTGTCCTAATCATTTACCCTTCTGCCATCTTAGTTGTCCATCTGTGGACAGACAAGGCAACAAATCAGATGGTGAAGCAGCCCATGATAATATATCAGCTGTGGAACTGGGTTATGTGCCATCCTGCAATTCCTTGGACCTTCCTTGTTCCTACGCTGTGCCTTCCTGCTGTCTCTTATCTGTGCTGTAAAGACTTTGCAGTGGGAAAGATCTCTGTCACGCTTTTATCGATGCAGAGTCCCACCTGTCTCATGGGGCTGCACTTGTTTCCAGCCACTATCATCACAAAGTATAATTGCGATTTAAACCATCTGTCACCAAAGACAAGGGCGTTTCTCCCAACATTTTCATCTCAGCATTTATAATCACTGAGTAATAAAGCAACAAAAATGCAAATTCCCCAATCCCCAAAACTTCCAGTAGTTTAATTTTTACAGTCACACACATACAACTACATGTAAATTACATTAGGTTTAAGCCCCCCTGCGGCTGACCAAAACTTTAATTGTTTCTACCCTGCTTGCCTTATCATATTCATTATCAGCTATAATACTTGGAGGGAATGCTTCATCAGCTGAGCTCGTCTTGGGGCCTGAGAAGCAGTTTTTGAACCCTCCTGCCACTTGTGGGCTTGTTTTCATTTGACGATAGCTGAAGAAATTAGCCAGATCTGAAATTAGGAAGTGGTAAAGCAGTAGCAGCCACAAGCCCCTGCCATCTCTCTCTCTCTTTCTCTCTCCATCCCACACGGTGTTCACACGATACCTTTGGACACAATCTTTCACTCAAAAAATCCTAGGCATTGTAGTTTATATCTCTTGCAGAGTTGCCTGAAACTGTTTCACCTCCTGGCAAATAGAAGGGGAAGAAATGGAGGCAGTGAGAGATTTTACTTTTTTGGGCTCCATGATCACTGCAGATGGTGACAGCAGTCATGAAATTAAAAGACACCTGCTTCTTGGGAGAAAAGCAATGACAAACCTAGACAGCATCTTAAAAAGCAGAGACATCACCTTGTCAACAAAGGTCCATATAGTTAAAGCTATGATTTTCCCAGTAGTGATGTATGGAAGGGAGAGCTGGACCATAAAGAAGGCTGATCACCAAAGAATGGATGCTTTTGAATTCTGGTGCTGGAGGAGACTCTTGAGAGACCCATGGACTGCAAGAAGATCAAACCTCTCCATTCTGAAGGAAATCAGCCCTAAGTGCTCACTGGAAGGACAGATCCTGAAGCTGAGGCTCCAATACTTTGGCCACCTCATAAGAAGAGAAGACTCCCTGGAAAAGACCCTGATGTTGGGAAAGATTGAGGGCACAAGGAGAAGGGGATGACAGAGGACGAGATAGTTGGACAGTGTTCTCGAAGCTACCAACATGAGTTTGACCAAATTGCGGAAGGCAGTGGAAGACAGGAGTGCCTGGCGTGCTCTGGTCCATGGGGTCACAAAGAGTCGGATACGACTAAACGACTAAACAACAACAACAACAACAATGGACAGCCCTCAGTCTCCAAGCCCCCCACTGCTCATCATGCTTCTCCAGAAGCCATGTTTTACATCTGGGGCTCCCAGGGACATTAGAGAGAGACAAGCCTTGGGGTTCCAGTCTGTAGCTGAGACTGCAGCTGGCCAACATTAATGTTGACTCAGAAAGGGAGCAGCTGTGAGCTGCATTTTGGGTCACCACAAGGGAGAAGGTGGAGCCCCTTTAGCCTCCCCTCTAGTCACTCGGGACCCAGCAGGAGGAGGAAGGCAGGAGAGGGCAGCTCCACCCCTCATCACAGGCAGGGAGCAAGGAGCCCAGCAGCAGTGATGTTGTGGTAGTAGGGGGACCACTGCATCTCATGCTTCCCTCCTCTCCTCTTCTGCTGCCATGCTCTTCCTCTGCCTGCCTCTTGCTTGCTTGTGTGATGGCTTGGGATTTGGACTCAGAGGCTGAACCTGAGGAATCCCAGCCTGTACAGGAGTCCATGCCTCCAGAACCAGCTGAGCCAGGGCTGGGGTCTAAGCCTGAAGGATCCTCACCTGTGCTGGACCCTCAGGTGCAGGCATCAGCTGAGTCTGCTCTGGCTCCTGAGATGATGGAGGACCCATTGCCTGCAGGTGCTCCACTCTCAGCCCCATTAGAGGAAGCCGAGGTTGCCTCTGGGTCCGGTAACCCTCCAGCCTCTCCTGAGCTGCAGAGGCTCAGGGCGGAGAGGCGGAGGGAACTAAGTTCCTGCAGGAGGAGTGCTCGCCTCCAGGCCAGGAGAGGCGAGTCACCTGTGGACCGGGGCTGCCCTATGCCTCGGGGCAGATAAAAGCCAGTCAGCCCCAGTCCCAGGTTGCGGGAGTAACGTTGTTGCTTGCCTGTTCCTGCCTGCACCCTGTCCTGCTCTTCTGCCAGAGTTCCTGACCCCATCCGACTCCCTGCCTTGGACCCAGCTACAGCTTTGACGGACAGCCTCCATACTGCACCATTGACCTCGGACTGGACTTGGACCTCGCCTCCCGGTTAGCCCCCAGGACCAGCACAGCTTGTTTGCACCTTTGTCCCATCCCTTTGCTCCAGCACATACACCAATGTGTTAAAGGAAAGTCCCTTTCATCAGCCACTCACTGAAGATTAGCAAACAACCTTTAGCTCAGTTCCACGAAAGACATCAGGTTGCTCTATGGTTTTCCCTAATGCCCTGTTCCTCCTTTTTGAAGAGGAGCAGAACTGGAGAGGTCAGTTTTCTAGCTATGATTTTCTTGCATTTGGGAGGGAACAGAAGTCAGTATAGAAGATTGCTGTCTAGTTCTTGCTTTGCCAGATACAGCTAATTGCCTTGGGATAAGCACCCAGTGTTCTTCAGAGCCTGTCTGTGTCGCGAGAAAGTTCTTGGCTGCTCCTTTCCATGTCCATATGGGATGATCTGGCAAGACGACTAGGCCCAGCACTCTCAACTGGGGCATAGAGGGCCTTACCCAGCCCCCCCCCCAATTACTCCCTAGTCCTAGGAAAGAGCAAAACTGCAGAGGTGACACCAGGTGTGATTACACTGAGAGCAGAATGCTTGGAGTGAGTCATGTCACCCAGCTCTGCCTGCGCAGCCTTTCAAAGGATAACATTGCAGGGAATGTGTCAGCAGGGACTTGTGAATGCTGACGGTCTCGGGTGAATTTGTGTACATCTCGCAATACAGTAGAGATCTCTTTTCCCAGTCTTCTTGAGGGCAGAATCCTATGGTCCCTGTGAGAGCATCCCGTGGTCATAGAACCAAGGTCAGAGCAAGGTCAAGACATGGTCTATGGCAACGTGATGCAGCTGTCTTTCTGAAGATAAGCAATTTTAGGTCTGGTTGGTGCCTAGATGGGAGACCATCTGGGAACTTGTACATGTGCCATCTTGAGTTCTAGGGCCGAAGAAAGCTGGGACCAGAAATAAATAGTGACCAGAAATAAATAGAACAAATCTCCCTCTCCACCCAGGTAGAAGGAGATTTGCTGAAATATACTCAGAGTCGAGAATCAATTTCATGATCTTTATTCAGCTCATAGTGGTGAGGAGGAATGAATGTTTCCCCAAAGTATCTGCTTTATATACATTATTTACATAATGGGCTGCACGTGATTGGTTAATTCCGGAATTCTCCTGTAGGCCAATCAGGTTGTGGATTCACTTCCATCTGGAGCTGGATTGGGTGGCTCCTGCAGACCAATCAGACTGCTGCATTCTGAATCCTATTGTTCTAGGACCAATCAGACTGCTGCATTCTGAATCCTATTGTTCTAGCACCAATCAGACTGCTGCATTTTGGATCCTATTCAACTCAGTACATAACATTTGCCCTCGCAAGTCTTCCAGATACAGATGCAGAAGCTTCTCCTGTTCTTGCCCCCCTGCTGGACCCGGCCAAAGGCCAAATGGGCAGCAGCATCCTGTTCTCACAATGGCCACCCTGATACTTATGAGACCCTCTCAAGCAGAACCTGCCTTCAGCCGTGCACTGCCCACTGGCAATTCTGAGCAGTGGACATTCGGGGGGTAGACTGCTTCTGGTGGTTGATGCCACACGTCACCATCTTGGCTAGTACCCGTTGGGAGCTGCCTGCGTTCTGATGGGAGCCATGGGGGACGGGTAGAGCGGCTGCAGCGACAATTCCTTGGCTGGCATGGGGATGCGATGGTGCAAGGCAGCCAGGTCAGGACAGCTTGGTGTTGGCAGCGGCCTGCAGGTGTGCACATACCTGTGAGGTGCTGCTGCTGTCTTCCCCTAAGCCATCCCCGTCCCAAGGAATGCAGTGCCGTTACATCTCCCCCCTCCCTGATACATGGCTGCCACTGCTGACGTCTCTCAGATTATCTTTTGGAGAATATTTGAGGACTTTATTGCTTTCACATTCATATTTATTCACAAAGTAGGGGGTGAGTGCCAAGAAAATCACAGTCCCTTTGGAGATACAGTGGTACCTCGGGTTACAGATGCTTCAGGTTACAGACTCTGCTAACCCAGAAATAATAGGTGGGGTTAAGAACTTTGCTTCAGGATGGGAACAGAAATTGTGCGGCGGCAGTGGGAGGCCCCATTAGCTAAAGTGGTACCTCAGGTTAAGAACAGTTTCAGGTTAAGAATGGACCTCCAGAACGAATTAAGTTCTTAACCCGAGGTACCACTGTACCTATGAATTGGCTTCCATACAGTCCGCCCCCTTCTTTTTACAATGGTTTCATCAAAGTCATTACAGTGGTACCTCTGGTTGCAAATGGGATCCGTTCCGGAGGCCCATTCACAACTTGAAAAGAACGCAACCCACGTCTGCACGTGCGCGGGTCACGATTCACCATTTCTGCGCATGCGCATGATGTCATTTTCTGCATCTGCACATGCGCGAGCAGCGAAACTCGAAAGTAACCCTTTCCGGTACTTCCGGGTCGCCATGGGACGCAACCTGAAGCAAATGTAACATGAGGTATGACTGTATAATAGTCAGCCTGACTCCTCCCCTTCCTCCTCCTCCTCCTCCATCATAGTCATTTTTCTTTTTTAGTTCAACCTCCATGCTAGGAATTTGGTCATTTAAAAATGTTCATCCATTTACATTAATTAATATCTGCACACTGTTTGATGATATAGAATCAAGTTTACTAACTATAGCATCATTACTGGTTTCAGATTTGATAGTACTATTTGGCTGGTACACACACACACACACACACACACAAAAAGTAGCTCATTGGAAGGAGGAAACACGGCAGCAAGTCACAGGAGCTGAGAGATGGGCATATTTTCATCACATATAGGGACATGTTTTGTGGCCACATATGACTGGAGAGAAGCTTGTTTTGTGTGTAAAGGGTTTGTTACTTGTTTTGGCTTTGGTACACACCCACACACCATTGCATAGGATTTTATGATAATTAAATTATATTTGTGTGTATGTGATTGCACAAGAGCAGGTAGCGAATGGATTTTGTGTTGCTTTTGGAAGCCATTATACATTCCATTTTAGACACATAGCATCAGAGAGGTTGGGTTGTTAATGACTAATTGTTTAAGGCTCTCTCATTCCCGAGACAATAAAAACTCCTTTTGTGTTGCTGACATCTCCTGGAACTGAGATAATTTTGGGGGGAGTTTACTCTTAACTCTTTTGTTCCTAGAAGGACATGATGAAAATGAAATACTTGTTTTCTTTGCAGATTTCCATTGTTTTGCCGCTGTATTTTGCCTACACAAATAAAAGCTATGGCAATATCACAGTCTACAAGCAAAAATAATTTTTGTCCCTGATTTAAGTGGAGCAGCAGAGCTAATAGTTCAGAGATGATCAATGCCATCCCAGGTAGTACAAAGATCACCTCCCCAACCAGTGAACAAAGCTGAATCACCAAACACAGAGGTCACCACAATACAGTAATTGAGTTGGAAAGCACATCTCTCCCTTAAATTCAATTTTCAACCAGGAAGTGGGGGAAACTGCACACTCCAGGAATTTGTATGGACTTAGGGATTGGTGGATCCATCAGTTTTGGTTTCTCTCAGTTTCCCATTTCTCCAAACTTAAATTCACATTTCCATATCATCTTGCATTTTTTTAAAAAAAGCTTTCCTGAAAATTCATCAGCATTTTGTACATTTTTTTGGTATGCAATTTTGCCTATTATACACATTTTTGCAAATACCTTGTGGTTCAGTTCACATATTGTTTCAAAAAGTGTGAATTAGGTAAATTTGCCGTTAAATGTGAACTGAATCAAATTTATCCCCAATCCTTATAGAATGAGTTACACTATACACCTGTTTGAAAAAGGATAAGAGGCTGGCAGCTCTGTAGGCAAGGAGTCGCATAACTGGACTCCTGAGCCCCACAGGGAAGCAGCAGAAAGAATGTAGTTGGTCAAGAGAGCCATGGACTCAGAAAGGTTGAAAACCTCTGCACTAATGGAATGACTTTGCCGAATACATCTCCAAGGCAATACAGTGGTACCTCAGGTTAAGAACTTAATTCGTTCTGAAGGTCTGTTCTTAACCTGAAACTGTTCTTAACCTGAAGCACCACTTTAGCTAATGGGGCCTCCTGCTGCCACCGCGCCGCTGCTGCATGATTTCTGTTCTCATCCTGAAGCAAAGTTCTTAACCCAAGGTAATATTTCTGGGTTAGCGGAGTCTGTAACCTGAAGCGTCTGTAACCCGAGGTACCACTGTAGATGTGTTTGAGTGTCACGAAAGTGGAGAATATCTATCTATCATTATGGGCCACCCCAATCTTTGCCACGTGGTGCAGGATCCCTTGGCACTCAACCAGGGTTGTGTTTCCTTCAGAAATTAGGCACAGTGGAGATTGCAGTGTCTATATGAAATATGGTTTTTTAACACATATTTTCACCTGAGCTTACTGTAGAGAGTTCAGAGCATGCACATCTCAGGAGGGGCTTTCTTCCTGCAGGATGTCAGCATTAAATCCCAGGGCATCCAAACCTCACCTCCCTGTCTCTGCCCTCCTGGAGTTCTCTCGCCTGGAGTTCTTGCTTCTTCTTCCCAGAATCCCTTGCCTAACTCCCACTTCCATTCACATCATCGCTCATCATCACTCTAGCAACCTCCAATCCCCAAATGTATCGTAAAATGACAGGTCCCCCCCCCCCTGTTGTTTACCTGAGACAAACTGCAGTCCTGTACCAAAGCTACGGCCTTTTGTGTTATTCGCTAAGACCAGAGCCCAGGGTGATTTCAACCAATTTGCTGCCTCACACTGAATCTCTTGACGCCCAATCTGCTTCCCTTTCGTTAGGCTAAACGCTCAGCCACTTACCTCATGAGGAAGCTGGCGGTGTTAGCAGAAGCTTAATCCTTGGGCTTCAGCGTTTGGCACAGTTTTTAATCGAACCTTGATTAATTCCCACTTTTGCTAAATCCAAGTATTACAGGGAGTCTGCCTCCACACCACACCCCCATACAAACTCATAATAATATATATGCCTGTATATCTATGCACTGTAGGCTATTTCTCCCCACCCCCCCATAACTGCAATTTTCAAATTGATTTTTACCAAGACAACCATTTTGATTAAACTTGGCTTTTGAACAAGTCTGAATGAAAGCACTGCAACTAACTCTCTCCATCTGCTTTCCCATTGACAATTTCTGAATCTGAATAGGAACAAAAAATTTATCTTCTGCAGCACTGAAGATTCAAACCAATAGTATAACATGATTTTAACCTCTCATCTCACTGCAAATTTCCCCCTCCCATTTCTTGATGGGCTTAATTTTCATAAATGAAGACATGCTGTCCATTTAGAATATTAAACATGGAGTTTGGGCAAGATTTCTCACTATCCAATGAACGCTATTCTGGAATAGTTCTGGGAGTAAAGAATCTTGCTTGGTTTAAAAGAGAGCATGGGTGGGAATTATGAACATCATCCTTTAAGTTTCCATCTGCTGCTTTATTAAGGGTCCGTTGCTATGAGTGAGATTTTTGCTCCTTTGGCAGGAGACTTCCTTTGAAATATTAAGCAGACGGGCCAAGAAGAGTCTGTAGTGGACGGGGGGGGGGGGTTTAAATTTGAGGGCTGCATTCCTTCGGGGGCAAACTTCTGGCCTGTGTGTGTGTGTGTCATTTTCGTTTGTTTATTAGACTTATTTGCTGCTTGTCACCCAAAGGTCTCCAAGCTACTAACAGCAGAAAAAAAGAGATATACAATACATATTACCATAGGGAGGAATTTGGGGGAATCATATAAAACATCCGTTAAAATAAAAGTAAAAGTAAAGGTACCCCTGCCCGTACGGGCCAGTCTTGACAGACTCTGGGGTTGTGCGCCCATCTCACTTAAGAGGCCGGGGGCCAGCGCTGTCCGGAGACACTTCCGGGTCACATGGCCAGCGTGACAAAGCTGCATCTGGCGAGCCAGCGCAGCACACGGAAACGCCGTTTACCTTCCCGCCAGTAAGCGGTCCCTATTTATCTACTTGCACCTGGGGGTGCTTTCAAACTGCTAGGTTGGCAGGCGCTGGGACCGAGCAACGGGAGCGCACCCCGCCGCGGGGATTCGAACCGCCGACCTTTCGATCGGCAAGCCCTAGGCGCTGAGGCTTTTACCCCCACGCCACCCGCGTCCCTCCGTTAAAATACTGAAATAATAAAGCAACACTCAGACCCGCTAATTAACAAATAAGCAAACAAACAAAACCACAACCTTCCCTTAGTCCAACAACTATTCACCTCAAAGCAACCATTTGTCTCCTTTGACCTGCCCACCCCGCCTGGAAGTCGGGTGTCAAGGCCAGCTGTTGCAGATCAGTGCTGTGGGGGTCCAGGGTCCTCCAGGGATGGGCCAGCGTCTCTCCATCCCCCTCAGGAGGGAGCAATAGCAAAGCAGGAAGACGGTCACAAATGTTTTACCTGCTTTTGCCTTCTCAAGCAGGTTATTTTCTACACATTGTGGCAAGCAAGAGGCGTTCTCAAGAGCACATCCCAGCCAGGTTAAAGCAGTCAAGGAGGCTGCAAAGTCACACAAGCGAGGGATGCAGCCTGAAGAGTAAGGATGCAGCGGGAGAGGCTTGAGAGGCTTGGAAGGGCCCCCCTGGCAGAAATCCACCGGCCTAAGCACATGTCTCAGCTGTCTAGAGCCCCTTTCTGAATGGCAGCCTCCTTGATCCTGTCTCATTCAAGGTAAGCAGTAGGGAATATTCAAAACATTTCCCCACAAGTGATTTATACATAGGGAACAGGCTGGGGAAAACAGGAGCAGATGCAAACGAGTGGGGCTGCACTCGCGGTTTCCAGAGAAGTCAGGTGGTTAAAAGCATAAGGAAAATGTGTGCTTATAAAAACAGGTGGGTACCAATGTGCTGAACTGGATGAGGGGCAGGGCCAGCCCAAGACATTTGGGTGCCTGAGTTAAACCCTGAAATGGCATCTCCCACCATCAGAGAAGAAGGGGTGAATGAAGATCTACATCACAAACAAGGGGGGGGGGAGGAGGATAAAGATTGACATTGGGGTCTACTGACTGTGCTGGTCCCGAGGGTTAACCGTGCGGCGAGGTCCAAGTCCAGTCTGAGGTCAAGGGTGTGGTATGGAGGCTGTCCGTCAAAGCTGAAGCTGGGTCCAAGGCAGGGAGTCGGGTGAGGTCAGGAACTCTGGCAGAAGAGCAGGACAGGATGCAAGCAGGAACAGGCTACCAACAACGTTGCTCCCGCAACCTGGGACTGGGGCTGGCTGGCTTTTAGCTGCCCCGAGGCATAGGGCGGCCCCAGTCCACAGGTGACTCGCCTCTCCTGGCCTGGAGGCGAGCACTCCTCCTGCGGGAACTTAGTTCCCTCCGCCTCTCTGCCCTGAGCCTCTGCAGCTCAGGAGAGGCTGGAGGGTTACGGGACCCAGAGGCAACCTTGGCTTCCCCTGACGGGGCTGAGAGTGGAGCACCTGCAAGCAATGGGTCCTCCATCACCTCAGGAGCCAGAGCAGACTCAGCTGGTGCCTGCACCTGAGGATCCAGCACAGGTGAGGACCCTTCAGGCTCATGCCCCAGCCCCAGCTCAGCTGGTTCTGGAGGCGGGGAATCCTGTGCAGGCTGGGATCCCTCAGGTTCAGCATCCGAGTCCGAATCCCAGGCCATCATACTGCCCCTTTGGATTCTGCTACCTGAGACCGCCACCTCACCTTGTTTCATGGGTGGGCCAGCCCAGATGAGGGGCAGGCTACATATCTTTTATTAAAATTGAATGTTGCCGCAGGGAAAGGTGCTTTGATGTGGATCAGCACAGCCAAATCTACCATTTACTCTCACTGTCCTCCTCAATCCAGTTAAACTAGACTGGCTGGCATTAACCAGATTTACGGGAAGTTCAGCTGCTTAAAAGTCCTCCCTATGGAGCAGCAGCACATGGACATAAATGCACAGAGGAACTAATCTTTGACTAATATCTCCACATGGTTACCAGAGCTACTTCCTAGTAGCAGTAGACAAGCATGGTAATGGGAGCGGGGGAATGCAGCAGCTGTTCCCAGAGTGATATTTTCTTTAAGTTGCCCCACTAGGCAAGAGAGGATTGCTCTGGAATCCCCACAAGCATCTAGACCACAGCATTATGTTGGTGGGAGAGCAATTGTGCCAGTGTGGGGATCACCTGTTGCAGGTGGGTCGCTGCTGCTGGGGGAATCCTTACTCCGTGTTGAAGAGAAAGAAAGCATAACTGGAGAACTAACTTATCCATTTGGACAACATATTGTTATAGCTTAGAGGGGGGACCCCCCCCAAACCCTAGAAATTACTAAATAGTAGGATTTTGGTTATTTGAGATGCGATGGGAGAAATACCAGCTGCAGAGGAATTCCTGACCTAGCCTATGCAAAAAATGACCTGGCCAAGCGAGGGCCATTAGGAAACAATAGAGGACCATTGGCAAGGCAAGAGAACTGCGCACCTGCCTTGTCCTTAGGTGTGAACAGAGACAGAGGTTTGGAAGGTTGCCTGGGTAACTGGGTGTGAGGTGACAGGAAAAGAGAGTCTTTTAACAAGGTGTACTGGGAAGAGGAAGCGAGGCAGGGAGAAAGAGTGGGATCCATCTTGGGCAGACTGGCTGCAGGCGGATGGGGAGAAGAGATGCCTTGGACTCCAGGGTTGCAGTGGTGTGGGCAACAAGCCCCTCTTGAAATGACCGTGCTGTAAGATCTGGACTCCCTCCTTTCAGACTGAAGGTGCTAATAGGTGAATAAAGCCTATTTCTTAAAGCTATGACAGTCTCGGCCGTGTCTCAATTCTCCAAAGGAACACAGACCCTGGGTGAGTGATTGGAACCCCCTGGGATCCTGCTATCGCTTGGCAGAGAGCGGGAGAGGCACCCAGCTTTTGTAGCAATATGAAGAGCTGATCCAATAACCACCTTCAATTGCATTCAAATATAGCATATTTAATATTAAATATTTAAGGGACGTGGGTGGCGCTGTGGGTTAAACCACAGAGCCTAGGATTTGCCTATCAGAAGATCGGCGGTTCGAATCCCCGCAACGGGGTGAGCTCCCGTTGCTCAGTCCCTGTTTCTGCCAACCTAGCAGTTCAAAAGCATGTCAAAGTGCAAGTAGATAAATAGGTACCACTCTGGCGGGAAGGTAAATGGTGTTTCCATGCGCTGCTCTGGTTCGCAAGAAGCGGCTTAGTCATGCTGGCCACATGACCTCAGCCAATAAAGCGAGATGAGCAGCGCAACCCCAGAGTCGGTCACGACTGGACCTAATGGTCAGGGGTCCCTTTACCTTTACCTATAGCATATTTATGGTTACTAGTTGGGAATGGTTACTTGCTAGTCCAAGAACCAGGGACAGCAAACCCCTGATCACCATTTGCTGGGGAACTGCATCCGGGAGGGACAAAAGTCCCACGTCGTCCTTCTGGGCTTCCCATGTGGCATCTGGTTGGTCAGTGTGGGATACAGGACTCTAGGCCAGGACGACCTTTGGTCTGATCCAGCAGAGCTTTTGTGCTCTTACTCAAAACAGAAAGGACAACCTGCTAGAAGAGTATCTCCTCAGCAACACCTGCCTTCCTGAGGAATCCCTGGAACCCTTTTCCCCTGCGTGTTTTTTCATCTCTTAAGATCTAAGAATTGTTCCCACAAAGATATTGTTCTTTTTCAAAAATCAGATTGGTATTCCTTTTGTGAACAAGTGGTCTTCCAGGCAAATGGTGTGTGGCTTGTCTCTGAGAGTCTTCATTTTCACTCTCCATGCCTCCGATAACAATGAACGCCTTGTTCTTGTGAACAGGGGCTGATGTGCAGTTTGCTGCGCTCCGGGCAGGTTGCCTTGTTAGAGCTTCATTAGCACCGGCTACTCTGAAGCAAGTGGTCAGGAGAACTTTGCTGCTGTCGTGTAGCGGTGCTCTCAGCCGCTAATGGGGTTCATTGCCGCTCAGTGACTTCCCAGGCTCTGCAGTAGCAGCATCCACAAGCAATCATTGCAGGTGAGAAGGAGAGAGCAAGGAGACAGCTTGCCCAGCGCACTAACAGCCTGTTCCCTTCTGGCCATGAGGACAAGAGCTAATCAAGAGCAAGAGTTGTGGCCTTTCAAATGTTTGTGGGTTAGGGTGACAGCATAGCTCTTGGTGCAAAGAGCAATAACATCCTGGTTTGACTTTCCAAAAGGGCTGATCAACCCTGTGTGTGGGGGGGGGGATCTTCCTCTCAAGGCAAATGAAATTTGGGGGATGAAAGCACCCCAGCTCAGGAATGGGTCTCCTTGAGAGAACTGTGCAAAATGCATCGGAACATTTCAGCTATAGATTCCAATCAGCAAAAACAACAGCTTGAAGACTGGGCTTGTGTCACTGCAATTTGTCACAAAATATGCCGAGGGTGTTTATTTTTGACAAATGCCAAAAACCTCCTCTAGAAGGGTGGACCGTATCAGCAGACAAATGTGTCGCGTTTGTTAAATATACTATTATCCTTGGCCTTGCCTGATGTTGAGAGGAACCCAAACAAATCAGCTGCAAAAAGCAGCTTTTCTGACTGCTTGTTCTGCCCTTTTTGCTGCTGCTGCCGAGCAGATTGCTGTTGATTGATGCCAACATCTATATTGCTTAGTAATAATGATTCTCATTAGCATGCTCTACATCGTTGAACCAAATCTACTATGGAGAAAGGAACTTGCATAAATGCCTAGTAGCTGGGAAAATATACGGTTGATTAGTGTAAGAATACAAACATCCAATCGCCCCAAGAGCCAGAACTATGCACTAAGCTGTCAGAGCCTTCCATCAGAATATTTTGTCTTGTTGGAGTGCTTTGATTGTGACAGCAAATGTGGTTCTCCCCCCTAAATACAGGACTGGTAAAAAAGTTGGGAGAGAAGAAGCAGGGAGCAATGACAGAGGCTGAAAACAGAGGAAGCGATATTTGTAAATCTGTGGGAAAGACCCAACTCTTGACTTTCTGCCCCCTCTGCTGTTGGCAAGCTGGACTGTTGAAAGCTGGGGGGTGGGGGTGGGAGAGTTAGCCTATACAGTGGTACCTCGCAAGACGAATGTCTCGCAAGACAAAAAACTCGCTAGACGAAAGGGTTTTTTGTTTTTTGAGCTGCTTCGCAAGACGATTTTCCCTATGAGCTTGCTTCGCAAGACGGAAACGTCTTGCAAGTTTGTTTCCTTTTTCTTAACACCGTTAATACAGTTGCGACTTGACTTCGAGGAGCAACTCATAGCACGCGGTGTGGTAGCCTTTTTTGAGGTTTTTGAAGACTTTGGTGATTTTTGAAGCTTTTCCAAAACTTTTCCGACACTGTGCTTCGCAAGACGAAAAAAATCGCAAGACGACAAAACTCGCGGAACGAATTAATTTCGTCTTGCGAGGCACCACTGTATAGTTGTGGGTGAGACTGGAGAAGAAAGTTGGACAACCTACAGTCTTAACGAAGTAGCTCACCCCCAAACATAGCAAAGGTTCAACCAGTACAATACATATATAAGAAAAGTAGGGTCCAATAAAGAATATCCATATCACTCTTTCTAATCATGTACTCAGATGGCGAGTGAAACCACGATTGCAGCCAGAATGTTGCCACTGAGAAAAAAGAGTGAAGGATCAGGATGCTTGGGTAACCCCCAGTTTTGCAGGGGCCCTTCCCTGGCCCAACCGCGCACCCCCCAACCAGTGCGGAGAAGGCTGACCCTGTTCAGTAGCCACAGATTATGGACTGAAAAGAAAAATGGTAAAGAAAAACAACATACATCAAGGGCGGTGGTGGAAGTAGAAGGCCCTGCATGGAGAGAATGCATACCTCCCAGCGGCCCTGGAAGAAATTAGACAGCCAATTTTTTTTGCATGAGATCCTGGCAGCCATTTTGGGAAAAGCACTTTGGGGGGGGGGAGTGAGGTGCGGGTCACATGAGTCGAGTGCATCCTGGAAGATGTGCGTCCTGGTTTGGAGCTTGAGAAAGTTGGGCAGTATGAAGACGATTGACTGTCACCCTGACTAGGAGCTCTCTTGTGAGGATGAAGGACATTTTCCAGCAGGTCCTTAACATTTTCAGATGCTGCTAATAAAGTTCCCACATTCACCCCACATTGCTAGATAAACAAATTTCAAATGTTAAAAAAGCACTGAATCAGTTACTACTCAACCTGGCTGTGAGTCCTGGAAGATCTGCGACCTGCCCTGCTGGCCTTTTCCACCTGGCCTAGGGACTGACTCCAGCTACAAAACCTGAGGCTGCTGAACAGACTCTTCGGCTGGCTGGGGGATTGCTTAGGGGTTTAGTGGGGGTGGGTTGTTGCTGTTAACTTTTTGTATCTCTATTTTGGATATTTTGGGAATTGTTCGATTTGGTTGTGTCCTTTTGATGTTTTGTTTATTGTTGATGGTGTATGGGGTGTTAGGAGAAGGGTAGTAGAATGACTACCTTTTTATTTTTGTAGTTGTGTAATTTTTTTAGATGTTGTAAGCTGCCTTGAGCATGGTTTTAACTTTGGAAAGGTGGCATACAGATAAAATGACTGATTGATTGATTGCTCAGACAAGAACTCTCCACAGCTCACAATGAGCTGAAAGCAATGCTGAAAGGTGCCATTAAAGGGAGTGGAAAACTTGAAACGTTACAAAATTCCAACAGAGAGGATGACAGCCAAGGCAATCTGTGTTCCTCTATCTACTTCAGCCTTGAAGAAAGAAAAAAAAACCTGCAGTGGAAATCTGGTACACCACATTGAAACATGATTTAAACAGTAAACCTACAGAAACTTTGGAAACCGTAGAAAGCAGCCAAGCATTCATGTTATATAACTACTAAGCATTAAATGCTGTTCCCCCAATGTAGCCCTGTTGTTAACTGCTTGACTCAGAGAGCGGCTTGATCGTTAGTGTTCAAAGCATTCTCAAGAAACATTTCTGAGAAACATAAATTGCTTCAAAGAAACATATTTTGGTTGCTATATAAAATGCATTTGAAAAACATTGTGCCAAACGGCACTCTGAATTTAGAAGACACCTTAAAGTATAACCCTTACTCCCTAAGGCATGATGGCCACCTCAATCCCATTTCTTTAAAGTGAAGACATCCAAGGCAGATTTAGGGGAGTGGGACCTGTGAAAGGGGAAAGAGCTCATGCAGGACCACTTTGATAGTACAGTGGTACCTTGGGTTAAGTACTTAATTCGTTCCGGAGGTCCGTTCTTAACCTGAAACTGTTCTTAACCTGAAGCACCACTTTAGCTAATGGGGCCTCCCACTGCCGCTGTGCCGCTGGAGCACGATTTCTGTTCTCATCCTGAAGCAAAGTTCTTAACGTGAGGTAATATTTCTGGGTTAGCGGAGTCTGTAACCTGAAGCGTATGTAACCCGAGGTACCACTGTATCATGAGCACAATCAATGATAAATGCACAATAAAAATTACAGCTGTAGGGGCCCCTGACGCTTTGCATTTTCCCTTTAAAACAAGAACTTTTCTTCTGCTCCTGAACTCTGCTCCTCCAGGTTTCACCCTGCCCAGGAAGTAGAATGTTTTCCTTCAAGACTTGACAACCTTAGCTATGCCAAAGGATCTCCCAGTGTTGAGCAGACTCACAGAAACTCCTGGATCACCTTGAGCACCAGAGAGCCAGAGAAGAGAAGGACTTGCTCCCTACCCAACAGGACCTTCCCTGCTGAATGGACCACAGCAGCACGGCCACCGTGTCTGGCTCCCATTCAAGGTATTCCAAGTGTGAGTGCATCACAGATTTCTATAAGGATGTTATGACACTGGCAGTTTTATTTCCAATCACTGGTTCCCATCCAGGGGTGCCATCTAGAGGAGTCGGGGGGCCAAGTCCCCCCCCATTTCAATGAGGGGTCCGGGGATCCTGTGCTGGATCCTCAGATGCAGGCATCAGCTGAGTCTGCTCTGGCTCCTGAGGGTATGGAGGACCCATTGCCTCCAGGTGCTCCACTCTCAGCCCCGTCAGGGGAAGCCGAGGTTGCCTCTGGGTCCGGTAACCCTCCAGTCTCTCCTGAGCTTCAGAGGCTCAGGGCAGAGAGGCGGAGGGAACTAAGTTCCCACAGGAGGAGTGCTCGCCTCCAGGCCAGGAGAGGCGAGTCACCTGTGGACCGGGGCCGCCCTATGCCTCGGGGCAGATAAAAGCCAGCCAGCCCCAGTCCCAGGTTGCGGGAGCAACGTTGTTGCTAGCCTGCACCCTGTCCTGCCAGAGTTCCTGACCCCATCCGACTCCCTGCCTTGGACCCAGCTACAGCTTTGACTGACAGCCTCCAAACCGCACCCTCGACCTCGGACTAGACTCGGACTTTGCCACACAGATAACCCTCGGGACCAGCACACAGGGCCTAGGCCACAACATCTGGGCAGCCCTAGTGTAGCAAAGGCTTCTTTAAGCACTTCAGCACATCTGCACTGCTCTGCTTCCCCCACCTGATTTGTTTCAGAAATTTGATCAGATCCAGGCTGCTCTTCAGGATATGAGTTCTTCACACGTTCCCAGCCGTCTTTTACGTTGGCCATCCTTCTCACATATAGAGCTTTCACACACCATCTGCTGTCACATGGTTTTATGCGCCAGGTCTGTATAGGAAATTGATTTCACCCCCAGCTCTTAGCTAGTTTTATTTTATCATTTAGAAATGATTAAGTGCATATGGCATTTTGCAGGTTTCAAGTCTAAGGAAATATCCATAATAGGGAATAAAATGCCTGCTTTGGGAACAGAAAGTTTAAAGGAAAGGAACAAACCTATTTTCTCTCACATACTTTTCACACCCCATGACCACAGATGGGACAGCAGATTCTCTTTGGTCACCCAAATGTTCAGGTTGTCCACTTATGTGTTCTGGTCTTGAATTTCAATCTGCATCTGATTTGCATATGTTTTCAGATTTGATGTGAAGATATATATTTACAGGGATATCTCATATTTCCATCCCTTAAATCTACAGACATGTTTCTAGGATAGACCCATATGGCTTCTGACACCCTCAACCAACTCACAATTTGTCCATTGCCTGCTGAAGATCTGCTTTATGTATTATTAGACTCTGAGGGCCATTAGACCACACACAGCAAAGGCATGAAACAGTCTCCTGACATTTTATTTTTTAAATTGAAAACCAGCTATTATTGGCTGCCAGTTTGAGAGAAGGAATATTGGGTTGTGGGACTACTTCAAGATCTTCTTTCTGTTCAAAATCCCCTCCCCAGAATTGGGTTGTCTTCCTTCCAGTCTACATTTCTTCTTTCCCAGAGATGGAGAAGCAGTGGAGAAGGGGATTTTTGAGTGGGAAAATAGCTGGCAAGAAAAGGGGTAAATATCCCCACTCAATGCTCCCCTGAGAGCTGCCTTTTAATGAAAAAATGGAAAGGAAAGAGAGAATTGGGAAACATGTCTGCTGTGTGATCTTTATTTTCTGCTCCCCTAAGAGACGTGCTATGCAATCTGGAAATGAAGGAATACCACAGAGCCTGCCATCTCACAGACCCCTGCTGCCAGAGCTCCAACAAAAACAGAAAAAAGAGGGAGAGGAATCTACGAGCACATGCTGAATTTGAGCAAGTGTTTGTGTCTTCCAGAGTGAAAAGAGAGTCTCTCTTGCTATAGAACCTCACAGAACGCCTCATCATATCCATCAGTGGAGGGGATGCATGGACATCATGACTAGTCTCCATTGGTAACTAGATTCTCAATGAATTTGTCTAATCCCCTCTCAGAAATGTGCAGGTCAGTAGTTGCCACTGCATTTAGTGCCAATGAATCCCATAGGCTAGCAATGCACTGTGTGAAGAAATACCTCATTTTTTTCAGTCACAAGTCTCCAAATATTCAGCTTCTATGGATAACTCCTGGTTCTAGAACAAGCTCCACACCAGGTGTATTTTATATCCTCTTATCTTTTTTTCTATACAACCAACCCAACATTGCAACCTTTCCTCATAGGGCTGTTGCACACACAACCCTGAGCATCTCAGTTGCTTTTTCCTACACATTTTCCAGCTCTACAATGAAAACTGGACTGCATCACAATTGGTGTTATGCTGTTGTGATATTGGCACTTTTATTTCTAATCACTGTTCTAATGACCCCATATGTGGGTTTCACCTTTCCCCTGGCTACCACCGATGTGCTTTGCACCATGACTCAAATATCTTTTTCCTGGTCAGTCACTGTGAAGGTAGGGAATTTATTTTTATTTTCCCCTTCTTTGCATCACTTTAAACTTGTTTTCATTGAACCACGTTGTTGTTGTTGTTGTTGTTGTTGTAATATGCTGCTTTAATGCCCCTTCTCCCAGTCTGAAGAACTCTTCTGAGTCTCTGAATCATTTTTTAAAAAATAATTTTTATTCATTTTTAAACATATTAATTGTCATACATACCACAAAATTTCACATCTTATACAATCTTTTTGGACTTCCATCAGCACCTCTGATGATCCCCCATTTTTATCATTTCTTCTGCATTTCTTAAATTCATATTGCCTTTAATTATCTTAACTAACGTCTTCCTTTTTATCCAATTATCCAATAATTCAAATTATTCACCTCACAAAACTTCTTGCAAACCTACAAATGTAATCTGGTCGTAACAATTACTTTTCAAATAGTCCGTAAATTTACACCAATCTTCTGTGAATCCCTGGTCCCATCGGTTTCGAATTCTTCCTGTTAATTTGTCTAATTCTGCATAGTCCATCCATGTCATCCTCCATTCTTCTTTCATTGGTAATTCTTCTTGCTTCCATTTTTGTGCCAATAATATTCTTGCTGTCGTCATTGCATATAAAACCAGCTTACAGTCCTTTCTGTTTATATCATCTCCTACTATGCCCAGTAAAAATGATTCTGGTTTCTTAATAAATGTATATTTCAACATTTTTTTCATCTCGATTTATATCATTTCCCAGAAGTTTTTCACTTTTTTACATTCCCACCACATATGATAAAATGTTCCTTCTTTTTCTTTACATTTCCAACATTTATTGCTTACCTTATACATTTTAGCCAATTTAGCGGGCGTGATATACCATCTATACATCATTTTCATCACATTTTCTTTTAAAGCATTGCATGCAGTAAATTTTAAACCTTCCTTCCATAATTTCCCCCAATCATTCAGCTCTATATTATACCCAATATCTTTAGCCCAATGAATCATAACCGACTTTACCTCCTCATCCTTCAGATGCCATTCAAGCAGCAATTTATACATTTTAGACAAAATTTTATATTTATTACTTAGTATCTCAACTTCAAACTTTGATTTATTTTCATCAAATCCTTTTTCTTTAAAATCCTGTTTAAACATTTCATTAACCTGACGATTGTGTGGCCAATCATTTGAGTCTCTGAATCATTTAGTGTCCTCAGGAAACACGGCTTACTCCTAATTTCAGATCATTTAAGTTAACCACCACCAGTTTTAATGCATATCCAATAAAACCCGTGTGTGCTCAGTAGCCTTGGAATGACAACTGAGAATGGGGAGGAAAGAACAAAAAGCCAGTTTGGGTGAGGGGTAGTAAAATGGATCGTTGCAGAAGGCGGCATGGCTGACCGGGACAGGAGCTCTCTGCACTGCAACATTGTGTTGCAGCACCCACTTATTCCTTTCTCATTTGGGCTTGTATCAGACCTTTCATTTGCCCCCCTCCCAGTCATGCATCTTTTTGCGACGTGATTAAACCATGACATTCTTCCACGTTCATGTGTTATTCCAATACCATTTGCCAGAATGGGATCTCTAAGTGTGTGTGTGTGTGTGTGTGTGTGTGTGAGCGCTTCTGTAAATGAAAGTTCTTTCAACCCTGAAAATTATATTAGCCCTGCTGAGGGAATAGCAGCTCCACCTGCTGACTTCTTTATGCCTGCCTCCTCTGAAAGAATAGCATGCACAAAGGAAATGAATGGAAACTCATTCCCAGTATTATTTCCTAGTAGGGGGGAGGGAAATAGTCAGCTTGCCAGAGGTATTGATAAGGCTCAGCTGAGCTGCAAACCTTTACAAAGGGGAAGGAAGTGTTCTGTTTTGTTCCTCAAAGGACCCGAGTGCTAATGACTTCAGCGAATGCACACACAGCTTCAAGACAAGTGTGCAAAAACACAGCCCTCTGGGATGAATTGATCTATTTAAAAAACGCTTTGGATCCATCTGTTTGTATGCCACTGGTGACTTGGAGAGATGCTTTAAAAGAGTGTCTCACGTATGTCTAAGGGGAGCATGATAGTGCTGCTGTCCTGAGTGTCAGGGATGCAGCGTTATGAGCAGGGCACTCCATCACTTCAGGTGTTTAAGAAACAAGCTTGCAACTCACTGTCAACAAAGACATCTTTTACCGTATATTATACTGCCCACCAACAGAAGAGTCGTTTGGTAATAATGATGTGCTTACTTAAGAACTTCAGCCTTCTCTCAAGGACTTCTTACCACTGGCGTAGCGTGGGTTGTCAGCACCCGGGGCAAGGCAAGTAATTTGCGCCCCCAACCCGTGGATTTGCGCCCCCTAACCCGTGGATTTGCGCCCCCTAACCTGTGGATTAGCCCTAACCCCAGATGTTGCGCCCGGTGCGGCCGGCCCCCCCTGCACACCCCACGCTACGCCACTGCTTCTTACCTTGGATATTTGTCTCAGTGCCTAGCTAAATGAGTACCATTGATACAGAACTCAAAGGTGCACTTCATACAATAGGTAAAGGTAAAAACGTAAAATAGGCTGTGGTCTAAACCACTGAGCCTCTTGGGCTTGCCGATCAGAAGGTCAGTGGTTCAAATCCCCGCGACAGAGTGAACTCCCGTTGCTCTGTCCCAGCTTCTGCCAACCTGGCAGTTCGAAAGCATGCCAGTGCAAGTAGATAAATAGGTAGCACTCTGGCAGGAAGGTAAACGGCGTTTCCATGCGCTCTGATTTCCGTCACGGTGTCCTGTTGTGCCAGAAGCGGTTTAGTCATGCTGGCCACATGACCTGGAAAGCTGTCTGTGAAGAAACACTGGCTCCCTCAGCCTGAAAGTGAGATGAGCGCCACAACCCCATAGTCACCTTTGACTGGACTTAACTGTCCAGGGGTCCTTTACCTTTACCTTTCATACAATACAGAAGGGGCATCTCCTCCCAAACATGTTTTCAAGAGACCACAGAGGAGCAGCCTGTCCTCCTCTCCAGCTCCTCAAGTTCAATTTGCCATCAGATTAGCAGTTTATGCACAAGAAAATTCTGGGGAGGGGAAAACTCTGATAACTCAAGGAAATTGGCCAACCACCTAGGAGCACGGAGGAGATGGGGTTTCTTCCTCACCTGGCACCCCCTACTCCCACATGATCAAATCCTATTCACCCCAATAACAGCATATGGATTTCATCAGTAGGGTTCTTGTAAAAAGAAAAAAGAGTAACGCGAGAAAGTTTTTCTCTTCTTAGAGAGGAATGCAAAATCCATATGAATTTAGCAGGAATGATACTGCATCCCTGCCTGCTCCTTTTGGTGTATCTTTACTGCAAAAATCACTCTCCAGTGATAGCTGTGCTTGTTTTAGACGAGCAGCTCTCACTTCCGCCCCATGGATGGATGGAAAGAAAGTTCTATAGGCAGCTGACGTTTGGCGGTGTGCATGAGCTTATTCATTTAGTCTATGGTTGAGAGCCACTGAAACATGGAATCTCAGCATTGGAGCCAACTCCAAGGGGCCGAGGGGGTCTTCAGGAGCCCCCAAAGTTGATGGGCATTGAATTCAAATGGTGTGCATGCACTGCATCATGTGATTGATTATGGGGCTTACCTCTCCCTCCCTACACAAATATTTTATTCAAGTTCATATCCCTGAATCTCAAAGCGGAGTCATTTTGGACTCACAGCTGTCCATGGAGGCACAGGTCAAATCTGTGTCCAGGGCAGCTGTTTACCAGCTCCATCTGGTATGCAGGCTGAGACCCTATCTGCCTGCGGACTGTCTCGCAAGAGTGGTGCATGCTCTGGTTATCTCCCGCTTGGACTACTGCAATGCGCTCTACGTGGGGCTACCTTTGAAGGTGACCTGGAAACTACAACTAATTCAGAACGCGGCAGCTAGACTGGTGACTGGGAGCGGCTGCCGAGACCATATAACACCGGTCTTGAAAGACCTACATTGGCTCCCAGTACGTTTCCGAGCACAATTCAAAGTGTTGGTGCTGACCTTTCAAGCCCTAAACGGCCTCGGTCCAGTATATCTGAAGGAGCGTCTCCACCCTCATTGTTCTACCCAGACACTGAGGTCCAGTACCGAGGGCCTTCTGGTGGTTCCCTCACTGCGAGGAGCCAAGTTACAGGGAACCAGGCAGAGGGCCTTCTCGGTAGTGGCGCCCACCCTGTGGAATGCCCTCCCACCAGATGTCAAAGAGAAGAACAACTACCAGACTTTTAGAAGACATCTGAAGGCAGAAAGCTTTTAATGTTTGATGTATTACAGTATTTTAATATATTTTTTTGGAAGCTGCCCAGAGTGGCTGGGGAAGCCCAGCCAGATGGGTGGGGTATAAATATTATTATTATTATTATTATTATTATTATTATTATTATTATTATTATTATCATCATCATTATTTCTGCTGCCCATCCACTGGCTGAGGAGGATGGGGTCCAGAAACATCTGGAGGTCCAGCGGTTCCCAGTCCCCGTTCTAAAGAAAAGAAAAACAATACCTTTTATAAATCTGTACAGGGTTCAAGAAGGGATAGGTCGCCATTACTGGCTGCCTCTTTTTGAAAGTTCTTCCAAAAACTGGATGTGGATTTTCATTCAAAATATACAGATTTCCCCACAGTGAATAAATTGTTTCTCTTATTTCTTTAACTTTGAGCCCTCCCTTCTCCCTCCTCCTTGTATCTCTGGCTTGCAATATCTTTCGAGTTTTATGCTGACAGTTTACAGTACTAAGGAAGTTGTAAAAGAAAGAAAGAAATCGGCTCACGTCTCGACTGTGCCTATCTAGTGGGTCTGTTTTGCAGGGCTTTCAAAGCCATTTCCCCTCTGCCAGACAGATAAGCACGCTTGCTGCTTGAAAGTCACTCTGGCGCTCAAAAGCCTTTTGCGCCTGTGTGGGGGGCATCCGAGGCTCATGCCTGTTTTTGAAAACGGAGAGTGCAACCAAGTAACAGTTCTGTGGCTTGATCTGCTTGAAACTTAACTGTCCATATGTTCTCCTTGCGTGTGCCTGGACCTTTTGCAGAAGGAGAAGGCTGCCATTCTGTGCCCTCATTCCTTGGCATAAGCTGCTCTGCTGAAGGGAGGGGGCTGCTAGTAAATCAGGCAGAGGCTCTTACATCTCTTTGCATATTTGATACTAACTGGACTGTTCACATTTTCTGCCTATGATACATAGTCAAAGCCTACAATGGCTAAATTGTGTCGCATTTGAAATCCTGTGTCTTGTACAGTGGTACTTCAGGTTACATACGCTTCAGGTTACAGACTCTGCTAACCCAGAAATATTGCTTCAGGTTAAGAACTTTGCTTCAGGATGAGAACAGAAATCGTGCTCCGGCAGCGCGGCAGCAGCAGGAGGCCCTATTAGCTAAAGTGGTGCTTCAGGTTAAGAATAGTTTTAGGTTAAGTACGGACCACCGGAACGAATAAAGTACTTAACCCGAGGTACCACTGTACATCCTACTTCGCATTAACATAATCCACACATTCACACCACAAAGGGAAGAGATCCATCAAGGGTGACTTCAATGCTGAGTGAAACTGTCCTAAGAGCGGAAATTGAAGAAGAAGAAGAAGAAGAAGAAGAGTTTGGATTTGATATCCCGCCTTTCACTCCCTTCTAAGGAGTCTCAAAGCGGCTAACATTCTCCTTTCCCTTCCTCCCCCACAACAAACACTCTGTGAGGTGAGTGGGGCTGAGAGACTTCAGAGAAGTGTGACTGGCCCAAGGTCACCCAGCAGCTGCATGTGGAGGAGCGGGGAAGCGAACCTGGTTCACCAGATTACAAGACTACTGCTCTTAACCACTACACCACACTGGCTAACATTGAGAGACACACCATAAATTGTGATGCTGCTGGTGGGACTATACTCCTTGATTTTAGCTTTTGCAGGTGGTATAAGTTGCATTTTTTTTAAGAAAAAGAAGGTTTTACAGCACAGCCACAGGTAACATTATTTGGATGCTCTTTCTCTAGTGCAAAAAATCTAACAGATGGAGAAAGGAATACTTAACCCTTCTCTTTCTCACCACTTCTTCCTTAGCCATTTTCCCTCCATCCGAGTTCCAAACCTGTGTTTGCAAGGTATATGTAGTTGGGAACACTTGTAGGGGTTCAAACAGCTGGAGAAGGACATTTTAGGGGGAACAGTCAGGAAGAAAGAGTTAAAGATCCCCTTTCCCTCCTTTTTCGTTTTGCAAGTCACTCCTTCTGGATGATATTTTACAACAGAAAGCTGACCATCAGGCTAATACAAAATGCAACATGTCATTTGACCTTTTTATAGGCTGAATGATGTAGGCCTTAGTCAGTAATGTTTTTCTAGAAAAAGAGGAGCCAGAGCTCACCAGGAAGGCCTCCCTTGCTCTCTTAGAATAGCAACAGCTTCTACCTGAGAGGTGCTGGAACTGAGTTCCGGTGGGGAAAAGGCTCTGGCCTTAGCATTAATTTTTGTTTGTGGATTGGCTGTTTGCACAAATGAGATCTGATTCTACGTGGCATTGATAATAAATCCTCATTCCAGTCTAGGCTAGCCACTTTGAAGTGCTGTTTTTCCTACTATTGACTGGAGAAGTCCAAGGGCTGGTCTGAGGCTGGGAAGGACTCTTTCCTGAAACCCTGGAGAGCTCCTGCCCCTCAGAAGAAGAAGAAGAAGAAGAAGAAGAAGAAGAAGAGGAGGAGGAGGAGGAGGAGGAGCTTGGATTTGATATCCCGCTTTATCACTACCCTAAGGAGTCTCAAAGTGGCTAACATTCTCCTTTTCCCTTCCTCCCCCACCACAAACACTCTCTGAGGTGAGTGAGGCTGAGAGACTTCAGAGAAGTGTGACTAGCCCAAGGTCACCCAGCAGCTGCATGTGGAGGAGAGGGGAAGCGAACCCGGTTCACCAGATTATGAGTCCACTGCTCTTAACCACTACACCACACTGGCTCTCTTCAACACCGGGTGTAGTTGGACTCCAACTCCAACCCTAGCCAGCATGGCCAATGGTCATGGATGATGGGAAGAAGAGAAGAAGAAGAGTTTGGATTTGATATCCCGCCTTTCACTCCCTTTAAGGAGTCTCAAAGCGACTAACATTCTCCTTTCCCCTTCCTCCCCCACAACAAACATTCTGTGAGGTGAGTGGGGCTGAGAGACTTCATAGAAGTGTGACTGGCCCAAGGTCACCCAGCAGCTGCATGTGGAGGAGCGGGGAATCGAACCCAGTTCACCAGATTACAAGTCCACTTCTCTTCACCACTACACTACACTGTGGTCTGATTCAGTGCCGAGCAGCTTCCTATAGGCAAATGAAGGGGATGCTAGATGCCTGATGCACAATGGCAAAAACAAGAGATTTCAACTGCGGATTCCAGAAAGAGCAGTTTGATTAAATTCTGCATGTGATAAAACAGAAAGGTACCTTCTGATTCCACTCAAAAAGGATTATATATCTAAATCTTCTAATCTCAGCCACTGAAGGGGCAAGGTGCCTTCTGGATATGAAATTAGCGGCAGCTGGTTGGATGGTGTGGACAGCTTCTGTTGGGAAAAGACTAATTTCCAAATATTTAAAAAGAGGGAGATTCAGAAATTTGACGTCAGTGGACATGATGCCTAAGAGATCATGACATTCTTGGTGTTATGATCCTTCCCACTGAATGGAGAAGTTTTGATTCGGAACATTTAGGGGTCACAGGTATGCAGAATCAGTCCTGCTAAGGGCACATATAGAGGGATTTTCGGCGGTTGCTCCAAAACATCAAAACTTGCTTCCTCTGTAGGCTTACGAAAAGACAGCTCAATATCTGAGTGCATGTGACAACACTATACAACTTTTCTCTTTGTGTGGGTTTTCAGTAGATTGGCTAAAGTGCTATGCCAATTTTTTCTCCTCCTCCTTTATCTTTAAAAACCATTACCAGTTAGTGAGAAAATAAATTGCAATTGAAAATTATCAAAGGAGAGAGAAAATTCCAATAAAACTATCATGGAGTGTGTACAAGGTTTATGTCATGCTTACCTTATTGTTGACCAAGGGCTGATTATGAGTGCCCCTTTTTTCATTCTGGGAGTCATCTCACCGGTTCTCTGAACTCTGCAGCCTCCCTGGGTGCCCATTCTTCAGTCTCAGCCCAGGGGAAGGTATCATGCGGCAACTCCTTCCACGAGCCTTTCCCACATCACAAAGCATGAGCAGCCAGAGAGGCTGCAGAGGATGGGGGAAATGTTTTCTGGAAAGAAAAACACCCGTCCTGTTATGTACTGAAGTTCTCACCCTGGGCCAGCAGGGGGATACTGTAGATAGTTCAGGTCCACATATGCAAATAAGGGATTGAAAGTGACGTTCAGTGATTGGATAGTTTTAGAAAACTGTTACAGTTATGTTGTACAGGAGCTCTATATAAGCAGACTGGCTGAACCCTTCAGTTCAGTTCAGTTCTGGCCTGTGAATAAACAAGAGCTGTTTGAAGAATCGCTGTGTCGTCTGATATGTTCACCCACAACTTAACACATCCCACCCAGGGCCACCTTGCAACTCATCTTCATTTATTCAGTTTATATCCCATTTTTCCTCCCAAAGCAGCCCAGGATGGCAATGATAAGGTAATCTGAAAAGCTCGCACCCACCAAAATTCTAAAGAAGTCCCAATGTGTTCCACGAATGAGGCAGAAAAATGGAGACCTCTTGTACAGAGGAAGCAAACTTTCAAGAAACCGGAGGATAAATTTTAGCACAGTTCTAGATTCAACTTTTGTAATTTGAGCAGAGCAATCGGAAAGGAGATTTCAGTGATAGATCTACCAGGGGACTGAAAGCACTGCCTGCTTGTGGAATGGGAGTGGTGTTCTCCATTTATTTCTATTGGATTGGCATAGGTTTTCCCTCCTGCTACCATGAAAGGCTTTGTCAGTGCCAGGGCTGGCATAGGTGAGGGGGATTTGGCGTGTGTGTGTCTGGGGAATGAGAGGGCTTTGGATCCTGCAGATTTATGACACCCCCCGCCCCCCCCCCCCGAGGGTGTAGGTTTCTCAGCCTTCAATGGCAGCTCAGCCTCCCTTCCAAAGAGCTTTGTCTTTATCCCTGACATTGTTTAGGCTGAAATCTAAGCCCCATTGAGCACAGTGGGGCTTACTTATGAGTAAACCTATGGCTGTGCTGTTCATTTCATTACATACATTTTTGAATAGTTTTCATATTTAACTGGAAGATGCTGTGAGGGTTCTGTAAGTTGCAAATATGAGGCAGAAATTCTAGAAATAAATAATTTTTAACATGGTGATTTACATCCTCAGACCTATCCTGACTCACCTTTGGAAAGGGATGGCCTACAAATCCAAATGGCGTAGCTGCAGCAATTTCTAATTAGTTTTCCTTTCTTCCTCCTGCTATCCGGCTTGTGAGCAGCTGTTCATTTTTGGGTTCTCTGAACCTACATAATTAATCTACAGGTTCACACAGTAACTTCCTGATTCTGTTTGTTTGCCTTTTGTTCTTTATGATTTAAATTGCTTCTCTGGGAAAGAAAAGAGGGCGGGGGGAGGTGGGCAGAGAGGCTCAAAGTGATGTGCAAAATGCAAATAAAATAAAACCAATTTAAAATTAACAGCGAACGCCCGCTTCCACTTGTTCCGTCCTCTTCCTTCTCCTCTCTAAGTGCTCCTTCACGTCACTCTCTGAAAGTGCTGCAGTGCTCTTTGGTAACCTATAATCTCTGGAGTGCCTGTGTAGGCTGGGCTACCCCTGCTGTTTCTCTGTTACTGGCAGAGCACATTCCCATCTCAGACACATTTCCCCACCCGCAAGTCCAAGGTTGCCAGCTTCAGCTTCCAAGAGCTGACGGAGATCTCTACACTTTGAATAGCTCCGTATCTACGCTTTGTTTCCATAAAGGTTCAGAAGAAGAGCTTTTGGAGAGCCATAAAGATGAATACCGTTTGTGTCTGTGGAACACATGAAATGCAGAAATATAGTCCACTCCAGAGAACTAATAGGCTGCTAGCTAAAGGGTTTGACTGTTTTCAGATCTCTTTCCTGATGTTCTATGAGTTCCCACTTTGTCTTCTAAGCAGCTAACATGGTTTATCCCTTCCTGGCGAAAGGGCCTGAGAGTGTTTGGTAGATCTGTGAAGCCACACAGTGAGATTTCAAAGTCCACAATACGCTGCTCCTCCTAAGCACTGCCACAGATAAAAGGGTGTCGTTTGGCACAGGCTGTAAGGGAGTCCCAACATCCAGGATCTACAGTCCAAAATTAAACACTTCAGAAGCAGATGGCTACTAACCAGGGCCACATGCACACCACACATTGAAAGCACTGTGATACTGCTTTAACAGTCATTGCTTCCCCCAAGGAATTCTGGGAACTGTAGTTCATTAAAGGTGCTGAGAGTTGTTAGGAGACCCGTATTCCTCCCACAGAGCAAGAATTCTCTGATTTAACAGCCATTCTCTCACCAATTCTGCTTGCATGTCTTTTGCCCTGGACTCCATTTGGGCTACCTCAGGGTTGTAGTGAACTTTAGCTTAATGGTTGCCATCAATTTGATTTTAATTATTTTTTATACTGAAATGTTTTTAGACTGTTGCACTATTTTATTGTTGTTATCCGCCCTGAGCCCAGCTTTGGCTGGGGAGAGCGGGATATAAATAAAAATTATTATTATTATTATTATTATTATTATTATTATTATTATGAGTTTTCAGGCTTAATCCTTTGGGGAAGGGTCATTTGTATCTTACCTAGGGACTTCCTGGATGAAAGACACAGCCAGGTTAATAATAATAATAATAATAATAATAATAATAATAATAATAATAATAATTTATTTATTTATACCTCACCCATCTGGCTGGGTTTCCCCAGCCACTCTGGGCAGCTCCCAACTGAATGTTAAAAACACAATACAGCATTAAAGGTTAAAAATTCCCCTTAACAGGGCTGCCTTCAGATGTCTTTTAAAAGTAAGATAGTTGTTTATTTCCTTGACATCTGATGGGAGGGCATTCCACAGGGTGGATGCCACTACCAAGAAGGCCCTCTGCCTGGTTCCCTGTAACCTCACTTCTCGCAGTGAGGGAACCGCCAGAAGGCCCTTGGAGCTGGACCTCAGTGTCCAAGCTGAACAATGGAGGTGGAGGGTTACCATCTTCTGAGTCAGAACCTGAGTCCTCTGCAGCACTTCTGCCTTCACCCCCAGTCTTGAAGAAGTCAAAGGCTTTGAACCAGCCATCCGGCTCCTCTGGGGAGGCAGAGCCTACAGAGAGTTCAAGCTCCCTGCAGAGATAACATCTCCCTGCAGCTGAATTAGGAAGAGAAGGCATCAGCCAGCAAGTCCCTTGTGGAGCTGTCTATGGTTCTGTTTTCATCCCATCTCCGTCCTGACCTGCCTTCACTGGACACTGCCTGCTGATAGCTGTCAACTTTTCCCTTTTCTTGTGAGGAATCCTATTCGGAATAAGGGAATTTCCCTTAAAAAAAGGGGAAAGTTGACAACTATGTGCCTGCTTCCCCTATGAGTCTCAAGCTCCCATGGAACTGAACAGCCAGAAATATTCCTTTCTGTGTAAGAGAATATTGAAGCTTTTCACAACAAGCCTGTGATAAGCACAGAGTCACGTCTTTCCTGAAAACTTTGGAATGCCACATCATTTAGTTTCTGTTGCTCGGAATAACATTTTGAATAAAATAAAGTGAACTGAAGGTATTGGGTTATCGCAAGTCAATGCCCCTCTTCTGATGAAAGGCTCTTTGATCCAGTGGAGACTTCCAGCAGCAGAACAGAACCTTTGGGGGTTCCTTCTGCAGTCGCCTCCCCTTTCTCTTCCATGCTGGAGGGTTCCTCAACCCTCTGGAGCGTTTGGGTGGTGAGTGAAAGGAAATTGCTGAAAATGGCCTTGAAACCTTTTCTGCTGATGGAAGGCTCCACAAGGAAAACAGGTCCACCAACTCAGCTGAATTTGAGTGAGTGTTGAAGATGATAACATTTGTCAGCAGACTGGCTTTTGAACAAGGAGGTGTATTAAAATCAAGATTTCATGGTGGCTTTATTGCTTCCCCCCTTCCCTCCCCCCCTGCTTTCCCCTTGCAAATTTTCCTCCAAATTTTGGAAGGGTCACCCCAGCCTATTATGTTTTCTGTTCTTTGATTTGAGCCTTAGAATCAAAATCAAAGTTTGGCCTATTTAATTGGTCATGGGATTCTATTGTTTTCCCTCTGTGATCATGCCAAGCCAGTTTTTACCCTCCTTCCTTATGCATACCCAACCATCATTATTTGTTGTTGTTTAGTCATTTAGTTGTGTCCGACTCTTCGTGACTCCATGGGCCAGAGCACGCCAGGCACTCCTGTTTCCCACTGCCTCCCGCAGTTTGGTCAAAGGCATGCTGGTAGCTTCAAGAACACTGTCCAACCATCTCGTCCGCTGTCATCCCCTTCTCCTTGTTCCCTCAATCTTTCCCAGCATCAGAGTCTTTTCCAGGGAGTCTTCTCTTCTCATGAGGTGGCCAAAGTATTGGAGCCTCAGCTTCAGGATCTGTCCTTCCAGTGAGCACTCAGGGCTGATTTCCTTAAGAATGGATAGGTTTGATCTTCTTGCAGTCCATGGGACTCTCAAGAGTCTCCCCCAGCACCAGAATTCAAAAGCATCAATTCTTCGGCGATCAGCCTTCTTTATGGTCCAGCTCTCACTTCCATACATCACTACTGGGAAAACCATAGCTTTAACTATATGGACCTTTGTGATGTCTCTGCTTTTTAAGATGCTGTCTAGGTTTGTCATTGCTTTTCTCCCAAGAAGCAGGCGTCTTTTAATTTTGTGACTGCTGTCACCATCTGCAGTGATCATGGAGCCCAAGAAAGTAAAATTTCTCACTGCCTCCATTTCTTCTCCTTCTATTTGCCAGGAGGTGATGGGATCAGTGACCGTGATCTTAGTTTTTTTGATGTTGAGCTTCAGACCATATTTTGCTCTCTCGTTAAGAATTTAAAGCAAACAGAATTTCAGCTAGAGCTCTATGGCATATTAGTACCACCAGCACTTATTAAATCCAGCCTCAGAGTCCTGGTATATGAATGTTTAACATCCTTTCCCCTCTCATCCATTCTTTCTCATCTCTTTTAAGAGCTGAAACACTAAATATGAAATAATATGGGGTAATTGTTAGAGTTGTATTGCTGTACTCTCCTATGGCTCTTTTTACTCCTGATCTTTAAAGATCTTTTAAGCCTCCAGTACATAATTGAACCTCATCAATAATATTTGCAATTTCTCCCTGCATTTGACATTCCCTATCACATTTCATTGTACCTTGATGGTAGCCTTGAATTCTTTGGCATGAAAATACCCCATCACATTTATCTTACCATTCTAGATTATCTCAATCAGTGTTTGCATGTTGTGCTTTGCTAGTTTCCTTGTTTTATTTTTCATTCCTTCTAGCATGTAACATTGTTAGTTGTTGCCATGGTGACTCTAATTGATTTCTTTCTACTGTTTTTACAGGCTTTTCCAAGGTTTATACAATACATCCTTGTTGTAGTTATTTTTGTCTCTGTAAGATGCATAACGCTCTCCTGCAAAACAAGGCTGAATAAGTCAACGGATCCAATGTTGCACCCTCCCCCAAATGTTTAGGCTGGTTCTCGGCAGGATCTGGATTTGTGCAAAAAGTGTGATGGGTCAGTATCCAAATGAATGTGTCATGCAGAATAGCTCATTCTGGGAAAGGGAGCGAGAGTAAACAGACAGGCTAACAATACAGAATGTTCCAACTTACAAATGTGCTCTTGAGACAGAAGGGAAGGCAAGAGGCAGTTGCACGGTTTCAGAACAGGGAGAGTTTCCAAAGTAAGAGGGTCTGGCTATGTCTGCCTCTCTCATCTGTTTCACTACATCGCAACCCAGCAGTGTTGTGAAAGCTTCAGTAGCTGGGTGGCAGCCTCATGGTATAAAGCAGAAGAGAGGAGCCCAGGGCCCTTCAGATGCTGGCTGGGACTGATGGGAGCTGGAGTCCAACAAGAGCCAATGAAGCTGGAGTCTTCAGTCAAGCCAATAAACCAGCTGAAACAGCCAAGAGTCCCCTGACACACAGAGCAGAAGGGGAAGAAAGGTGGAGTCCACTGGAAAGGATGTGAGAGCTTGTGGGCAACTCCCTATCACCTTTTTGGGATGCGGGTGGCGCTGTGGGTTAAACCACAGAGCCTAAGACTTGCTGATCAGAAGGTTGGCGGTTCGAATCCCCGGGATGGGGTGAGCTCCCGTTGCTTGGTCCCTGCTCCTGCCAACCTAGCAGTTTGAAAGCACGTCAAAGTGCAAGTAGATAAATAGGTACCATTCCAGCGGGAAGGTAAACGGCGTTTCTGTGCGCTGCTCTGGTTTGCCAGAAGCGGCTTAGTCATGCTGGCCACATGACCCGGAAGCTGTACGCCGGCTCCCTCGGCCAATAAAGTGAGATGAGCGCCGCAACCCCAGAGTCGGTCACGACTGGACCTAATGGTCAGGGGTCCCTTTACCCTTTACCTAGTCAGGAATAAGCAGAACTGCTGAAAAGCTGTCCCTTCAGTATATTCGGCTGAGGAATGATATGCAGGCCTTTTTTTCCACCAGAACTCACTGAAACTCAGGTGGGTGCCATTGCCATTCTAAGAGAACAAGGGAGGCGTTCATGGTGAGTTCTGGCACCTCTTTGTCTAGAGAAGAAGCACTGATCCTATGCACCATTCTTGATTTGCCCTGTGCACACTTTCTTTGTGCATGGCCATCGGAGGTGATGCCCCTGCCTCAGAATGCCTAGCCTTCCAAGGAGTCCCCTCTATGTACAATGATTCCCTGCAGCCGGGAGTCCTGGCCCACATCTGACTGAACATCTGTGGAGAGCCCCTGCGTGAGCCTCAGAGGTCTCTCTCTTCTTGATCAAGACCTAGACCTAGTCTGGTTCTCTGACCATTGCTCCATCCTGGCTCTTCTCCTGTGACAATGCTGTCCAGGCTCACATCTGCACACCTGTGGACTCTCGACATCTGTTCTAATGGCATCTGTTCTTAGGCCAGGGGCAGTTTTCAGTCACAGTGACCCTGGGAAAAAATTATTGAAGCACAAATAGTGTGCATCGAGTCCTCCTCAGCCCAATAGCCTGAAATCCTATGTTCTTCTGCTATATTTGGTGAAATTCAAGTTGTCTTTCAATATTCACACAGACAGCATTAATGTTCATCATCAAGCAGGTTTCTTTTTTTTTAATTCCACAAAAGTTAGCAAGGGCCTTTCTAAAAAGAGCTTAAACGTCTTAAAAATAAATCTGAGGCTTTAATGCTGTGTAATTATCTTGTCTGCTATCTCTGCTGCTTAATCTTCCATTCCTTCCCTTGATCTTTTATGGGGCTGCCATCCCTCCAACCTGATCTCATAAAGGAAACGAGTACTTCCAAAAGGGGAAAAAAGTTCCCTTTGCTGGCACTTCCATCACATTTGCTTAAAGAATATTAATTCTTCAGCCTTTAATGAATAGTTAAGCAACAGAGACTGATCCATGAATTGAGAAACCCACTGTTCAGCTCTCAGATCTGATCATTCACTTGCCTGCCGCATGCCAGTCTCCCAGTTGGGCTAGATCTTTATCCCATCTCTGTCCTGCTTCCTGCAGGAATTGGCTCTGTGATCCAGCCACATCTCTACCTTCCCCACCCCGATTCACTTGATGGCACCATGTTGGGGGGACGGTGTGGGGTTTTTTTTTGGAAAACAGTCTTGCAGGCCAAATGTGGAGACATAGTGGGTTTTCTGTGGGCCAGAGGTTCCCCACCCAAGTCTTGGATTGCAACTAGATCATGCTTTGAACACCTGAGGGTGGCATTAAAAAACCCTATTAGTATTAGTTGAATCTTGAAGAAAACTCAGATTTTGCTTGGTTAAAAGCAGACTATTCCCCTTTATTAGACCATTTCCCCCTTTATTTTAACCAGCTTGTGAGCTTCAATCTCATTCCAACTCCCCTTCTGTTGAGGGTTTTCAGATCCAAAGGTTACAGCTTTCTAAAATCCTGAGAAACAGAAGGTGCAATATCAGAATGAAACGAAATGCATAAGCCATGCCAATAATTAGATTTTAAAAATATTTAAATACATTGAATGTGCTATGTTGGAGATATATATACACAGTAAAAAGATCCTGTTTCCTTTTATATGCAGAACCATAGCAAGATAACTTGTGATTTTATTAACAGGCATTAACCCTGCTCTGTTCCCCTACCTTTTTGTCTTTGAAAAGATTACTTGAAATAGGGCTGCCATACATCTGGATTTTCCAGGACATTATTGGGCAGAATTGACATCCAGGAGGATTTCTGAAAGGCGGCACATTGTCCTGGATTTTAGATAAGTCAATCAGAAAATCATGGTTGTTTTGCATTTATGTAAAAAAAAAGCTCAGCAACTTCTAGGGTGTCCTGGTTTTTACTTTTTGAAATATTGCAACCCTGTCTGAAATAAAGATGCAAGTTTTGCTACCATGAATAGATCTGTCCTGGCAGCCAATACTCTCCAGAAGAAGAAATTCACAAGGATATATGGTTTGTCTTAGGTGGCAAAACTTTGCCTGTCGATGACCATCAGATCTACTGCAAATTATCAGAATTACCTGCCTAATTACTGCCTTGTTGCGTGGGTAAAATGAAGAGATGATGCTTGGAGGGATTACATGAAATAGCAATGCTTGCCTTTCTCCCAACTGTAGAACTATGGTATCTCATCAGGTCCTCTGGCTTTGTTGTTTTTTCGTTTGGTTAATGGCTGTACACAACTCACCCAGATTTGGAGATACTGCAAGCTCATCTCTAATTTATTTTTCCGGAATTTGTGAGAGGACCTCAGCAGCTATGGGGGAGTTGCAGTTAAGAAGATGCTGGCAATGTTCTTTCCAGCACAGTGCAGTAGCTTCTTTATCTTTTAGAAGTGGTGCACTGTCTGTTGAGTGTAGGGGGCATATGCCTTGATTTATTGGGCCATAGGTGGTCTTTGTGGCTTTAAAGAAACTCTGTGCATCCTGAGTGTCGGCTAAGTGCTGGATTTCTTAAGCTTTTTTTATCCACCAGGTGTTCTTTAATACTTTGGTTGTTCTTTGAACCTCAGCCTTGGAGTTGGCATAGGGTTTTTTCTTAGTGGCGATAGAGTTTTATCTGCTGCAGCCTTCATCTGCCTTCACAGCCATTGTAACATGCCCCACCTGTTCTTCCGTTGAGGACTTCTTGGATCGTTCTTTGTCTAGCTTCCTCCCATTGACCTTACCACCTTGGGTGACCCTGCTGGGAGTATGAGAATCCCAACTGCTTCGCTCACAAGGGGCATAGGAATGTACAAGCCCACTCACCACCACAAGGTGATGATCCAGCGAGTGAAAGTAAGTTAGGTGGCCTCTCCTGACCAAGGCAAAAACAAAGATGTCCACTGCTTATGGTTAGGACAGAGTTAGCCTCACCTGCAATCCATGGTTGGTAAGGAAGTAGCAAGCCTGCCTCTGCTTCCCCCGACTTTCACTTTGCAGATTTAGATTATAAAAGCTGGATATTCCAGAATAATATGCAAGGTTGTTATAATAGACAAATCACAACATGGTATCTATAATCTTTATATGTAACACAGAAGCATTCTGGATTTTGTGTTTTTCTCTTTCTAGCTCTCATTTGGTTAATGATGCATAGATTTCCAAAACGGTGCTCTAGTTTCAGTTTATTTCTTGTATCTCATAAACTTCACATTCTGTTTCCAGTGTGCTCTTTTAAAACCAATGTTTACAATACATTTTGCACACTATATCCCGACCCATACTGTGTCATACTCTTACAACACTAATATACTCAACCCTTGTTTTTGTCAAACCCTTGTCTGTGTCAAGTTGCCTTGTATAAATGGCAAGATTCAGGTTTAAGTTAAAATGCTATTCCACAGATCATACATATTCTGAAACAAAAACTCCTTTTATGCTTGCTCTACTGCTCTGTGAATTTTGCTTTTCTGATCTGATGGTAATGAGAGTAATGGTATACATTTGTTCTGTCAACTATTTTCTTCTATAACAAGCTTACCAAATCAACATTACAGGGGTTTAGAGAGGTTATTTTATTATCTGAAGATATGTTTAGGTTCTCTAAAACAAGCATTCCTATAAGCAGTGATAACAGTCTGAATACAGAAAAGCTATTTTCTTTGGTATGCAAGACAGATTGAAAACATTTTCTCTTTGTTATTTGATTATGAGAAAATTTCCCAGACTGCATTTTTAGTACCATTTCAAAGCTTGGATTTCAATGCAGTGCTAAATTTATTCACCAGGGGTCATCGAAGGTCTGATTTTTCTTTGTCTACCTGTTGACTCTCAGATGCACTAGGAAATTTCAAAGCCTTCACAAGGATTTAGTATTTGATATTTTTCTGTCGCAATCTGTTGCAGCTGTACAGTTATGTTTTTTTGTTTGAATTTTGGGTGTTGACAACACAGCCATTCTTTCCCCCCAGATTTGCAGGGGGGAAACTTTTAAGGCTTTGCCTGCAAAGCTGTTCTTATTCTGACAGAGAGTATCTTCTTTGTTATTAAATAGCAGAACATTAATAAAAGCAGTAGCAATGTGAGCTGTGGAATCTGGTGGGAAAAAGAATGGCCATGCATGGAAAGTTGCTTTGTGATGTAGGAGTCTAGCTTCATACTTGCTCATGTTCTGTCATGTTTGGCCAGCACCGACCTTCCTAAGTGCTCTATCACAATACAAATAAACACCTGCAAGGCACCCGCTGACTGCACCCTCACCAAGTTCCAACACTAACAAGTCTGAGAAGTACATTTAGCTTGTCTCTTGCCACAGTCACTGCCCCCCTTGAGTCCTTCTCATCTAAACAGGGGTGGCCAAGCTGCAGCCACCCAGTTGTTGTGAGACTCCCATCAGCTCCAGCCATCATGGCCAACGGCCAACGATGATGGAAGTTGTAGTCCCCTGACATCTGGAAAGCCACCGGTTCCTCACCCTTCTCCTAGGAATGGCTCACAGGGTGTACCTGTTCCATTTTGAAAGCTTGCTCGATCTTAAAAACATGGTGAATGCAAAATCAATTATTATATGTGAGGTATATAGTCAATGATCAGATGCTGCAATTAATTTTTATAGGGGAAAATCACATGGCAAGAGGATTAAGTGCCCTTTAGAAGAGTGATTCTGTCTCTTTTCCTTTGGTCATAGAATTTGAATTCTGTGAACAAAGCATAAATGGTGTTTTAGAAAAGAATGGTTCATGGCAGAACTCTGGCTTCATAAAATAACGTACCCCAGCAAGCTTTTTAACCGCTCTCTCTTTACTGCATTCTGTTCCTTGAAGGAAGCTGCTGATACTTAATGAGGTTGCCTGGAGAGTTTGTGTCCAGCAGTTCATAATCCATGAGCCAGATTCTAAAATGCTTCTTTCAAATCAATTAGTGCTAATAGTGAGGCGATCTCTTGAACTGGCACATGCACGCCTTCCAGTGCATAGTTGTTTTCTGCTACTTAGGTAAATCGTTGAGTCACATGGCTCTCAAAATAGGACGCCAATCTCACTAACGGCCAATTTGTGTTTGCTGAGCAGCATGGGAGCCACTTCAGGGTAGCTGTGCACCACATCATTGAGGTCTACAGGAAACAATCAGGAAAGTCAGCCAAACAGTTACTTCCCATGTCAACTTCACCAGTTAGGGAGGAATACTGTACCAGCTGAAGTTGTTACGATATGGATGCAATGCAGCAGCGAGCAGCAGGTGGCTTGAAAGCAAAACATAATGGGAATGTTGGAACTGTTCCGTGGGAACAGAGGGAGGGTCTAGTTTCAGTGCAAAGCACCGGAATTAGCTCAGAGTGTAACGTGACCTGTACAGGAAGTACAGGAGGATGAGTTTTCTCTCTCTACTGATGGACGCTGATGAGAGAGGACGTGTTTCTCTGTAATGCTGCAAAGACAGAAATAAAGGCATGTAAATACATTTCTGTCTCTCTCTTTCCCCTGCCTGGGGGAGGGCAGGGAAGAGTGGTGTGTTCTTCTCACGTTTGAGGAGGATCGCCGATTGAGACCTTGCCTGCATCTGCCGGGAATGCAGACAGGGAGGTCACCAGGAGATCATGCCGGGTGCCTGGAGAGTGGCCAGTTTCTCCCGAGAAGAGGAGATATGGCAGATATCCTAACAGAAGTTTCCAAACTAAGAAGGAATGATGTTGTCATAGGAAACAATCATACCTGTCACCAGACCAAGGGCAGTGCTTCAGGCAGACTCTATTTCAGTAAGGCAGGAAGCAGACACTGGGAAGCAGCTCACCTGCCGCCTTGGATAGGCATGAATTGCAACGGCTGTTAAAGGCAACTCAGAAAATTCAGCTGGTACAGAAGGCACCTGAAGGCTTGTGGAATCCAGACGTTCAGAACATGGTGCACCAATTCTATACCAGTTGCATAGACTGCCAACTCATTTCTGGAATCATTTTTAAACTCCTGGTGTTGATCATTAATGCCCTAAATGGTTCAGAGCCACACAGGACCACCTGTACCCAGAGGAACCTGCCCTTTTCTCTAGCCTGCTGCTAAAAACCATCAGATTGGCAGTTGCAAGGAACAGATCCTTTTCAGTGGTGGCCCCACATCTTGGGAATTCCCTCTCCTGGGAGGTGCATATTATCACCTCATTTATTGGTTCTGTTTTTAATGTTTTATTATTTGTTACATTGTATTATCCATACGTGTTTATTAGACTGTATTATATTATTAACATCTTATTTATATATAGGCATACATTAAATATATAATCCTGACAAGACAGAAGTACTGTTTTTGGGGGACAGGAGGCGAGCAGGTGTGGAGGATTCCCTGGTCCTGAATGGGGTAACTGTGCCCCTGAAGGACCAGGTGCGCAGCCTGGGAGTCATTTTGGACTCACAGCTGTCCATGGAGGCACAGGTCAAATCTGTGTCCAGGGCAGCTGTTTACCAGCTCCATCTGGTACGTAGGCTGAGACCCTATCTGCCTGCGGACTGCCATGCCAGAGTGGTGCATGCTCTGGTTATCTCCCGCTTGGACTACTGCAATGCGCTCTATGTGGGGCTACCTTTGAAGGTGACCCGGAAACTACAACTAATCCAGAATGCAGCAGCTACACTGGTGACTGGGAGCGGCCGCTGAAACCATATAACACCGGTCTTGAAAGACCTTCATTGGCTCCCAGTACGTTTCCGAGCACAATTCAAAGTGTTGGTGCTGACCTTTAAAGCCCTAAACGGCCTCGGTCCAGTATATCTGAAGGAGGGTCTCCACCCCCATCGTTCTACCTGGACACTGAGGTCCAGCACCGAGGGCCTTCTGGCAATTCCCTCACTGTGAGAAGCCAAGTTACAGGGAACCAGGCAGAGGGCCTTCTTGGTAGTGGTGCCCTCCCTGTGGAATGCCCTCCCACCAGATGTCAAAGAGAACAACAACTACCAGACTTTTAGAAGACATCTGAAGGCAGCCCTGTTTAGGGAAGCTTTTAATGTTTGATGTATTACAGTATATTTAATAATTTTTTTTGGAAGCCACCCAGAGTGGTTGGGGAAGCCCAGCCACATGGGTGGGGTATAAATAATAAATTATTATTATTATTATTATTATTATTATTATTATTATTATTATTATTATTATTATTAAATATTTATTCAGAGATTCATATTCTGTCCTTCTAAGGCATTTGCTTTACCAGAATAAAGCCCTAAAAAGCCCTAAACAGATCTCACCATATAAAACCTTATCTTCCTGGTGAGAGAAAAACTTGCTAGAACAGGAATGGTTTCCCCAACCAATGGAAAGTGGTGAGGGCAGCAGTCAAGTGAATCTGACGGGGCAAAGGCTTCTTTAATCTGGGTGTGGAGAGAGCCCTTTCTCTCATCCAAAGCAAGCCATTTGAGCCTCCACCGCAGGCAAAGCCAATGTCAGATTTTGGGGAGGAGGGATTGGGCCCACTGGGCCTTTCTCCTCATCTCCAGGAGAAATGACTCCCTGAGATGCAGTTGGTTTTTTAACTGGAGCCCAGCATTCAGGCCTTCTGTCAAATTCATCCTCAGATAACCACATTAGGAGCTGGAATCTGCTCATTCCTGATAAGAACAATGTCCCAAGAAGGCAACAAAGAGGAATTGTTGGTTGTTTCATCAGCATAATTGTTGTTGTTTTTAAAGACACCTCAGAGTTTTTACTTTCCCCTTCCTGTACAATCCAGGCAACACTGATGGATAAGATTTGCACTGAATTATGAAACTCCTTCCTCGAGGAGACCTGTGAAGGTGACCATGTTTTCCCACAAGGGCTTTCAGAACCTTCCAGTCTGAGGTGCCAATCGATCGCCAAAGTTCAGCAACAAATAGCAGGTTCATCAACAAATGGGCTGGGTGTTCATCAGTATGCAGATGACACCCAGCTCTACCTCTCCTTTAAATCAGAACCAGCGAAGGCGATGAAGGTCCTGCGTGAGTGCCTGGAGGTGGTTGGAGGATGGATGGCAGCTAACAGATTGAGGTTGAATCCTGACAAGACAGAAGTACTGTTTTTGAGGGACAGGGGGCGGGCAGGTGTGGGGGATTCCCTGGTCCTGAATGGGGTAACTGTGCCCCTGAAGGACCAGATGCGCAGCCTGGGAGTCATTTTGGACTCACAGCTGTCCAGGGAGGTGCAGATCAATTCTGTGTCCAGGGCGGCTGTCTACCAGCTCCACCTGGTACGCAGGCTAAGACCCTGCCTGCCCACGGACTGTCTCGCCAGAGTGGTGCCTGCTCTGGTTATCTCCTGCTTGGACTATTGCAATGCGCTCTACGTGGGGCTACCTTTGAAGGTGACCAAGAAACTGCAATTAATCCAGAATGCGGCAGCTAGACTGGTGACTGGGACTGGCCGCCGGGACCACATAACACCGGTCCTGAGAGATCTGCATTGGCTCCCAGTACATTTATGAGCACAATTCAAAGTGCTGGTGCCAACCTTTAAAGCCCTAAATGGCCTCGGTCCTGTAAACCAGAAGGAGCGTCTCCACCCCCATCATTCAGCCTGGACACTGAGATCCAGCGCCGAGGGCCTTCTGGCGGTTCCCTCATTGTGAGAAGTGAGGTTACAGGGAACCAGACAGAGGGCCTTCTTGGTAGTGGCGCCCACCCTGTGGAACACCCTCTGTTATGTGCTGAGTTGAATAGGATCCAAACTGCAGCAGTCTGATTGGTCCTAGAACAATAGGATCCAAAATGAAGCAGTCTGATTGGTCCTAGAACAATAGGATTCAGAATGCAGCAGTCTGATTGGTCCTAGAACAATGCAGCAGTATGATTGGTTGGCAGGAACCACCCAATCATGCTCCAGATAGAAGTGAATCCACAGCCTGATTGGCTTACAATAGAATTCCGGAATTAGCCAATCATGTGCAGCCCATTGTGTAAATAATGTATATAAAGCAGATACTTTGAGGGGACATTCATTCATTCCTCCTCACCAGTGGTGTAGCGTGGGTTGTCAACACCCGGGGCAAGGCAAGTAATTTGCGCCCCCTAACCTGTGGATCTGCACCCCCTAACCCGTGGATTTGCACCCCCTAACCAATGGATTTGCCCTAACCCCAGATGTTGCGCCCGGTGCGGCCGGCCCCCCCTGCACCCCCCACGCTACGCCACTGCTCCTCACCACTATGAGCTGAATAAAGAGCATGAAATCACTTTGCGACTCTGAGTATATTTCACCCTCCCTTCAGATGTGAAGGAAATAAGCAGCTATCCTATCTTTAAAAGACATCTGAAGGCAGCCCTGTTCAGGGTAGTTTTTAATATTTAATGCTGTACTGTTTTTAACATTTGATTGGGAGCTGCCCAGAGTGGCTGGGGAAACTCAGCCAGATGGGTGGGGTATAAATAAATTATTATTATTATTATTATTATTATTATTATTATTATTATTATTCCATCTTGCAATTTTTCAAACTTCAGATTGTTTGGATTTGAATTGTGACTCTCTCCTTTTCTATCCTCAGATTCTTTTTAAGGCTTTTGATTTGACATATGCTCCACAATGGGGCTAGCAGGGAATTGCATGAACCAATCCAATCTGATTGTAGCCTCTTTTTTTCTCATGACAGAGGAAGAAAACCCCGCCAGCAATATAACAATTCATAAGCAAGGAAAGATTAACTGTGTGCACAGGATTTGCTTGTCATGTTCTCTTTCTTAATCATGCAGCCTTCAGTGGTCCAGATCTTACAGTTAATGAGATCTGGAGCGTTTAGGTCCACACAGGTTTGATGGAGCTGCTCCAGTTGGTCACAGAAGTGAAAGCCTGGCCAACTGGCTTATATTGGCTCTTTGGGACATTCTTGGTAAATGCAGGAAAGCACCAGCAACAAGGAATAGCAATCCAATGAGGCAGCAGCTTTGTCTTTTGTTTTCATCCTAGTAAGTTTTTTGAGGCTCTCTGAATTCTCTGCTTGGAGAACAATGCGATGTGCAACATAGAATGTTGGCATCTTAACCACAGACGAAACTCTGAGGCCCACAAAATCATGTCATTAGGAGAAAGCGCCCTGAAAACAAAAACAGCAGTAAATATATTTGACAGGCTCAACTCATTTTGCTTATTTTCTGCTTCCTGTGGGATAAGAGGAAGACTAAAACCTTTTCATGGATTAGAAGTAAGCTCCCGGGTAACCATTGTTGCATTGTAATCTTCTGGCATACCCTGGGAATTCTTTGGAAGTCAGAGCGATTTTTTATTTATTTTTTGGTATATTTATCTTGATACAGAATAATTTGTGCAACCTAAACCCACAGCATTTATCTTTTCTTTCTTACACTGTTTTCCCAAAAAAAGTAGGAGCTGGATATTTTTAAATTTTTAATCTCTCAGTTTTCCTTCCCTACAACAACTTTTGTTCTCCTGTCAAAGATAATCGGAGCAGCCCTGCAGTAGGAAATGAATGTCGGAGCATGCAGTGACTTAGAGTAAAATTAGGTTCTAAAGAAGTTAGCAGAACCCTTTCTTTCCAAGGCACCTGCAAACAAAGAGAGAGATCTTAACGGGCTTCACTCATGATCTCTTAGGCCTGTCCTTCAGGCTTTCTGAACCTGGGTCCAAAAGGAGGTCTTCTGGAGGTCTCAACGCAAGGGAGAGAAGCCCAAGCCTGACTGCCTCACTTTGGCCAGTATGTGGCTGTGTATATGAACTGCAGCTGTTTGGCACATTGTGATTGATTGATTGATTTGTCTGCTGTCAAAACTCTACTTGTTCAAAAATACCCCTTTTACCTCCCCCCCCTTGAGAATTTAGCAGGCATTGAAGACGATAAAGACACTGATCCAGGTGTTTGCAATGGACTTGTGCAACGGATTTTGGCCGAGAGAAGACCTCATGAATAATGCCACATCCGCATGATGCTGCTGCCCACAGATTTAATCATTAGCTACCAGTTGGGAAATGTTGCCAGACCTGTTCCTTGCTGCAGCATTATAAAAGCCTATTCTAGTCATGATGACATTAGGGGACTTCAAACAAGTAAGGTAAGGGAGTATGACTCATAAAAAAGAGCTACTGGGACACAAGCCTTGGTTTTCAGGGGGTGGGGGAAACAGTAGCTAACTGTTGTTATTCTATCCCTCCAGGAAACCTTATAAGCCCACAATATGCTTAAAAGAGTTCTGAAGGCAGAGAGAAGCAAATTGCAAGTGAAAACATCATTTCTCCAAGGCCATCTTCTTGCCTGTAAGCCATTTGGGTGATTCCTGTGAAGACCAGGAACCCAGTCCAGACGCAACTAGTACACTCAAACTGGCCTGAATGGTCTCATGGACACATCCTGACAGTTAGGTATTCATGCACACTTGCTTTACTGTATCCTGTCCCCATAAAAACAACCCAGCCTCCTGGTCTGACCTACTCCCCGTCACATCCCCTTCATCCTGTGGTTCAGGAAACCTGCAACAGAATTCAGGAGGGTGTCCCAGTTTCAGTGGCGTAGGAAGAGGGGTGGGACACGGGTGGCGCTGTGGGTTAAACCACAGAGCCTAGGACTTGCCGATCAGAAGGTCAGCGGTTTGAAGCCCTGCGACGGGGTGAGCTCCCGTTGCTCAGTCTCTGCTCCTGCCAACCTAGCAGTTAGAAAGCACGTCAAAGTGCAAGTAGATAAATAGGTACCACTCCGGCGGGAAGGTAAACGGGGTTTCCTTGCACTGCTCTGGTTTGCCAGAAGCGGCTTAGTCATGCTGACCACATGACCTGGAAGCTGTACGCCTGCTCCCTTGGCAAATAAAGCGAGATGAGTGCCACAACCCCAGAGTCGGCCATGACTGGACCTAACAGTCAGGGGTCCCTTTACCTTAGGAAGAGGGGTGCGGGCCGCCCCAGGTGTCATCACTGAGGGGGTGACAAAATATCAAAAATATGTGTTTTTGAAAAACAACAACTCCTGCACCCACCGCACACCCCTTCCTACGCCACTGCTGGAGCCCCCTCCCCTCGAGTGATTTCCAGAAACCAGAAGCATTGCTGCCTCCAACTTTGAAGGCAGAGCACAGCCTTTGACAGCCCTCTCCTCCATGAATCTGCCTAATCCAGAGGCGTAGCTAGGTGAGGCGGAGGCACTGGGTGCCACACTGCGGGGTCTGCAGCCTGCCTGAGCCACACATCTCTCCTGCCTGCAAGTTGTGTGCTGCTTTTTCGAGCAGTGTGGGGCTTGCGTCTGCCCACTGCCTCAGCCGCCCTACAGCTGAGGGGGAGGCTGTGGAGAGGCTTAACGCAGCGCACCCTGCCTTGGCTCGCCCCACCCCCATGGGCAGCTTGCCCTGACCCCATGGGTGGCTTGCTCCGCCCCTGGCTGCAGGGCGCGCGTACCGCTCCGGGCACCCAAGCGGCTAGTTACGTCGCTACCCAGTTGGGGAGCTATGTAAAACCCTGGTAATAATTTCACACAAGGCATTCTGCTGCCTCCCGCATTCCACATCCAGAATCTGACCAGGCTGGCAACTGAATCTTATTTCAGTGCTGCTGATGGGACAACGCCCTTCACAAGAGCAGAAGGCTAGCTTAGGAGGGGCTGTCTCACTCTGCCGAGTGGTAGTGCCCATCCTGATTCCAATTTGGTTTTGTGAGAAGACAGTCCTTTAAGAGACTCAGCAAACACACTGGCCCCCATCCCCACCTCCTGCTCATGAGACAGAGGAGTCCCATTGTTCTAGGAACCTTGCACTCATACCTCTGTAATGCTCCTGTTGCATGAGGAGACCTACTGTATCAGAACAAATGTTTATCTATTCCAGCATCCTGCCTTCCACAGTGGCCAGGATGCTTCCAGGAAGCCTACCACACAGGCATGAAGACAGCTCTTCCAGGGTTGTTCTGGTCACCTCAGTTTTACAGCAGGAACGTCTGATCCATGTGTAGTGCTTCAGCTGAGCAGAAGGTGCTTATCTCTGCCTCTCCTTTGAAGACCAAGACTGGGTTTCATCCTAACATTAAACACCCTTGCTTGACGACTGACAGATGGGTCATGTGCTGTTGTGTGTGGTTCAGCAGCAGTGGTGCATCACACAGGGTTGGGTGCTGGGCTTCTGGAACTATGGCTTCTGAATTTTGTCCAGCCTCCCTGGGGCAGAAGCTATCCATTTGATACCTGCCACCATCAACATCAAAAGGGACGCGGGTGGCGCTGTGGGTTAAACCACTGAGCCTAGGACTTGCTGATCAGAAGGTCGGCAGTTCGAATCCCCAGAATGTGGTGAGCTCCTGTTGCTAGGTCCCTGCTCCTGCCAACCTAGCAGTTTGAAAACACGTCAAAGTGCAAGTAGATAAATAGGTACCACTCCGGTGGGAAGGTAAGCGGCGTTTCCATGCGCTGCTCTGGTTCGCCAGAAGTGGCTTCGTCATGCTGGCCACATGACCCGGAAGCTGTATGCCGGCTCCCTCGGCCAATAAAGCGAGATGAGCGCTGCAGCCCCAGAGTCGGTCACGACTGGACCTAATGGTCAGGGGTCCCTTTACCTTTACCTTACCATCAACAGCTAACATTACATACTATCAGAGCTTTCATATCCTCCCTGCACCCAGCAACTCATTGTTGTCCTGGGAGCTTGGGAAGAGAGCTTAGATATTTTAAGGCACAGATGGGTCAGTACTGGAGAGCTCCATCCTGCAGCCAGGAATAGGATGCACCTTTCATTACTGCAACACAAGCGCCCACCTCAGCAACATGGGCCTTCTTCTAGTATGGCATTTTTGGCATTTTACAACACTTTAAACTATGCAAAGACTTGAACAAAGAATGTGACCTCTGAAGGAGGTGTGTTATGGCATCATTTCTTCTCCATGCTCCTTTACTCCTCTCTGCCCCCACTGGGCTTGGGTCCACAGCTAGTTAACTTGACTCACCATACAATACAGCGTGCCTGGCATTCCTTCTTACAATTGTCATAATGAATTCTTGGAAACCAGTGGAGCGATGCACATGCTGGTTTTCTGCAAGGCAAAGGCATATCAGCAGGAAACCGGCTGGTTTATTAGGGGACAGAATGTGATCAGAAAGACAACACCCCTGTTGCCCTTTTCAAATGCCTTTTATAGGGAGTTCTTTGGGTCTGCAAACCCCCTCTAAATAGGAAAGGCCGCTAGGAGAACTCTTGCAGATTCTCGGTGGCTTATTTTACCCAAGACAGCTGGGTGAATGATTAATGCTTTGCTGTGTCAGGTGTTCTTTATCGTTTGTCCCTCCCCCCACCTCTAGATAATTAGTTGGAACTTGGTATTCAATAATGCTGCCTTTGTTAAATGCCTGGTAGATGAGGTAAGCCTGCAGAACTGAGGCCAGTGCATTTAGAGCAAAGCTTGCCCTTCTCAGAATTTCCCCCCAAAGTTTGGGGCAGTAGGTGGAAACTTGGTAGGAAAGAGTGAGAAAGTGGAAACATCTGAGAGACGCTTGTTCTTTCTATAAAGAACACAATATAGAAACATAGCTGGGCTTCCTATTTCAATTTATTCAGTAACAATTTACTTCCACCCATGGAATCCTGAGAACAAGGCATCCCCACCGAAGAATGGTGGGGTCTCATTGAGCTCCAGATCCTAGGATGGTTTGAAGGAAGCCATGTGTGAGGGACAGCAGAGCCAGACCAGAGCTTGGGGATGCAGTGCCTCAGAATTCCACCAGAGGGCTGAGGTCTCGCTCTGATTGGCTACCAGGCCAGAAGGGGGTGGAGCCAGCACTTTGGGAGAGAGAATGAAAGAAGCCATTTCTGATTGGGAGATGGTTGCAGAGAGAGCAGCAGGAAGAGGCGAGACAAAGAGTTGGTTCTCTGTGTGGGACATCCACTCTGAGAGAAAGGAGTCTCTGAGCTTAGATTGGAAGACAGTGTTTAGTGTCTTGGGAGAGAATTCAGACAGCATTGGCTGTACATTCTGCATGGAGCAAAAATGTTTTGTCACCATGTATGACAATTGCTTCCATTTTCCCATTATTTGTTTTATTTCCTATATTCCTTTCATCATTTTGATACAATTAGCACACCAGACCATGGATACAAGGAATATACTGAGAAAACAAGTGGTTTGTTTTGGCTTGCGGGTGTGTATTTGCACTGGCACTCTCTCACAAACGCACAACAGCAACCATGCATGAGGCCGGTATTTGCTAGTTGCTTCAAAGGTATGCTGAGACGTCTAACAAGGTACAGAGAAAGGAGTTCTTTGTTACAATTTACTAAACTAGCCCATCTCCTTTGTGAATCATTAATGATGCTGATGGCCTGGTAAATTTACTTTGGCTGTAAATCTATAAATGGCATGGGAAGATGTGGTAGAATGATTTCCATATCTGACTTCAAAATAGGAACATTTGAGTTGAATGAAAGGTACTAGGAAGAGATAAATTTAAAATCACGGGGGCTGGACTAAAGGTAGCATCGTGTCAGGGATAGAAAAATAAACCTAATTCCTGTATTCAGATGCATCAACAAGAAATTTGACATTAGCATAAACTGGGATTAGTTACGATTTCACCCTCACTTCTCCATTAACAAGCCATATCCTTTCCATTCACCCATGTCCCATTTGTCACAAATTGTAACCATTTGGAGTGCTGGTTCTGACTCCTGATTGCCTCTAAAGTGTGCCAGGCCCTGCTGTGAGCACAGCTGGAGCAAATATGTGGAAATGATCTTTGCATGAACTGAACCTGCCATGGAGACTCTATTTGCGCAGCAGACCTGATTTCCACATTACTGTTGCGATTCGTTGGGTCACCATATTGTAGGAACCAGGATGCTTGTGTATAACCACCCCGTTTGAATTCCCGGCACAGGGAAATCTAGCATGTTAGGGATAAGATTACATAAACTTTCCCTGATATCAAGCCATCTATGAGGAGGGTGATTTTTGTTGTAGCTTGAATGTCTCCCACATTCAATTCAATCACAAACTGACTTGCCTATAGTTAATCATGATTGTGTTTGTGGAGACTTGTTGTTGTTGTTTAGTCGTTTAGTCGTGTCCGACTCTTCATGACCCCATGGACCAGAGCACGCCAGGCACTTCTGTCCTCCACTGCCTCCCGCAGTTTGATCAAATTCATGCTGGTAGCTTCAAGAACACCATCCAACCATCTCATCCTCTGTCGTCCCCTTCTCCTTGTGCCCTCCATCTTTCCCAACATCAGGGTCTTTTCCAGGGAGTCTTCTCTTCTCATGAGGTGGCCAAAGTATTGGAGCCTCAGCTTCACGATCTGTCCTTCCAGTGAGCACTCAGGGCTGATTTCCTTAAGAATGGAGAGGTTTGATCTTCTTGCAGTCCATGGGACTCTCAAGAGTCTCCTCCAGCACCATAATTCAAAAGCATCAATTCTTCGGCGATCAGCCTTCTTTATGGTCCAGCTCTCACTTCCATACATTACTACTGGGAAAACCATAGCTTTTACTATACGGACCTTTGTTGGCAAAGGATCTGGAGCTCTGCTTTTTAAGATGCTGTCTAGGTTTGTCATTGCTTTTCTTTTGTCATTGCTTTTCTTTGTGGAGACTAGGCTTGGACAATCCTTGGACAATCTCAGCTTCCAAATCTGGGTGGCAGGCTTGTTTCAGCCAAGGGAGTGGGGGGCATGGCTTGCTGAAGAGTCAAATGGCAGCTTGATTTCCAGTCTTTGGCAGCCTGGGGAATACAATCTTCCCAAAGGACTGCAATATTGCTCTTTCTTCTTTTTCTCAGGACACCTCCTGAAAGGTAATGCTGCAGGGCTTGTGTGATCTGAAAAGTAAATTAGCAAGGCTTGCCTGGCAGGAAGCTAGAGCTCCTGATTACTTGGCGCTCTTGGAGGACCCTTGTGAGGAAACAATGGAAACTCATCTGCACAGCCCACGAGACACCCTGCTCCATGGAGAAATATAATGGAAAGGCTTTCTTGAGAACGAAATGGGCTCACCTTTTTCTTCTTATACAGTGGTACCTCGGGTTAAGTACTTAATTTGTTCCGGAGGTCTGTTCTTAACCTGAAACTGTTCTTAACCTGAAGCACCACTTTAGCTAATGGGGCCTCCTGCTGCTGCTGCGCCGCTGGAGCCCGATTTCTGTTCTTATCCTGAAGCCTTGCAGGTACAGGAGGTGTGAAAGGAAAAGAGAAGTACAGTGGTACCTCGGGTTAAGTACCGTATTTTTTGCTCTATAAGACTCACTTTTTCCCTCCTAAAAAGTAAGGGGAAATGTGTGTGCATCTTGTGGAGCGAATGCAGGATGCGTAGCTATCACAGAAGCCAGAACAGCAAGAGGGATTGCTGCTTTCACTGCGCAGCGATCCCTCTTGCTGTTCTGGCTTCTGAGATTCAGATTTTTTTTTTCTTGTTTTCCTCCTCCAAAAACTTGTGGTCTGGTGCGCCCTTTAGAGCGAAAAATACGGTACTTAATTCGTTCCAGAGGTCCGTACTTAACCTGAAACTGTTCTTAACCTGAAGCACCACTTTAGCTAATGGGGCCTTCTGCTGCTGCCGTGCCGCCGGAGCACGATTTCTGTTCTCATCCTGAAGCAAAGTTCTTAACCTGAAGCACTATTTCTGGGTTAGCGGAGTCTGTAACCTGAAGCGTATGTAACCTGAAGCGTATGGAACCCGAGGTACCACTGTATGAGATAATTGTATGCAGCATTGCCCTTTGAGTTGTCTCCTGGTTTCCCCCTCCCCGCTGTATTTTCATTTTATTGTTCTATTTTTCTTTTTATTTGTTAAACTCATTATTCTGACTGCATTTTGCATGCGCTTATGTCAATAACCATTCTATATGAAAAATGATGACGACTACAACGTTTCTTATTAAAAGGAGAAAAACCAACCAAGGTAGTTCCTTGATTAGGCTGCAATCATATATCCACTTAAAGGTAAAGGGTAAAGGGACCCCTGACCATTAGGTCCAGTCGTGACTGACTCTGGGGTTGCGACGCTCATCTCGCTTTATTGGCCGAGGGAGCTGGCGTACAGCTTCCGGTTCATGTGGCCAGCATGACTAAGCCACTTCTGGTGAACCAGAACAGTGCACGGAAACGGCGTTTACCTTCCCACTGGAGCGGTACCTATTTATCTACTTGCACTTCGACGTGCTTTCGAACTGCTAGGTTGGCAGGAGCAGGGACCGAGCAACGGGAGCTCACCCCATTGCGGGGATTCGAACCGCCAACCTTCTGATCGGCAAGTCCTAGGCTCTGTGGTTTAACCCACAGCGCCACCCCTGACAGTAAATCCCACTGAACTAAAACTATCAACACCTACTAGTTATTATGACACTATTTTGCCCTCAAGATCAGAGACAGCAGATGTCCTCTTTGTGACTTTCCATGGGCATCTCCTTGACCACTTTGAGAACAGAATGTGGGACTAGACGGGCTTTGGGCTGATCCAGCCAGCAGGATTCTTCCTAGAGCCAGTGTGGTGTAGTGGTTCAGAGTGGTGGACTCGTAATCTGGTGAACCGGGTTTGTGTCTCCGCTCCTCCACCTGCAGCTGCTGGGTGACCTTGGGCTAGTCACACTTCTCTGAAGTCTCTCAGACCCACTCACCTCACAGAGTGTTTGTTTTGGAGGAGGAAGGGAAAGGAGAGTGTTAGCTGCTTTGAGACTCCTTAGGGTAGTGATAAAGTGGGATATCAAATCCAAACTACTACTACTACTACTCTTCTTCTTCTTCTTCTTCTTCTTCTTCTTCTTCTTCTTCTTCTTCTTCTTCTTCTTCTGGCCTTCCCTCAGTATACACATGCATCAGATTGTATTGTATTTGCTTGATGTGAGCACATTTCTAGCATATAATCTAAACATGAGATTAGATGATTGCCCAAAATGCTATATATTTTTCAAGAGATCCATGAGCATTGATAAAAGTGCAAGTTTGATACCAGAACATTTTCTTTTCACTGTGCTGGAAAAAGCCACAGATTGTAGCATTTATTTATTCTTAAAATATTTCTGTCAATAACGATCTAGCATGCCTTTATCCTGTGGTACAGAACTTAGTGCTGTGGGCCTCTCTCTCTGTGTGCGCACGTGTGCGTTTTAAGAGAACACGCCATATGGAACAAAACAGAAACAGAAAAAGTTTTAGTGGACATTGGTAGTGAGTATTAATTAGAGCAATGAAAGCTAATAAAAACTAAATAATATAATTATGTACACTATTGTGTTTTATGTAGACATTTTTCCAAAGTGTAAGTCATTTAAAAAGGCTTTCAGTTCAGTCTTCCCCCTTCAGTTCCTGCCCTTCCCTCATGAGTCCAATATTTATAATTAAATGCAGTCCTAAATATTGGCCCAAAGCAAGGACGTTTTCCCAAATAAGCCTCCAATTTCCCCCTCCCCTTCTCCCAACATGTTCCTAATTATATGAACAAGCTCAACTATTATGGGACCTTCTGGTGAGATTCAATGGTTAGAGAATGCCCCCTCTATTTTTTAGACCAGAACTTGAAAGAAGATTTCCATTTCCATATTGATGTGTTATAGATTTCCAGGTTCACTTTATTTATTTATTTTATCATGTGCACAAACCCTTCATTTCACTTTTTATACTAAAAAAGGACTTCATGAAACAAAAATAACTTATGATTATATGAAATGTAACTTTAACCAATCACATAACTATACATATTAATAGAAAAAAGATACTCTATTTCTTTTTTTAGGCAATGCAATATGCAACAGATATATGCCAACGATAATAAAAATCAGACAGATATACAATATGGTATAAAGGATTCAACTCTATATAAAGGAGGAACATATATAAATATGTACAAGAAAATGTGAGATAGAAAACACGTTTCCACATACTGTACCATCTTCTCCCATGAAAGTGCTTTGCATGAGCAACACTATACAACAAGATGCTCCACTTTGCCTATAAAATCAACACAACACCCTGTTAACTAACCCATCTCTTTGATTTCTGTTCCTTTAAAAAAAATCTCACATAAAAAGTGCTCAGGTTCTTTTTGCATTCCTTTTTAAAAATGCTGCTATAAAATGGTACAGTCAAAACACAATTAATTACCTTTCTTAAAAAATATATTATAATAATGGAATGAGAACAACAGTACTAACACGAAAATGCTTCCGCAAGTGACACAAGTAAACCGGAACAATTGACTTCTGATACAAAATTCCTTTTTTGAAGGTGCATGTGAACTCCAGTGTACATTTCTTCTGAAGATGGATATAAAGACTTTATCAGAAGTTGATAAAGATGGGCAGCCCCATCTCTTGATTTAGCAGAGCCAGCCTGAGAGAAAATTTATTATTAAGCCTCCAATGAGCTTTTACTCTCACATAAGAGTCTAGAGGGTGGCAACGAAGGAGTTAAAACAGCACAAACCTGCAGCGATTTTCTTGTCCTGCAATGATATACCTACTAATGGCTGTGGAGAAACAAGATTCTCTTCTACATGTGTGGGCGTTTTCGCTCTCTTGCACAGAGAAGCCAAGGGGCTATTAAAAGTGCAGTGGGAATTGGTTGCTTATGCAACACAACTTTGCAGTGTTGCCGTAGACCTACTCCGAGAAGAGTGGAAGATGCAAGCTAGTGTGCATCTGTATAATGTCTTCTCCTTTCTAAATCTTGACATAAAAATAGTTTATACCGAATCCCTTTAAACAGGCATTATTATCCGGCTAGCAAAAAAACCCGAAGCACCATTTTTGTAACACAACAGTCCCCTAGCGAAATAAAATATCCAAGAGTTCAGTAAAGTGCAGCCCTCTTTTCAACAAACCAGTTGGAGTACGACAAGATGAGTTGTGGAATCTGCTCATTCTGGGATGCAAGTCAGAGTGGGTGCTTCTAACAGAGCAGTCAATGTGAAACTGCAGACTGCAGAATAGCAGACCCGGTTCTCCCCTGGAGCAAGGCAAGCCTGGACTTGAGGATCACTTGGACACCACCATATGGGGACAAAATATAAGCCGCTGTGACGTCTCCCAAGGAGGAGCAGGGCATGAGACCTGTCCTGTATAGACCGTCAAGTCAATGGGACTTACTTCTGAGTAGATATGTAATGGACTGTAGTGTAAGAAACAAAATGACCCCATAAGATCATGGCAGCCCATACAGAAGCACACAAGACACATCTCAAATAAAGATCCATTATGTGAGAGAGCTGGACCATAAAGAAGGCTGATCACCGAAGAATTGATGGTTTTGAATTATGGTGCTGGAGGAGACTCTTGAGAGTCCCATGGACTGCAAGAAGATCAAACCTATCCATTCTGAAGGAAATCAGCCCTGAGTGCTCACTGGAAGGACAGATCGTGAAGCTGAGGCTCCAATACTTTGGCTACCTCATGAGAAGAGAAGACTCCCTGGAAAAGACCCTGATGTTGGGAAAGATGGAGGGCACAAGGAGAAGGGGACGACAGAGGACGAGATAGTTGGATAGTGTTCTTGAAGCTACCAACATGAGTTTGACCAAACTGCAGGAGGCAGTGGAAGACAGGAGTGCTTGGTGTGCTCTGGTCCATGGGGTCACGAAGAGTCGGACACGACTAAATGACTAAACAACATGTGAGAGAGGATGCATTAAGCTCCTGCTCTTCAAAATGTGGTCAGGAACCTCCTGCTCATTCTGCAGAGAGCAGTCCTGGATCTCTGCCCCAAATCCTGCCCTTAGGACACTATAGCATTTTCAGTTAAAATGAGCCTATGCTTGTAATGGTAACAGATGTAATTTGGCTCCAGATACCTGGTCTTTCTTGGACCCCCAAACTCCAGGGTACAATGATTGAGTCTTGACTAATATTTAAGCTGTCAAGTGCAATCATTTGAGGATTGTCACAGACTTTTCCAAAGACTAAAACTAAGTCTTCACAGAATGGTTGGAATCTTCCCTTCTTTTTCCAGATGTTAAGCCCAGATTCAAAGGTCCCCACCTGCATCCAGGGACCTGCTTCTGTCTCTAGTCACTGTGTTGATTTGTCTGGCAAAACTGACTATAGAATGGGGGATTCAGGAATCTGTTCTCCATCCATCGAATAGGAAGTCAAAGCTGACCATTTTTCATGGGCGGCATGTATAGACCTGATCCAGCATAGATTGGATTTGCCATAAACCATGAGGGTTCATCTCGACTGAAGTTTCTAAGCACCGCCCACTGATTTTTCTCCCACTGTATGTTACATCACTTCTAGACTTTTTCAGCTGCATCCAGGGGCACCAGCTTGGGGGCGGGGCTGAGGGATCTTGGCACCCCCAAAGTTTCAAGGAGGGGGCTGGGGCCCCTCAATATCACACAGCGATGTTTGCACACTGTGTGATGTGCTCAACACACCAGCAGGACAAACCCAAGTGCCTGGCCACATCCCTCTGTCTTCTGCTGTGTCAAGTTCACTTAGTTTTTGCAGGGCAGAGAGCAGGAATTCCACATCAAAACAAGACTGAAAGGACCCCAGGCTCTGAGTGTAGGATATTTTTATCTCCCATAGCCGGTTAAGGTGCTTTCAGGATCTGATTTGGCAAGGGGGAGTCAAACAGAGATCCCCCTTATGGGAATGGGGAGCCAGGGCTTGGCTTTCATAACAGCAGGGAATAGCTTTAGCATGTGGCTTCAGTATACCCATAATTGTACAATTATGACTGGTTTAAAAATGATTAATTTTTCAAAATAATGATTTAGCTTTTGGAAGCCTGTTTCACCATTTCAAAAACTCTTCTCTTTATCCTCGCTAAAAATTAAGTGCATCAATTCCTTTGGCTCTTGGCATAGTCACATTTTGTTCCTCTGTGGTAACACACTATTAACAAGAAAAACACACATTTAGAAATTGCTGAAATGCTTTGGCCCCAATACGAATGGCCCACAATACACATTGCATAAAGAAGTCTGCCATTTTAATTATATAATAATGTAACCATGACAAAGGCCACATCTTGACCATGAAAATTCATTTTCTACTGCCCACACAGGCTCAAAACTATACAACAAAGAATTACCAGCTACATGAATTATTTTGGGATGCATTAAAAACATGGCATGTCGTTTTTATTTTCGTAAGAAAAAGTAAGTAGAAAGAAGAGGAAAGGAATGCATAGATTTAAAAATGATTGAAATACTAACATACCATATTTACAGCAGATGGAATTATAATAGCCCTTTCCATGGAATCTTCTAGAATATATGAGGGACAATGCCAGGAAGGTGCTCGCTTGCAGAATATGCTGGGTTGAACGACATGGGACACAATAAACCTGTGACCAAATGGAGGGGCAACTTGGATCAAGGCTACCATGCTGGGAGGGAGAAGAACAAGCCCTCTCCCAATTTTATGTTTCTTCTATGGAAACCCTTCTTTCCCTGAGGCTGCTGTTAGCTGGAAGGGGGTGAAAAGAAAGGCTTCTTCATTGTACCTGTCTGCCCCCCATAGCAAAAAAGCAAAACACAAGGTTTGGGAGGGGTGGGCTTCCGTTGGAGAAAGCTTAGCACTCTTCCCCCAGAATAACAGCACCATCTGAAATTACCCCCAGCCATCAGATTAAAGAAGGGATACTGGGAGATCTACTACAGCATGTGAAGTCTGAACCCAACACTTGTGGGACCCAGCAAGGTAGTGTTGAAACCCTTCCTTCTCTGGCAGCAGTAGTGAATACACCTTCTTTATGTTGACTTCAAGATCCAATGAAGCTTGCTGGAAACACCTTCAAATATTTGCAAACATTCACAGAGAACTTCTGTTCTTCATGGGGAACATCTAATCCAAATATGTGTGCTTTTTTGAAAAGAACCTTCCATACAGAATTCTACACATGGAATATAAAAATTAAATTATAAAGCATTATTCAATATCAAGTAAGATTAACTCACTCCAATGAAGGACTGCTAAGACACCACAAACAACTCTCTCTCTTTCGGCTAATACAGTTAATACTGTGTTGTTAAAGAGGACTGATGTTCCCAGATTCCAAAAAGAGAGTGGAATGGTGCTGCCTCCACCTCCAATTGGTGCCTCAAAAATCGCTCCTTGTCTTCAGCCCTGCAAGGCTGTGTACTGGGCCTCCAAAGCACCAAACAGGCTCATGATGCAAGGCACTTTTGCTTTTTCAAAAAAAAGTTGTTGCAAATTTCTACAGAGTCCTTTCAGAGGGTTTCCAAAAACTGTGGTGAAAATTTCAACAATTCAGCTAGAAATATAAGAAGCAGTGGTTTTCTTATTCGTTCCCTTTGAAAAGAGGTTTTACCACACACACAAAAAGACTGAATTAAAAAATCAGTTGCTCACACTTCAGCAAGTAAGTTTCAACCAGAATCTTCCCCCTTATATTTATTAGCTGCATCTGTGATGGTCAATGCTATCTGGTAGTGTTTCCTTCGTTTCTTGGGTAATACACTCAGCACTTGAACTGACCACAAAAAGATGGTCCGTAAAAGAGTGGTTCCAATAGGGATTAGATGCAGGAGTATAGCATTTTCCCCTCCTCAGCCTTCAGTGTAAACTGAAGAAAGTTGACTCGGGCAACGATCCACAGCATTTATTTGAAGGAAACTGGAGTCCTCAATTCCATTGCGCAATGAATCACCAAATATATCTGTAGAGCCTGATGGAAGATCATAAACTGGGAAGAGAAGGTGAAAATGAAGAAATTTTGTACATCAAATAGACTGAACTGGAAGAAATTTGGGTATGTTACACAGTAGAAATCTGGGTATAATTACATGTTGCATGCAAACACAGGATTCCTCTTGTGTATTTTCAGAGAGGAAAACATATATGGAGCACTGCAGAAGATAAAGCTGTTTAGAAGGCAATCTGCAACAGAGTGGTTGGCAGGGCAAGGGTTAAGCGCCCTTTCCCTTTCCCGCCAGCCTCCCCTCCCCCGCAAATCTTCTTTTCTACACACAAAACAGTCTTCAGGCTCTCTGTAGTCTCTGCACCTGCTGCTTATCTGCTCAATTAGCTTTGAGATTTATTAGTAGATGCCATAATTTCCTGACATTTCCTTATGAATATTGGTAAATCTTACTATTATCAAATATCTAGCTAAAAAGCACAGGCTAGGTTGGTAAATGATTCGGGGTAATATACGCATGCTCATCGCTTGTGGACTGTAGCAGAAAGAACTTATATACCATATTGGCCTGAATAGAAGCCACACTTTTTTTCCAAATTCCGAGCGTGAAAAGTTAAAGTATGGCTTAAATTCGCGACCTTACAAAAATGGGCTTTTACAATTAATAATAATAATAATAAATTTTATTTATACCCTGCCCTCCCCGGCTAGAGCCAGGCTCAGGGTGGCTAACACCAGTAAAATTACAATAGAAACATAAAGGGGGGGGGGCAATTTAAAATACAGGTTAAAATGCAATTTGAAATGCAGCATCATTTTAAAAGTAGCCCATAGATCAAAATCATAAGGGGAGGGAAGACATCATAGCTGTCAACTTTCCCCTGTTCTTGCAAGGAATCCTATTTGGAATAAGGGAATTTCCCTTAAAAAAAGGGAAACGTTGACAGCTATGGGAAGACATAAGGGTCAGACTGAGTCAAAACCAAAGGCCAGGTGGATCAGCTCTGTCTTGAAGGCCCTGTGGAAAGAAGTCAAGTCCTGCAGGGCCCTAGTCTCTTGTGACAGAGCGTTCCACCAAGTCGGGGCCAGTACTGAAAAGGCCCTGGCCCTAGTTGAGACCAATCTAACCACCTTGCGACTTGGGACCTTCAAGGTGTTGTCATTTGTGGACCTTAAGGTCCTCTGCGGAGCATACCAGGAGAGGCGGTCCCGTAGGTACGTGGGTCCTAAGGCGCATAGGGCTTTAAAGGTCAAAACCAGCACCTTGAACCTGACCCCGTACTCCACCAGGGCAGCTGGTAAAGCACTGGATGAATGTGATCCCATGGCGAGAACCCCATAAGGAGCCTCACTGTGGCATTCTGCACCCGCTGGAGTTTCTGAGTCAGCTTCAAGGGCAGCCCCCCATAGAGCGAGTTAAAATAATAAAGCCAGGAGGTGACCGTCGCATGGATCACTGTGGCCAGATCAGGGCGGGAAAGGTAAGGAACCAACTACTTAATACGGCGGAGATGGAAAAATGCCACCTTTGCTGTGGCTGCAACCTGCACCTCCATGGAAAGGGAGGCGTCGAAGGTTACACCCAAGCTCTTGACAGAAGGCGCTGGCACTAATTGAGCCCCCGCAAGAGATGAGATTTGGCCCCCAACCCCATGTCGTCCTGACCCAGCCAGAAGACCTCTGTCTTTGAAGGATTGAACTTCAACCAGCTCCCACGCAGCCATTTTACATATGGTAAAAGGGAACAAAAAAATGTTTCCTCGCTGATTTGTGAGCTCGAGACTGTTCATTTGCCATTCACGGGTGTGAGTGCCTGTGGAATTGTAGCGAATGAATAGCAATTTGCGATTTGAGCGACTGTACGGTCACTTTTGGGGGCTTGCAAGAGCAAAGGCTTAAATGGGCTTGGAGTTACAAGTCTACCAACTGCAGCAATTTTCAGCCTGTAACCCAATTTTAAGGGAGCGGCTTATATTTGGGTTTTGTCTTTTTTCCTTCCCCACCCCCTTGAATTTTAAAGGTGTGGCTTATTTGTGGGTGTCAGGGAACTGCCATCGGCTCAGGGGCGAGAGGGGAAAAGCCGGATGGGTTACAGAGAGCCCCCAAAGATCGTGGGAAGCAGCTCCTCCTCAGCGGAGGAGAGTAACCACCCCTCCAGTGGAGAGGAGCTTCAGGGCTCGGATGAGGCGAGGCGGTGCCAGGACACCTTGCCTGGGTAAAGCGGGGAGGAGAGAGGTCCTCCGTTACCCACGCCCTCCCTGCGCAGTAGGCTTCCGCGCCGAGAGGGGAAGCGCAGATTGGGCGTCAAGAAACTACTCTGCTGGGGAAGGTTTAAGGACTGCCCACTCACAGATTCTGCCAGTGAATGAGCCAGCCACAGAATAGTGGTGAAGGGTTTTTGGCACCAATAACGAGGCTTTACAGCCGACCAGGGAGGCATTTGCCTGATTGCTCTCGAGTAACCCCCTGATATCCTTACAGCGGCTGTGGCCAATACGTTACGCAATGGAGAGCTGGCCTGGTGTAGTGGCCAATCGGAGAGTCCATAGGGAGGCCTGAACTCCCAGGATCGCCTTCAAGCAAGCCCCACTTCCTCAGCCCCAGCCCTCTCATTGCAAGATGGGGAATTATCATGCTGGCTTTCCTCACAACACAACTTTGAGGTTCACCCCTGGATGATGAAGAGGAAGTGCTTTGAAGACTTTAAAGGGCTACACAGATGTTAAGCATTATTATGCATGAAGGGGTATTTTATTTATTATTACTTATTTATTAATAACATGTATGAACTACCTTTCAAAAAGCACCTGCCTGTTCACATTTTTGGCAAGTCACTAAAGGCCCAGTAGCCAAGTATACCTGTATACAGACCTATGAACCAGTCCTAAGACACAGGTGCTCAGTGTTAAAAGGCTGCAGCAGAACAACTGCGTCCTTTTTTCCTGTCCATTTCTATCTTTGGCCTGTTAGAGGCCCAGTCTAGACTGGATTAAGGGACAGAAACTGCCGATTTTCTTCACAGATGAAAATCTGTTACATGGTGAAAGAGCAGATGGGAATTCTCAGAGATTTGTTTTAAAAGAAACAAATGTTTACAGCTAGCCGTGCAACCCAGTTGAAAGCTGGCAAGGTTACAAACCTACTGAGAACCACTTCACAGGTTACCAAATTCCTATGCAACAAATTATTTAGGAAGGAAGACTACAAAATTGCCACAACTGGCTGTTCATTTCTCAGTATCTTACATGCAAGTTGCAATTCATGACTGACATGTGGAACCAGATTGATATCCTACAAGGTGTGATAATGTTTGAATTGACCCCAGGTTTTCTTAATAAAGGTCCAAAGTGCCTCTGAGAAGGTCCAGACTAGGGAGGAGTGTTGATGTAGGGGGATTAAGGTGTACAGCATTACGAAATGAGTTTCAAATGGGTGTTGGGGATCAGTACACACTTTGGAAACATAGAATATCCTTTCCAGAAAAGAACTCATGAAACTAAGAGCTCTAGAAACCACAGAGTGCACCTTTAACTAACGCAACCACAGTAGGGGTTTACCTGTAATGCCAGAATGCGCTGAAAATGCTCTGTGGAAAACATCAAAACCTGCCTGACCCATAGATGTGGGTACAAGACAATCTTCAAAAGGTGGGACCATATTACAAGTTCCGCCATGTTGCAAATTTCTCTGATTGTCGGCATAATGTGGGGAACAGAATGTTTGCAGCTGCCCATAAACACCTAGAAAGAGAAAAGACATAGAAGTAGATCGAACTCATTTTCTGTATTTACCTCAGTTTCATTTGAAACTTCTCTTTGACGTCGCTTTTCCAGGAAGCTTTGGCAATATATTTCCGACTATTTTAAAGCTGTGCTGTCAAGTCCTTAAAGCAAGTGCCACCCTAGTAATTAATTGTCTTGGCATTTTCATGAGAATTTTCTCTTAAAAATCGTATTTGCTTGCCCTTCTTTAACCTTCAGAAAGTTGCACTTCTCCTGAGTATCTTTTGTCTAATTACAGAAATTCAGCCTTGATGAGAAAAATGGAGAGACACACGAAAACCAAGGCTATGGCAGAAGTTGAAACCACAGCTATGCTTCTCTTAGTCCTAGGCAGTTAAATTGCAGCCCTGAATCCCTAAATTTTCTGAATTCTAGCACTGTTCTGTGAAATGAAGTAATAATAATCTGTTGTGTACCATATCCTGAGCAAAAAGAAAGATTAGTTTTTGGTGACAACAAAAAGTCTCTAGAAAGGAGAGAGTAGGGATTATAAATATTCTTTAAAATTGTTCTTTATATATGAAGCAATGTCCTCAATTTAGTCCTCAATAGAATTGGGTAAAGCTTGAAAAAAATGCACATAATGTTTTACTATTAAACTGTATTGGAAGGTGGGGAAATTAGTGCTTCGAAAATAATAGGCAAAGGGTGATAATTATACATTTATAATTTTACATTCTTGTGTCTTGGGAGAGAGGGACATATTTTGTTCCATGACTCATACTTTTTAACACTGGGCAATCTTGTGTAAATCAGCATTCCTCCCAGAGCATTTGGGATTCAGAATAGGGCATTGTGAGAAGTTCTAAACCGAGAAGGAGTGTGGAACAATGTCAAAAGAACATTTTCAGCCTGGCTTTGCCTAAGTCTTGCCAGCTGGCTTCACGTACCAGAGATGGAAATAGCTGTTTCTGGTAACTGCTGTGACTCAGCTGTAAAGTCTCACAGTGTGGCCACGGCTGGTTGGGACAGCAGTTATTTTTAAGAATGCTTTTCAAGTATGCACAAAGTGCCATTGAGAGTAATGAGCTAAAATCTGTTTTGGAAAGTTGTTGTTTTCTATTATTTTACTATGGCCACTTTTCTTCTTAAATGTCAGCATAGAGCAGAAGAGGGGAGATCTGTTGCAAATAGCCAGTACAGTTGGCAAACCAGTTCCTTTAGAGAAATAAGGTAGCATATTTTCCTAAAGGAAAAAGAGTTAAGAAAGGTGAAAGCATTAGGACTGAAGAGAGTTGTAGTGCCTTGTTCCTCTGTTGACGTCTTCATGGGTACACAGATGGATGTTTCCATATGCAAGTTTGTGTGCCTCAATCTACCAATGAGTGCTTCAGTTTTAAGCCTTTGAAACTTATTTCCCTTCACACTTGTGGGTGGCCTTGATGGGATCTATTTGTGCTGTGTGTTGCGGTCCCCTCCCTCAATTAGTACCTCTCTGTCCACCACCAGTTCAGGAAACCTGAGGTTAGTTGTAGACATGTGCACAGCACGTACCTTTCCTTGCCTTTATTTATTTTTGAAACACAGGTTTTGCGAGAAAGAGCAGTAGAAAACAAAAACAAAGGAAGGAAGGAAGGAAGGAAGCTTGCTACTCCCAGTCAGGCAAGCCTTTGGAACTGCTTGCCTGAAAAGTTGCTATAGTGGTACCTCGGGTTACATACACTTCAGGTTACAGACTCTGCTAACCCAGAAATAGTGCTTCAGGTTAAGAACTTTGCTTCAGGATGAGAACAGAAATCATGCTCTGGCGTCGCTGCGGCAGGTCAGGAGGCCCCATTAGCTAAAATGGTGTTTCAGGTTAAGAACAGTTTAAGGTTAAGTACGGACCTCTGGAACGAATTAAGTACCACATTTTTCGCTCTAAAGGACGCACCAGACCACAAGGCGCACCTAGTTTTTGGAGGAGGAAAACAAGAAAAAAACTATTCTGAATCTCAGAAGCCAGAACAGCAAGAGGGATCGCTGCGCAGTGAAAGCAGCAATCCCTCTTGCTGTTCTGGCTTCTGGGATAGCTGCGCAGCCTGCATTCACTCCACAAGACGCACACACATTTCCCCTTACTTTTTAGGAGGGAAAAAGTGAGTCCTATAGAGCAAAAAATACTTAACCCGAGGTACCACTGTACTTCCCTTTTCCTTTCCCACCTCCTGTACCTGCAAGGGCAAGTTTTATTTTCTCTTAAAACACAGCTGTCTTCTGCAAGAGCAGTTCTGCTGTTTTAAAAATACAAGTGCCAAAACAGCAAGAACTGATGGAAAGTTCTGCATCCTGTCCTTTGGGCTGGTATGTAACACACATGTAAAAAAGTCTATCAGCACAATACAGTTCAGTACATCTAGGGTCCGCTAATTTGTGGTTTTATTTTTTATCTTCTTCCGCTATCGGATTATCTGCAGGGTGTGTGTGTGTGTGTGTGTGTGTGTGTGTGTGTGTGTGTAGGCTGCCACTTGGATGAGGATGTCATGTTGACACCATTTAAAGAGATAAATCCACATTAAACTCCAGGGTGGATGAGCCCTTAGTTGCTATGAGAAGTCTGGGGAGTAGTTCTCCCTGGCTGTGCTGAACTTACTCTGCAATGCCTGAGTCCTTCCTCAGTGCACTGAGGGAAGCCTGATTTGGAGACACAAGATGAAGGCACAAAACCCTTGTCTATTGTCAATATTACAAAATGTGACATTCTTTAAGAAAAAATTGCTCTCTTGTGCACGTGAGTGGAGGTTTGTGGAAGGAAGGTGGGGAGATACACAAACGTCCAGGAAAATAAGGGTTGAACAATTATTGAACCAGCACAATGTTCCTGCTGTGGAGTTGTGCTCCAAGTAAGATCACTACATCAGCACAGGATTATGGTGTGATGCCACTAGAAATCAGGTGTTAGCACTGTGAATAAAGCTTTTGTATGACATATAGCTGGTCTGCAAAGGTCACTGTAAAACAGCAGCTATCCTATATTATATCCTAGAAGCATTGTTGTAATCCAAATAGTTACATGCAGTACATGCAACTCATGTTTGCTTGCAACATATATTCTGTAATAAAATGGCAACAAGCAGACAGAATTTGACCCATTTGTGAACACAGACTGTTGTTAGAGCAACAAAAGCCAATCCGTGTACAGTGGTACCTCGGGTTAAGTACTTAATTCATTCTGGAGGTCTGTTCTTAACCTCAAACTGTTCTTAACCTGAAGCACCGCTTTAGCTAATGGGGCTTCCCGCTGCTGCCGCACCACCAGAGCACGATTTCTGTTCTCATCCTGAAGCAAAGTTCTTAACCCAAGGTACTATTTCTGGGTTAGTGGAGTCTGTAACCTGAAGCATATGTAACCTGAAGCATATGTAACCCGAGATACCACTGTATACTTGAAGCTCATGAACAAGGGAAGGATGCCCAAAAGCTAGTTGGACAAAGAACCGTGACTATGGAAGCCAACCAGTCCAGTATTACAGCAGAAATGCACTTCAGATGAGGCTCTGGAACTGGGGACTAGCTTAGCTCAGTTATCTTCTACGCCTTCGGTAGGTTGTAAATATGGCAAAACCAAAGGAATAACAAAAATGCTGCAATAAATGCAGAACAATTCATCTACATAAGAACACAGCCTGTGCTGTCTTCATATCACCCCAAAGCACTTATGAGCTCGAGATGCTGATAAACGCTGCATCCAAAGTGCTGGCTTTCAAGATGAAGTAAAATCAAAAGTGAATGGCAGCGGGGAATGTAGCTAAGTATGGCAAGAGAAAGATGCAAGGAAGCTTGGCTGTGAAGCAAGGCCCATTATGGTGTCGTCTTGCAACAACCCCCAGACAGCATGTAATTTCTGCATTTTTTGGTAGTCAATAACCCTTCAGTCCTTGGGTCCTCTGCAAGATAAAAAAGGTAAAGGGACCCCTGACCATTAGGTCCAGTCGTGACCGACTCTGGGGTTGCGGCGCTCATCTCGCTTTATTGGCCGAGGGAGCCGGCGTACAGCTTCCGGGTCATGTGGCCAGCATGACTAAGCCGCTTCTGGTGAACCAGAACAGCGCACGGAAACGCCGTATACCTTCCTGCTGGAGTGGTACCTATTTATCTACTTGCACTTTGACATGCTTTCGAAATGCTAGGTGGGCAGCAGTAGGGACCGAGCAACGGGAGCTCACCCCGTCACGGGGATTCGAACCGCCAACCCTCTGATCGGCAAGTCCTAGGCTCTGTGGTTTAACCCACAGAGCCACCCGCATCCCTTCCACAAGATAAAAAAAACCTCTGCATGATATCCAGTGATTTTATTTTTTTAAAAAAACCCTAGGACACGTTTAAAGGCACTTCTCCGACCATGCTAACATTCCAAAGAGTCTCCACATTCACTCCCTACAAGACTATGAACTGGCTCCCAGATGGCTTGATGCATCTAATCCAAGACAACCAATATTATCTTTTATTGTATTTCTTCTGTTTAACATGCCAACCTCATTACTGGTAAGCCAGATGTTCTTGATCTCCCCCAACTTTAAGTAATCACCACCCATCCCTGTTTGGATTTATTTGATACCATTAATTACTCTTCCACTTTCGAAGGCAAATCCCAGCTGCAAACAGAAGAATTGTAAAACACAGGGTGTCAGAAGTACTCTAGGGCACAGAGACTCAATAGAAGCATTTATTCTATCTTATGTGTAAAAAAAAAGTGCTTATTTTCTTTTCAAGCGTGTTTTCAGGTGCCACAGCCAAAGATCAATGGTTTCTAGATAGAAAGCAAAAATAAGTATTTTGTTTCACGCACATGCTCGTATCTATCTACACACACACACATGGGGGAGAAAGAGAGAGATGAGTCGGTATAAGTTGACTGGTGAATATGCACAGACAGAGATGATGTGCACATTCATATAAATCAAGGGATGGAGAACAATTATTTGACTGAGGGCCACAGTAATTCAGGCATATGTTAGGGCTGTGTGTGGATAATGGGAGGAGCCAGAGCCAAATGTGGGTGGAGCCATTCTTTCTCCTGCAGATCTCCTCCCTCTCCAGTGGGACTTTGGTAGAGGGACAAATCACTCCAGTCAGAGGTCTGAACTGATCATTAGAGCTGATCAGAGAGCTGTTTGACTGCTTCATCCTTCCCCTGCTTTCACCACTTCCCCTTCCTCCAGTCCTCGCCTCCTGCCCACATTCTCTCCTTCCAGGCATTGTGTCATCGGTTGATTGACTGAGACACAGTCTTGGCCTCCTGTCAAACCTATCTTGTGGGGAGATCAGGAACTGCCCACCAGCAAGATCCAATTCTCCTCCCCTGTGATAGACTCATATACAGTGGTACCTTGGTTTAAGAACAGCCCTGTTTACGAACTCTGCAAAACCAGAAGTAGTGTCCTGGTTTGCAAACTTTACCTTGGTCTAAGAACGGAAGCCGAATGGTGGAAGGGCATTGGCAGTGGGAGGCCTCATTAGGGAAAGCGCACCTCAGTTTAAGAATGGTTTTGGTTTAAGAACGGACTTCCGGAATGGATTAAGTACATAAACCGAGGTACCACTGTAGTCTGCTCAACTTCTGGTTCTTCTGATTGGTCTGGAAGATCAGAGGTCTTTGTTTGGTTTTTTGGGGTGGTTGTGGTGAAGATTTCCCTTTCCTTTCAATCCACAAACCTTTGCACTTCTGTATACCTAGGATTTCCGCCATGTATGTGGGAACCACTCCCTTGTTTTTTTGGGGGGGCCTGCTTTGATTCCAAACTAAGTTCAGAAGCATGGAGGAAACATCTCCTGTTGCTGTTGTTTAGTCGTTGAGTCGTGTCCGACTCTTCGTGACCCCATGGACTAGAGCACGCCAGGCACTCCTGTCTTCCACTGCCTCCCGCAGTTTGGTCAAACTCATGCTGGTAGCTTCGAGAACACTGTCCAACCATCTCGTCCTCTGTCATCCCCTTCTCCTTGTGCCCTCCATCTTTCCCAACATCAGGGTCTTTTCCAGGGAGTCTTCTCTTCTCATGAGGTGGCCAAAGTATTGGAGCCTCAGCTTCAGGATCTGTCCTTCCAGTGAGCACTCAGGGCTGATTTCCTTAGGAATGAAGAGGTTTGATCTTCTTGCAGTCCATGGGACTCTCAAGAGTCTCCTCCAGCACCAGAATTCAAAAGCATCCATTCTTTGGCGATCAGCCTTCTTTATGGTCCAGCTCTCACTTCCATACATCACTACTGGGAAAGCCATAGCTTTAACTATACGGACCTTTGTTGGCAAGGTGATGTCTCTGCTTTTTAAGATGCTGTCTAGGTTTGTCATGGCTTTGAAACATCTCCTAGCCCTATTTAAATATCAAGATTTGAGCTAGCTGTTGTGTGTCAGGGTGTTGCTAGGCTCCTACAAGACTCAGGACATAGGCCCATGACTTTTTCAAATTTGAGGCTCTGAGTAAATCATGATGGTGGATGCTGTGGTCTCACCACCACTGTACTTTCAGCATGCCCAGCAGTACTGTAAGCATACGTGTGTGTGTCATTTATTTAAATATATGATGTGTATATTTAAATAAATGACACAGTGAGGGGGACCGGTGCTTTCAAGGAGCGACTGCTCTCTGCCCCATTGCTAAGTCCATTAAGACCTGAGCAGATATCAGGTGAAAGGTGAGGGAGTCTATTTTTGCAAGCCATCTTTGTGCTGTGTCAACCTCTTTGACAACTCTGTGTCAAAAAGTGGCACATGAGTATTATAAATAGTAGATAAACAGAAGCAAAGACATCAGGGTTTCATTGATTAAGCATAGCTCTGGTTGTCAGCCAGACACAATGGAAATTGATGCACCCATTGATCTGGGTGCATGATCAGGGTATATTAAAATTTATTTTAGAGATATTGACTTTTTGTTTACTTAAATCTTGGGTGGAACGAGTCTATATACATTGCTCTGCAAGTATGTGATTCTCTGTAGAATTTATGTATAGGGCAAAGCTGCTTTCAATCACAAGTGTTTGAATAAGAAGCAGAAGAATGATTGATTTTGCACATCATCTTTTTTTCCTGACATACTCACACTTCTAAAAGGAATTTTGTGGGCAAATACTGCACATGAAGAAGGAGAGAATCTTAATGCAAATAATCATGCCACACCAGGTGAATAGGGCCAAAGGTGGGAGATGGAGCTTACGGTAGCTGGGAAATATTGGGCCTTTGCTACTGCTGAGCAGAAGGCAAGCAGAACAAATGAGCTTCCCCAACCTTTACAAATATTACTCTCTTCTCCTGCCTTTTGGAATTGTGGAAATTACCTCATTACTAGAGCTGCATCGTCACCTGAACTGCTCCATTGTAGATGCAGAAGGGGCATTTGCACTGCAGTGACTGAGAAGAGGCTGCCTTAATTCTCATTACTGACCACATTGTATTGCTGGTTCTTGGTGTAAAAGAGTTATGATGGCACTTGCATTGCAACCAATACATGTGGATGCCCTTATCCTGCATGATGATGAACTGTGCACATCCTTCTCTTTGTTCATCTGGAAATTGTCCATCGCAGACTTGTGTATTATTTTGTTTTCTTATGATATAAAAGTCTTTGACACCTGAACTGGGTGTGGTTTCAGGAGAGCCACCTTGCCGGGATATAAACTCTGCCTGTCTGACCTCCCAGAGTCCACCAGATCCCATGAACAGTATAATTCCTGGGAGAGGTGATGCTGGGCCAGTGTGGTGTAGTGGTTAAGAGTGATAGACTCGTAATCTGGTGAACGGGGTTCGCGTCTCCGCTCCTCCACCTGCAGCTGCTGGGTGACCTTGGGCTAGTCACACTGAAGTCTCTCAGTCCCACTCACCTCAGAGAGTGTTTGTTGTGGGGGAGGAAGGGAAAGGAGAATGTTAGCCGCTTTGAGACTCCTTCGGGTAGTGATAAAGCGGGATATCAAATCCAAACTCTTCTCTTCTTCTTCTTCTGCTGGGATAAACTTTGTCTGACTGATTCCTGGAGCCACGAATTATGGGTGTCCATGCCTGAACCCCCTCCCCCAGTGAGCCTTGCCCTGTAGAGCCTTATCATGGCTGAGGATATTTGCTCTTTCTGACTGACTCCTTTTTTAATCTACCCTTGAGCCAAGGATCAATAATAATAATAATAATAATAATAATAATAATAATAATAATCTTATTTATATCCTGCCCTCCCCAGCCAAAGCTGGGTTCAGAGCGGCTAACAACAGTAAAATGATACAACATTCTAAAATCATTTCATTATAAAATCAGTTCAAATCAGGTTAATGGCAACCATTGGTCTAGAGTTCTGTGAGGATTGCCAAAGGAGGGGGTCAGACTGAGTCCAAACCAAAGGTCAGACGGAACAGCTCTGTCTTGAAGGCCCTGCAGAAAGATGTCAAGTCCCGCAGGGCCCTAGTTTCTTGTGACAGAGCGTTCCACCAAGTCGGGGCCAGTACTGAAAAGGCCCTGGCCCTAGTTGAGACCAATCTAACCACCTTGCAACTTGGGACCTCCAAAATGCTATCCTTTGTGGACTTTAAGGTCCACTGTGGAGCATACAAGGAGAGGCGGTCCCGTAGGTATGTGGGTCCTAGGCCGCATAGGGCTTTAAAGGTCAAAATCAGCACCTTGAACCTGACCCCGTACTCCACCGGGAGCCAGTGCAGTTGGTAAAGCACTGGATGAATGTGATCCCGCCGCGAGGACCCCCTAAGGAGCCTTGCTGCGGCATTCTGCACTGGCTGGAGTTTCTGGGTCAGTCTCAAGGGCAGCCCCACGTAGAGCGAGTTACAACAATCCAGTCTGGAGGTGACTGTCATGTGGATCACAGTGGTTAGGTCAGGGCGAGAGAGGTAAGGAGCCAACTGCTTAGCTTGGTGGAGATGGAAAAATGCCGCCTTTGTTATAGCTGCAATCTGTGCCTCCATGGAAAGGGAGGTGTCGAAGATTACACCCAAACTCTTAACGGACTGTGCTGGCACTAATTGTGCCCCCGCAGAAGATGGGAGTTGCCCCCCAATCCCATATCGTCCCGAACCAGCCAAAGGACCTCTGTCTTCAAAGGATTTAACTTCAACCGGCTCCTACATAACCATCCAGTCACAGCTTCCAAACATCTGATCAGTGTGTCTGGGGCCGAGACAGGATGGCCATCCATTTACTGCTCCCCTCTGTGTTTTTGGATAGAACATGAGGACAGAAAGTTATACCATCATTCCCATCTCTAACTTTTCAGCTTCTACCTCTCCAGTGCCCGCCTTCCCCCCGACACACAGAAGCATTGCTGCACAGCCTCCTTTGTCTGTTTGTCCCCCAACTTTCACTCCCTGCTGTATTCCTTCCTTCTCTGGGATGGCCTCAAGCCCCTTCCAGGGTAACTAGAATACAGTCCTAAAGCCATACTGTCTGAGCGCTTGCATCTTTTGCTAATTTCTGGGCCAGTGCTACCAGATCGATAGAAGCCTATTTTTCAGAAGAAAAGTGTCAGGTTCATGGAGGGGAACATTCCCTCTTTCATTTGAGCTGAATTTGCCCCTGGCATTTGTACTACGGAAGGGCTCCAAAGAGAAAATTTTATTTTCAGTCATAGACGGAAGCACATGTCCTGAGCAAAAACCTAGCGCTTGTCTTTCTTCAAGTGTCTCATTCTTTGCAGTAGAACAGTTTTTGCACCCTGCAAAGACATTGCATCTGGCAGTGATGATCATGGCTGCCACAGTAATGCCCCACGCTAGACTCTGATGTTGTGCCAGCAGAGAAGCCCTGGACCCAAACTCTACACACTTTTCAAAAGAAAAGAAAATCAGAGGAATTGCTTGTAGGGTTGGTCATTCTTTCCCTTCTGTGTAAGCAGCTGTCAAGCATTGAATAAGTACATTATAAAGTGGAGCCCACTGTAACTGGTAAGAAAGGTTATATTAGCCTGTATTTGACTGCAGCATCGTTTCTTTTAAGTTCTAACATCCAGTGATTCCATTAAGCTTTTAAAATCCTCAGGGTTTTTTTATTTCCAGCTTAGGAAACCATTTACAATTTGTTCAAAAGTCTTCTTGGCCGCTAAACCCTTTTTCTTATTGGTACAGCCAATTTAAACTAAGCTGACAAGTTTAAGACTACATATTGAGACAGAAAAATGTCAGTATTGTTTGGTAGCAGATTGAGCTGAGAGTTCAATGGCAATAGCTGCAGCCCTTTAAATCATGTGAAGGCAGTAGAAGAATTGCAAGAGACAAAGGCTAACAAAGCTTTCCCCACTACCTGATATATATACCAAACAGACCAGGCTGGTGAAGTAGCTCCATGGGATTCTTCTACTGAGTTGCAGTAGCATGACCCAGGACAGCAGATTTTTATTCTTTGCAGGTTACTGAGACGCTTAACTAAAAACTCGGTCTCATTGTTTCCTCTTCACTGAAGTGCCAAAAAGAGAGGCTGAGCGGAGGGGAGTGATTTATACAGCAAAAATGTCAGGGCAGGGCAAAGGTTTGCAGCCTGATGTTTGCAACTCTTGCTATAAGAGAAACACATGGATGATGGCATCTCATGTAAAAAACACCAAATTAAAATAAAGGAACTTACTCCATAATGGAACAGACCATGGAATGGGAAGAGAATAATAACCAAAGGTAGGATTCACCTAAGAAGCCCTGAAAATGGACACCCTGTGCAAGGACTCCCACATGTGCAATTCCTGCATTGCAGGGGGTGGACTAGATGGCCCTTGGGGTCCCTCCCAAATCTATGATTCTATGATTTACAGGCAGTATAAAATGAAGATTTAAAGCACATTCAGAGCCATCTTATCAGTTGTATTCTCTCAAAGTCAAGTAATTAATTGAAGCTTTTTGATTTGTTTTCTAGCCTCTTAACAAATTCTTTTTTGGCCCCCAGCAGCCTGGCCACTCTCTGTGCTATTTCCAGTCTTTGTTTAGTCGTTTAGTCGTGCCTGACTCTTCGTGACCCCATGGACTCCCGTCTTCCACTGCCTCCCGCAGTCTGGTCAAACTCATGCTGGTAGCTTCAAGAACACTATCCAACCATCTCGTTCTCTGTCGTCCCCTTCTCCTTGTGCCCTCCATCTTTCCCAACATCAGGGTCTTTTCCAGGGAGTCTTCTCTTCTCATGAGGTGGCCAAAGGATTGAAGCCTCAGCTTCAGGATCTGTCCTTCCAGTGAGCACTCAGGGCTGATTTCCTTAAGAATTGATAGGTTTGATCTTCTTGCAGTCCATGGGACTCTCAAGAGTCTCCTCCAGCACCAGAATTCAAAAGCATCAATTCTTTGGCAATCAGCCTTCTTTATGGACCAGCTCTCACTTCCATACATCACTACTGGGAAAACCATAGCTTTAACTATGTTGTTGTTGTTTAGTCGTTTAGTCGTGTCCGACTCTTCGTGACCCCATGGACCAGAGCACGCCAGGCACCTCTGTCCTCCACTACTTCCCGCAGTTTGGTCAGACTCATGCTGGTAACCTTGAAAACACTATCCAACCATCTCGTCCTCTGTCGCCCCCTTCTCCTTGTGCCCTCCATCTTTCCCAACATCAGTGTCTTCTCCAGGGGGTCTTCTCTTCTCATGAGGTGGCCAAAGTACTGGAGCCTCAGCTTCACAATCTGTCCTTCCAGTGAGCACTCAGGGCTGATTTCCTTAAGAATGGATGCGTTTGATCTTCTTGCAGTCCATGGGACTCTCAAGAGTCTCCTCCAGCACCATAATTCAAAAGCATCAATTCTTCGGCGATCAGCCTTCTTTATGGTCCAGCTCTCACTTTAACTATACAGACCTTTAACTATACAGACCTTTGTTGGCAAGGTGATGTCTCTGCTTTTTAAGATGCTGCCTAGGTTTGTCATTGCTTTTCTCCCAAGAAGCAGGCATCTTTTAATTTCCTGACTGCTGTCACCATCTGCAGTGATCATGGAGCCCAAGAAAGTGAAAATCTCTCACTGCCTCCATTTCTTCCACTTCTATTTGCCAGGAGGTGATGGGCCCAGTGGCCATGATCTCCGTTTTTTTGATGTTGAGCTTCAGACCATATTTTGCACTCTCTTCTTTCACCCTCATTAAAAGGTTCTTTAATTCCTCCTCACTTTCTGCCATCAAGGTTGTGTCATCTGCATATCTGAGGTTGTTGATATTTCCAGTCTTAGTAATAGTTAAAAGAAGGAGGTTTGCCCTAATTGATGGGCTATTTTGCAGTGTGTGGGCCCAGTGACTGTTCCTCACTCAAGATGATCCTCAACCCCTCAAAATCTTTGTCTCTGGTGTGATGAATGTCTTCTGAGCTTGTGAGGCTTTATCACTGAACTCCTTATCTCAAAAGGGAGTTTTGGTAACCAAGATTTATACCTTAGTTTTCCTAATCACCACATTTTTATCTCTGCCGACAGGAGAGTCAGCAGTCAATAACTAATGTGCCATATTTCCTTCATTATAGTGCAGATTTAAGAATTGATTTCAGAAATTATTGGGGAAAATTAATTAAAACCTTGTGTGCTTAAGTGAACTGTCTCTTCCCTGCCCACCCCCATATCACACCCAGTGTGGATGGAAGATAACAAGATTTGCACACAGAAAGAGCACTTTTTCACCTGCCTAAGTGTGGAAACCCAGTGGCAGTTCGGAATGGAGCTGAAAGTCGAGAAGCCACAATTGGGCAGTGCTGGGACTTGCCAGCCTGGAAGGCTGAATTAATATCTCCCAGGCTCCATTTTATTAAACCTTTATGGTAAAAGTGCAATGTCTCCTCCGTAATGCAGGAGCACTCAGCTTAAAAAGCGGATGGCGTGCCTGTGAGCTGATGCAGGCTGAGACAAGGTATGCTGTGCAGCTAAAAATCTATCTCAAACTTCTGCACCAAGATAGCACAATTTTGTATTATACAGTGGTACCTCGGGTTAAGTACTTAATTCGTTCCGGAGGTCTGTTCTTAACCTGAAACTGTTCTTAATCTGAAGCACGACTTTAGCTAATGGGGCCTCCTGCTGCCGCCACCGGAGCATGATTTCTGTTCTCATCCTGAAGCAAAGTTCTTAACCTGAGGTACTATTTCTGGGTTAGCGGAGTCTGTAACCTGAAGCATCTGTAACCTGAAGCATATATAACCCGAGGTAAAGGTAAAGGTAAAGGGACCCCTGACCATTAGGTCCAGTCGTGGCCGACTCTGGGGTTGCAGCACTCATCTCGCTTTATTGGCCGAGGGAGCCAGCATGACTAAGCCGCTTCTGGCGAACTAGAGCAGCACACGGAAATGCCATTTACCTTCCCGCTGGAGCGGTACCTATTTATCTACTTGCACTTTGATGTGCTTTCAAACTGCTAGGTTGGCAGGAGCAGGGACCGAGCAACGGGAACTCACCCCGTTGCAGGGATTCGAACCGCCGACCTTCTGATCGGCAAGTCCTAGGCTCTGTGGTTTAACCCACAGCGCCACCTGTGTCCCTAACCCAAGGTACCACTGTATATAAATTATGCCAGTTAAGCTTGTTTATCTGACATACTTTCTTTTGTCTCTGTTAGTCAGGGCAGGATGAGACAATTGGCTTAGGCAGCAGGATTGGGGAAGATGTGAGTTGGTTCCCCCCTGCGCACTTGCAGTGGCAGACCTTGGCGCCTCAACTGTCAGCAGCATCTTGTACAACACCACAATCCAACTCCTCCAGCCTTTTGCCTTCTGTTGGGCACCACAGTGCAGCATCCCATGTGACTGAACTCACCGTGCTCCTCTAGCTCCGTTTGGTCCCTGGCCTGGCTACTGAACCAGCCCTGCAGCTCTTGCTGCTGCCTGCAAGAGGCTCCTATGGGTCTCTCCTCCTCCAAGGGCCAAGGGAGGGCTCTTCCCCAGAGAGAGGCATTTGGGGTAACTAGAAATCCTTCTAAAAAGTTGCCTTCTGTTTCAAGTTACAAGGTACTCTCCCAGCCACCTTGCCCAGAATATAGTGGTACCTTGGTTGTCGAACTTAATCTGTTCCAGGAGTCTGTTTGACTCCTGGAACAGTTCAAAAACCAAGGCACGGCTTCTGATTGGCTGTAGGAGATTCCTGCACTCAATTGGAAGCCGCGTCAGATGTTCGGCTTCCAAAAAACAGTCACAAACCGGAACACTCACTTCTGGGTTTGCGGAGTTTGGGAGCCAAAACGTCTGAGTACCAAGGCGTTTGACAACAAAGGCACTACTGTACCTCGCTCTGAGGCAGGGAGCAGGGGGAGAGGACCGGCTAGCTTTTGTCATTGCTAATGCAATGACAAAAGGAGAAAGAAGAGCGGGGGAGGGAGCTGAGGATGGCCTGAGAAGCAGGGGGGTGAGACAGGATTATCTTCTTGCCCCAGCTCTAAGTCAGGGTGGGTGTAATGTACTGAGTTGAATAGGATCCAAAATGCAGCAGTCTGATTGCTCCTAGAACAATAGGATCCAAAATGCAGCAGTCTGATTGGTCCTAGAACAATAGGATTCAGAATGCAGCAGTCTGATTGGTCCTAGAACAATGCAGCAGTACGATTGGTCTGCAGGAGCCACCCAATCCAGCTCCAGATGGAAGTGAATCCACAACCTGATTGGCCTACAGGAGAATTCTGGAATTAGCCAATCACGTGCAGCCCATTGTGTAAATAATGTATATAAAGCAGATACTGTGGGGAAACTTTCATTTCTCCTCACCACTATGAGCTGAATAAAGAGCATGAAATCCACTCTCGACTCGGAGTACATTTCAGTGGGGAGCAAAGTATCCAATGCAGTGGGATGTGGCCTTGCCCTCTGATCTCCAAAATGCCCACCGAATCCCTTTCTGGCTTAAGGTGTTTTGTCAAACGTTGTCCAGATCCTTTTTCCAATGCCATGAGGACCAGGAACATCCTTTTAAAAGATGAAAGGGGAAGATGATGGAGTTTTTGGAGCTAGCCAACCTAACCGGAAGAGTCCGCTACCAGAAGGAGGAGGAGTATCAGGAAGAACGGACAAACTTTAATGATTATTTAGTTAAATATGTAAAATTAAATTAGTTGGAAATAGCTTGCAGATATTTAATTGTCTTAGGATTTTATATAAGTTTAGTGATGAATCAATATGTTTAATTTTAAAATTAAAAGATAAAAGGATGTTAATGTTTTGGTTAAATTTCATAAGAACTTTGATTTGGAAAACCGTTAAAAGGAAGTGCATGGAAATTCAACCAAGGGGAAGCGAGGAAGCCATTTAACAATGTTAATAAGTGTAATTTTAATAAGGTTATGATCCCTGTCTGTTTGTTTATTTGTTTGTTTCGTTTATAATTTTGTGAAAAAGTATTATTATTATTTTTTTAAATGAAAGGGGAGATTCTGAGGATGCTTTATGCTTTGCCCATACCAATTTTGTTCCTTTCTGGAGAACAGCTTTGCTAAATATTTAAAAACAAAGTGCATGAACTTGGAGTACATATTCAAACGGACACAACAGCTTCTTGAAAAGCCCAGCCTACACTTCTCAGCTTCATGGATGAGGATATGGAGGCAAGTACCTTAAGCACTTTGGAACATGGCAGTTTGTCTCCTGAGCATGAATACAGAGGGATATGGAAGCAGTTTGCTGCCTTACCTTGGATTTGGATGCCGTTTGGCTGAAACGACAGGTTTGCTGACGGCTCATACGCCTTCAAATGGGTTCCTCCAAGTTGGTGGATGCTGGAAGGCTGTGGTGTCCTTTTCTGTATCAAAGGAGGAGGAGCAGAAATTCTCCTGGGGCTTATATGATGCGGAGAAAAAGAAGCAGAAGCTGAAAATCTGAAGAATTAAGGGGGGGGGGGGAGACAGGAATATAGATGTTCAAAAGGGAATGTTAGATTAATTTAGTTCTAGATACATTTTGTTCCGTGCCACAGACTGCAAAACGACTATTTGTATGCACAGTGAAACAAAACCTATAATGTAGACCGTTGAATGTGCCACCCACTAGGAAGTTATATGGCATCAGCTGCTGCAGTGATAAGGTGCAAGCGTTTCTCAGTAAAGTCAGACCCCCACCTTCTCCTCCAAGGCTCACCTGATGCCCTCAGGATGAGGAACTCTCTACCATGGCATCTTCACTGCACAGTTTTCACTGCAGGATTACGCAAACATTTTGGAACTGCTGCACAATGCAGAAGTTCGAAGTATTACAGTGTAGGTTTACCGGTCGTTCAGACCAAAATACTCTGAGATTCATTTTTACAATTTTTGCATTTACAGGGAAATATTATTGATTAGCTTCTAGGGAGCTGGAACAATGAACAGATGGATGCCTTTCTTGTGTAAAGAATTATTTGATGTTATCCTCTGGTGTGTGTGCAGGGGAGGGGCTGATACAAAATTCACCTGTGAAATCTAATCAATGAAAAATGGCTTTAACTGTCAGCCAACAGCAGAGAAGAAGGGAGACAAATCCTTTAGAACCCTTTACATGAAAGCACAGTTTTAAAGATTTCAGATTGGATTTAACATCTAAGAAAAGCTTGCAAATGATAATACAATGTTTTGTATAGCCAGACAGGTCTCCTTTTAGTAGACTTTAGTGGTCTTTATAATGATTTATGAATCGTTTCATGAATTCCTGGCTTACTCAAGTTGGTGACTATAGCACCTACTTATACAGCCTGCCATCTCACAAAAGAAAAACTTGGCCGTGTTTCAATCCAGATTTGTCCCCAAATAAATCACAGCGTGTTACTGGGGGAACAGCAAATTAAATTTTGTGTATGCAACAATCAATACCAGCTTGTAACCACCAGGAAACCACCACAAGAAATTGTGGCCATGCCATGCAGTCCAAGCAGACAATCGCAAGCTGGGTTATGAGAGAGACACAGAGAGAATTCTGTCTTCAAAGGCTGGGGGAGATCAGCTCAGACAAAGCGATTGCCCTCTTCTCCCCTGTTCAGAGCCTCACTCTGCAGTTAACAATGCAACCAGCTGTGGGTGGCTACAATAAGGAACCTCATTAAAGCCCCCCCCCCCCAATAATGCCTAAGGTCCCTATCCCTAAACCCACTTAGCTGGGCGTAAGTCCCATTAATTTCAACAGGACCTACTTCTGAGTAAGTATGCTTAGGATTGTGCTATAAGGCAGAATCATTGAGCATGTCCAACATTTCACATATGAAATGACGAACACCATTGTACACTAGGGCCCTATAGTGCATATAGGACACTCCTCTATGCATATAGGACACTCCATCCTCTGTTTGATGGAGTCCCTATCTGAAGGGCTGTTTGCTCCAAGTCCAGAATGAGGAGAAAAAAACATAATTAGGGAAAGCAGGAGCCTTCAAGTTGCCCATGGAGAACAGATTGAGCAGGTATGCTGTCCTCCCCACTATGTGAGATGTACTATATTTCTATTTAAACAGAAGTAACTATTTCTACAAAGGTCCGTATAGTTCAAGCTATGGTTTTCCCAGTAGTGATGTATGGAAGTGAGAGCTGGACCATAAAGAAGGCTGATCGCCAAAGAATTGATGCTTTTGAATTCTGGTGCTGGAGGAGACTCTTGAGAGTCCCATGGACTGCAAGAAGATCAATCCTATCCATTCTGAAGGAAATCAGCCCTGAGTGCTCACTGCAAGGACAGATCGTGAAGCTGAGGCTCCAAGACTTTGGCCACCTCATGAGAAGAGAAAACTCCCTGGAAAAGACCTTGATGTTGGGAAAGATGGAGGGCACAAGGAGAAGGGGTCGACAGAGGATGAGATGGTTGAACAGTGTTCTCGAAGCTACTAACATGAGTTTGACCAAACTGCGGGAGGCCGTGGAAGACAGGAGTGCCTGGCGTGTTCTGGTCCATGGGGTCACGAAGAGTTAGACACGACTAAACGACTAAACAACAACAACTATTTCTAAATGTGCATCTATACATATAAATTAGCATGTGCAAATCTGTTTCCATCTTTGTCCTCTTTTCTGGTGATGCCTAAGTACCCGGCCTGTTCTGTACCACCCATCTTCTCACTGCAGCACTCCCCCCCCCCTTCCCTCCGCTATGATTGTCCAACTGGGAATCTGAGCTTTGAGTCTCATGTTAAGTTTTGAAGTAGTGAGACATCACAAAGCAAATCATTCTCATGTCAGCATCTGCTTGGCTAACTTTTGAAGTATGTGAAATAGTCTGGAGGTGAATTTTGAAGGAAAAAACCTCAAGCTTTATTTGGAATAAGTAGCTGCTTCTGCGACAATGAGGTAGTCGAGGGGCTTTTAATCTCAACAGCAGAAGTGTGTGGTTCACTGGAGCTCCCAGAAGCTTGTGTGTGTGTTTCATATTTGCATCTAACCCACTACCCAAATTGGGGAAGCCATGGCCCTTGAGATGCAGTTGAACTCCAACTCCCATCAGCCCAAGCCAATAAGGCCAATGCTTGGGGAGAATTGGAATTGGAGTCCAAAAACATCAAAGGTTTCCCAGCCCTGATTTTCACACAATGAAAGCAGGCTTCTTCAGCCAGATGGGCTCCTTGTCTCTGAGTGGCAAGGAAATGTCAGATTATCTCCCTATTGCAATGATGGCACACTCTGGCGCATAAATGTTACTACCAGAGATCCAGAACAATGCACAGAATAGTTGGTTTTCTTTATCTGCCTATCCACTTGAGCGTTATATCGTTCTTCCCAGCACTTTACTTGCCCGAAGAAAACCATTTCAAAAGAGTGCTCTGCTGAAGTCCTATAGAAGCAACTCTTTATTTTACAAGCACAAGAAAATGTGACCGTCCCTCGTTGTACTTGTAGGCAAGAAGAGGCTGGTTTATAGGCCCCTGGGAAGAGTTTCCTTCTGTGCCTCAAAGGAAGATTTGCTTACTTATTGCTATGATAGAAAGCCTGCCGAGACTCCTGTCTCTGTCTCAGCTTCTGCTCTTCAGATTGTGCTTCTCTTCCTGGAAGCCTTAACTGCCTGCTCAGACATTTCTGGAAAGTGTACTGGAGCTACAAGAACTACACTTGGTGTTTCGAAGGTTGATCACCACCCACTAGGTTTTCTTTCCTTGTGCTACTGGAGAAGGATTTCATCTTCTCTGGGCATCCTAGTTGGGCAATCATAGTGATGTTCTCTCCCTTTAGATTCTTACCTTCACAGAAGGTAATGCCTTTGAGAGCCAGTTAGGAGATCAGCCCTTCTAAAATTTCCGTTTCTCTCTCTCTCTCTCTCTCTCTCTCTCTCTCTCTCTCTCTCTCTCTCTCTTGGAAAAACAGTGGCAGGGGTGGTGGTGAGTTGTTCTTAACCCTTTCCTCTACCCTTTCCGGATAAAAGATGTCCTCTTCTGGCTGCTACCCTGTGATAATAAAATTAAAACTATTCTTCACCCTGTCAGGGCAGCCAACATCCAGGGACGGGCATCTTTTCACCAGGAAAACTGCTTGGTGTTGGTGTGATAGCATCCCCAGGTATCCTGTACATCGCCTTGAGGTGCCATTAATAGATAAATAACAACAACAATCCCTTTAACCCAGGGCTGACTCGCCTTTTTAGACCTGAGGGCTAATTATACTGCCAGCTGCCATCAGTGAAACTGCAGAACAGAACTGTGTGAAATAAATCAAGTACAAATTACAAATGAATAAAACCACTTCCTCTTCAGTCCTTCCAGCCTGATCAAACTGGCTCTCTCCCATGGCTACTTTTCATTACATACAGTAACGTCTCTGACACTAACAGGAGCGACGTTTAGGAGATTTAGTCATGGAATCTCCTGAGTAACATGTAGTTTGGTCCTCAAGCTCAGTTCAGAGTCAAAGGCAAGGAAAGCAAATTTGATACTAACTTGCTTACAGATGAGCTATATGCGGAAATATTAGGATCAGGGATTTGTGCAGTTTCACTTTTGTAAACACAAAATCTCCAAGGGAAAGCAGCAAGAGCAAAGAGCCTCGTTTTCTTGACAGATGAACCTACATTAGAACAAGCAGTAATACATACCATAAAATGAATACTGGAACATAAAACTGCTGGTATTTCTCTCTCTCTTTAGAGAATTGTGACATTAAAAAATGGGTTTAGGAAAACATTTCGTTATGATAGCTTGGTTTCACCCAGGCCCAAGCTTTGATTTATTGATCCCCGTTTCCTCAGTGTCTGCCATTTTAGCTGAGAGACAATTCCTCAATAAATAGAAAAAAGAGACACCGTCCCTTCACTGCCTCCCAGACATGAGAGGAAATTGCTATGCTGACCCTAAAACCACATTGCAATAAGATGTTGAGTGTAGATTTTCCTATAACAAGTCATTTAATTTTCCTGTGATTTGTACTCTGAAAGGCTTCTGTCATCCAACTATCCTTCTCTACACAACCTGAGAATGGGCACTAATTAGTGCTCCTCTTCTAGGATTGATGTCATCAAAATAAAAAGGAGCTATAAATAATACTTCATACTTATGTTTAGACATATTCCTCCTGATGTACCTTCACCCGGATAATTTTTTCCTGTTTCCTCAGAGTCTTTTTCTTATATATATGTCTGATTTTGCATCAGCTCCATATTCCAGTAATCCCTCATCTACTTCTCAGTTCATTGTCTACTATTTTCCCCCTTCATTTTCCTTTGTAAACATTAAATAATTGAAACCATTGCTATGGATGGATGTAGGAGTGCAGCTGAATGTCTTGCCAGGATTTCAGCTCAGCTTATTTTCTCTCATCCATCCCACCACTACGTTTCTGATGGAGATGTTACAGAAAAATGGAAAGGACTGTCATCAGCATACTGATGATACCTTGGTCCCCAAACTCCTAATGACTGATCCCAGTTACTTCATATAGATATCAAATAGTATTGGGAATAATAATTGCATAACTCCCAGGGGCCAAAAAGCACTCTTCCAATGCACTCTTTGATCTTGGTTGCAGAGGTAGGACTGGAATCATGGCAACACAGTCTTCTCGGATACCACGGTCAAAACTATCTCTAAAGTTGCAGAGAGATCAAGAAGCAAGGTCACTCTTGCCTTGTCCATCTCTCTGTCAAGGTCACCCATCAGAGTGATCAAGGGCAACTCAGTCCCATGGCCAGGCCTGAACCTAGATTGGAATAGATCTACCTACTTCGTAAGATCCAAGAATGCTGACAGCTACCCTGCACAATCCTCTCCACCATCTCCACCCCGCCCCCTGCAAAGGGCTTATTGGTCAATAGTTGTTCCAGACCAACCCTTCCAGGGCTGATTTCTTTATGAGTTGTTGTCAGATGACTGGAGGGAACTGCATTGGCATCCCCTGCACTAAACCAGAGTCAAGTGTTACGGCTTTAAAAAATGTCTCCCTTTAACTGGATTTTAGTTGAACCTGCTATCCAGACTTTGCTTTGAGACTAGCCTATTTTAGCTGCTGTGCAAACAACTTCTGCAGGTATCCTAATGCAAACATAGGCCTATGAACCTTTTTTAAGAAAGAGAGCAGCAGCAGAACTGCAACGCCACCAACAAAGCAAAGCCACTTCACTCCATTATGTGTGGGTCCACTGAACTGGGACTTGCAGGATTATTCCACGAAATGTAAAATGGGGTAGGGACACATGCTGCCCTGATCATCTGGATAAGCTTTCCAAGATAGGGTGGAGCAGGACATAAGGTATTGCACACCTTATCAGGAAATGTTGCTTGAGGTACATCGCATACAGTGGTACCTCGGTTTACGAACTTAATCCATTCCGGAAGTCCGTTCTTAAACCAAAACTGTTCTTAAACTGAGGTGTGCTTTCCCTAATGAGGCCTCCCACTGCCAGCGCCCTTCTACCATTCGGCTTCCGTTCTTAGACCAAGGTAAAGTTTGCAAACCGGGACACTACTTCCGAATAGTTCATAAACAGGGCTGTTCTTAAACCGAGGTACTACTCTACTTAAATTTAAGGTTAGATTCTCAGGATGCTAAAAAGTAGTTGATTTGCCCACAATAAACTTCTATTTATGAAGGTCTCTCTCAAACTAAGTATAAAAACATTTGGGAGATAACCAACACCATTTAATAAAATAAGAACTATATTGGGGAGGTTCTTTTTGTTATGCAAATTTGACACCAGAGACTAATTTCTAATATTTCAATTTCTCTGGAATATAAACTTACACTAAACTCTTAAATATAAATAGATTACTAATAATTCTGCTGGTCTGAAAAAAGAAACATTCAGTACGGCAAAATATGTTCCAGTTGTCTATGGTTATAAAGGAAAAGCAGTTGATTTAAGAGGCATATATCAAACATTCTATTTTAGAAAAAGCAGTTAATTTTTCATTATGTGATACAGGAAATTTCTCATTTAATCTACCTGGAGGAAAGAAATGGTTGCAACTTATTTCTTTCCAAAATTGTTGCCTTTAATTATATGTCTTGCAGAAGAAAACTGAATCTAGGAAAATGCAGTTCTAGCTTGCTGTGATGTCTAACATTCCAGACATAAGTAAAGATGTGAGATCACAATCTAATCAGCAACAAATAGCTGCTCACAGCCTACAGTAATCACTTACAGCTGCCTTTTGAATGCATAGCTATGTAACATTTATTAGCAGATTGCATACGTATATGATAAAACCAGCTGTGTATTACAAGTGTGGCTTAATGATGACAAAGCAAACCTTTTACAATGCCATTCTATGCATGACACACTGTTCAGCCACAAGGCAGATTTAAACCCATCGAAATCCATTCAAGTGTTTTAAACTCAGAACTAGTGCAGGGGGAAAGGACGAGGATTTATTCCCTACTATCTAGGGCCTCAATATATTGTGATTGAAGGTTTGGGGAGTGAATGAGCCAGCAGGCTTTGGAATAGGAATGTCTTCTATTTTAAAATCTGTCTGACATCGTCATTGGTTGTTTTTGGCATCAGCTGAAAACCTGCCTTTTTAGGCAGGTGTTGGTGATGTGGGTCTATGATGTATTTCTTCTGCAGTAAAGAAAAGTAGTTAAACCATATATACATATATATATAAAGAGAGAGTGTGTGTGTTTTATTGTTTTTGATGGGATTGTTGTATTGCTTGATATTATATCTGATATGCTCTATTCTTGGATCATGTAAAAAATGAAATGAATAAATAAATCACAGCACTCCCAGCTCTGTCCTCCATCAGAGGGTGGCAGTCCAGGTGGGTTCATGAGGAAAGGTGGGAGGCTTCATTGTTTTGGAAATCCTGAGCCAGTATCCCAAAGACGACTCCCTTTGGTCTAATTAAGTGAGACAGGACAGAAAAAATACCCCCATTTATGGCCTTACCTCTCTGTTTCTGAGTCCCCTGTTGTGAGAGGGGGCACCTGGGTTGGTGGGTTGTGGGGGCTGCCATGCACATTGTGCCCTGAAGAAGCGTGGCTCACTGAGTGTGATGGGGGCAGGGAGCCCGTAGCAGCTCCATTTTGACTGGCGTGGGTGTTGGAGAACAGGGCTGCTGCAAGAAGGGCAAAAACATTCACTATTAGGACAGGCACACATCTTCAGATTCCTCAAGTGAGCATCTTAATTCAGTCTTCGGCTGCAATTAGGAGGCTTTGCTTTCACTACACCAGGAGTTTTAAACATTAGTAAGCTGATGGGACGCGGGTGGCGCTGTGGGTTAAACCACAGAGCCTACAACTTGCTGATCAGAAGGTCAGAGGTTTGAACCCCCGCGACGGGATGAGCTCCCCTTGCTCAGTCCCTGCTCCTGCCAACCTAGCAGTTCGAAAGCACGTCAAAGTGCAAGTAGATAAATAGGTGCCGCTCTGGCGGGAAGGTAAACGGCGTTTCTGTGTGCTGCTCTGGTTCGCCAGAAGCGGCTTAGTCATGCTGGCCAGCTGTACGCCGGCTCCCTCGGCCAATAAAGCGAGATGAGCGCCGCAACCCCAGAGTCGGTCACAACTGGGCCTAATGGTCAGGGGTCCCTTTACCTTTACCTTTAAGATGATGTTTACCCCTTTGTACAGCAAGGCAAACCTCAGCCACACAGTCTTATTTCTACACTGCCTCCCCCCACCCTGGGAAGAGCCAGTGTGGCTTGGGGGTTAGAGTGTCAGGCTATGACCTGGGAGACCAGGGTTCAAATCCCCACTCGGCCATGAAGCTTGGTGGCTGACCTTGGGCCACCCAATTACTCTCAGCCCAACAACAGGGTTGTTGTGGGGCTAAAATGGGGAGGTAAAAGGTAAAAAGGTAAAGGACCTCTGGGCGGTTAAGTCCAGTCAAACTTGACTATGGGGTGTGGCTGCTCATCTCTACTTTCAGGTCAAGGGAGCCAGTGTTTGTCTACAGACAGCTTTCAGGGTTGTGTGGCCAGCAGGACTAAACCACTTCTGGAGCAACAGAACACCGTGACGCAAACCAGAGCACACGGAAACGCAGTTTACCTTCCCGCCACAACAGGTGTGCTTTTGAACTGCTTGGTTGGCAGGAGCGGGGACAGAGCAATGGTAGTTCACTCCGTCACAGGGATTCGAACCGCCAACCTTCTGATCGGCAAGCCCAAGAGGCTCGGTGGTTTAGGCCCCAGCACCACCCGCATCCCACTAAAACTGGGGAGGAGAACTATGTAGGCCACCTTGAGCTCCTTGAAGAAAAACTGGGATACAAATGTAAATAATCACAACAACAGCAATGAGAACAGCAGCAGCAGCAACAACAACGATAATATTCTCTCCATCTTGGCAAGTAAGCAGTATTATCACAATTAAAGGACACATCTAGCCAGGGACAGGCAATGGCCCAGGGAGAATCCAGAGGATCAGACAGAGAGACTGGGAGGACCCCACCAAGCCTCTGGGTTGAAGGTCCCCCCTCCCCACTATAAAGTCCTTTTGGAGGAGCAGACTGAAGTCTTGTGGATTAAAGTGAGAGAGGAATTTAAAACCACCTTTGTCAGAAGCGGACTGGACTTATACAGGGGTCCAGGGATTCTCAAGTACTTATTTTCAGTAATCCTTAAAGATAGCTTTTATAAAATCTTACGCAGGTGATATAATACACTAAAAAGGATTAAAAGTAGATATATCAGCGTTTGAGATAATTGCTGCTGCTGTCATCTGTGGGACACAGGCTAGATTGTGTTCGGATAATTACTGGGAATTGATATTAGAAAGTATTTGTGGGAATAATAAGCTGTACATAGCCTTTATCACTAACACTCTGCTTATTGGCATTGTTAAAAGAGCAAGGCATGTTTATCTGGTGCAAAATCTAATTAACAACTGCTACAATATGTATAGTAAAACTGGATGTTTGTAGTCACGCCTTCAGAAAAGGATCATAGGGAGTAATATTTATGAGCAAACCAACAGCATTAAAATGAATGAGAGAAACTGGCTGCCCCCTTTGTAAAGATGTGTGGATATTTTATGTTTTATTGGAATGTGACCCTAACGGGTGAGCAGCAATGACGTGCATTCTGTCTTTGATAGTTCCGTAATGGACCGTGTATTTCACTGTGGTTTTAATAATAAAATACAAACCCATGACCATGAAGATCCAAGAAGCATTCTCTGTAGAGATGATATTGCTAAGTTCACTGGGTGGGAGAGCTTTCACCAAGCCTGGGGCACCCTCCAGATGTTCTGAACTCCCCACAGCCCCAGCCAGCGCTGCCATCCAAAGCCATCTGCAGGGCTTGGCCTGCCAAAGGCGGATGTAGTGGAATTACGCTACGATTCCTACAGCTGAGGAACTGAATATCTGAAGAGCCCTGCCAGATCAGGCTAGGGGTTGCTCTTGCCCGAAATTCTGCTTTCATCAGCAGTCAGATGTTTCTGGAAAGGCCACAACTAGGCATGAAAAAAATCAGCTCTCCACCAGTGCTGAACTGGGCAAGCATATTGGCAAGGCAGCCAGAGCAATGGCTCACCTCTCCAAAAGAGTATGGGAGAATGTGATGCTACCGTCCAATACCAAAAGGAAGAGTGTTATATTGAAAAAGCAGAACTTCTATTAGAATAAACAAGTTCTGTTATAAATACTGAAATACTAAATAAGATGGATAACAATGTGTAACAGAAAAAGAAGCAGAAAATTGGTTTAAAAGTATGTGAAAGAAAGTAATAGAAGTGGAAAGAAATTGCAATTGAGTAGATTGGAAGTTTATCACAGGGGTGGGCTGAGGGGTGAGGGGTGTGGGATGGTGGTGGGAAAATGAAGTATTTGTGAGATTGAGTTGGAGATGTATGAATATTCTTAAGGATTGTATGAAATGTATGTTTGTATATTCATAACATGTATGTATTAATGTTGAATTATTTTAATAATATTTTTTTTTTTTAAAGGAAGAGTGTTGAGCATGTTGCTTTATGGAACTGAGTCCTTGGCAACTGACAACCATCAGAAGTGACACCTCAACACCTTCCACATGTGCTGTATCATGAAGATTTGGAGTATCAAATGGCAGGACAGAGTTTCAAACAAAGATGTGCTCAAGCCCACATTCTCAGCATGTTTGCACTCCTGTCTCAGCCACGTCTACAGTGGCTTGGTCATGCCCATAGAATGGAAGATGGCAGGATCCCCAAGGAAGTGCTCTATGGGATGCTGGCTTCAGGCATCATGCCTGTTGGCAGACCAACTCTGCATTACAAAGATGACTGTAAACATGAAGACATGAAGGCTGGCCACACCAGCTCTGCCAGATGGGAATCCCTTGCAGGTGACCTCAGTGCCTGCAGACAGGCATTCAAGTCATGCATTCATAGTAGTGGCTGTCGGAATCTTAGCTCGGCCAAGCTGAGAAGGCTCATCTTCGGAATCACCTCCCGACGTGTTTAATGACCTCAAGCCTTGATGAGGCTCCAAGGCACATCCTCCCAGCAGAGTTCCCAGCACAGGGAAGGATGAGACAGTATGATCTACATTGCTATGCTTTATTTTCTAGCTACGCAGAGAGCAAAGAAATATACAGTGGTGCCCCGCAAGACGAATGCCTCGCAAGACGGAAAACCCGCTAGACGAAAGGGTTTTCCATTTTGGAGGTGCTTCGCAAAACGAATTTCCTATGGGCTTGCTTCGCAAGACAAAAATGTCTTGCGAGTTCCTGCAGGGTTTTTCCCCTTTCACCCCCCTTTTTCCCAAGCCGCTAAGCCGCTTATCAGCTGATCCGCTAAGCCGCTTAACAGCTGATCCGCTAAGCCGCTTAACAGCTGATCGCTAAGCTGCTTATCAGCTGATCCGCTAAGCCGCTTAACAGCTGATCCGCTAAGCCGCTTAACAGCTGATCGCTAAGCCGCTTATCAGCTGATCCGCTAAGCCGCTAAGCCGCTTAACAGCTGATCGCTAAGCCGCTTATCAGCTGATCCACTAAGCCCACTAAGCCGCTAATAGCGCTAATTCGCTAAGCTGCTAATGGGCTTGCTTCGCAAGACGAAAAAACCGCAAGACGAAGAGACTCGCGGAACGGATTCTTTTCGTCTTGCGAGGCACCACTGTACATCATCTCCCTGTGAGAGCAGAGAGCAACTGAAACAAAGGAACAAAGGAAACAGGAAACCACTAACGTCACATCCCGTCTCCCTTTCATGTGAGACTGCAAGGTCTCTGGAATGTAAACAGAGTCCTGTGACTCCCAGCAGCTTCTCAGTGAGAAACAGAAACTAACAGTGACCAGAGGAGAAATAACCGCTGGGTGGAGCACAGAGAGAAGAAATGTCATGGGACATCTGCAGCAGCACAAACAGACACTTTCATCTGCCCCAGCTGCAACTAAACATGTCTCTACAGCCACAGCAGACACTGCAACCTTCCAACAGTTTGACGCCCCCCCCCCAAGGCACCCTCCTCCATCGTCTCCCGAGACAGACGGATGCCAGAGACCAGACCTGCGCATAGAATTCCAGAACTGATAGAGCCATCGTGGGGAATCGCTAGCCTATCAAGGGCAACATGAGCCTCCCTCCAGAACTATCTAAATTGTTACTGCAGGACTTAATTGTGTGGCGAGTTCCCGCCTCCCCCCAATAGAAATAAAGACACGCGGCACCATTGTATTAAGTTAATGGGCTAAAATTGGCCACAATTTTATTGGTTACAGGTAAGAGCGGTGTTGGCTTAGGCATTGGTCCTATCAGACTATCCGGCTTCAGCCTGTTTGCTTGAAGGGTTAACACCAGTAGGGGGAGTCCTGCTGATGCACATCAACTAGGGACTCCCCCGGGGTCACCGCTCGAGGGCGTGCTTTAGGCCCTAACCTCCACAGGCTTCGGACGAGGCCACGTCCCCCGGAATCCTTTACCGGACTACCCTTCAATATTTGGGGGAGGTGATGGCACTCCCCCCCCCAACACATCTACATAACAATACCCCTACCAATGCCTAACCGCCCAAACCAAAGGAGTTGTGATGATTTGCTACGAGGTAGGCAAAAAACCAAATGGCTAGCGCCAATTTGCCAAGTGGAAAAAATCCCTACCAGGCCCCTTAACGGCGACCAACCGAGGTCCATAGCAAGCTCAGAAGGGGAAACTTAAGGGGCGGGCAGGTGGGAAACAACAGCAGCTGTGCAGGCAAAAGAGGGAGATCCTGGGGCTGCGCTTGCCTTAAGTGAGGCAAGCCACACACTCCTAGCCAGCTGATTGGCTGGCTCAGGGGATGATGCGGCCCGAGGATTCCCCTGATCGCGCGGGGGCTGGAAACCAGCCTCTGCGCGCATGTTGGGGGCGTGAAACCCGCAACCCCACCTCCTCCTGATGTCGGAAGTGGCTTTGTTTGCAAGGCTTATACACATTTTACATATTAATATTTTATTAATACATTGATGGCCCATTTTAATCCATTTAATTGCTCCCATCGCTTCATTCTCATCCCAACGGCACCTTTCCTGCACCTTCAGAAAACTCGAGGCCTATAGTGTAGTAATCTCTTCAAAAGAGAAATCAGCCATTTGGGAAGATAATAGCTCTCTGCTGTTTTCATCTTATCCTTGTGATGTTTATGCTGCAGCATTTAATTCAACAGAACATTTCTGCATTGAAGCTAAAATTATATATATAATAATTTGTATTTAAATGACAGTAACTGGCAGGAAGAATGGTGCTCATCATATAGAGGCATCGAACACAAGGGCTGTCCACTTGAAACATGGCTCCTTGCATGCATTGTGTTTATGAAGTTTCACATTTATACTTCTCAAAAGCTTTTAAGAAGAAATCATGTAGAGGTGATGGACGGCGTCACCTTGCACACAATTAAGAAATGAGAGTTTGCATTCTCAAACTGCTTCCAAATCAAAGCTTCTTTTTTTAAAAAAAAGTTTCTTCCCATCTTAGCACAGAAAGTACTCTGTAATTTAAAGAACCTTTCTGAAATGGAGAATTGCCACCTTTCCTCCTGCAAACTACCAATAATGGCGTAATTCATTTCCATGGGTATATTATTCTTAAATTATGGTTCTCTGTCAATCTTTTTCACATAAAAAAGACCTCATCTACCTCCTTTTAGAATAATCAAAGTGCAAAAGTGTTGCCGTTTCCCCACTTAAATATCTAAGCAGCCATAAAATGGGGATTTCATAGGCCGAAAAATCCTGCTCAATCTGGGAGCCTTCCAGTTGTGTCTCAGGGCTGCAGGTGGACTTAAACAAATCAGTGTCAAAATAAGAGGTCAGTTTGGAGGTTTTCAATGTTTTGTTGTTAAACTGATAGAGAAATCAACTCAGAGCTGTGTTGTGCATGATGACATTATACTGCATTACCTGCACAATTGTGTGTGTGTGTGTGTAGCTTTTTAAGTAATAGACGCACAGGGCTCCTACGATATCGACTGGCATCTTGGCAAGGGTGAAGAAGGTTGACCCTTTCCTTCCATTCTGAAGTACCAGTGAAAATCACCCCACCAGATGCCATTTGCCCTGGAAGGGAAGATGCTACGGGGGCCATAATGACAATCTGTTAAAATGGACTTTTCCTTCCAAGAACAAGTGTTTCTATTCTTCAATAATTCTTCTAACCCTTCAGAGACAGAGGTCCTATGGCTAGGTCGGGATGGTATGGGAATGAGGGACCAACTCCCTTCTTTTGTGGGGGCCCAATTAGTGCCACTGCCTTCCGTTAAGAGTTTGGGTGTAATCCTTGACGCCTCCCTTTCCATGGAGGCGCAGGTTACAACAACAGTAAAGGAGATATTTTTCCACCTTCGTCGCATCAAGCAGTTGGTCCCTTACCTTTCCCGCCCTGATCTGGCCCAGAGGGTAACATGGTGCCTGCCAGAGCGGGGTGAGGCTGGGATTGTTTTATTATTATGCTATGCAAATTATGTTTTTAATGTTGTACACCACTCTGGGATCTGCCAATAAAGGGTGGTATATGAAGTGATTAAAATAAATAAATAAATAAATAAAAGTATAAAAATCTGAGGATAAATATATTTATGCTGTTGCTTGATTAATCTATTTATTGTGGATGAAGTTGACTAAGCAACTCAAATATTTAATTATGACATGCAAATATAATTTGAATATCCTTTTAGTTTAAACCCCCTCCCCCCAGAAAAAGAAGTCATTGTTGTTTACCTGGCCAAGTAATGCAGCAGTTAGGATTAATAATATATAAAAGTAGTATTTGTTCTTATATAGTTCACTAGCAGGACAAAAAATATCCAAAGTTCCATTTCCAGATTCACCCAGGAATACAGCTGTGCAACTAAAACAGCTGTTCTATTCAAATCTGTAGAACTGTTTAGGATCTTGTGGGCTATGAGTTTTAAATTGCATTGGCATAAATGACTATAAATATTTCCTTTTTACATAAGTCAAGAACTCAGAAGGCAAACGACAATCTTCTGAACCAGATAAGAGCCAGCAATCTTTTTGAATGGCAGCAATCTAATGTAATGACCTTCAGTTTTAGCAAGACAGATTTTAATCCAGATCCCACAATTTATTGCTTTGGGGATTCTGCTGGCTCTTAATCACAAAAGCAATAAGAGTTTCCAATATGTTCATCTGCCTCAGTTAATCAATTGTTCCAGCTGCCAATCACTAGAAATATCTGAAGGCAAACCTAAAGGATATCAGCCAGCCAAAGAAACAGCTGTGACCTCTTGGGACCAGGACGGAGCTCCATCGCGAACTTCACCCTTTCCTCCGGCATCTCTGACATGTTCTATATTGTTTCACAGCAGGCGCCCCATTATTGCTATGCATGCTAGCAGCATGTAGGGATTTTATTGGTGCTTTCCCCCCTCTTGTAGTTAGTTTGCAAAATGATTGTGAGGGTCACAGCAGAGGCTATTCATGGGGATTATAAAAAGCTGGCTAACTAAAGCAGAGAGGGGTCCAATGAATCTTCAGTCGTTGTATAATAACATTTTTCACGCGTCAGCTTCCTCACTATCATCAAGTTGTCCTGGGTGCATTGCATATCCCTCATTTGATTTTAGCCAGTTTAGTCTGGCACCAGCAGGAGGGAAAGAAAACAAATTGTGTATGTATCAGTTAACCCATCATTTGATACTGAATTGCTCTTTAAAGAAAATTCCTTCCAGTAGCACCTTAAAGACCAACTAAGTTAGTTCTTGGTATGAGCTTTCGTGTGCATGCACACTTCTTCAGATACCAGGGTATCTGAAGAAGTGTGCATGCACACGAAAGCTCATACCAAGAACTAACTTAGTTGGTCTTTAAGGTGCTACTGGAAGGAATTTTTTTTTTGTTTTGACTATGGCAGACCAACACAGCTACCTATCTGTAACTGCTCTTTAAAGGTAAAGGTAAAGATACCCCTGCCCGTACGGAACAGTCGTGTCCGACTCTGGGGTTGCGTGCTCATCTCGCTCTAGAGGCCGTGAGCTGGCACCGTCCGAAGACACTTCCGGGTCACGTGGCCAGCGTGACGAAGCTGCTCTGGCGAGCCAGCACCAGTGCAGCACACGGAAACGCCGTTTACCTTCCCGCTATATAGCGGTCCCTATTTATCTACTTGCACTTAAGAGTGCTTTTGAACTGCTAGGTGGGCAGGAGCTGGGACCGAACGACGGGAGCTCACCCCGTTGCGGGGATTCGAACCGCCGACCATACGATCGGCAAGTCCTAGGCACTGAGGTTTTACCCACAGCACCACCCGCGTCGCACACAAATTGCTCTTTACCGTCGCTAAACCTGTGACCGGTTGCAATGACGGACAGGATGTGCTTACTTTTAATAATTGCATATAAGGGGTAATTTAAACAAGTGCAGTTTTTCTCAACCCTGTATAGTAATCTGCAGTGACCCAAATGACCTCCTCCATAGGCATTAAATATAAAGTAAAGGCAGAGTATTGCCATCCTCCTTTGGAAGAAGGGCCATGAATCGGGATAAATCACATGCCAAGCCTATTAGAAGTCCCAGATTCACTCCCTGGTGTTTCCATGTAGGGTGAGGGTGGGAAAACCCTGTCAGAAACTCTACTCACCAAATTTGTGCAGATCATAATGAGCCAGATAGATTAATGGTCTGGCTCAATATAAGGCAGCTTTCTATGATTATTGTGCTGGTCCCGGAGGTTAATCGAGAGGCAAGGTCCAAGTCCAGTCCGTGGACGATGAAGCAATATGAAGGCAGTCCGTAAAAGTCAAAGCTGGGTGCAGGGCAGGGTTCAGGCAGGGACTGACAACCACCAATGTTGCTCCCGCAACTTGGGACTGGGGCTGGCTGGCTTTTATATGCCCCGAGGCATAGGGTGGCCCCGAACCTCAGGTGACTCGCCTCTCCTGGCCTGGAGGCGAGCACTCCTCCTGCGGGAACTTAGTTCCCTCCACCTCTCTGCCCTGAGCCTCTGCAACCTCAGCCTCCCCTGACGGGACTGAGAGTGGAGCACCTGCAGGCAATGGGTCCTCCATCACCTCCGGGGCCAGAGCAGACTCAGCTGGTGCCTGCACCTGAGGATCCAGCACAGGTGAGGACCCTTCAGGCTCAGGCCCCAGCCCCAGCTCAGCTGGTTCTGGAGGCGGGGAATCCTGTGCAGGCTGGGATTCCTCAGGTTCAGCATCTGAATCTGAATCCCAGGCCATCACAATTATCCTGAGAAGAACTCAAGTCTCAGTCTAGTTTTTTTCATTTACCTTCTCGCATTTGTTACATCTCCCATCCTTTTGGCAGTCTGTACATTCCTTTCCTAGGGACACTCCTTCGATGCCTGCCATATTCCTAATAAAATCACTGTTCCTAAAACCAAGAATCCCTTTTATTTCCTCCTCCAAGCAAGTTTAAAGGCATCTATGTCAAGCATATATCCACTCAGGAGGGGCTTCTATAGCTGTAATTCCATCCATGTCTCTCAAAAAGAGAAAAACTTACAGCCTTAAAAATGTTTCCCCACAAGAGTGAAAGGGGCGCCTGAAGCTTCATTTTTGGGTTGGAGGCCCGGATTAAACTGAATTAAGATGTTTTCCAAGATGATACCGTAAACTCCCTTTGGTTTCTTGCAGAAATTGCTCTTAATTTTCTCCCTGTAAATTTAATTGGGCTTTACAGTTCTTTCCTTTTTCGAGATCATACTTGTATCCTTCATGAAACTTTCATACTGACTCCAGATTAAAATTGTCTTCCTTTTTTGTCAATTCATTTTCATTGTCCGTTCCTTTGCTTTTATGGGCAACAAAATTATTTCCTGGAATCCTACCCTGTACATAACGTTTCTTTCACTCCCCCCCCATACCATACCTGTGTAAATGTCATGCACAGGTCCTGGAGATTGTCTGACGGTACTTTCTGAAGTGCCCTGGGGAGATGCAGGAGGTTGGAGAGGCTGGATCGTGAGACAGTCATTGAGAATGTCCTGGTCAAGCTCTATACTTGAACGCAACTGAAATACAAGCACAGAAAAGAGAAAAACCATGTGTTTCAGAGAAACAACAAACATCATATAACGAAACATAATAATATAATTATGTTTCAGTGAAAACAAAATGAGGTCAGAAGATTGCATTACATCCCTCTCCCCTGGTTTAAAGACCAGGAGCAAGCATGTAATCCCAACATTTGGAGCATAACAAATGCATTTGCTAAGAATGGTGAAAACGGCACATTGACGCTTATGGACAGCATAAGACAGAATGACTTCGCAGTCTATCCAACTAGAACAAATTGTCAGAGTATCCCGGTAAAGGGGTTTAGGGGGAAAGTTTTGTCTGAAGGCCAAGATGGTGGCTAATGGACCACAGAACTCCCCAAAAGAGCATCCTAGGGAGTTCCCCCTATTTGATCTGCATCCTAGGGGGTTCTGGTGAAGAAATCCACCAGAAATTGGGTTGGCTGATTCCGCATGCATCCCCAGTGCCTATACCAAAGCCTTCAGACATCTGTAATCAATAAAGTTGTGGCCATTTCCATCCCAAGCTGTTGTCCTGTCTTGATAGCTGCTCTCACATCCTTGTCCCTATTTTGCTAAGAAGCAAAACCAGAAATATGTACGATGAGTTCTTGTATCTTTTCTCGTTTATCCCTCATGCATCTCCCACCTCCAGGACCCAGATGTTTCTCATGCTGTAACCATGAACTCCACTCTGAATTGCTTAACAGCTATTACTGCTATTATACATGTATATTTCTAAGGTCAAAGGTATCTACATTTTCTCCATCCAGATTCTTAGAATAAGTAGTGAAAGTGGCACTAATTGCCACGAAACATTGTTCAAAAACAATTAACCTTCCCAAGAAAGATTTCAAGGCTACATTATTTATCCTATGTTTATATTTGCCTTTAAAAAGGTTCCTTTACAACGCAACTTGCCAGCAATATATCTATTATTATTATTATTATTATTATTATTATTATTATTATTATTATTATTATTAAACTGTACAAAGCTGATCTCTTTCCTTTATTGGCATCCCAACTATGTGAAATTGGATTCAGAATATGGGGGAAAGATGGGATAATAAAGAATGAAGCAAAGTGTGGTTTGAGTTTTTGCATTTTTTAGGAACCTGAATGGAATGCTTTGAAATGCTGATTGGGAATACACACACAAAATAGATTTGTTTCTCAAGTCACATGCAGGCTGCGAAAAAGAAGAATGTGGTTCCCTATATGCATGTATTTTAAGGACAAATGGAGAAAGTACATGTGCCTATAGGGACGTGGGTGGCGGTGTGGGTTAAACCACAGAGCCTAGGACTTGCCGATCAGAAGGTTGGCGGTTCGAATCCCCGCGACGGGGTGAGCTCCCATTGCTCAGTCCCTGCTCTTGCCAACCTAGAAGTTCGAAAGCACGTCAAAGTGCAAGTAGATAAATAGGTACCGCTCCGGCGGGAAGGTAAACAGTGTTTCCATGCGCTGCTCTGGTTCACCAGAAGTGGCTTAGTCATGCTGGCCACATGATCTGGAAGCTGTACGCCAGCTCCCTCGGCCAATAAAGTGAGATGAGCGCTGCAACCCCAGAGTCGGCCACGACTGGACCTAATGGTCAGGGGTCCCTTTACCTTTACCTTACATGTGCATATACTGCCTTTTTTGTGGCTCGTGTGTATTTTGAACCTGAGTGTACACATAGTGCTTGATTACCAAAAATGAAGTGAGAATTGCCCCAATGGAACAGAAAGGAATCACACACAGTATTGTTCAACTGAAAATGTTACATGGAAATGTGAATAGTGGTAATAAATGTCCAACGATCCACCCTATCACATTGTTTGCAAAATAAACGACATGTTTGTGGTGCTGAGGGTAGGAAAAATTGCTTGGAATCAGAAATGCAGGGGGAAATAACCCCTCTACCCCATAACTTCTCTGCCCCAAATCTCTCCCTCCCTAATTCGCTTTTATTACACTTGCAACATTTAGTTAGACCTGGAAACCAAACAGTGCACTGGTTAACTGAATTCTGTCCATGCTCAAGCTTGTTTGTTGTGATTTTACAGTTGTAATACTGTCTTTGATTCATGAATATGAAGTCAAATATTCTGTGTTCTTAGATGAAAAATAATCCATCCTACAGATATGGCCTGTGACCAAAATCCTGCCCAATTTGTGCCCATGGAAATATGTTCCATAATACACTATTAAGTGATATATTAACCCAGCCATCAATCCTGAAATCTGCAGCAGTGTTTCCAAAGTACTTGCACTGAATTTAAAGATATAATAATGGTATGAACCTAAATGTTTCGCTCACTGTATTTAATGGAGTGGCTCTCCAGTATTCTGCACACGTGATCTACTTGCTTTGAAATATACAATACATTGTTTTCATGCGAGGTATTCAGATCGTCCTTTTAATATGACAAACTTTGCATCTGGAATCTGAGCAGTTCCCAGCAGCAATGTTATTCTTACTTAGGTAAAGCAGAAAACAAGGCACCATTTATAGCGATATATATACATGCACACACGTGCTTTCCCCCCCTTGACAGTTCTAATGCTTATAATCTCTTAGGACAAGAGAGGGAAACTCAACTCCCATCATTTCCTCATTTCAGGTATGATTGGATAATCACCCAAGATTTAGCAAATCAAGGGAACGTAATTGAAAGGGAACAAGGCCCCTAAATCCCTCAATTTGCGGCTGCATTCCGTTTGAGTGCAAGAACAGGCATTCAGTTGGTCGGAGGCATGAGATGCTTCCAAAGGAAAAGGTTCCCCATCAAAAGACCTTTTCTTTAGCACTTTCCTTATCGCTGTTGTTTATCAGACTCATGTTTTCTTCATGGACACCTTGGTAGTCATCATTGTTCCGTGGAAATCAGATGCCACTAAAATATGCTTCTGAATAAGCTCAGCCAGGAGAAAAATAGCTTGATGTATGTACACCCACGCAGATAAGCTTGCTATCAAAACATTTTTGAGAGAATAATGGTGCCTTTGATAGCTAGACTCATATTTCCTATTATTGTAGCATTTAGGAATCCATCCGAAGGCTGACATTAAAGACACTTGAGAAGCGTTTTGGAGTCAGGGAGACGTGCTGTAAGGGTGCAGGTGATGCCCTTTCCTGTGGCTGCAGAATTAGATAAAATAACCTTTTGCAGACCTAGTCCCAAAGTTTGGAATGATAGTCAGAGGAAATCCTGAATGAAAGTAAGACCTCCAAGGATGCCACAACACTCCGGCTGCATCTACAGGGATGGGAGAGCCAAACAAGCCCTCATCTACCCACAGATATATACTCCTGGGAAAGGACATCTTCAAAACACTTGCCCTGAAGCTGAGATTCCACATTAGCTGGAAACAGTATCTTACCCCACCAATGAACCAAACAGGAAGATTATCACAAGCATACAGAGATTCTCATCTTCCCATTCAGAACCCGAAAGGGGAGAAACCTGCCCAGCCACTCTCTTTTCCAGGTTACCAATGATGTTCACACAGTCCTTTGCTCCTGCAAGAGCATACTAAACTTTGTTATTTTTACAGAATGTTGCAAAATCAACCCAGCTGCAGCTTGGCAAACATGACAGATAGCAGTGAGGCAGCTGTCCTAGCGAGCTGCAGCAGGTGGCAGCCTGCCATAAGATTCATGGTTTTCATCTTCTTCTGAGCACCTTGGGGCCTTTTATCATCCTTACGGCTGTGAGGAATGGCTTTAAGTTTGGAGAAACACGACTATTCTTTGCATAACACAGTGCTGATACAAATCCCATGGTCTGAAAATACAGTTAAGCAGGGGTTTTGATGGCCATCCTGACAAATCAGGCTGCATGAGAGGGAGAGATGGAAAGCTGCCTTGTTCTATCAACAGAGGAAGATGGATGGTGCCTAGGAAGCTAATGATGAGTGAAAGCAACAGTCTTCAGGCACCTTGAAGGCACACAAACACACACACAAACATTATGGCATGAAATATACTCGGAGTCGAGAGTGGATAAACCTAGACAGCATCTTAAAAAGCAGAGACATCACCTTGCCAACAAAGGTCCGTATAGTTAAAGCTATGGTTTTCCCAGTAGTGATGTATGAAAGTGAGAGCTGGACCATAAAGAAGGCTGATCGCCAAAGAATGGATGCTTTTGAATTCTGGTGCTGGAGGAGACTCTTGAGAGTCCCATGGACTGCAAGAAAATCAAACCTATCCATTCTGAAGGAAATCAGCCCTGAGTGCTCACTGGAAGGACAGATCCTGAAGCTGAGGCTCCAATACTTTGGCCACCTCATGAGAAGAGAAGACTCCCTGGAAAAGACCCTGATGTTGGGAAAGATGGAGGACACAAGGAGAAGGGGACCACAGAGGACAAGATGGTTGGATAGTGTTCTCGAAGCTACCAGCATGAGTTTGACCAAACTGGGGGAGGCAGTGGAAGACAGGAGTGCCTGGCGTGCTCTGGTCCATGGGGTTACGAAGAGTCGGACACGACTGAACGATTAAACAACAACATTCAGCTCATAGTGGTGAGGGGGAATGAAAGTTTCCCCAAAATATCTGCTTTATATACATTACTTACACAATGGGCTGCCCGTGATTGGCTATTTCCGGGATTCTCCTGTAGGCCAATCAGGTTGTGGATTCACTTCCACCTGGAGCTGGATTGGGTGGCTCCTGCGGACCAATCATACTGCTGCATTGTTCTAGGACCAATCAGACTGCTGCATTTTGTATACTATTGTTCTAGGACCAATCAGACTGCTGCATTTTGGATCCTATTCAACTCAGTACATAACATGGCATAAGCTTTTCTGGGCCACAGTCTGTTTCATAAGATGCAGCCTTGAAGGTGGTGTAAGGCTCTTTCTTTTAGCTGCAGGATAGTAGCTGCAGGGTGAGTGATGACAGTTGGAGAGGCAGAAGGGTGAGGGGGATGTGGGGCAGTGCAAATGGTCCCCCCACAAGGTGTGGGGGCCAAGGGGGTGCCTTCCCACCCCCAAGCCTAGTAAGCACATACCCAGCTTTGGGAAGGAGGTAGGGGGGCTCTTGGACTCTGACAGAATCCTCACACCCCCTTCCCGAAGCAAGCATTTTGGCCTCACACAGGGCGCCATGGTCTGACTTTATACTTTTCAAGAAGAGTATATAATAGAGAAGAACCAAGAGAGGAAGTTCTTGGTGTGGTGAATGTTAGTGAGCTCTGGGGCTAATCTGTGTGTAGCCCAGCGGTGGAGAGGAGTGAGAGGCAGGAGGACTTGAACGTTCAGTATAGTACAAGCATGAACCAGTAGCAGAACTATCAAGAAGAAGGCGATGTGTTGTTTCAACTCCTAGCCCAAAGCACTCTGATCTGAAAGCCCAGGAAATCATTCCCTCTGATAAGAAGCTATGGCTGTCCGCGACAAACGACCTTGCCCTTTTTTCTTACGTGGTAGTATTTTTTTTATGTGGCAAGTGTGAGGGGAGGGAAAATGTTTCAATTTTTGTAGACACATTGACTGCACAGTTTTTAAAATGTCTCAATAGCCCCAAACCACTTTGGAGGCTCCTGATTCCGTCTGGGGTGACTCAGAGGGATCCCAGTTTCAGACCCTCCAATTGTCCCTATTTTCCAGGGACCTCCCTGATTTAGAGAAGCCATCCCAGTTTCTGATTTGATCCTAGAACATCCCATTTTTCCTTAGGATGTCCCTGTGTTCATCGGAGAAATGTTGGAGGGTATGGAGTTATCCGACCCTTAAGCCGTCTGAAGGCAATCCTGTACAGGAAAGTTTTTTTTAATGTTTTATTATGTTTTTGGAAGCTTCCTAGAGTGGCTGGGGCAACCCAACAAGATGTGTGGGGTATAAATAGTAAAATTATCATTATGGAATAGGATGTCCCTATTTTCATTTGAGAAATGTTGGAGGGTCTGCAATTTGGTTCAGGCCACCCTGAACGTTTCTGATGCAGCCCAGGTCAGTTCAGGATGAGCTCAGTTCCAATGGACACTTCTAGTCTCCTGCCTTTCCTCCTTGTATTGGGCCCAAAGACTTGATAATCCAAGGCTAATTTATGGTGCAACTTGTCTGGGAAAATTAATGAGCAAATGCCTAGATTCTATTTCATCAGAACTGAGAAAGATGGCGTCTGCCATCCGAGGAAGACTTTTGGATGGATTCGGCATAAATAACAGCGTGTGAGGATTTATTGCAAGCAAAAGACTTGTTGTTGTTGTTTTTTAGTCATTTAGTCGTATCTGACTCTTCGTGACCCCATGGATCAGAGCACGCCAGGCACTTCTGTCTTCCACTGCCTCCCACAGTTTGGTCAGACTCATGTTTGTAGCTTCGAGAACACTGTCCAACCATCTCATCCTCTGTCGTCCCCTTCTCCTTGTGCCCTCCATCTTTCCCAACATCAGTGTCTTTTCCAGGGAGTCTTCTCTTCTCATGAGGTGGCCAAAGTATTGGAGCCTCAGCTTCATGATCTGTCCTTCCAGTGAGCACTCAGGGCTGATTTCCTTAAGAATGGATACGTTTAATCTTCTTGCAGTCCATGGGACTCTCAAGAGTCTCCTCCGGCACCATAATTCAAATGCATCAATTCTTCAGCGATCAGCCTTCTTTATGGTCCAGCTCTCACTTCCATACATCACTACTGGGAAAACCATAGCTTCAGCTTTAAAAAAAAAGGGAGAGCCTTACAAATTTCACACAGAAGCATAATATTGCTTACTTTAACTCGCCTGTGGAAACAACTCAGAGGCTATTAAGAAGAAAAAGGATAACAACAAGATTGAAAGATGGGACTGGTGCATACTAAAAGCAGCAGAAATATGAGATGACTGGACCCTACTGAACTCGAAGCATGGGAACCCCCAACAAAAATTTATAATTTGGCAAAATATTTGGACTTTATGATACATATTGGTATAATTTGGAATAATTAATGTGATATGATTGGATTGTTAATTGGAAAACTTAATAAAAATTATTATTAAAAAAAAAGACTTGATAATCCTCTATGAACAAAATACTGCAATATAGAAACACTTTTTAAACAACTACAACAGTATCAAACACGAGTAAGGTACATGGAAAGCTATAAATTAATGAATTGCACCTCTTTCCTATAGGTTGGTGGAGACCCTATAATGCTTAAACCCCACATTGAGGAAACAGAGAGTGCAAATGCAAAAAGCTTTTGTGTCACAACAATTAGAAGTAATGATGCAACAAGAGGGACAAAAGGGGACGGGGACAAAAGCCAACCCACCATTCATGTGCAAAGTCTGTTTTGTTGTTTTCAGTCACTGTAGTCAAAAGAATTGTTGATCAGAGTCACCAGCATTTCACAACAAATAGCATAATTAAATTCCTCAAACACTTCTGCCCATCTCTAATCCTTTTGCACCAACATCCCCTTTGAGAAAAACTGCTCTGCTCCACAGTGTCTGATTTATATTTCATTTGAGAACAGGAAGTAAGGGGATTACAGTTAGGATTAAAACACTTACTCTTTGCAGCATTTTTGTGAGGAATGGCTTCTTAGTTGCCATGGGCACTGCTTAGTGACCCTTAGCCCCCAGTTGCAATACCTCCTCTTGCATTAATGAAATATTTCAATTGGATTCCGTAGAAAACAAATGAATGAAGATATATTCAAAACTCAAGTGTGTACAAAGTAATAAAATTAAATTTTTCCTGTCCCCTTTATACTCTTTCTTGCAGCTTTAACAATGAAATGTGAAATATAATTTTGAAGAAGGGCAACTAGAAACTAAAACTGACACTGAAACGCAGCCCTTGGAATATGAAGAGATAGTACCATAAAAAAGAGAAATACTTTGGACTCAGTGCTCAAAAGGTATAAGCTCTGAAGACACTTTGCCTAACCTGCTGCCGTATTGCCTCAAACCTATACAATGCAGAAATGTAATTGATTATTTTTATGGTAAATTTCCTTGAGACTTTGGTATAGAAGGCGATTCAAGACAATTATGATGATTGCGTGTTCCGTTCTATTTTATTCCACTTATGAGAAGGAAGAAAGATGAAAGGGAGTTTTGTTGCTAAATTTATAAAAGTTCATGCAAAGAGCAATAGCATTATTTTTAGAAAGAAACACATTTAAATAAATTACCAAGGAATAAAAATAAATACCAAGAGAAATGTTACAAACATCTCTGATGCTTGCTTTTTTGCATGTAGAACCAACAGCTGAAAACTGAAAACTCATAACTACCACCAAAACATAATAACAACCAAACTGATGCTTTGCAAGTTGCATTGCTGCCAGTCCTTCTACTATTTTGCCTGAGTTCCTGTACCATTTTGCTGTGAAAATGTCTGCTAGAATGCCTAGCAGACAAAAGCAAGCATCAGTGCCAGATTGAGGGCGCTGTTCCCCCTCACAGGGCGCCGAGCCGAGGGGGCACAAAATGGAGATGATCCATTATTGAGAAGCTCCATCTTGGCCTGGCACAGGGTGCCATGTTATGAAAAATTACCAGAGTCCACCCCTGCAAGCACAGTGTTTGATCTTTGCAGAAACTATTAGTGTACAATCAGCATTACCTGGGAGAAACATTGTATAATATAATGAGGAGCGTAAGGTCTTGGCCCATGCAGAAAGTGTATTCCAGAGGGTACCACCGAAAAGTCCCATTTTCATGAGGTTTGCTGCCCATGGTATGGCCAGCAGGGCCTCCTCTGAGGATTGTCCATTTGGCTTTGAAAGACACCTTCGTTTCAAAAGTGGTTTGCCATCATGCAGTGGACGGAGGGCTACTGAGCTGCCGGAGGCAAAGGCAAGATGGCGGCCAACATGCAGAAGATGACTTGATTGACAGGTGAATCTTATTTTAATGCTAGCAATAGCATAGCGTCCTCTACCTGGCTCCCTCCTTGTTATCTTTCACCGGCAGGTGAAAACTTCCTTATTCCAACAGGCCTGCCTTTAACTTTAAGGGGCTGTTGGTTTGCTGTTTTTATTGTAGTTATTTGCATGTTTTAAACAGATGTTATATATGTATATTGTTTTAATTCTATCAGTGTTTGTTTTTTAATATTCCCCCCCTATGTTTTCAGAGGTTCTTGTTTTTATCTATAAGCATCCTTGAGTGCTGCCAAGGAAAAAGGCAGGATATAAATAAATATAAATATTGTCTCCCTGCTTATTTAACTTATATGCAGAATTCATCATGTGAAAGGCTGGGCTGGATGAATCCCTAGCCGGAATTAAGATTGCCGGAAGAAATATCAACAACCTCAGATATGCAGATGACACAACTTTGATGGCAGAAAGTGAGGAGGAATTAAAGAACCTTTTAATGAGGGTGAAAGAGGAGAGTGCACAATATGGTCTGAAGCTCAACATCAAAAAAACTAAGATCATGGCCACTAGGCCCATCACCTCCTGGCAAATAGAAGGGGAAGAAATGGAGGCAGTGAGAGATTTTACTTTCTTGGGCTCCATGATCACTGCCAATGGTGACAGCAGCCACAAAATTAAAAGACGCCTGCTTCTAGGGAGAAAAGCAATGACAAACCTAGACAGCATCTAAAAAAGCAGAGACATCACCTTGCCAACAAAGGTCCGTATAGTTAAAGCTATGGTTTCCCCAGTGGTGATGTATGGAAGTGAGAGCTGGACCATAAAGAAGGCTGATCGTCGAAGAATTGATGCTTTTGAATTCTGGTGCTGGAGGAGACTCTTGAGAGTCCCATGGACTGCAAGAAGATCTATCCAAACCTATCCATTCTGAAGGAAATCAGCCCTGAGTGCTCACTGGAAGGACAGATCCTGAAGCTGAGGCTCCAAGACTTTGGCCACTTCATGAGAAGAGAAGACTCCCTGGAAAAGACCTTGATGTTGGGAAAGATGGAGAGCACAAGGAGAAGGGGACGACAGAGGACGAGATGGTTGGACAGTGTTCTCGAAGCTACGAACATGAGTTTGACCAAACTGCGGGAGGCAGTGGAAGACAGGAGTGCCTGGCGTGCTCTGGTCCATGGGGTCAAGAAGAGTCGGACACGACTAAACGACTAAACAACAACAACATCATAAATAAATATAAAAATAACAACTAAACCACAACAACACTCTGCTAAGGCTGTAGGCTGTAGGCTTATCTTGGAGGGTGCAGCGCAGGCCCCATGGCACTCCCAGCTCCATTGTCTACCCCCTTGCTGCTGGACTCATGCCCTAGTATCTGCTGTCGGAGGTGGTTCCTTTCCTCTGCCCAGTGATAGGACTGGGCCTAAGTGGAGGCAACTGCTGGAGGAACACAACAGCCCCCGGCAAGTAGATCTGGCTTCAATGTTCTTCGCCTTGCAATAAGAATCGTTTGAAATAATAAGGAAAATTATCACTGCCGACCCAGCGAATATCCATTTAATAGATACATCCCCCACCCCATCCCAAAAAACCTGCAGCTGTACCTGGCATTCAAAACCACAGCCGTCATCCTTGATACATGCAAACGTTTTGTGTTTTAAAATAGCCTGTTCTTGTCCAATCTTATTTACTTTCTGAAGTGATAGCAATTAACAGTAAAAATCGGAAGCCACCCAAAAACTATGGAGTAGAGTAGTTCTTTCCTTGCTAATTGGCAGTCATTCCTATGTCAAAAAGTTAAGATATTCAGACACTGTGGAGAAATCTGTTTAGGCAACTTGGATAAAGCATTTCTGTTTACAGCCATTCAACTGGGCCAGACTTGTAGTGAAGGATTCTGTTCTCCCTAGAGTCTTGATTTTCTTTTTTAATTTCTATAAAATCTGCATGCCTGTGAAACCGAGAAAGACAGCTGCATCGAGGCATCCCTCAAGGCAGCACACTGACTTTGGCAGTATGTCACCAGATTAAAAATATTCATTGAAATAAATATAGCCAGGGTTGCTATTATATGTTTGCCTCATAGACAGTGGCGAAACTAAAAATAATAGAGTTAGGGAACAAAGATTAATTGCACACAGAGCACAATTACCATGCATCAGGATTATGACACACACTTGCCACTAAAAAATTCAAAAAGCTCGTCTTTATCTATCTTAAGCATGGTTGACATCAATGATATCCTTGCTCTTTTTAGTTCTCTCTCTGAACAACATCCGAATGCCAGACACGCTGTTCAAGCTGGGACACAGCAAAGATGGCAGCTTCTCTTCCAGCACTGAAAACAATAATCTGAGTCAGTGTGCAGTACAAATAAATCGTCTGGACTCTTTCCATGAAAGCAAATGCTAATGTTTATCTTAGTGTGGTTTTATTAATTTGGCTGTTTAAATGTCTGCAGCTTAAAAAAAATATCACAAAGAAACAGTTTGGTACCTAATCCTTAAAAGACAGACTTTTAAAAAGTATTGTAAATCACTATTTTGGTTCAATATGATGGCTTGGATTCCAGCTTTGCTCTCACTGGTGGGTCAAGTGGGGAACTGACTTTTGCTGAGGAATCTTCCTTCACAGAGTGGGAGAGCAGCAGGGAGTAAAGGTGAATTGGTGAAAAAAACTCCTCCTCCACCATCTTCCCAGCAAAATCTCTCAGCTGGATCAAAAGCTTTCTGTGGAGAGGAGGAGTTTTTCCTTTCATGCACTGCTACGTTTGGATCCAACTTGGTATGACAATTAATTCGAAATTGCAAGTAAATAAGCAACAACGGCAACACATACAGTTTCACATTTTCTTTGGGAAAATGCAGAATTTTCATTCTAATCATAGCAGTTTATAGATTGGGACATGTGAAATAATCAACAAGTACATAGGGCGATTGTGTAGTTATGCATCTTAATGGGATTTTTTGCATTGAGGAACCACCTATTGCATAGTAATAATTTGAGGAATTACATCAGATTTTAAAAGCATGATCCATGGATTGGGTTATTATTATTATTTTTTATTAGGCATACTAATTTCAATAATGTAAATTGTTATAGGCTGGTCAGGCACAAGTAAGATCTTCACAATTGAGCACATGTGTGGAAGCCTAGACTAAGAATTTGAAGATCACCGCTCACTCCCACCAAGATATCTCTGATCAGTCAAGGGGGCTTATTGGTGGCTTATTTATAACGCCTTCTCTTGCACTAGATACAAATAGGGAGGGCAATTGTAAAGGTAAAGGTGACCCCTGACCATTAGGTCCAGTCGTGACTGACTCTGGGGTTGCAGCACTCATCTTGCTTTATTGGCTGAGGGAGCCGGCGTACAGCTTCCAGGTCATGTGGCCAGCATGACTAAGCTGCTTCTGGCGAACCAGAGCAGCACACGGAACACCGTTTACCTTCCCGCCAGAGCAGTACCTATTTATCTACTTGCACTTTGATGTGCTTTTGAACTGCTAGGTTGGCAGGAGCAGGGACCAAGCAACGGGAGCTCACCCCGTCGCGGGGATTCGAACCGCCAACCTTCTGATCGGCAAGTCCTAGGCTCTGTGGTTTAATCCACAGCATCACCCGCATCCCTCATGCAAGTGTAGTCCTTCCCCTTTTGTGCCCTGCTGTCAAGGCCCATCCTCCAACATGGCCAATCCATGCCTCATGATCTACCTCCCTCCTCTCCCAGGCTCACAGCTCCTGCTGGTGGATCCCTTGTCAGAAAATGCAACCTGGCAAAGGGGATGCAGCAAGGAAAACCACGTCACCTCTCCGCTGGGAAGCGCTGAGCAAAGGCGAGTCCCCAGGCAACGCAGCCGATTTGATCGGCACAAGGCATGCAAGCTCCACCCTCCAGTTGTTCTTAGACTCCTTATTGGGTGAGCAACGCAGCCAAGCAACACAGTTGGAGCCTCCCTCCTCCCTGGCCGGCAGGGAGGGAGGGAGAGGAGCTGCTTCCTTTGAAACCCGGGAAATTTAAGGGACATCATCAGTAAGGGACAGCAGCGGGACATGGCGCTGGGATAAGGGAGTTTCCCGCCAAATAAGGGACGATTGACAGTTATGGGCAAAGGGTTGAAATCCCCTGTCCACACATTAATCTGGATCAGTGCTGACAACTTGTCTTTTTAAAAAATCTGATTTAAGGGCATAGATAAAGTATCTGGTGGTTTGGCTCTTCAGTTAGTTAAACTCTGGTGCTTCCGTCTGCCTTAGGCCACGGGACAGTTAATCACTAGGAAACCCTTTGAATTAGCACAATTTTTTCAGTTATGGTTGGGCTTTATAACCATGCAAATAGACATACGTGATTTTACAGTGCCGGGAAAGGCCCTTACATTTCTCAACAGGGGAGGAGGCCATTAGTCACTGCTCTCAAAAGCAAAAAGTTGCTATTTTTTCCTGCAGTCTCCCTGGATGTGGTTTACATTTATTGTACAAATAGTAAGTACATATAGAATGTGGAGCTCACTTTAAATTACTACCCAAACCTTGAATGAATTCCCAGAAGGCAAAGGAAAATGCCCTAATGATTAATTAGGATACTGGCAATATCGGAGGAACCACATGCAGACGCAATTACACAAATCCCAGCTGTTCTGGAATCAATGGACATCCTATTGTTGTGGTCAGGTTTTCTCAAAGTAAACAAGGACATGGGCTTCATGGCACATAAACAGACCCTCGCTAATACTTACAATGTGTGCGAGGCAGTTTGAAGGGCAAGTTATATCTCAAGACAGCAAAATAATGTCATTTGGTGTGCAGAGGGGAGATTTAAAAAGAGGATTAGAGGCAGTCAAGCAAGATATATTAAACAAATCCATGACTAACAGGGTGGAACAGCAAAGGGTCTCATTCTATTCAAGTCAACGGTCCCCTAGGGCTGGCGCTATTATCTCACTGTGCTTTTATCACCTTGGAATTTTTATGGTTATTTTTGATGAATTCACATTTTTCTAAAGACTTTTCTTTCTTTTTTTTACATTAAGCCAATTTTCATTTTTAATTAAAGTCGTAAATAACCTTAATTCTGACTTTAAAGGTTTATTGTTTCTTACATTTTATTATTACGCCAGGAAATATTTCAAATACCAAAACCTGAAGTGAGTTAGTCATCAGAGGTTCTCAAAGACCCCATAAGTTTACTGTAGCTTATAAATGTTATACATTACAACCTAAAGGCATATTTAAAAACCCTTTTGATCAATGCCATGCCCCACCCCCCGCACCACACTTTGTTCAGCACATGTATTTCCGATTCGGGTTGATAAGTTAAAAGAATACAAAAGTAAACCAAGAATGAAGGTAAACTCTCATACTAAGCCTTTGAGGAATAAAAGTGGTCATTTCATTGATTTATTTCCATGCCAGGAAGCTGTGGGGAAGAATGAGGAAGACACTCAAAGGAGGACACAGTGAGTTCCTCACTCCATTGATCTCTCTCTAGTACTGAGAAGCAACTCGGCTCCTCTCCTCTCCATCAGCATTGGGTACGACTGCATTCTAAAGCAGTAATAAATGATTATTTAGAAATTATGACACAGTTCATAATATTCACAGAATGGAACGTGTGCAGAGGAGGGCAACTAGGATGACCAAGCGTCTAGAAGCCAAGCCTTCTGAAGATCAGGAAGCGAGGAGACTGAGGGAAGATATGAGAGCCCTCTTCAAATATCTGAAGGGCTGTCGCATGGAGGGGGGAAGACGCTTGTTTTCTCCTGTTCTGGAGGGCAGGACTCAAACCCATGGCTTCAAGTTGCAGGAAATGAGATTCCGACTAGACATAGTCTAGCGGCTGCCGAGACCATATAACACCAGTCTTGAAAGACCTACACTGGCTCCCAGTACGTTTCCGAGCACAATTCAAAGTGTTACTGCTGACCTTTAAAGCCCTAAACGACCTCGGTCCAGTATACCTGAAGGAGCGTTTCCACCCCCATCGTTCTGCCCGGACACTGAGGTCCAGCGCCGAGGGCCTCCTGGCGGTTCCCTCACTGCGAGAAGCAAAGTTACAGGGAACCAGGCAGAGGGCCTTCTCAGTAGTGGCACCCACCCTGTAGAATGCCCTCCCACCAGATGTCAAAGAGAAAAATAACTACCAAACGTTTAGAAGACACCTGAAGGCAGCCCTGTTTAGGGCAGCTTTTAATGTTTGATGTATTACTATATTTTAATATTTGGTTGGAAGCTGGCCAGAGTGGCTGGGGAAGCCCAGCCAGATGGGCGGGGTATAAATAAGAAATATGTTGTTATTATTATTATTATTATTATTATTATTATTATTATTATTAGGAAAACTTTCTGACAGGAAGAGCTGTTCAACAGTGGAACGGTCTCCCTCGGGAGGTGGTGGACTCTCCTTCCTTGGAAGTTTTTAAGTAGAGGTTGGGTGGCCATCTGTCAGGGATGCTTCAGCTGAGATTCCTGCCTTGCAGGGGGTTGGACTAGATGACCCTGGGGTCCCTTCTAACACTAAGATCTATGATTCTATAAAGCAGAAGCCATTATTATTATTATTATTATTATTATTATTATTATTACCCCGCCCATCTGGTTGGGTTTCCCCAGCCACTCTGCGCAGCTTACAGCATATCTAAAAACAAAATAAAACATTGAGCATTAAAAAGCTCCCAGTAAATGGCTCCCTTCAGGTGCAGTTTCTCCTCATCATTATCATTTATCATGATTTTATTTTATTTTTTGGAAGCTTTACAAAAAGGAAAACACACACCACTAAATAGATTTTAGAAAAGGGCAAGATTAGATGCAGATGCACAAAACATTTTTTTTTTTTAAAAAAAAACAAGCTTCCTTGAGCTCTGCTTTGTTCCTGCCCCTCAGAGCCAGGGCATCATGCCAGGCAGGGCCTTGGCAGTGGCAGCCCCCCTCCTCCTTCCCTGCTCTCCAGAAGCTGCTCCGAGCAGCACAAGGAAGGAGGCTGCGAGTGGTAGCGATGGAGAGGCAATGGGATGCTCCCTCACAGCTGCCCCATGGGACCAGAGCCAGATCCCCCTCCTCTTCCAGCTCAGTGGCAAAGAGGGACATTCCGGGATCAAATCAGAAGCTGGGACGTCTTTCGTAATTCCAAGACTCCCTGGAAAATCAGGACACTTGGAGGGTTGTTGTTATTGTTTATAATAATAATAATAATAATTGCATCCTGTATGGACTGCACCTTTGCATTTCCCTTGCATTTCCACCAATAATAATAATAATAATAATAATAATAATAATAATAATAATAATAATTGCATCCTGTATGGACTGCACTTTTGCATTTCCCTTGCATTTCCACCAATAATAATAATAATAATAATAATAATAATAATAATAATAATAATAATTGCATCCTGTATGGACTGCACTTTTGCATTTCCCTTGCATTTCCACCCATAATAATAATAATAATAATAATTGCATCCTGTATGGACTGCACCTTTGCATTTCCTTTGCTTTTGCAGACCCCCCTTGCCCTGTTACCTTTTTCCGAGCCTGCTGGTCTTTGGAGGAATGGGCCTTCACGTGCTTCCTTAGAGAGCTCGGATCTGTGTATCGTTTGGTGCATCCAGGAATCTGGCAAGCGTAAGGTTTCTGAAGCAAACAGAGGAAAGGTTCTTCAGTCACTTTTTAAGATACATACACCTATGTTTCTTTAAAGCCTGTGGGTTTGAGACTCAAACTGTAATGCAATTAGCCATAGTGAATAATGCCACAAGCAGAGTGGTCATGACACTGAAAACACAGCTAAGAGATAGAAAGTAAGGAAGACTGGTAAGAAAGAGAAAGGGAACCGTTTGCTTTCTTTCTACAAGTGTCATTTGTTATTTCATATATTTCATATGAATATCTTTGATAGTTTATTTTTATTTTTAACTGCTTACTTGCTCATCAGCCTGCATTGCACATTCTACTGCTGGGGTGTAGGAATCAATAGTTGACAAATGTTGACAAATAGTGAAGTTTATGTGGGAAGCAAAAGGTCAGTTTGGCTGGGTGAGGGGAAATCTCAGCCAGGGCCCAGGGCATGGTGGATGCCCATTGGTGCAAAAAGTGGCAAAGGCAGGAGTGACTGAATTTCACACACTGATCAAATAAATCATTATCTCCACTTGTACTTACAATTATGTAACCCCCATAGAAACCTTTGGTATAGTCAGAGATTACATTTCTTTAGTGGGCCAGGAAAAGAAGCTGTGGAAAAGTCCCAGACATAGAGATATAGAAGAAACCTGCTTCAGAAGAGAGAAGGAAGGGGAAAGGTTAGTCGGATATGGCAGACAAGAAATCAAAGCAGAAAGCAAACTCTACATTTGAAAGCTTCAACAATATTGAAGGCTATACAAAGAATCTTCAGGGGTTGTTTATTGAAGTTTTTGACTTTAAACACTAATTATAAACATGCACTGCTATCAATACAAGCTTTTAAAAGAACGTTAGAGCTTATTTGAAAAAGTTGTGTTTTGCCATTGTTTCATTTGCATTACTAGCCAGAATTGTACCATCGTAATTTTGTTCCATTCATCACAATTTCCTTCATGAGCAACAGTTGCCGTGCAATAAGGTATTTGTATAACACAGTGCCATTAGAGTGAAACACTTTCCCAGGTGTTTTTAGGCCTGATCTACACGGGTGGCGCTGTGGGTTAAACCACAGAGCCTAGGTCTTGCCGATCAGAAGGTCGGCGGTTTGAATCTGCGCGACGGGGTGAGGTTCCCGTTGCTTGGTCCCTGCTCCTGCCAACCTAGCAGTTCGAAAGCACGTCAAAGTGCAAGTAGATAAATACTTCCTCTGGCGGGAAGGTAAATGGCATTTCTGTGCACTGCTCTGGTTCGCCAGAAGCTGCTTAGTCATGCTTGCCACATGACCCGGAAACTGTACGCCGGCTCCCTCGGCCAATAAAGCGAGATGAGCGCCGCAACCCCAGAGTTGGTCACGACTAGACCTAATGGTCAGGGGTCCCTTTACCTTTACCTATGCATTTCAACCAATAACTCTTATACTTAATTATTTATGATATGGGCTGTTTTTTGTGTAGGAAATTGTAATGAACGAAGCATCTTCTGCAAGATGCAAGCTTAAATAAAAACAAATTAGCACATACTTTCACCTGCCTTTGGGTGCAGTATTACTCCACAAGCACTGGAAAATCATGGCCGTGAACCAATTCTTGTCATCTTCAAACAGCCATTTTCTTGGGACCCAAATGAGACTCACAACTCTAATGCAGATGTGCATCCTGATGCGCGCGCGCGCGCACACACACACACACACACACCAACAATGGCCTGGTTCGTATGTAACAATATGGCATAATGTGAACGAACATAGTTGTGCAAAGTGTCCTATTGTGAGCCAAGCCATGCTTTGGCATAGCATTGCATCCAAACATGGACTTGGGGTTTGTCTTGCTGTAAACAAACCAGAAGTTGTAGACAAGCTTGTTCTTGGTTTACCAGTTATGATTTATTTCGGGGAGGCAACCCATGAGCCTCGGTTAGCAAACTAAATCATGGTTTGGGGCCTGGTTGTGCAGCAGGGAAGGAGAGAAGCAGCCATGATGTTCATACTCTGCACCAGTGCACTTGCTCATTCCTGCTAAGCCACTGTTTGGCATAGTGTTACATGTGAACAAGGCCACTGCGTGCAAGTCAAAGCCAACTTACTTCCATGGGTGTTCCTTGCTGGATTCAGGAGCAAAAGTTGACTAAAACAGATGCACATTAGTATGTGCATTGAAATTGATCGAAATTATTGAGAAGTCAACATCTGAATGTATACATGAACATTTTATATCATGCTTTGCCTGTGACCTGTTGTAGGCAAGTATTCTAAACTCTTTTTACTTAGTGTACAATCTAATATTAATCCATAGCTTTGCTAATTAATGACTTGCATGCCACTGCTTTGCATAGCATCCCGCGTGATGATGAGTTCCGGAGACATTTTGGTTGGTCCCAATAAAGTTGCTGTCCAACTGTGGTTTTCTCATAGAACAACACAGCTACTGTTGCTTTCTACATTCCAAACGCTTTTAGTGGAATATATTGTGTATATTAGGGATGCGGGTGGCGCTGTGGGCTAAACCACAGAGCCTAGGACTTGCCGATCGGAAGGTTGGCGGTTCGAATCCCCGCGACGGGGTGAGCTCCCGTTGCTCGGTCCCTGCTCCTGCCAACCGAGCAGTTCAAAAGCACGTCAAAGTGCAAGTAGATAAATAGTTACCTTCCCAGCGGGAAGGTAAACAGCGTTTCCGTGCACTGCTCTGGTTCGCCAGAAGTAGCTTCGTCATGCTGGCCACATGACCCGGAAGCTGTACGCCGGCTCCCTCGGCCAATAAAGCGAGATGAGCGCCGCAACCCCAGAGTCAGCCACGATTGGACCTAATGGTCAGGGGTCCTTTTACCTTTTATTGTGTATATTAGAGAACATTTACTTCTTCTGAATGCATTGCACAGTTTTGCAAAATGTGTAGACAGGTTGAGTGTGTAGTGTTTCAACAGGCCCATTGCCTTAAATCATCCTGTTGTAACCCAGAAATTCTTGGACTCAAGCTCTGATCAGTCCTGGCCAACATGGGCAGTGGTCAAGGTTTTTGTTGTTTTACATTAAATTTGCATACTTCATCTGTAGACTGCAGGGCAGTTAATGGCAGGTGTACTTCAGTAACACCTGGAGAGTCTCAGGCTGGGAAAAGGCTTCCCTAAGCTGAACGCCTTCTGCACTTTGCCTTAGGGGATCCAGCAGCTCTTTCTGACAAGGGATCCACCAGCAGGAGCTGTGGGCCTGGGAGAGGAGGGGAGTCTATCATGAGGCATGGATTGGCCATGTTGGAGGATGGGCCTTGACAGCAGGGCACAAAAGGGGAAGGACTACACTTGCATGAGGGATGCGGGTGGTGCTGTGGGTTAAACCACAGAGCCTAGGACTTGCTGATCAGAAGGTCGGCGGTTCGAATCCCCGCGACAGGGTGAGCTCCCATTGCTCGGTCCCTGCTCCTGCCAACCTAGCAGTTCGGAAGCACGTTAAAGTGCAAGTAGATAAATAGGTACCACTCTGGTGGGAAGGTAAACGGCGTTTCCGTTCACCGCTCTGGTTCACCAGAAGCGGCTTAGTCATGCTGGCCACATGACCCAGAACCCGTACGCCGGCTCCCTTGGCCAATAAAGCGAGATGAGCGCCGCAACCCCAGAGTCGGCCACGACTGGACTTAATGGTCAGGGGTCCCTTTACATTTACCTTTTCCTTTACACTTGCATGAAAGTGGCCTCTCTCACAGGCCCATATAAGTTCAGCACAAACAGTTGGGCCTGGTGAGCATTTAAGGTTCCCAACCCTAATCTGCGGGTTGCCATCTGATTGGATTTTATTCTGATCCTGATCTGATTTTAGGATGCATTTTAATTGATTGCCTGATTTCATGTTAATGTGTCATACATTTAATGTTAGCCGCTCTGAGCCCGGTTTTGCCTTTGGAGGGCAGGGTATAAATAATAATAATAATAATAATAATAATAATAATAATAATAATAATAATATTATTATTATTATTATTATTATGACAGCAGCTTCTGCCTCCTTGAAACAGTTATAGAAATAAGTACTTATTTCTTGCAATGATCTCATCTGCTGTTAAAACCAAAAACTCTAGTTTCAATTAAATGTATTTGCTACTGCCTCTTGCAAAAGTTAGTGTCTCTGGGATACATCCAGACATAGGACTCAGCTAAAGGTAAAGGTAAAGGGACCCCTGACCATTAGGTCCAGTCGTGACCAACTCTGGGGTTGCGGCGCTCATCTTGCTTTATTGGCCAAGGGAGCCGGCGTACAGCTTCCGGGTCACGTGGCCAGCATGACTAAGCCGCTTCTGGCGAACCAGAGCAGCGCACGGAAACGCCGTTTACCTTCCCACCAGAGCGGTACCTATTTATCTACTTGCACTTTGACGTGCTTTTGAACTGCTAGGTTGGCAGGAGCAGGCACCGAGCAACAGGAGCTCACCCCGTTGCGGGGATTCAAACCGCCGACCTTCCGATCGGCAAGTCCTAGGCTCTGTGGTTTAACCCACAGTGCCACCTGCGTCCCTTAGGACTCAGCTACACAGCTGCAAATAAAACATTTTAAATGTGTTGTAAAGTGCAATTTACAAATGTGACACTAGATGGCAACAGTGAGCTATGCAAAATTCAATGTATTTTTCCAAATGTTTTTTTAAAAGCATTTTCACAGTGTTGTTTTTTTTAATATATATGTGTAGATTCCACCCTGGTCATACATAGAGCAGGCCCACTGGAATCAATGGGACTTCAGCCAGGACCAATTGAAGGCCCACTGATTTCAATGGGTCTGCGCTTAAGTGTGATTCAATCTTCATCTAACCTTCTGCCTCTGCCCCAAATTCTCCATAGCCAACAATCTCCCCTTTCAAAGTTCTTATTGCAGAGAACAAGAGCTACAGCAGAGTCAAAGCAGGAGAGCAATCTGAAATGCCGTTCTTCCCTTACCGTGTCCAGGTGAGTCCTTTGATGCTTGGCTCGGTCGCTGGAATTACTGAATGCTTTTTGACAGCCTGGATGCTGGCAAAGGTAAGGCTTTTCTCCCGTGTGGCTCCTTAAGTGAATCTTGAGGTTTTCTAGTCTAGAAAAGGCCTTCTTGCAGCCTTCAAACTGTGGAGCAAAAGAACACTGCTAAGATTGACGAAAAGGGGAAGGGGGAAGGAACTCCCCCCCCCCTTTTTTTTGAGCAAATGCTTCTTGCACATTCAGGTTAATTGCCTGATTTTGAAACAAGGCTGCAGCCTGTGAACGAGTGTGAGGGACAGAATTAGTGTCATAGGATTATGGCCGCCGTCTCCACTTTGGTTGTTCGCAGGCTCATCCAAGTATCTGAACAGAGCCGATAAGTAGATAGCTCTGTGTGTTCAGGAAACCTGGGATTCAGCTAAGGTAAAGGTAAAGGTACCCCTGCCCATACGGGCCAGTCTTGACAGACTCTAGGGTTGTGCGCCCATCTCACTCTATAGGCCGGGGGCCAGCGCTGTCCGCAGACACTTCCGGATCACGTGGCCAGCGTGACAAGCTGCATCTGGCGAGCCAGCGCAGCACACGGAACGCCGTTTACCTTCCCGCTGGTAAGCGGTCCCTATTTATCTACTTGCACCCGGGGGTGCTTTCGAACTGCTAGGTTGGCAGGCGCTGGGACCGAGCAACGGGAGCGCACCCCGCCGCGGGGATTCGAACCGCCGACCTTTCGATCGGCAAGTCCTAGGCGCTGAGGCTTTAACCCACAGCGCCACCCGCGTCCCTTGGGATTCAGCTATACAGCTGCAAATATAATGTTAAAGGGCATTTTAAGTGCATTATACAAATATGACACTAGATGGCGCTGATGAGCTAATGGAAGATTCCATATATATTTAAAAACTTTTTTTTAAACAAAAAATAATTCACAGCATTTTTTATATATGCGTATATTCAGCCATGGAAATGACAGAAGCCCTCCCTGTGCGCAACCAACATCTAGACCTTCCGATAAATGTGTGGTGTTCTTGCCCTAATACATGGGTAGGCAAACTAAGGTCCGGGAGCCGGAGCCGGCCCAATCGCCTTCTCAATCCGACCCACGGACAGTCCAGGAATCAGCATGTTTTTACATGAGTAGAATGTGTCTTTTTATTTAAAATGCATCTCTGGGTTATTTGTGTGGCATAGGAATTCATTCATCCCCCCCAATATAGTTCAGCCCCCCACAAGGTCTGATGGACAGTGGGCCGACCCCCAGCTGAAAAAGTTTGCTGACCCCTGCTCTAATGCATTCCCTAACACTTCAACGGATGAGTCCCGAGCAAAGACTTCGGCTTGCACAATGGGGCTTTCTCCCTCTGCTCCGCCCAACAGCCCCCAAAATTGGCATGGGTGGGGGTTGGAGAGGAGAGATTGCTCTGGCTGGCAAGCCCCGACGGAGCAATCGACGGAGCGCAATGTTGAATTACTCCCCATACATTTCAGTCATGTGGCTTACATCCCACAGAGCTACAATTCCCAGCACCCTTAACAAACTACAGTTCCCAGGAATTTGGAGGGGAGGTCATGTGCTTTAAATGTGTTTTAAAGGTATGGTTTGTAAGCAGCCTGAAAATCTTTATTAGTCATGTATTGCTGAGTACAGTGGTACCTCAGGTTACATACGCTTCAGGTTACATACGCTTCAGGTTACAGACTCCACTAACCCAGAAATAGTGCTTCAGGTTAAGAACTTTGCTTCAGGATGAGAACAGAAATCGTGCTCCAGCAGCGCGGCAGCAGCAGGAGGCCCCATTAGCTAAGGTGGTGCTTCAGGTTAAGAGCAGTTTCAGGTTAAGTACGGACCTCCGGAATGAATTAAGTACTTAACCCGAGGTACCACTGTAGTTAAAAGATTCCCCATGCCTGCTTTAAAGTCTCATGCACATTGAATGTGTGATATTATTATTATTATAATTATTATTATTATTATTACTATTACTATCATCATCAACAACAGCAGCAGCAGCAACAACAACTGCAAATAGATTCTTATGGAATGACTGCAAATAGTGTTAGATTACCTTCAGAATTAGGCATTAAGTCCACAGTGATAGACTGACATTTCTCAGAATGACATTTTTCTAAACGGGACAAAAGAGGCATGGTTTTCTTTCATAATAGGATTTTAGGCTTAGTTAGCTTATTCCCAAATTAGCTACAATTAGGTGCTGAAACATGAAACCAAGTTGATTTCAGTTATATTTTCAAATGGGAACGTTCATAACTTCTGAGTTATTAAAGCATAAGTATGAAAGAGGATGTAGCACCTTAACCACAATTAATCATTTTAATACTTGTCAAGCTTTTGCCATTTTAAGACCTTTTAACACTCATAGAAGTAAGCCTGAATCATCCAGACTTTCTGGAAGCATAAAAAATTCATGGATTTAATGAAATAATATAAAAACAACAGAATTCTGTAATGTTTTCCTGGTTACTGTATTTTATTCTGTACTGTAACATTTAAACCGATGCTGTAAACTAACTTATAAAGATAATTTCCTGGACTATTTTTTTTTAAATTTTGTGTTTGTGCTTGTGTTCTTACTAATCAAATGGAATTTGAATCTATTTACATGTAGATTCCCCCTCTTTACAGAGGATATATATATACAGCACTAATTGAAATAAGAGGTTTTAAAACACTAAAGTTTATAGTGCAGGTTGTGAACAAGGGAAATGTGAATTATTATATTAATTTCGCTATGAATGAATGAATTCATTATAGATGGCTGGCTTTCTCTCACTGAGAGGAAAACTATACATGATTATCCATTGTGAGGGGGTGAGATTCCTTGACTTTTGCACCTAGAGGCTTAAATCTGAAGTGGAATATACCCAGGGATGGGACCCTGGAGGCTTCTTAACCAGTCAGCTGTTGCTATGTTGACATGATTGGGGGGGGGGGGGAGAGATAACACTTTTAGCTCCTGGGGGGGGGGGCAGATGGAGGCTATTTTTAGCAGAGAAACTGCTGGAGGCGAAGTTGTTCCTCAACATAGCTTTCGGATGTTACAAACTTATACCGCTAGCCACTTGCACAATCAAGTTCACGCCCGGCTGCCGTCGTGTGTTTTCATGTCCAAAAAGAATCTTTTGTAGGAAAGTTGTGTGAAGAGGTCATGCAAGCAGCTTGTGATACTTCTTCGCAATCTCTGAGTCCCTCTCTTATAATAATAATTCTAAAGTAGCTCTACAACAGACACAGAGATTTCGTACACTCAGAGGCCCAAGACAACCCAATTACTGGAAAAGTCTGAACGCTGAGCTGTTTTCCCCCATTCATTTTTTGTATGAAAAATACATAAAGTGTCCTTCATGAATAACAGAGCCCTTTTCTCCAGGAGAAATACCAAACCAAGCCATGTATTCAGTGGGTTGCAAAATGTGGCCATTGCCCCTTCCTACCCTTGACTAAGAGATTGACAGACGCACTTAACTTTGCACATCCACAAAGTTTAGACCTGACAAAGTCAGTCACCACAGGACAGAATTTTCTTCATGTATGCTACCACAGCAGCAAGAATTCTTCTGGCAAAGTATTGGAAGACGCAGCAGCTACCCACTCTGGAAGAATGGCAAGCGAAGGTGATTGACTACATGGGAATGGCAGAGATGACCGGCAGAATCCGTGACCAGGGGAGTGAGACAGTGGAAGAAGATTGGAAGAAATTTAAAATATACCTTAAAAATTGTTGTAACATTGAGGAGTGCTGAGATGTTATGGTGTTAAGAAACAGAGAATTGCAGCTGTAAATCATAAATTTAAGGGAATTATAAAGAAGATGAGTTAATTAATTAAATGGAGGGTTGCTGTCAAAAGGGAAAAATAAGGATGCAGAAAAAAGGAGGTATGGGGAAGTCCGGGAAATAAGGTGAAGGAATATGAGTTTATGAAATTATACGTGTTTATTTGTTTGTATGTTTTGTTTTGTTTTATTGTTTGTTTTTATTACATGTCTGGAAAACTAATAAAAATTATTTAAAAAAAAAAAACAAAGTCAGTCACCACAGAGATGCACCTTTTTTGTATTTATAAAAGCTGAAAACTTAGCACTGGAAAAAAGATCACTGGAACTTTAGACTGTACACTCCTTTCACATGTAACTTGCCTTTTGTTCCTTGGGCTCCAATCTTCTGTACACTTACATGGGAGTAAGCCCCAATGAACAATACAGGACTTAAAGGTAAAGGTACCCCTGCCCGTACGGGCCAGTCTTGACAGACTCTAGGGTTGTGCGCTCATCTCACTCTAGAGACCGGGAGCCAGCGCTGTCCGCAGACACTTCCGGGTCACGTGGCCAGCGTGACGAAGCTGCTCTGGCGAACCGGCACCAGAGCAGCACACGGAACGCCGTTTACCTTCCCGCTAGTAAGCGATACCTATTTATCTACTTGCACTTAAGGGTGCTTTCGAACTGCTAGGTGGGCAGGAGCTGGGACCGAACGACGGGAGCTCACCCCGCCGCGGGGATTCGAACCGCTGACCATGCGATCGGCAAGTCCTAGGCGCTGAGGTTTTACCCACAGCGCCACCCGCATCCCTATACAGGACTTACTTCTGAGTAAACATGGAATCGATTACAACACAACACAGATGCCATGAACATTTGATGGCCGTGCTGTATGCATGTACCTATAAATGACGCACACAAACATACTGACTTTGTGGGAACTATTTCTTAGCAAAGATTATTAGGATTGGGCTTCAGGTTTAGTACGTCTCCCCATTTCAGTCCTGGCTGACTTTTCTGTTGTTATTGTGAAGAAAGTAAATATTATGACAAGCTTCTTGGAAGAGAAATTACTTTTGAATGTGTCAGCTGGTAATAATTTGAAAACAATGTGGAATGAAAGCCATCAGAAGAAAAAAACGGAGAACCTGAGAATTAGTTTGCTGCAACTCTTTGTTGGAAAGCAGTTTGGAACTTTTCTGCTTTTCAATCTTTTCTGCCTTCCTTTTCCAACTGCTCAAATGCTTGTATGGTTTATTTTTCATTTCTGCCAATTTTATTATACTGTAGCTGCCCTCTTTCTTCTTACAAGCCTTCGCATCATGGTCAATGAGTTGAATCCATAGTTTGCTCCTACTAGCTTGGGGAGGAGTGAAGTATGCGGATTCCTTCTTCTCCTGCATCCCCCAGGACCACCTCCCAGAGGGATGGGTGACTCTCTGGAGCCATGCAGGAGTTGGCACTGGGGACAGAACTGGCAAAAGTCATCTTCTCCTGCTAACCTGACTCCAACCTCATATTATCATCCCAGAACTATCCCATTTGCACGTGTGTGTGTGTGTGTGTGTGTGTGTGTGTGTGTAGTGCCGTTTTTACGTACAGTGGTACCTCGGGTTACATACGCTTCAGGTTACATACGCTTCAGGTTACAGACTCTGCTAACCCAGAAATAGTGCTTCAGGTTAAGAAATTTGCTTCAGGATAAGAACAGCCCAATACAACCCCCCCCCCGAAGCTGCCATTAGTTGTGGAAGGAGAAACTTGCCAACTTTAAAATTTAATCCTCCTCCTTACATTCACTTAAGACTTCCTGCCAAACATAAATTATATTTTCCTATGAGGAAACATTGTAATTTGCTGGATTTCTGTAGCCTATATGGAGTTTTAAGCAGATTTCCATATGTAACTCTATCCAAGCGTACTGGAACGTCCCACCAAATGCAGTGGGACTTATTTCTGAGTTCACAGTGTACATCTTCTTTAAAAACAAAACGAGCATGGTTCACAACGAAGGACATGGAAAAAGCAGTGATTGCACCTTTTGATTTCTCAATAGCATAGAATTTATTTTAAAAATGCTGAAATACACTGAAGAACCTTCATAAACATAGGTCTCATGATCAGGGGTATTATTTGCTTATGGGAAAAGAGAGCCCTTAAAATAAATGGCTGTGTTTTGATGTCTTCAAATTGTTCAGATAAACTAACACTGATTTTAATTACAGCTTGAAGAGTTCTCATTAAAATGGAGCACTGGATAGTATAATTCTCTGAGTTATTTATGTGCATTAACATCAGATTTTGAATGATTGAGGTAGAACACCATAATGTGCACAGACAGAAGGATCTGCATTGAAATGAAATTCAGTGGTACCTCAGGTTAAGTACTTAATTTGTTCCGGAGGTCCGTTCTTAACCTGAAACTGTTCTTAACCTGAAGCACCACTTTAGCTAATGGGGGCCTCCTGCTGCTGCCGTGCCGCCGGAGCACGATTTCTGTTCTCATCCTGAAGCAAAGTTCTTAACCTGAGGTAATATTTCTGGGTTAGCGGAGTCTGTAACCTGAAGCGTATGTAACCTGAAGCGTATGTAACTCGAGGTACCACTGTATACCCCTGTGATGAGTGCCATTCCTGCTCTCTTCCTAGGCATGTCTTATGTCCGTTATTTAAAAAAATACAACAAAAATATGTTGTGCTTCGGTTATCAACATTTATAAATTGCAGCACCTACATGGTAATTCTTCCTGAGCAAGAATTTAGCACTGAGCAGGTGGCTCACTGCAGGATGCTATTATTTGATTAGCGTATATTAACATCTCACATCTACATGCTTTTATGTAATAAACCAGTCTGGAAAACATTCTGCATTTTCTATCAGATACACTCTCACCTTCATTCAATTACCCTTCGTTGAAAACAAATTAAATTAATATAGCCTAATATTTAAAACCTAACCAGCCTCCTCTTCTGGGCACAGCTATTTTTCATTCTCTCTCTTTTTTTGCCCAGGGTGAAATACAAAAACAGAATATTCAATTAGTGGTTCAAGAGAAAGATTGCCAAAAAGAACAGTTGGATTAAAAAGAAAAAGGCAAAAGGACTTGCATTTGAAGCGGTGGGAGTCCATCAGAGTAACAAACAGGCTGAGAATGTTTCTCTTTTTCTCTCCACAAGTAATCCATATGCAAATTTTCTGCAACATTCAGTATGTACTTCCTAGCTCTGTAAACATTTTTCTGTTCTTTGCTGCTTAGCTCCCTCTGCTTTTTTCAATTAGGCCCTATTTGTTTAGAAAAGGATTAAGCTCTGTATCTTACGGAGAAATAATTTAAAACTAGAAATATACAAGAAATTCTTTTGGAATCCATGTTTGCATTCTGCTGGGAACTGTAAATACAAAGTGGGCAGGGGGGCAGGGGTTTCATCCTTCATTTTAGATGCTCAGCCAAGTGCCACTTCTAACATTCATGACACATCAGGCAACAGCCACACACGTCACACGCTGCCTTTCCAGAAACCACCTTTTCTGTCGTCAGTAGAAGAAGAAGAAGAAGAGGAGTTTGGATTTGATATCCCGCCTTTCACTCCCCTTCAGGAGTCTCAAAGCGCCTAACAATCTCCTTCCCTTCCTCCCTCATAACAAACACTCTGTGAGGTGAGTGGGGCTGAGAGACTTCAGAGAAGTGTGACTAGCCCAAGGTCACCCAGCAGCTGCATGTGGAGGAGCAGGGAATCGAACCCGGTTCCCCAGATTACGAGACTACCGCTCTTAACCACTACACCACACTGGCTCTCTCTAGCGTATTCTGTGGCCATGCAAGGAAGGCCTCGTGGGTCAGGCCCACGGTGGGTACCTGCACGGCTGTGCTCCTGCCTGCTGCTTCCTCTGCAAAAACAGATGGGCTTGGGAGTTCTTGCCTCACCAATATTAAACGTAAAAAAATAAATATCTAAACAAACAGACAAACAAACAAACAAACAAACAAACAAACAAACTGAGAAGAATAAACAAAATGTGTGCTGTTTTAGCGGATATTTCATCTTGTAAGTCGTAAGACTGGACTTTCCATTTTTACTATGCTATATTTGTAGCTCTAGAGAATTTATAAAGATAAAGGGACCCCTGACCATTAGGTCTGGTCGTGACCGACTCTGGGGTTGCGGCGCTCATCTCGCTTTATTGGCCGAGGGAGCTGGCGTACAGCTTCCGGGTCATGTGGCCAGCATGACTTCTGGAGAACCAGAGCAGCGCATGGAAACGCTGTTTACCTTCCCGCTGGAGTGGTACCTATTTATCTACTTGCACTTTGATGTGCTTTTGAACTGCTAGGTGGGCAGGAGAGAGAATTTATACCCACTGCCATTTTTCCACTTACACATAATTTACTATTCCTATTATACTGTGCTGGCAGTTTTAAAATTAGATTTTTAAAATAAATTAGATTTTTAAAATTAAAAAAAACCATGCATATGTATGCACAAATAGCTGACCATTTCCAAATTGTAATAATTATCATAGTTCTAAATGCCTCTCACACAGCCAACTTCCTCATCACTGTCTGCTTAACTTTATACCATGAGCAGAGGTTGAAAGCTCTGTTTGTTCCTCTTAAAGTCGAATGGCTTGAAATAAAGCCAGTTGATACATTTGTACACATAAAGAAGCTGGTGGCAGCCTCCCCTCCCCCCGCAGAACAGTAAAATTGGCCTGCCAAAGAGAATTTGGGTATTTTAACACATTCCCCGTTTGGCTGAGCTAACCAGTTATTCTGCACATGCTATCAAGACTGCAGACTTTCCTTTCTTGAGGTCATTAAGCTTGTCAAAACGAATTTGTCACCCCGAACGGCCGACCCTCATTGCCTCTGACAGCAGCACAAGTATCAAAACTTAACAGCGCTTTGCATCAGAAGGATGCAAATGTCCGATCAGAGCCCTATTGCATGTTCTGATTGTTTGGTGCAAAAAGGCCTTCTGATCTCCTAAGACAAGGGACAGGATCAGTTAAGTTACATGGGTCACAACAGTCATGTAGTAATCTTTTTGGGTGTGTGTGGGGAGAACAATAAGCAAGCCTGGAGGATGAACAAAGGGGACTTGGAAGACTGAATTCAGCTGGAGTTTAGTTTCTGAGGACCAGGGTTATCTTTTTCGTTTTTACACACAAGTGGAAAAACTTGGAAACAGCATTGATTTCAGAGTTGAATAGTTTGTAGCTCTTGCTTGAAAAAGAAATTATTAAAGGGTCACCAGTGCCAGGGGCTATTTTTCTAGAAAAAGGGGTGCTGGAACTCACCCTGAAGGCCTCCCTTGTTGTCTTATAACGGCAATGGCACCCACCTGAGAGGTACCAGAACTCAGTTCTGGAAAGTTCTGGCTGAAAAAAGCCCTGACTAGGACAAAAGTTTAAAAAGAAGATGTCTGGTGATCTAAAATAAATTTCACTTTGGGATTAATAAAACAATATGTGAAATGCAGTAATGCCTGTGTTTTTAAATAGCAACTCGGAAAGTCCAGTCAGGATTGGGGCTGTTGCACAGCGAGAAGGACCTTTCCAGTTGCTTCCCCTTGCGCCACAAATTGGATGCAAATTCCATTCCTTCCCCGTATGGGGGTCACATAAGCCACACGCCCCTCCCTGGCAAGCAGAGGAGAGATGGACTCTCTCACAGGGTTGCCATATTTCAAAAAGTGAAAATCCAGACACAACACTGTTGAAGGTTTTTTTGGCAAAGTTGCTGAGCTCAAAACAACAAAAAAATAGGTTCTGCAATTTCCACTGTTTCCGACTGTCACCTTCCGGCTATGTCTGAGAAGGTCCAGATGTATGGCAGCCCTAGATAATGTGGGCAACACCATGGGGCAACTTGCCCTGTTGGGGAAAGGTGGAGATCAGGCTCTTTGCATCTGCTCCACCCCACACTCCCCACTCTTCCCATCTTTCTTGCCTTGAGTCTTCTGGGCAATTCTCTGCAGAGCTGCTATTTCCCAACCCTACACCTGCACCAGGAATAGTGGCTTCTGGTGGGGAGGGTTTTTCAGAAAAGTGGCGGCTGTGCTCTCATCTACACATTGTGTGGCGAGATCCCGCCTCCCACCAGTAGAAATAAAGACACAGGACACAGTAATTTAGGTTAATGGGCTAAAATTAGGCCACAACTTTATTGGTTACAGGTGATGAGCGGTATTGGCTTAGGCATTGGTCCTATCAACTATCCGGCTTCAGCCTGCTTGCTTGAAGACCGGGAAGGGTTAACACCAGCAGGGGGTGTCCTGCTGATGCACATCAACTAGGGACTCCCCAGGGGTCACCGCTCAGGGGTGCGCTTTAGGCCCTGACCTCCATAGGCTTCGGATGAGGCCATGCCCCCAGAATCCTTTACCGGACTACCCTTCAATACATCTACATAACAATACCCATACCAATGCCTAACCGCCAAAGCCGAGAAAGTTGTGACGATTTGCTACGAGGTGGGCGAAAAACCAAATGGCTGGTGCCAATTTGCCAAGTGGAAAAAATTCCTACCAGACCCCTTAACGGCGACCAACCAAAGTCAAAAGAGGAACCTTGAAGGGCGGGCGGGTGGGAAACAAACGCAGCTGAGAGGCCAAAGAGGGAGATCCCGGGCCGTGCTTGCTTTAAATGAGGCAAGCCACACCCCCTGAGCCAGCTGATTGGCTGGCCCGGGGATGACACAGCCGATGATTTCCCAGATCGCGTGGGGCTGGGAGCCAGCATCCACATGCATGTTGGGGGCGTGAAGCCCGCAACACTACCTCCTCCCGAGGTCGGAAGTGGCTTTTTCTACATTGAGTATATTTTGTATCATCATGTCTCAAATCTGCATTGTCAGATTAGGGTCCATTGTGGTTCAGCCAGAAAGCAACATGATTGGGATGGCATTATCTGCAGGACAACAAGGCATCAATCATAATCCACAAATAGCCACAAAACATATCCTTCTAAGTTCTTGCAGGACACATTCACTGTTGACGAGGAGGCATCTCATGCCACATGGCATAGCAGGAAATCTTGCATTAGATGCAGCATCTTGACCTGAGCTGACTCTTCTACAAGGAGCTATCCATACATGCAACCCAATAGCTCAGTTGGTAGAGCATGGGGCTCTTAATTTCAGGGCTGTGGGTTCAAGCCCCACATTAGACAAAAGATTCCTACATTGCAAGGGGTTGATCCCTTCCAACTCTATAATTCGATGATTCTATGAAATTCATCTGCACTGGAAACAGCTTGTAGGGCTAAGCCCCACTGAGGCGTGGATCAATTAATCCATTGCATTTGTTGTCAGGGATGGGAAGGATTTGTTGTTTAGTTGTTTAGTCGTGTTCGACTCTTCGTGACCCCATGGACCAGAGCATGCCAGGCACTCCTGTCTTCCACTGCCTCCCACAGGTTGGTCAAACTCATGCTGGTAGCTTCGAGAACACTATCCAACCATCTCGTCCTCTGTCGTCCCCTTCTCCTTGTGCCCTCCATCTTTCCCAACATCAGGGTCTTTTCCAGGGAGTCTTCTCTTCTCATGAGGTGGCCAAAGTATTGGAGCCTCAGCTTCACAATCTGTCCTTCCAGTGAGCACTCAAGGCTGATTTCCTTCAGAATGGATCGGTTTGATCTTCTTGCAGTCCATGGGACTCTCAAGAGTCTCCTTCAGCACCAGAATTCAAAAGCATCCATTCTTCGGCGATCAGCCTTCTTTATGGTCCAGCTCTCACTTCCATACATCACTACTGGGAAAACCATAGCTTTAACTATACGGACCTTTGTTGGCAAGGTGATGTCTCTGCTTTTTAAGATGCTGTCTAGGTTTGTCATTGCTTTTCTCCCAAGAAGCAGGCATCTTTTAATTTCGTGACTGCTCTTACCATCTGCAGTGATCATGGAGCCCAAGAAAGTAAAATCTCTTACTGCCTCCATTTCCTCCCCTTCTATTTGCCAGGAGGAAGGATAGTTTTTGTTTTTAATGAAGAATGTGAAGAAATGCAGTAAACGGAATTAAGTGTTAAGAGGCAATGCTCAGGGTTGGCCTGCCAAAATGCATTCAAGGAAATTTGACGGGTTTATGGTTCATCTCTGATGCAATCCTTTTTAATAACATAATATTTTCTGAAGAAACAGCTGAAGGCAGCAAAACAGAAAAAGAAACCATAGGGGGTAGGGAAGGAAGAGGAAGAGGAAAGTGTGCTCTGTGAGATCCCAAAGACTCTGCTCAATCCTAATGATGTAATTCTGCCTTTAATCTCTGATGGCAAAAGAGCTCTGCTTTCCCCTCCTCCTTCCTTCAGTAATACAAGCTGCCAAGAATTTTGGCAAATGCCAGGTTAACAAAGCCCAATTTTTGAAGACAGGAGCTAGATTGGAATTTTAAATCATTGCTTCCCCAGTGTCACACAAGAGCTCATTTAAAAATAGAATAGCAGAAATCAGTTTAATTTTACAGCTTTTTCCAGTTAAAATATTAGTAGTAGAGAATATAAAATTATAAAATATAATTTGCCAACCAACACAGATTCCATAATTATTATTTTTTTAAAGCAAAAGGATATTGTTCAAAACTGAACAGTTGTTACACTCTACCTTGTATTTTGTTTAGATTTTCTTTAAAAACGAACTGAAAAAGAGTGATGATTATAGCATTTTCCTCAACATGGTGTAAAAAAGGGAACTAGAGCTAAGATCCAGAAGTCTGTGAGTGAGAGAGAAGATTTCACTTGTGAAGTTCTGCACATGAATGCTCAAGATCTTGCGCAAGCTGTGCTCAGAATTAGTTGTGTGAAAGAAGATTCTGCAGGCAGAAGAGACTCTCCAGATCCCAGCCCAAAACCTTTGGAAATCTGGAGTTATTTTATTCCCCACTCCCTTTATACTTGGCTACAGCCAGATGGCCTGCTCTTATGTTAATCTCATTTATCATTGATTTCCAAATGGCCTGCATGATTCACTTATGTGTGGTAATGAAACTACAGTGCATAATATGCCATTCAATTTACGTACATGTTAACATGTTAAATGTCAGGCCGTGTTTACTCAGTAATTAATATATAGACTTAACATATGGTATCCACTTCATATAATAATAATAATAATAATAATAATAATAATAATAAGCTGGTTGTGTAAGTAACTCTCAAGAGGTTTGTTATCTGAAGGCTGCAGAATGGGTTAATGGAAGTCCTTTGACTTCTGCCAGCTGCAGTGCTAATGGGGGAGGACTTGGGACAGATGTTCAGGACCTCAATGTGCTGGAGGGCCCCAAACAAAGCAGAACTGGCTTATGACATTTTGAAATTAATACACCTTGGGTTGGTTCACACACAAGGCAAGCCATGCTTTGTTTGCTTTGTTTAGAAGAACGATGGTTTGTTTATACAATCAAAGCCACCCCAGACAATGAACCAGAGCATAGCCTATCTTGCCTTGTGATCCCGGTTCGTTTCAGCACTCTGACCCAGATACTTGTCCTGCTACAGAAAATGAGACCAACATTAATTGAAACAAGCCAGGGTTATTTTGCTTGTCTTCAAGTCTGGTCCAGGCTTAGCCTATCACAGCCATGAACCTAACCATCACTATTTAAAGAAGTGGTGGACCATAAGGCTATTAAGTTCAGAGCCTAAAATTATCTAACTGCACCACTGGATCTCAGTTACTTTTGCCTGTTTGAGGAAGTTTTTAATATTTGATGTTTTATCCTGTTTTTAATATTCTGTTGGGAGCTGCCCAGAATGTCTGGGGAAACCCAGCCAATAAATAATAATAATAATAATAATAATAATAATAATAATAATAATAATAATAATAATAATATTACATAGCACACAGGGAGACATGATCAGATGGTATCTGAAAATGTAACATTTCCAAAAGCTGCAAAATATGGGAAAGGGTAGGAATTTCTTCAGATGCTCCATTATGTTATTTGCCTTCTATTTGAGCTGCACTGGAAACAACAAATCAGAAGTATTTGTATATAAATGCCATGACAAATTTTCACTAATGGTGCAATTGAGGTATGTCAAAAGTAAATATGTGTTTTATTATGCTGTCACATTAACCCACATTCAGGCCAAGCTATGTGATAGGGGGGGGGCAGGGGGGTTGTCTCTCTTTTTTCAAATGGGTTTGGCTTTTTCTTTTTAGTTAGCGACTTTGAAACAGCACCTAGTAATTGCCTACGATCAATGCATGCAAGGGCCCCACTTTTTTCAACACAACTACAGGGACCCCTGACCATTAGGTCCAGTCGTGGCTGACTCTGGGGTTGCGGCACTCATCTCTCTTTATTGGCCGAGGGAGCCGGCGTACAGCTTCCGGGTCATGTGGCCAGCATGACTAAGCCGCTTCTGGCGAACCAGAGCAGCGCATGGAAACGCCGTTTACCTTCCCGCTGGAGCGGTACCTATTTATCTACTTGCACTTTGACGTGCTTTTGAACTGCTAGGTGGGCAGGAGCAGGGACTGAGCAACGGGAGCTCACCCCGTCGTGGGGTTTCGAACCGCCAACCTTCTGATCGGCAAAGACTCTCCTCCCTGGAAGAGAGGGGAGTGGTTGTGGGCGGGAGACCGAGCTCCGCCCCTGGTAGGGGGCCTTAGCCCCCTCCCCTCCTTACCTGGCTGGCGCCCACGCCCACCGGAGGCAGCCAACCAGGTGCCTCCGGGGGGCGTGTGTAGCAGCTTAATGCTGTGGCGCCAGCTCCGCCTCCTCCTCATTCGTCGTCGTCCCTCAGCGAGTCCTAGGCTCTGTGGTTTAACCCACAGCGCCACCTGCGTCCCTAAAACATTTGCGTAAATCAAGCCTCAATCAACAGAGGATGAAGCAGGTCTATTACTTGAAAAGAGCACATTTTCCAAACCAGCTATGTGTTTTTGCCACTATTCTTGTTTAAGAAGGCACGTGGAAAATAATTTACAGTCAAAATCAGCCCCATAATTAAGATGTATCTGCAATGGAAATGATGCGTCTCTCTTGGGATCCTGACTGCCAGACGGCCAAGCCAAAATGTAAACATAATAAGCACTCATCCACGATGCACAGAGTAGCATGACAGGGCTGTGGTTATCAGATTGGCATCTTTGAAATGCTCTATTTGGGCTATTTACACGTCAGCCTTTAATAAAAGTACTTTTGAAGACTGTCTCATATTTAACAAATTATTCTGCTACAACAATTAAACCTATCACACCCCAGATTTCTGAAATATCTTGCCGCATTCTTGATTCATGGAGGAGAGGAAGGATTTTAGCCACCTCTGAGTATTTACCTTTCAGCACAGCTGATCCTTGGAGCTGTTGGAAGTTAGAATAATTAACAATAATGCACATTTCAGCTAATTCTGGTTAGATATTATTCCAAAGCTATATTAGAGAGATTTTTTTGATGAATTATGTCTGTGGCATGCTCCAGGTGTAACAGGAAACCATGGTTTCTTGCTTCTTCTTCTTTAATTAAAGATTTTCTTGTTTTACAGAAGTATGTGTAATGCCTCTCGTATTTTTTCCATGTAACATTTTTACAAATCAGTTTCATTTGTTGAGACATTAGGAAGAAAAGGGGTGGAGGGGGGGAAGATGGGTGGGGTCGGGTGGCAATGTTTCTATTTTGCTTAATGTATGTGGGGTTTGGTGTCAGTGTTACTTGTGCCGGTTCTCTGCTGTTCACTTGTGTTCCTTTGGTGGTGAGAGAGGTTGGGGTTGGCCTAGGGTGTGATTGTTTGTTTGTGATTGGCTGTGGTGATCTTTGAATTTGTGTGTGAGTGGGGTGGCTGGGTGTTTTGGATCAGGGTAGCCATATATATTCTGTTGGTGGATTATTGACATTGTCTTGTTGGGCTGTGTACGTGATAAAGGGGAGCCATACGTGATAAAGGGGAGCCATACGTAAAGGTGTCTTCTTCTGTTCGTCCCCGTGTCAGTTTCAGTTTATTGGTTAATTTTTCTAGTAGGGCTGTTTCCCATACTATTTGGTACCATTGGTCCATGCTTACTCCTGACAGGTCTCTCCAGTGTCTGGTTATGGTGTTTCTGGCTGCTGAAAGTAGGTGGGTTATGAGTGCTTTGTGGTGTAAACGGGCATTGTTATCTTGGAAGATGTTTAGTAGGGCCAATTCTGGGGTGATGTCTAATACTTGCTTAGTTATTTTACATATTTCTCATATGGCTGTTGTCCAGAATAGTTGGATTTTGGGGCACTCCCACCACATGTGGAGGTATGTGCCTGTGGAGGTGCACCCTCTCCAGCATTTTGGTGAGGTTCCTGGGTGCATTAGCACTAGTTTTCTTGGTGTTAGGTACCACCTGTAGGAGAGTTTCAGAGTAAATGATTCCTCAGGCTAACCGACTACCCATCCCTTGTCTTTTGTGCTTGTGACAAGGAGAATGGAAGCTTTCACTTCAGATTTAAAACAAACATAGTTCCTCATGATGTTCAAAGTTGGGGAATTCTGGCTTGTACTATGGTAGGTGTAAAGAAGCCAGGATCAAAATATGGCTTCAGATCCTGGTTTCCTCTGAAACTATAGTTTAAACAAAGCAGAGACACAATGGTTTCATTCAGATGCAGTGCTTTTTCACCCTATGAAAAACAACCATGAAGTTGTTACAATAAGTGCCACACTTTTTAACAAAAAAAGGAGAGGTGACAGTACTGTGTACCCTTGATTACCCCCTGAAAAAAACACCGTTCAGATGTCATGATAAACCATGCTTTTTTGTTTTGTGAATGAACCATAGCACCTTACAATGGACTCACCCCTCTCTTACCCTCTTCTGATGCAAGGAATTTGAAAGCTTAAGGGTTATGTTCAAACCCAGACAAAGTACAGTTATTCTGAACCATGTTTAATTAAAACAAGAAAAATGTCAAACCATAGTTTTTGAAGCTGGTTTATTTCAACTAACTTTAATTAAGATAACCACACATTAGGGTTCATATCCACCACTAAACTGTGGTTAACTGAAATCAAAAGCAAGAGCTTCCAATCTCTTCGTGGTTGAATTGATAAGGAGATGGGATGAAGAGTGTATACAAAACTGTATACTGTTATGTCTAAACAAGGCCAATGCCAGCAAACTCGTTGTTGAAATGAGACAGTAATTTATTCTCATTTTATATTGAGAATTCTCATTTTATATTAAGTCTTCCCTTGATTAACATAGAGCTATGTGAAATGCTTCAGTGTAGGCTGCTGAGTTATCTAATTTTTACCTTTTTATCAGCAATAACCGCCTCTACCATACAAGAAAATACTTCTCTGCTTGGAATTTTCTAGTCCTTGTTAATGTTCTTGAGGTATTTGGTGAAAAATGATATTCATGTTACTATAGATAGATTCTGCTACTCTCAAAAAGAAGTCAAGCGGCACTAGATACACCTTTGCGAAAAGCTATTTTCCCATAAATGGAAAGGCTAGAAAGTTCAGGTGGAATTTCAAATCAAATTGCTAAAGTTTAAAAGAATGATCTCAAAACGTTTTTATAAATACCTATGAAGTATGTAAAAGTGTTCATCAACAGAATGGAAGCTTAGACCCCTCATATTTGCAATATTTCAAGTCTGAGTAAAGCTACCAAAATGTGAAAGGAGAAGAATTGAGTTTTACTGAGGCAATTTCACCTTCTAAAATGGGATTAAATTACTCACTACCATCGATTCAGTTCCATTATGTACTTTGAAGACTTGTGGTTCAAGAACTACAGGCGATGGGTTCTGTGAAATAATCAAAGTCAGTGTGCTCCCTAAAGAAGTAATAAAATATTTGAAAACACCTCTTAAAAAGGAAAGTTATAAAGTCAATACAAAGGATGCTAAACTGCCCAACTGTGCATAGGACTGAATTCAGATTATATGGCTGCAATAGAGGATAATTTTATTTCATGAAAGCTTATCCTATAATTTGAAAATCATTTGAGGACAACAATTTACAGTAAACTAGGGGAGGAACATAGTTTCTATATGATATAGTGATACATTGTTGAACAAGAGGAAATACTGATTCAAGCATTTCAGCTATTTATTTGGCAAAACTTCCTATGGGACAACAGTAGAGCGAAGAATTTTCCAGTGGTTCAAGTGGAAGAAACACTTTCAGTAGTAAATGGACTGGGCCATAGCGCATAGTATTACAAATGCAGAAAGTGATAATAATAATAATAATAATAATAATAATAATAATAATAATAATAATAATAATAATAATACTAATAATAATAATTCACTATTGTGAGAAGTAACCTAGATGTAATGTAGCTGGAAGGGAGTATACAAAAGCAGTCCAATTATTTATTTATTCAGCTTGTCCCATGGACCTTTCCTAGTATAAGCTCAAGGCAGCTAACACAAGCAAAACAACAATAAATTCGCAATAATCGCATGAAAACTGGCTGGAACCTGCTGTCAGCTCTTTGCTATATTTGCTGTAGCCATGACTATTTTAAAATTTTACCTATAAAATTTGCTGACTGCACAGTTACCGTATTCTTCACTCTATAAGACGCGCCCGACCATAAGACGCACCTAGTTTTAGAGGAGGAGAACAAGAAAAAAAAAATCTCTACCTCTCTGCGCAGCGCCCCTTCAGCGAAGCGGCAGGAGAAACAGAAGGGGCTCCGTTTCTCTTCCTGCTTTGCTGAAGAGGCGCTGCACAGAGAGGGAAAGATGTGCAGCGCCTCTCCAGTGAAGCGAAGTCAGAACAGCAAGAGGGATCGCAGCGCAGCGAAAGCAGCGATTCCTCTGGCTCTTCTGGCTTCAGTGAAAGCAACGAAAAGCCTCCTGAGCACAGCGATAGCTGTGCAGCCTGCATTCGCTCCATAAGACGTGCACACATTTCCCCTTACTTTTTAGGAGGGGGAAAGTGCATCTTATAGACCAAAAAATACGGTATGTCCACATGGCACACGGGAGCCAACACCTAGGGGCCTCAGAGGCTTCGCCCCCCATAAAATATTTGAGGGGGCTGCCCCCCAATTGACGGGCACTGTCATTCAAATGGTGTGCATGCACTGCGTCATGTGATCCTGCCCCCCCCATATTTTATTCAAGTTGGCACCCCTGCCTGGGCAATTCACATCAAGTTCAAGCGCAAGTTTAATATGCAATTAGACATTAAAATATGAAAGCATTAAAACTGGCGGAGGGAAGCTGGGGCTCAGGGACTGAATGCGTGCCCTCCATGCCTCTGTCTGGCATTTGGGTCTCCCCCAAGGAAATGCCCCCCTTTCCCTGCCCTGCCCCTCACTGGTCTGGCTTTGTGACTCCTTGAGGGCTTCTGTCCAGCTAGAGATGCCCTTGAACTCCCATAATGCCTCTTGCTTTGCTTGGATGGAGAGAGCTATGGGCTTGCAAACCTGACTTTTGTGAGGCTGGGATGTCACCCACTGTAGATTCTCTTAGCTAAGCAGCTCCTTGCCTCTTTAGGAAAGCTGCCAAGAAAAAGGAAAGAGAAGGAACTCTGCCATCCCATAAGCTGATCAAAGTCTCAATAGCCAAGATGCCCTCTGTGCCGGAATGTCCCTGCTTCTAACCACAACCAGAGCAAGATGCTGGGAGCTTTGTAAAGAAAGAACAATTATTTCTATTCATAGTTCTGAAGTGCGCTTTTTTAATAATGTGTTTACACAGACCAGTTTCTTTGTACACTTTTGCCCAGTGAGCCGACTGCTGATATTGCAGTGGCATTTTGATGAGATTGCATGCAGACGTACAGCTGTAAATAGCTGGGGTCAATACTTGGGGAGATACTGAGGTCACTGTATCTCATGGAGAAGGCAGCACAACCAGTTGCTTCCACAGCATTCAATAAGTTATTTGTGCACGGTTTAAAGACGTACTTTCTTTTGTCAGTTTTGAACCTATTGTGAACCAATTTCATTAGGCGCTCCCAAACTATTATATATTGAGAGAGGAATATTCTCTCTGCTAATTCGATGAAGTTCATAATTTTCACAAAGTTTTCTCTTGTGATGTCTTAGGTAAAGGTAAAGGGACTCCTGACCATTAGGTCCAGTTGTGACCGACTCTGGGGTTGCGGCGCTCATCTCGCTTTATTGGCCGAGGGAGCCAGCATACAGCTTCCGGGGCATGTGGCCAGCATGACTAAGCCGCTTCTGGCGAACCAGAACAGCGCATGGAAACGCCGTTTACCTTCCCGCTGGAGCGGTACCTATTTATCAACTTGCACTTTGATGTGCTTTCGAACTGCTAGGTTGGCAGGAGCAGGGACTGAGCAATGGGAGCTCACCCCGTCGTGGGGTTTCGAACCACCAACCTTCTGATTGGCAAGTCCTAGGCTCTGTGGTTTAACCCACAGAGCCACCCGCGTCCCTTGTGATGTCTTAGTTATCTTTAAAATAGAACACCACATATGCTTTGGATTTTTCTTCTCAGAAAGGTGCTCTAAGTCCTGTATCATATTAGTTGTCCCTTTTTGTCCCTTTTTCTCTCCCTGTGTCATTCTTCTTGAGGTGCAGAAATCACAACAGCAGAGTATTCTAAATACAGTTTTACCAGAAATTGATGTAAAAAGCAGTATGAAACTTGCTGCTTACTTTTCCACCCATTTCCTATTGGTTTCTGATATTGAATTTGTGCTCTTGTGCAGCTTCAGTTTCTTTCAATGGAATGTGTGCAGGAAAATGTTACAGCTACTTGTGCCCATAGCTGGCATGCTTTTAAAAAATGGTCATTTCAATTAGACCTTGTTTCACCAGCAATACATCTGTTTACGCAAGAGAAAACTTTCCTAGATTGGCCTAGATTGTGAGCTCATTATGCCTATGTAGAATGGTACGTTTTAATTCCTCTTTTTGTTTTCTTGCCACACTATTATATTTACTTGCTAATGCAGAGAACAGAAAAGAACATGACATTCCCAAATACAATTTTTCCCAGGAGTTGTTCTGCCTCTAACAGCATGTGGTAGCTGTGGTTAAGACTTTGAAACAACTGCACAAACAGCAAAATAAAGCCATTTTAAGTGTTGAGTGATTGGGCAAAGGGAGTTGTATGTAAAGGAGTTCTTCTTGCACAGAAGAACATTGGCCAAGGTAGCCAGGGTACACGTGCCTTTGAGTTTAATGCAGCTTTAATCATAGGAAGTGATAAGTGCTTAACTGGCTAGTTATGCACTGATATGTTTACAAATCCATTGCTTCCCCTTCTTCCAGAATACGTGATAAATTGAGGGGGAAATGTTAATGTTGTTCTTTCTTTCTTTGCGTGAAATTGTCTAATATTATTATTAGTTTTATTATTATATATTTATTTATATTCCTCCTTTTCCCCTGACAGGACACCTTACAGGCACCTTACAGATAAAAACAAGAACTACTAAAAACATAGAAAAATCACTCATTAAAATACAATTAAATACACACACACACAAACAAACACAAACACACACACTAAAAGGTAAAGGACCCCTGGATAGTTAGTCCAGTCAAAGGCAATTATAGGGTGCGCCATCCATCTCTGCTTTCGGGTCAAGGGATCCAGCGTTTGTCCACAGACAGCTTTCTGGGTCATGTGGCCAACATGACTAAACAGCTTCTGGTGCAACGGGACACCGTAATGGAAGCCAGAGCACACAGAAACGCCCTTTATCTTCCCACCACAGCGGTACCTATTCATCTCTTTGCACTGGTGTGCTTTTGAACTGCTAGGTTGGCAGAAGCTGGGACAGAGCAATGGGAGCTCACTCCATTGTGGGGATTTGAACTGCTGATCAGCAAGCCCAAGAGGCTCAGTGGTTTAAACCACAGCACCACCCATATATATATATATATATATATATATATATATATATATATAACATACCAATAATTACAATAGAACAGCATGGCACCAGCCCTTTCATTAAAAGCAATCAATTCCCAAAAGCCTTTTAGAACAAGAAAGAAAGGGCAGCAAGGGCATAGTGAGTCTCACTTCTCTAGGGACTGAGAAGACCTCCTGCCATGTCCCTACCAAGTGTGCCTGTGAGGTAATGGGACTCAGTGAAGGGCTCCCCCAGAAGATCTCCAAACCCAGGCAGGTTCAGATGAGGGAATATTTCAGAAAGCTGGGACCTAAGCTGTGTAGGACTTCATCAGTGATAACCAGCACTTTGAACTGAGACCGGAAACAGACCGGTAGGCCGTGGAGCTATTGTAACAAGGGAATCATCTGCTCCCTATTCAGCTCCCAGCAACAATCTGGCTGCAGCTCTTTGAGCCAGTTGAAGTTTCTGAGCACTTGTCAAAGGCTGTACAATAATCCAAATGGGATGTTGTGGCGATCACACACAGGGCCCCCGGACGTTTGACGGTCTATTGACCCTGTGCTACCACTGCGATTGCTGTTCCACCAGGCCTTTGGTCAGGGAGCAGCCTGACCACCTCCTCTGGCAATCTGCACAGAATTTTGCTTAATGGTTGTCATCAATTTGATTTTAATTAATTTTTATAATGAAATGTTTTTAGAACGTTGGATTATTTTGATTGTTGTTAGCTGCCCAGAGCCCAGCTTCGGCTGGGGAGGGCGGGATATAAATAATTATTATTATTATTATTATTATTATTATTATTATTATTATTATTATTATTATTCCGCTGCCATCACCCCATATCTCATGGGGACACACGGAGTCCAGTCAGTTGTTAACATTAACAACTAATCAAGTTTATTTTTAAATGCAGGAACAAGCTTATGGTTACAGTTATTTTTTCTTGGCAGTTTCTTAATCTTAGTTCCTAACAACTTCAAACTGATTATTCCCAACTATCTATCTGACTCCACCTAACAATTCCTCTCACTCTCTCACAATACAACTCTACCAACCCACACCTAATCCTCCCTCTTCCTTCTTCAACTCCCAAACCTCAACTGACTTTCAAAACCTCCCACTCTAACTTTTACTCCCCCCTTGCATTCCCACTGGCCAATCACAGTCTCACTCATTTAACCCTTTCCTAATGACCCACCTAGAAGGCAAACGCCACAGATGTAACTAAAACATGTGTCACTGTGGTCAAATCAGACATCTCAAGGAACAGGCACAACTGTGCAAATGCATTTCTGGGCACCGGAGAGACCGAGGTACAGTACTCATGCTCAGGGCTGAGACCAAACGCATGCTGAACCTTGCTTTCAGGGGGAGAGTTGCCCCATCCAGCACAGGCTAAATCCCTATTCCCTGTTATGCCTTCTGAATGACCAAAAGCACCTCTGTCTTGCCTGGATTAAGTTTCAGTTTGTTCACCTTCATCCAGTCCATTATCAAAGACAGACACCGCTTTAGAACCAAGACAGCTTCCTTGGATTTAGGTGGAAAGGAAAAACAGAGAACATCAGCATAGGGACGCGGGTGGTGCTGTGGGTTAAACCACAGAGCCTAGGACTTGCCGATCAGAAGGTCGGCGGTTCGAATCCTCACGACGGGGTGAGCTCCTGTTGCTCGGTCCCTGCTCCTGCCAACCTAGCAGCTCGAAAGCATGTCAAAGTGCAAGTAGATAAATAGGTACCGCTCCAGCGGGAAGGTAAATGGCATTTCCGTGCACTGCTCTGGTTTGCCAGAAGCGGCTTAGTCATGCTGGCCACATGACCCGGAGCTGTACGCCGGCTCCCTCGGCCAATAAAGCGAGATGAATGCTGCAACCCCAGAGTCGGCCACGAATGGACCTAATGGTCAGGGGTCCCTTTACCTTTTTAGAACATCATCATACTGGTGACACTCAATGCCAAAACTCTGGACAACCTCTTTCAGCGGTTTCATATAAAAGTTAAATAGCATAGGGGACAGAACAGGACCCTGAGGGACCCTGCAGGACAACAGCCAAGGCATCAAGCCAGAGTCCCCCAGTGTCACCTTCTGCATTCCCCCCTCCAGGAAGGAATGGAGCCCCTGTCCAACAGGGCCTCCACATCCCACCCCAAATGCAGGTTTGCTCCTGGCAGTACAGATTGGATGCTTAACCTAATACCTGCTTAAGTTGGAGGAAATTTGGTTGTGTACTCTATGATATGATAAGAAGAACATTAATGTACAAAGAACAAAGGAAATGCTACAATGCACAAGGAGGGTCACCTCGGGATCTTCAAGAGCCTTAAACAATGAGGAAGACGCTAACAAATTGCAGTACAACCCTGTCCTCCATTGGGCTTACTCCCAGGAATGAGTATCAAATTGAAGCCTTAGTCATTGGGTTAATTAGAGAAGCTAGTAAGTCCAGAGTTCAGGTAATTAGAAATATAGTTTAAAGAATCTTCAGGTGTGCAATTTATTTTAACTGGAGGTTTCACTTTATTAATAGAGAACATCACAAAAACAAAGTACCCATATGTGAAGGAGGAGGAGTTCAGGCATTTCGTGTTGGATTTTTGGTTGTAAAACTAGGGTTATAAAATGATGGCTTCTTTTTTTCTTTAGAGGTTTTTTTCATAGGAGGGCAAGAAGTTCACTGTAAGTCAGTCATGAGAAAGTTAAAAGTATAATAGAATGCTTTGCTCAGGAAGTTGTGCACAGGAGGGTCAAAAGTTCAGCCTAAGAATCTGGCAATTAGGGGGAAATGCAAACTTAACCCGGACTCTGCTGTTTTTTTAACCTAAACCAACTGGTTGAAAGGGAGGGAGGAGAAATGAACATTTTGTTGAGTTGGAAAATAAGACAGCTTGTTGAGACACAATGTTGTGGAGTCGGAGCATTGAAGAGGTGCAGCTGAAGAGTTGCAAGAGATTAAAATTTTTGAAACAATGTAAGAGATTTAGGACACTGGCAACTTTTCAAGAGCAGGAAGAGCATGTTCAGGAGCACTGTAGCAGGAAGGAGCCTGGAGACCACAGCTAAATCCAGAAGCTGAATAGTGGGAAGCAAATGGATTACAGTGGTACCTCCGGTTACATGCGCTTCAGGTTACATACGCTTCAGCTTGCAGACTCCGCTAACCCAGAAATAGTACCTCGGGTTAAGAACTTTGCTTCAGGATGAGAACAGAAATCATGCTCTGGTGGCACGGCAGCAGCAGGAGGCCCCATTAGCTAAAGTGGTGCTTCAGGTTAAGAACAGTTTCAGGTTAAGAATGGACCTCTGGAACGAATTATGTACTTAACCCGAGGTACCACTGTATTGGCTTGATTATCTATCATCTATCCATCCATCTATTTATTTAAAAGCATTTCTAAAAAGATGAATATGCTTTTCCTAAATATGACTTGAGCTAAATAATTTTTTTCTACTGGAGTTTTCAAATAATCAGTAAAAGAACTTTATGTTTTGTAAGTACACGTAATTTCCTTTGAGAAACAGCCAAAATTACTAGTTTATGATAAATAAAAATGTTAATTTTCATTTACCTGTTTCCAGACACTTGTAAGAACACTGGAAAGACTGGGAAAACCTAACTGGTATACAGAGAGCAATGATGGCATGATTCCACAAATCTAAAAAGCCACATGGATCCAGGGGCGTAGTGTGGGGGTTGCCAGGGAAGCCATGGCCCCAGGCATACAATTTTTGAGTGGGCACAAACCAAGTGCCCCCCACAGGCAACCCCAGTGCAGCTCAGCCCAGTGCTCCTCTCTGCCCACCAAGAGCCATGTTGTTCCAGCATGGTCGGCGGTGAGGGCTGGCCTGGTCCCCCCCCCCCCCCCCCGCAATCTGCGAACCAATGCTATGGTGCTGCACAGACATTGGGCTGTGGAAAAGTTCATGACTAATAGGACTATGCCTGCTTCTTGGGAGAAAAGCAATGACAAACCTAGACAGCATCTTAAAAAGCAGAGACATCACCTTGCCAACAAAGGTCCGTATAGTTAAAGCTATGGTTTTCCCAGTAGTGATATATGGAAGTGAGAGCTGTACCATAAATAAGGCTAATCGCCGAAGAATTGATGCTTTTGAATTATGGTGCTGGAGGAGACTCTTGAGAGTCCCATGGACTGCAAGAAGATTAAACCTATCCATTCCAAAGGAAATCAGCCCTGAGTGCTCACTGGAAGGACAGATCCTGAAGCTGAGGCTCCAATACTATGGCCACCTCATGAGAAGAGAAGACTCCCTGGAAAAGACCCTGATGTTGGGAAAGATGGAGGGCACAAGGAGAAGGAGACGACAGAGGATGAGATGGTTGGACAGTGTTCTCGAAGCTACCAGCATGAGTTTGACCAAACTGCGGGAGGCAGTGGAAGACAGGAGTGCCTGGCGTGCTCTGGTCCATGGGGTCACAAAGAGTCGGACACGACTAAACGACTAAACAACAACAACAGGGCTATGTACAAAGCACATTCTTCTGGACTCCATATTTGTTAAGGGCTGCTTAGAATCGTAACTCTGTAGGGGTAAACTATAGTGGCCATAATTCTTTGTGCTTTGAATGTGCTTTGAAAGGGTAGGGTGGCATTCAGCACAAAGGGGATCGTTCCATCAGGTAAACATCTTGGCTTGTCTGGCAGAATGATGCCTCCTTTTTTCACCCCTGCTCTGCTCTGGGGCTTCTCCCAGCCCCCTCAAAGCCGGGGGGGGGGGAAAGAAGCCCAATTGCACAAGTAGAAGTGGGACTCATTAGCTGGATCCTCTCATAGTGTGTACACAACCTACCTTAAGTTCATTACTTTCAATAGGACTACTCTGCACAAAATTTAGTTGGCTACAACCCTCTGAAATGAGGGCTGAAAGAAAAGAGTGTGATTTCACTTCAACTCCAGTTCTGAGAGTGGACAGAAGTCTGAATTTTATAGTGTGAGAGACAGATCCCAACTTGGAAAACTTCCTCAGGTGTTTGAGTAAGCTTGGTGTATGAAACGGAAACGTATTTTAGTTCATGTACTCCCTGCCCAACGAGCAGTTTATCTGGTCCTCACAAGAGTGTATAGAGGCTCTTTGAAATAGGAACTGGGCTCAGCTCCAAAGTAAGATGGAGATGGCAAGTGAGCCGACAGCCAGGCATATGGCCAGCTTTCCCAATGGATTAATGATTTTTATAAACTGGCATCATATACAGGAAAATTCTAAAAAATATTTCAATGACAACACAGTGGTAAGAGACAGTGTGAGTGCATGTTGAACCCATCAATCACTGCTCCACAGGTTTCAGTGCTCACTAAGCTTAAAAATAAGAAGATAATGTTTTATGTGCTATTAATATTTAATTAAAATAATACCATAAACAATCTTATTATGATTATAATATGTGAATGTTATTTATTACCTTGCTTTCATCACTGACAGTCTGTCTCTTATGGATGTTACTCATTCTACTAGCCTATTCCTTTTTTCAGGTCAACAAAAATTAGTCACAGCAAGAGCACTGCCAGATCTTACCTTCATCAGGGAAGTTAAATTTCCATATAACCATAATAGTCCACATTTCCTTTCCTCCCATTGCTAGATTGCATTGTTGTGGATTTTTCAAACTCTATAAGGTTATGGGTCACTTCACAGTCTCTCGACACTTTTGGCATAAGATTCCTAAATTGTAAATACTGAAAAACATGTTTGTGGGGGATCCTGCATACCATTGCTAATTCATTAAAAGTTATGAAACAACCTCCAAAGGGCAAGTCACATTCACTCTTTCCCAACTATCAAAATCCCTAGCTGTTCATGCCAGCATAAAGTCTTGCTGATAAAGGATCAAGGGTATTGGAATCTGTGTTGGAATAGCATAAACACTCCAGCAGATCCAGCTTCCCCATTCAGTTTCATGGAGGCTCTCCAGGTCCACAGCACAGGTTTTCATAGTGAGCATTCTAGGCCTTTTTGTACCTCTCAATCTTAATCCCAGGACTGCCAGTCTTTTGTCCTCTTCCACACATACAGATACTTTGAAGGCATCCCCACTCACAGGGAAGGGTAAAGCTGAGCCCTGGTTCCCAAATGCCTCTCTTCTTCTGCAAGAGCCATCAAGGTGATCTCTGGTAGTGCCACTGGCTCCATCAACTCTCTCCTGTCCTGATCAAGCTTCAGTCTTACAAACAAGAACCAGGAGGATAGCTCAGTTAGCTAGAGAATGCCAAGGTTGCAGGTTTGATACCTGTGTGGGACAGCTCCATATTCCTACATTCAATATCACACCCAAGGAATAGTAAGGTAAAGGGACCCCTGACCATTAGGTCCAGTCGTGGCCGACTCTGGGGTTGCGGCGCTCATCTCGCTTTACTGGCTGAGGGAGCCGGCGTACAGCTTCCGGGTCATGTGGCCAGCATGACTAAGCCGCTTCTGGCGAACCAGAGCAGTGCACGGAAATGCCATTTACCTTCCCGCCGGAGCGGTACCTATTTATCTACTTGCACTTTGACGTGCTTTCGAACTGCTAGGTTGGCAGGAGCAGGGACCGAGCAACGGGAGCTCACCCCGTCGCGGGGATTCGAACCGCCGAGCTTCTGATCAGCAAGTCCTAGGCTCTGTAGTTTAACCCACAGCGCCGCCTGCGTCCCTCACCCAAGGAATACAGAGAGATAAATCACAAACTAAACAACTCTGTATGTGGTTTGGAAAAACCCATTAACAACAGTGTACAGCACCTCCACACCTTCTATTACATGAAATCTTAAATAATATATACAATGCCAACTCAATATCTCAAAGCCAAGCAGTCCAAATACTCCTGAAATAACTCCATGAGAGCAACTTTCTATGTGTATACTTGTGTTGCTGCGATCCCAACGGAACTCTGACAACAATATACCCAGATTTCAATCTCTGTTTCGTGAATCTTCTTCTGGTTGGCCTGAAAAGGAACTATGCAATGGCAATTCAATGCTCCACCAAATAGATCAGCTCCAACCTTAAACTTGCACTTTGCTTTTTTATAAAGCGTGTTCTCATTAAGGGAGAGCACGTGTTGCGGCTGGGGCCAGGCAAAGCACCCTATAGTTGCCAGGCAGAATCGAAGGAAGGGGCCTGGCCAGGATTGGTGTTGGTGTTGCTGGGGCAAATTGTATGTTGCCAATTTGGGGGTGGAGATCAGAGGATATTTAAGCAAGGCCCACAGAGAGTTGCTTTCTCTTTCGCTATGGGCATCGGATCACCCGCCCGCCCTCCCTTGTTTGGGCTTCCGCTTTGACCTTGCTATGCCTGTCATGGGGTCGTTCGCATTGATGCGGGGGCCTGGTAGGAATTTTGCCATCTGGCTGATTAGTGCGTGCCATTTGGTTTTTGCCTACTGCGTAGCAAATCGTCACAACTTGTAAGGTTGGCGGTTAGGCATTGGTTTAAATTGGTTGGTGGAGGGGTATGGATTGGCTGTGCCTGCCCCTCAGGTGATGCTGCTGCACGGGAATTCCGTTAAAGGAATTCAGGGGCTTACCATCCTTTCGTCCAAACCCCTGGAATCGGGTTTGGGCCGCGTAAGCCCCTAGGAGCATGTGGGGAGAAGCTGAGGGTCTGTGTCGCAGCTCCAGTTATCCCGGAACTTGTTCCTCCACACTGGCTTCCGCTGGAATCCGGAAGTCAGTGCTGTCCCCAAGGCGGGGGACAGATAGTCTTAACCAATGCCTAAGCAACCACTCACAGTTATGTATGATAATAAAGTTGTGGCCAAAATTATGCCAAAAACCTTAAACAAAAATTATGTGTGAAGTGTGAGTTATTTGGGGTAGGGGTGTTTTGGGGGACCTCAGCACGCAACAAGAATTGCCATATGTCTGGCATATTCCTACAGGGGTTTGGACTAGATGTTCCTCAGAGTCCCTTCTAACTCTAAAATTCTATGATTCTATGATGACCCCTCAAATGACATCAATACTACCCCCCCCCCCAAATTTTTTTTAACAACAGTCTTGAAGAAAGTTTGAAGTGGCAAACACTTTCAGTGCTTTACCGCACTTCAGTTATGCATATACGACTATTCTAAAAGGGTCGCTCAGGAATCATGCATTGGATTTGAATATAGGTGGATAGAAGGAATTTCATAGAATGAAGGTTTCCTTATGTTTCCTCCTCCTCCCCTCTCCAGAGGCCACAGAGCCCTCCTGAGCAAAATGGGATGTTGGGTTGCGAGAGGGAGGTGAGAATCGCTTTTCCATGACCTTTCTTGCATTCAGTTGTCTCAGTATCCATGCCTCTGTGCCACTGGGGCCTTGAGGACATTATCCTACACCCTGAACACCCTTACTAGTGTATAAGTTCCATTCAAGTGAAAGGGACTTGCTTCTGAGTAAATTTGCTTAACAATCATAACATAGCTACAGATATATTTTTTCAAGTTTTCAGATTTTCAACCCCTCAGGTTAGAAGACCTGAGGTTTGGGGTTGCATCCAGTTGTGGAAGGCTCTTTGTTGCTGTGGATGCTTCCATTGATGGAAAGGAAAGGAGAGCGGTTTCCACAGATCCCTCCTATCTGCTGCAATTCCCCACACTCCCGCCCACACTGTTCTGGAGAAAATGAAAGGAATGTGGGAGGCTGCAGAGGGAAGAGGGAATGGGGGGGGGGAGTTTCCCTCCCCTTCTGGTCATGGACGCCTTCTTGTGCTCAAAGAGCTTTCTTGGGGCAGGGGTACACCATTGGATAAAACCCACTACTTGTACTATTCTCCAGGTATGGGGTGAAGGGACTTTTGCATACCTCTTGAGTTACTCCATAAGAAATATGCCATATTTTCCTAAAGTTAAATAGTAAATCACGCAGAAAAATGGCACTTGATGTTTTTATGAATCAGGATCATCAACTGGAAATGCTCCAACAATATTGCAACTTTGAAAAGGAGACTCAATAAATCACTGAGATAGAAGAATAACCCATTAAGCAATTAATCAAAGACCATCTTTCCTAAGTGATTAACAGCCAGTCATTTTTCAGTTTTGACATTCCAAAAATGTTATCCTTTGAATGATTGTTTCTTTTGAAACTCATCAGAAAGAGTTGCACAACTCGTTACCAAGCAATAAAGATTCTTTTTGTTGACACACATGGAAAACTTTAATTATATGAGTCACTGTCATTTTACAACTGAATAAACAGTTTTAACTAAATTGGAAATAAATTGTCATACAGATTACAACAGGCACCTATGAGACTGACATCTATTATATTGTGCCCCGATTAAGCCAGTTACTTCCTTAGAAGAAAATATATGCCTGAAAGATTAAAGCTGAATGTTACTGCAGCCTTAAACACTTTTAAAAAATCTTGTTAAAAGTAATAAGTAACACATACCCATTCTACAATGCACAGCTCTGCACATTTCATTGCTTTGCGAAAATGAAATCTCTAAGCCTTTGTGAAACTGAGTTGATAAAGAATGGCATTTTTCACATCTGAAAAACAATCTCTATATTACCATGCATAAACTTACAATTATATATTATCTTGTAATGTCGTCTTGCTTTCATGCCCATGATTATGATGCCAAATTAGTTATTTCAAAGCACTGCTCTTTCAAAGAACTGTTATATGGTTTTTCAGCAAATTAATTTTGCAATGGAGTACTCACAAAGATTCCTGAAATCCAGGTGTGCGGTGGGGGTGGGGGGGTGTGATACCAAGGGACCCTAACGTCAGTGGAAGGCAGTTCTTGGGTAATAAGAAAGAGCCTTCCATTCCTGCCAAAGGAAGGAGTGAAAATATACAGCTGAGGTATAATGATGGGAATTCACTATTGCTGATTAATGATGATTGGAAATCTCTAGGTCAGAAGGAAGACTTAATGGTCAAGACTCTTCCAAGTGAGTCACAGAGAAAATGGTGAGGGGACGTTGTGGTTGCACTCAAGGTAGAAATCTTTCGATGGGGGAGAGGACAGGGATGGCCAATGAGGAAAGTCTTTGTGTAACAGGACTGGGATTGATTGGTTTTAAAACAGATTAATGCTGCCTAGTTGATTTTCTTTGAAACTCTTTAAACAACTGCCCTGAAACTATATATTATTCTAAAATGGTACTAGGCTACAGATTTGCATTTTAGCAAGCACACACAGACAATAAACTTTTGATAGTAGTCCTAGAAGGTCACTAATCAAAAGGCAAAAATAATGATAAAAATGAAAACAATCCCTGTACAGAAGATAGCGAAGAACTTTTTAAAATACAACAGTATCAGAAATCAGTATCAGAGTAGCAGAGCTGAGACCAGGAGTTCATCATTCGTATCTCACTGTCTTCTCAGAAAAGCCTCTTAGCAGCTTAAAGAGTCATTTGATCTGTAAAACCTCTTGATATTGTAAAACGGTAAAACTTCCCAATACTTCTAGGTATAAAGAAGTTTTTAATATTTGACATTTTGTTATGTTTTTATATGTGCTGGAAGCCGCAAATTGTTGTTGTTGTTGCCCGGATGATTTTAAATAAACCCAGTGTAGGATTCTTGGGGAAACCCACTGGGGGGGGGGCACCCACTGGGGGGGGGGGTCAGGTACAGTGTAGATGGATTCAGACAGGTCCGCCCACTCACATGTCTGATTCCTTCATCATTGATGGACATCATTTGCTTATTTTGAATTTCAAAAATGTGATGTAAGTTTCTACAGGAAAACTATTGTATGATTCTTATTGTTTACAATAATTGTTCATAATAGTGGTAATTGGTAAAGGTAAAAAGGTAAAGGACCCCTGGATGGTTAGGTCCAGTCAAAGGAGACTATGGGGTTGTGGCACTCATCTTGCTCCAGGCAAGAGACAGCTTTCTGGGTTATGTGGCCAGCACGACTAAACTGCTTCTGGCACAACAGGATACCGTGACAGAAGCCACAGCGCACAGAAACGCCTTTTACCTTCCCGCCGCAGCAGTATCTATTTATCTACTTGCACTGGTGTGCTTTCGAACTGCTAGGTTGGCAGGAGTTGAGACAAAGCAACAGGAACTCAGTAATAAGCTTAAAATATTATTTTGTGTTATTGTGTTGGTTAAAGGAAAAAATAATCATCATCCTATGGGAAAACAACTTATTTCAAGTTACTGAAAACTAACTGCAGCATTCATATGTATTTAACCATTTTTACGTATGCCACTTGGAAAACTGCAGATATGTATGCCAAAGAGAAGTACCATAAATCAATAAATGAATTAATGAATAAGTAAATGTCCCATCAAAGCACAGAATATGAAAATTAGAGGACTTCAACCTTTGCATATATATCAGAGATGATGGGAAAGTTATGGGAAAGATGATGGGAAAATAAACACAGAAGTATCTGACAGTAAGAGCTGCTTCATCGGGAGGCTGTGGACTCTCCTTCCTTGGAGGTTCTTAAGCAGCAGTTGGATGGCCATCTGTTAGGGATGCTTGAACTGGGATTCCTGCATTGCAGGGGGTGGACTAGATAAGCACTGGGGATCCCTTCCAGCTCTACAGTTCTATGATTTTATGATTCAGAAGAACTGAGTCTAATCTCCAATGCAGACTAATAGGCTGGATGAATCCCTAGCCAAATTTAAGTTTGCCGGAAGAAATATCAACAACCTCAGATATGCAGATGACACAACCTTGATGGCAGAAAGTGAGGAGGAATTAAGGACCTTTTAATGAGGGTGAAAGTAAAGGTAAAGGTACCCCTGCCCGTACGGGCCAGTCTTGACAGATGCTAGGGTTGTGCGCCCATCTCACTCAAGAGGCCGGGGGCCAGCGCTGTCCGGAGACACTTCCGGGTCACGTGGCCAGCGTGACATCACTGCTCTGGCGAGCCAGAGCCACACACGGAAATGCCGTTTACCTTCCCGCTAGTAAGCGGTCCCTATTTATCTACTTGCACCCGGGGGTGCTTTCGAACTGCTAGGTTGGCAGGCGCTGGGACCAAACAAGGGGAGTGCACCCCACCGCGGGGATTCGAACCGCCGACCTTTCGATCGGCAAGCCCTAGGCGCTGAGGCTTTTACCCACAGCGCCACCCGCGTCCCGAGGGTGAAAGAGGAGAGCGCAAAATATGGTCTGAAGCTCAACATAAAAAAAACACAAAGATCATGGCCACTGGTCCCATCACCTCCTGGCAAATAGAAGGGGAAGAAATGGAGGCAGTAATTGATTTTACTTTCTTGGGCTCCATGATCACTGCAGATGGTGACAGCAGCCACGAAATTAAAAGACGCCTGCTTCCTGGTAGAAAAGCAATGACAAGCCCAGACAGCATCTTAAAAAGCAGAGACATCACCTTGCCAACGAAGGCCCGTATAGTTAAAGCTATGGTTTTCCCAGTAGTGATGTATGGAAGTGAGAGCTGGACCATAAAGAAGGCTGATTGCCGAAGAATTGATGCTTTTGAATTCTGGTGCTGGAGGAAACTCTTGAGAGTCCCATGGACTGCAAGAAAATCAAACCTATCCATTCTGAAGGAAATCAGCCTTGAGTGCTCACTGGAAGGACAGATCCTGAAGCCTTCTTTATGCACTCCCATTTCTTTAAGAACTTGCCATAGTTTGCTGTGGTCGACACAGTCAAAGGCTTTTGCATAGTCAATGAAGCAGAAGTAGATGTCTTTCTGGAACTCTCTAGCTTTCTCCATAATCCAGCGCATGTTTGCAATTTGGTCTATGGTTCCTCTGCCTCTTCTAAATCCAGCTTGCACTTCTGGGAGTTCTCGATCCACATACTGCTTGAGCCTTCCTTGTAGAATTTTAAGCATAACCTTGCTAGCGTGTGAAATGAGTGCAATTGTGCGGTAGTTGGAGCATTCTTTGGCACTGCCCTTCTTTGGGATTGGGATATAGACTGATCTTCTCCAATCTTCTGGCCACTGCTGAGTTTTCCAAATTTGCTGGCATATTGAGTGTAGCACCTTAACAGCATCATCTTTTAAAATTTTAAATAGTTCAGCTGGAATACCATCACTTCCACTGGCTTTGTTATTAGCGATGCTTTCTAAGGCCCATTTGACTTCACTCTCCAGGATGTCTGGCTCAAGGTCAGCAACCACACTACCTGGGGTGTACGAGACATCCATATCCTTCTGGTATAATTCCTCTGTGTATTCTTGCCACCTCTTCTTGATGTCTTCTGCTTCTGTTAGGTCCTTACCATATAGCGATTTCAATTATTGTGGATGAATGAGATGAAGCCTTTAATGAACATTTTAAAGAACGCAATAAAGTCACCAGTTTGTTTACCATTTGTTCCTCCAGGAATTTATCACACACAAAAATACTAACTGCACCAAAACACGAGAATGTAGAAATATACTGTACAGTACTGAACGCAGTGCATTCTTTAAACTACAGCTGTTCTTCCACACATTGACACCATCTCCAAGAACAGTTGTGTTTATCAATCTTTCTGAAGATATACTGTATTTCTCTAAGCTACTCAGTTCTTTCCATTGTCTGGGAATCAACCTTATATTGACTGCTCTGGCCATTTTTTCTGTTGTTTCTTGTGCTTTTCACTGTGTGGGTACATCGGACCTCTTTGGTACAATTGGAGCATAATAACTGTTATCAGATTGACCCATAAGAATAATGTATATGCTAGAAGAAAAGAGATTTCCTTTACTGGAACAAGATTGGTGTTTTTGCATATTTCTGCACCACCAGAAGCCTGTTCAATGAATTGACAAGCCTTTTTTCTTTTGTCTCTTTTTCTTTTGTTACCAATGTGAAGATTATTTCACATTACCTCTCATGGCGGCTTAGCTTTCCACCTGACATGCTCGCTTCTTATGTGCATACCATCTTTTACATCAAGGAGCATTCGCTCACCTGTAACCTGAAACGTTACATACCCAGAGCGATGTACCATGTGCATTGTTTGAACTGTAGATTTGCTTTCTGTCTGCAAAATCAGAGAGGCAGCTCCCTTGTTTACTGCAGCAAGGCTTTGCGAGGGGTGATTTATATATCTGAATGCATGCCCACTGATTTTTCTGAGTAATTATTGCACTGACATAAACAACAAATCAATTTAGTCATCATATTGATTTTCACGTTCAGTCTTTTCCACTTCTATGGAGTAACAGAGATGTTAGGGGGTTCAAGGTCTGCTGATATAATCTTGTGTTGTCGGATAATATAAACACTCATTGAATTTGGCAGCATCATATTATGCTGTTTACTGTACCGCTTTCCATTGAACTGACACATTAAAAAGGATGCTGTTACATTGCCAAAGGAGACACCCTTGAGCAAACCCATTCCATTTCCCAAAGGACATGGTGAATCCTACAAAAGTACTCTTCCCAGCAAATAATATCCTGATTTCCTTATTTGCCTTATTTATCTAATATTTACGCCTGCATTGGATGCATGCCATGGGAAAGTTGGGAAAGTATCCGTGCTCATTTTCCCACAGTGATGTTTGCTGATGTTACTCTTGCCATCATTACAGGTACACCATCTAAGTGGGTAGCCTTGGACTTGGACTCACAAAGTCTATTGATTTTCCGTTCGGTTACAAAATAGCCATTCACTAAATGTTAAAGAGCTGGAACATCTGTAGTTTAAGAATGGAACATTCGCTCAGTGTTAGGGAACTAACAATACAGGAAATTGTATGCAAAGTGCCTTTTCTAGGATTAAAGGTAAAAGGTACCCCTGCCCGTACGGGCCAGTCGTGTCCAACTCTGGGGTTGTGCGCCCATCTCACTCAAGAGGCCGGGGGCCAGCGCTGTCCAGAGACACTTCCGGGTCACGTGGCCAGCGTGACAAGCTGCATCTGGCGAGCCAGCACAGCACACGGAACGCCGTTTACCTTCCCGCTAGTAAGCGGTCCCTATTTATCTACTTGCACCCGGGGGTGCTTTCGAACTGCTAGGTTGGCAGGCGCTGGGACCGAACGACGGGAGCACACCCCGCCACGGGGATTCGAACCGCCGACCTGACGATCGGCAAGTCCTAGGCGCTGAGGTTTTACTCACAGCGCATTAGGTGGTTGGATTTGCTAATCAAAGGATACAACTGCTAGGCATGCCTGATTCCTTGCTGTTTCCAGTTTAAAAACTAAGCAGCGATTGGAAATGTCATTGTTGGTTTAAGGGATGAAAAACTATATTCCACTTTCTAACATTTTCAGTCCTCTATACCTGTGAACAAAACTAGGATGCTTCATAATTCTGCCTACAAATGCTGCCTGTCTGTGAAAGGGGTGTGTGTGCTCATACCTGCACCCAGGGCTCCCCTTCAGAGCTAGAAAATGATACATGGCTGGATTGAGATGGTTGCAGTTATGTCCCATGGAGAACAACGGGGCTTAAGTAAATCATGACTGATGTTACATGTGTTGATTTCAGTGGGACTAACTTAATCTGAATCCAAATCACAGTATGGATACGAATGAAAAATATTTATCATACCCAGGGGTCAGCAAACTTTTTCAGCAGGGGGCCGGTCCACTGTCCCTCAGACCTTGTGGGGGGCTGGACTATATTTTGGAAAAAAATGAACGGATTCCTATGCCCCACAAATAACCCAGAGGTGCTTTTTAAATAAAAGGACACATTCTACTCATGTAAAAACATGCTGATTCCCGGACAGTCCGTGGGCCAGATTTAGAAGGCGATTGGACCGGATCTGGCCCTGGACCTTAGTTTGCTTACCCATGATCATACCTATCAAACAGATGACCTTTAGTCTTCTTTATTTCACTCCTGCATATATCAAATGCTTCAGATATATTGCGCAAACTCTAAATTTGTAATATACCAACTGATACGTTCCAAATATATGTGTATAAAAAATGACTCTTACATTATACAAACATAATAAAGGCTTGTATATTTATGCCCATTTAATAAAGGCTAGCATAAAAATAATAATAAATGTTATTTACGCTCAAAACTTGCAGTCAACATATAAAGGATTTACCTTATAATAAAAATATCCAACGCTTCTCAATTTCTTGGTCTTTATTGTTTCCAGCATTACATAAACGGGTTACAGACAGAAAATTGCTTTTTGGAGTTGAACACACGCTTTCCCATCTCTTTTGTTTTTGCTCCCCACCCTAACTTCTCCGTATTAATTTGGGTCCTGAGGTAGGTGAAGCAATTAGGTCTGGCCTAAACATTATAGGCAGCATGTGACCAACCCTAAACTCTGTTCATATTGTGGATTTGGTGAAATAAGTACCTGTTCTGAATCTGTGCAAGGAATACAAAACTAATTTTAGGAGCTATTAGATGCTATTCATATGGCAATACCTCTTTATAGTTATGGACAGCGTCTTCATGTGAACAAGGGCTCTACAAAAGAGAGGTGCAAGAACTCATTTGTCTTCCTTTGTATCATTCAGTACCGCAGGAAAATCAATTACTTCCATGTTAGAAAAAATGACAAAAAGAAAATGCCGTTTCAACCTATCTGTCTAGTGATGTTTCATTAGCATCCGCAGAAGTGCTTTCCTACTTGGCTTATGGTAGTTCCACTCTTCTGCTAGATATCTTCCCATCTCCCTTTTTTTATTTCCCCCTGTCTGGCACTTGCATCTTGCTTCAATCTTAGTTTAACACCAGAGATTGTCTCCATAACCTCCTGCTGTGTAGCAGAAATAACCTAACAGCTTGCCTTTGACTGTGGGATATTTTTCTCCACTGTTTAGTAGGCTTGAAAGAATGTCACCCAAGAGGTTCAGATCCTCTGACAAGCCAAAACAGTAGCAGAAACATCCATACATAGAAATCTCAGCTGCTGTGATTCTCCTCCTAGAGATCAAGGGAACAGCTGGCCAAATTCCCCAGGCGGCTTCTTCTCTGTGCTCGGGGCGGGGAATAAGTGTCCCTCCCAATGTTGCAGGAAATGTTGCTGGTCAAGGGGTTGAAGCAACTCCCCCATGGGGAAAGAGTACAATGTTTGGGGATTTGGGTTTAGAAAAATGGCGAGTAAATGACAATGTGATAAAAAGGTAAAGGGACCCCTGACCATTAGGTCCAGTTGTGACCAACTCTGGGGTTGTGGCGCTCATCTCGCTTTATTGGCCAAGGGAGCCGGCGTACAGCTTCCAGGTCATGTGGCCAGCATTACTAAGCCGCTTCTGGCGAACCAGAGCAGCGCACGGAAACGCCGTTTACCTTCCCGCCGGAGCAGTACCTATTTATCTACTTGCACTTTGACGTGCTTTCGAACTGCTAGGTTGGCAGGAGCAGGGACCGAGCAACGGGAGCTCACCCCGTCGCGGGGATTTGAACTGCCGACCTTCTGATTGGCAAGCCCTAGGCTCTGTGGTTTAACCCACAGTGCTACCTGCGTCCCAAAAATAGCATATTCAGGGGCAAATAACAGCTTTCAGGGGTTGTTTTCCAGGGAAACCACCCTGGGGGTGGGGGGAGTTAACACACCTCAGCCTTCACCATAGGTACTGGGCCTTCTGTCTTATGCAGAGAACATTCCTCTATATGAAGGGCATTCTAGATCAACTATTAAATCCTCTCCCACAAGATGTAATGATAGTCACTACATTGGGACCTTGGTTCTCAAACTTAATCCGTTCTGGGAGTCCATTTGACTCCCCAAACCATTTGAAAACAAGGCGTGGCTTCCGATTGGCTGCAGGAGCTTCCTGCACTCAAGTGGACGCCACGTCAGATGTTTGGCTTCCGAAAAACATTCGCAGACCGGAACACTTTCTTCTGGGTTTGCGGCGTTCAGGAGCCAATTTGTTCAGCAAGCCATTTGGGAACTAATGTATGACTGTACATTGGACCAGTTTAAAAGGGGAGTAGACAAATTAATGGAGGAGGAGGAGAAGGAAGAAGAAGAAGAAGAGTTTGGATTTGATATCCCGCTTTATCACTACCCGAAGGAGTCTCAAAGCGGCTAACATTCTCCTTTCCCTTCCTCCCCCACAACAAACACTCTATGAGGTGAGTGGGGCTGAGACACTTCAGAGAAGTGTGACTGGCCCAAGGTCACCCAGCAGCTGCATGTGGAGGAGCAGAGACGCGAACCCGGTTCACCAGATTACAAGTCTACTGCTCTTAACCCCTACACCACACTGGCTCTCTTGCTTCAGTTGAGAAGGCTCTCAATGGCTACTAATCACAATGAGTATGTTTCTCCAGTATCACACGCAATACGCTTCTGAATCCCAGTTGCTGGGGGTCATGAGAAGGGGGTGCCATTGCACTTATGTCATGTTTGTAGGTTTCAAACAGGCATTTTGGCCCCTCTAAGAATAGAATGCTGGGCCAGATGGGCTTTGGCCTGTTTTAGCAGGGCTCTTCCATTCTTATGACTGCAATTACCATCTTCCCTCACCAATTGCCATGCTGGCTGGGCTAATGGGAGTTGTAGTCTAGCAACCACAAGTTTTATCTAGGCAAGAGACAGTAGTTTTTGAAGATTGTTGGTGGTGTGATATAGCCATCCTCATCCTCCATGGAGTACACACACATTCCTTCTGTTACTTTATCATCTCTGGCCGAACAAGTTTAGCAAGGTTTTGAAACGTTAGAAAAGTATGCAGACCTGTTCAAGGAGAGATGTGGGGGGGGGGGAGAGTTTGGATTTGATACCCCGCTTTATCACTACCCGAAGGAGTCTCAAAGTGGCTAACATTCTCCTTTCCCTTCCTCCCCCACAACAAACACTCTGTGAGGTGAGTGGGGCTGAGAGACTTCAAAGAAGTGTAACTAGCCCAAGGTCACCCAGCAGCTGCATCTGGAGAAGCGGGGACGCGAACCCGGTTCACCAGATTACGAGTCTACCGCTCTTAACCACTACACCATGCTGGCTCTCCAGCACACAGGAGACAGAAAATGAACAACTGTCCAGGACAGGAAAGCTGTGTCTTTGTCCAGGAGATTGTGGATGACAGGCAGGGTAACATGCCTAGATGTTCAGTGAGAGAACAGAGAACTGAGACCACAATGATATTGTGGTTGCTTGCACACGTGAGAAGCCTGGTGCATACATGGAGCTCCTGCACGTGCAAGCCCTTTCTCTTCATTGACATTTCAGAAGTAAGCATACATTCCTATTGTAGGCCATAAGAAGTCCTTGCTGGCCTCCATGTATATCACAGCATTTCTGAAGACAGGGACCGTAGTTCTCGCTCTGCATAAGGAGCCTATTCTTTGCATATAGAAAGTTCTCAGTTCAAGCCCTGTCATCTCCACTTAAAATGAACAGGAAGCAGTTAGTGGGATACATCTCTGCTTGAGAATCCAGAAATTCACTTGCCAGCCACAGTATATCCTAATGTTTGAGGAAATAGCATAACCTAGTATCAGGTTCATATGTTTAGGCTGGTATAAAGATTACATTCATAGGTACCACCTAAACTATGCTTGGTAAGCCATTGCGGCGCAGTGGTGAGCGTTCCTGGGGAGGGTTTCAGTTCTTGGATCAGGGAAACTCGAGTTCGAACCCCTACTCAGCTCCCAACCTGACTGGGTGGTTGTGGGCCTGCCACACACTCTCATTCTAAGCTACCTTGTGGGGATAATAAGGACACCAGTGCGGTTAATTTTTTTCAGGGACGCAGGTGGCGCTGTGGGTTAAAGCCTCAGCACCTAGGACTTGCCGATCGAAAGGTCGGCGGTTCGAATCCCTGCGGCGGGGTGCGCTCCTGTCGTTCAGTCCCAGCGCCTGCCAACCTAGCAGTTCGAAAGCACCTTCGGGTGCAAGTAGATAAATAGGGACCGCTTTCTAGCGGGAAGGTAAACGGTGTTCCGAGTGCTGCGCTGGCTTGCCAGAGCAGCGATGTCACGCTGGCCACGTGACCCGGAAGTGTCTGCGGACAGCACTGGCTCCCGGCCTATAGAGTGAGATGAGCGCACAACCCTAGAGTCTGGCAAGACTGGCCCGTACGGGCAGGGGTACCTTTACCTTTACCTAAACTATGCCAGTTTCATTAGTTGCCAGTGTGTTTTGAGCTCAATTTTAATTTTTAAGGCCTTCTACGACTCTTGAGAGTCCCATGGACTGCAAGAAGATCAAACCTATCCATTCTGAAGGGAATCAGCCCTGAGTGCTCACTGGAAGGACAGATCCTGAAGCTGAGGCTCCAAGACTTTGGCCACCTCATGAGAAGAGAAGACTCCCTGGAAAAGACCCTGATGTTGGGAAAGATGGAGGGCACAAGGAGAAGGGGACAACAGAGGACGAGATGGTTGGATAGTGTTCTCGAAGCTACCAGCATGAGTTTGACCAAACTGTGGGAGGCAGTGGAAGAGAGGAGTGCCTGACGTGCTCTGGTCCATGGGGTCATGAAGAGTCGGACACGACTAAACGACTAAACAACAACAACTTCTTGGTCCTAAACTGCTTGAAGGACCAAATCTACCCTGTGGACCTGCTCACAGCTTCAGATTACAAGCTGAGGCTCCTCTTCACATGCCTGTCTCAAAAAGCAGGCAACTTGGCAGCACAAGGAAGAAGACCTTTCCTGTGGTGGCCCCCCACCTTTGGAATGCATTGCTGGTGGGGTTTCATTGAGGCTTATCTCTACAGACATGTAGGAAACTCCTAAAAACCCACCAGTTTTCACTGGCCTTTGCTTTTGTTAGTATTTTGCTTTATTGGTCTCTGCTGACTGGAGGTGGGCAAATGTTGTCCCCGTCTTCAAAAAGGTAACTACCAACCAGTGAGCTTGACACTGATACCAGGAAAGGTCCTAGAACAGATAATTCAACAATTATCTGTCACAGAGGGTTGGACTAGATGACCCTGGGTGTCCCTTCCAACTCCTCAATTCCACCATTCTATGATTCTATAGTACTGCTCATGATTTTGAGTCTGTATGTGAAATATATAGTTTTGCACTTTTTTGAACTAGGCCTAGCTTTTATTGATCATTTTGACTGTCTTGTAAGCTTGTAATATTTCTATCTTGTAAGCTGCCTCAAGACAGGTTTTGTTCTTAAAGGTAGCCTGAAAATCTGTTAAATAAGCAACTGCCCAGTATGGCTCCATTGTCTGATTTGACACACTCCTGCTTTCAGATATAGTCAACAACTTTTTTGCTTAGGGCTGGAACGCAATAATGTCACGGCCATAACAATTAATATGAGTTCCATTATTTAAAATCACTGCCATGCTTTTGTTGCATGTTCAACTCTGCCCGGCCATTCACAATAGCTTCTTCCTGATTGTTAACATAAACTGTTTGTACAGTGAAAATCGCCATGAGGTTTTTAAAAGTAATTAATCACCCTCTAAATAAAGGGCTTGATTTAGGCATTCTCGTAGCCAGAGATCTCTATTTACCTGCAGTTCAATGAAACCAAATGATACAGCAGAAACTTGACAATGTTATTGACTTTGGCACAAAAAGCAGCAACAGAACAGTCTTTTATTCCCTCCTCCTCTATCACCACTCTAGCTGTTCTGGACAAAAATACTCAAGGCAAATAATACTTACAACATGCCATCACTACCATTACAAAAGTTAAATGTGTCATCTGATATTTTCCTGGGCCAGATCCAAAACCCTTTTCGAAGCATATATGTGCAGTGGGGTATCTCACCCCTTTCCCCGGAACAACAGCTCTTCTGGCTACTTCAGAAGTTGTTTGTGAAACTGCCCAAAACTTCACTGATAATTTGTCAGGAAGCACAAGGATTGCACGATCCCACTGTCTACCCAAAGCTGGCAATGTAATATTGTGGTTCTCCCCCCGCCCACCACTCAATTTTTCAGATGATTTATACAACAAATGAAAGAGTGTAGAGGCTCCTAGCATGCTTTGAAAAACAAGTATTGCATTAATGTTTAACATCGCTGTTTGTTTGAAATATGTTAATTATAAAATTTTACAGCACATATAGACTTACTTTAAAATGGGTTAGACTTAAATTCTGCTCAAGTTGTAATTTCTAAACTACCTTGAAATGCAGTTCAGCATACAACACTTAGTACTAATGTAACCTAGAAGTTAGGCAATCTAACAACTGAAGGCTGGCTATCCCCATCTAGACAGTGTTGCAGCTGGATCACCAGCGAAAGCTAGGAGAAGACACTCGAGGCCATCGAGGCCACTGATGAGAATGATGAGTCCTGGAGTACCCCAAGCTGCACAGGTGGACTGTGACGCATATAGAACAGGTCAAACTTCATCCACCCAGATAGTTTATGTTATGTACTTAAGTTCTCACCCTGGGCCAGCAGGGGGATACTATAGATAGTTATGCAAATGAAGGATCAAAAGTGACGTTCAGTGATTGGATAGTTTTAGAAAGTTGTTACAGTAACGTTGTGCTGGAGCTCTATATAAGCAGGCTGACTGAACCCTTCAGTTCAGTTCTGTTCTGGCCTGTGAATAAACAAGAGCTGTTTGAAGAATTGCTGTGTCGTCTGATATGTTCACCCACAACTTAACAGTTTATGTCACAGAATAACTCTGAATGAAAAAGTAAAGGTTGTGTTCTCTACATTGACACAGCAGAGAGAGCGAGAGAGAGCGCTGCACATGCCGAAACCCTTCCTTCTAACTATTAAAAGAGCAGGACTCCTACCCTGGATTGAATCTGCTATTCCTGAGATTTCTCTTGTTTACCGTCTTGCCCAGTCCTGGTATTCACTCTCATTCTCCAGCCCTGGTGTTGCTGCCTTTGAGAAAATCTAGATCCCAGCCATCTCATCTGCATATGCCTCCTGTACACCAATCTTTCCATAAGTTCCTGATATCCAGTATCTCCAGGCAGGCTGAGACCCTACCTGCCTGCGGACTGTCTCGCCAGAGTGGTGCATGCTCTAGTTATCTCCTGCTTGGACTACTGGAATGCGCTCTACGTGGGGCTACCTTTGAAGGTGACCCGGAAACTGCAATTAATCCAGAATGCGGCAGCTAGACTGGTGACTGGGAGTGGCCACCGGGACCATATAACACCGGTTCTGAAAGATCTGCATTGGCTCCCAGTACGTTTCCGAGCACAATTCAAAGTGTTGGTGCTGACCTTTAAAGCCCTAAACGGCCTTGGTCCTGTATACCTGAAGGAGCATCTCCACCCCCATCATTCAGCCTGGACACTTAAATCCAGCACTGAGGGCCTTCTGGCGGTTCCTCATTGTGAGAAGTGAGGTTACAGGGAACCAGACAGAGGGCCTTCTCGGTAGTGGCGCCCGCCCTGTGGAACGCCCTCCCTTCAGATGTGAAGGAAATAAGCAGCTATCTTCTCTTTAAAAGACATCTGAAGGCAGCCCTGATTAAGGAAGTTTTAAATATTTAATGCTGTATTGTTTTTAACACTTGATTGGAAGCCGCCCAGAGTGGCTGGGGAAACTCAGCCAGATGGGCAGGGTATAAATATATTATTATTATTATTATTATTATTATTATTATTATTATTATTATTATTATTATTATTATCTCCCCTTCTGTTGCGCTGGCCTTACAAATTATTGCTTCTCTGCTTTGCTATCAGATCCCTCAGCTGGTGTCCCACACAAAGCGACAGCAAAACTCTGCCACTTCCTAAGGTTGATTCTTGCCAACCACTGACAATGCTCAAGCTATCTTTTTTCTCTTCCTTTGACCAGTTTCGAACTGGATCTGTTTCCTTCAGTTCCAGGTAATGTGTAACACACAGTGGCGTAGCATGGGTTGTCAGCACCCGGGGCAAGGCAAGTAATTTGCGCCCCCTAACCCGTGGATTTGCGCCCCCTAACCTGTGGATTTGCGCCCCCTAACCCATGGATTTGCCCTAACCCCAGATGTTGCACCCGGTGCGGCCGGCCCCCCCTGCACCCCCACCCTACGCCACTGGTAACACAGATTCTAGGAGTTTGGATCAAATACCATTATGCATTCATCTTCAGCTATCAATTTATACAAAAGCCTTGAAAGAAGACAAAGGCCATCTCTTCACTTTGCACAACAGGCCAGAATGCTCAATGATAGTATTTTTGTTAAGTGAGGTGCTACACACAGAGTGGACGTGCTCCAAGCAGTACTGCATCTCAGGCTCCATCAATGTCAATGGCATTCCTGTGCAAGTTTCATTAAAGCAGAGGTTGCTGCTTAGTCGGAAGGCTTGGCAAATTGCACCCAAAGCAAATAACCCTGTCATCCCCGACCTAAACGTAAACTTGTTTTTCAAAGAATGGTGGAACTGTATAAATAAACAAGCCGCTCTACCCGAATGCCATCGAGCACACACATAAAACAAGTTTCAACATGTATGGCTGAGTTACTGGAGTGGAGCTTGGAGCTCACAAGATTCAGACTTTGCCATGCCATTTGCCCAAAAGCACGGGGTGATATGGGGAAAGAATGACCCATGTCTTTCAGTAAGCAGGCACACCAAACAAAAGCTACTTTGTCTTTCCATTATGTCATGAATCCTAATTAGAAGCAATGATACTTCATTTCTGGTTCAGATAAGCTTGTTTGCATAGTTGTATGTTCTTAATAGAGCCTTAAATGTAACTAGGAAAATATTAAACCAGGCAGTTGCTACCATGCTGCTTCCACATAGCAGGTTAGCTGTCTCTGTGTTTGAAGTATCATTCTTCTATAACTCAACTTTCCGATAAAAGTCTGTTAAAATGTGGTTTGAGAATTTGGGGGGGGGGGGCATTGATGCAAAGTACCCTCTGCAAAAAAAAAGAAAGAAAGAAAAAGAAAGAAGATGCATTAAGTGAATGAATTAACATTACTGCTTCAGAGTCCATTGAAGGAAGTGCCAGTAGAGGGGAAATCTGTTTAATGAAAACTGCATTAAACAAGCCAAACTACATATTACATTACTAGCATGCTTAAACTATCATGTTTAAGACACATATGCAACAAAAAGCAACTGTGTTAACATCAATCCATGAGAGCTTAATGTTTCCCCATGTGCCATTTTCTGGCTGAATTTTTTTCCTGCAAAGCTACTAAAAATAGCATAGGTAAAGGTAAAGGGACCCCTGACTATTAGGTCCAGTCGCAGATGACTCTGGGGTTGCGGCGCTCATCTCGCTTTATTGGCTGAGGGAGCTGGTGTACAGCTTCCGGGTCATGTGGCCAGCATGAGTAAGCTGCTTCTGGTGAACCAGAGCAGTGCACGGAAACGCCGTTTACCTTCCCGCTGGAACGGTACCTATTTATCTACTTGTACTTATCATGCTTTCGAACTGCTAGGTTGGCAGGAGCAGGGACCGAGCAACAGGAGCTCACCCCGTCGCGGGGATTCGAACTGCCGACCTTCTGATTGGCAAGCCCTAGGCTCTGTGGTTTAACCCACAGTGCTACCTGCGTCCCAAAAATAGCATATTCAGGGGCAAATAACAGCTTTCAGGGGGTGTTTTCCAGGGAAACCACCCTGGGGGGTGGGGGGAGTTAACACACCTCAGCCTTCACCATAGGTACTGGGCCTTCTGTCCTATGCAGAGAGCAATCCTCTATATGAAGGGCATTCTAGTCTTCTGTTTGAAGGCTATCCAGTCCAAGTCTTGTTTAAAATATAAGAACCATACAAGGGGGAAAGTGGGATGTTGAAGCTTCACAACAGCAGCTAGGCAGCAGACTGAGCTGGATACACAGACCCCCCTGATCACAGTCTGGCCCAGTGTGGTGAGATGGTCTGCATTCCTATTTGCATGCTAGAGATTACTTCCAAATTTCACCTATACATATACATTGGCATGAGCAAATATTCTGCCAATTATGCAAATATTATTGCCTTCCTTTTTATTGATGTATTTCCTCTTTACTGGTGATGCATAAGTAGCTATATTAGTCATAGTTCCAATCCAGATTGGAGACCCTCCAAGCTAATTTTTGTGAAAGAAAAGGTATTAATATAGAACATAGTTTTGCCCTTAGGCGACAGCATAATTATGTTGGTAGAAAACTGAGCATGATTCTTCTTCTGTGGGGAGGGGAGAAGAGAACAGCCACCCCACCTTGAAATAATGGTATATCCAGATGGATAGTTTGTTTTTTATCTGTGAAACACAACAGGGTTGAGTGTCACTTCAAAAATTCATTTAAACAGCTATATGTACAGGGAAATGTATCCATGAGCTGTGCTGCATCACAGGCCTTGAACTAGGACTGGAGCCTTCTTGGATATCCGGCTGCTTCATGAGCAAAAGAATGAATTGAAAAATGGAGAGAAATGCATTGGAAAACATTTTTTTTGAAGCTCTTTGTAACAAGTGTTCTGTAGATGAGCAGATGGACAATATTATATTCCAGTATCGCAAGCGATAAAACAGCTTTTTTTTGCATGCACACGCACACAAATCACAGCACAATGACATCTCTCTAAATGATTAACTTGTGATCTCCAACTTTTGATTGCCTGTTAATCCTTAAACTTGCAGTTGGCAACTGCAACTCCACCTTCTTTAGAGTTGCTGTCTGGATTGCCAGCTACCATTGCCCCCTCCCTCCCTCTCTCGCACTTCTAACAGCTGCGGGGGGGGGCAGAGATGATTCTGACAAAATTCAGCTAACAATGGGGAATGCTGGTTGTGTGGTACACAATGGTCTGCTGGCTCTAGGAACCCCACAAAGCCCGAATACCTTCTTAATAGTATGATAAACAACAACAACAACAATTTATTATTTATACCCCGCCCATCTGGCTGAGTTTCCCCAGCCACTCTGGGCGGCTTCCAATCAAGTGTTAAAAACAATACAGCATTAAATATTAAAAACCTCCCTAAACAGGGGTGCCTTCAGATGTCTTTTAAAAAGAAGATAGCTGCTTATTTCCTTCACATCTGAAGGGAGGGCATTCCACAGGGCGGGTGCCACCACCGAGAAGGCCCTCTGTCTGGTTCCCTGTAACATCACTTCTCGCAATGAGGGAACTGCCAGAAGGCCCTTGGTGCTGGATCTCAAAAACAAAAAAAATTGTCATATGTGACAGTTATTTGATCATTTCTATTTATCTGTTTCTTTTCCTCTGACAAAAGCATGCCACATCTGAAACAGTCCTGCCGCTACCAATCAGAGAGGCCTTTAGTGAACATTTCCTGAAGCCTGAGACATGCATACCATCCGACATTTCTCCGATGAAAATAGGGGTGCCCTATATAATAATAATATTAATAATAATAATAACAAGCCCATCCATCTGACTGGGTTGCCCCAGCCCCTCTGGGTGGCTTCCAACATATATAAAAACCTAATAAAACATTAAACATTTAAAAAGTTCCCTCTACAGGGCTGCCTTCAGATGTCTTCTAAATGTTGTATAGTAACTTATCTGCTTGGCTTGGAGATGGGTGGGTCACATAACTCCATACCCTCCAACATTTCTCCCATGAAAATAGGAACATCCTACCATACCCTCCACTATTTCTCCGATGAAAAAGGGACGTCCTAAGAAAAAGTGGAACAAAATCAGAAACCAGTATGGCTTCTTTAAATCTGGGACTGTCCTTGGGAAAAAGGGACGATTGGAGGGTCTGCTGCTGACATCAGTGCACATGTCTCATGCCTTCAGACTTCCAGCTTCCTGCTATTTTTGCCTTGGAAAGCCCTGATTGTAACTTTCTCACCCTGGTGGCTGCGCTCTCTCTCTCTCCCCCCCCCCCACTAGTTACTTAAGTTTAAGAGCGGAATAGCAATGACAGGCTGTCCTACTGCCAGTGTGCACTTTTTGTGTATCACTATTTTTCAAATTGGAGTGACGCAGGTGGCGCTGTGGGTTAAACCACAGAGTCTAGGACTTGCTGATCAGAAGGTCGGCAGTTCAAATCCCGGCGACGGGGTGAGCTCCTGTTACTCTGTTCCAGCTCCTGCCAACCTAGCAGTTCAAAAGCACATCAAAGTACAAGTAGCTAAATAGGTACCGCTCCGGCAGGAAGGTAAACGGCGTTTCCATGTGCTGCTTTGGTTCACCAGAAGCGGTTTAGTCATGCTGGCCACATGACCCGGAAGCTGTACGCCGGCTCCCTCGGCCAATAAAGCGAGATGAGCGCTGCAACCCAAGAGTCGGTCACAACTGGACCTAATGGTCAGGGGTCCCTTTACCTTTACCTATTTTTCAAATTGTCATCTAAGTTGCCCACAATGGACCTTTGTTGAAGTTCCCAGAAACTTGGATTGTTGTATATAAACACTGTTTCTGTCAGAGGAGTGAAATGACCTGACAAATGGCTTGAATTGCTTCTCCTGTACCCAAACTAAATTGGAGCAGGGGGCACAAAATGTAGTTTTTTAGATGGGCCCACAAGAAAGTATGTGTGTCACTGATAGGCTGAAGCTGCAGCTGCCTGGGGACAGGGCAAAGTCAGGTATCTGTCAGTATCCTAAACCGTAATCAGTTACACTGAAATGCCAGGACCATAATTTGATTATGTAGGGAACATAGCTGTCAACTTACAAATTTGAAAATAAGGGACTAGCAGCCTCGAAAATAAGGGATCAGCAGCCAAAATAAGGGATTTTCCGGGCACAGGTATGTTCAACTTCTGAGCCCCTCCGAACCAAAGGCAGAAAGCCCAGCCAGCAGCCAAACGAAGCCTCGTCAATAAGGGACAGCAGCGGGACATGGCGCTGGGATAAGGGACTGTCCTGCCAAATAAGGGACGCTTGACAGCTATGGTAGGGAATGAAGTAAGTGGTGAACCAGACCGAACAACTTGGACTCTTTTCTATATATATAAATAAATGAGTGTTGTGAATGATATAAAGGATAATTAAGTTCAATGATATACACTAAGTAATGTGAGACAGATTTGTGACAGGCAAAAAATATCCCGCGAAGCCCTAACTATGTAGACAAAGTTTAGACTAGGATTATTATTTTTTGAAAAAGAATCTGAGATCCACCCAAAAAGTGTAGCGTGCCAAAAAATTAGTGCATCTACACTAGAAATAAAATTAACAAATTGTTCTTAAAATATCACAAAACAGTTAAATGAACATTCACCAAACAATGTGCCAATATTTCAAATACCTTTGTAAATAAAACTTTCAGATGCATTTGGACTGGCAACTTCTTCAGTAATAGCAACAGAATTTTATGGCAGTATTCAGACCTGCCCCAATGAAACAGCTAATAAACCCCAGCAATAAAAGTGCAGGGCTCATCAATATATTATATAGCCATATAAAAATCATTCATATATGCTACCTACAACGTCTGAAGCCTTCTTGCTTTCTACAGATACTGCCAGAAGATGCCTTTTCAGTTTTGTATATTTTACCTTTTTATTTCTGGCAGCTGAAGAGGATGGTTGCTGAAACATATTTGGCTACTTTATTCATAAATTGGCTTTGGAGAGCAAAAGCTCATATGAACTATTTTGTGAGATTATTTGTTCAAGAGTCTTTTAACTGAAGGTGCTAACCTAGAATCTCCAGTCTTTGGGACACGCAATCATATAAACAAGTCCTTGTACTGTGACAGATCTAGAACACCTTTGCATCAAGAGGAGTTAGGAGGGAGGCTTAGCAATCCCCTCTTTGTATGTCCTCAGAGATGCACTGATACAGTTAGCACTTGCTTGTAGCTGTGAAATTGCAGCTTTGTAGACTAGAGTTAATAATAATAATAATAATAATAATAATAATAATAATAATAATTTTTTCTTATTTATACCCCACCCATCTGGCTGGGCTTCTCCAGCTACTCTGGGCGGCTTCCAACCAAATATTAAAATACAGTAATACATCAAACATTAAAAGCTTCCCTAAACAGGGCTGCCTTCAGATGTCTTCTAAAAGTCTGGTAGTTGTTTCTCATTTTGGACTGTTTTCTGGGTGCTCACACTATTGTACTTATCCAACAGATATTAGGTATATAAAGCTGGAATCCTTTGAAAATTCCGTTTAATGATATTCTAAATTTCAACATACAGTGTTACCTCCTGTTACAGACACTTCAGGTTACAGATGCTTCAGGTTACAGACTCCACTAACCCAGAATAGTACCTCAGGTTAAGAATTTTGCTTCAGGATGAGAACAGAAATCATGCAGTGGGAGGCCCCATTAGCTAAAGTGGTACCTCAGGTTAATAACAGTTTCAGGTTAAGAACGGACCTCTGGAACGAATTAAGTTCTTTACCCGAGGTACCACTGTATAGTCAAAACCTTGGCTGGTTCAGCACTACTGAGTTCTTCTTGATTTAAATAATGATCACTATTCATTTATTCTACAGTGTTATTCTGATTTATAAAAAACAACAACATGGTATTGTACGTTTTGCATTTGACTGCTCGTGTCTCATGGGATATCTGATGCTTGCCAGAAGTTCAGTTTATGTTCTCTCTGAGCGGCCAGCAGAGTTTTGTTAAATAAGATATGCTTTTCAATCATATTATGACTATTTTCCTTTGAATAAAGGATAATAAAATATTTTCTGAACTATCTGAATTTCAAAATTTTACCAGCAGCAAAAAATTGTTTTAAGATCTCTCTCTCATACAATTCTAAAATTAAAAGAGGGTGTTACAACAATGTTCAGCTGTCTGTGAAGATGGGAGCAGGTATCTTGCAATATATATTTAAAGACATATTTTTGCAATTCTATCAATGACATCATTAACTCGTGCTTTCCATTTGCATTCCAGAAATCTTCTTAAATATCACTTATTTGGCAGCTGAACTTTAAGAACAAACACCATACATTTTATAAAAGGATGAACTGCTGGGTAGGGATGGAAAAGAAATTTGATTCAGTTCACATTTAAAGGCAAACTTAGCTAATTTCCACTTTCTGAATCAGGATGTGAAGCAAAACACAGCCTTCCTCTGATACTTATACTTCTCCCAAACTGGCTATGCAGTTATCCAGGCAAATTGTGTGTACAAAAAGTATATACTGGTGTGAACTGTGCATATACAAGCATACATTACCGAAAACAGCCTATTGTGTTTTGGGAAGATGTTTGCAAAAAATATATATTAGCCAGTAGCATTATTGTTGCAACATTATTGCCTCAATAGTAAAACTTTGGGCTGTTGTATTTTTAGTTTAGTTTAATTAATATGCTGCTTTTCTACAGTGATCTGTGCCCAAAGCAGCTCACAATAATAAACATCCAATATAAAATTGTAGCATTAAAAACAGCACGTTACAAAACATCTCAAATTAAATTTAGAACAAAGTTATAACTTTTCTGAATCATGCAAATAGAATTCAAAGAGCTTCTTAGTTTACATTTGTTTCCCTTCATGCATTCCATCACGCTATGCTAAATATTGCTTCCAAATTTCTGTAAGTTTTCTTGGGGGGGGGCATCTTACTCAATGGTACAGAGCAGGTAATGTTTAGAAGTGGGACCTCAATAGTCCCACCAGGGATACAGAACTCTAATAATAATAATAATAATAATAATAATAATAATAATAATAATAATAATAATAATAATATTTTATTATTAATACCCTGCCCATCTGGCTGGGTTTCCCCAGCCACTCTGGGCGGCTTCCAACAAAATATTAAAATACAACAGTGCGTCAAACACTAAAAGCTTCCCTAAACAGGGGTGCCTTCAGATGTCTTCTAAAAGTTTGGCAGTTATTTTTCTCTTTGACATCTGGTGGGAGGGCGTTCCACAGGGTAGGTGCCACTACCAAGACAGTCCTCTGCCTGGTTCCCTGTAACTTGGCTTCTCGCAGCGAGGGAACCGCCAGAAGGCCCTCAGTGCTGGACCTCAGTGTCCGGGCTGAACGATGGGGGTGGAGACACTCCTTTGGGTCTACTGGACCGTGGCTCTTTAGGGCTTTAAAGGTCAGCACCAACACTTTGAATTGTGCCCAGAAACATACTGGGAGCCAATGTAGGTCTTTTGAGACCGGTGTTATGTGGTCTCGGCAGTCGCACCCAGTCACCAGTCTAGCTGCCGCATTCTGGATTAGTTGTAGTTTCCAGGTCACCTTCAAAGGTAGCCCCACATAGAGTGCATTGCAGTAGTCTAAGCGGGAGATAACCAGAGCATGCGCCACTCTGGTGAGACAGTCTGCGGGCACAGCAGCACCTTCAGGTCATGTGAGTATCCCTTGCTGATTCCAGTATCCGTCCAGTCAAGACCAGAAGCAGGGATAGTCCTCAAACAACGACTAAACCTGCCTCCTCAGTAATGGCATGGTCTGGTCTTAGTGTAACTCCTCCTCCTACCCGTGATCACTGAGATCGGTTGTCCCAGTGCATCCCCCCTGTGTAACCTGCCCCAGCCATTTTGTTGGCTGGGACCCACTCCTAGGCAGCCTTGACCCCTTCCCTTTAAAAAGAAAATAAAACCTATTAAACAAAAATAAACAAACAAAAACCAATAAAATAAAGCAACAAAGCAATAAAAACCAAAAACACTAAAAGTTACAAACACACCAAAATTAAAAAAATTCCCAAACATGACTAAACACCTATCCCAACCCCCACACCAGAAAGAATTAAAAAGAGTAAAAAAGAAATTTAAAAAAACATTTTTAAAAGAACTCTGCGCTGTTCTGAGTTCTCCTGGCAAGCAACAGTAGCAGTGTCAGCTGTCCTTATGAGGTCTGTCTGTCTGTCATGCCCCGCCCTCCCCTCAGGCACTCACAGCAGGGGAGTCCTCCTGGGCAGCAGCAGCAGCAGCAGCTACACAAGACTCATTAAGCAGAGCTTAATTTGGGGCACAACACTCCTTATGAACTAGAATCAAATGAATAAATTATTACTGTTTCAACCAATTAGATAATAGTTTCTGCTTATTTACTTATGAACATATTTGAAGATGGTGTCAGAATCCTTGCTATATTATACAGTGTATTGTACCATTATCATTTCACAATACAGTGGTACCTCGGGTTACAGACGCTTCAGGTTACAGACGCTTCAGGTTACAGACTCTGCTAACCCAGAAATAGTACCTCGGGTTAAGAACTTTGCTTCAGGATGAGAACAGAAATAGCACAGCGGTGGCGTGGCAGCAGCAGGAGGCCCCATTAGGTAAAGTGGTGCTTCAGGTTAAGAACAGTTTCAAGTTAAGAATGGACTTCCGGAATGAATTAAGTTATTAACCCAAGGTACTACTGTAGAGGCATGGAAAGGCCATATGGTTCAACCTTGTAAGCAACCAGATATTCACAACAGAAAATATAATCTGGGGACCACAGCTGAGGATCTGCCAAGCTTTCAACATCTGTGGACAAGTCAAGCCAGGGAGCCAAGCCACATGCACCTGTGACGGGTGACACTAATAATAATAATAATAATAATAATAATAATAATAATAATAATAATATTTCTATGCCACTCATCTCCTCTGGGCCTCGGATCTCCTCCTACCTTCAGAGTTCCTTCTCATGGTCACTGATGGGCACACTTGATCCTACTACTAGACTTCTGATCATGAAGAGCTGCCCAGCCCAGCTTCAGGTCCCCCACCAAGTGCCCCCCTTCTAGAACCCACCACTCTCAACCGACTCTAAACAGCCTCCCCCCCCCCCCCAACATTCACTCTCCCTTTCTAAGCCTCCTCCAACCTTCCATCTCCACCAGAATTCCACTCTCTCTCTTCCCCCCTCCCTCCCTGCTTGACATTCACTTGGGAATTCTAATAGAATCACCTTAATTACCCTATTGCGAAAACAGAGGAAGAGGTTACAGATGGGAAATGTCCAGGGATCCCAAAATCTAAACTCACAGACCCTGACTTCTGTCTCGCAGGAGGACTCAGGATCCACCTTGGACCTCAACCTTTCCCCGTTCCCTCCCTGTGTCAAATTAAAGATTGTAAGCCCCTCAGGGCAGGAACCTCTTTCTCAAGGGTCGCACGCAGCGACGGTGCAAACAAATAACACAAAATAAATCTCGCTGCCTCCTGCAAGATGAAGTCTGCAAGATGCCTTTCCCTTAAAACCAAAGGATCCATTGGGGGCCCCTGCAGCATGAAAAGGGGCTAAGTCCGCAGAGCTGCATTTCTGAGAGGCAGGGACCTGGCAACAGCGGCGTAGCGTGGGTTGTCAGCACCCGGGGCAAGGTAAGTAATTTGCGCCCCCTAACCCCTAACCTGCCACCGCTGCCAGCTTCTTCTTGCTGCTGCCTGGGCTGGGGTATTTACGGTAAGGTAGCCATGGCGGCGGCGGGTCCGTGTCAGGTGATCTGAGGCGAGTTGCCGCTGGCGCTGTCGCCCAAACGACGCCGCTTGCCCGGAGGAGGAGGAGGGCAGAGAGGCGAGGAAAATGCAACATGGCCCAGCAGCTGCAGCGGCGGCGACGGGGCTGTGAGGAGGGGCTGCCTGGCGCGCCCTCCGCGGCCCTGGTGCGCGGGGACCGCGGCGAGCGCTGAGAGCCGCTGCCAGCTCGTCGGTTCCGCGAGACATGGGGCTCTGCTACAGCCTGCGCCTGAGGCTCTTCGGCGACTCCGGAGGCGGTGAGCGCGCCCCCCCAGATTTTGCGCCCGGTGCGGCCGGCCCCCCCTGCACCCCCCACGCTACGCCACTGCCTGGCAAGCTTTCAACATCTGTGGACAAGTCAAGCCAGGGAGTCAAGCCACATGCACCAGTGATGGGTGACACTAATAATAATAATAATAATAATAATAATAATTCTATGCAACTCCTCTCCTCTGGGCCTCGTGCTCCTCCTACCTTCACAGTTCCTATTCATGATCAGTGATGGGCAAGGATCTTGCCAAGTCTCTCACCATCATCTGACAGGCATCCCTCTTGCAGGACCATATAAGGCTTGCTTGCAAAGCAGCACTTTGTGACATCAGCTGGCACACAGGGGCCAGGCAGCTGGGTTGTCAGGAAACTGAATTAATAGAAATAAAGTCAGGGGGGTCAAAGTGTGCTGGGATGAGGCCACTGTGAGTCTGGCCAGAGTGTGCTGCTGCGGTGTGTGGTTGTGCCTCCTCTTGTTCTGCATTTTGCTTTCCTGCCCCTTCCTTTAGCTGCTGGATAGAATCATAGCATGGCTGAGTTGGAAGGGATCCCAAGGATCATCTAGTCCAACCCCCGGCAATGCCAGGATCCTGCCCACAGCCAGCCCTGACCGGGCTCCAAACTCCGACCTTCTTCTTACCAACCAGATGCAATTTTGCATGGGGTGGAGAAAGGGGAGAGAGAAAGGTTTTGCTTTCTCTCTCAGAAGATGGATATGAGAGCCACACCATGCAGCCTGGTCAATATCTCAAGGACCGTCACCGGGAGGAGGGAAGAAGCTTGTTTTCTCCTGTTCCAGAGGCCCTCAGGACCTGAAGCCATGGCTTCAAGTTACAGGAAAGGAGATTCCAACTCAACTTCAGGAAGAACTTTCTGACAGGAAGAGCTGCTGGACAATGGGAAGGAATCCCTCAGAAGGCGGTAGATTCTCGTTTCTGGTAGGTTTTTGAGCAAAGGTTAGATGGCCATCTGCCATGGATGCTTTAGCTGGGATTCCTCCATTGCAGGAATGTCCCCACTGTGGAAGGACGTGAATTAAGTTCTTAACCCGAGGTACCACTGTATACCTTCTATGGCTAAATCAGTTATTCCTTTGAAGAAAGATTAAATATCACCCCATAGTTAATTTTATCAGATATTTTCTTCCCCAAACCAAATTCCAATAAAATTTGGGGCAGCAAAATGTCCCAAACAAAGCCATATAGGAGAAGAGCATTTTAATTTGTTTCTCTGTATCCAGTTTTCCTTGAAAAATCACAGTGGGACATTATTTTACCCCAATATGTTAATTCTTAAACAGGAACTAAGAAACAGATATAGACAATATCAGAGAGTATATTATTAGATCCCAAACCAGATTCAGATGTATGTCAGGATGGTAGTGTCCCAAAATAAAGCCACTTGGTATTTATTTGTTTTGACAGTTCATATCCCGTTGAATTACAATTGTCTCTTTAAGTGGAAACAGAAGAAAGATACTGATCTTTAGACTGGTTTTTGATTGAAAAACTGCATGGGATATTTGCCCCCCCCTACCACAATACATTAACATTGGCAACCCATTTGTAAGATTCAGTTAGCTTTCCTGGGTTGTTGTTTTCAGAAAGACAACTAAATGGCTGAAATTTGATAACAATATTTACTAACATGCCAGTCATGCTAAAAGGACTACATTGTAGGTGTTCTACAATGTAAAGTGCACCAGGAAAGTTTATAGCCCCATTTTTTGTTAAAAAGGAAGGTCACAATACAGCTAAAGTTGGCCGTGACATTTTCAGGCATCCAGAACTGTGAACAGTAAATGTGGAGATGCAGGGAGATCACCTTCATCCTCCATCCTATAAAGGGTTATTAGAAGAATATACAAAGGCAGCCCCAACACGTATTTGTGGCCAGTGGCAGAGCTTCAAGCTCCGGCACTGGGTTGCGGCGAGCAGGCAGGGGCGGGGCTGGCGTGCGTCCTGGGGGTGGGGGGGGCAGCCGCGATGGCACCCCACCAGGGTCGCGCCATCAGGGGCGGTTTGCTCCCCCTGCACTCCTCTTCCTCCACCAGTGTATGTGGCAGTTCTCTACATGGTCAAGAATCCTGCAAAGTCAGGACTTCCAGTCATGTGCAGAGTCCTCTATACAAGTAGTTGTGCACACACAGGTTCCCTATAGACATCTAGTGAATGTGTATAGGTTGGGGGCAGGGCAGAGGCTGCTGCCATGATGTTGTGCGCACGCACGCGCACACGTTACTCTTAGGTATGAACACCTGCAAAAGAATCAGTTTCCACTGAAACCAGTGGATCAATTTCGTCCTTAATGAGAGTAACTTAAATCTTACTGCTTTCAGTGTAGTTACGAACAATCCCAGGTCTCATGTATTTCCACACTATATACATTAGCGTGGCTGTAAATAAACATGCATACAGTTATAGATAAGCATATTTCATTGCTTTATTCCATCTGTCTAGGTCACTGACTCAGAGCTTATGGACCCTGGCTGAGAAGCATTGGTGCTGATTTAAAACTTAATCTCTGCTAATACACAGTATTTTGAATAGCGTTCCCTCCATTGGATAAATATGCATTGTGTGTGCCCCCTTATGTTTTACTCATTGCTGGAGATTTGCCAACTATTTCCCCTCCTGTCAGAGCTTCTCAGCTTTTAACAGCAGTCAAAGACTTAGCAAATGAAGTATTTCATGGCATGGAGAAGAGATGGGAATAGTTCCGTCTGACAGGCAGCTATCAAGCACACAAGAGGCCTGCCAAAGAAAAACTGGCAGCCTTGTCCTGCAATGATATCAAAACATCATTTGCCTAGAGAGACTCTATGGGGTGAAGGGAAAAGATGCACTACAGAATTTTTTAAAAAACTGCATTCTAATGTAAAATAGATGTGGTTTTAGGGCAAAACAAAACCCTGCAGTGTTGCAAATCCTCCGCTAAGGTTGGCTTTCATTTGCTACATCATAATTTCACCATTAGGTTTACAAAGGGCTGAGATCTTTCCCCCCAAAGTACAGCCAGATCAATTCTATACTTGAGCCCCACTAGATGGAGGAATTATGGTGCTGGAGGAGACTCTTGATAGTCCCATGGACTGCAAGAAGATCAAACCGATCCATTCTGAAGGAAATCAGCCCTCAGTGCTCACTGGAAGGACAGATCCTGAAGCTGAGGCTCCAATACTTTGGCCACCTCATGAGAAGAGAAGACTCCCTGGAAAATGTTGGAAAAGATGGAGGGCACAAGGAGAAGGGGACGACAGAGGACGAGATGGTTGGACAGTGTTCTCGAAGCTACCAGCATGAGTTTGACCAAACTGTGGGAGGCAGTGGAAGACAGGAGGGCCTGGCGTGCTCTGGTCCATGGGGTCACGAAGAGTCGGATACGACTAAACAACAACAGATGGAGGGTTGGAAGGTGTTGTGGACTGGCTGGATGCAGCACTAGCCAGGGAACCCCCAGGGGAAGAAGGCTCAGAGCCAGGGGGTTGAGTGGCCAGAGGGAGAAAGAGCAGGCTGGGAGGAGGGGGAGGAGGAGGAGGAGGAGGAGGAGGAGGAGGAGGAGGAGGAGGAGGAGGAGGAAGCAGAAGAGGGGACAGGAAGAGCACAGCTCAGACGCTGAGGCAGAAGCCGGAACTGGGGAGTCTCCCCTTCCTGCTGCAATGCCCCCCAAAACACCGCTATTCAGAAGCATTGCTGCCTCTTGACAGTAGAGGCAGAGCAGAACCATCTTGAGAAGCTTATCCTCCATGAATTTTCAACTTTTACAAGGTGTGCATTTCCCCTTCCCAGGCTCAGCACATATAAGATACAAATCTCTCAGTGCAGTGGCACCAACAGCACTGTCACAAGCATACATGGAATATAAGGTGATGCTGTCAAAGCCTGAAAAGGATATCATTTTACATTGTTATTTAAAGCTGAATGCCAGGCTTTGGGCGCATAAAATATTAGTAACCATTACAAATTAAGGAGGTGCTTTTATGTCACATGGTAAGTTTATCAGCATGATTGTTAGGAGGAGAATTTCACATTTTACTAATCTTCCAGACAATCTTTTTTGAGTGACAGTGAAATTTAGGTAGAGAAGGGAACCAGTATTTATTTATAACAAATAGAAAATCCTTTCCTAAAATATTATTTATAATGGGCTTTATGTAATGTGCACATGGAACTCTGCACAATAAAGGGAAAGCATTCTACTGTTATGGTGCTGGAGGAGACTCTTGAGAGTCCCATGGACTGCAAGAAGATCAAACCGATCCATTCTGAAGGAAATCAGCCCTGAGTGCTCACTGGAAGGACAGATCCTCTGGTCCATGGGGTCACAAAGAGTCGGACACAACTAAACGACTAAACAACAACAACAATTCTACTATTCGTCCGCTATTTATTGAGAATAAGCACATTTCTAATGAGACAGTACAATCACTACTGAACCTATTTTATGACATATCTCCTGTGTATTTCTCACCTAAAATTAGAGTCTCTAATTTTCTCTTTCAAAACTTGATTTAGCTTTCAGATATTTTTTGAACTTTGCTAGGTTTGTTTAGAATTGGTAGGTTGCTTTAGTACGGCAGTATATGCATTCCCTTTTAACCACCCAAAATATTAGATAATTCAATTTCTGTGTCTGCAGCTGGTTTCACAGTCACTGTTATACTTAAAGGTAAAGGTAAAGGGACCCCTGACCATTAGGTCTAGTCGTGGCCGACTCTGGGGTTGCGGCGCTCATCTCGCTTTACAGGCTGAGGGAGCCGGCGTACAGCTTCCAGGTCATGTGGCCAGCATGACTAAGCCGCTTCTGGCAAACCAGAGCAGCGCACAGAAACGCTGTTTACCTTCCTGCTGGAGCGGTACCTATTTATCTACTTGCACTTTGACGTGCTTTCGAACTGCTAGGTTGGCAGGAGCAGGGACCGAGCAACGGGAGCTCACCCCATCACAGGAATTTGAACCGTCAACCTTCTGATCGACAAGCCCTAGGCTCTGTGGTTTAACCCACAGCACCACCCGTGTCCCTACTGTTATACTTACTCCAAGCCAACTTTTGATATTATACCAGCATTCACTGTGACTGTGTTTCAAATGATTATTTTCTAGCACACCAAGTTTTTTTCCTACTAGCATCTTATTCTCTTCATAAAACAATTTAAGCCATATAGAACATAAATCTCATTAGTACTCAACAGTAATTTAGTTTCTGTATATGCCAAGGCTGCAGACCAATGCGCAATGAACTCAAGAACCTCTTTTCACGTATATAGGCACTGGGGGTAAACTGGTGTTTAGTGGGTGTTTGCTGAAGCAAACCCATGAAATTTACCGAGTATGGAGGGAATGCATTCCAAGAGGCCCTCAGCTGATCACAGATCCCACGGGTAATAATAATAATAACTTTATTATTTGTACCCCACCCATCTGACTTGGTTGCCCAGCCACTATGGGTGGCTTCCAACACATATAAAAACATAATAAAACATTAAACATAAAAAACTTCCCGATACAGTGCTGCCTTCAGATGTCTTCTAAAAGTTGTCTAGTTATTTATCTCCTTGACATCTGTTGGGAGGGTGTGTAAATAAACTGCCAGAAGACCCTCAGAGTTTGACCTCAATGGGAGTGGAGAGACTCTTTCAGGTATACAGGGCTGAGACAGATTAGGACTTTAAAGGTCAACACCATCACTTTGAATTTTGCTCAGAAACATGCTGGGAGCCAGTGCAGATCCTTTAGGACCAGTTATATGGTCCAGCAGCCACTCCAAGTCACCAGTCAAGCTGCTGCATTCTGGATTAGTTGTAGTTTCCACACAATGTATTTCAGCAGTCTGAAAAGTTTGTACCGAGAATTTACAGTTACTTTAATTTCTTTTCCATCTGTGCTCTGTTTACAGCATGCTGCTGAATGGTGTTTAGATATGTATCTGTTTGTTTGTGTTTATGTATGCACCAGAATACTGCACAAACAAATTTATAATTGCCTGGCTTTGTGATTTTGCACACTTCCTAGGTGGGGCAGGGAATAAAAAACAAGGTGCCCGTGCAGCTATCTGTGCTCCTGCCCTGGGAAAATGCCTACTGGCATGATCAGGAAACTCAGAAGTCACTCCTCACATACAAATTCAATTTTTTGTGGGTTTGGACTGCTCCAGTGATACTGGAAACCATCTACAGAAATCCCTATTGAAATCTGGTTAAATAATATTTGGAATGAGGCTCTATCGGTATACCTTACTCACCACAGCAGGAAGGAGAAACACTTTTCGTGAGACTTGACTTCCTTTCTTTTCCTTTATAAATGAGACAGTGGATCCTTTAATTCCACCCCCAACACTAGAATCTTTGTGGAGAGGAGACTTAAATTGATATTGCATAAATAAACGCGTTGCTTGCATATTGTGTATCGCATATGAAACTTAATAAGACTGTACCACCGGACAAGTTACTATACTTATATGTTGTTCTTGTATTTACATGAAAAACAATAAAAATTATTGGGAAAGGAGATTGAAAGATCGGACTGGTGAACACTAAAAGCAGCAGAAATATGAGATGACTGGACCCTTACTGAACTCAAAGCATGGGAACTCCCAACAAAAACAACAAAAATATATAATTTGGCAAAATATTTGGACTTTATGATATGTATTGGTATAATTTGGAATAATTAATGTGATATGATTGGATTGTTAAATGGAAAACTTAATAAAATTATTTTAAAAATAAAATTAAAAAAATTATTGGGAAAAGAAATATGAATTAACAGCTAAATAAGGCTCAGATGTAGAAAAGCACGAAAATAAGCAAACGAGGGATTAGTTGTCCTAACTGCATTGAAGTATCTGAAGCTCGAACAAGTTCAAATAGAAGAAGAACCATCCGTCAGCGGGAGGATGCATGCTTTGCTTGCAGAAGACTTACAGGCTGGTCCTCCAGCATCTCCAGGCAGGCCTGGCTGATACCCCATCTGAAGCTGACCCAGCTAGTCAGGATAGACAATGCTAAACTAGATGGACCAATAGGCTGACTTGGTATAATGCATCTTCCTCTGTTCCTGTTTCTGCCTCTGCATGCATATGAAAACTCTATTCATTCACTTATATTTTAATTCATTAATATCAACAAAGCTTGCATTCTGTTTCCCTTTTTTTCAGAACAAGCTGTACTAGCCAAAAAGGGGGGAGGAACCTAGCACAGTGTTAAAAATTGCTGTATTTCATATACAGTAAACCAGTGTGTCTATCTAAAATGTTTTAGACTTACCGTACATTTGTTTGGCTTTTCTCCTGAATGCACTCTCATGTGAATCAGTAGTTTGTAACGAGCGTTAAATGGCTTGTATCTCCGAGGGCACCCAGCCCAAAAACAAGTGAAATCCTCTCCTTTCCTCTGGTCTATGTGATTTTTTTCTATGTGCCGCACAAGATCTTCCTGCTGGTCATAAGTAGCACTGCAATCTATCCAGCAACAGCAGTGCTTGCCATTAAACTCATCCAGTTCGCCTTCTTCGTCTAAGAGAGGGCCTTGCACAGATGCTGCTAAGGAAATCTGGTGGGGATGGTTTATAAGGTCATGCTGATGCGCGTGGTATGGGGGAGGTGGACCATGTGATGGAGGAAGAACAAGGGGAGCCACTGGAGAAGTAGGTGGCATGTCCATTGTGTTCCCAGAAAAACCATTGGCACGCCCACTTTTTAAAATGCCCACAGATTGGCTGTCTAGCAGAGATATTCCTTGTTGAACCACCATGTTGTTAGTGACTGTTGGCTGTAGGCTGTTTTGTTCCAACTGTTGCATGCGCTGGTATTCAGTGTTCCCACTTTCACTGTAACTTGGAAGGGCAACATTGCCATTAGCGACAAGAAGTCTTTTTTGAGGATTTGGAATAGAGCAAGTCTGAGGAATACAACTTCCCCTTATTCCCAAGAAGTGTCCATAGACCTCAGGCTGAGGGGAGATGTTTGCTGGAGATGCCCTGGAGCCATTGATGTAAGCAACAAGAGAAGTGGGGGATGTGCGGATGATTGTATTGAAGTCAATCCCGATTCCATCAGACAAAGGAGACAGAGAGAGGGCCCTCTTTTTGGCTGAATGAGACCTGGTTGAAGAATAGTGAGGACTAGGATAAGGAGAACAATTATTTTCCACACCAAACAAGTAAGATGGTAATGAGCTAGAGACATTGTTGGACATGGACATTCCAGATGTAACACTTGTGATGTCCCCGAGGTCCGTGCCATTTGGGGAGCCTTGGCTGGAAGGAAGAGAAGGAAAAATCCTGTAGCCATGAAGCCATTCTTGCTTGACACTCTGGATTGATGGGCTTTCAGACAGACTCAGGGTTGTGGAGGCCAAAGATTCTCGGGACAGAAGGGATCTGCAGTGGAGAAAAGAGGGAGAGGGAATGCAAACAGTTACGGTACTTAAATTTTAGCTCTTGGTAGTTCAATGAAGCAGCTGAAAATATTCAGAGCTCATCTGCTTATTTTTGACAATTAAAATAACCTTCTCAAAATTGGTCTTTGCTTTTGCATATTCAAAATCTGAACACCAAGTTACTACACATAGGTAAAGGTAAAGGGACCCCTGACCATTAGGTCCAGTCGTGACCGACTCTGGGGTTGTGGCACTCATCTCGCTTTATTGGCCGAGGGAGCCGGCATCAGCTTCTGGGTCATGTGGCCAGCATGACTAAGCCGCTTCTGGTGAACCAGAGCAGCGCATGGAAACGCCGTTTACCTTCCCGCCATAGCGGTACCTATTTATCTACTTGCACTTTGAGGTGCTTTTGAACTGCTAGGTGAGCAGGAGCTGGGACCGAGCAACGGGAGCTCACCCCATCGTGGGGTTTCGAACCACTGACCTTCTGATTGGCAAGTCCTAGGCTCTGTGATTTAACCCACAGCGCCACCCGCGTCCCCCTACTGCACATAGTATGTCTATTAGTAAGTAATGGGTGGTGTCCAATACTGCATGAGTGCAAATATTTGCACAAGAAGATTTGCCCCATATCCTTACTGCAGTCCCTTGTGCTGTCTGTGCCATTCACAAATTTCCTCCAAGGGTCATGGTGTTCTCAGGAAAGGCCTGAGAGAGGTGTCAGGGGCTGCAGCTACATTGGAGAATCAAGGGAAACTCAGGTAGAGACAACCTGATGCTCAGGCTGCATTGAATACCACCTACTGACTATTGTGGTGACAGTTGCTTTGGCAGCCCCATCAGGGTCTCGAGTGTGAGTGCAACCCACTAACTGACCAAGAGACAAACCAGGGCTAATTGCAGCTGCATGCAAAATTCATTTCCAACCTTGTTAACCACCGGCCATTGCAAGCCCCAGTGAGAGCTCATAAACTAGGGAGGAGGAGGAGGAGGAGGAGGAGGAGGAGGAGGAGGAGGAGGAGGAGGAGAAGAAGAAGAGGAGGAGGAGGAGGAGGAGGAGGAGGAGGAGGAGGAGGAGGAGTTTGGATTTGATATCCCGCTTTATCACTACCCTAAGGAGTCTCAAAGCAGCTAACATTCTCCTTTCCTTTCCTCCCCCACAACAAACACCCTGTGAGGTGAGTGGGGCTGAGAGACTTCAGAGAAGTGTGACTGGCCCAAGGTCACCCAGCAGCTGCATGTGGAGGAGCAGGGAAGCAAACCCGGTTCCCCAGATTACAAGACTACCGCTCTTAACCACTACACCACACTAGCTACACCACTGGGGGGACTCAGATTGTTTTCCTCCACCCAAGGGAAGGAAGGAAAGGGAACAAGCAGGTGGGTGGACCACATGAGATGGAGTGACCCCTGAGATCTTGCAAGAGGCCCCCCCTCTCCCAGGCCTTGGCAGCTGCCGCACCATCCCACCAGTCGGCTAGAAAGCACCTACAAGCTCACCACCAAAAGAGAGCTGCAACCACCTGTGACTATTCTACATAGCTGACATTTGTTAGCCGAAGTTTACTTACATAGCACATGTTATAGCATACTTTTCATAGGGCATTGCTGCATAACTTCTACAACCTGTGAACTACAATACCTAGAGGGACACGGGTGGCGCTGTGGGTTAAACCACAGAGCCTAGGACTTGCTGATCAGAAGGTTGGCGGTTCGAATCCCCGCAACAGGGTGAGCTCCCGTTGCTTGATCCCTGCTCCTGCCAACCTAGCAGTTCAAAAGCACGTCAAAGTGCAAGTAGATAAATAGGTACCGCTCCGGCGGGAAGGTAAACAGTGTTTCCGTGCACTGCTCTGGTTTGCCAGAAGCGGCTTAGTCATGCTGGCCACATGACCCGGAAGCTGTACGCCGGCTCCCTCGGCCAATAAAGCGAGATGAGCGCCGCAACCCCAGAGTCGGTCACAACTGGACCTAATGGTCAGGGGTCCCTTTACCTTTACCTTTACAATACCTAGACTGCAGCTTTCATTCTAAATTTCAACTGTGCACAAAAGGTATAACTCTAAAGTGAGTGGTAAAATATTTTTCTGACTTTATAGACATGAAAACATTCCTATAGAATAAAATGAAGACCTTGTATCAGATGGAGGTATATTCGAGTTGGTAGCATTCACAGCCCTCTGTAAGCTAGGGCTGATTTGGTTGCATGCCGTTGAGACCTTTTGGGCAGGAGGAGACAGAAGTCCCAGTCGCTGAACCATCATTGGACTGCTGGTGACGATTAATTTGTTGCAGCTACTTTTTCCGATTGTCTTGCACCGAGTCCCAAAGGCAAGACCCCCTGAAAATGAAGGAGTTGTACAAATTTTAACTTACATTTTCCACATTAAAGAAGTCTAATGAATCCATAGTATTATACATATAAAGCATGTGCAAAGAACTGAGAAAAAGGCTGATGGCGGAATGCACTGTAAGAGTCTGATTTTAAAGACAGGAGAATAAAGCAAAGTGAATCACGAATCAAGCCATATATTATTTGACAAGTTTATAGAATGGCTGTTTGGTCTGATCAATTTCACAAATCCCAAATTTCTATATTTTTCTAATCATGTTCCCTTAAGGATTTGTTTTAATGAAATCATCTGAGAGTTACAAATGCAAATATTACAATTTATGACTGAAACAAAAAGGAAATTGTTCACAAAATCACACACACACACACACACACACACATATATATATATATATATATATATATATATATGTCTTCAAAGCTAAAGAACAAAGTCCGCATCTCTAATAATTGCAACCAGGTCATGTGTGTGAAGCTACAGTTCCTGAATATCACCTGTTGACAAACCAATGATCTCAGAGATTAAAGTTCAATCACACTATTCACACAATAAATTTACATGCACAATGTAAATGACTTGCTATTATCTTCATAAGGAAAACTCAAATTTGATAGTAAATTACAAAAACAGTCAACCACAACTGTCCCATACTTAAGGACTCACACTAAAATCCTTACCATCATCCAATCTACTTAGTGTTCTAATTTGTGCAACCTGAATGGATCGATGCACAAGGTGTATAATGGCACATAGATTACAAGCGCTGGCACCTTTCAAATTTCCCTTTTAACCCAAATCTAGCAAGCGAATAGCAGTAATTTCCCAGCAAACTGCTTTAATATGATATACTTTCCTGCCAAATGTTTCACAGTAAAAACTAGGGAAATATTTTTAAAGTTCCGTTCACAGTGAACAACAGATTGCCATTCTGAGAGACCACGGTGACACCATTGGACCTTTTTCAACAAATCTTTAAAAGAGTTTATCCATAAAAGGTGGCTTTTAACACAACAGTAAATAGAAACTTCTACTGCTAAAGTACTTTCCCATCACCACCGTGTGTCTTCTATGCTGAGGAAAATATGCCTGGCCATCCCAGATGTTGTTGTTGTTGTTGTTGACTACAGAAAACACATCAGCTTTGTCTAGACTACATTCCAGTGCATTTCTTTCTATCTGAACCCACCACACTGCCGTGTCCTTTGAGGCGAGTTGGGAAGTTGAAGGAGCAGAGCTTTTCTCCTGCAATGCCAACTGACCATCCTGTGAATTTCCTTCCTGCAGAGACATCAGGGCATCTCCTGTCAATCTTTCGGAAGGGCAATGAAGACCTTTTTATTCTGCAGTACATTTGGAGATTGCGGGACGAGGGTGGCGCTGTGCACTAAACCACAGAGCCTAGGACTTGCCGATCAGAAGGTTGGCGGTTCGAATCCCCGTGACGGCGTGAGCTCCCGTTGCTCGGCCCCTGCTCCTGCCAACCTAGCAGTTCAAAAGCATGTCAAAGTGCAAGTAGATAAATAGGTACCGCTCCGATGGGAAGGTAAACGGTGTTTCCGTGTGCTGCTCTGGTTCTCCAAAAGCAGCTTAGTCATGCTGGCCACATGACTGTACGCCAGCTCCCTCGGCCAATAAAGCAAGATGAACACCACAACCCCAGAGTTGGTTACTGGGCCCTTTATCTTTATATTTACATTTGGAGATGGGGTACTGGTAGTTTTTATGTTACCACTATTACTTTGTGTGTGGCTAATAATAATAATAATAATAATAATAATAATAATAATTTCCTATTTATACCCTGACCATCTGGCTGGGCTTCCCCAGCCACTCTGGGCGGCTTCCAACAAAATATTAAAATACAGCAATGCATCAAACATTAAAAGCTTCCCTAAACAGGGCTGCCTTCAGATGTCTTCTAAAAGTCTGGTAGTTGTTGTTCTCTTTGACATCTGTTAGAGAAGAGAGGTTGTATATGAAGGTATTAAATTTATAATTAAATACACACAATTACCACGTCAGGTGTGAAGCCGACCTAAAAGCAGTCCTATAAAGTGAGATTTTTTTTTAAATGATGCTTTATTAAAGCTTTGTCATAAAACAATAAGATAAAAAACTAATCTAAATAAAAACAAAAACAGACAGAGAGAGAAGAAAACAGCAAAAGAAAGAAAAAGATGAAAGGAAAGGAAAGGAATAAAGTGAGATAATTGTGAAAGATAATGACCACTCCCCACTTAAAACGGGGGGCGCCCTTTGCGTGGACGCGTCCAGGCCCTAGATCTGGAGCGGCTCCAACAGCATAGGCTTGGCCTTGCCTTCCCTCAGGTGGGATACCTGGAGGTCTCTGCCTACCTCAGTCATTTGCCCAATCCCACCTGGGGGAAGCGTTGCCAAGGAGACCAGGCCAGGTAGGGGAGGGATTACCTGCCCACACAATAGAGGGAGGATCTTACCTGGGAATCCTCACTTGGCTCCAGAGCTTCTCCCACCCTACCCACCCTCAGTTAATGTCTTATTTTGCAGGTTAACTTTTCTTCACAGGTTTCGCAGGTTAACTTTTCTTCACAGGTATGCGGGCGCTGCTACGTTAAGGTCGCTGTTAAAGGGCTGGAAAGGAATTTCCCTGCATTGGCAGGTTTCGCCTTTCCCGTAGCAAAACGTCACAACTTTGGCGGTATCAGGCCTTGGGCGGAATCCTTTAGTCCATCTTCCTCTTTGCGGTGGCGATACCAGGGTTCCCCGTTAAAGGGGTTTTCTGAAGGGAGGCTTTGACCATACGCCGAAAGGTCGTAATTGCTCTCCCCTGCGGCGGCGGCGTTACGGGGGCGGCTATCTCTGCTTGAACATATGTTCTCCAGAGCCGGCCCATCACCCCCCCCACACACACACTGGATAACCCTGATGCTCCCTAGGTCCCCGGCTGGGGACTGGGGAGGGAGAACGCCCAATGCCTGAGCCAAGGTCTACCCACATTTGAAATTTAATAAAGTTGTGGCCAATTTAATCCCATAGCACGTTGTCTCGAGTCGTTATTCCACATGATGGGGGGACCGTGGGGGATCTGGGGACTCCGCCTGTCCACGCAATGGAGAACGAGATAGAGAAATCAGCACAAAAACTTAAGAAAATTTCCAAAATCCATATTAGCACAGTATATTTATTATGGCATAAGAAACATATTGCCCTAACAAAGATTTTAGAGAGGGAAAAAGTGAGAGATGACAGAAAACAATTATTCTCTCTGCCTGCTTAATCACTTGTACCTAGAAGTATGTAAAAGAGGTAGTGTTCAGAATACAGAGAAAAGAAAATTAATGATGTTGTGTTTTTCTGAAGCTTGTGAAAACCAGAAATCATGACTGAACAACAACAGGGCTGGGGTTATCCTCCTGGCAGCAACACCTGTTTATTTTTTAAAGGAAATTAAAAAGGAAATAAAAAGATATGCTCTAAAATAAGAAATTACTTGAATAGTCAGCACCATAAAATATGAACAACTTTAACTTTTGCCCTAACTGGCAGAAGTTTTAGGAGATAATTGCCATTTGATATTATTCTGTAGTTTTGAAAATTTAAATATGCTGTGTTCAAAAGGAAAGAAAAATAAAACTTGGAGGGATCTGAAAAGAAAAGACTAGTTTTACCATATAAATTTGTTTAGTTTTTTAAAAAACAAAACGGATAAACTTGAAAAGAACAACTTTATCACAGAATCTTGGCAAATACAAATAGAGATTTTCCTGCATGACAGAACAGTGCCACTTACATATTATCTACAAATGTTTAATAAAAGCAACATTCATTTAACCTCAATTCAAAACATTTAGCCAATGACAGAAGGGTTTTAGGTTTCTTTTAGAGGGTCTGACAGCATCACAGTGTCTAACTGTTCAAGCTGAATATTTGAAACCATATAATTAGACCATTTCTACCTGATTAAACATGAGCTCATTGTGAGTTAAATGGCCAAACATCACAAATGTTAGCCATCAGAGAACTTTTAACATAGGCACGTAACACCCACAATTTGGATGTGTGATCTTGCAATCCCTGCATCCACAAGAGGTTTAAAAGCACTACATAGCATACATAAATAATATTGAGAAGAACAATATTTCTAATAGTGGGTCCACATGAGAATTAATGCACACCTGTGCAAATTTTAAATCTCCCTCTCTCTCTCTCTCTCTCTCTCTCTCACACACACACACACACACACACACACACACACAAACACAAACACCTACACACATACCTTATACACATTTTACAGGAGCAGAAACACTACTAAAGGTAGGAATACCTTGATGGGATGTGGATTTTACACATACAAAAGAATGGTACATGGACTAAGACCCTTTTAAATGCATGTCAACCACATGGAACTTAACTGCAGATAAGTATTTTCCAGTAGTTTGCGCATGGCCACCACCAATTTGAATTAGCACTCAGCAATTCATCTTTTTTGGCGGGGGGAGCCTAGAATTTCCAGCAGAAGCAATGGATGTAATCTAGAAGAGAGAAGTGTTCCACATCACATTTAAAGCAATGAAATGCACTGTGCAATTCAATACTAAATCATCTGATCCAAAGGACTCACCACATCAGTGACAGTCATGCAAAGGCCAATGCTGGTGTAATGAATTCATTATCCTATGCACTCACAGAAAGCACAAGAGATGAGACACAATGTAGGAACATAGACAGATACTCACAGACACCTTGGCAACTCTGCCAAAATCCACCAGTCAAGACAATGTGCACTGACACGCATAAAAGGCATTGTCAGTGCACAGACCAACATATAGCTATAGCATGAATACCATCATGATACAATTTTACCCAGTTCACACAATCTGCCCGGAAACGCTCAAGAGGCCTGCAAACCAAGCAGAGGTGAGGGCTACAACAAACAGCCTTCTCCATCACGTCCAGCTCCATATCTGATGTGCATTTTCTATTCCCTCCCCCTTTCCATTTCATGCAGCCCAATTCCCCAGTTTATAACCGCAGCAGTACCAAGGATATCCATGAGGTTATTGAACGGTTGAGCACATTGAGTGGAAGTACGTGTCAATGATGTTGGGAAAGATGGAGGGCACAAGGAGAAGGGGACGACAGAGGACAAGATGGTTGGATAGTGTTCTTGAAGCTACCAGCATGAGTTTGACCAAACTGCGGGAGGCAGTGGAAGACATGAGTGCCTGGCGTGCTGTGGTCCATGGGGTCACAAAGAGTCGGACACGTCTAAACAACAACAATATTAGTTTCATTCAGTTTCTCATTTTTCCAGTCTGAAGTTCAGTTCGCTGCATCTTCACATCAGGGTTTTTTAAAAGTCATTGCAAAATCTCACCAACATTTTAGTGCAAATTTCTCTTAATACACACAATTTTCTATGCAATTTTGCCTTATTATATGTTTTTACAAAGCAATTCCTCCAGATAATGTATTTTCAAATGTCATCTTCACTAATATATGCACATTTCACCCAGGTTTATACATTTTTTGTATACATTATTTAACTGGAAAACTGCATTGCAAAATTCAGATAAGTGCAAATTTCAAAGCATGGTTGTGTTTCAATTCATGTACAGTGGTACCTCAGGTTAAGTGCTTATTCATTCCAGAGGTCCGTACTTAACCTGAAACTGTTCTTAACCTGAAGCACCACTTTAGCTAATGTGGCCTCCCGCTGCCACGGCGTTTCCGGAGCCCAATTTCTGTTCTCATCCTGAAGTAAAGTTCTTAGTTTCATCCTGAAGTAAAGCAGGAGTTTTCACTGGGATCTTAAATCGATCCCTAGCCCAGGCTATTGTTCCATCCTGCCTAAAGTCCTCTACTATCGTTCCAATAGCAAAAAAATCTAACCCGGAAGATCTGAATGACTTTCGTCCAGTAGCACTCTCACCTATAATCATGAAGTGAAAAGCTGGTATGAAATTATGTCATTGCCTGCCTACCAGAGGGACTGGACACATTCCAATTTGCTTATAAAACGAAAAGATCGACAGAGGACGCTGTGGCGATTGCCCTCCATGCCGTTCTTGCACATTTGGAGCAGCGGGGGGGTTATGCCAGGCTGCTTTTTTTAGATTTCAGCTCGGCATTTAATACCATTCTACCACAACGTCTGATGTCTAAACTGGAAGATCTGGGGCTTCCGTTATCACTTTGTGGGTGGATATTGGACTTTTTGTCAGACCGCCCCCAGAGGGTTCGGTTGGGCCCTTATACCTCTAGTATGCTTAAGACTAACACAGGAACACCACAGGGATGTGTACTCAGTCCGCTCCTTCATATTCTCTACACGTACGATTGTGTCGCTGCTCACCCTAGTAATAGGGTTGTCAAATTTGCAGATGACAGAACCGTGATTGGGCTCATCTCTGAAAGGGAGGGTGAAACGGACTATAGAGATGAGGTGGAGCGGCTGACAGAGTGGTGCAGAGCTAACAACTTGCTCATAAATACAAGGAAGACAAAGGAGCTTGTGGTGGACTTCAGGAGACAGAAGAGCAATGTCCAGCCACTTTTGATTGATGGGGTCTGTGTGGAGAGGGTAACAACGTTCAGATTTCTGGGCATTGAATTACAAGAGGATCTGTCCTGGAGTGTCAACACAAGGGGGCTTGTGAAGAAGGCACAGCAGAGACTGCACTTTTTGAGAATTCTAAGGAAAAATCATCTTCCGCAGAAACTGCTGCTTGCCTTCTATCACTGTGCCATTGAGAGCGTGCTCACTTATGGCTTATGTGTGGTACGGAAGCTGTACTACCCAGGACAGGATGGGGTTGTGCAGAGTTGTTAAGGCAGCAGAGAGCATTGTTGGCTGCCCACTCTCCACCTTAGAGCAGATTTATGCCACAAGGTGCCATAGGAAGGCACTGGACATAGTAAAAGATCCATCGCATCCTGGTCACTGTCTCTTCGAGCTCCTGCCGTCGGGACGGAGATACAGGACGATGAAGACAAGAACGAGCCATCTTAAGAACAGCTTCTTCTCCAGAGCGATCTCGGCCCTGAATGGGAAGCCTGGACTTTGAAAGTCATCTAATCTTCCTTGCTGTATTATACTGTATTGTTTTAATTAGTGTTTTTATAGTTGTTTTGATTTTGTGTGGAGTGCCCTACCTGGGTGGATGGAGCAGCCAAGTAATTTCGTTGTCCCCAAGAGGGGGCAATGACAATAAAGATTTATTATTATTATTATTATTATTATTATTATTATTATTAACCTAAAGCACTATTTCTGGGTTAGCGGACTCTGTAACCTGAAGCATATGGAACCTGAGGTACCACTGTATTGTTTCAGAAAGTGATACTTAGGTATGTGTAAACTGGATCAAATTTCTCCCCCCATCCCTAGTGCAGACCCATCACTTCTCAGTACTCAAATGGCAGGACTCTCAGTTCTGATGCAGCGTTGTGGCACAAAGTCCCTTCAGTGTCCCATCATGAAGGCAGCTGGGGTAAGTAGCAAGCAAGGTGGGAGATTGTCCTGTCTCTCAATGTTTATTGCCGCAGACAGCACTGACAACTTATACTAAACAACATGAAGCAACATATTGAATAGCTGTGAAGTGAGTTCTGACAGCATCACAGAACAATCAGTGGGCGTGAGTGGCAGGCAATATTTCTTGTTCTCACAAAAAATCTGCATGGCAGACACCAGAACAACAGGTGCAGTTTTCATCATCACTGCATCTCCATGCTGTCTATGACTGCCTTTGTTGTAGTCATGTATGCCATGGTCTCTGGAAAGGTGTAGGAGCCTTGCAACGGGTGGCCCCATAGTGGAACAGCTGGCTTCTCACTGGTCACTACTGCTGCCGCAGTCACTTTGCCTGTGCTTTCTGTAGCACCAAGAATAAGGAGCATTCTTACCTCTGCATATGTCCAGTTGTCTATATAAAAGCAAAAGTAATAGAACAGGGATGAGCAAGGGCCGCCAAGACCATATAACACCGGTCTTGAAAGACCTACACTGGCTCCCAGTACATTTCTGAGCACAATTCAAAATGTTGGTCTGACCTTTAAAGCCCTAAACGGCCTGGGTCCAGTATACCTGAAGGAGCATCTCCACCTCCATCATTCTGCCCGGATACTGAGGTCCAGTGCGGAGGGCCTTCTGGCGGTTCCCTCGCTGCAAGAAGCCAAGTGAAGCTACAGGGAACCAGGCAGAGGGCCTTCTCAGTAGTGGCAGCCGCCCTGTGGAACGCCCTCCCACCAGATGTCAAAGAGAAAAATAAGTACCAAACTTTTAGAAGACATCTAAAGGCAGCCCTGTTTAGGGAAGCTTTTAATGTTTAATAAGTTATTGTATTTTAGTGTTTTGTTGGAAGCCGCCCACAGTGGCTGGGGAAAACCAGCCAGATGGGTGGGGTATAAATAATAAATTATTATTATTATTATTATTATTATTATTATTATTATTATTAGGGGACAGCAGCTGCAACAGACAGTTCCCATAGTGAGGATCACCATAGCACCCTCTTCCAGGAATCCTCAATAGAGACAGAATTCACCTGCAAGGCTTTAGACAGGAGCTAGTTATCTGAAGCATGGGAGTGAACCTTTCACTCTGGATTCTGGCTAATTCAAAGTTCTGGTTAGGGTTACTACTTTTAAAGCACTAGCAAATGTTTCAGGTCTAAAATGCCTATAATACCAGCTGCTATGATATAATCTCCAAGGTCAAGAGAATGTTCAAGAGTCCTGGTCTGAGCCATAATCTACCTCACCCTGTTGACCCACCTCCCTAGTTTTCCTATGGAGGGTGCTTTGCCTGTGCAGCCTGACCAGGATTAAGCCTCTGTCCCTCAAGCACTGCCAACCAGCATGACTCCCCTGCATGCTGTCTGCCCACCTCTGAGGCCAATGGAAGAAGTGAAGCAGTCGACGTTGGGCTTGGCGGTCCATGAGGTGCCCTCTAAGAGTTGTCTGATCATGCTGTGTTGCAGCTGAGCAGTAAAGTGACCAGCAGCCTTGTTGACATGGTGGTGCTGACATGTCCTAACAGTGAGAAAGCTGGGTATCTCATGAGAAGCTAGGGACCTCTCATTTAATTGTGCAATGTGCAGCTTTTTAATAGCAGAAGTAGGCAGGTGCTGGGGACAAGGCTGCCCTTGCCCTGTGACCCAGTGCAGAGAATGCTTTAACCTGTTTCCCTCCACTTCTAAGGCACTGTGGGTTGAAGGGAGGAAAGAGCCAGGTTTGATGCTACACTCTCTTCCATGAGCTACAAGTCCTTGGAACCACACATCCTTAAAAGGAGTAAGCTGAGGTTCTTAGTGGTTCTGGGTTCTGAGGTCAGATATTTGTAAGAATTCTGAGAAAAATTGTTGTCATCCATCCGTCTCAAAAGACAATGGAAGGGTGAGCCTTCAAGGATAAAGTCATACCATTGAAGAGTCACAGTACAGTGGTACCTCAGGTTACATACGCTTCAGGTTACAGACTCCGCTAACCCAGAAATAGTGCTTCAGGTTAAGAACTTTGCTTCAGGATGAGAACAGAAATCGTGCTCCGGTGGCGCGGCGGCAGCAGGAGGCCCCATTAGCTAAAGTGGTGCTTCAGGTTAAGAACAGTTTCAGGTTAAGAAAGGACCTCTGGAACAAATTAAGTACTTAACCCGAGGTACCACTGTACCTGCTGTGGCTGTAGAGACCAGTACAGGAGATACATGTTTTATTGCAGATGGGGCAGATGAAGGATCCAGTTTTGCTGCTAATAATAATAATAATAATAATAAATTTTATTTATATCCCGCCCTCCCCAGCCGAAGCCGGGCTCAGGGCGGCTAACAACACTAAAACAGTACAACATTATAAATACATTCTAAAAATTAATTAAAATACAAATTGATGGCAACCATAGACTAAAGCTTTGTAGAGATTGCCAAAGGAGGGAGTCAGGCTGCGCCCTGACCAAAGGCCTGGTGGAACAGCTCTGTCTTACAGGCCCTGCGAAAAGATGTCAAGTCCTGCAGGGCCCTTGTCTCTTGCGACAGGGCATTCCACCAGGTTGGAGCCGCAGTCGAAAAAGCTCTGGCTCTAGTTGAGGCCAGCCTAACCTCTCTGTGGCCTGGGACCTTCAAGATGTTTTTATTTGAAGACCGTAAGTTCCTCTGTGGGGCATACCAGGAGAGGCGGTCCCGTAGGTACGAGGGTCCTAGGCCGTATAGGGCTTTAAAGGTTAAAACCAGCACCTTAAACCTGATCCTGTACTCCACCGGGAGCCAGTGCAGCTGGTATAGCACCGGATGAATGTGATCTCGCAGCGAAGACCCCGTAAGGAGTCTCGCTGCGGCATTCTGCACCCGCTGGAGTTTCTGGGTCAGTCTCAAGGGCAGCCCCACGTAGAGCGAGTTACAATAATCCAGTCTGGAGGTGACCGTCGCGTGGATCACAGTGGCTAGGTCAGGGCGAGAGAGGTAAGGAGCCAACTGCTTAGCTTGGCGGAGATGAAAAAATGCCGCCTTTGTTATAGCTGCAATCTGCGCCTCCATGGAGAGGGAGGTATCGAAGATTACACCCAAACTCTTAACGGACGGTGCTGGCACTAATTGCACCCCCGCAAGAGAAGGGAGTTGCCCCCTCAATCTCATATCGTCCCGTCCCAGCCAGAGGACCTCTGTCTTCGAAGGATTTAACTTCAACCGGCTCCCACGTAACCATCCAGCCACAGCTTCCAAGCATCTGATCAGTGTGTCTGGGGCCGAGTCAGGATGGCCATCCATCAACAGATAGAGTTGGGTGTCATCAGCATACTGATGGCAGCCCAGCCCAAAACTCCGGACAAGCTGGGCAAGGGGGCGCATAAAGATGTTAAAAAGCATCGGGGAGAGAATCGCACCCTGAGGCACTCCACACACCAAGGAGTGGCGGGATGACAATTCCCCCCCAAGCGCCACCCTCTGTCCCCGACCAGAGAGAAACGAGCGCAGCCATTGAAGGGCTGTGCCCTGGATCCCCACGTCGGCAAGGCGGTGGTCCAGGAGTTCGTGATCGACCATGTCGAAGGCTGCTGACAGGTCTAGAGGTGCACCATGGCATTTCTTCTCTATGTGCTCCTCCCAGTGCTCATTCTTCCTCTGGTCGCTGATCTGGATACACCACCTGACTGTCTGTCTCCAGGCACTGCTATAGTCTTCAAGGGATTCCCATACGACAGTTAATGTCAGTCTTCATGCCATGTTTGCAGACATCTTTGTAGAACAGAGTTGGTCTCCTCACAGGCCTAGTGCCTGAAGCCAGCTTCCTTGATGATTCTGGCATCTTCCATTCTGTGCACCTGACCAAGCCAGCGTTGATGTCACTGAAAAAGAAGTGTGAAGATGCTGGGAATGTGGGCTTTGTAGAGAACATCCTTCTTTGGCTCTGTCCTGTCATGTGATGCCCAAAATCTTCCTGACACAGAGCATATGGAAGGCATTGAGGTGTTGCTACTGGTGTATGTAAGTCTCCCAAGACTCCCTTCCATAAAGCAGCATGCTCAACATGCAAGCCTGGTAGACCTTCATCTTGGTATTGGTCATCAGCATCACATTTTCCCATACCCTTTTGAAGAGGTGAGCCCTTGCTTCAGCTGCCTTGCCAATGTGCCTGTCCAGCTTAGCATCAATGGAAATTGTGCAGGCCCCGTGGGTCACCCGAGAGGTGAGGTCCAAGTCTGGTCCATGGCCAGAGGTACAACATGGAGGCAGTGTGTAGTAGCTAAAGGTGGGTGCAGGGCAGGGAGTCGGGTGAAGTCAGGAACAGGCTTGCAAGCAGGGAGCCAGGGCAGGGCAGGAGCTCAGGCAGAAAAGCAGGACAGGGTCCAGGCAGGAACTAGCAACCAACAACATTGCTCCCGCAACCTGGGACTGGGGCTGGCTGGCTTTTATCTGCCTCGAGGCATAGGGTGGCCCTGATCCTCTGGTGACTCGCCTCTCCTGGCCTGGAGGCGAGCACTCCTCCTGCGGGAACTTACTTCCCTCCGCCTCTCTGCCCTGAGCCTCTGCAGCTCAGGAGAGGCTGGAGGGTTACCGGACCCAGAGGCAACCTCAACTTCCTCTGACAGGGCTGAGAGTGGAGCACCTACAGGCAATGGGTCCTCCATCACCTCAGGAGCCAGAGCAGACTCAGCTGATGCCTGCACTGAGGATCCCGCACAGGTGAGGACCCTTCAGGCTCATGCCCAAGCACTGGCTCAGCTGGTTCTGGAGGCGGGGAATCCTGTGCAGGCTGGGATCCCTCAGGTTCAGCATCTGAGTCCGAATCCCAGGCCACCACAGAAATATTGCTGGTTATGTTAGAGCCCAGGTAGACAAAATCATCTACCACTACAAGCACGTGGTCACCAATGCTGATGCGTGGTGTGCTGGTGATGTCATGATCAAGGATGTTGGTCTTCATCAGGCTGGTGGTGAGGCCAAATTCCCTCCAGACTTGGGCAAAATGGTTGATGAGTCTCTGTAGAGCTTCCTCAGAGTGCCATGTTGAACAGACCCTCATCACTCCTTGAATGGAAGTACCCACCATCATCAGCTGAACTGAAGGCAAAGGAGAGCAACAGGGAGAAGAATATCCTGAAGAGAGATGGAGCATGAGCACAGCCCTGTTTCACACGAAAGGCATCCAAGGATGACCCATCACACTGGATGGTGCCATGCATGTTTTGTGGAAGGACACGATCACCTTCTGGAGCATAAATGGGCATCCTTTTTAGCTGAGCACTGTGAAGGGCACTTTTCACTGACACAGTGAGAAAATCATGCTGACTGTTGACCTCTGAGCTCTAAAGCCACATTGTGACTCAAGATAGATCCTGTCAGTGAGTAACTGTAATCTGTTGAGAACTACAGGGGCAAAGGCTTTCCATGGTAGTTCTTGCAATCATGGTAGTTACTTTTGTGCTGTAGGCCAGCCTCAGTTTCTCCCCCGTGATGCTCCTCCCCAGCCTTCTCTGAGAACACCAGTATGAGTCGTGTTTGCTCTTTACCCTGCCCTTTCCCCATTTTTGTTCTCCCTGTGCTGTTAGCTGTTTGCCAAGTGTGCCATCATGCAGTTTCCATTTGTGAGCTATCATTCTCTGGACACTGAGAGCGCATAAATGGCACACACCTCTTTTCACTTGCTGTGCCTTATATATACAGTGGTACCTCGGGTTACATACGCTTCAGCTTACAGACTCCGCTAACCCAGAAATAGTGCTTCAGGTTAAGAACTTTGCTTCAGGATAAGAACAGAAATCGTGCTCCGGTGGCACGGCGGCAGCAGGAGGCCCCATTAGCTAAAGTGGTGCTTCAGCTTAAGAACAGTTTCAGGTTAATAACGGACCTCCGGAACGAATTAAGTACTTAACCCGAGGCACCACTGTATATATTCCTGATGGGCGTACCTTGATTGGCTACTGTGTGGAACAGGAATCTGTCTCCATTGTGGCTGTAGGAAGGAAATTGGACAGTAACCTGAGGCTCTCCCTTGATTTCAATGGGACTGTGTCAACTTTTGCACCAGTGTTTTAAAAACTATGTCTGTACCAGTGCAGCAGTTGCCAACATGACACTCACATGCACCCACAAGAACTCAGAGGCCTTCCTTTGCACCCACAAACAGCCTCCCCAGGTTGAGGCTAATTTGCAAGGAGAGACTCTCTTGATTAGATGCTGGCCAGCAAAGGGACTGACCGCTTCCCTGCCCCGGGCTCCAGCAACCCATGCTACGCCCCTGCCTATACTACCACCACCATGGGAAGGGCCATCTCTGGGGTGGCAAATAGGTGCAAGTGCCCTGGACACCACACTTTAGGGAGCCCTGCACGTGGCGCTGGTGGCCACAGTCAGCAGCCCTGATGCCTGGCTGGCCCTGCTGACCCTCACCCCATTCACATGGGTTTCCACCTCCTCCCTTTCTTGAGCCACAGAATGGGCAGGCGGCAAGCTAGCACTGCTGCTGCCAAAGCACTGCAGCGAGGAGGAGGAATGTAGGCTGTGGGAGAGAGGCCACTGCCAATAACAGAGGAGTAAAACAACAAGCAGTAGGAAGCTGGAGGCGGGAGGCTGCCCCCTCCATCACTATCATCATCAAGAGGAGAAGTGGCAGAGGAAGGCAATGGGGGCCCACACAGCCTGATTTCTCCTGGGCCCCACACAGCCCTAGGGACTGGCCTGGCCTTGTGGACAGCATTAACAGCCAGCTACACAACAGTTAAACCACAGAGCCTAGGACTTGCCGATCAGAAGGGCAGCGGTTCGAATCCCCATGACGGGGTGAGCTCCCGTTGCTCAGTCCCTGCTCCTGCCAACCTAGCAGTTCGAAAGCACTTCAAAGTGCAAGTAGATAAATAGGTACCGCTCTGGCGGGAAGGTAAACGGCGCTTCCGTGCGCTGCTCTGGTTCGCCAGAAGCGGCTTAGTCATGCTGGCCACATGACCCGGAAGCTGTACGCCGGCTCCCTCGGACAATAAAGTGAGATGAGCGCCGCAACCCCAGAGTCGGTTACGACTGGACCTAATGGTCAGGGGTCCCTTTACCTTTGCACAACGTTCTGGAGAGTGATACTTCCATGCTACGATCAGTATTTTCCCCAGAAGTGGCAGTGCTGGCAGAAGCATCTCATGTCATTCACTCCTTTCTTGCATATTGCTTCTCATGCGCATGGAGAAAAGGAAACTCGGGGAAATTCCTTTGTGGACTTGCCCTAGGAAGGGGCTCCTAGATATTTGTTCAGCCTGAAACTAATGGGACTGTCTTCCTGATAAGAATTCCCAGGACTGCGATCTTAGCTGGCAAGGAATATTTTCATCTTTCTAACATTTTAAAAAAATGTGTTGGCTGACATGGTTTTATCTCAGCCACACCAGAACCATTCAGCTGCCACCTTTATGACGTCAATGAGAATACACTGTCAGAGCCTACAAAATGGAGTATCGGAAATAAGCAGTGTTTCATTTCAAATTGATGTGCTACATATAAATTAAAACTGTCTTTTGTCAATAATGAGGCATTAATAATTAACAAATGCAAACAGCAAAAATACTTGGAGGAAATGTTTTAATCTGTCCAGTTCCTCATTCCTCAGCCTGCCTATTTTGCTGTTTCTCCTCAGTAGTTAGTTAATATCTAAGCCCCTGTTGTGTTTTACACGCAACCAAATTCCACAATGATCGTCAAAAGAATGTGGCTTTCATACAGATTTTTATTTTCTTCGCTGCTGCAACCTAAGTAATTTGATTCTTATTAAATTTTACCCCTCACAAATACTTTCATATCTCTCACAAATTAGTAAATCCTTTGCCTTCAAAGTTGCTTTCTCATATCCAGTAATGGAACCAATTACACAATATGCCACTTCTCAAAACTGTGGAAGAGGTGTTATTATGGGCCTGTGTGATTATGTGCTGTTTAAAATGGGACCAGGTGGTACAAGAGGATCAGATTGACAAGGCCTTTAAAAATATGACATATGTTTTTAACTGTTCCAATCATTCCAATTTGAATACTCAGCAGCACACAAACTAATGGCCTTGATCCGGTGAAAGGTACTTGTGACAATACTTCTGCTGGTTGTAATTAAGGGCACTTTCAGCTTTTTTTTTTGGTGGAATTCAGTCATGTACTGAGAAATTCATACAGTGCAAGTAAAGTTGAGTTGATGATGTTGCACAACAAGCCCATTCCCAACCATTCCAAAATCAGACTTTTGGTAATAAGGAAAGTGGACATGCAGTGGAAATTTCAGGATTAACTTGCTTGATGTAACATATACATCAACATAACATTGTTGTTGTTGTTGTTTAGTCATTTAGTCATGTCCGACTCTTTGTGACCCCATGGACCAGAGCACGCCAGGCACTCCTGTCTTCCACTGCCTCCCACAGTTTGGTCAAATTCATGCTGGAAGCTTTGAGAACACTGTCCAACCATCTCATCCTCTGTCATCCTCTTCTCCTTGTGCCCTCCATCTTTCCCAACATCAGGGTCTTTTCCAGGGAGTCTTCTCTTCTCATGAGGTGGCCAAAGTATTGGAGCCTTAGCTTCAGGATCTGTCCTTCCAGTGAGCACTCAAGGCTGATTTCCTTAAGAATGGATAGGTTTGATTTTCTTGCAGTCCATGGGACAATCAAGAGTCTCATACAAACAAATATGAATGAATGAACAATAAATATGCAACATCGCCTAATCTCCCTACAATCCCTGCAAACAGCTGCACAAGCCTTTGAGAGGCAGAGATGGGAGAGGGCATCAGAGAAGGGAGGGAAGGGAAGAGAGACAGAGGCCAGTGTTGCCCGCGGTGCATCATTCATGGCACCCCATCATTCAAGGCACCCCAGGGTGCCATGGCACACTGGTTGAAAACCACTGCATTAGGGAGTTCCTTGAGAGTGACAGCAAGCATACAGACAAAGGTCATCCAGTTGACATTGTGTATATAAGCTTTCAAAAAGCTTTTGTTGAAGTACCTCATCAATGACTTCTGCAGCCATAGACTATTGTAAGCCCTCTTATGTATCAGTAACTGGTTAAAGAACAGGAAGCAGAACTAAATGGACAGTTCTCCCAATAGAGGATGTATAAGTGGAGTCCCCCCAAAGGGACATGTATTTTGTAATTTGATTATACAATAATAAAAAAAATAATACCCAGCCTTTCCCCCTGAAAGGGACTCAAAAGCAGCTTATAGCTAAAATAAAGTAAAGGGACCTCTGACCATTAGGTCCAGTCGTGGCCGACTCTGGGGTTGTGGCACTCATCTTGCTTTATTGGCCGAGGGAGCCGGCGTACAGCTTCCGGGTCATGTGGCCAGCATGACTAAGCCGCTTCTGGTGAACCAGAGCAGTGCACGGAAATGCAGTTTACCTTCCAGCCGGAGTGGTACCTATTTATCTACTTGCACTTTGAGGTGCTTTCGAACTGCCAGGTTGGCAGGAGCAGGGACAGAGCAACGGGAGCTCACCCCGTCGTGGGGATTTGAACCACCCACCTTCTGATCGGCAAGTCCTAGGCTCTGTGGTTTAACCCACAGCGCCACCCGCGTCCCTTATAGCTAAAACAGAAACAACTAAAAACATAGGGGAAAAGCAATCATTAAAAAACAATTGAACACACACACACACACACAAGTCATTAGGTGTGAGCAGCAAGGAAGCCAAGTTTGCTAATGATACCAAATTGTTCAGGGTGGTTAAAACAAAAGGGGGTTGCTGGAAGTTCAAAGCATGAATGGGCAGTAAAACAGCAAGTGCATTTCACTGTAAGCAAGTAGAAAGGCAAACTCGCCAACTCTAAGGGGCGGAGGTGTTGTCAGCCCCCTCAATATTCCTTAGCAGGAGGCTCAGCCCCCTCTCAATATTGAATGGGGCGGAGGAGGCTGAGCCAAACGCGGCAAAGTATCATAGGCAGGCTCCTCGTGAGCATGAGAGAGGAGGAACCGTGGCCACTGGAACTGAATAGCACTGGGCAAGGCCTCCTCCCTGCTTCTATTTAAGGCAGCCCTGTTCAATTAAGTTTTTAACATGTGACATCTTAGTGTATTTTTGGTCTTTGTGGAAGCTGCCCAGAGTGGCTGGGGAAACCCAGCCAGATGGGCGGGGTACATATAATAAATTATTATTATTATTATTATTATTATTATTATTATTATTATTATTATTATTATTATTATCTCTGCTTATCTGGAGTCATGTAAACCCCCAGGCTGTGATCACGTATAGAAATAGATACATGCATATTCTTTATGTCTGCATATGTTAAATCATAAAAAATACCCTAAGTGCTGCCCAAAGTACTTTTGTGTACATATTAAACTGATGTGGTAAACTTCCCCATTGTGCTCTGCAAAGGGAATTCCTGAATATGTGGAAGGTTTGCTTGCAGAGCTGAATATTCCAGGACCTTTTCTTCATTGCAATGCAATGTTCCAGGTTCTACAATCACTGTGGAAATTACTATATACAGTAGATGCATTTATACACATCAAAATAAAACTATGGCAGAAGAAATTGCCTCAATCCCTGAGCTGGGCAGTGAGTATGACCTAGCGTTTGCTTTGGTTTTTTGAATATTGGCAGGACAGTATATCAGTAAACTTCTGAGAATCTAAGCTGCCTCCCAGCAGGAGTTTCAAGTCCTGCTCGAGCTTAGGAGGAGCCAGTTAGAGCCAGACTAAAATTTGATGGTGACCAATAGATTCCTAAGGGCAATAAGTCTCATATGATTCACTTCCTCTGGTCAGTCATATATGGGTTACAGAGTCTGATGGCTCATTCATTTGATCTGGGAAAGGCAGGATTTATATTATTGATTTATTTTTTGGTATGGGAAGTGGTATGCTCATAAAGTAAGCAGTGATCCTCAGTGCGTCATCTCTTGCAAAAGGCAGTTTCCTTTGGATTTTGCTTTCCAGTGCATTCATAGCCAGTTAGACAGCATTAATTTCCAAGGCCTATTTGCAGTTCAGTGCCATGAAGTAATCAGGCATATGCTTTCAGCAATGCCTATAAGAGACTGGCGAAGCAGCACAAAGAACAATGCCTCTCTTCACGTGGAACTAGGCTAAGAAATTATCCAGCACTGACCAGCGCAAACAATTCTGTGCAGGTAATTAAGTTGGCTGGTTCAAAGCAGGCAGTAATGAGATCACCTCCTTCTGTGGAAATACTGTTTAGTTGCTGAGTTTAGTTAAATGCAAACACCGAAACTAGGTAAGAATGCCTTGGGAGCAGGGAATACCCCATATATCAAAACTAAAGGCAAACTTTACTTCCCCTTATGATATTTGTTCTATGTTTTACTTGCATTATCAACATGCCATTAATGAAAACTCTTTCCTGAAAAATTGTTTTGGGTTTTTAACAGATATTTTGCATAAGGAAGAAGTTATTGGCTAACTACACTTGCTTGTTAATATTTAACATGAGCAGTGGGAATGTTTTTCTTTTTTTAACTTTCTTTGGCTTTCTCTAGCATTACAGCATCTATGAGTAGATCATAATTAATTAGTTCAGTATAAGGGGATAAAGCAAGTTATATAGGTATGTATGCAGATTAATAGAAAATAAGCCTAAGAATATATAAACAAAGTTAATTCCTGACAAGGACTAACTTAATATGTTGCAGTAAAAATAACAGATTCCTGTTACACTATACAGAGTAACAAGCGTGTTGTCACGTAAGTTTGCACCACAATAAAATTGTTAGAGTGCAATTCAATCCATGTCTACTCAAAAGTAAGTCATATTGAATTCAGTGGGTTACTCCCAGGTAAGTAGAGCTAGGACTGTAGCCTTAGTCTTTAGGTGCAGCAACAACAACAACAACAAAATTCATCCACAAAATATATACCCACGTTAAGAGCCCAAGATTCCATTTATCGACACAATATTCTGGGAATGTTACAAACTTTGATGAGCTTTTAAATACAAAACTAGATACAAAGCTCAAGAAAACATCAAAGTGGGCGAGGGGCCATTGAATCCCCATTGAGTTCAAATGAGGCTTATTCCCAGACAAATGTGCATATTATATTACTTAAGAGTTCAATGTAATGATAAAGTTTAACTGAATATCCAAATGTATATTTGTTAATTAATTATATGTTAATTAATTATAAAACAGAGCTGCCTGGCTTCCTCCTTGTTGCGCTTCTGCTAGCAGGTGAAGACAGTTTCATTCCAACATGCTTTTGGTAACTGATTCTTTTAAGGCAAAGGACTTTTGATAGTGCAGTTTTTAATATCTGTATTTTAACATACCTGTTTTTATATTGCTGTAATTCTGTTATAGTTTAATTATGTTTTAAGTATTATGATTTTTTTTGCATGTTTTTAGCTTTCTGTGGTTCATCTGTGTTGTTTTAATTTTTGCAAGCTGCTTTGAGTCCTGATTCTGGGGAACATTGTTTATTTATATCCCGCTTTTATAAAGGCTGCTACTTTAACATTAGGCAAGGTGCCTATAAGCAAATAGATCTAATTGTACAAATCTGTTCTACAGCTTGCATGGCAGGCAGTAAACTCAAAGGCATATCCAGAAGGCACTGAAACCTGCCATTGTGTTTCTTATTCCTAGACTGATCTGGATACCCAAGCATGGCAAATGCATGAAGAGCAGCTCAGGAATAAATGAGAGACGAGGGAAAAATCAAAATATAACAAGAAGGGGAGGATATGACAAAGGGAAATTTATTATTATTATTATTGGGCAATTTGGGAGAGGTAATTAAACAGGAAAATACTATCCAAGACTTCGAGGTAAACCAGGGTACACAAAGTCACGTTTGAAGAGATCCTGTGAATATTTTTAGTACATACCTTATCTTATTTTAAAGTGATGGAAAGTTACTTTGTACTTATGAATAGCAAGCTAAATGATGAATTACTGGTAAATATTCTACAAAAAGAACACATTGGCCTTTTATAGCATTTCACCTCCCACAAACCCTCCCTAGCAATATCACCCACCTTACATTGCACATCTCTGCTCGTCTTCAGATAAGCGATGCATTCTTCACATATCCCACAAAATCCCTCAGTTTTGCCATTAATCTTATAAGACACACATATGAAGCAATTATTGGTGCCAGCATTCTAATGGGTCACAATAATTTTTCCACATTGCAAAATTCATGGCTGGCACAACCAAGGGCAGTTGACCTAAATGTTTTTTCCAAGATCTCAATTTACTTTTGTTGTTTAGTCATTTAGTCGTGTCCGACTCTTCGTGACGCCATGGACCAGAGCACGCCAGGCACTTCTGTCCTCCACTACCTCCCGCAGTTTGGTCAAACTCATGCTGGTAACCTCGAAAACACTGTCCAACCATTTCGTCCTCTGTCGCCCCATTCTCCTTGTGCCCTCCATCTTTCCCAGCATCAGTGTCTTCTCCAGGGAGTCTTCTCTTCTCATGAGGTGGCCAAAGTACTGGAGCCTCAGCTTCAGGATCTGTCCTTCCAGTGAGCACTCAGGGCTGATTTCCTTCAGAATGGATAGGTTTGATCTTATTGCAGTCCATGGGACTCTCAAGAGTCTCCTCCAGCGCCATAATTCAAAAGAATCAATTCTTCGGCAATCAGCCTTCCTTATGGTCCAGCTCTCACTTCCATACATCACTACTCAATCACTACTCAATTTACTAAAGCACTATAATAAAATCATGCCAGTCCACTTAGCAATTTGTGCTAGAGTGCATTTCTGTATGCCATACTATTGCCAGTTTAAGGTCCTGCATCCAGTCAGTGTTTGCAGCTCGAGAATCTCAGCTTTCATGTCATCTTTAAATGAAATGTCTAAGCCTTATGGCTGCTGAAATACACTTGAAAGTGTGTGGAAGGACAGCTGTCAAAGGAACTTCATGTGTAATTATTATTATTATTATTATTATTATTATTATTATTATTAATACCCCACCCATCTGGCTGGGCTTCCCCAGCCACTCTGGGCAGCTTCCAAAAAAATATTAAAATACTGTAATACATCAAACATTAAAAGCTTCCCTAAACAGGGCTGCCTTCAGATGTCTTCTAAAATTCTGGTAGTTGTTGTTCTCTTTGACATCTGGTAGGAGGGCGTTCCACAGAGAGGGCGCCACTACCGAGAAGGCCCTCTGCCTGGTTCCCTGTAACTTGGCTTCTCGCAGTGAGGGAACCGCCAGAAGGCCCTCGGTGCTGGACCTCAGTGTCCGGGTAGAACGATGGGGGTGGAGATGCTCCTTCAGGTATACTGGACCGAGGCCGTTTAGGGCTTTCAAGGTCAGCACTAACACTTTGAATTGTGCTCAGAAACATACTGTGAGCCAATGTAGGTATTCAATCATGCATCTTATAGCTGTGGGAATAAGGCTTTCTCAGCCAGTGCTGTGCAGAGATGCAGCTGTTATCTCAGGAGAACACAGACTGTGGAACTTCCTTCCACAGGAGTCTAGGCTGGCCCTCTCTTTGCTTTTCTTTTGCTGACAGGCAACTACTTCTTTGTTTAGACAGGCCTTTGGTCACTCATTGGCTGCTGTGCCAGGGTCTTCTCATGGTGGGTGTTGTATATTTTCTTCCCCTCTTGTGTTTTAAAATGGTTTTAAGTTATTCTGATTCAGTGTTTTTAATATGGTCATTCAATTGCTTTTTAGTATTTACAACTGATAGTGCTTTAAAAATACACCTATTTGAAATTGTATTTTGAAGCAGCATGTCTTGTTTGGATACGGGATTGGATAAAATTAGAAAAAGAAGAGTTAGAATTAGAAGGACATGACGATAGATTTGGCTGGCACTCATATTTACGGGAAAGGGAAAATACATAAAGGTTTTTCAAGCCCTATAATAAGAAAGTCATTAATAAGAGTGTGGGGGAAATATAAAGATCTGTTAGAGCAGAAAACACCATGGTGGCTGTCACCCACTGAAGCATTTTCACTTAAGTTGACCAAAACAGTAAGCTGGTTGACATATAGAGAGTTATTAACAGAAGAAGAAGGTAACCTCAAATTAAAAGAGTATGATGAGCTGAAAGACTATTTACAAAGTTGATTACACCATAGGCAATTAAATGAAATTTTAAAGGAAGACAATAAAAAGGGGTTTAGTTATATAATCTCCAGATTTAAAAAAGAAATAGTGGAAGAGAATGTTAAATTGTTCAAAAAAGCATATACAGTAGTATCTTTTAGAGTGGGAAACTAAAAATGAAGAGGTTAAATAAGTTATGATTAAATGGGCTTAGGATGTGGGACACAACATCCAACTTGAAAGTTGGGGAAAATTATGGAAAGTTGATATAAAATTCACAGATTGCATACTATTAAGAGAGAATTGCATGAAAATGATGTATAGATGGTATGTCACACCAGTGAAAATGGCAAAGATGTTTAGGAAAGAAAATAACAGATGTTGGAGATGTAAGGAAAAGGAAGGAACATTTTATCATATGTGGTGGGAATGCAAATGCATTAAAAATATTGGGAAATGATATAGAATGAATTGAAAAAAATGTTTAAAATGAATTTTGTCAAACACCCTGAAGCCTTTTTGTTAGGTGTCTCAAATCAAGAGCTACCAAAAGAAAAATGGACATTATTTATGTATGCTACAACAGAGGCAAGAATCTTGATTGCACAATATTGGAAGACGGAAGAAATACCATCAAAGGAACAATGGCACGAAAAGCTGATGAACTATGCAGAATTGGCTAAGCTAACAGACAAACTATGAGAGAAGGACAAAAAGGACTTCAAAAGAGTCTGGGAACCATTTACAGTTTATTTGCAGAAACAACAGAATGGACTGGATTCACTGGCAGGATTTGAATAAACTTTCACAACTTCATTTGAGTAACAGGTATTTTAGAGAAATAATAAGGGATTTTATTTTTGTGTAGAAAAAGCAGGATACGATAAATAAAACTAAATAACTCAGCAGAGGGGGAGCTGAGTTTACAAAAAAATTGTAAATAACACGATGAATGAGATTTGTATCATTAATTGTTATAAAATTTAATAAATATTTTATAAAAAAAATACACCTATCTGTTTGTGATTCATGTTGTAAGCCACCTTCGCTCCTACACTCTGAGAAAGTTGGGATATAAACAAAACAAAACAAAACAAAACAAAACAAAACAACACATGCTCATAACTGGAGACAGGTAGTATAACCCAGGGTGAAAATCTGTTGTTCGGTCAAAAAAGGCAGACATGTCATTGTAAAGCTTCCAGCTCAAGCCGTTGAAATATTGCCAGTGTTTCACAAAGGAATGCCACTGATTATCCTAGAAACAGACACAATACATAAATGGTTATTCCAGCATTTGCCAGACCCATTAATGGCCTGGTTCTCATGACGTTTTAAGTTATGGTTTATAAACCATGGTTTAGTTAATCATAGTTCAAACTAAACTGATCATCTGAACCTGGCCCCACAGCTCAACTATGGTTTATTAACTGTGGTTAATGGGTGCACTTTAACAAAGGTCTGAGAAAGGCCAATGTGTTTACTACATACCTGAGCCCAAGTGGAGCTGGAACATTCATAGCCACTGGATGAGTTATGATCTCTGTGATCTCCCATTTGAAAATGTGAAAACATGGCCAATGGGCAAGGGTTTCATAGTTGGGGGAAACTACATTCCCCAATAAGGGACGCGGGTGGCGCTGTGAGTTAAACCACAGAGCCTAGGGCTTGCCGATCAGAAGGTCGGTGGTTCGAATCCCCGCAACGGGGTGAGCTCCCATTCCTCAGTCCCTGCTCCTGCCAACCTAGCAGTTTGAAAGCATGTCAAAGTGCAAGTAGATAAATAGGGAAGGTAAATGGCGTTTCCGTGCCTGCTCTGGTTCGCCAGAAGCGGTTTAGTCATGCTAGCCACATGACCTGGAAGCTTTACGCCAGCTCCCTCGGCCAATAAAGCAAGATGAGCGCCGCAACCCCAGAGTCAGCCACGACTTGACCTAATGGTCCGGGTGTCCCTTTTACCTTTACATTCCCCAATGAAAGAACACAGAAGCTAGAAGCTCACGAATGTCAGATACAGGACTTTGATTAGGCTAGTTTCAGCTCAGAATGGTCCTACTCTGAATCGTGCACTCTCAGCTGGCACTCCAGTTTGGTTTGACAGTTCTACCCTCTTCTTCAGGAAAAATGAGAAAAAGAAAGAGGGAATGACATGCAACATATGGACGACTCAGAAGCCCATGTTGGACACAGTGCTCACCTAAGCAGTGGGTGAAACTAATGTAGGGCTGCCATATGTCTGGGGAAATCTGGAGATGGTGCAGTGCGAATGCACCACTTACCTGCCTTTCTTCTGATCAAGTCACCGCTGGAGGTGGCAGTGAGATCCGTGTGGTGCAAAAGACATGTGTGCAGCAGTTACCGTATTTTTCGCTCTATAGGACGCACCCGACCATAGGATGCACCTTGTTTTGGAGGGGGAGAACAAGAAAAAAATAATTCTCCCCCTCTCTGCGCAGCATGCCTTCAGCGAAGCAGCAGGAGAAACGGAGCCCCTTCCATTTCTCCTCCCGCTTAGCTGAAGGGGCGCTGTGCAGCTCTCTCCCTCCCCCATTGCCTTCGCCTTCAGTGAAGGCAACCCAAAGCCTCCGGAGGCTTCAGGCGGCTATCCCTGAAGCCAGGAGAGTCTTGTTCTCCTGGCTTCAGCGAAAGGAACCCTAAGCCTCCGGAGTACAGCGGGAGTTCCCGCTTCACTCCGGAGGCTTCAAGCGGCTATCTTTGAAGCCTGGAGAGAAAGAGGGGTCGGTGCGCACCGACCCCTCTCGCTCTCCAGGCTTCAGCGAAAGCAACACGAAGCCTTTGGAGTGAGGCGGGAGCGCTCCCACTGCGCTTCAGAGGCTTCGTGTTGCTATCGCTGAAGCTAAGGAGCCTGCATTCACTCCATAAGACGCACACACGTTTCCCCTTAATTTTTGGAGGGGAAAATGTGCGTCTTATAGAGCGAAAAATACGGTACTTGGTTGGAGAGAGCCCCTCCCTAGGCATGCGGTGTACTAGGCCAACAAAGCCCTTTAATCCACTTTAACAGTGCAAACCTAAACTGACAGTATGTTTTTGAATCCCTCCCGCAAAATACAGTCAGCCTGGAGGCACCCAAGTCCAACAGTAGATCACCACTCTTCTTAAGCAGCAAATATCTGCAATCAAATTAAAATAGCCCTTAAACCTTGCTACTAGAAAGGGGAAGGTTGCATGCCACAACATCAAAAGAATTAGAGGAAACTGTGCCTCATGTAAATAGAAATGCAAATAGCTAGAGGTGACAAGAAGCTCCCTGTCATGCTTTGCTTCCCAAATCAAATGCATTACAAAAGGATCCTAAATTAAAACCTGATGTGCTTGAGCTAAATATGCCATCCAGGCTTGCCAGAATTATAAATGGAGATTTTCTTTTCTATCCCAACATTAAGGGGGGAAAGATTTAACACTGTCTTTCTGAAAAGCTTACATGAGAATTTTATCCCGGGTGTCAATTTAATCAGGCAGAAATAATAAGTATACAGCCCACATAACATATTTATTCTGAAAGCCTTTATGTTCAGTTAATTAGTTTAGCTATTGCTTCCATGGTTCATTTGAGAGCTTCATGCTTAATTAAATATCAATACATTTCCTTGCCTTAAAAAAACTTTACAGAAAAAATAAACTGTTTCTTCAAGTGATAATCTTGTTAACTGTTATATACATTTCAAGCATGCATATTGGGAACTTTCAAAGATGAGTTTTCTATAGCAGCTCGAGCTTGAAACTGTATGCAAAAAAAGACTAGGAAAAAGGAATATTTTCTCAATGGAAATAAGGTGCTTTTCACATTTGGTTTTCTTAGATTTAAATAATCTTAAAATACTTCTGTATTACGACAGCAGAGTTCTTAGGTCATACTTATGCAGAGACAACTGCAGTGTTTGTTTTGGTAAATTTACCAGCCTTAAGTTCAACCCAGTGTTTTGTGCTTCCAGGCTCATGAAGAAAGCAATGTACAACTATAGAACATGGTTCCAGTGCTTTGGCACATCTCAGCACTAGAGAAGTTGGGTTGTTATTTATCATCTAAAAGGCTATTCTGAGAGTAATTTACTTGCAGTAGCAGAAATCAGCTATTTGTACTCCTGCAATTATGGAGCTCTGGTCAGTTCTTATGAAGAAGGGCCATATAATAATCAAAATTCTATCTAATTTCTACTTCCCAAATCCATATGCAAACTGAAATTCAGCTACACTTAGGAAATTGCACTTCTCCAAAATTTGTGATGCAGTCCTCCAACCAAAAACTGCATATGAAAAAAGCAAATATTAGGAAAATGTGCACCTAAAAATGCTTATTGGTGGAAATAAGAAAAATGCATTACGGTATATTTGTGGAAATTGCTTGGGGGAAATGCATATACTGGGCAACATTGCATAGAAAAATGTGTATATTAGGAGAAAGGAATTCAAATTTTTGTGTGGATTTTTTGTTTTTAATCACAAACTAATGTGAAAATAAAAGGGACGCAGGTGGCGCTGTGGGTTAAACCACAGAGCCTAGGACTTGCCGATCAGAAGGTTGGTGGTTCGAATCCCCACGATGGGGTGAGCTCCCGTTGCTCGGTCCCAGCTCCTGCCAACCTAGCAGTTCAAAAGCACGTCAAAGTGCAAGTAGATAAATAGGCACCGCTCCAGCGGGAAGGTAAACGGCATTTCCGTGCGCTGCTCTGGTTCGCCAGAAGCGGCTTAGTCATGCTGGCCACGTGACCCGGAAGCTGTACGCCGGCTCCCTCGGCCAATAAAGCGAGATGAGCGCCGCAACCCCATAGTCAGCCATGACTGGACCTAATGGTCAGGGGTCCCTTTACCTTTACGTCATTGCTAAGTGGCTGCTAAGCATATTCCACACCTTATTGTATGTTGTGGTTGCGGACATGGATGGAGAGTGTTTAGAGTGGGGAGATGCAGAAAAGAGTTTATGAGTAATTCATAATTTTTGGCTAAATTTTCTTTGTACTTGCTCCTATTGGACCTGAAGTTGCTTAACTGTAACACTCTACAGAAGGTGAATTTAAGAAAGAAAGAAAGAAAGAAAGAAAGAAAGAAAGAAAGAAAGAAAGAAAGAAAGAGCCCATTTTCTCCTTTTTTTAGCTCCTTAAAAGTCTAGATGTTAATGCATCTTGAACTAAACAAAGACTTACACATGTCTTTTCATACTTGATCCTTGACATCTCAGAGAAACAAACTGGAAAAATCATACAAAGAGACCCAAATATTTAAAACCCACATTGTTCCTACGTATTGTGAACTACGTATGTCAGCATTTTTCTTTCATTGCTATCAGTTCATTAGCCCAAAGCATGCTAATTAATTGAAATTTCTTTGGACTTTTGTTACTGCGGTGTGCACATCCACACACACACGTATAGTGGCAGCTCATTCCTTTATGTTAAAGTGGGCTGACTTACCATCTACAAAGCCAGTGAGAAAAAGAGGTAGGATTAAGGCCATTTTGAATACCTCAGACCTTGTAAAGACTACTTCTGTTCCTGGCCTCAGCCTTCCTTCTTGCCAGAAATTACCGTATTTATTTGAAATAACATCTTAAACCACAGATTTGCCCACCCCCCCGAATGCTATTTACTCAGAATATGCATTGTTTAGAATCTGAAATTGGCCCCTGAACCACTTTTCATATAATGGCTGTGAGGAAACAATATTGGAAATGCCAAAACGACGCACAATTTGCAAAGAATGAATGGTGGGAGAATATGAAGAGTTGCAGAGACGGAAGTGTATAAATAGCTATTGTACACATGTGCTTTTGTGAGCTGTTAAAATTAGCGCTGTAACATCTTAATACTTTTCAATCAATTAACATTTCACCCCAGATCAATTGGGCTGCAGCTAATTTTTAAAATTGAGATAGCTTTTTATCGCAATACTTAGTATAGCCACTTATTCAATGCCAAAAAAGAGAAAATGCATCACCAAAAAAAGAGGATACAGATTTGCAAAAAAGCATTTGCTGATTATTATGTTTTGATGCAAATCTACATTTCATCACAGTGGAGATGACTGTAACCTGGAGACAATGAAGCCAGATCTGTGCACCAGCCAAGGTCTAACTTAGGGGACAGCAAAACCTTTCAGCAGGGGGCCAGTCCACTGTCCCTCAGACCTTGGGGTGGGGGGCCAGACTATATTTTGAAAAAAAAAAATGAACCAATTCCTATGCCCCACAAATAACCCAGAGGTGCATTTTAAATAAAAGCACACATTCTACTCATGTAAAAACACGCTGATTCCCGGACCATCCACGGGCTGGATTTAGAAGGTGATTGGGCCGGATCTGGCCCCTGGGCCTTAGTTTGCCTAAGATAAAATTAAAGGGACCCCTGACCATTAGGTCCAGTCGTGACCAACTCTGGGGTTGCGGTGCTCATCTCGCTTTATTGGCCGAGGGAACCGGCGTTTGTCCGCAGACAGCTTCCGGGTCATGTGGCCAGCATGACTAAGCCGCTTCTGGCGAACCAGAGCAGTGCACGGAAACGCCGTTTACCTTCCCGCCTGGAGCAGTACCCATTTATCAACTTGCACTTTGACGTGCTTTCAAACTGCTAGGTTGGCAGGAGCAGGGACCGAGCAACGGGAGCTCGCCCCGTCGCGGGGATTCGAACCGCCGACCTTCTGATCGGCAAGCCCTAGACTCTGTGGTTTAACCCACAGCGCCACCCGCATCCCTTCTTAGTTTGCCTACCCATGGTCTAACTGTTGATGGGCAGCTTCAAGGCCCCTGCTCTGCCCTCCCTTGTCATGGTTGCTTTATCTGTAAACTGGATTTGGACTAGACTCTCCTTCAAATACATAACCATCCTCAAGTCATCCCTTCAAACAGAGGACTGTTCTCTGTAAAGTAGAACAGATGACTATCCTAAATATTGATTTAGGATGTGCTGGTTTCCCACTGGAAATCATATATACCCCAAAGCGGGGTTAAATTAAATGAAGTAAGGAAAAAAACATAGGATATAGCTGAGCCAAAAATATAACTGGATAAATTTATGAAATGTATTTTTGGATAGATTAAAATACGTATCTTTCTTGCCTCATGCACGTAGAACAAATTTCCATTTTGGCACAATGGCATTACAGTACAACTGCAAACCTTTTCATTGTTTAAACTGTTCAGCCTTAAGGAATATAAACTGAAATCTCAACTGTAAAATGATGATGATGATGATGATGATGATGATACTAAGAACTGCTATGTAGGATGTTATAAATTTTGTGTCATCACAATTTGATTCAAATGGATTTTACAAAAATCAAAGCCGGCTTTGAAGGCAATTGTGCAACGTGTCCATGGGCCGTATTTAATGTTCGTGCAAATGATGTCAAATATATTTATGATAGCTGTGATCCTCTCATTTGTGATTCATTCCCACAGCGGCTCTTTGGGCTGAGCAATCTGCACAGCATTGGCCATGCGGCTATTTTGACATACCAGTGAATAACTTTCCTCGTACTTAATGATTGGTGTATGTTCAAGATTGCAGAAGACATAGCAGAAGATACATCATATGCTGGAAAAGCTTACACAGAAAAACAAAAAACCACTAGGAGCATACAGGAAACATACATATTGCATTATTTAAACTCTTGTCGCAAATGACAGAGTGATACAATAAGAACTCCTAGGGGCCGAGATCCCTTTGCCTCCCCCCCAAAAAAATATTTAAGGGGGCTCCCCCCCCCCATTGATGGGCACTGCCATTCCAATGATGTCTTGTGATCAGTGGCGTGTGGTGATATTTTTCGTGGGAAACAGTTAGAGCCAGATGTGCCAGCTTGCAAGGGTGATGGGGAGAGGAAACATATTCACCCACTGCTTTTCCAGCTGCACTGGCTCCCGGTGGAGTACAGGGTCAGATTTAAGGTGCTGGTTTTGACCTTTAAAGCCCTTCACGGCCTAGGACCCTCGTACCTACGGGACTGCCTCTCCCAGTACGCCCCACGGAGAGCCTCAAGGTCCATAAATAGCAACACCCTAGAGGTCCCAGGCCCTAAGGAAGTTAGATTAGCCTCAACCAGAGCCAGCGCCTTTTCAACACTGGCTCCGGCCTGGTGGAACGCTGTGCCTCATGAGACCAGGGCTCTGCAGGATCTGATTTCTTTCCGCAGGGCCTGTAAGACAGAGTTGTTCTGCCTGGCCTTTGGCTTGGAGCCAATTTGTTTCCCTCCCTCTTTCTTTTTTCCTTTCCTTCTCCTCCTGCGATGAGGCTACATTTTAATATTTTAATGTTTTAATATTTTAATGTTGTATTTTAATTTTGTTTTTAAGTTGTATTCATTCAATTTGTTTTTATTATTGCTTGTTAGCCGCCCTGAGCCCGGCCTTGGCTGGGGAGGGCGGGGTATAAATAAAAATTATTATTATTATTATTATTATTATTATTATTATTATTATTTGCACGAGCATCACAGCTCCCTCCCTATGACAGGCAGGAACTTCCTGAGCTTTGGGAAGGAGGCACCAGGCCTCTGACAGGATGTGGGTGGGCTTTGGGGTGGGTCATTTAGGGCCATGGTTTTCAACCAGTGTGCCATGGCCCCCTGGGGTGCCTTGAATGGTGGTCCGGTGCACCGTGGGCAACACTGGCCTCTGCTCCTCTTTCCTTCCTTCCCTCTCTCCCTCCTCTGATGCCCCCTTGCATCTCTGCCTCCCAAAGGCTTGTACAGCTCTTTGCTGCACCAGTCCTGGCTACAAGCTCTGCAGGCAAATGGCTGGTCAGGAGGTGCTGGTTGCCATGAGCTGAAGCGGCCTCAGAGTAAGCAAGCAAGCAAGCAAGGGCGAGGGAGCCCAGTCAACCTGTTCACTAGCCCTTGCTGTTGGGAATGGACAGACAAGTCCCAGGCCCCTGTGGGGCAGTGTAAGGAGGCACCTCTCTTTGGGGCAGCTCAGAGACCAGGGGCAGCAGCAATGGCTGCCCAGAGGACTCCCAAGGAGAGGGGAGAGGGGCAGAGCTGTCAACTTACAGATTTGAAAATAAGGGACCAGCCGCCTCGGAAATAAGGGATCAGCAGCCAAAATAAGGGATTTTAGACAACCAGCTGAAATGCGAAGTTAAAAGAGACCAGATAATTTGGGAGAGCAGCGCCGGTTTTTGGCCCTTTGTTTCCAGAGGTTGCTGCTCAAGACACCAGCTGATGAAACACTGCAGTTAAATAACTACAAGCAGCAACCACTTTTCGCGCAAAACGAATACCAGGCTACGAAGATGCTGCTGCAGTTCTGTATCTTTTCTCTCGTGCTCCACCTGCAGCTCTCAGTTCCATCAGGTGGGGCGGGAGGAAGGGGGGGGGGAAATAGCACCCGAAGTAAACCCGCAGATCAGACCATCTATGCTAGTCTACCACTACAAATCTATGGAAGAAGCGCTTGCGGTCCTTCCTCCGCTTTCCTCCTCTATGGTTAGCCCTTGGAACACCTGCCAGCGCCTCCGCCTCCTCTCTCTGAACTGCTTTCTCTATGGTTGCCCTCGCTCTGCTCTCAAGGCTCCTCAGTCCCGGCGGGGAGGGGCTCCTGGGGGCCGGGGCTGGTGAGAGGAGGCAGAAGGGGGCCGGGCAGCCAAGCAACACAGTTGGAGCCTCCCTCCTCCCTGGCCGGCAGGGAGGGAGGGAGATGAGCTGCTTCCTTTGAAACCCAGGAAATTTAAGGGACATCATCAATAAGGGACAGCAGCAGGACACAGCGCTGGGATAAGGGAGTTTCCCGCCAAATAAGGGACAGTTGACAGCTATGGAGAGGGGAGGAGGCAGAGGGAACACTCCACAAGGGAAGGTGTTTGAAAAAGGGTGAGAGGCTGCCAGCCCTGCAGGCATAACTGGACTCCTGAGCCCCACAGGAAAGCTGCAAATAAGAATGTAGTTGGTCAAGGGAGCCATGGACTCAGAAAAGTTGAAAACCTCTGATTTAGGAGACTCTCCTGGTCTCCCTAGACCCCTAATCAACTGTTGATTAATTTGTTAATTATTTCCTTGAATTTTATTGAGGGGGTTATAGGGGGGGCATATACAGTGTGTGGGTAGTATTATTATTTGTGCAATTTGCACAGCACTCAAGAGAAAAATAGGTACATTTACAAGGAGAAGGGGGAGAAAGAGTTTGTTGCAGTTTGGAGTATTTGGGATTGGATCGCAGATGCTTGCTGAGGCGATGTTGTCTGGAATGCACCCAGCAAATGAGTAGTCGCCACACATTCTCTGCACAAAAACCACATAGTCTAGAAATGTCCATAGACTAAATATGCTGATGTCATGCTGAGGTGTATGAGCATGAAAGTAATGCTGCAACACTTTCTTCTTATTTCACATTCTGTAAATATGATGTATCCATATTTGGCAATCTGGCTGTACCACATGGCATAAACGAGAGAGATAAATACATAGTTACTATAATTATAGATAACCTTTTGAAACTGATCCCTTTCTAGCAAATCTATCTGCTTTAGTGGTCTGAGAGGAATCCATTCAAATCATTCTGACCTTTTCTGAACTGATAGTTTGCCGCACAATGAAGGAGTTCATGACAAAATTCATGTGGAAGAAATCTGCCCATGATTATTCATGTACTGTTTGGGATGACTTTTACTGTATATGATGTGAACTGGTTATATTTGCTTTAAAACTGGATTGCTGTTTCTCAGCTAGCCTTATTCAAACTGGGGGGAAATATTACACTCCCACAAATCAATAAATTATGCATTTTAATACAAAACACTTTAAGACCACAGTCTATTGTTACAGCCTTTTTCAATGCAACTTTTGTACAAATACCTTATATTTTTATTCCTCTCCATTTATATTACTAATTGGATATCATTGTTATGGTGAAGGTAGAATAAAACACTACAGATGTTGCAATATCTAATTATTTTCACACTCATGGTTAGTTCAAGGTAGACTCTGACAGCACAAGCCTATCCATGTTTACTCTGAAATAAGTTCTGCTGTGTTCAGGGGGTGAAGGAGTATATCATACATACCCGCCCATCCAGCATCTTCAAGTGAAATAATAATCACAGATCAAACAATATCGGCAGAGCTTTTCTGACACAATACTTTTCAATAGGAGGGTTTCACACATCTAAGAGTAGCTCACACATTACATTCACTACAATGGGCTGCCGTTAATGTCCACTGTGGCCGTAGAGAGCTTCCAAACAGATGAAGAATCATGATGCCACTACAGGCTGACCAGATAATGGCTGGTGGAGATGAAGAATCTCCATGGGATTGTGGATGATCTATAGCAGCATATAGAGCATTCCCAAGGAAAGACAGTTTTCAGGAGGCTCTCCATGGTTGGCTTAGCAACCAGTCAGAAAAATAACTGGCCTGGCCTGTCTCCTTTAACTGTCCTAGCCTGCTTATTGATTTGCATTAAATCAGCTAGTAAAGATTTTCATCGTATGGAGATGAGCATTATTAACATCTGCTAATTGCTGGAGATCAAAATGGTGATGAAGCTACAGGGACTGGTTCAAAAATTGGGAACCTCGTTTTGTGGTGGGTTCAACGTATGAATTGACACTCAGCCACGTGTAATTGTGTGTAGACTCATATCAAGAAACGACTGAGCTCAAAAGTAATCTAACATTGCTTCCTTTTTCTAAAACAAGAATTGCCACCACTAATTCACTTCTACATAATACTTGAACTCCCCCACAGCACTAAAACAACTTATTCTTATTGTAGTGTGTGTGAAAAAGAAAATAATTTCCTAGAGGAAATTACAAATGAGCACATATTTTTGGAACACCTCTATGGCATGTTTGTGCCATTATTATACATGGTATGCTTCATTGACAGCATATGCTATGCACTTAAGAGGCATGCAGAATTGTGGCAACTCTTAATGCCATTTCCAATTTCAATAGAACAGTCATCCACATTTACACATTCCTGAATGAAGAGGGAGAGAACTCATCCTGCGTACTTTTTGCATGTCTTCTTGATATATTCCCTTCACTCTATTATGTTCATCACTATAAACTCTTTGCTTACCGTAGTTACTGTTTGTTAGTCTACTTTTGTTATGATTGGTTTATTCTAGAATACTATAAAGGGTTTGCTCCTTTAATTACACTATGGGTAGTTGGAGGGTATGTGAGCCCTAAGCCAAGGAGATAAGTAACAACCTTTAGAAGATATCTGAAGGCAGCCCAGTATAGGGAAGTTTTTTAAATGTTTAAATTTTTTATTTTGTTTTTATTTATGTTGGAAGCTGCACAGAGTGGCAGGGGCAACTCAGTCAGATGGGCAGGCAAAAAATAGTAAAATCATCATCATCATCACAATCATCATCATGAAAAAGAAGGTCCCAATTTTCCTCAGAAAAATGTTGGGAGGGTATGCCTTTGCCTGCTGGGGAAGTGGTTAACTGGGTTAAAAGTAAAGAAACAGCAAAGAAGAATGAACAGTTGAAGCAACTCAACCAGACAACAGCCTATGCCTGAATAAAGGTAAAGGGACCCCTGACCATTAGGTCCAGTCGTGGCCGACTCTGGGGTTGCGGCGCTCATCTCGCTTTATTGGCCGAGGGAGCCGGCTTCCGGGTCATGTGGCCAGCATGACTAAGCCGCTTCTGGCGAACCAGAGCAGCACACGGAAACACCGTTTACCTTCCCGCTGGAGCAGTACCTATTTATCTACTTGCACTTTGACATGCTTTCAAACTGCTAGGTTGGCAGGAGCAGGGACCGAGCAACGGGAGCTCACCCCGTCGCAGGGATTTGAACCACCAACCTTCTGATTGGCAAGTCCGACGCTCTGTGGTTTAACCCACAGTGCCACCCGCATCCCACATGCCTGAATAGCATAACGCAATAAAATCTCCCAAACAAAAAGCAAATAAACAAACATGAAATGTAGGATGGTTTAAGACAATGGCCATTTCCTCCTCCCATCCAGATAGTTTAACATAATTTATAAACATTTTCAAATGTTTCTTTGGAAGAAAGCCAACTATTCTTCATACTTTGTACTTAAAATAAATAATTTCACAGAATGTGTGGAAGTTGCCAAGAGCAGCAAAGGTTCACAAAAATTACAGGAGAACATCCCAGATTGTACCATCCCCTAATTAATATGTTCACCTTTTGCAAGGATGGAAGATACACCCCTACTATAGAAGCTGAATGACCAGTGGCTGCAATCATGTTCAGTCCAGGAGGGAAGGAGGGAAACGCAGCCAGAAGAACAATGCAAAAATGGTAGGCATTCCCATAATGCCCCTGGAAATGATGCCAATGTCAACTAAGCAAGAGCTGTGTTGACAACAATGTTCACATGCTTTCCATGTACAGAGGCAGTCAATGAACTCGCGATGTTGGGGCACAATATGCACACAGATGTCACAGAGCATGCACACACAAACACATTATTATTGTTAATTATTAAATTTCTATATTGCCCATCATCTGACAATCACAGTGTGGTTTACAATACCAAAACACATAACATAGTAACAAACGAAAACAATAACCTCCACCCCAATTTCAAAGGCCACGGGTTGTTTAATTAGCCGAAAGTTTGGGAAAAGAGGAATGTATCTGCCTGGTGCCTCAAGATATGTAATAAAGACACCAGGTGAGTCTCCCTGGGGAGAGTATTCTGCAAACAAGGAGCCACCGCAGAAAAGGCCCCAGGGCACAACCAGCAACACCAGGGGTGCAGCGTCCCGTTTTGCTGCTTGAGGCGAAGCAGGAAGTGCCGCCTCACTCTGCCATGCCACCCGCACCATTGCCTCTGCCACTGCGCCACCTACTGCCACTGGCACTAACAGCACCGCATTGCCTGCTACACCACCTCAGCACCAATATAGGCTCCACTTGGGGGTACCACCTCAGCGGCTTCACTCTTCCTCATGGGTGGACTGGCCTGAGCAACAACGCCCCAAGCACAAGTCTCTACAAGCAGGAGTTTGAATCCATTAAGGCTGCTCAAGACCACCATTTCAGAGCACAACACACCAAGGGCGGAAAGGAGAAATCGCAACAGCAACAAAGCCCACCCACACCGTTCCCCTGGGACACGGCCCTGCAGAGAGCACATAAAGCATTTGCATTTGACCATTTTCTTGGTATATCTAGGCTTCTGTCCTACTACACCAGGTCCCAAGTGCCTCTCCCCACTTCTTATAGGGCAACAGTAAGATTCCCCCTTTTGAATTCTGGTGCTGGAGGAGACTCTTGAGAGTCCCCTGGACTGCAAGAAGATCAAACCTCTCCATTCTTAAGGAAATCAGCCCTGAGTGCTCACTGGAAGGACAGATCCTGAAGCTGAGGCTCCAATATTTGGCCACCTCAGGAGAAGAGAAGACTCCCTGGAAAAGACCCTGATGTTGGGAAAGATGGAGGGCACAAGGAAAAGGGGACGACAGAGGACGAGATGGTTGTACAGTATAGTGTTCTCGAAGCTACCAACATGAGTTTGACCAAACTGCAGGAGGCAGTGGAAGACAGGAGTGCCTGCTGTGCTCTGGTCCATGGGGTCACAAAGAGTCGGACACGACTAAACAACTAAACAACAAGATTCCCGCCCCCCATCTCTTGGTCCAGACAACGTGGGTCTGGGTAGCCTGTAACTTTTGTTTGATATAGCCATTTTGCTCTTCTGCAATTACTGCATTTCAGTGATTCAAGCCGCACAGTAATTTTAACCCTACTCTGATGCTTGCACAGTAAACATCCTTTTGCTTGAAAACAAATTGGGATTTGTTGATTTATGCTAAGTCCCCCATGTAACTAAAATAATTAAGAGTTCAGGGTCACCTTTGTGATCTCCAATTCCACACACACCCTCTTTTTAAAATTATTTCAATTTTGGTTCACGTTTGAATCCAAACCACAGATAGACAAGACAGCACCAGCATTGTTAGATGAAGCCAACTCTCTTCCACTAGGCCACACAAGGAAGAACTAGTAACATATTTTTTGCTCTATAAGACGCACCAGACCACAAACGCACCTAGTTTTTGGAGGAGGAAAACAAGAAAAAAATATTCTGAATCTCAGAAGCCAGAACAGCAAGAGGGATCGCTGCCCAGTGAAAGCAGCAATCCCTCTTGCTGTTCTGGCTTCTGGGATAGCTGAACAGCCAGCATTCGCTCCATAAGACGCACACACATTTCCCCTTACTTTTTAGGAGGGAAAAAGTGAGTCTTATAGAGCAAAAAATATGGTAGTTTGTAAAGCATATAGCAGTTTCATTTGCTTATTTATCTCATTTTGTAGTACATATAAAATACGAAATGATTCATTTAAACATTGAATGCTGCAACTTACAATAGTTTAGAAGCAGAAGGTAAAAGTTATCTCCAGTTGTTCCTGGTGTTTCTCAGTATTTTACCTTTTCTGTTGTCCCAATTCATGATGGTTATAACAAGATCAATTTGTTACAATTTTTGGCACTGTGAAAACACTGTTTAAAGCATTTTACAGTGTTTAGTGTAAAATGGATCCATTTTGGAACAGTCTACTACTCTTCAGAGACGTTTGCAAGTGCCCTGGGGCCTTTTGGATATGTTTTCTAATTTTTCTAGGTGTCTGGATTTACATTAAGAGTGAAGAAGGCAAGAGCTCATTGCTGAAATCAATGAACTTTTCAGGGTTAGTCCTGGGGATTTGCAAGGATGGTCTGTGAAACAAGGACTAGCCTCCTCTGAAGGATTTAGACTGGCAAGGGCTCAGTAGTACGAAACGCACAGAATGCACTCTATGAAAAGTTCTGTGAAGTAACCTATGCCAAAGGAACATTTTATAACAATAACATAAACACTTCAGTTTAAATGGAAATCAAGGGAAATAAATCCCAAGCACATTCTGACTGTGGTTTCAAAAAGTTTACACACACACACACACACACCAGGAATTTAGCCCAGAGACTATTATGTGCTAAATTCTGTTCTTTTGGCAAGAGGCACAAATACTGGAGGAATTCATCCAGACCTATTTCTATTGGCTTCAAGTGAATCCCTCGGCCAATTGCTCTAAGTCACCATCTGTGATCCCCTTGTGATTTCAATCTTGTTTTGTTTCTGAGTTTGGTTTAACCATTTCAATGCTTCTGGAATGCATGACGCTGAAAAGAAGGACCCTTGTGTGTTGAGCACAAACATACGCATTTATCATTTAATCACTTGAGTGTAAAACATCGCCAATGGTTGAGCTTACTGAGCCACTGGAAACTGATTAAAGGCAGCAAGTGGGGAGTAAAACAAATGAAGATGGAATCCAGCTTTTTGTACAAGGCGTCCCATAGCATACTGATGAACTTCCTTTCAGACCATGCCAAGTGACAGATGAAAAAACAATGGCCCTAAGGAGTAAAATAATAACTATGTGAAAGAGATTTCAAGTGTGGCTCAAGCTGCTTACTGATTAACATTTTTGCACACATAACACTGTTCACAGACCTATGCCACTATTCTTCACATTCAAAGGCTTTCTTGACAATTGCACAAAAATCATCATAGCTGACTCACTGTTCTCACACAGCTTAGCAGTCTGAGAGCTATGAGTGATATGCAGTGTTAGTCATACTCAGAGTAGCCCCACTGGTTTCAGTTGGTTTACTCTGCAGGTGACTAATTTGGATTAGTCACCCCTTATACATGTTGTTTCATAGTGAGGGGGGAAAGTTGTGTTATGAAGAGATTCTGAAACATGAGGACACATTTTAATAGATGTCATCGATAAAGGAATGTAAATTGTATGCACATTTTCCTTATATTATGTAGCCTTCTTTCCAATCTTTCCCCATGAAGTAAGTTGTTGAAATTGTAACAATTCGTTGTGAATTTTGTTGTGAATGCATTAGCTCAATATATGCAAACCAAAAGTATGTTGACTGAAATTATAGTTTCAGCAATATTCAGAAACATTTTAATGCAATCTTAGGCCTGCTGCAACAAACTTTCAGGAAAGCTATGCTGAAAGTACAAAAAGAGCATTGTTTGAGGTCATGCCAAAACAATCACTGGCTAATATTTAGGTATCATGCATTCCAGATACTGAACTTGGTCTAGTTCTTCCAATATTCAAAGCATACTCTCTGAGGATCAGATCATTAAATTATTCCTTGACATGCAAATCTTTGAAGAGAATATACATATGCATTGATGGAGTAATGCATACCCTCCAACATTTCTCCGATGAAAAGAGGAACGTCCCATCCCATAATGATAACCTTAATATTTATAACCCACACATCTTGTTGGGTTGCCCCAGCCACTCTAGGCAGCTTCCAATATGTATAAAAACATAATAAAACATCAAACATTAAAAAACCTTCCCTATACAGAATTGCCTTCAGATGGCTCCATCCATTCCAACATTCCTCCTATGAACATAGGGAATTCCTAAGTAAAAGTGGGACATTTCAGGTTCAAATCAGAAACTGGGACGACTTCTCTAAATCAAGGACGTCCCTGGAAAATAGGGGCACTTCGAAAGCATGTCAAAGTGCAAGTAGATAAATAGGTACCGCTCCAGCAGGAAGGTAAACGGCGTTTCCGTGCGCTGCTCTGGTTCGCCAGAAGCGGCTTAGTCATGCTGGCCACATGACCCGGGAGCTATACGCCGGCTCCCTCAGCCAGTAAAGTGAAATGAGCGCCGCAACCCTAGAGTCGGTCACGACTGAACCTAATGGTCAGGGGTCCCTTTACCTTTATTATTACTTATTAGATTTATACTCTGCTCCTCCCTCCAAATAAGCCAAGGGCAGCAAACATATCAATCCTAATACAATTACAACTTCTTTTAAAAAAACAGTTTAAAACTCCTAAAAAGCAATCACTGATTGGTATCACCGCTTCTACCAGAGCAGTACTGCACATGGAAAATCAAGTGCCCAAAGGTAAGTTGGAGAATAAGAAATGGATAATGGTGGTAAAAAGGAACAAAGATTCAAACACAAGTGGGACTATTTGCACAAACAAGCCAGCAGAAAAGTAAGATACCAGAACTCAGATTTAAACAAGAACCCATTGGAATCTGTTGCCTCTTGTATTAAATAAAAAGCCTCTGTATTCTTGGAAGTCTCCTCACGCTGTAAAAGAACACGTCTGAAATATCATTTCCTGGCCATAATATTACTGAGAGTGTAAAAAAATAAAAAACACACTATTACAAAAACAAAATTACTATTACAAAAACACACACCCAAGTCCTACCTTTAACTGTGCTTGTCATTAAACTGTTTCCATGCTCTTGGTGCTTTGGCTTCAAAAACTGTGGCGCAGGCGGCCCTGGAGGTTGTGGCGTATGGTAGAGGGCCTTCCCATTTGTAACCATTTGCCTCCTGGGACTTAAGTGAATATTGCTCTGGGTCACATTGCTCTGAGGAGCAACGCCTCCTCCAAGAGATGTCTTTAACTGGGAGTTTGTAGATAGGTTTCCATTAGCTGGGCTTGGGGTGCTACCACTGGACGAAGAGCAAGGAGTTCCTGCATGAACTCTGAGAGATGGGATCTGCTGTCCATTGACCGCACCAGGCCTGCTGTGAGGAGTACTTGCTGTCCAATGGCTCATAGTGCATGATCTCACATTCATTGTCCAGTGGTTGTACTCTTAAAGATATGCGGTACAGATCCCCAGGTGGCGAAGACATCAGTCCAGAGTCAGTGAGGTATCCATAGTGCCTTAAGCCTGTTATAAGGGAGGGTGAGAGGACATAATAAAATAACAGACACTGTAAGAAAATGCAAGCGACACAGAGAGCAACTCTGCTTAACTACGTGGGGAAGAGATATTGATTGCCTGAGCATCAAAGTAGAAGCAATCAGAGAAAAAGGCTTCTGGGGATAAGGATAAATGATTGCTGGGAACTATAATAAAGGGAAATGGTGCCCTTTCAAAAGCAGAAGTTAACAGTGAGGTCAGTTACCTTTGTACTAGTTAACCAGCCATGAAATGGAATGAGCACTGAGCAAGAAAGAAGAGTGGGCTCAGAAAGGAGAGCCAAATGCTTCATTGAGAAGAGCTTCCCTAGCCTAGTCCTCTATTTTTACTTTCTGCTCATTTAAGAGAGGAGCCAAAAAGCATGCATAGCAGTCAAAAGCACTGGGATGTGAAATATCAGTGTCTGGTTATGTTTTTAAGGGGCAGGAGCACAATAAAACAGCTAAGTGCAGAATACGTCACTCCACCAGCAAGGGGGGAAATGTAAAGAACAAATGCAACTAAAGTAAAAATAAAATACCGTATTTTTTGCTCTATAAGACGCACTTTTTCCCTCCTAAAAAGTAAGGGGAAATGTGTGTGCGTCTTATGGAGCGCATGCAGGCTGCGCAGCTATCCCAGGAGCCAGAACAGCAAGAGGGATTGCTGCTTTCACTGTGCAGCAATCCCTCTTGCTGTTCTGGCTTCTGGGATTCAGATTTTTCTTCTTGTTTTCCTCCTCCAAAAACTAGGTGCGTCTTATGGTCTGGTGTGTCTTATGGAGCGAAAAATACAGTATGTGGCATTCATTTCCAAAGTGCACCCATTAGCTAACACAAACTTGACTATGTTAATTTTACAATTAACAGAAAAAACAGTATCTCAACAGATTACTGTGCTTAGTAGATCAGGGATGAGTGATTCCCGCATCTATCCAATGTGTGTTATATGGAGAGAGCAACTTGTGAGCAGAGGTTGCATTTGTAGAGGATAAATTAAGTAGTCAGCAAACAAATGGGAATTTTGTTCTATAAGTGTTTTCACATTTCTCAGCAGAAGTACATTTAACCCTCCTCTCCTGTCCTCACATTTTGGCCATGTTGCAGAACAACATGGAGTGTGTATGATTTAGTTGAAATGGGAGGAGGTAAAATGAGGCATGTGGTTTTGATTAAAAAGGCCGCATCCCTCCTTCTTCTGCTACTTATTCTCATTTGTGAGTGTATCTAGTGCAGTGTAGAATGTACAGTTTTTAAGTCAACTGACAGCTTCATTTCAGTTTTCTGTCCTTTTGGTGTCACCAGATGTCATTGGTGACGCCAATGACATCTGGTGACACCAAAATGACATCTGGTGACTCCCATCACTCCCACGCAGCAATTGGGGGGTTGTACATGAGCAACAAAGGGACGCTGTGGGTTAAACCACACAGCCTAGAACTCGCCGATCAGAAGGTCGGCGGTTTGAATCCCCATGATGGGGTGAGCTCCCGTTGTTCGGTCCCAGCTCCTGCCAGTTTGAAAGCACATCAAAGTGCAGTAGATAAATAGGTACCGCTCCAGCGGGAAGGTAAACGGCATTTCCGTGTGCTGCTCTGTTTCGCCAGAAGCAGCTTAGTCATGCTGGCCACGTGACCCGGAAGCTGTACGCCGGCTCCCTCAGCCAATAAAGCGAGATGAGTGCCGCAACCCCAGAGTTGGTCACGACTGGACCTAATGGTTAGGGGTCCCTTTAAAGGTAAAGGTAAAGGTACCCCTGTCCGTACGGGCCAGTCGTGTCCGACTCTAGGGTTGTGCGCCCATCTCACTTAAGAGGCCGGGGGCCAGCGCTGTCCGGAGACACTTCCGGGTCAGGTGGCCAGCGTGACGAAGCTGCTCTGGCGAGCCAGCATCAGCGCAGCGCACGGAAATGCCGTTTACCTTCCCGCTATAAAGCAGTACCTATTTATCTACTTGCACTTAGGGGTGCTTTCGAACTGCTAGGTTGGCAGGCGCTGGGACCGAGCAACGGGAGCTCACCCTGCCGTGGGGATGCGAACCGCCGACCATACGATCGGCAAGTCCTAGGCGCTGAGGTTTTACCCACCACGCCATCCGCGTCCCTAGGGGGTCCCTTTACCTTTTACCTTTACCTTTACATGAGCAATATCTGGAAGGCCACAACTTTTCCAGCCCTCTTTTACCCTGTCTGGACAAATCTCTGTATTTCTGTTTCTCATGTTTCCAAGTTGATGTTTCCTTCCTCACAATTCTGCACCAGCTTCCAGGGGGAAAATTAAGTCCTAGTGAAAATTCATCTGAATTTTAGTGCAAATTTCTCCGAACATAACATTTCTGTATGCAACTTTTCCTGATATACACATTTTGGCACGCACCTTCCCCTAATATGATGCATTTTGTGTTTTAATGAATATATGCATTTTTACTTTTACCTAACATGCACTTTTTTTGTACACATTATTTGGCTGGAGAACAGCATCACAAAATCTAGAGAAGTGTGAATTTCTAAGGATAGCTGTGTTTCAGTTTGGTATATTGGTTCAGAAAGCATGAGTTAGGTAGATTTGCTTTAAAATCTGAACCAATCAGAGGTTTCTCCCCCATGTCAAATATGTACTAAGTAACTGAGGGAATATCATCTCCATAATTAGCTGAGAGGTGTGAAGAAGACTTCTGAAGGAGAAGCATTCATTTGGATAAAGGAAATGTGAATAAGTTAAAGTGTTGTGGATGTTCTGGGTGATAATTAGAATGATTTTCAAGGAATATGTGAAAATGTGTTCACCAATAAAATTGTGAGGAAGCAGCTTTCCTTTCCTCACTGTAACTACCCAGGGACAGCCCACCCATGTGGCAAGGTGAGGCAACCGCCTCAGGTGGCAGGAGCTACAGAGGTAGCAGATCAGTCTCAAAGGAATGCATATTCTCTGATGAAAATAGGGATGTCCTAAGGAAAATTGGGGGACGCAGGTGGCGCTGTGGGTTAAACCACAGAGCCTAGGACTTGCCGATCAGAAGGTCGGCGGTTCGAACCCCTGCGACGGGGTGAGCTCCCTTTGCTTGGTCCCTGCTCCTGCCAACCTAGCAGTTGGAAAGCATGTCAAAGTGCAAGTAGATAAATAGGTACCACTCTGGCAGGAAGGTAAACGGTGTTTCCGTGCGCTGCTCTGGTTCGCCAGAAGCGGCTTAGTCATGCTGGCCACATGACCCGGAAGCTGTACGTCGGCTCCCTTTGCCAGTAAAGCGAGATGAGCGCTGCAACCCCAGAGTCGGCCACAACAGGACCTAATGGTCAGGGGGCCTTTACCTTTAAGGAAAAGTGGGACATTCCAGGATCAAATCAGAAACCGACATTTGGAGGGTCTGCACCTGCCCAGCGTGATTCAGAACAGGTCCCCTCCCACCCCCTACAACAGCCTTTGAGTCCCACTTCAATCATTGGATGATTTGCCCCCTCCCCCATCTGCAATGCTCTCCTGCAGCTGCTACGAACTGCCCAAGCCTGTAGCAGCAGCCATGGAGAGGCAATGGGGTGATCGCTTGCTGCTGCCGCTGCTTGAGACAAGCACTGGCTAATCCCCCTTCCTGAACTTGGCGGCAGCAGCACTTGTGAGGGAAATAGGGATATTCCGGGATCAAATGAGAAACCAGGTTAGCTTTCATAATTCTGGGACTGTCCCTGGAAAATCAGTACACTTGGAGGGTATGTGTATGTGAACATACAGTATATGGACATAACCCTTCCTCCCTCTCCCTTTCTCTCTCTCTCACACACAAAAACACACATATGCAACACTCACATACTTTACTAATCTATATCATCCATATTAAATAGCCTAATCCTATCTATGTTAAAAGCAACAGCAAGATTCCTATTAACAACTTTGAGAAGTTGCAGATCCCAGCTCAATTTATATAGCTCAAAAAGATAAATGCTAAATTGTTAGCTTCCATTGTTTAAGCTGCAGATTGCAGGAACATTTATTGATTACAAGCAATATCATTTGTTTTCATGCCTGGCTGCAACATAAATCACATTTTGCCATTCAGCCAGGGACAGATGGGGCTGAATGTTCTTAGATTCTCAGGGTTTGTTTTATTAAAGCAGAATGTACCTTGCCCTAGCACAGGTGACTGGGTCTTGAGAAAAAGAACATGAAAACAAAGAGGAGTCATTCTCTTGGTGGAAGCGTGTGCACTACAGCATTATAAATCTACAGTGAATCAAAACCATTCCTGTCTGTAGCTTTAAAATACATTATAAAAGTGCAAACATAATAAGCAGGAGATTACACACTGCACATTCATTAAGTTTTCTTCAGAAACAATGTACTTTGATTACCTGACAGAGGTATATTTATATGCAATGCAGTACGCAGAGGGTCTTATCTGGCATACGTCAATGCATTCCTCATGGTTCTAAAAGGTCTTTTTTCTTCTTCTCTTAGTTGCTTCCTTTAAAATGCATGTTACACTATGCCACTATGCAGCAATAGGTTTTTGACAGGGAGAAAGAAAGAAAGAAAGAAAGAAAGAAAGAAAGAAAGAAAGAAAGAAAGAAAGAAATGCTGCTTTCTGACATCATGCTAAAACATAGTTTAATGTGGTGTGAACAGGCCTATTGCGTGGGTGGCGCTGTGGGTTAAACCACAGAGCCTAGGGCTTGCCGATCAGAAGGTCGGCGGTTCAAATCCCCGTGACGGGGTGAGCTCCGGTTGCTCGGTCCCTGCTCCTGCCAACCTAGCAGTTTGAAAGCACGTCAAAGTGCAAGTAGATAAATAGGTACCACTCCAGCGGGAAGGTAAACGGCGTTTCCATGTGCTGCTCTGGTTCGCCAGAAGCAGCTTAATCAGGCGGGCCACATGACCTGGAAGCTGTACGCCGGCTCCCTCGGCCAATAAAGCAAGATGAGCACTGCAACCCCAGAGTCGTCTGCGACTGGACCTGATGGTCAGGGGTCCCTTTACCTTTTCCACCACTCCACAACCACCCCTCTTCTACTCTGCTGAAAGTGCAAGGAGGATTTCAGAAGCTTCCTCCTTTGCTTAGTCACAGCTTGTCATCACTGGCGGAGGAAGGGGGTGTGGTGGGTGCAGCTCGCCCGGGTGTCATCCCTGAGGGGAGGTGACATCGCCGCACCCCCCCCCCCCGGGATGCTCATCACAGGCGGCGCCCCCCTGGGACACTCACCCCGCCATCGGCTGCACAGGTGCCGGAGCAGCTAGCTCCACCTCTGCTTGATATGTCATCTGAACTGACCAACTGTGGCTAATGTTAACTATGGTTTGTGTGAAACAAACAAAGCTGACACTATGGAAGAGAGAAAAAGCTTGTTTTGGCCTGCTCTGGAGAGCAGAACTCAAACCAGTGGATTCAAGTTACAAGAACAGACCCTCCAAGTGTCTTTATTTTCTGGGGATGTCCCTGATTTAGAGAAGCCATCCCAGTTTCTGATTTGATCCTGGAATCTCTTTTCCTTAGGATGTCCCTATTTTCACTGGAGAGTATGGAGTTATCTGACGCCTGAGCCATCTGAAGGCAATTCTGTATAGGGAAGTTTTTTTAATGTTTTGCTTTGTTTTTATATTTGTGTAAGCTGCCCAGAATGGCTGGGGCATCCCAGTAAGATGTGTGCAGGTGGCGCCGTGGGTTAAACCACAGAGCCTAGGACTTGCCAATCTGCAGGTTGGCGGTTCGAATCCCCGCGGTGGGGTGAGCTCCCGTTGCTCAGTCCCTGCTCCTGCCAACCTAGCAGTTTGAAAGCATGTCAAAGTGCAAGTAGATAAATAGGTACCGCTCTAGCGGAAGGTAAACGGCGTTTCCGTGCGCTGCTCTGGTTTGCCAGAAGGGGCTTAGTCATGCTGGTCACATGAACCAGAAGCTGTCTGCGGACAAACACCAGCTCCCTCGGCCTATAGAGCGAGATGAGCGCGCAACCCCAGAGTCGGTCACGACTGGAACTAATGGTCAGAGGTCCCTTTACCCTTTACTTTTAAGCTGCCCAGAATGGCTGCGGCAACTCAGTAAGATGTGTGGGGTATAAATAGTAGAATTATCATTCTGGAATGGGACGTCCCTACTTTCATCGGAGAAATGTTGGAGGGTATGCAAGAAAGGAGAGTCCAACTAAACACCAGAAAAAACTTTCTGACAGTAAGAGCTGTTTGACAATAGAACAGTTTCCCTTGGGAGGTTGTGATCTCTCCTTCCGTGGAGGTTTTTAAGCAGAGTCTAGGTGGCTATCTGTCCGGAATGCTTTAGCTAAGATTCCTTCATTGCAGGTGGTTAGACTAGATGAGCCTTGGGATCCCTTCCAATGCTACAATTCTACGATTCTATATTTGTGCGTGCATGAATAGCACCACATATAACAACAAGCTCTGATGCATAAAATTTACCAGTATGGTACATAAAAAGGGACGCGGGTGGCGCTGTGGGTAAAAGCCTCAGCGCCTAGGGCTTGCCGATCGAAAGGTCAGCGGTTCGAATCCCCGCGGCGGGGTGCGCTCCCGTCGCTCGGTCCCAGCGCCTGCCAACCTAGCAGTTCGAAAGCACCTTCGGGTGCAAGTAGATAAATAGGGACCGCTTACCAGCGGGAAGGTAAACGGCGTTCCGTGTGCTGCACTGGCTCGCCAGATGCAGCTTGTCGCGCTGGCCACGTGACCTGGAAGTGTCTGTGGACAGCGCTGGCCCCTGGCCTCTTAAGTGAGATGGGCGCACAACCCCAGAGTCTGTCAAGACTGGCCCGTACGGGCAGGGGTACCTTTACCTTTACCTTACATAAAATTAATCCATTCTCAATCATCCTCCCCAGACCTAATATTAGCAGTGAAGGGTTCCAGGTGCAGTTGAGCCCCTTTCCACAGAAGCAAGGAAATCCCCACTCCAACTGTTACATCTCCTCCGCTCCATTTGGATAGCCATTGTGTCACTACACACCAAGGCAACACATCCTGACCATATGTCTGCCTTCGTTTGTATGCAAAGATTCCACCAGCCTTGCTATCTTTACTCACAGATAAGCCCTCCTGACTCAATATAATGGCTTAGGTAAAGACTCAGGATACATGGGTGACTCATATTGCTCAGAGATCCAAATTTAGATTTTAGAAGGTATTATGTGTTAGCAGGGACGCGGGTGGCGCTGTGGGTTAAACCACAGAGCCTAGGACTTGCCGATCAGAAGGTTGGCGGCGTGAGCTCCCGTTGCTCGGTCCCTGCTCCTGCCAACCTAGCAGTTCGAAAGCACATCAAAGTGCAAGTAGATAAATAGGTACCACTCAGGCGGGAAGGTAAATGGCGTTTCCGTGTGCTGCCCTGGTTTGCCAGAAGCGGCTTAGTCATGCTGGCCACATGACCCGGAAGCTGTACGCCAGCTCCCTCGGCCAATAAAGTGAGATGAGCACCGCAACCCCAGAGTCGGTCATGACTGGACCTAATGGTCAGGGGTCCCTTTACCTCTACTATGTGTTAGCAAGTCTAGTACAAATTCCAGAGGACTAGCCATGAAAAAAAAAAAAATTACTGCATTTTTATATTGCCCTTCATTCTGTAGTTTTTCAGAGCACTTTACAAAATAATAAAATTACAACTACATTAAAAACAATTATCCCAACTCTAAAAACATTAGCATATCAACAGAAATACCCTAACTTTACATCACTTTGCACCAGTTACATAACACTAACCCTTGGGCCTCACATGTCAGCTGTCTTCCCAACACTTGAATGAAAAGATGGGTCTCTGGGCTGATGCCAAAATGCAATCAATTGAGGGAGATGGCCAGACCTTCAAGAGAAGGGGGTTCCATAACTGGGGTGCTTTCACATTGAAGACCTTGTTTCATGCTCTTGTGCCGCAAGAAATGCCTTCTGGGAAAACGAGCAGGGCCTCCTCACAGATCTCAAGACTCAGGCTGACATCTATTGCGAAAGGGTCTCTCCTTCAATCATTTTGGTCCCAGGTCATTTAGGACCTTATCTCCCATTAATACCTTGATTTATGTCTGGTAGCATATAGACAAGCTGTACAGCTCTTTAAGAATCACTGTGGTGTGATTTCATTTTGCTACACTATTCAGAACCCTGATACAGTGGTACCTCGGGTTAAGTACTTAATTCGCTCCGGAGGTCTGTTCTTAACTTGAAACAGTTCTTAACCTGAAGCACCACTTTAGCTAATGGGGCCTCCTGCTGCCGCCGCGCCGCTGGAACATGATTTCTGTTCTTATCCTGAAGCAAAGTTCTGAACCTGAAGCACTATTTCTGGGTTAGCAGAGTCTGTAACCTGAAGCGTATGTAACCTGAAGTACCCGAGGTACCACTGTAGTCAGATTCTATGTAACCCGAGGTACCACTGTAGTCAGATTCTATGCAAGTTGCAGCTTCCAGCTTCCTATGTAAAAAAGCACATTGTAAAGGTCTACTTGGAATGGATTGTTGTGACCAGGATATCCTGGTCCAGAAAGAATCCGGAGCTGGTGAATCAGCCAAAGCTTGAAATTGAAACCAATTCTGCCTCAAATAACAATAGTTAATCCAGGGGTACCCATTCAGGAAGAGTGCAATCCATTCAAAAGAGGTTACTTTCTCAAATCCCCAAGTCAGGGACCACCCACCATACCACCTCTGCCTTGCTCAGATTCAGTCTTAGGCCGGATTGAGACACATCAAAGAAGTGTTTCAATTAAACGTGTTGTGAACTTTGTATGAGAAATCGGGTTGTCAAAAACAGAACTCCACAGCGCCATCTGGTGTCACAGTGTTATAAAGCATATACAGTGGTACCTTGGTTCTCAAACTTAATCGGTTCCGGAAGTCCATTCCAAAACCAAAGAGTTCCAAAACCAAGCCACACTTTCCCATAGAAAGCAATGCAAAATGGATTAATCCGTTCCAGACTTTTAAAAACAACCCCTAAAACAGCAATTTGATTTTACTATCTAACGAGACCATTGATCCATAAAATGAAAGCAATAAACAATGTACTGCAGTCACATAATGAATCAGTCAGTAACTGAACTGGGTTCCACATAGTCACACATAAAAAAAGAGCCGCAAAAACAAAAACACAAAATAAATAGCAAAAGCAGATAAACCTCAGCATAACACTCAAAACGGAAGTGTAGCACTCAAATCGTCAGCGTAACACTCAAAACAGAGCACGTTTGGCTTCCAAAAAAAGTTTGCAAACTGGAACACTTACTTCCGGGTTTGCAGTATTTGGGTTACGAGTTGTTTGAGTACCAAGGCATTTGAAAACCAAGGTACCACTATACAACGCATATAAAGCGCTTTTTCTTTGCCAATGTAGCTGAGTCCTCAGTTTAAGTTTCTATGGACTAAAGCCCAGTTCATTGGATGCATAGAATGTTGGAAGATACAAATGTACATATATACATAGGAGTATAGAGATAATACAAATTGTAAACAGTAGAGTGCAAGAGCCATGAAATGCAGGAGTTATAATCTGTGAATTTTATGCCAAATCTTTGTGTGTATGTGTGAGAGAGAGAAAGAGAGAGAGAGAGAAACACAGTGACAATTAGCAACAGCAATAATTGGTGATAACACAGTCTTCCAAGCTTTGCTAGATTAATTTACCAATCCTGAAGTGGGAGAGAAAACCTTCATCTTAATTGAGGGTGTTTCTGGACAGGGGCATAATATCACAAATGTGTCATTTAAGCATTGCAAAAAGTTTGTTGGCAACCAGTTTATCTTTTCAGATTTTCTACAGAAAGGATAAGTGCAGTTTAAATGTGGAGGAGGAATATTAGCTGCCATGCTGTGTTGATAATGTTATGTGAAGAATAGACAGTATGAGATCACTGATTCCACAATAAAAGCCCATCGGAGTCCTAACTGTATATCAAAAGGACAAAATCAAATTTACTGAGCTATAATTTATCACTAGATTTGAGTTACGGTATTTCTATTACAGACTTGAGCTCTGGCCATTAACTTCTATGTACAGGAGTGGCAGCAGAGGGAGGAATGATTTCAATAACCAAAATAAGCTTTGAAACCATTCAAAATCAAGGCTACAAGAGCATTCGGTTGCATTTCAAAATTAAGAGAAATATGTTTCTTCTTCAGGTTTGCAGAATCACCTTCTGTTTGCCCATATGTGTAATATTCTGCCGTGGGAGAATCGCGTAAGAATAAGGGGGAAGGATAGCTCTGTTAGGCTGCTTCAGCAAAACTAACAAAAAGCCTTGTGATAACTTTAAAGAGTAACAAATTTATTCTTATTATTTCATCCACAGCAGTTTATAGATAATAAATTTAGATCGGTGGTGACATCATAAAGAATGGATCTACAGTAGACATGGGAGCCAGCTTCGAGGTAAGATAAAGGGACCCCTGACCATTAGGTCCAGTCGTGGCCGACTCTGGGGTTGCGGCGCTCACATCGCTTTATTGGCCGAGGGAGCCGGCGTACAGCTTCCGGGTCATGTGGCCAGCATGACTAAACCACTTCTGGCAAACCAGAGCAGCACACAGAAACGCCGTTTACCTTCCCGCCAGAGTGGTACCTATTTATCTACTTGCACTTTGATGTGCTTTCGAACTGCTAGGTTGGCAGGAGCAGGGACCGAGCAACGGGAGCTCACCCCTTGCGGGGATTCGAACCGCTGACCTTCTGATCAGCAAGTCCTAGGCTCTGTGGTTTAAAACACAGCGCCACCCATGTCCCCAGCTTCTAGGTGCCACCCCCCAAAAAACCATTAAACAACACTCCAGCCCCAGGGCTTGGTTTCTATTAAGAGAAGTTCTAATGCTTAGGTCTGTAGAGAAACCATATTGATTTGAAAGCCCAGCCTCCTCATGCCAGATATGCGTAGAGCTGGCTATCCTGCTCTGTGATAGGGAAAGAAACTTTGCACGTGCCTAATAGCATTCTCCTCCTTAATGTAACTTCACATGTTCCAGGAGATGTTTGGGGGATGAAGAAGAGTTTGGATTTGATATCCCGCTTTATCACTACCCGAAGGAGTCTCAAAGCAGCTAACATTCTCCTTTCCCTTCCTCCCCCACAACAAACACTCTGTGAGGTGAGTGGGGCTGAGAGACTTCAGAGAAGTATGATTGGCCCAAGGTCACCCAGTAGCTGCATGTGGAGGAGCAGGGAATCGAACCCCGTTCACCAGATTACAAGACTACCGCTCTTAACCACTATACCACACTGGCTCTCATGATGCTCTGAGGGCTGAAAGACAGTCTTCCAACAAAAGATTGAGACCAGGACACAAGACTGATCAGGATCTGCCCTATTCCTGGGACCAGGGCTTTTTTTCAGTCAGAACCTCAGTTCTGGCACCTCTCAGGTGGGTGCCATTGTCATTATAAGAGAACAAAGGAGGTGTTCGTGGTGAGTTCCAGCACCTCTTTTTCTAGAAAAATAGCACTGCCTGCGACTGTAATTTGTTCTGTTTGAATACTGAATTTTGGATTCTTTTGACCCACCCGTGTGGGACACTAGACATTAGACACCTTCAATACAGTCAAGTCAGTGATACCATCATTCCCAAGAGATTTGCAGATTATTTCCAAGTCAAATTAGTGATCAGTGACAATATGTAAAGGCTACAACATGAAACTACTTCTCTAGTAAGCACCTATCCGTCCTTTCTGGCATTTATTTTATTAGAATAACAATATGCATATTTAAGAGCCAAACTAGAAATGACTTGGGAAATCTGTGATGAGGATCTTTTAAATAATAATAATAGTAATAGTAATATTAATAATAATAATAATAATAATAATAATAATAATAATAATAATAATAATAAGCAGCCATTCTGGAAGAAGGTTTTCATCCTTTTCTCTTATTTACTTTCTACAGTATTAACCCATCCTAGCTGCTATTAGCTGCGAAGGAGAGAAAATACAAGGACAGCATCTGAACCTGGATTTTCTGTTTCCTAATAACAGCTTTAATCGGCTGAGGATTTGCATCCCAGAAAGGACCTGGGAAGAAAAGGCTAAGCACTCTTTCAGAGTGCTACTTCCCTCATTGTCAAAGCAGTTTTGCAGGGATGCTAATTCACAAACAATATAGTAGATCCTAATTAGATTCTCTCCCCCCACATACACCTATTTTGGCCCTGGCCGTGCCCAGATAGCAAAAATTGTATGGTTTAAAAAGTCAGATTTTTACAGCCAACTCCCCCTCCACGCCCACCACAACTACCACTAAGACATGGCCACAATCATTTGCTATTTCAAAGGGGGGAAAGAGGGGAAAGGAGAGATATGGATGCATATTTTAAAAAATAGTTCCTAGACGGAATTGAAATGAACACGTTCAAAATGCCACCCTGTTCTATGGAGAGATCCGGTTTAAATAAAAGTCGTTCTCCCATGGTCAGTTCTGCATACGCTGCAGTAATCACGCCAAATTTCACTCAATCCACTTACCAATATCACAGAGCTTGAATGAGGGATACAAAGAAGGAAGGCTCTTAAGGAAACCCACCCAAGTTGCACCTCCTGACTCCTTTCACTGCTTGTCAAATCCTGCCCTTTGTTGATTTCTGCAAAGGACACATAGTAAGTAAAACAAGAAGCTGCCTTATTTGGAGCCAGACCCAGCTCAGTATGATCTACACACTGACTTGAATAAAATATATATGGGGGGGGCAAGTAAGCCCTACCCTGCATAATCGATTGCATGATGTGGTACATGGACATCATTTGAATGGCAATGCCCGTCAATTGGGAGGGGCTCAAATATTTTATTGGGGATGGTGAAGACCCCTTAGTCCTTAGGTGTTGGCTCTTAAGCCGACAGCAGCTCACCAAGTTTTCAGACAGGAAACTTTCACAGCCCTATCTGGAGATTCTAGGGATGGGACTTTGGGCCTGTTTCATAGAATCAGAGTTGGAAGAGACCCTGAGGACCATCTAGTCCAACGCATTGCAATGCAGGAATATGCAGTTGTCCCCTTACAACCTTGGCATTCTCAGAAGCATGCTCTAACCCAGTGTTCCCCAATCTTGGGCCTCCAGCTGTTTTTGGACTACAATTCCCATCATCCTTGACCACTGGTGTTGCTAGCGAGGGATGATGGGAGTTGTAGTCCAAAAACAGCTGGAGGCCCAAGGTTGGGGAACACTGCTCTAACCAACTGAACTATTGAGACCTTTGAATACAGAGCAGATGATCTACCATGGGACTACGACCTTTCCCCCTAAATATAGTAGTTAAGAGGATTGCCACAAAAAGTAAAAGGGAAACTAGCCCAATTCTGGTTGTCTATATTTTGAATGCTGAGGCATCCCACATTTTGGGGGCAGGAGATCACCATATGATAGAAATCTTCAGATGTTTCGTGTGCATCATGGAAACCAATTGCAAATTACTGACAAGCTGGATAAATTGACTGGGAAGATTCGATATCAGAAAGACCAAAAGTTTATCGAGGACTGGGGGAAATTCACAGATTATCTGAAAAGCATATGTGATGCACAGACAACGCTTGTTGGTTTTGAAGAGTCTCTGTGAAAAATATTGTAAAAAAGAAGAAATATTGTAAAAAAGAAAGTAGGAGAAAGGAAGAAGAATGGTTAAAGGCAATAATAAGTTCAGAAATGCGTTAACAAGAGAAATTTTAACGAAAGATTGGCAGAGAAACTGAGGGAAGTAAAAAATTGATGAATGTGAGAGTTAATATGAGTTGATTGTATAAAAATGTTTGGAAAATGAATAAAAAATTATTATATATATATATATAAAACAAATTACTGCCAAGCACACTGCAAAGTTTACATCTGAAGCAGGCCCAATCTATTGCCTCTGGATACATCGTGGGACGAACACTAACTTGCCCTCTCTACTGTCCGTGGTTTCTGAGCTATTATAGGAGTGTGGTAATGACTGCTTCTCTGTGTGGCCAATAATGCACAGTGATGATATCCTTACTATGCAGATAGATAGGTTATCCAAAACAATGGGCACTTCAATTGTTGCTATTTTCAGGTGGGATTCAGTCACATATCAGCAAATTTGGGCTGCACAATTAAAACTGATTTGGTGCTCCTGCACAACAAACGTGCTTTCCCCCCAAACCAGACTTTTTATGATAGGGAAAATTATGGGAAAATGCATTACAGTGTGGGATAATGATGACTTGGTGCAACATGGTATAAAGAATGAATGGTCAATAAATATCCAGTGCCATCTAACCTCCATGCAAACTTTGTGTGGGAATGTTCTGGGGTGCAGGAGAGGATATATTGACTAATTATATCCTAATCCAACTTGTGCTAACAAGTTCCCAAAATATCAGCAGAGTTTATAAACATTCCCCTTTTGGTGCGCAACGGTAACGTGTGCACAGGTTCGCTAGAACCTCTATAATAATTACCCTGGTAATTTCCCCTTTTGTTCCCTCTTAAAATACAAGACACGACACAGTCTTCATAAAAGTATGAAAGAGTTTACTCACGTTCTGTTCACAATGTGATCCCAGAAGGCACAGCTTAAAAAGGTTACATACATTTAGGATCTATCTTAAAGCAAGATAGGCCTTATCTCCTCTCTTGGCTGGGAGCCAAGAGAGCATCCTTAGATGTTGCTTCATCGAAGAAAAATGGCAGAGAGAGAGATGGCTGCCTGCCCTGTGCTTTTTGTCATTACCTGCACAGGTGAGGCCACACCCACCTCTGGTCACATGCGGAGGAAGTCCGTCCCCAGGAAGTTTACCTGCTTGCTGGACAGACATCCCCCCATGTTCTAACATGTACACTCTAGGAATGTTGTCATTGACTGCTCCTGTGTTTACATCCCACATACCCCTTCTCAGGCAATACAACATATACAAAACATAAACAACTTTATTCAACCACCCAGAGTCCCAGCTTGACACGTAGATTCTGGAAACTCTCTCTTGGTAGGGGTTTCGTCAGGATGTCAGCAGTCATCTCTTGGGTGCTGCAGTAGGATAGCTCCACAAGTCCATCCTGGATCATCTGGCGTATGTAGTGGTATTTAACCCCAATGTGTTTTGTTCTGGCCAGGAACTTCTCACTCTGCGTCAGCTTCAGGCAACTTTGGTTGTCCTCCAGCAAGCTGACAGGCCCTTTCCTCACCAACCCAAAGTCCTTTATGAGTTGATCAAGCCAGGCGATCTCTCTGCAGGCTTCTGTTGCTGCAACGTATTCTGATTCTGTGGAAGATAATGCTACACAGCTCTGTTTATAACTGCCCCATGCAACAGGTCCATCCCCAAACATGAAAACATGACCACTTGTTGATTTATAGTCAGCATTATCCCCAGCCCAATCAGCATCAGTATACCCAATCAACTTAGGGTCTCTGACGGCTGGTAACCTTAATTTACAATTCATGGTACCCTTCAAATATCGCACCACCCTCTTTACACCTGCCCAATCATGCTCAGTGGGAGAATTCACTTTTCTGCTAAGAATCCCCACAGCATTAGCTAAGTCAGGTCTACATGTGGTAACTAAATACAAAAGTTTACCAATCGCCGACCTGTAGTCATTGTTGTCTGGCAACTGCTTCGAATCCTGCTGATTCTTCAGGAAGTCAGTAGCCATCGGTGTAGCAACTGGATGTGCGTCTTGCATCTGCATGTGCTCAACTAGCTCGTGGATCTTCTGTCTTTGGCTAAGAAGAAATGATCCATCCTCTTCTCTTTCCACCTGGATCCCGAGGTAGTACTGGACATCTCCTAGCTCCTTGACCTCCACCTCTTTGCTAAGGTGCTTTACTATCTGTGTATAGTCTTTCTCACTTGCTGTGGCAATAATCAGGTCATCAACAAATGCTAGGATATATGAGAATTGTCCATTATTTGACTTACTGTACAAGCACTTGTCAGCGTCGCCTTGCTTGTACCCAAGTTGCGTCAGCATTTTATGCAACTTCTGGTTCCAGGCTCTGGCAGCCTGTTTAAGTCCATAAAGTCCTTTCTGCAGCTTGCACACTAGATGTGCCTCATGTGGTTTTACAAAACCTTTGGGCTGCTTCATGTAAATTTCTTCTGAAATCTGCCCATGTAGAAAAGCGGTAGCAATGTCTATGTGTTTTACTCTCATTTTCTTGGAGGCTGCAATGCTTAAAAGCATTCTTACGCTGCTGTACCTCACAGTTGGTGCAAAAACTTCATCATAGTCTTCACCAAAACGCTGTGAAAATCCCTGTGCCACAAGTCTAGCTTTGTAGCGCTGCACTTCTCCTTCTGACCCCTTCTTAACCTTGAAAACCCATTTACTGCCAATGGCCTTCTTACCGGGAGGCAGCTCAGTGAGTGTCCAGGTCTTGTTCTGATGCAGTGCATCCATCTCCTCCTGCGCGGCCTTCCTCCAGAGACTGGCTTCTGCAGCTGGCATCTCCTGTATCTCTTCCCAAGTGGAAGGTTCCTGTGGAAACGCCGACCCTGCAAAGTAGGACAACCGTAATGGTGGGACACCTTTGTTGGTTCTGGATGAGATCCTGACCTCTGGTTCTGCGACCGCATCAGCTTCCTCATCCTCCTCCAACGCAGGCATGTCCCCATCTGAGTCCTCATCTTCGTCTCTGGTGCCGCCAGGGTTCTGGTCCTCTGCGTCTTCTGGTGCGTCGCCTGTAGGGGGCGCTGTAACACTTGAAGGCAGATTATTACTTTGTGGGGTCTCAAAAGGGAAATATACAAACTCTTGAGTCCTTTCTGACTCATCTGAAGAATCCACAACAGTGTTCTTAGTGTCTACTTTTCCATATTCATCAAAATAAACCGCATGGTATGCATTTGTCTTACCAGTTTGTAAGTCCATAATTCTGTATCCTTTGCCTCCAGAAGCATATCCCACAAGGATACCTGCTTTTGCCCTGGAGTCAAGCTTGTGTCTGTGTTCCTTGGGCACGTGGAAGTAACACGGACTTCCAAACACACGTATGTGCGACAGATTGGGAGCTTTCCCATGCCAAAGTTCAAATGGTGTGCGCTCTGCACCTTTAGTTGGCAGTCTATTCTGCAAATAGACTGACGTGTATACTCCTTCGGCCCACAGCTTTTGTGGCAAACATGCATCCTTTAGCATGCACCTTGTCATGTCCATAATGGACCTAAACTTTCTCTCAGCTATGGCATTCTGCTGTGGTGTGTAAGGAATTGTGGTTACGTGTGCAATTCCTTCTCTGGCCAGGAGAGCCTGCACTTCATTTGAGCAGTACTCACCTCCATTGTCACTCATTAACACAGCTGGAGCTCTCTGGAATTTGTTCTTGACCATGGCAATGTATTCCTGGAGCTTGTCCACTGTCTCACTCTTCTCTTTGAGGAAATACACAACACAAAATCTTGAAAAATCATCCAGAAATATTAAAATGTATCTATTCTTTCCCAGTGAGGGAACATTCATGGGTCCACATATGTCAGTGTGCACTATGTCAAGCACTTTGTTGCTTCTTTGTTCTGCACAACGTGGAAATGAAGGTTTTATAGCCTTCTCAGTAATACAGCTTATGCACTTTGCTGGAGCTTTGTTGCTCTGCTTTACCTGCAAACCTCTTACAAGATTTCTTTTCTGTAGATCCAGAATGGCGCTGGTGTCCCTGTGTCCTAGCCTTCTGTGCCATAAGTCCAGATCTGCTTCATCCTTCTGGCTGGAATGTGCCACTTTTGCAGACTGGTTCTCTGAAAGATCAAGCTCATATACACCATTTATTAGCTTTGCTTGAGCAAACACTTTGCCACTTCTAGTCACTTTACATTCTCCATTTCCAAATGTGACCTGGAAACCTTTCTTGTCCAAAGTGGACACGCTGATTAAATTGCAACTCAGCTCTGGAACGTACAAAACTCTAGAGATTGTGTTCTCAATGCATTCATTGTTTATATTGCATTTCAGGCTCATGGAACCTGCACCTTTTGCTTTAACAATGTTGCCATCTGCAATCTCAATTTCAGACCCTTCTTCATCATTTATTTCATTAATCTCATTAAAATAGTCCTTTTTATATGAAAAATGCGAACTGGCACCTGAATCTAAAATCCATTTGTTACGTTTATTTTCACGATTCTGGACAGCTAAGTTCCTTTCTTGCAGTAACCATGTGCATTCACATTTCCCCTTCTTTTCCCCTTTTGGCTGAAAGGGGTGGGGTTTCTTTGCTTTAGGAGCCCTGCAATTCTTTGCAATGTGTCCTTCTTTGTTACAATTGAAGCAAATCACTTTCTTAGGCATCTCTTTGGACTTTGTACATTGCCTAGATGCATAACTACTGTCCTTGCTTCTAGCATTTCTCACTGGAGATTCAGCTCTATCTCTGCATTCTTCTTTTAAATAACCAATCAAGTCTTTAAAAGTCAGACCTTGTCTATGATCCATCAAACTTACAAATGCGCCAAAGCGTGGTCCAAGTGATGATAACAAAAATGCTATCTTTGTATCCTCATCAAAAGCTTTGGGAGTCAGATCAATTCTTTGAATAATCTCAGTAAACTTGTTGATGTGCTCTGTGAATTCCGCTTTTGAATTCATCCTCAATCTGGTTAATTTACACACCAAGTTTCTGAAGCTGTTTATGCTAGATTCTCCATACACGCGCTCAATATCTCTTAAGATTTGAGATGCATCATCTGTACTATTTATTAATGATAGCTGCTCATCACGAAGTCCACTCAAAATTATGTGTCTAGCTTCGCTGTTCATGCGTTTCCAAGCACTTATCTTGGCTAAAGCTTCCTCAGACGATCCCGTAGGTTGAGGGTTTAAAGCTTCCAAAATATGCTTATAATCTAAACATGCTATCAAGCGCTGCTTCCAGTGCATGAAATTGTATTCATTCAGCACAGGCATTCCAAGCTTTGCATCACTATCAAAAGCTGCTCTAGCCATCTTAAAATCCAAAATTTGAAAATTCTTCAAAATTTCAAAATTTCTCAAAATTTTAAAATCAAAATCTCAAAAATCTCAAAATACAAAACAATTCTTCACTGCCTTGGGTCACTGTGAACTCTGAGGGAAGGGGGGGGGTTGCTTAATCCCCACTGCACAATGGAACAAAGGACCATGTGCTTACCAGGAAGTTAAGTCAGAAAAAATACTACTCAACTCAAAATCACAATCCAACGCAATCCTTCAAAAATACGCAGAAATATGCAATACTGGGGCCACTAACCCTTTGTGGGAATGTTCTGGGGTGCAGGAGAGGATATATTGACTAATTATATCCTAATCCAACTTGTGCTAACAAGTTCCCAAAATATCAGCAGAGTTTATAAACATTCCCCTTTTGGTGCGCAACGGTAACGTGTGCACAGGTTCGCTAGAACCTCTATAATAATTACCCTGGTAATTTCCCCTTTTGTTCCCTCTTAAAATACAAGACACGACACAGTCTTCATAAAAGTATGAAAGAGTTTACTCACGTTCTGTTCACAATGTGATCCCAGAAGGCACAGCTTAAAAAGGTTACATACATTTAGGATCTATCTTAAAGCAAGATAGGCCTTATCTCCTCTCTTGGCTGGGAGCCAAGAGAGCATCCTTAGATGTTGCTTCATCGAAGAAAAATGGCAGAGAGAGAGATGGCTGCCTGCCCTGTGCTTTTTGTCATTACCTGCACAGGTGAGGCCACACCCACCTCTGGTCACATGCGGAGGAAGTCCGTCCCCAGGAAGTTTACCTGCTTGCTGGACAGACATCCCCCCATGTTCTAACATGTACACTCTAGGAATGTTGTCATTGACTGCTCCTGTGTTTACATCCCACACTTTGCACAAACAAATTAAGATGCACGTTCACTAAATAGGTTTTCTGGAAGTGACCAATGTTAAGACTTCAGTCTTAAGCATATACAGTCGTAACTTGGTTCTCAAACGGAATCCATTATGGAAGTCCGTTCAACTTCAGAAAATGTTCAGAAACCAAGGTACAGTTTCCAGTTGGCTGCAGGAGCTTCCTGCACTCAGAAGCCGTGGAAGCCGCGTCAGATGTTCTGCTTCCAAAAAACGTTCGCAAACCAGAACACTCACTTCTGGGTTTGTGGCGTTCAGGAGCCAAAACGTTCGAGAACTAAGCTGTTTGAAAACCAATTTACTATGGGTAAAGTCTCACTGCCCTCATTAGCATTTAAAGGTAAAGGGACCCCTGACCATTAGGTTCAGTCGTGACCGACTCTGGGGTTGCGGCGCTCATCTTGCTTTATTGGCCGAGGGAGCCGGCGTACAGCTTCCGAGTCATGTGGCCAGCATGACTAAGTCGCTTCTGGTGAACCAGAGCAGCACACGGAAACGCTGTTTACCTTCCTGCTGGAGCGGTACCTATTTATCTACTTGCACTTTGATGTGCTTTCGAACTGCTAGGTTGGTGGGAGCAGGGACCCAGCAATGGAAGCTCACCCCGTAGTGGGATTCGAACCGCCAACCTTCTGATTGGCAAGTCCTACGCTCTGTGGTTTAACCCACAGCGCCACCCACGTCTCTCATTAGCACTTACTTTTTGGTGAACATGCATTGGCTTGTGCTTTGGCCTGTGACCTCCACTGTTATAAACAGTTTCTAGGAGCCTTTCTTCCATCCAGCTCCCATTGCTTTCTTAATGAAAATTACCTGCCTCTGTGGAGAGTGCCATAATCAGAGTATCCTTTCTGGGGACGGACTGGGTGTGAACCTCCTCACTTTCTAAAATATATTCACATAATTCCAAGCAAGCCTGGCATGAGAGGATGCCACTCTAGACATGCTCTAAGACATTATCTATTAGTATTACTTCAAATGTTCCAATATTTTTTGTACCTTTGGAGGTACAAAATGATTGCTTGGAGAAGCTGGATTAAAGCAGCCATGCGCCTTAGGTTCAAAGCTACATGTGCCAAGAGTTGCTGTGAGGATGAAAAAGTACCGGTAATAGCAACAGTCTTCCACAACTTGCAAAACCATCATACGACATACAGTGGTACCTCGGGTTACAGACGCTTCAGGTTACAAACGCTGCAGGTTACAGACTCCGCTAACCCAGAAATAGTACCTCGGGTTAAGAACTTTGCTTCAGGATGAGAACAGAAATCGTGCTCCAGCGGCGCGGCAGCAGCGGGAGGCCCCATTAGCTAAAGTGTTACCTCAGGTTAAGAACAGTTTCAGGTTAAGAACGGACCTCCAGAACGAATTAAGTTCTTAACCTGAGGTACCACTGTACTTGAGGGGGGGGGGCAGAAACCCATCTCACTGGAGATGTTTACACTACTTAGAATTTAGCCCTGTATTTCCTCTCCCACCCCCCTATTTCTTCTTACAGGATTTCACTAGAGTAAGCCTGCAGAGAGTCATCTACTGCTCTGCCCAGACTTTTCTGAGAACTCCATGTTCAACATAGTAGAGACTAGGAAGAATAAACACACGTGAAACACAGAGAGATTACCAAGGCTACCACTAGTCACTATCTTAGATTTCAAGTTCTTATAGGCATCAGTAGAAGCAAAGCAAACGCGGGAGGGGAGAAATCCAAGGGTTTTTTATATCTAACCTCGTTTAATCCTCAACAAGATGACAAATCTCCCGAAGGGAATATTTGTCTCAACTTTTTCAGACATTGTTCTCTTCCTCCCCATTTCAGCAGCGGGCTTTGAAAAACTCGAGAGAGCGAAAACGAGGGGAGAGAGAAAGAGAGCCAGCCCTAAGGATAAATCCGAAAGGAATTTAGGAAACTTTGGAGAGGGGTGGCGGGGGGCGAATCAAACATGGCAAATTAAAATATACTCCCGCGGAAAGAAGGACGGGAACTTTACATCGTACGGAATAGGGAGAAGTTGTTGAAGCCAGGGCTTGAGAGGGGGGCATTCCTGTTTTCTCTGAAGACGTGGCCATGCTCTAAGGCATATTACTTGGGTGTCACTCCGAACATGCCCATCATCGCGCTGGCACATCGATGCGCGTTCAAGCCTCCGTCGAGGAAGCGCCCCTTCCATCGGGGAAAAGGCGGCTTCGCGACCGTCCTTCCATCTGCCCGCTTCCCTTTCTCCTTCCCCTAAACTCTCCGCGCCCCAGACCGCTTTGTTTTGCTTCCCGACGATCGCGCGTCGCCCATTCAGCGCCCCCTGCGCGCCGCCTTCACACGCGCAAGGAACGCCACCCGCGACACGCCGCGCCTCCCTCCGCGCAAAATACGCACTCTCTCCGCTGCCCTGGCTCGCCCGATCTTCGGCCCCTTCTTAGGACTCGCCAGCTGCCGGGGGACCACGAAGGAGCCCGCGCTCCGGCCGCCGCTCCGCCCGAGAAGCCGCTGCGTCGTGCGCCCTCCCCGGCGGTTCTGAAGGGCGTCCCTTCGCCGCGCTGCGCCCAGGGGGAGCCCGCTTTCCGCGCCCGCCCCCTTCGCCTGGGGCGCAGCTGAGCAAAGTTCCTATGGCAGCGTCCGCTTCGCCAGGTAACCCGGTTGCCCACAACAAAGCGCCAGGTGCTGCTCGGGGGCCGAGCGAGGCGCCCCCGATCTACCGCCTGCCTTCTTCTCAGACAAGAATGACAAGCACCACTTATGGGTGGGGGGGCTGGGGCTGGCCAAGTTCAAGCACACGCGCGACGCGGGTCTCCCACCTGTCCGGCCCCCTTGGGAGAGGCTCTCGGTTGGAGCAGGAATATTTTCCGTCGAGGGCGAGGGAGCCGGAAGGTGGAGATTGCGAAGGGATGTTTTCTTTCTTTCTTTCTTTCTTTCTTTCTTTCTTTCTTTCTTTCTTTCTTTCTTTCTTTCTTTCTTTCTTTCTTTCTTTCTTTCTTTCTTTCTTTCTGGACCCTGATCTTCCCCTAATTCTGGAACTGTCCCCTTCCCCTTGCTTCCTCGCTTTGGACTTTCCCCTCTCAAGTTGGGGTACAGGTAGGGTTGCCATACAGTGGTACCTCTGGTTAAGTACTTAATTCGTTCCGGAGGTCTGTTCTTAACCTGAAACTATGCTTAACCTGAGGTACGACTTTAGCTAATGGGGTCTTCCGCTGCCGCTGCGATTTCTGTTCTCATCCTGAAGCAAAGTTCTTAACCCGTGGTACTATTTCTGGGTTAGCGGAGTCTGTAACCTGAAGCGTCTGTAACCTGAAGCGTATGTAACCCGAGGTACCATTGTATGAAGGCAGCCCTGTTTAGGGAAGCTTTTAATGTTTAATAGGTTATTGTATTTTAGTGTTTTGTTGGAAGCCGCCCAGACGTGTCTTGGAAAATAAGGTGTGTGACAGTCACAGCTCATATGTCTCGCGCGACCCCCGAGCCAGGCTGCCTGCGGAGTTTGGGGACAGGCGGCGATGGTCGCCTCGGCCGGGGCGGGCGGAGGTCCATCTCCCGTTCTGTCCAGGAGGCGCGCGCCCAAGTTGCGCCGCCCGCGTTCTTCCCAGCGCTCTTTCCGCGCTGGAGGGAACCGAGAGAGAGCGCGCAGCCGAGACTCCGGCCGGAGAAAACTAGCGGGAGCGCTGTCCGCCCGCAGCTTGTCGTGTGGCAGCTCGTCGGGGCGGACGAGGCGTGTTAAAGGCAAGACCCAGAGAGTCTCTGTCGCCACGGGCAAAAAATGAGTCATCCACGCAGGCAGCCGGGGAAGCGCGCGTGGTGGCCCTTCGCTGCCTTCCCGATCGTGTCTGTGTGTGTTGCATGATGGTTGTGTGTCATTTCACGGTGTGACGGCCACAAGCCAGTCATTCACATAGAACTTTCTCCCCTTCTTTTTCCTCGACGTCCGTTTCCCTTTACTGTATTTCTTCTTTTTTTTAATTTCTTTTTTTTTATTAAAGATTTTCTTGTTTTACAGAAGTATGTGTAATGTCTCTCGTATTTTTTCCATGTAACATTTTTACAAATCAGTTTCATTTGTTGAGACATTGGGGAGGAAGGGGGGAGGGGGGAAGATGGGGGGTGGGATCGGGTGGCGATGTTTCAATTTAAGGGATGGTATCCGCAATATGGGGGACGCGGGTGGCGCTGTGGGTAAAAGCCTCAGCGCCTAGGGCTTGCCGATCGAAAGGTTGGCGGTTCGAATCCCCGCGGCGGGGTGCGCTCCCGCTGCTCGGTCCCAGCGCCTGCCAACCTAGCAGTTTCGAAAGCACCCCCGGGTGCAAGTAGATAAATAGGGACCGCTTACCAGCGGGAAGGTAAATGGCGTTCCGTGTGCTGCGCTGGCTCGCCAGATGCAGCTTTGTCACGCTGGCCACGTGACCCGGAAGTGTCTTCAGACAGCGCTGGCCCCCGGCCTCTTGAGTGAGATGGGCGCACAACCCCAGAGTCTGTCAAGACTGGCCCATACGGGCAGGGGTACCTTTACCTTTACCTTATCCGCAATATACAAAATACTACTCCAAAATCCCACAAACCCCCTTTACTGTATTTCTGTAAGGCGTTCAGAGAGACCTCTCGCAACCGTCCCAATAAAACTCCGTCCAGAGACAAGTCGTGAAATGTAGCGATTCCTAGCTGACCCCCCACGACAGAAAGGGGAACAATAAAAGAATTTTTTTAAAAAAATCCATTGCAATGTCCAGATTCTCTCAGATTCTCTCAAAGGCCGGGAAAGGGTCCGGGAGCATTTGGCTTTTGGACTATGGCACAACCACTGACAATTACATAGAACTGAAAAGAGTTCTGTGTGTTAGAACAATTAAAAACCATTCCTTATAGGAAAAAAAACAATTAAAAAGTATTTTCTATGTGAAAAGAATAATGGATCCAACAAAGATATTCACAGGGATAAAGTTTTCCGTTTAAAATCCTAGTCTTCATCTGAGCTTAAAGGTAAAGGGACCCCTGACCATTAGGTCCAGTCATGACCGACTCTGGGGTTCTGGCGCTCATCTCGCTTTATTGGCCGAGGGAGCAGGCGTACAGCTTCCAGGTCATGTGGCCAGCAGGACTAAGCCGCTTCTGGTGAACCAGAGCAGCGCACGGAAACGCCGTTTACCTTCCTGCCGGAGCGGTACCTATTTATCTACTTGCACTTTGACATGCTTTTGAACTGCTAGGTTGGCAGGAGCAGGGACAGAGCAAGGGGAGCTCACCCCGTCGCGGGGATTCGAACCGGCGACCTTCTGATCAGCAAGCCCTAGGCTCTGTGGTTTAACCCACAGCGCCAAATGTGCAGCGGATTGTAGCTTTACAGCACAATCCTGTACATGCACATTACTCAGAAGTAATCCCTGTTGAGTACAATAGGTCTTATGCTCAGGTAAGCAAGTAGAGAATTGCAGCTTTAAAAGTACTGAAGTCTTTTATAAAGATGGGAGAGGCTTGCAAGCTGAATTTCCTCCAGCAACATAGCTGTTAAAGCAGAGGAGCCTGTCCTGAGAAAAAGGTTGGCAATTGTGTCAGGAATATGCACACAAATGCATTGTATATTCACACCTGAACTCAGTCCCGGTTTTCCAGAAAAACAGTATCCATCAAGATGTCTCAAATATGGTGCTTCACTGATTACTATTCATTACATTTCATAAATAATAAAAGTCAGATGCAAGGCATATTGCAAATTATGAAAAATAAAAGAGATGTCTAAAATAAATACTGACTTTTAACAACAAAAAACTACAGTGGTGCCTTGGGTTACATACGCTTCAGGTTACATACGCTTCAGGTTACAGACTCCGCTAACCCAGAAAAAGTGCTTCAGGTTGAGAACTTTGCTTCAGGATGAGAACAGAAATCGTGCTCCAGCGGCGCGGAAGCAGCAGGAGGCCCCATTAGCTAAAGTGGTGCTTCAGGTTAAGAACAGTTTCAGGTTAAGAACGGACCTCCGGAACAAATTAAGTACTTAACCCGAGGTACCAATAACATCACAGTGTAAGATCATATAAAATACCTTCTGAAAAAGGAAAATATTCACAATATTTAGGGGGAAATGAAAGGGTTTTTAAATATCAAATATGTATTTCATTTTTGTTACATAAGTACAGAAAATGGCTACAAACTTCAAAAAGAACAGATATAACTAGAAAAATAAAAAAGAATGATGTATTTATTAAGTGATAAAGGTCCATTGTGGCCCCTCAGGACATCTGTTCATCATTTCCCTTTGGTGCATGTTCAAACAAGAAGGATGCAGAAAAAGTTGTTCTTCATTATAGCGGGGATTTGTCTGTAGCAAGACATAGAATTATAGAATTGGAAGGGACCCCAGGGTCCTCTAGTCCAACCCCCAGAAATACAGGAATCTCAAGTAAAGCATCCAGGACAGAAAGCCACCCAACCTCTGCTTAAAAACCTTCAAGGAAGGAGAGTCTTCCATGGGAGTCCGTTTCACTCTTACTGTCAGTTTTCCCTGATTTTTAGTCAGAATGTCCTTTCTTGTAACTTGAAGCCACTGGTTCAGGTTTTACCTTCCAGAGCAGGTGAAAACAAGCTTGCCCCACCTTCCATGTGACAGCCCTTGAGATATTTGAAGATGGCTATCAGTCTCCTCTTTTGTAAGCTAAACATACCCAGCTCCTTCAACTGATGCTCATAAGGCTTGGTTTATAGACCCTTGATCATCTTGGTTGCCCCCCTCTGCACATGTTCCAGCTTGTCAATATCCTTAAATGGTGGTGCCCGGAACTGGACCTAGTATTCTTTATGTTGTCTGACCAAGGCAGAATAGTAAGGTAAAGGGACCCCTGACCATTAGGTCCAGTTTTGACCGACTCTGGGATTGCGCCGCTCATCTCGCTTTATTGGCTGAGGGACCCAGCGTACAGCTTCTGGGTCATGTGGCCAGCATGACTAAGCCGCTTCTGGCGAACCAGAGGAGCGCATGGAAACGCCGTTTACCTTCCCACCAGTGCAGTACCTATTTATCTACTTGCACTTTGACGTGCTTTCGAACTGCTAGGTTGACAGGAAGAGGGACCGAACAACGGGAGCTCACCCCATCGCAGGGATTCGAACCGCCGACTTTCTGATCGGCAAGTCCTAGGCTCTGTGGTTTAACCCACAGCACCACCCATGTCCTGCCAAGGCAGAATAGAGCGGCACAATTACTTCCCTTGATCTGGCCACTATATTTCTGTTGATGCAGCCTAGAAGAGCATTAGCTTTTTTCGCTGCAGCATCAGACTGTTGACTCACGTTAAGCTTGTGGTCCACCAAGATCCCTAGATCCTTTTCATATGTACTGCTAGATCCTTTTCATATGTACTGCTTGTCACGTAATGCCCAAAATTGTGAGGAAATAAATTATTTTCAGGTATTTTCTGCATACTTACTCTTTTTAAATATGCTATATTTTCAAATTAAAATAATTATAGGATCCAATAAGGAAACATTGAACAGTAATTTGAACTATTCAGTTATTCCTTTCCTAACTGGTCAATGTCAACATCTTCCAACCTTCTGGTGCTTACCGGGACTAGAGGGCTCACACTACCAAAAGAGAAAAAAATAATCAGGGGAAAGTATCTACTCAGACTGGTAAATGCTAACAACTTTCAGTTGACAGATAAATTAACACCTTATAGCTCTGTGTCAACTGAAAGAGACCAGGAAATAAAACTCGGTCCTATCAGCAGACTTTTAATAGCTCTTGAAAAGTAGGAATAGTGGTATGTGGGAGGCATTAATTGTTCTCCCTAACTCAGCTACTCATTTCCCAAAAGGAAACAGGCAGTTGTTTTAATACATTGGCACCAGGCAAACATTTTTTGACAACTAAATTAGGGTCCCAGGAAATAAACTCAGCTTATTATATGTTATGATATGAATGGACTCTAAACAGATTTCTGTGGAACTGGCATTTAAAATGTCTTCAGTTTGTAAGGGTGGACAAAGCATATTTTGGTCCTGTTTTTATCTTTAGATTGGTCTGATAGCTCTCACCTTCCGGATTCAATGCCTTTATCATGCCATTCCATCAAGAAAAGAACCATGCATACTGAGTGAGAGTTATACTGGAATTATAATTGTTCATTTGACAACCACATACAAAAGAACAAGTGTAGCTTGTAAAACTCAGGGACTTCTGTTACCACTACTGTTTTTGCATATGCATTGCACTTCAGCACAATTTGCATAACGCTTAACAGTCTGTGCTTGGCCTCACAACAATGCTATGATGCACCTTATTATTTTCCCAGTTTATGCAGAAGGGATGCTGAGGCTGAGAGGCCTTGTTTTCCCAAAAGCCATATGTGAAGTACGACTTGAACTCCTGTCTCTCAGATCCAGCTTGCAATCTATATTCCCTGGCCAACCCTGGCCTTTGTTTTTCCTTTTCTAAATGCTCTACCAAGCCACCATTACATGACTGCAACTAGCAAGCTATTGAGCAAGTCTCTGCACTGCCTGAGTAGGAAACGACTTGGGAATCACCACTTTAAGCTCTTTGGAAGAAAAGCAATGTAATTCATTCATTCATTAACTGGCTGGGGGTGGGAGACACTGACACATATACACATAAATGCATTCACTTTGGAATTTATCATCTTCTTTAACACCGTGGAGCTGAAGTAACTTTTTTGCAGTCCTCTTCACTAATGCATCTTTAGCTATACTGCTATTGTCTGCTTTGGAATATAACACTATGAGGGCAGAAATTCCTTCTTTAGCTACCATCCAGCTGTGGCAAAGGCAAAAATGCCTTAACTTCACCACTTTTCAAATGGTGGTTCTTATGGCCTTTCCTAGTAAAGGAAGAAAGAGGAAGTCTGTGACAGTACTTGCTCAAGAAGGAGCACGAGGAAACAACTTTCGCTTAGATGGATTGAACTAAAGTACCATATTTTTCGCTCCATAAGACACACTTTTTCCCCTCCTAAAAAGTAAGGGGAAATGTGTGTGCTTCTTATGGAGCGAATGCAGGGGGGAGGCAGGCAGGAAAAGCCCCCAAGAGCTGCACACAAGCTCTGCACGACTCTTGTGGGCTTTTCCCCAGGAGGGAGAAGGGACTGACACAGCCAGTCAGCCCCTTCTCCCTCCTCGTAGAAAAGCCCGCAGGAGCCGTGCGCTCCTTAAAGGGTGCGCGGCTCCTGTGGGCTTTTGTGGGAGGTGGGGGAATTGCCATAGGTTGGCAGGAGCAGGGACCAAGCAATGGGAGCTCACCCCGTTGTGGGAATTTGAACCACCGACCTTCTGATCGGCAAGTCCTAGGCTCTATGGTTTAGACCACAGCGCCACCTGCGTCCCAGATAGCCATGGTTACATATAGCTTAATTACTTCAAAGCTGGATTACTGCAATGTGTTCTGTCTGGGACTGCCCTTGAAGAGCATTCAGAAACGCACACATTAGGAATATGGCTGAGTTTTTGACCAGTTTGAGATATCACATCTCACCACTTCTGTATCATATTCATTAGCTTATTATTCATTTTCAGGAGCTATTTGAAGTTTTTGTTATCACCCCAAAAGCCTAAAATCAATGGTGGGGGACCTCTGGTCACGGGTCTAGTTAGTATCAGACACTACTAAAGATGGATAAAACCATGAATTTCAATTTCTCTCTGTTTCCCATTTTCCCAATCCTAAATTGAGTTTGCCCTGTTTCCACATCAGTTCATTAAAAATAAATCAATCAATAAAAAGTCCACACAAAAATTCATACAATTTTATGTGCATTTCTCCTAATATATTCACACATTTCCGAACATTATTTTCACTATTTTGTGGGTCACTGTTGCTTACTGGGAAGGAGATGGGAAAGCCCAAGGTGTATAGGAAGCCTACCTAAGGAGACAGGATTGCTTTTGAGGTGAAGGTATGGCTAATCTTTGCCCAGAGTCTTCAGTCCTCAGTTCTCCCTTGCAAGGTTCCAATGGCTGAATACTCTTAATTCTCTTTTTCTGCATCATCTAGGGCTACTGAGCAGGAACCTACTAGGTTGCTGAGACTATTGACCTTCAAACACCCCTGGAAGTTAAAGGTAAAGGGACCCCTGACCATTAGGTCCAGTCGTGGCCAACTCTGGGGTTGCGGTGCTCATCTCGCTTTATTGGCCGAGGGAGCCAGTGTACAGCTTCCGGGTCATGTGGCCAGCATGACCAAGCTGCTTCTGGTGAACCAGAGCAGCGCACGGAAACGCCGTTTACCTTCCCACCGGAGCGGTACCTATTTATCTACTTGCACTTTGACATGCTTTCGAACTGCTAGGTGGGCAGGAGCAGGGACCGAGCAACCGGAGCTCATCCTGTTGCGGAGATTCGAACCGCCGACCTTCTGAATGGCAAGTCCTAGGCTCTGTGGTTTAACCCACAGCGCCACCCGCGTCCCTTAACAGTGACATCATAGGCATGTGTACTCAGAAGTAACCCTTGTTGAGTTTACTGGGATTTAGTCCCAGGTAAATGAGCATAAGATTGCAGCCTAAGCGTCAATGGGCTTGATAAGGCATATATGGAATCAGGCTGCAAAAATATCGCAGAATTATATTCTAAATCCATTTAACTGGATTTTCATTCCACTTGGAATGAATAATAATTTGTACTCACAAATATGTATTACAGTGTGTGTGTGTGTGTGTGTGTGTGTGAATGTTGAAATCTGACTTTTTATGTTGTTTGGTATATTACGGTTCTTAAGTTCATTGAAAATTTTATTACAACTATCCAAACTCTCTAAGGAAACAAAGAAAGTAATTTCATATAAATCCACAGATATTTCAGAAATAAGAAGAAAAATCAACTGAAAACATTGTTTACTCTAAACCAATATTTTTAGATATCAATTTATTGTGTAAGTCTAAGACCCTGTAGCTTGAGATTGAACAGCAGAGAAGTACAGGAGCAAAACTCACTTTTCTTGTTTCCTAGCACCAACTTTATTGAAATCAGTCTAGAGGCATGCAGACTATGTCAGGCTTTCCCCCTCTTATTCTTGCCCTTTGCTATATTCACCATTTTGGGGCAGGAAGTGGATGGACATACTCATTTTCCATTGTTAATGGACTACTTCTACATATTTAAAACTGCTTAACCTCTGATGCTACATTGGCTACAATTATAATTTTTTATACTTATATGTTCCTGTGACTGAAGGACTCTAGAACCACCTTTCGGTAACCACTGTTATAGCTATCAATCATTTCAACCTCCACCATTAAAGAGAACACTATTTGGGGGTGTGTGTGGAATAGATGCCACTTGGCATGCAAATATTCTGGAAGACCTTGTGGGGGACATAGGTCTCTCTGGATAGATCCAGTAATTAGTGGTGGAGCTTCACGCTCTGGCACCGGGGGGTGGAGAGCAGGTGGGGGTGTGGTGTGTGTCCTGGGGACGTGGCACGCCGCCCGCAGGGGTGTGGTGCCCAGCGCGGGTGGGGGGCCAGCCGCAATGGCACCCCACCGGGATTGCGCTGCCAGGGGTGGTGCGCTCCCCCCACTCCCCTCTTCCTCCGCCAATGCCAGTAATCCAGAGATGGGGAAGCTTTGACACTCCAGATGTTGCCGAGCTGTAACTGTTATGTACTGAAGTTCTCACCCTGGGCCAGCAGGGGGATACTGTAGATAGTTATGCAAATGAAGGATCGATAGTGACGTTCAGTGATTGGATAGTTTGTATGCAAATGAAGGATCGAAAGTGACGTTCGGTGATTGGATAGTTTTAGAAAGTTGCTACAGTTACGTGGTTCTGGAGCTCTATATAAGCAGGCTGACTGAGCTCCTCAGTTCAGTTCTGTTCTGGCCTTTGAATAAACAAGAGCTGTTTAAAGAATCGCTGTGTCGTTTTATATGTTCGCCCACAACTTAACAGTAACTCCCATCCTGACCATTGGCAAATCCACACTGTGATCAACTCCCGCTCGGAAACCAATGTCCCCATTGTGGAAGGACATGTGGATCCAGAATTGGCCTCCACAGTCACTTACGGACTCATTGTTAAAACCGTGTTTATGGAAGACAATCTTACTCGGCTACGAGGGATCGCCAAAGAAGATGCTGATGAGGTGTGATGGAGGCAGAATCCAACAAATCTGGAGTAATATATGCCTAAATCGATCATTTTAAATTTATGCTTCTGCGTGCTTCCTGCTAGGAGGCTGCAGTCTTCTTATTTATAATTTTTGTCTCTGAACACTGGAAACATAGTGCACAAGTGTTTATGTCAATCTCCATTTTGATGCTCGTGTCAGTGAAGAAAGTGGCTGCTTTTTCCACCACTTATGTTTTTTCTCATTTTTTCCAAGTATTTAAAGCTCCAGCTGAAGGACTGAGTAGCAGAATGTTGCTAAATTGGGATTATTTGATTAAATGACCCTTGTAGTCATTTAAGATTGGCCGAGGGAGTCTAGCTCTCCAGCTGGAGAAGTTTACTGTCTCTAATTTAAAATGTACTGAATCCTTTAGCTTCTTACAGAGTGATAGGTAAAGGTAAAGGTACCCCTGACAATTAGGTTTGGTTGTGGACGACTCTGGGGTTGTGGTGCTCATCTCGCTCTATAGGCTGAGGGAGCCGGCGTTTGTCCGCAGACAGCTTCTGGGTCATGTGGCCAGCATGACTAAGCCGCTTCTGGTGAAACCAGAGCAGCGCACGGAAACGCTGTTTAACTTCTTGCCAGAGCAGTACCTTTTTATCTACTTGCACTTTGACATGCTTTCGAACTGCTAGGTGGGCAGGAGCTGGGACCGAACAACGGGAGCTCACCCCATCACGGGGATTCGAACCGCCGACCTTCTGATCAGCAAGTCCTAGGCTCAGTGGTTTAGACCACAGCGCCACCTGCGTCCCAGTGTGATAGCTGACTTTATTAGAGATTTGTTTGCTTCTGGGGTCTGAATAATTATTTACCGCTGCCAGAAAATAAAGAGAAAATCTTTTATTACAACAACTTCTGTTGGTGTAAGAATACGCAAGCTTTTGAGTTACATACCTCACTGAGCCTCTTGGGGGCTTGCCAATCGGAAGGTTGGTAGTTCGAATCCCCGCGACGGGGTGAGCTCCTGTTGCTCTGTCCCAGCTCCTGACAACCTAGCAGTTCAAAAGCATGCCAATGCAAGTAGATAAATAGATACCACTGTGGTGGGAAGGTAAACTGCAAATCCATGCGCTCTGGCTTCCATCACAGTATCCCGTTGCACCAGAAGCAGTGTCCTATGATAAGATCTGCTCCATGTTTTATACATTATAATTCATAAACAGTATTGTACACATTTGGAATTAAAAAGAAACGACTAGCACAAAAATAAAAAAATAAACCAGTGTGGCTGGTACTGAAACATGATGTACAATGTTGATTTTCCCAATAAATTGGCTCTTTGGAAAATATCATTTTGATGCTATTTAAGTTAATTGTTTATGGTCATATGGACCAATGATGTATGATCATATTTTTAAGTGGAGCTGTTGAGAGGTTTTCAGAGTGTTTAAATAGTCACAAATTCTACCACAGGGTGGTACCTTTTTACCTTTTGTTTATGATAGGAAGTTGTTGTAGTATAGACTCCAAGGTTCTAATCCTATGCAAACTTACTTGGAGGTGACAATGCAATGAACAGACCTAGTTTCATCACCCAGCATCTTTGGGCAGCTGTCAGCACTCCTAAGCCCAAGTGATGATGCTTCCTCTGCATCCACTATGCCTGCTCTTAGTGTAACACTAGTGCTAGGCGCTGTGGGTTAAACCACAGAGCCTAGGACTTGCCGATCAGAAGGTCGGCAGTTCGAATCCCTGCAACAGGGTGACCGCCCGTTGCTCGGTCCCTGCTCCTGCTAACCTAGCAGTTCAAAAGCACATCAAAAGTGCAAGTAGATAAATAGGTACCACTCCAGCGGGAAGGTAAACAGCGTTTCCGTGCGCTGCTCTGGTTCGCCAGAAGCAGCTTAGTCATGCTGGCCACAGGACCCGGAAGCTGTACGCCGGCTCCCTCGGCCAATAAAGCGAGATGAGCGCCGCAACCCCAGAGTCCACCATGACTGGACCTAATGCTCAGGGGTCCCTTTACCTTTACCTTTAGTGCTACAACAGCATAGCAAAACTATTGTGTCAGGCAAGAATCACAGCTTACGTGCAACTTGATTTTTCAACCAAGTGTCTCTCAAATTTTGAAGGCCTGTTATTCTAGCACTGTCCTTCTGCCTATCAGATCATGAAAAAACAAATGAACATATTAGTATATTATTCTCATTTGTATAATGAAAGATTTCATGTACAGATGAGCTTGCTATATATGCAGATTTTTCCAACAGTATTTCTGTGTGTCTGGTTTTAATTATTTCTACATCCTGCCTCAAAATATATACATATAGTGCAACATAATTTGTCTTCTACAGCACATGCTTTTCTTTTGTATTTCACAATACAAAATCAGAAGGTTCTGAACTGCAGATCCACCTTTTCAGAGAGAGAAGGGAACTGCCTAATGCCAAGTCCAGGGTTAAAGAGCAAAATGCAGAATAACCTGCAGGACACTAGAATCTGGTTTTCAGTTAACAATTTGTGTTAATGACTTGTTGCCACATCTGCACCAGGGCTTTCTACCTAGCAAATGACATTTTTATTGTCACTGTACAAACAAAAGTGAGTTGCAGAAGGAATAAAAACTGCATAATGAGAGATAAGGAGGTCTCACTGGACTAGCATTGCTGTTGCTGACTCCGCTCCCACTATATATATATATATATAAAAAATATGGGGTAGGTATTAAAATAGTTATCTCTGGTCTTAATATTATAATCCTAATATTAATATTATTTTTATAACCCTAATATTATAACCCTAATTTGATCCAATAGAAATGATGCCTGTTTCTGTAACATTTATGATTTAATGCAAAGTCAGCAGCTGATTTAATTTCAAGATGTCATATCAAGATGAAATGTTTACGACGCAATTTATATGTTTGTCCACTCAAAAACTTCATTGAATTCAATGGGAGTTATTCCCAGGTAGGCATGCATTGGACTGCAGTCTTAAAGTGCATTCCTATGCACACATACCTGGAAGAAAGATCCATTATCACAATGAAATTTATTTCCAAATAAACATCCATTGCTAAAGTACCATATCTACTTGAATCTAATGCTCACCTTTTTTGGCCAAATGAAGTTGCGAAAATTAAGGTGCGCTTTAGATTTGATGGCACATTTACTGTGAGTGGTCAGACTGAGTGGCAGGGACTGGCTCAAGCTCACCTAGTGAGCTTCATGGCCAAGTGGACATTTAAACCCCGGCCTCCAAAGTGCTAGTCTGGCACTCTGACCACTACACCAAACTGCCGCTTCACCAACGTCAGTCTAGACGTACTGAAATCAAATGGGAAATGACCAAACTCGTTTTATTTCAGCACGTCTGATAATGACTCGTGCCCTTTGCCCCCCCCCCACTCCATTGGTGGGTAGTGCTGAGGCGGAATGGGTTTGTGAGGGGAGAAAAAGCGGGAAGCAGTAGCCAAGGAGGCGCACGACGGCTTCTCAGGAGAAGGTCGGAGGGGGAGGGAGAGGACGCACGCGCGCTCCCTCTCGTGAGTGGACTGTGTGAGGCAGGGGCGCTCGGTGGGTCTCCTCAGCGCAGCCGCTGGACCATAGCTGTCAACCGTCCCTTATTTGGCGGGAAACTCCCTTATCCCAGCGCTGTGTCCCGCTGCTGTCCCTTATTGATGGATGTCCATCAATGGGATGTCCATCAATGGACATCCTTATTGATGGATGTCCATCAATGGATGTCCATCAATTTCCCGGGTTTCAAAGGAAGCAGCTCCTCTCCCTCCCTCCCTGCCAGCCAGGGAGGAGGGAGGCTCCAACTGTGTTGCTTGGCTGCCCGGCCCCCTCCTGCCTCATCTCACCAGTCTTGGCCCCCAGGAGCCCCTCCCCGCCGGGACTGAGGAGCCTTGAGAGGAGAGCAAGGGCAGCCATAGAGAAAGCAGTTCAGAGAGGAGAGGAGAGGAGGAGGCAGAGGCGGAGGCGCGGGCAGGTGTTCCAAGGGCTAAGCATAGAGGGGGAAAGCGGAGGAAGGACTGCAAGCGCTTCTCCCATAGATTGGTAGTGGTGGACTAGCATAGATGGTTTGATCTGCGGGTTTATTTCGGGCACTATTTCTCACCCCCTCCTCTTCCTCCCGCCCCACCTGATGGAACTGAGAGCTGCAGATGGAGCACGAGAGAAAAGATACAGAACTGCAGCAGCATCTTTGTAGCCTGGACTTCGTTTTGCGCAAAAAGTGGTTGCTGCTTGTAGTTATTTAATTGCAGTGTTTCATCAGCTGGTGTCTTGAGCAGCAACCTCTGGAAACGAAGGGCTAAAAACCGTCTCTCCTCTCCCAAATTATCTGGTCCCTTTTAACTTCGCATTTCAGCTGGTTGACTAAAATCCCTTATTTTGGCTGCTGGTCCCTTATTTTCAAATCTGTAAGTTGACAGCTATGTTCAGAAAGAAGAAACAGAAATAGCATTCCTTAAAGTTGGTTGTATGATGGGAAAGTAGCCTCACTTCCTATGAGCTACCTTATTATTTCTTGCACGTTAATTTGAGCTTGGCAGATCCTGCGCCTGTTTTTGCACGGACCCCTCTTTCAGTTCTTCTGGAAAAAATCCGCCCCTGATATTTCTCAGGTTTCTATGGGCTCTGCTGAATTCCTGACCCAAAAAGGGGGAAGGGGAAGCTTTGCTTGATGGAGGGAGGGAGAAAGGGGATCTTTTGAGACAAGATGCCAGGGCCCAAAAGATGACAGTGCCAGGGCCCTCCTGCTGCTGCCTTGTGGGGTGAGAGGGGGGAAGGGGATCTTTTGAGACAATATCCAAACAACTCCTTTAACCAAACACCTGATTCACCCAGCAGCTTGGCAGCCAAAAAAGAGAAAAGAAAAAAGTGGCAGAGGCAGCTCCCAGACATCTCCATGCAGTAAACAGTGACCCCGTGTGGCCATTGCTGGAATAGACATCGACAGGAAAATGAACAGTGACCCCGTGTGGCCAATACTGGAAAAGACATCAAAAGGAAAATAAACAATGACCCTGTGTGGCCAGTACTGGTATAGAATTCATGATAATTTCTAGGTGTAAGTTATTTCCAAGTAGGAATTTGAATTTGGCTTTAAAATTATTTCCCCTTTTAAACTTTAATTTATCTCATTTGGATTCTGAAGCATACAAATGAGCTTTATCTCCTTTCAACATCACAACAATAGTGTGATGTACATTGGACCAAGAATCAGTACCTGGCCCGTGGATGTAGCCTAGGGGGAGCACCGGGGGGGGCAGCTCCCCCCCCGATCAAGTAAAGCAATAGAAATACTGACTAATCACATTAGCTCTGCCCCCCTTTCAAAAGTCCTGCCCCCCAACAAAGATCCTGGCTACGCCAATGACCTGGCCCCAAGCTTCATAACTGAGTAGAATTTCTCAACATTTCACATTATGTGTAGTTTCAGGATTCTTCACATTAACACCAATTATGATTTTGAGCAGACAAATAGCTAACAAAACTTTAAGCAACCTTCTCTCCCACCTGCTACCCACCACAAATTACCGTAGTTCTCCCTTCAAGGTCGCAGCCTCCTGTGGGAGCATTTCCTTTAAAAATGGAAACAGAAAAAATGAATTTCACAACATTTAGTTCAGCCCAAAATCTACCTCTAACCACTCAGTTACAACAGCTGAGGAATGGAATTTTATCAGGAATATTTTATCTGCTTTTAACTGTGTATTTCCACATCAACAGCCTAGAGGCTTAGGAAGTGAGAGCTGTCTCTTTCAGATGTTATACGAATGGTATAGTACTTTGCTTCTGAAGCAATCTAGCAAATGCTTCACGCACTGTTTCATTTCACAGTAAGAGTATTTCCATTCATGTAGGTGACCCGTTCAATACAGCTTTGTCCCCAGATAAACCAACCTTGGGTCGCTTTCCTCTAAGTACAGTGCACAAGACTGAATAAACATAAGATTTAGAATGTTGTGCCTTGATCAGCGGGATGTGGGTGGCGCTGTGGGTTAAACTACAGAGCCTAGGACTTGCCAATCAGAAGGTCGGCGGTTCGAATCCCCACGACTGGGTGAGCTCCGATTGGTCGGTCCCTGCTCCTGCCAACCTAGCAGTTCGAAAGCACGTCAATGTGCAAGTAGATAAATAGGTACCGCTCTGGCGGGAAGGTAAACGGTGTTTCCGTGCGCTGCTCTGGTTCACCAGAAGCGGCTTAGTCATGCTGGCCACATGACCCGGAAGCTGTACGCCGGCTCCCTCGGCCAATAAAGCGAGATGAGCGCTGCAACCCCAGAGTCGGCCACGACTGGACCTAATGGTCAGGGGTCCCTTTACCTTGACTTTGATCATCTTTGGATTTATCAGCAGCAATAAAGCCAATTTACCACAAGTTCCACTTCCACTGAAGTCCTTAGCACACTGAGCCATATACAGGTCTATCAGGTTTGAGAACACCTTTATCATTTATGGTATAAGTGGCAAACCCTTTTCAGTCTGAGGGCCACACTGAGCGTCAGCCACCTGTCCAAGCAGCATTGGGCATGGCCAAAGGACATGTGTGCGTACAGGCTCACTACAAATACAGCCAGTAGTAGCCAGCATGGCTGAGGCTGCATTGCTCTTCCACTTCTCCAACACCGTGTGTCACTGCTGGTACCAAAAGGGAGAGAGGAAAAGACAAGCAGCATGGAACTCAACATGTTTTTTGTCTCAGTAACACAGCAAATCCAATGCGCTATGCAGAGCTTCCTGTGACTGCATCCAGCACAACACAACACAGACAGCACACATGCACTCGCTACACAAGCACATTCACCACACACAGTTTTTTCACCAGACATGCAACCACAAAGTACACTCATCCTTTTCTCATTCTCCACACTCATGTGCATACGCAGCCTTGCCAACCACTCCAGTGCTGGGATGAGAGTGTCTGGAAATGTTGTTTTATACTCTTAAAGATCAGGCTTCAATCGTAGTTCCATGGTGCTCAGTGCAAAGATCAGAAAGAAAAACCCTCTATGTGCGCTTTTGTTTTACTTCCTGATCAGAAATAAAGGCACTGGTGAGCCACTTCTCATGGCATGAGGGGCCAGATCTGGGCCACAAGTTGCCCCCCCCCCCTGATTGATGTAAACACTCACCACGACAAGTGAGAGAACTGAGATAGATTGCACTGAGCCCTGGTCTCATTAGACAAAGCGTTCCACCAAAAAGGCTCTGGCTCTGGTTGAGGACAGTTGGATAAGTTTTGGGCCAGGGACCACCAGTAGGTTGCTGTTAGATGAGCGTCACACTCTTTGGGGGGTGTATTGGAAGATAATTCCCACAGATAAGAAAGGTCACAGACTGTTTAGGGCTATAAGGTTAGCACCAAAACCTTGAAACTCATTCGATACTCCACCTGGAGCCAATCCAGTTGATGAACAACCAACTGAATGTGGGCTCTCCACAAAGTCCAAGTAAGAACTAGTGCATCTGCATTTTAGACCATTTAGAGTTTCTGGAGCAGTCTTGAGGGTAGCCCTGCGTATCTCTCTCTCTCTCTCGCATTTATACCCTGCCCTCCCCGGCTCAGGCGTAGAGCAAGTTAAAGTAGTCTAGTCTAGTCTGCAGGTGACTGCTGCAAGGATCGCCATGGCTAGGTTGGAAAGGGACAGGTACGGTACTAATCGCCTAACCTGACATAGATTTAAAAATGTCAGTTTGGCTACATTTGTGACCAGTGCCTCCACAGAGACAGAAGCGTCCAGGATCACACCGGGACTCCTGATGGCAGCTACAGGTGACTACTGTACCCCATGAAGAGCTGGGAGCTGGAAACCGAACCGAAATCATTCCGGCCCAGCCATTGGACGCCCATCCTTAATGGATTGAGATTCAGCTGACTCCGTTTCCTCTATCCCAGCACACCCACCAAAAAATTGGCCAATATATCCACGGTAGCATCTGGCCAGGGCCACGAAGCAGTAGATCCATGATGTTTGTGGTCATGTACAAGATATTTGAATAAAGGGTGAATTTGGGGTTCCCCAATGCAAAAAGCATGATGATCCATGAAGATCCATGCTCTGAAACCACGTTTTTGGGCCATGAAGTGGCCATAGAACCGTGGATCCGTGATTTTTGTGGTGCAGGCTGTGCCCCTGGCTATGATGTGTGATTTGACGGTGAGTTTGGGTTGGCTCAATGCGTGAGGATCCATGAGGATCCATGCTTCGAAACCACGTTTTTGGGCCACGGTGTCACCAGGAAGCTGTGGATCCATGATTTTTGTGGTGCATGCTGTGCTCATGGCCATGATATTTGATCTGATGGTGACTTTGGGCTGATCTAGTGCAAAAATCATGAGGATCCATGTTTTTTAACCATGTTTTTGTGCCATTGCGGCACCACGAAACAGTGGATGCGTGATTTTTTTGGTTCTGCCTACAGACTAAGATGTGGTCTACAGTATCATGGTGTTTTTATTTTCTTTCAATATAAAAATCATATGAATTCATGAGGATCCGTGCCTCGGATCCATGTTTTTGTGGTGCTGCAGCGTGGCAAATGTTGGATCCATGTTTTTTATAGTCCAGTCCGTAGGCGTGCCTTCCAGGTGTGATTTGACACTGCATTTGTTGGAGTTATTTTTTTAAAAGTGGAGGATCCATGTAGATCCGCCTTTAACCCAGACCCCTCTGATTACAAGCTCACCACGTTTATAATTGAAGCAAGATATAAGGAAATCCTTGGTGGGGAGTGCAATTTTTTTTTATCTCATCGTAAAGGGAGAGGCAAAGAGCTGATATAGGACTTTAATGAAAGGTTCTCCCGGGCTGTTGATAAAAGTAATTGGAGCTCCACGTGCCAATTGCTCTCCTTATGAAGCGGGGTGTAACTCTTTCCCTTTGAAGGAAGTTAGTACTGAACTGCAAGGGAGGCTGTGCGCCAGCAAAGGAGCAAGATGAAGAAGCGCTTGGACTCCCGAAGTTTAAAGCTTGCTGCTGCCATTAAACATGGTATTTGTACATTCAGAAGTTTCACAATCAGTATGTAAAGTGTGCTTAGGATTTCGGCCTAAATCTTAATCCTTTACATATGGCTTATCCCCATTGCTCTAGCTCTCTGTTTTTCTGTCTGCAGGCTGAATGAAAGATTCAGAAATAAATTAAAAGCGGGGCAATAATAATAATAATAATAATTTGTTCCTGCCGCACCGGCGCTGTGCGTAAAAGCGAACCAAAAAAACCCAGAGTGCAGAAAGCATAGGAGCCAATCCTAGGGGCCAAGCCCCCCAATAAAAATTTGAGGGTGCAGGGGGCCCTCCCAAAGTTGATGGGCATTGCCATTCAAATAGTGTCATGTGATCGCTTATGTGGGGTAGGGCTTACTTGGCGCCCCCCCCCCCCATATTTTATCCAACTTGGCGGAAAGACTCTGCTAACGCAGTTCTTTCACTTGGGGTCAGAAAGGGGCTAGTCCTCTTCGCCCTTGTCCCTCCGTAGTCTCGGCGCGGAGTTTCCCCTTAGACGTGAGCTGGCAGTTACCCCGGAGTAAAAGAACCGCAGCAGCAACCGTTGCCGTTTCCTTCCGGGGGCGCAAAAAGCCCAGGGCCTGTTTTCCCCGCAGGCGCAACTCCGCCTCCAGCCCGCGAAGGCCGGAGGGGAGGAGAAGGGAGGAGGCGGCGGGGTTGCAGAAGAGCCGCCTGGCTGCGCCGCGATGGAGGGCGAAAGCTGCGCGCTGCTGCTGTGGTCGACTGCAGTCGCCGGGCTCTTGCTCTTCTACCTGGGCTTCGTGCGGCGCGTCACCGGGGCTGCGCGCACCGCCTTTCCGCGGAGGGAGGCCGGCCGAGCCGCAGGAGGAGGCGGTAGGCCGCCGGCCGATGCGGTGAGTGGGGGGCGTCGGGGCGACCCGCTCTCCGCTGGCCCCGCGGCTGGGGGGCCTCGATCTGGGATGATCGCCCTGCCAGCCCAGGATACTTAAGTGCTCTGCGATAGGAACCTCAAATAATAATGATAATGATAATGAATAATAAATTATTATTAAAAGAGAAAGTTTCATAGCTGTCAACTTTCAGATTTGAAAATAGGGGATCGGCAGCCTCGAAAATAAGGGATCAGCAGCCTCACCTGTCCTGGGGACAGTCTACAGGATATCTAACAATCCGGGATAGCAGCAGGAGGAAACGGCGCTGGAATAAGGGAATTTCCTGCAAAAAAAGGGAAGGTTGACAGCTATGGAAGGTTTCCCAGTGGCGTAGCGTGGGGGGTGCAGGGGGGGCCGGCCGCACTGGGCGCAACATCTGGGGGTTAGGGGGCGCAAATTCACGGGTTAGGGGGTGCAAATCCATGGGTTAGGAGGCACAAATTACTTGCTTTGCCCCGGGTGCTGACAACCCACGCTACGCCACTGAGGTTTCCAGTCTGAATTTGGGGCTTTCTGTTACCAAAAACTGCACGGCTACCACGGTATAATGGGATAATACCACGGGACAAAAGCAAGGTTGTGCGCTTAGGCAAGAAGAACCAGATGCTCTAATATAAGATGCATGGGCGTAGCCAAGAGAGGCAGCTGCCATCGAGGAAATAAAATTTGCTTAAGTAAGGGAGGTTCTGCCTCCTTGGCATATCCTCTCAGCACCTTGTGATCATAGCTGTCAGATTTGAAAATTAAGGGATCAGCAGCCTCGAAAATAAGGGATCAGGAGCCTCACCCGTCCCGGGGACAGACTCTACGGGATAGCTGACAATCCGGGATAGCAGCGGGAAAAGGCGTTGGAATAAGGGAATTTCCCGCCAAAAAAGGGAAGGTCGACAGCTGTGCTTGTGATAAGATTGGGGACACCTGGCTCACTAGCAGTACATGTGAAAAGGATCTTGGAGTCTTCCCCCCTCTCCCCGCCCAAACTCCATGCTCTCTCTTCCACACCCCAGCACAAACTCCCTACTCTTTCCATGGGGCGTGGTGCTACGCAGTTGCGCCCACATTTTGTGGGCGCCTGGTCCCTATATGGGACATATTGTGGATGCCTTGGCACCCAGGGTCTTAGGGAGATGGTGCCTATGTAGTGGACCACAAGCTGAACATGAGTCAACAGTGTGATGCAGCAGCAAATAAAGCTAATGCTATTCTTAGCTGCATCAACAGAAGTACAGTGTGCAGAACAGGGGAAGTAATAGTACCACTCACTTCTGCCCTGGCCAGACCACACCTGGAATACCAGTTCTGGGTGCCACAATTTAAGCAGGATATTGACAATCTGGAACGTGTGCAGAGGAGGGTGACCAAGATGATCAAGGGTTTGGAAATCAAGCCTTATGAGGAATGGTTGAAGGGGCTGGGTATGTTTAGTCTGGAGAAGAGGAGACTGAGAGGAGATAGCCATCTTCAAATACCTAAAAGGGCTGTCACATGGAAGATGGAGCAAGCTAGTTTTCTCCTGCTCTGGAGGGTAGGACTCGATACAATGGCTTTGAGTTACAAGGAGATTCTGACAACACATCAGGAATAACTTTCTGACAGCAAGAGCTGTTCAACAGTGGAACAGTGGTTTCTCCTTCATTGGAGGTTTTTAAGCTGAGGTTGAATGACCATCTACCACGAATGCTTTAGTTGAGATTCTTTCATTGCAGGGGATTGGATTAGAGCATGGGTAGGCAAACTAACAGGGATGCGGGTGGCGCTGTGGGTAAAAGCCTCAGCGCCTAGGGCTTGCCGATCGAAAGGTCGGTGGTTCGAATCCCCGCGGCGGGGTGCGCTCCCGTTGCTCGGTCCCAGCGCCTGCCAACCTAGCAGTTCGAAAGCACTCTCGAGTGCAAGTAGATAAATAGAGACCGCTTACTGGCGGGAAGATAAACGGCGTTTCCGTGTGCTGCGCTGGCTCGCCAGAGCAGCTTTGTCACGCTGGCCACGTGACCCGGAAGTGTCTCCGGACAGCGCTGGCCCCCGGCCTCTTGAGTGAGATGGGCGCACAACCCCAGAGTCTGGCAAGACTGGCCCGTACGGGCAGGGGTACCTTTACCTTTACTTTTTAGGCAAAGTAAGGCCCGGGGACCGGATCAGGCCCAATCGCCTTCTAAATCCAGCCCACAGACGGTCCGAGAATCAGCGTGTTTTTACCTGAGTAGAATGTGTCCCTTTATTTAAAATGCATCTCTGGGTTATTTGTGGGGCCGGCCTGGTGTTTTTCCATGAGTAGAATGTGTCCCTTTATTTAAAATGCATCTCTGGGTTATTTGTGGGGCATAGGAATTCATTCATTTCCCCCCCTTCAAAATATAGTCCGGCCCCCCACAAGGTCTGAGGGACAGTAGACTGGCCCCCTGCTGAAAAAGTTTGCTGACCCCTGGACTAGAGGATCCTTGCTGATGGAGCCATGCCATTTTGGAGCCATGACAAACACCACTTTTGAGTAACATAATTCAGACTTCTCTGTTTATTCAGAGGAAGGGTAATGGACAAACGTTGCCTAAGCAAGCTTCAAGTCAGACTTGATTTAACTGTTAATTAACCCTGGCGGCAGAGTGGTTTGACTGGTTGGAGCATTTTGTCGCAAACTGATTGCCGTCTCCTGCCAGAGAACATTTCCTAAGAGTTAAAACACCAGACATAGGTTAACACATCATTTTGATGTCCCAACGAAACAAAAAGTTCTTAAGAGGTTTACATCATACCAATTAAGAACTAAAAGCAGTCATTATTTTGGGTTTACTTATAAAGCCCGTGACCCACTTACACGGGCTTTGGGATCTACCTGCGGGTTGTGATCCCCAGGTTGAAAAGACGGCTGTATATGAGAGGATCCCTCAGAACTGTGTGTTCAGTTTCTGTACCACCATGCTGCTTTTTTTTGCCTCTGGAAAGAAGGTTTATCAGGTTTTATACTTGATAAAAGGTAAAGGGACCCCTGACCATTAGGTCCAGTCGTGGCCAACTCTGGGGTTGCGGCGCTCATCTCGCTTTATTGGCCGAGGGAGCCGGTGTACATCTTCCGGGTCATGTGGCCAGCATGATTAAGCCACTTGTGGCGAACCAGAGCAGCGCACGGAAACGCCGTTTACCTTCCTGCCGGAGCGGTACCTATTTATCTACTTGCATTTTGATGTGCTTTCGAACTGCTAGGTTGGCAGGAGCTGGGACTGAGCAACGGGAGCTCACCCCGTTGCAGGGATTCGAACCACCGACCTTCTGATCGGCAAGTCCTAGGCTCTGTGGTTTAACCCACAGCGCCACCCGCGTCCCTGTAGTGGGACAAAATAAATGCGCGTGACACTGTGGGAAGTGGCTTTTCTTTCAAGCTACTTTCTCTTCCCTTTAAAACCTATTCTGTCTCTAGCCAGAAAGAGCATATGATGACTGATTTGGCTGCTGTGTATAGCAAACACTTTGAATGTCGACACCTCAAGAGCTACTTCTTCTCTGTGCAAAGGTCATTTTCAGCCTTCCTTGCCCAAACACTACTGCTTTCCTTCAGAGCAGCCATTTAAATTGGTTTTTGAATTTATCTGCTGTTTTGAATTGCGACCTTTGCCGGATACATTTTGTATTTTTAATCCGGTTTTGTATTATGCTGATTTTTGTAAACAAAGATGGGGGTGGGGTATAAATGGATAGTAAAATAACATTACTCCTTCCCTCGGCTTCTTACCTAATACAGGAACCTATGACTGAGAGTATAAACTACTAACCTTATGCTAAATGTCATTCTCTGATATTAATTCTGTAATGGAATTAAAAATTTGGTACTAAAGAAAAATATTTGAACATGAGTGGACCCACGCCTATAGATTTGGAAGCAAAATGGCGCCGCCCTAAAATAAAGTCATTTCGGGGAGGGGAGGATTCCTAGTACCTCGGTTGTCGAACGCTTTGGAAGTCGAACGTTTTGGTTTTCGAATGCTGAAAACCCGGAATCTGCAAGCTAGTTTCCTGCTTTATAAGGGAAATGTGCTCTGCTACTTGACTCACTAGCGTGAGGGAGGAAGGATAATATTTAATCAATATATCCTCTCCTATTATCCATAACATTCCCACAAAAACATTTCCCACAAAAACAACCCAGTATCATTCCAAATCAATATGCATGTGCATCTATATCTTTCCCCCTTCCCCCAAGTTTTGCAGTCCAGACCTCTGTACAAAAGGGGAATTTATCTGTGGGTCATACTGACGCAAGGTCAGTACAGTGCCCTGTAATTTCCTCCAGGTCAGTAGCAGTGTGTCTTAGAGCAGTGTTTTTCAACCACTGTTCCGCGGCACACTAGTGTGCCGCGAGATGTTGCCTGGTGTGCCGTGGGAAAAATTGAAAAATTCGAAAGATTTAAAAATAAAGTATTTTATAATTTTTCATATTTCTGTTTACTTACTATTTCATAATAAAGTAATTATAAAATACTATCTTTGTGTTTATTGGATTCCTATTCAAGAGAATTACTTTATATAAAGTCAATATAGGCACAGAGTTAAAATTTTTTAACATTTTCTAATGGTGGTGTGCCTCGTGATTTTTTTCATGAAACAAGTGTGCCTTTGCCAAAAAAAGGTTGAAAAACACTGTCTTAGAGGACTGAAATGTTCTTCTGCTGGTTTTTGAATGCTGTTGGATTTAATGCCTGGAGAGTTAGGGGGGCTATCGGTGCAACACTAACCCTAAACTCTTCTGTCTCCCCTTCCCCTCTTTTCCCTCACAGTGGAGTCCCAGGTTGTCTGGCTTCTCGCTGCGGCTTTGCGTACACCTGGCCAACACTGTGAGTATACAGCCATTCCAATCTGATTAGTCTCTGTCCTTTTTAAAAGTATCCTGTGCATATCTAGAACTCCTATCCTTGTTCTCAGTGAAGCCAGACCCTCCCAAGATGGAGCAGTGATAATGAAGGAACTTGAGCAGCCTAGAATGGCCCAACCATGCTTTGTATTTTGAGCACGGCTGCAGGAACTTGAGCTTCTTGGGTTTGGGCTTCCTGGGTTGTTAAGCAATCATTGCACCTGTTTCCAGAATTCTGGTTTTCCATGCCTTCATGTGGGTAGCCAGGACAGCAACATAATACCTCCAGCACAAGAGGGGGAGGTAGTAGCAGGCTGGGATGAATGTGAAGATTTGCGGAAGGACAAAAAACCACTAGCTGTTAAACCTTAAATGGGAGGGGAACCCACAAAAACCAGCCTGATAAGGACTCAGCAGCACAGAATGCTGAGTGGCAAAGTGGCGTGCGGGATGGGAAAACTGGGAGGCCACGCAGCATTTTGTTGTGGCTCCCACTTGTACTAGGAAAGTGAAAGGAGAACAGAAGTTGGCAGTCAAAAGGAGATGTACTTTCAGTTACTGCTTAGCAGTAGTTCCTTTGACTTTCATGAAAAAAACATACTACACTGAAACATTTCATGGTTTCAGGGCATGTGACTGACTTAGAGAGACCAAGCAATCTAGCTCAGTCTGGGTTTGATGTGCAGAACTGTAAGGACTGCGTCTTCTTCTGCTAGTCTCAGTTATTTACACTTAACTGCAGAAAATAAGGGAAGGGGTGGTCCTGTGCTGCTTTTGCTTTTGCTTTTGCCATGTGATCTAAATTCAGGGTGTGGTTGTGCTCAGTGTTTCTGGTTCCCTGCAAACTGCATGCCTTTGAGACAACAACAACAACAACAACATTTTTTTATACAGTGGTGCCCCGCAAGACGAATGCCTCGCAAGACGGAAAACCCGCTAGACGAAAGGGTTTTCCGTTTTGGAGGTGCTTCGCAAAATGAATTTCCTATGGGCTTGCTTTGCAAGACGAAAATGTCTTGCGAGTTCCTGCAGGGTTTTTTTCCTTTCCCCCCCTTTTCCCCAAGCCGCTAAGCCGCTTATCAGCTGATCCGCTAAGCCGCTTAACAGCTGATCCGCTAAGCCGCTTATCAGCTGATCCGCTAAGCCGCTAAGCCGCTAATAGCGCTAATCCGCTAAGCCACTAATAGCCGTCCTTCGCAAGATGAAAAAACCGCAAGTCAAAGAGACTCGCGGAACGGATTCTTTTCGTCTTGCGAGGCACGACTGTAATGATAAAATTTTATTTCTATTGCACCCTCCCCAGCCTACATGGGACCCCCTTTTCCTAGCTGAAGGGGTCTCCTGAAGGAAGTCCTTCAGCTGCTGCCAGGGCTGTTCTGCAAGAATGTTCAGGAGAAGTAATCAGAACACATTTTTTGGTGTGGGGCTAAAGCATCCAACTTCCTATGGTTCCTTGATGAAACTCGGTCCCTGATGCTAGGCAAGTTCAGGCTGGCCAGCAGTTGGATGAGAGTCTGCTTGAGAACCCAAGGGATGATGCTGAGAGCTCTTTGGAGGGAAAGTTGAATTTGGAAACAATGCCTTGTAGGTGGACTAGACTGTAGGAGAACTTTGCCAACCACTGGGATAGCCGCTTTATTTCTGTACGTTGGTGATGAAGCTCATATACTTGTTTTGATCAGATAAAGCTTACACAGTTGCCCACAGCACTGCAGCAGTTCCTGTCTGTAGGCAAAAAATGTGTAGGCTCCCTGAGTGCATATATTTTTAGGACAGGCAAGCCATCATCAGGACGCGGGTGGTACTGTGGGTTAAACCACAGAGCCTAGGACTTGCCGATCGGAAGGTTGGCGGTTCGAATCTCCACAACGGGGTGATCTCTAATGGTCAGGGGTCCCTTTACCTTTACCTTTAAGCCATCAAAACTGGATTGCGACTAATTGTACTGTGGAACACAATAGAGTGAGATGCATCTAAACCAGATTTGGCACACAAAATGTGTGTTCCACTTATTACTCCTGTGGGGGGAGGACTGTTTCTCTGCCTCTCCATCATTGCTCCTGCAATGAGACACACCTGGGCTCCTAGTCACATTCTTTTTTAATGGCTTTTCTACACTTCACGAACAGTGGAGGGGGCCTTATCATTGAGGCAAGGCCTGACCAGTCAATATCGTGCAAATCTGGCTGCTGCTGAAAGAATGACTTTCTGCTGAATATAATCCCGGAGAAGAGATGAGCCATATGCCCAAAATGTGTTGAATATGCAGCAGGTTTGCCCCTGAAATTATGTGTATATTTAAGCAGCTCAAGAGAATCGACAGCAAATCTACTAGAACTGCAATTATTTTATTTGTTTTTATACCCACTTATAGGCTTTCGGACAGCATTTTTTAGTTCCACTTCTAATGCGGTGAGTATTTTTTTTATTTTAGAGTTCAAATTGGGGAGCAGATCTTTGTTGCTGGAAGAAGTGGATTGCATTCAACATAGCACCAAGGAGACTATTCTGTCAGCGCAAGGATTTCTCTTTGTGCAATGGAATGCTCTCCCCTTCTTCTCCCTGTGCACCCTAATACAGTCATACCTCGGGTTAAAGTTGCTTCAGGTTGAGCGCTTTCGGGTTGCGCTCTGACCCGAAAGTAATGGAATGTGTTACTTCCGGGTTTCGCCTCTCGCGCATGCACAGACGCTCAAAATGACGTCACACTCATGCGCAGAAGCGGCGAATCACAACCCATGCATGTGCAGATGTACAGATGTGGGTTGCGTTCTCTTCAGGATGCGAACAGGGCTCTGGAACAGATCCCATTCGCATCCAGAGGTACCACTGTATCTGCAAGGAAGGGGATCATCAACTCTCCAGAGCAGATTTAGGGACAGTGCAGTGCACATGTCAGGGAAAGAGAGGGTGGAAATTTGTTGTTGTTTAGTTGTGTCCGACTCTTTCTGACCCCATGGACCAGAGCATGCCAGGCACTCCTGTCTTCCACTGCCTCCCACAGTTTGGTCAAACTCAAGTTAGCAGTTTTGAGAACACTGTCCAACCATCTCGTCCTCTGTCATCCCCTTCTCCTTGTGCCCTCAGTCTTTTCCAACATCAGGGTCTTTTCCAGGGAGTCTTCTCTTCTCATGAGGTGGCCAAAGTATTGGAGCCTCAGCTTCACGATCTGTCCTTCCAGTGAGCACTCAGGGCTGATTTCCTTCAGAATGGATAGGTTTGATCTTCTTGCAGTCCATGGGACTCTCAAGAGTCTCCTCCAGCACCAGAATTCAAAAGCATCAACCATACATCACTACTGGGAAAACCATAGCTTTAACTATACGGACCTTTGTCGGCAAGGTGACGTCTCTGCTTTTTAAGATGCTGTCTGGGTTTGTCATTGCTTTTCTCCCAAGAAGCAGGCGTCTTTTAATTTCGTGACTGCTGTCACCATCTGCAGTGATCATGGAACCCAAGAAAGTAAAATCTCTCACTGCCTCCATTTCTTCCCCTTCTATTTGCCAGGAGGTGATGGGCCCAGTGGCCATGATCTTAGTTTTTTTGATGTTGAGCTTCAGACCATATTTTGCGCTCTCCTCTTTCACCCTTATCAAAAGGTTCTTCAATTCCTCCTAACTTAATGTAATTGGTTACATTAGTGCTAATCCTTGCACTAGTGCAAATAATTCATAGAACACTGCCCAGTGTCTACACTTTACAGATTTTCCATAGGCCATATATGGAAGAACTTGTGGGTGGTTGTTGCTTTTCAGCATCTTCTGGGGCTCTGATTTGATTTGGCTCCTGCTTCCAGTTTTGCTGAACTCTGCAGTTATCTGGGTGCTGGTATTCCCTGTTGAGGACGCGGGTGGCGCTGTGGGTTAAAGCCTCAGCGCCTAGGACTGCCGATCGAAAGGTCGGCGGTTCGAATCCCCGCGGCGGGGTGCGCTCCCGTTGTTCGGTCCCAGCGCCTGCCAACCTAGCAGTTCGAAAGCACCCCCGGGTGCAAGTAGATAAATAGGGACCGCTTACTGGCGGGAAGGTAAATGGCGTTTCCGTGTGCGGCTCTGGCTCGCCAGAGCAGCGATGTCACGCTGGCCACGTGACCCGGAAGTGTCTCTGGACAGCGCTGGCCCCTGGCCTCTTGAGTGAGATGGGCGCACAACCCCAGAGTCTGGCAAGACTGGCACATACGGGCAGGGGTACCTTTACCTTTACCTTTATTCCCTGTTGAAGAGATGAGCCTGTGGGGACTGTTTCCTATTTTGACACCTTACTTGCCTTAATACACCTTCTGTATCAAGCATGGTGCACTTGGTAATGCTTGACACAAGCTATTGGCATCTTGAAGGGGCGGGTCTGAACAGAAGCAGCACAGTATCCCAGCCAAGGCATAGTGCAGAAGATGAGTGGCACCTTGGCACTTCTGGGTGGTAATACTAGCATTTGAAACAGATGGTCTAAAATTCTTAAGACACCAACTCCTCTATCTTGCATGCATACTGAGCGCAGCCAGCTTTTTGCAACGGCATCATGATGCATTTATACACCATAAAGTTGCGTTTTGGGGTATATCTATGTGGTTGGTTTGGTTAAACGGTCCAGAATTCACAGAAAACTCCCATGTCCCACTGCAGGGAATACATCGGACAATTTTAGCTGTGCAGCCATGCAAAACTAACTGTGCGTCTTGTGTTTCCCAATTAACTTTTAATCAATTGGCATTACAGTGGTACCTCAGGTTACATACGCTTCAGGTTACATACACTTCAGGTTACAGACTCCGCTAACCCAGAAATATTACCTCAAGTTAAGTACTTTGCTTCAGGATGAGAACAGAAATTGTGCTCTGGCGGCACGGCAGCAGCAGGAGGCCCCATTAGCTAAAGTGGTGCTTCAGGTTAAGAACAGCTTCAGGTTAAGTTCGGACCTCCGGAACGAATTAAGTACTTAACCTGAGGTACCACTGTAATGGTACTCAATGGGGGCCACTTCAACAAGATACTGGGTACAAGGGGTGAGATTCAACTAAGCTTTACTCACGGCAGACCCATCGAAATTAACGGACCTAACTTAGCCATGTTCATTGATTTCACTTGGTCTGAATAACAACTTTGGCTCGCTTCTCACATGTGATCACAACCTTCTGTGGGTGGGTGGGGAGAAATAAATAAATGGAGAGTTTGGGAAACCAGCTGTTTCCTTCTCTCCGTTACTTGGCATTATAACAACGATCTGGCACAAGGTTTGTGCCCATATGCTCTCCCCGTCCTCTGGGTGCAAAGGAAGGAGATATGAAACTTCCAACCACAGTTGCCTGGTTTACCCAAACATGGGAAACTGTTGTTTGGTTGAAACCATGATTGGAAGCGTCTCCTCTTGTGGATGAAGAAGTGTGTCAGGGAAGAAGGTATTGCGCCTCATGGTGGTTTCTATGCTTCAGAGGATCCTCTGAAAGTAGCCTGGATGTTGGAGGTGTGGGAAAGTGATTTACCGTATTTTTTGCTCTATAAGACTCACTTTTTCCCTCCTAAAAAGTAAGGGGAAATGTGTGTGCGTCTTATGGAGCGAATGCAGGCTGCGCAGCTATCCCAGAAGCCAGAACAGCAAGAGGGATTGCTGCTTTCACTGCGCAGCGATCCCTCTTGCTGTTCTGGCTTCTGAGATCCAGAATATTTTTTTTCTTGTTTTCCTCCTCCAAAAACTAGTTGCGTCTTGTGGTCTGGTGCGTCTTATAGAGTGAAAAATACGACAACTTGTGACTTACAATCTGTGGGTGCAATGAGACATCCTTCCGAGTCTTGGTTCCCTCCTGATCTTGCTTTTCTCTCTCTCTCTCTCTCTCTCTCTCTCTCTCTCTCTCTCTCTCTCTCTCTCTCTCTCTTTTAAAAAAAGCTGTTTCTTGACAGTCATGGAACTACTGGTGTAAAAATTTGTCTTCTCTGATAAAATCTGTTTGCCAAGATGGTTTTTATTGGCAGGATCTGCAAGACCTTCTTTGTAGCATCTTGTTGAAGGAAAACTATGGGCGACAGAAAGAACGAGTGCAATTCTGAATTAAAATGTTTCCACGATCCCTTCCCGTTTCAAGCTCCCATTTCACACACTTATTTGCAGGGTCAACAACTTTACCGCCCTGCGCTTCCTTGATCTTGCCGAAGACCCTACGTTTGTGCCGGCAGTCATTGAGGAAGAGAAAAACAACCATCCAGAGTCTGAAAATGTCTTGGAAATTCTCCCCAAACTGATGGAAGTAAGGCAAGTACAGAAATGGAAAGAGGTGGGAGATCTGGGGTGCTGGGAACGGGTGGAAACGAGCTGCATTTGGACACTAGATAGCTCAGGGGAAATCATTTGTTGGGAAAGTGGAAGAGGCATTTAGCATACTGCCCTCAAAAGTTTCCCGCCTGCGTTTCCATGCTGGTGATGGAAGGAACAAGCCGCCGAAGACCTCTTCCACACGACCAACACGGAACAGGCTGTTACAACATTTTAGCCGGCCAACAAAAATATTTGCTTCTACAAAGCGGATGTGGAACGTTGATCCACCACTTCTGAAATATACTCAGAGTTGAGAGTCGATTTCATGCTCTTTATTCAGCTCATAGTAGTGAGGAATTGGAAGTTCCCCCAAAATGTCTGCTTTATATACATTATTTACACAATGGGCCCCACGTGATTGGCTAATTCTGGGATTCTCCTGTAGGCCAATCAGGTTGCGGATTCACTCCCACCTGGAGTTGGATTGGGTGGCTCCTGCGGACCAATCAGACTGCTGCATTCTGAATCCTATTGTTCTAGGACCAATCAGACTGCTGCATTCTGGATCCTATTGTTTTAGGACCAATCAGACTGCTGCATTCTGAATCCTATTGTTCTAGGACCAACCAGACTGCTGCATTTTGGATCCTATTCAGCTTAGTACATAACAACTTCCCTGCCAATCCACTCAGACGTCTGTGTGGAATTCTTGGTCGCCTATGATTACTAGGCAAGTGGTTGAATAGGCAGCTGCTTCTATTGAAAACAGATGTTTAGGTAAGAAGGGCAGGCATATTTATCATATTGGCTAATGTTCTTAATGTATAAGGAACATATAGGCGTGTATGATGCTGTTTGTGACTTACTGAATCCTTCCGGAATGGGTGAGGGAATCTTCTTCCTGTCAAGTGCCATGTTCCCTTGGAGGGCAATTTTGGTGGTGGGACCAGAGCTCAGAGTGTCACTTACCGTATTTTTCTGTGTATAACACGCCCCCGTGTATAAGACGCCCCCTATTTTGGGGGACTCAAATTTAAGAAAATGGGGGGAGATTGCCCCCGTGTATAAGACTACCCCCCCCTTTTAACATTTTTTAGCAAAAAACTCTAGTCTTATACATGGAAAAGTACGGTATTCCCCCCCTTCCTTCCTCTCTCTCTCCCCCCCCTTCTTCGCAAGGTCTCAGGTGTGCTAAGCAGAGTATTTTCTTTGTAATATTAATAAAAAGAAGAAGTGTATGCCACCCATCTGACTGGGTTGCCCCAGTCACTCGGGGCAGCTTCTAGCAAAATATACAAACACAATAAAATGTCAAACATTAAAAACTTCCCTCTACATGTGAATTTGGGGCATCTGCCAGCAACATGCAGTTGCTTCCACAAGGTCCTAACAGGCAGCAGAAAGCGAAGCGTTATTGGTCATCGGCACAAGTTGTTCAGCTGTGGGTGATGAGAAATGAGTGCTGGGTCCACGATGGCTTGATCACCAATCTCTCGCTCTCAGGCGACCGGCGTCGTTCTCTTTTGGTCTTTACCTTTCCTTTCTTTACAGTTCACGTTCTGCTCGCCCTATGTTCAACTTCAAAGGGATCCAGGATTATTTGAACTGCTACCGGTAAGTGACTGCAGGTATTCAGCAAAACTGTCACGGGTCACCCTCCTCCTTTGTTTGACAGAAGCAGGACTTTGTAGCCTCCCCCAAAACAGAAATGGGCTCCCAAAGGGTGGAATCGAGGCATCCAGCTCTTTGTAGACCCAGGGATCGATACCTACATGGAGGCAGTGTGGTGTAGTGGTTAGAGTGTTGGACTAGCACTTGGGAGACCAGGGTTCAAGCCCTTCTCAGCCATGAAGCTCACTGAGTGATTTTGGGCCAGTCACATTCGCTCAGCCTAACCTCCCTCTCAAGGCTGTTTGTGAGGATGAAAAGCATGCCTTGGAGGAAAGGTGGGATAGAAGCATAACGAATAATAGAGACTCTGCCATTTAGAGCTGGATTTGGGTACAGCTTCCCATGGCCCCAGCCTGACTGTGGCGAAGTGTGCAGCTTACAAGGAGACTGTTCTCTGTTTCCTAGATCCGGTGAGGTTACACCACTTCAGGTCGCCAAGAACATTATTGCCACATTGGAAGATGACGAGAGGTCCAGTCTCCCCCTCCAAGCAATTGTTCAGTGGGACCGCAAAGAGATCCTCAAAGTAGGTGGGCCGAAGCTGTGCTACTTTACTTAAAGGTCTCATCTAAGCATTACACAGGTGGCGCTGTGGGTTAAACCACAGAGCCTAGGACTTGCCGATCAGAAGGTTGGCGGTTCGAATCCCCGCGACGGGGTGAGCTCCCGTTGCTCGGTCCCTGCTCCTGCCAACCTAGTAGTTCAAAAGCACATCAAAGTGCAAGTAGATAAAAAGGTACCGCTCCAGCGGGAAGGTAAAGGGTGTTTCCGTGCGCTGCTCTGGTTCGCCAGAAGTGTCTTAGTCATGCTGGCCACATGACCTGGAAGCTGTACGCCGGCTCCCTTGGCCAATAAAGCGAGATGAGCACCGCAGCCCCGGAGTTGGTCACGACTGGACCTAATGGTCAGGGGTCCCTTTACCTTTACCTAAACATTACAGCAGTGGTTCGTTCCCCAAGGCTGTGGTTTACCACACTTGTGTGGCATAAGAGGATAGCAAGTGTGGAGGGAAGGTTCAAGGACAATCAAAGAGATATTTCAGTGTAATTTAGTATAAGATCAACATAATTTATTTATAAAAGGTTAGTTTCAGCCAAAGGCGACCCTGGGGTTGCGGCGCTCATCTAGCTTTCAGGCCGAGGGAGCTGGCGTTTGTCCACAGACAGCTTTCCGGGTCTTGTGGCCAGCATGACTAAACCGCTTCTGGCACAACGGGACACAGTGGCGAGTGCCAGAGCGCACAGAAGTACCATTTACCTTCCCGCCAGAGTGGTACCTATTTATCTACTTGCACTTTGACGTGCTTTCGAACTGCTAGGTTGGCAGGAGCTGGGACAGAGCAACGGGAGCTCACCCCGTCATGGGGATTCGAACTGCCGAACTTCCGATCGGCAAGCCCAAGAGGCTCAGTGGTTTAGATCACAGCGCCACCTGCGTTCCTACACACACACACACACACACACACACACACACACACACAGCATCCACGTTATAGCAACAGGGGTAGGCAACTTAGGCCCGGGGGCTGGATGCAGCCCAGTTGCCTTCTCAATCTGGCCCGCGGATGGTCCAGGAATCAGCGTGTTTTTACATGAATAGAATGTGTGCTTTTATCTAAAATGCATCTCTGGGTTATTTGTGGGGCATAGGAATTCATTCATTTCCCCCCCTTCAAAATATAGTCCGGCCCCCACAAGGTCTGAGGGACGGTGGACCAGCCCCCTGCTGAAAAGGTTTGCTGACCCCAATATAGCAGCTGGATGGAGCATGGTGTTGATAATGCCACGGTTGCAGGTTTGATCCCCATATGGGACAGCTGCATATTCCTGCATTGCAGGGGGTTGGACTAGATGATCCTCAGGATCCCTTCCAATTCTACACTTCTTTGCTTCTGTGCCTCTCTTTGAGAGCCTCGGCTATTTTTCTACAGTTCTCCACAACATGTTGTTGTGAGCAGGGATTTTATGGGAGATCAGAAAAGAGAAAGGCTTCTTTGTGGGGATGAGATGAGTTTGTTTCTCTCAAGTGAGACGTCGTATAAATGAGATGGCCCAGCAAAAGCAAGCTCCACACCTCTCCTTTAGTTTGTATACCTACTTAAGTTACATATGTAAGAGGCCCGTTTATCATTATATTTGGGGAAGTATTCATATTCTTCTGTAGCTGCATTGTTTTATACTTTTATGATCATATTATAAAGTACAGTGGTACCTCGCAAGACGAATGCTTCGCAAGACAAAAAACTCGCAAGACGAAAGGGTTTTTGGTTTTTTGAGCTGCTTCGCAAGACGATTTTCCCTATGGGCTTGCTTCACAAGACAGAAACGTCTTGCAAGTTTGTTTCCTTTTTCTTAACACCGTTAATACAGTTGCGACTTGACTTCGAGGAGCAACTCATAGAACGCGGTGTGGTAGCCTTTTTTGAGGTTTTTGAAGACTTTGGTGATTTTTGAAGCTTTTCCAAAACTTTCCCAACACCGTGCTTCGCAAGACGAAAAAAATCGCAAGACGACAAAATTCGCGGAACGAATTAATTTCGTCTTGCGAGGCACCACTGTAGTTGTGTTCTGTGTTATAAATCAAGCTTGTTCCTTTCTGCTTTCCAATGTATTTTGCATCAGGGGGGGGGGGGGAAATCAGTGCAGTGCGAGCAAATTTTTGTTCTGAAAGTGTGGCCCGGAGGAAAAAAGTTTGAGAACCACTTCATTCATTACAGCTTTTGGCCAGAGGGGAAGGAGGGTGTGATTATTCCCTGTTCAGGGAAGTTTTTAGTGTGTGACATTTTAATGTATTTTAAATCTTTGTTGGAAGCTTCCCAGAGTGGCTGGGGAAGCCCAGCCAGATGTTAGGGGTACAAATAAATAATAATAATAATAATAATAATAATAATAATAATAATAATAATAATTATTAATGCTGAAGCCTTTGAATCAGACTTCAGGTTGGGACTGCTTCGGTCTGCCACATGTTCCTATCTCTCTTCCTGCTCAGCAATTATATTAATGAATGCTACACGACTTTATAAATCTCTTCCTGCTCAGATGGCGGAGGACTCCACCGCTCGCTATCAAAGCAAGCAGACCCTCTCTCTTTTGGACGGGATCCCAGTGTGCTTGAAGGAGGAGATTAAAGTGGTAAGCACAGTCCGCTTATTTGCCTTTGCTGAATAAGGCCGGTTTTAAGAAAAAGGGTGGGGCTGGTCTGCCTGGATTATCGCTGCTGGTTTTGGGATTGATCTGAGAAATCCTGTTTGGACTGCCACAGGGGGAAGAAAGGGGGAGCTTGACTGCGCTCACCAGGAATCACAGCATACAGTGGTACCTTGGGTTACATTCGCTTCAGGTTACATATGCTTCAGGTTACAGACTCTGCTAACCCAGAAATAGTGCTTCAGGTTAAGAATTTTGCTTCAGGATGAGAACAGAAATCATGCTCCGGCGGCGCGGCAGCAGCAGGAGGCCCCATTAGCTAAAGTGGTGCTTCAGGTTAAAAACAGTTTCAGGTTAAGTACGGACCTCCGGAACGAATTAAGTACTTAACCCGAGGTACCACTGTATTGCAGCTTGTGTGTTTGTTTAATGAGAGTCTTGTGACACCTTAAAGACCTAAGACGTTTATTATGAAATAGGCTTCCTCGGATCACAGTCCACTTCATCAAATACAATGAAATGTAATCCTAAACTGGCGAGCGTATGAAAAGAACCAGCAGCGGAACATGAAACTCTTAATAACTTTTAATTTATTTTTTTATACTTTTCAAGTTTATACATTTCACTAATTTTACAATCATTTTGACCTTTTAAAACTTAACTTGGCTTCTCCTTCTTTCTGCGGTTCCTTAAATTTATATTTGATATTTTCTGCATATCCAAATTCACTTAAGTTGCTCATTTATTCACCTACTTTAAATATATACTCTTATAAAACTGCAGGTTATTACAATAACCCTGCCAATGTTCTTATCTGTTTACAATTTATCTGTAAATATCCAATAAACCATTTCCATTCTTTTATAAAAAGTTTGTTATCTTGGTTTCTTATTCTTATTCTTCTGGTAAGTTTTGCCATTTCTGCATATTCCATAAATTTTTGTATCCATTCTTCCTTTGCTGGGACCTCTGCTTCTTTCCATTTTTGGACGGGTAATATTCTTGCCGGTGTAGTAACTTACATGAATAAGTTTCTATACATTTTAGGTAGTCCCTTTTCATTTCATTATATATCATTGAAATGAAATGAGACTCTTAATCTCAGATGACCCTCATGGTTCATTCCAACTCTTTTATATTTATATATATATATATATATATATATATATATATATATATATATATATTTCAACATACAGTCTTTTTGGACTTCCATCAGCACCTCTGATGATCCACCATTTTTATCATTTCTTCTGCATTTCTTAAATTCCTATTGCCTTTAATTATCTTAACTCACAATTCACCTCTTTAACCATTTTTGCAATAATTCAAATAATTTACCTCACAAAACTTATTGCAAACCTACAATAAAAGTCATCACAATTACTTTTCAAATAGTCCGTAAATTTACACCAGTCTTCTGTGAATCTCTGGTCCCGCAGGCTTCGAATTCTTCCGGTTAGTTTATCCAATTCTGCATAGTCCATCCATTTCATCCTCCATTCTTCTTTTGTCGGTAATTCTTCTTGCTTCCATTTTTGTGCCAATAATATTCATGCTGTCGTCATTGAACTACAATTCTGTGATTCTATGGGGAAAAAACCCTTGATTACCTGCATTTTTTTAGGTGCCCTATCATCACCGAAGTGGAACGCAATACCTGGGCATGGAGCCAGAAACCGAAGATGCCACTGCGACCCAAAAACTGCGAGAGGCTGGGGCCATTATTATCGGTGTCTCAAACATGCACGAATTGGGTATTGGAACCACTGGTTGTAACCCCAACAGGTAAAGTAGCTCACATTCATTAAACAGGGGCTTGTTGATAACACTGAATGGAGCTTTCTCTTTAAAACATGAATGGAATAAGAAAGGTAATAAATGTGGAGCAAAGCATTATACAGTGGTACATACGCTTCAGGTTACAGACTCCGCTAACCCAGAAATAGTGCTTCAGGTTAAGAACTTTGCTTCAGGATGAGAACAGAAATTGTGCTCTGGCGGTGCGGCAGCAGCAGGAGGCCCCATTAGCTAAAGTGATGCTTCGGGCTAAGAACAGTTTCAGGTTAAGTACGGACCTCCGGAACGAATTAAGTACTTAACCTGAGGTACTACTGTAAATCTTTATGATATTAACACTGAATTGTGTGGTTCCTTAAATGTTAATATGTGTGGTGGTGGTGTTGTTGTTCATTAAATTTGTAATTCGCCCTATACCTGCAGGTCTCAGGGTGGTTCACAAGGCAAAATCGCAATATAAAAACAGAATGTATAATAAAAATAAAAGCAAGAACGACCCAATAACTCCGCTGCCCCCTAAAGAGAAAATAGAAGGTATTGAAATTTGAGGAGGAGATTTCCCTTTACCATTTGCATGGTCTCTGCCCAGTGCAGCCACTGCTGAGATCTCGGTGGCTCTGTGAGGCTAGTCCAGTGGTTCCCAACATTTTTTGCCGTGCTCCACCTATGCATCTCTAAAATCCTGATACCCCCCCCCCCGTGCTATATAGCGTATTTTTCGCTCTATAAGACGCACTTTTCCCCTCCTAAAAAGTAAGAGGAAATGTGTGTGTGTCTTATGGAGCGAATGCAGGCTGCGCAGCTTTCGCTGAAGCCAGGAGAGCAAGAGGGATCAATCCTTCTTGCTCTCCTGGCTTTGCTTCGCTGGAGAGGCGCTGCACAGCTTTCCCTCTCTGCGCAGCGCCCCTTCAGCGAAGCGGGAGGAGAAATGGAAGGGGCTCCGTTTCTCCTCCTGCTTTGCTGGAGAGGCGCTGAGCAGAGAGGGGGAGAACATTTTTTTTCTTGTTCTCCTCTAAAACTAGGTGCGTCTTATGGTCGGGTGCGTCTTATAGAGCAAAAAATACATTACTTCTTATTACAGTGGTACCTCGGGTTATATACGCTTCAGGTTACATACGCTTCAGGTTACAGACTCCGCTAACCCAGAAATAGTGCTTCAGGTTAAGAACTTTGCTTCACGATGAGAACAGAAATCGTGCTCTGGCGGCGCGGCGGCAGCAGCAGGAGGCCCCATTAGCTAAAGTGGTGCTTCAGGTTAAGAACAGTTTCAGGTTAAGAACAGACCTCCGGAACGAATTAAGTACTTAACCCGAGGTACCACTGTACTCAAAAAATGAACTCCTATTCATGTGGAAGAAACCTAAAAGGCCATTAACTTGGTCTAACTCATTCTCAAATTGCCCCCCTTATCAAATTGCCCCCCTGTGGGGCGTGTGCCCCACATTGGGAACCACGGGGCTAGGTAGAGCATGGAGACTGGGTGCCATACCTCGTGGCCTCTGCCTTGAACCTCACCTGTGTGTCAGGATGTTGAGATCCTTCGCTTCCTCCAACGGTCTTGGCGGCACTGCCTTCAGAATCTTTCTCTGTCTCCCTCCAGATACCACGGTACGGCGAGGAACCCCTACAACCCCCAGCACTTCACTGGGGGCAGCTCTAGTGGGTCAGCAGCAGCCGTGGCTTCAGGTGAGGTTGTCCAATGAGTTGGGGAGGCGGGAAGAAGGAGAGCAGCAGTTCAACAGAGGCATCGATTGGTTCCCTTGTGCCCTTGGCAAGGAAATCTATCCTCTGTACACAGAGGCGTAGGAAGGTCAGGTGGTACGTGGTGTGGAAAATTTCTTGTCACCCCCCCACACACATTGATTTTTGTTTGCCTGCAAAAATGGTTTTACGTTATTTCATATTTTCTTACAAAGGAATGTGGATTCTGGGCGACTGTGGACAGATACTTAAATCTACAGGATGGGTTGTGCTTTGGCTCCACTGAATTGAATTTTTAGCCTTCACGACATATAAAAATGGCCAAGTAAACAATTATTTTTGTGGAGGCGGGTCAAGATATTAACTGATATGCATGAAATTTCAAATATGGCTGTATAATCCCTAGTGTAGTAAGATGAGACCTTTGGAGCAGGCATTTAACAAAAAAAGTTTTTTTATAATTACAATTATTTTTTATTTCCGAAACCAAAAAAAGAAAAATTACAAACATCAAATTCAACATCCATATTCATTTTCTAACATAAACCTATTATATAATTAACCAAATTAAAATATACCTAATTACTATAAACTTCTTTGCTGTATACAAATACAACACAGTTAGAAATTTTATATGAAAGCTTTTATATTATAAATAATATTTCAAATTCCCCTATACCCCCCCATTCCTTCACCCATGTGTGATCTCATTTTTATATTTTTTTACTTCTTCCGTCTTGTTGTGTTGTTATAATTTAATCATTGCACAGCTGATTTTTTTATTGTTTGCTTGCTTACCCCTCATGTTTTACACGTTATCTATTAATATTCCAGTTCCGGAACCATATTTTTTCATATATTCCTTCACTCCCTCCCACTCTTTAATTATTCTCTGATTTGAATGGCCTCTAAGAGTTGCCGTCAATTTTGCCATTTCCATAAACTCACAGAGTTTACTTTGCCATTCTAATAACGATGGTATTTTCTCCCCCTTCCAGTTCTTAAAAAAAAAAGTTTTTTATGAACCACCCTAGTAGGGCAGTAATCATTCCTTGATAATTTGTCACCCCCTCCATGATGGAACCCGGGGCAGAACGCTCCCCCCCCCTTCCTACGCCCCTGCCCATATACATACCACCACAATGGACCAGAAACTCAACAAGTTTGCTTTTCATAACCTTTTCACTCCATCAGTGATAGAGCTTGGCGATAGCTGGTTATTGCCAGCTAAATATCACGATATCTCAATATATCATGATATATATCGGCAGCAGCGGAGGGCATTGCTGGGCCTCCCCGTGGTGGCAGAGGGTCCCACCATACCTCCCTGCAGTGGCAGGTGTGCCACGCTTCCCTGCAGCAGCAGGGGCCTTCCCATGGAGGCAGAGGGTCCCGCCGTAACTCTCTGCAGCGGCGGGGTCCCTTCCAACTTTACAGTTCTGTGATTCTGAGGAGATTGTGTGGGGGAATGCAGAACTAGATGGTTTCCCTGAACGGAAGGCTCGTAATTCTGCTTCTTTTTGTAGGCCTTTGCCCGTTGGCTCTTGGTACAGATGGGGGCGGCTCGGTGAGGATCCCTGCATCTTTCTGTGGCATTGTGGGACTCAAAGGTAATCTTCTTCTTTGGCGATTGCTCGTAGCTGAGTAAGATTGCCTTCCATAAACAGTCCGTAAGTGACTGTGGAGGCCAATTTTTGATCCACACGTCCTTCCACAGTGGGGACATAGGTTTCTGGGCGGGAGTTGATCACGGTGAGGGTTTGCCAAGCGTGCCTTCCTCTTAGCATGTTTCTCCCATTCGTCCTGAGTTCAAGTGTCTTCAAAGCCCATGACACCTTTGGTAAAGGCTGCTCTCCAACTGGAGTTCTCGCAGGCCAGTATTTCCCAGTTGTTGGTGTTTATACTACATTTTTAAAGATTTGCCCTGAGAGAGTCTTTAAACTTCTTTTGTTGACCACCAGCGTTACACTTTCCATTTTTAACTTTGGAATAGAGTAGTTGCTTTGGAAGACGATAATTGGGCATCCTCACAACATGAGCAGCCCAGAGGTAATATCCATGTGCTTGCCTGGGTATCCTGGCTGGGCGCGGCAGAGCACTAATGCACCGTTAACCAATTAACTGTCACAAGAGGTCTAACTAGAGATGGATAATTCTCTGTTTATCATGAGAGTCAGCCGTGGCACCACAGCCACCGAGGGAGCTTCATGGCTGAGTAGGGATCAAATCCAGCACTCCATCCTGGGTACCAGCCGGTCCCTTGGACTAAGACCCTTGCTTGGTTTGGTGCTTGAAGCAGGGGAAGGAGAATATGGAGCCCTTCCATATTTCCCCTTCTGTAGGCTGCTGCTTGGAGCCTGGCATGATCCATCCCTCAGGCCAGACTAGCCTCTGGCCTCTCCTTTTGGCCACCAGCTACTTCATCATGCCTCTAATCCACTTGCTTTGTGTCATCTGAAGGTACCTTTGGACGCACCAGTGAATTTGGCTGTCACCCTCTCTCCTATTCTACCGTAAGCCTTGGTAAGAAGGAGGTCTTTGGAGTTGTCTGTCTAGCGGAAGAAAGTGTGTGTGCCCCTGCTGAAAACTTGTTCCGTTGTGCCTTTGCAGGCAGTTAAGAAAATAATAATAATAATAATAATAATAATAATAATAATAATAATAATAAATTATGTGTACCCCACCCATCTGGCTGGGTTCCCCCAGCCACTCTGGGTGGTTTCCAACAAAGATTAAAAATACATTAAAATGTCACACATTAAAAACTTCCCTCAACAGGGCTGCCTTCAGATGTCTTCTAAATGTCAGGTAGTTGTTTTTCTCTTTGACATCTGACGGGAGGGTGTTCCACAGGGCGGGCGCCACTACTGAGAAGGCCCTCTGCATGGTTCCCTGTAACTTGGCTTCTTGCAGTGAGGGAATCGCCAGAAGGCCCTCAGCGCTGGACCTCAGCGTCCAGGCAGAATGATGGAGGTGGAGACGCTCCTTCAGGTATACTGGGCCGAGGCTGTTTAGGGCTTTAAAGGTCAGCACAAACACTTTGAATTGTGCTCGGAAACGTACTGGGAGCCAATGTAGGTCTTTCAAGACCGGTGTTATGTGGTCTCGGTGACCACTCCCAGTCACCAGTCTAGCTGCCACATTCTGGATTAGTTGTAGTTTCCGGGCCAGCTTCAAAGGTAGCCCCACATAGACCACATTGCAGGAGTCCAAGCGGGAGATAACTAGAGCATGCACCACTCTGGCGAGACAGTCTGCAGGCAGGTAGGGTAGTTAGCTGGTTTCCGATTTTAATTTTGTATATCATTTGTTTTTAATTGTATGACTTCCTGATTTTTTTAAATGAATAGTGGCGTGTTTATTTTATAAATAGATTAAAGCCTGAAATAGAATAAAGTGAACAAGCCGTCTTCCAGAGAGGAGCTCATGCCTGGCCTTTTTAGGTCAGCATGAGTTGGCAGCTAAATCAAGGTTTGGTTTAGCATGTTGCAACCAGGACCTGTTGCAAATGTGGCTTCAGTATACCTAAAGGAGCGTCTCCACACCCATTGTTTAGCCCAGACACTGACGTCCAGCTCCGAGGGCCTTCTGACAGTTCCCTCGCTGCGAGAAGTGAGGTTACAGGGAACCAGGCAGAGGGCCTTCTTGGTAGTGGCACCTGCCCTGTGGAACGCCCTCCTATCAGATGTCAAGGAAATAAACAACTATTTTTCAGAAGACATCTGAAGGCAACCCTGTTTAGGGAAGTTATAAAGGTTTGATGTTTTATTCTGTTTTTAGTGTTCTGTTGTGAGCTGCCCAGAGTGGCTGGGGAAACCCAGCCAGATGGGCGGGGTATAAATAATAACATAATGATGATGATAATGATAATTATGGAGAGCTTAACCACAATTCTGGATTTGGATGACATGCTAAACCAGACTTTTGGCTTAGCTGCTGTGGTGCACTGATCTGAAAAGCAAAACAGCTGCAGTTTCCTAAGCCGTGGTTTGGCTTAGTGTGATGTGTGAATTTGGTGTGTGTGTGTGTGTGTGTGTGAGAGAGAGAGAGAGAGAGAGAGAGAGAGAGAGAGAGAGAATCTGTGTCTACCGTATTACTGAGAACACAGGCAGCTTTCTATACGAACTGGAAACTTGCTTGTTGTGAACGTACTTTCTTATTTCACTGTATAATATAAAACAGAGAGAACAATTATAACAGCAGACGAAGATGAAGCTCCCACGTCGCCTGCCACGTCAAACCCTCACACATTCTTCCGTCTACCTGAAAGGGGTTGCAATGAGGTGGCGGAACAGACTGCGCCACATCAGATTATATACGTGCAGCCAGTTGATTCCGATGCTCCACCCGTATAACTCCCTGCAGATAAAAAAAAAAAAAATTCCTTCCAGTAGCACCTTAGAAACCAACTAAGTTAGTTCTTGGTATGAGCTTTCGTGTGCATGCACACTTGTTCAGATACACTGAAACAGAAGTCACCAGACCCTTATATATAGTGAGAGAGTGGGGAGGGGTATTATTTAGAAGGGTGGTGGGAATGGGTGATTGACTGATAGGTGTGGTAAACCTGTTAACGACTGCAACTGGTCTTACAGGAGAAAGCAAGGGGTGAGATGGCTAAAAATAGCTTTATCGTGTATAATGAGATAAGAATCCAACGTCTCTATTCATACCATGTCTCTCCATGGTTTTAAGTTTGGTAATAAGTTGCAATTCAGCAACTTCTCTTTCCAGTCTATTTCTGAAATTCTCTTTCTATTCAGTCTATTTCTGAAATGCACACAAAAGCTCATACCAATAACAAACTTAGTTGGTCTCTAAGGTGCTACTGGAAGGAATTTTTTTATTTTGTTTTGACTACGGCAGACCAACATGGCTACCTGCAGATAGAAAGCTAGCACATGGGGGGGGGGGGAGGTCCAGTTGGAACCTTGGCCTGCTGTGATTTTTTTCTACTTGCAAGGTCTTTCTTTTATTTTATAAGGATCCATAATGCAAGTTCTTCCCCCCCCTTTTTTTTTGGCTAGGCCCCTTGTCTACATCAGTGGCAGACGCGGCTGTTGCTTATGCCATCTTGGCTGGTCCTGACCCCTGCTACCCGTATGGTGAGTCTTAACTGCCTGTTTGCTCCCATCCGAGGTAGCACGACTTATCTTCCTTCCACTGTGTGTCTGTTGATGGTTCCTTTTTCGCCTGTTTCAGGATTAGACCAGCCCAAACCATCCCTCTCTGGAGTCCTCACACCTGATCTGAAGGACCTGAAGTTGGGGGTTGACTGGACTTTCTTTAAGGTGCCTGTTTACCTCTTCGTTTCTCTTGCATCCTTCATCTACATGCAGCCGCTAGGAGAGATCATCAGGGGGTTTGGGCTGGGTGTCCATCAATATGCAGATGATACCCAGCTCTACCTCTCTTTTAAATCAGAACCAGTGAAGGGGGTGAAGGTCCTGTGTGAGTGTCTGGAGCAGTTGGAGGATGGATGGTGGCTAACAGATTGAGGTTGAATCCTTACAAGACAGAAGTACTGTTTTTGGGGGACAGGGGGCGGGCAGGTGTGGAGGACTCCCTGGTCCTGAATGGGGTAACTGTGCCCCTGAAGGAACAGGGGCACAGCCTGGGAGTCATTTTGGACTCACAGCTGTCCATGGAGGCGCAGGTCAATTCTGTGTCCAGGGCGGCTGTCTAACGGCTCCATCTGGTACGCAGGCTGAGACCCTATCTGCCCGCAGAGTGTCTCGCCAGAGTGGTGCATGCTCTGGTTATCTCTCGCTTGGACTACTGCAATGTGCTCTATGTGGGGCTACCTTTGAAGGTGACCCGGAAACTACAACTGATCCAGAATGCGGCAGCTAGACTGGTGACTGGGAGCGGCCACCGAGACCACATAACACCGGTCTTGAAAGACCTACATTGGCTCCCAGTACGTTTCCGAGTACAATTCAAAGTGTTTAAAGCCCTAAACGGCCTCGGCCCAGTATATCTGAAGGAGCATCTCCACCCCCATTATTCTACCTAGATACTGAGGTCCAGCACCGAGGGCCTTCTGGCGGTTCCCTCACTAAGAGAATCCAAGTTACAGGGTACCAGGCAGAGGGCCTTCTCAGTAGTGGCACCTGCCCTGGGGAATGCCCTCCCACCAAATGTCAAAGAGAACAACAACTACCAGATCTGAAGGCAGCCCTGTTTAGAGAAGCTTTTAATGTTTGATGCATTACTGTATTTTAATATTTTGCTGGAAGCTGCCCAGAGTGGCTGGGGAAACCCAGCCAGATGGGCGGGGTATAAATAATAAATTATAATATTATTATTATTATATTGAGATGCAGCCACTTCATCTTCAGAATGTTGCTTCCTGGGTGTTAGATGGGGGATTCCGGGCACTTCATGCGGCTCTTAATCTCAAGGTCATGGGTCTGAGTCCCACACGTTGGGCAAAAGATTCCGGCATTGCAGTGGGCTGAATCAGGTGACCCCTGTGTCCCCTTTCACCTCTACAATTCCATGTCCCCTAAGGAAACGTAAGGCCTCCCTATGACTCTGTCACATGATTGGGGACGTGGTGGGTGCCATAGACTAGAGGAGGAGAAAAGTTCTTTAGTTGTGGTTCCGCAAATATGGATCCTTGAGGATAACTCTTTTTTTTTGCTTGTCTGCCAGGCATGTGATGCTGAAATCCTAGCCACCTGCCAGAAAGGTAAATCATTCATAATGAACTGAAAAAAATGTTTAAAAGTACTTTTCCAAAAAAACAAACAAACCCAGAGTCCTTTTTGTTGGGAATAACTCAGAAGGAAATTCCCAGATTTCGGAAAAGGTTATTTATGTATGGCACCACCGCGGCTCGTGTTTTGTTAGCCCCAAAATGGAAAATGAGCGAAGTCCCAACCAGAGAAGATAGGCAACTTAAATGGATGGAATATGTGCAGCTTGTGGACCTAACGTATAGAATAAGAGAACAAGAAGAACATACGTTTAAGGTTGTTTAAGTGAATATTGAGGGACGCAGGTGGCGCTGTGGTCTAAACCACAGAGCCTAGGACTTGCCGATCAGAAGGTCGGCGGTTTGAATCCCTGCGACGGGCTCAGTTCCTGTTGCTTGGTCCCAGCTCCTGCCAACCTAGCAATTTGAAAGTACGTCAAAGTGCAAGTAGATAAATAGGTACTGCTCTGGCGGGAAGGTAAACGGTGTTTCCGTGCGCTGCTCTGGTTCGCCAGAAACGGCTTAGTCATGCTGGCCACATGACCTGGAAGCTGTATGCCGGCTCCCTCGGCCAATAAAGCGAGATGAGTGCCGCAACCCCAGAGTCGTCCACGACTGGACCTAGCAGTCAGGGGTCCCTTTACCCTGTAAGTGAATATTCTAAAATGTAAAACATAAATTTAATTAAAAAAAGAAAGCAAGGTAAGGTGCATCACAGATTTGCTGAAACAACTGGGGTCACTTGTTAGGCTATTAAGTCTCTCTTATTTCCCTCCCCCACCCCCTGGCGGCGGCTGCCACTGATGATCAGCTGTGAAGTTCCTAGAAGGTTTAGGTGCCTCCGTGGTTGATGTGTCCCTGCCAGAACTGGAGGAGATCCGAGTGGCTCATGTGATCTGCATCCTTAGTGAGATGAGAGATTTCCTGCAGCCTGACTTCAACAATTCCTTTGACCAAATGGTAAGTGGAGGGCTGACTCGGAACTGTAGTCCCAAACCAGCCGGAGACTCAAGTTTGGGAAACCCTGGGATAGATTGTGAAGCCGCATCTTCCTCGCCAGGGCCACCAATTAACCATAGTTTCTCCAAACACAGAAATGGTGCTTTCCCCCACTTGCTTACCGCACTGAGTGGCACGTGAACTGGCCTAGCAGTTCCCATATTCCTTTCCGTTTTGGCCCTGCGGAGATTGCGACACACCTTGCTTGACAAGGAGGAAAACACATCTGCACATGGCTCCACTCTGCCCGTATCTGTGCCTTTTTGTCTCTGTTCACTGGTGGAAGGTTGTGTGTGCAGAGGGGTCTTAACTTCAGCATAGCTCTGTGCCGTTACAATACCTACATGTCTGTTCTAGGTGGGCAGGTTGCCCATGACTATTTAGGATTAGGGTTTACCCCAGTGTTTCTTCCTTTTCCAGAATCTGGAGACTCGTCTTAATCTTGCAATCGCTTCTAAGTTCACAGCTCTGGATTATATTAAGGTAAAAGGCAATTAATTGCAAGATTGCACCATTATTATGTGCTGTATTACAGTGGGGTATGCTTTCATGTCTTCCCCACAGACTCAATTCCCACTTGTGTTTGTAGGCAAATCGGCAGCGGAGCCGCACCATGGCCTTTCTACGACAGATGTTTGCGAATGTGAACTGTCTTATTACCCCAGGTATCTGATGCCAGCTGAATTTAACACTATTTCTATTAACTTGTAGTTGATTTATTGGCCTAATTTGCTTCCCGTCCTGCATGTGCTCTGGTCTAAATTAAAATGTTTTCATACTGAGTGTAGTAGGTCCTGGCCAAATAACGCTGGGTGTTTTAAATGCAGCAGGGCATGAGGTCATCATGAGGTTCCTAGAGAGAGGTGGTGTATGTTTTGTGACTGGTTGGTATGACCTCTGTCTGGGTATGTTAAAAAAAGGAGGTTATATGTGTTGTCACCTACCAGGTGTCGAATCTCTAAAATGGTCATGTTTCCTAAGCCATCTTCTACATGTGTAATGCCCTCGCCATATAAGGCATATCAAGGGAGATTTGAACTGTAACTTGTGGCTTGGCTCAGTTTCTTGATGTTTTTACTCCCCTGGGCACCTTTGGGAGGAAGCAGGGGATATAAATTAAATAAGTAAAGAAAAATATGGATTTATGTCATAAAACATATATACTAAAAACAACAACTGGCCTAATGAAGCCAGAAATATGCTAAATATTTTTTGCTGAACTAGGTGAATTAAAACGGTACTTAGATGGCAGAACATGCACTTTGGATGTGTATCATTTCAGATTCAATCCATAGCGCCTGTTTAAAGGATTTGTGTATCGCAGGCAGATTTCTCTGCATAAAAATGTTTTTTTTGCCTTTGACCTCACATCCCTTTTTCATTATCTGATTTTTTTTAATTGAAAGTTTTCAACATACAGTGCAATAAAAGTTGAACTAATCTAAATAGAGAAGAAAAGAAAAAAGCAAAAGAAGAGAGAAAGATAAAACAAAGAGAGAAAATAGGAAGGAAAAGAGAGGAAAAAATATAAAAACACAGAACCCTCTGTCAGGGGTGGATTTTAACCCTTATCTCACACAATAGGGAGAGGACCCTCCCTGCTCTCACTTGAGAGCTTCCATTTCTTCTCCCAGTCTCCCATCCTAGGAGTTCTTCCCTTCCCTGCCTCTCACGCAGGGTCCTTCATCAGTCATCCATCACCTTCCTGTGAGTAAATTGCAGTTTTCAGTAAATTTTGGCTTTCAGAACCAGCTCAGCTAAGTCTTATGTGTGGCGTAAAGGTAAAGGGACCCCTGACCATTAGGTCTAGTCGTGGCCGACTCTGGGGTTGCGGCGCTCATCTCGCTTTACTGGCTGAGGGAGCCAGTGTACAGCTTCCAGGTCATGTGGCCAGCAGGACTAAGCTGCTTCTGGTGAATCAGAGCAGCGCACGGAAATGCCGTTTACCTTCACACTGGAGCGGTACCTAATTAACTACTTGCACTTCATGCTTTCAAACTGCTAGGTTGGCAGGAGCAGGGACCGAGCAATGGGAGCTCACCCCGTTGCGGTGATTCGAACCACCAACCTTCTGATCCTTTTTTACTGGGAAACAATTATGGGGGTTGACTGGAAACGTTCACAGTGAGGGATAAGAGGGACTGTTAAGAGCCTATATAACTCAGGATAAAAGCACGCAACTTAAAAAAACCCCCATAAAACCCACAGCACACACACATTTTTCTCTTGTGCAAGGTACTGCATGCTGTGCCCCAAAAATCCAGGACTCTGATCTTCTGACTGGGTGTAGCGATGTTAGGACAACTCTCCGGACCATGAGGTAAAGACATGTGTTTTTCAAAGCAAAACTGTGGCAGTGAGGAAGGAGGGCAGGATTCTAGGGGGACCTGGCTCCCTCCAAAGTGAAATTGGCCGTTGGATACATGGGAACTGAGACTTGCTTTGGTTTGCTGTCTTTGCCATCTTAAAGAATAATGTTCTTGGGATTTTTAACACTCCACGTTGGCTGGGTTTCAGCTGATAGAAACACCCCCGTTGGCTAGACTTCTTTGATGGGAGAGAAAGGGGTTCTAGATGTGCAGCCCAAGTCGTTTTGCTCAACAAGTATATATCTGCTATAGCAGGGCTGGGAGCTGCAGGCCAATGGAGGATGGGGCCAAAGGGAAAAGTGGGCATGGATGTGACCATTGACCAGTAGGCTGCGTTCAAGGCATGCAGATGTTGGAGGGTTCTACAAACACATCTTTTCATCCAGGCAAGAAAGTAGTGGAAGAACGTTGCCTCAGGAGAGTGAGGAAAATTCTCAGGGATGATTCACACCTTGGCTGGCACTTTCTTGATCTCCTGCCCTTGGGCAGAAGATATAGAAGCATGATTAGTCGCACCAACAGGGTAAAGAACAGCTTCTATCCGTGGGCTGTTAGGCTGCTGAATGAAAAGATAACAACAGGGCAACTGACTTTCGGGTTTGGTGGGTGTGCGTCAGTAAACGAGGGGAATTAAGACTAAAAGAGCCAAGTGGGGGGTGCTCGCGTAATCTCACTGTATACAAATTGTACAAGCGACAATAAAGTATTTCAATTGTCACAGTTCACATTCCAGTACTCAAGAAGGATGTGAAGCTGGGCTGTTGAGGGATATGGTCTTAGGGCAGACTTTCCCAAACTTGGTTCTCCAGCTGTTTTTGGACTAGAACTCCCATCATCCCTAGCTAGCAGTACCAGCGGTCAGGGGTGATGGGAACTGTAGTCCAAAAACAACTGGAGAACCAGGTTTGGGAAACAAGGGTCTAGGAGGGAGAGGATGTGGCTTAGGGAGTCCTAAGGATCAGAGAAAGATGTCTGCTGGGCCACCTCTGATGTGCCCCTTCTCTCTTGATATTTGTAGGTACATGCAACTGGCCAACTTGACTGGCATCCCAGCACTGGTAATACCAGTTGGATATTCTAGTTCAGGGCTTCCGATCAGCATCCAGGTAAATACGACTTTCTCTTGCTAGTAAAATGGGTAAAGGACCCCTGGATGGTTCAGTCCAGTCAAAGGTGACTATGGGGTTGTGGCGCTCATCTTGCTTTCAGGCTGAGGGAGCCGGCATTTGTTCACAGATAGCTTTCCGGGTCATGTGGTCAGCATGACCAAACCGCTTTTGGCGCAATGAAACACTATGACGGAAGCCAGAGTGTATAGAAGCTTGTTTACCTGCCCACCGCAGGCATACCTATTTATCTACTTAATACTGGTGTGCTTTTGAAGTACTAGGTTGGCAGAAAGCCGGGGCAAAGCAACGGGGGCTCACCCCGTCGTGCGGATTCAAACCGCCGACCTTCCGATCACCAAGCCCAAGAGGCTCAGTGGTTGAGACCACAGCGCCACCCGCTCCCTCTCTTGCTGGTACTGCCCAGGTGGCTGGCACCTCTCATAGCTCATCCCCATACACACAGCAGAAACAACCACATTCACTCCTACCTTGGCACCTGCCTGATGCCTCTCACCCTGGTTCCTCTCAAATGTGGCAATGAGGATGAGAGTTTGCCCCTTCCTGGCCAAGGATCACGTGTGCCGCTCTGGAAGCTGGTTTGTTTTCCTCTGAAAAGAGGGGTGCTCTCTGGTCACATTTTATATTACTGCAGGATCCTGCTGAAATGTATGCAGGCCTCTTCCTCCTTCTTTGCCAAGAAGCCCTTGGCTGGTTGTGTTTCAACAGTGAGCAAATACCAGATGTGTTAGCCAGACGTAAAATGCTTATGCCACGTAACAATGGAAATGCAACTTCCCCATTCTTTTTCACACACCGTCATATACAGTGGTACCTTGGGTTAAGAACTTAATTTGTTTTGGAGGTCTGTTCTTAACCTGAAACTGTTCTTAACCTGAAGCACCACTTTAGCTAATGGGGCCTCCTGCTGCCGCCGTGCCGCCGGAGCACGATTTCTGTTCTCATCCTGAAGCAAAGTTCTTACCCCGAGGTACTATTTCTGGGTAACCTGAAGTGTCTGTAACCCGAGGTACCACTGTATGATGAAATACATCCGCTGGCAGGTGTGGTAGCTCAAAAAAGACACATTTGCCCCTGTGGTTTGTTAGGATACATACAGAACCTGCCAAATGAGGACATTCGAAGGGTGTGATTTTGAAGAACGCAAGAGCGGCCCTGCTGCAGGAAACCCAGAAGCCATCTATTCCAGCATCCCCTTCTCACAGGGGCCAACCCAGAGCCATAGCTTGGGGGTGGGGGTGGGAGCTGGGTTTTGTTGTCCCCAGTGAGGTGCCATTGAGGCTCCCAGCCTGTGTGTGTGTACACAAATGTGCATTGGGGTGTGTATGACAAACTGGGTCTTTGACCCCGGTGAGATAAAGTCTAGTTTTGCCCCATGCCAACCAGATGCCTAAGTTTCGCCATGTCCCCTCTCGCTATTCCCATCAGCTGGTATTCAAGTCATCTGGCCTCGGATGACGAGGTAAACAATAGCCCTCATGGCTCGTAGCAAGTGGGGAACTGACTTTGCAGGAAGCTCCCTCTGTGGCATTCGTAATGTCTAGTTGAGCCTCCTTCAAATAGATAAGGGGCAGGCTTCTAAAATGTCAATACCGTAAAACACCGAAGAAGTTGTGCCGGTTCTCTTCCCAACTTCATACCCCAGTTCTCTTACAGCTAGCAAGTCCCCTTTCCCTTAACTGAGATACCTTCAGGCCCTTTCAGTTGGTCTACTTAGAGCACAAATGACCTTGATGGAGGTGCTGCCCCCCTCTTTGCATGGTGCATTCTAGTAACTACTTTGAAGTATTCTTCCTCAGAGCGTATCCCTGCTATTGTACTCTTCTCTTTCTCACACAGATCATGGCGAAGTGGTGGGATGAAGCACTACTGTTCCGGATTGGCCTGAAGCTGGAGCAATTTCATGGCATAACAGCAAAACCAGCCATTTATTACGACATTCTTGGGCAATAGGGCCAGCTGTCTCGAACCAATACAAAGTAAAAAAAAAAATTTTTTTAAGCATTTGGAGGTTTTGGGTGGCTTGAGGCAGGAGAACAGGCACTTTTTCTGTGCATAAAAATATTTTATTCATGGAATATGAAGTAATAACTTATTGTTTGGGTTGAGGTTTTAGATCTTTAGATCTACACCCACGCTACTTTGGGACTGGCCAGATTTAGGGTACCCGATCCTGAGCCAATGAATGCTCCTCAGTTTAAATTACATGCAGCAGAGGCCAGCAGAAATAGGTGCTCTGAACTAATAACCCTCCAAATCAAACAGACTAAAAGCATAGCTGAAAATCTATCGGGGAGAATGACCATAGTTACAGAGTTCATTTTGCCTGTTTGTTTTTTAGAGGTAGAAAGGTTAATAGAGAGTATTTGAACCACAGATACAGAGGAATGATGAGCCTTGGGCTTTTGCAAAAAAAACCTGCCCATCTCCACAAGGTCATAGTTCATTACCTTAATATTGATCTGTTGCCATGATTATGGGGGCATGAAGAAGGGCTTGTTCCTATATAGGTTCTCTAACAAATGCATTCAAAATGGTTAAGGCTAGGGGGTTGCCAAGATCTTTGCACTGATGGAGACAGGATCGTTTTCTTAGGATTCAGACTAAGAGGGCTGTGGTGGGGCATGCACCCATTCACAAAATTTGGCAGGTGTACAAAACCATTATACAGAAGGCAAAGCGGTGAGGAACCAAAGAATAAATATCTATATCTATATATCTATATCTATATCTATATATAAACATAGCTGCCATCTCCACCCAGGATTTGATGAACCAGGCTGGAAGAGGGGGATAATCTGTTCGGTGCTGCATGCCATGGTTTGGGCAACTCCCCACATCTTCTCTCCCCCTACCTGCCCAGTAGGAGGCCATGGGAGGAATAGACTGCTCTTGCCAGAGGTCCTGAACTGATGAGTTGTGGGGAGCTTTCCTCATGACTCCATGAAATTAGGTTGTGGTCTGCAGGTTGTCCTGTTAGGGCGTGTTGAATTTTGCAACTTTCAGATTCCAAAAATGAGGGGTTCTAAAAAGTTGTAACATGAGCTGGGAATTCAAAAGATATTGTGGTTAAATAAATATAATTTAGTTTTCCTTGGTAAGGAAAGATGATGTAAAATTGCGTTAGAAACATTAAAATGATTACTAAGTACTTGCAGTTATTTTATTTCTAATTACCTGACATTTTCGGAAAGTAAAATTGTTTGGTTTTCTGAAAGCAGTTTATGTGCTGTTTCATCAAGTGAAGACTTGTAAATGTGGTCCAATCACAAAAGTAATACAGTGGTACCTCGCAAGACGAATGCCTCGCAAGACGGAAAACTCGCAAGACGAAAGGGTTTTTTGTTTTTTGAGCTGCTTCGCAAGACGATTTTCCCTATGGGCTTGCTTTGCAAGACGGAAACGTCTTGCAAGTTTGTTTCCTTTTTCTTAACACCGTTAATACAGTTGCGACTTGACTTCGAGGAGCAACTCATAGCACGCGGTGTGGTAGCCTTTTTTGAGGTTTTTGAAGACTTTGGTGATTTTTGAAGCTTTTCCAAAACTTTTCCGACACCGTGCTTCGCAAGACGAAAAAAATCGCAAGACGACAAAACTCGCGGAACGAATTAATTTCGTCTTGCGAGGCACCACTGTAGAAGATTTGAATTTCTAACACCCAGAAAGGTATTTTAAAGACCCCTCACTGAAGAAATTTGCAAAAATTGAGTTTCATCCTCTAAAATGGCATGCCCTATTGTTCCTAGGTTATAGTTAATTGCAATAATTCTGAGACCAGGCCAAATTGAGGATCTGTACTTGGCCTTGTACGCTTCCTTCTGGCTACTCCTGCAGCCAAGCTGGTGCCAAACGTATTGCTCTGCTTTCCTTTGGACCACATCAGTGAAGCTGAGAGGAGGGTCTTCATCTCTGGCCAGCCCAGGATCTCCATACACACAGCCCAGGCTTGCATCCCAGGCAGATCACTTCAGTGGTTTAATTTCACCCCCAGAGGTGCACTCATTGTCTCTTGGGACAGATAGGTGCCAGTAAAGTTTCACTTGGTCACTGGTTCACACAAGACACAAAATGGGAGAGTAGTTGTTTATCAGACTTAATCTGTGACCCTCAGTCCAAAATAAAACGTTTTACCAAAGTCCCCCTCAAGCCAACTCCTCCTGTACAGTACTTCCTCCCTTTTGAATAGAGTGAGCACACTTGGTACTAAAAGGTAAAGGGACCCCTGACCATTAGGTCCAGTCGTGGCCGACTCTGGGGTTGCGGCGCTCATCTCGCTTTATTGGCCGAGGGAGCTGGCGTACAGCTTCCAGGTCATGTGACCAGCATGACTAAGCCGCTTCTGGCAAACCAGAGCAGCGCACGGAAACGCCGTTTTCCTTCCCGCCACAGTGGTACCTATTTATCTACTTGCACTTTGACGTGCTTTCAAACTGCTAGGTTGGCAGGAGCAGGGACCAAGCAACGGGAGCTCACCCCATCGCAGGGATTCGAACCACCGACCTTCTGATCGGCAAGTCCTAGGCTCTGTGGTTTAACCCACAGCGCCACCCCGCATCCCAGTTGGTACTACAGCAGTGTAAAATCAAGGTGTGTAGACATGAAATCACAAAATGAATGGGAGAAGATTGGGCCTAACTGTACCCAATTCCTGAGAGCGCTCAGAACAGGTAAACTAAGTTTAGCTACTTGAGCTTGGCACAGAATATGTTGGGCATGCGAACATACATTCTGCTGCACCTCTATCACCCAACAGCCACACGTTTGAGGAACTGGGTGCAGCATACAGATGTCACTTTCTGATCACATCAACCCTTCCTAGTTCCGCTCTGGTAGAATTCAAAGTATATTTTAAAAACAAGTTTTTACTTGCCTCTTTGGTCGTGCAGTAGTTTTGAGCTAAAGACAGCAGCACCGTAATGTGACCAAGTGTCACACCCCCAAAATGCAGGGGTGCATTCCTTGTTGCTTGGTTGGTTGCTTCCTTCTTTCTTTCCATTAATAATTTTTATTAAATTTTCAAATTTTACATTTCAAATTGAACATCTGAAATCAAACCTGGTCCTATTAGGTTCAGTGCGGTTAAAATGAAATTGGCGCAGGCTGGGACTAGCAGTACCAAGGGAGAGGGCCAAGCTTAGTGCCCACACCCATCCTGATCTTTAGTTTCTCACATGTAGTTGTCATTCATTCATTCATTCCCATGGGTGAAGTAACAAACTGGTCAGTTCTGTTAGGGTGAGGCCTAGCCTGCAAGGGCCTTAGCCACCAACCTCTTAACTCCCCGGCGATCTACAGTGGGTTGAATGTGTGTCTACACCTCAATGCATTGTACCCTGCTGGTTATATTGGAAATATATACCTTACTGCTTGCATTTAAGCTATATATTGGCAAGCTGTGGAAGTAGCAGTAAAAAGCAATTGTGTGGCAGAGGTGGGGGATGCTGCAGTTCTTGTCCCTTCTATTCACCTGGTATTGAGCCCTCTCTCCCTGCTGCTTTCCTGATCCCATGAACTGCACATGTGGTTTCAGATTAGGGCAGGTGCAGAGTACAAAAATCCGTCTTGCCTTCCTCACAAGAAGATGCGGAATACTTTTCATTCTGCTGTTTTGAGGTAGTCCACAAGTCTAGGCTTCTAGTGGTCTCATTCTCAGAGTCAGGTTTTTGGGTAGGCAAAACCGCCAGCTGCATGCTTCAGCTGAGCTGCAAGAACAGAAGTGTTAAGAGGGAAAGGGGTGGGGACGGGGACTCTAAGCTTGTGCATGCAAAGTAGATGGAGTGACCACACATACAAAGCTCTTGCTTCATAGATGTATGTTGATAATACAGTATATACACAATGATTGCTTTATATAAAATAACACCTTGTTTATATAGCGACATTTAATTGCCACTTGGCCCTTCCTTAACCCACAAAAAAAACCAGCAGTATACAAAATATAAAATATTTTTTAAATATTTATAAACAGTTGCAAGGAAAAAATAGAACTGTATGAAAATATCCTTCCCTTCTTCAGGTGATTAATGGGCTTTTAATCCGTAGCTGTTCAGAGGATACGAGTATGCCCTGCCCAACACTATACGGTCCCGCAGGAGTTTAAATAAGACATAGTAATTGCAGAAGAGGATCAGGGCCATGGAAAGGGTATGGTTCCACTTCTCTGACCGCAACAGGGAGTAGAGCTGATAGCAGACCACGCTGCCTTCAATGAGAATCAGCAGGTTGAGAAGCCGTAATGGACGGTGAAAGAGGAACTGTAGGGAGGGAAAAAACAGTGCTTGAAGGGTCAGAAAGCAGACCAAATTCTGGGGGGCAGGGGAAAAGAAATAGAGGCCCAACAACTGCATCTGAAGCCCCAGGGCTGTAGCCACTAATAATAATAATAATAATAATAATAATAATAATAATAATAATAATAATAATAATAATAATAAATTTTATTTATATCCCGCCCTCCCCAGCCGAAGCCGGGCTCAGAGCAGCTAACATCAAATGTATAACACATTAACATAAAATCAGACAATCAATTAAAATACATCCTCAAATCAAATCAGATCAGGATCAGAATAAAATCCAATCAGATGGCAATCAGAACATTGCTGTGGTTCTGTTATTTGAACCACTGGATCAGATTCAACTACTCAGTTCTGCTAGAGGAAGCCATGCGAGGACTTGTGCTAGTGCAAGAGGGCTTCCCCCCACCATGCGCCTATCCCAAACCTTCTCTAGAAGCAAGGAGATGTGAGATCATTCTGTCGGACAAGCAGTAATGCATGTGCTGATGGAAGAGTCTCCTCAGTATACCTGAAGGAGTGTCTCCACGCCTATCGTTCAGCCCGGACACTGAGGTCCAGCTCAGAGGGCCTTCTGGCGGTTCTCTCATTGCGAGAAGTTACAGGGAACCAGGCAGAAGGCCTGTAGTGGTGCCCGCCCTGTGGAACGCCCTCCCATCAGATGTCAAGGAAATAAACAACTATCTGACTTTTAGAAGACATCTGAAGGCTGTTTAGGGAAGTTTTTAATGTTTGATGTTTTACCGTATTTTTAATATTCTGTTGGGAGCCACCCAGAGTGGCTGGGGAAACCCAGCCAGGTGGGCAGGATATAAATAATAAATCATTATGATTATGATTATTACTACTACTGCTACTCCTCAGCTTAGCACTACACTGAAATTCAATTGCCAATACAGGGTTTCCCAATCTTGGGTCTCCAGCTGTTTTTGGACTACAAAAACTTACTCAGGGGTTATATTCCCAGGTACTGCTGTATATGTGAAATTGTGCATAGTGGGGAACGCCATCTTAAAAAGCCAAACTCCACCAAAAACCCACAATTATCCTCCCAACTTCACCACAATCACTTCCTCCAACTCGCAACAGGCCTCAAAGACTCATGGGATTGCAGCTGCAAAGGCTCCTGGGATTGTCAGCTGCTTTCCCACTATTTGGGGGCCATTTTGCCCATTCCGCAGTTTACATCAATTTATTTACAGTGGTGCCCCGCAAGACGAATGCCTCGCAAGACGGAAAACCCGCTAGACGAAAGGGTTTTCCGTTTTGGAGGTGCTTCGCAAAACGAATTTCCTATGGGCTTGCTTCGCAAGACGAAAATGTCTTGCGAGTTCCTGCAGGGTTTTTTCCCTCCCCCCCCCCTTTCCCAAGCCGCTAAGCCGCTTAACAGCTGATCCGCTAAGCCGCTTAACAGCTGATCCGCTAAGCCGCTTAACAGCTGATCGCTAAGCCGCTTATCAGCTGATCCGCTAAGCCGCTTAACAGCTGATCCGCTAAGCCACTTACCAGCTGATCCGGTGAGCCGCTTATCAGCTGATCCGCTAAGCTGCTAATAGCGCTAAGCCGCTAAGGGGCTTGCTTCGCAAGACGAAAAAACCGCAAGATGAAGAGAATCGCGGAACGGATTCTTTTTGTCTTGCGAGGCACCACTGTATTTGCAGGCATCAGAATAATTGTGCTGAAATGTGGTGGTGGGGCGTATGAATTCTTACATAATAATACTTACGGTACTTACATAAAAGCGGGCATGGGACACATCTGAAGGCACTGCTACGTTATAAGGCCCGACTGCTTTGTATAGGCATCGACTATGTCGCACTAGCACTCCCTGTGGCCATATTGTGCTCTCAGACCAGCTGTGGAGTATGACAAAGGGACTCGGTGAGCATCAGAAAGCCAACCCGGAGTAATTTCACGATTCACAATGTTATATATACACTTGGTCATATATACACCCCGAATTCGTGTTGATTGGTTTAGGCATTTATATACACATATTTTCAAGCAGTAGACACTGAAATAACAGCAAGAGGTTTCAACCGAGTTGTAAATTCTGAATTAGACTGGTCAACACAAACATACATAAAATCTGAGGTTTCAACTCTGTTTTGGAAAGTAGAATCTTTCACTGGTAGCCATAAAATACACAAAACAAAGATACATTGAGTTATGTAATAAAGCTGACAATCTTCTTGTATGTAGGTTAAAAATATATGCAACTAAAAAGAAGAATACCTCAAGTATAAATTGAAGAACAAAAGGAAAGAAACCCCGAGGGTAAAATCATAAATAGCTTTGCATATACAAATCATAAAACCCATCCTTCACCAACCTGGTACCCTCCAAGATATTATGGACTACAACTTTCAACCAATTGTACAATTTAATGTGAATTTGAATAAGTAAAAACCAATTTCACAGGAATCCTAATTCTCTTCTTTATTTTTGCTCTGGAGGTGTACAGATGAAATTATGAAAAATTAGACACTAAAAGCTGAAATAAGCAAGTGGACTTTTTTGGAAAGATTAGCAACAATGTAAGCTAACTTCATGAGAAGGCCTGTTTTAGTACCACTAATGTGAAACTGCCCTGTATTAACTGCAAGAACCCTATCCTGTCCAATTTCAAATTTGGAGCTGGGAGAGGGAAGCAAGGGATTTATCCCCAGCCACAGTGTGAGGTCAAGAATCACAGTCTAATCCTTACCTAAGCCTGTCTACTCAGAGATAAATCCAACTGAGTTCAATCCGATATCCTTCAATTAAGCATGCACATGCTTGCAGTTACCATTCAGTAAGCCCAATTAAACACAGCAGGACTTGCTTCAGAATAGAAATGTACTGAAAGAGAGGTAGGGTCCTGGGCGCTCACAATTTTTGGTTTGGTTTGTGGACCCATTTTTATCCATACCTTGGCAGTGCCTTTATTTGTGGGTGACCCACTTTGTTGCCTAAAGGGCAGGCACTAAAGGTATAGAATCATAGAATCATAGAGTTGGAAGAGACCACAAGGGCCATTGAGTCCAACCCCCTGCCAAGCAGGAAACACCATCACAGCACTCCTGACATATGGTTGTCAAGCCTCTGCTTAAAGACCTCCAAAGAAGGAGACTCCACCACACTCCTTGGCAGCAAATTCCACTGTCGAACAGCTCTTACTGTCAGGAAGTTCTTCCTAATGTTTAGGTGGAATCTTCTTTCTTGTAGTTTGGATCCATTGCTCCATGTCCGCTTCTCTGGAGCAGCAGAAAACAACCTTTCTCCCTCCTCTATGTGAAATCCTTTTATATATTTGAACATGGCTATCATATCACCCCTTAACCTCCTCTTCTATAGGTAAAGGGACCCCTGACCATTAGGTCCCGTCGTGGCCGACTCTGGGATTGCGGTGCTCATCTCGCTTTATTGGCCGAGGGAGCCGGCGTACAGCTTCTGAGTCATGTGGCCAGCATGACTAAGCCGCTTCTGGTGAACCAGAGCAGTGCACGGAAACGCCGTTTACCTTCCTGCCGGAGCAGTACCTATTTATCTACTTGCACTTTGACGTGCTTTAGAACTGCTAGGTTGGCAGGAGCAGGGACCAAGCAACGGGAGCTCACCCCGTCACAGGGATTTGAACAGCCGACCTTCTGATCAGCAAGTCCTAGGCTCAGTGGTTTAACTCACAGCGCCACCCACCTCCAAAGGGCAGGCACTAGATCACCTAAATTCAAATGAGACGAAATGATTTGAAAACTTGTGATTTGTCTGTTAAGTGATTTAAGCTAGGGAGAATGATGTTACACTAGTTCTCTGTGTCCTCTTCCTACAATTCTCACTGGATGAGAAGACAAAAACAAAACAAACCCCCCACCCTGCCAGTTACCACAATAAATTCTGCGAAAAGTCTCAGGTAAGCCTATCAAAAACAGATCTCAATAACAGTAAATGAAAGTATGGTGCACAACAAAATCATTGAAGAATACCGACACGGACAGTGTAGTCTTGGGTCCAACTAAAGAAAGGTACAAAATTAGGATACCTTCAGCTGCCCTATTTTCTTTCCCTTGACCCTTGTCAACAAATGCTTTGAGGTCACACTCACATGTGCTGGGGGGCATTGCTGTATGAACCATGTTCCAGCTTCTGCCACTTGCCCAGGTGGGCAGCTGATCTGTGCAGCAAGTCACAATACTTGGGAGGAAGCAGCTGGGTGGTGAGCATGACAAAGGCGTTGATCCACACCATGATGAGGTGTTCACAGGACCAGCGCATGTCATAGTACTGTGTGCTCTGCAAGAAACCAAAGAGGGTGTTAATGCCGACGCCCCAGAGATCTCAAGAGTGGGAAGACGGTGCCCCACAGCCATAGATTTAAGTAGCTACCTAGGAACTGCAAGGCCAGCAAAGGACTCTTTGAGATCCTCCTTTCTCCTTGGCATACATTACATGAAATTTTTGCACAGCCGATGTATATGCCATTGTGGAATATGTGCACACCCATGGTCACTGGCATGGAAGTAAAACAACAAGCCCAAGAACGCTTCTTGGGTACACAGAGCGAAACTGGATTGGGTGTGGAAGGTCCAGATCTGCACATTAGACACCAGCCTGATAAGAGCACCAGTGATCTATCTGGACAGCTTTCTGAGGTCTCTGGTAAGCCAGCCTGGATATCACAGCTGTCCCTATTCTCTAACCATATTAATTCAAATCCTGCAATGGCTCCCAGTGGAGTACAGGATCAAGTTTAAGGTGCTGGTTTTAACCTTTAAAGCCCTATACGGCCTAGGATCCTCGTACCTACGGGATCGCCTCTCCCGGTATGTCCCATGGAGGACCTTACGGTCTTCAAACAAAAACTTCTTGGAGGTCCCGGGCCACAGGGAGGTTAGGCTGGCCTCAACCAGAGCCAGGGCTTTTTCGGCTGTGGCTCCGATCTGGTGGAACGCTCTGTCACAAGAGACTAGGGCCCTGCAGGACTTGACATCTTTCTGCAGGGCCTGCAAGACAGAGCTGTTCCACCAGGCCTTTGGCCAAGGCACAGTCTGACCCCCTCCTTTGGTAATCCTCACGGAACTCTAGCCCAATGGTTGCCATTAATTTGATTTTGAATTGATTTTAGACTGCTGTGTTACTTATATTGTTGTTAGCCGCTCTGAGCCTGGCTTTAGCTGGAGAGGGCGGAATAAAAATAAAATTGTATTATTATTATATTATTAGTAGTAGTAGTATGAACACCCAAGGCACTGCCAAATCATGATGTGAGTTGGGCATCAAATGCCTGCTAACAGTACCAAAATACCATGGTACTCAAATGGCTTGGCTCTCAAACAAATTGGCTCCTGAATGCTGCAAACCCTGAAGTAAGTGTTCCGTTTGCGAACGTTTTTTGGAAACTGAACGTCCAACACGGCTTCTGCTTGAGTGCAGGAAGCTCCAGCAGCCATTCAGAAGCAGCACCTTGGTTTTCGAACGGTTTCGGGAGTCAAATGGACTCCCGGAGCGTATTAAGTTTGAGAACCAAGGTACCACTGTATAGTTGCTACAGTTGTCTGGGGAAGAGGACGGGGCTAGTAGATGCAGTGAAAAATGAGTGGGTGAACCACAGTGGCACTACATGTATGGCAAGACCTAGCTGCCAATCGGGAGTGATACTCCAGAATCAGCCACATTCTGCCATCCAGGCTGCCAGAGGGGAGACAGAGAAAGGGAAATTTAACCAGAAACCCACTGTGTTAACAATCCACAGACAAGATTTAGAAGGTGGTGGCAGCAGCAGCAGCAGCAGCAGCAGCAGCAGCAGCAGCAGCAGCAATAATAGCAATGAAGGAGTAGGGCAACAGCTACCTTCACAAAGCACAGTGGCAGGAATGCCACATAATAGGCACTGAAGAGGGAGTTGAATAGAACCTCCTTGATTCTGCGGTTGAAGTCTGCTTTCAGGCATTCCACCTCGTTGCGAATGAGGTCTGGAGACAAGGGGCAGCTGTGTGTGGGGATGGGCACGGGGTTGTTGAACTGTTCTTTCAGGGATTCTCTCAGGAGAGAGAGGAAGTCTTTGGGCTTGACGAGGCTGCCAACCCCCGTGGCACCAGAATCTACCAGCTGATCCTGCACCAAATAGCCACAGTCTGTGGGAAGAGGCTGTGTTCTGCTGTCTTGGTGGAAGCAGCACAGTGGGACATAGACACCAAACCTGCAGGGAAGGGAAAGGCGAGGGTGAGATTACAGCCTGCGGTATATTAGGCATTCCAACCATGAACATCTGAAAGGAACTTCCTGAGCAAGAGGCTTGCATTTCCTGCACCCAGGTTATTCCCTCATGTGCTACTTTTGTGGTATGCCTCAACTCCCAGGGCTAAGCAGTGAGGCCATAGGTAAAGGAGCACAATCATTGTGTTGCCTCTATCTCTTCAATTGCTGCCATTCTTCTCCCCTTTCCTACCCACCTTTAAAATCTAGTCTTGGCTCATATATTGCATTAAGTCGATGGACCAGATGTCTCTTGACCTTTATAATGATTCTAGCAGGGAAAAGATGTTGAGAGAGGCATCATTTTCCTCCTACCCATTTCCCCCGAAAGACCTATTCAACTGGCGGCTTTTAACCCTGTCGATTCTCTGCCAATCTTGTGTGGATCAACAGGGCTTCTCTTTGTCATGTCTTGTACTTTTGGACCCTTTCCTATTTATTACATTCAGGATACAAGAGAATGATACTCACGGGTAGCCAAGAAAGAGGAGATTCAGAACAGAATGGCTACGGAAAAGGTTAACTAGTGTCCAGCAGAGCACCCATCCACACAAAGTGAGCAGCACCAGGCGTGCCAAAATCAGTGCTGTGTAGTGAATCACTGATGTAGTTCCCACCTGAGAGGCCTGTAAATTCAAACACCAAGAACCATCAGCCCTACAGATTCTCTTCCTATATGCCACAATATATTCCAAGAAACAGCCTGGTCTACCATCCCCACACGGTATAGCATGGCTCTCAAAGCCAAAAGGAAACCATTTTTATTTTATTTCTTTGCTAGACTTAACAAAATAGTAATGAATGCTTAAAATATAGTTTTTTGAGGGAGAGTACTGAAAGCAAGTAATTATATCCTCCTTAATACTGCAGGTGTTTGTGAGGGTAAAACGTTAGCTTAGTGTTCTCTTTGACAGTAGCGAGACAGGGAAAAAATGGCATTACAGTCGTACCTTGGAAGTCGAACAGAATCTGTTCCGGAAGTCCATTCCGAGTTCCAAAATGTTCAGAAACCAAAGTGTGGCTTCTGATTGGCTGCAGGAAGCTATTTTTGGAAGGCGAACGTCTGGGGCTTCCGCGACTTCCGATTGGCTGCAGGAAGCTCCTGCAGCCAATCGGAAGTCACGGAAGCCCCAGACGTTCGCCTTCCAAAAATAGTTCGCAAACCGGAACAGTCACTTCCAGGTTTGCGGTGTTCGGGAGCCAAAACGTTCGGGAACTAAGCTGTTCGAAAACCAAGGTACAACTGTACTGTTAAGATGCAGAACCAATCAAAACAAAACCTACCACAAGGGATGAGTGCTACCCCACTATAGTACCTTCAGTAAATAATAAACCTTGTTTTTTCATTGTTCGTTTAACCAGGAGCAGCCAATTTGGTTGATGCTGTGGACTACAGCTCCTGTTATATCTGACCATTGGCCATGCTGGGGGATGATGGGAGCTCAAAATATCTGGAGGGCACAAGGCTGGCTATGCCTGTTTTGAATGGGTGTGCGCATGTGTCAAACACTGGATTTCTGAGGACCATGCTTGGGGATTTATCTAAGACCAGACCCAGCCATCTCCAAAGTGTGGGGCTAACCAAAAGCAGATCAAGTGAGCCAACCACTTCCCTTTTCCAAACATCTATGGTAACAAGGCTCTAGATCAGGGATAGCTAACGTTCTATTCTCCAGATGGACCATTGACTCCAATGGTCAGGGATGATGGGAGTTGCACAACAGCATCAAGTTGGCTATCCCTGCTCGAGTTGGTGTCATGAACACATGCAGTGGCATTCAAGATCAGAGGAATCCTGGATAGATTAATTTCCATAGATCACAGCCTGGGACATTGGAACCCAAATTCAAGGTGTTGGTACTAACATAAAGGTAAAGGTAAAGGTACCCCTGCCCGTACGGGCCAGTCTTGCCAGACTCTAGGGTTGTGCGCTCATCTCACTCTATAGGCCGGGAGCCAGCGCTGTCCGCAGACACTTCCGGGTCACGTGGCCAGCGTGACATCGCTGCTCTGGCAAGCCAGCGCAGCACACGGAATGCCGTTTACCTTCCCGCTAGTAAGCGGTCCCTATTTATCTACTTGCACCCGAAGGTGCTTTCGAACTGCTAGGTTGGCAGGCGCTGGGACCGAACGACAGGAGCGCACCCCGCCGCAGGGATTCGAACCGCCGACCTTTCAATCGGCAAGTCCTAGGTGCTGAGGCTTTAATCCACAGCGCCACCTGCGTCCCTTGGTACTAACATAAGGTCCTATAAAGCTCAGGACCAGGTTACTTTAGAGACTGCCTTATCCCTTATGTACCCAGTAGATCCCTCAGGCCTGCAAGCTTTAAAGATCTCAGAAGCCTGCTCCACATAATAGGGCTTTCAGGGTGGCTGCTCCTGTTCTGTGGAAAGATACACACTACAGTGGTACCTCGGTTTTCAAACGTAATCCATTCTGGAAGACCGTTTGAGTTCTGAAATGTTCGAAAACCAAAACTCAATAGCCGACAGCTAGGTTTTAGGATCTTGCACTCAGTGGAAGCCGTGAGGCAATGTTCGACTTCTGAGGCGTGTTTGGAAACTGAAGCATTTGCTTCCAGGTTTACGGCGTTCGAAAACCGAAATGTTCGTCAACGGAGACGTTCAAAAACTGAGGTGTCACTGTATCTGCACTTTCTCAAAACAACTGAAGACATTTTTGTTCCAACACAGGGTTTCCAAACTGGACAAATGTGTCTTTGCCCTAAGTGTCTATTTTGCATTGTTTTAGTTTTGTTGTGTTTTTGTTTGGAATGCCATGCACATTTTAAAAAGACCTATGAACAATTGACTTTCAAACTGGCACTTGAGAGATATCTCACCAATGAATCCCACCCTGTTTGCTCATCTGTTAATCTCACAATTTCTTCCTTTGTTAATACTTTTAAGATGCAACCTCTACTGACACTGTCAATCTTGCTTGAAACGAAGTGCTGTTCACTTAATCTATGCTTGATGTATTGCTATAGGTTCCTATTGGAACTTCACTGACTTTACCACTAGGGCAAATCATTCCCAACAAATCCTCCCTCAGTTCCTTTTCTTTTCACCTGATGTGGCAGCTGTTAACATCAATAAATGGCAGCACTTCACCAAGGTGAGTGAACATGTAGGCCAGGGGTCAGCAAACTTTTTCAGCAGGGGGCTGGTCCACTGTCCCTTAAACCTTGTGGGGCCAGACTATATTTTGAAAAAAAATAACGAACGAATTCCTATGCCCCACAAATGACCCAAAGATGCATTTTAAATAAAAGGACACATTCTACTCATGTAAAAACATGCTGATTCCTGGACCGTCCGTTGGCCGGATTTAGAAGGCAATTGGCCTTAGTCTGCCTACCCATGATGTAGGTTTTCATGTGTGGCAAATAAAAAGACAAGCATCATACTGAGCTCATTCTAAACCTCCAATTTCTTTGGGAGAGTTAATTGTGACAACGTTACCTCAGAGATGAGGGCCCATACCAGCCTCCGCGCCAGCATCACTGTGATAAATGCTGCCAGATGGTAATCAATGAGGTGAAAGTTCTAAAGGAGAAAAGAACAGCGTATTCACCAGGGTGAAGGAGAGGCCAGAAAGGCAGGAGCTGCTGAGATGACATAGCAGAAGCATGGAAATTCCTATAAAGGAGAACCAGGACACACTGTGAACCATTCCAAGTCTGCCAGATAAAGAGGGAAGAGAAGGGGACAGATTAAGCACATAGAAGCAGCTTGGGAAGGCTACCGTATTTACAACTGCCACTTAGAAAGGAAAACCTAGGAGCAGACATTCTGTAGTTACCTGTGAATTTCTGGGGGGTTTTTTTGAGGGAAGGCAGTAAGCATAGGGGGAAAGGCCCCACTCTTCTGGGGTTGTGAAGCCAGCCTTTGGGATCTGGAGGAAGGGACTCTCCCCTCAATCTCCAGACACTACAGTGACGCGCATGCACACACACACACTCAAACATTAAATGAAGAGAAAAATGACCAAACACACAAAACTGCACTGGCAACAGCCTTGAAGGAAAACAGGAGATGGGGGAAGGGGCTGTAAGTGGGAAAATGACCAGATCAGGATGAGTCACAAAGCAAGGAGGGAGGGGCAGAGTGGGAACCTTTTAGAACTCCATTAGCCCAACAGATAGTAACCCAATAAAGAGAGCACATAGAGGGAAGACCTGGCTGCCCTCGTTCCCTTGATAAAAATAGGAATTCACAGGCAAGTCCAAAAGATTCATTGCTCCCCTTAAGGGAGGAAGGCAGCTAGTTTAAGGAATGTTGAGAGACAGTACACCCCAGGGCAGGAACCCCAGGGCCAAAACCTCCAAAATGCCCTTCCTTCCCACTCCCCCAAGTGTAGAGCTGCCTTGAGAAGTCGTAAGCCAAAGGCTGCCTTTGAGGGAGAAAAGGGGTGCATTTCATAATGTCTGGGGAAAAGAAAGGATGGCAGACTTGGTGATGTCAGCTGAGCTACAGAGACACCATGATTAAAATTCCCTAAGCAAACCGCAAGAAGGGCATGTGGCCAGCAACGTGGACTCACCAGTGACGTACAGGAGGCAGGGTGGTTGTATGGGTACCACCACACGGTCTTATAGATATTAATATACTGAATAAAGAGGGCCACCAGCAGGTAGATGAAAAAGAAGAACTCAAACAGAAGGTTCCCGTCTACAGGCAGCTCAGGGATTCGGCAGTGTCGCACAGGCTCAGGGGTGATCAAGGCTGTAATTGGAGGAGCAGAGAGGCTGATAGCACTACCATTCCTGAAAAAGAGAGAAACAACACGTCACTAACTCTTGCCAGTGTTCCTGGGATATCTCACCCTATTGTAGGTTAAATGCTTAGCATTCAGAGTATTTAAATCAGTGCTGGGGGAAACCTCTGCCTGCACTTTTGGCCAAGCGACACCCACATGCTCTAGCCATGGCTCCTGTAGGGTCTACCTTTCCTTTGCAAGAACAGGCAAATCAAGCTATTGTTGTCGCCTGCAAAGTGCTACCTTGGTTATTGCTGCTTGCAAATACAGTGCACTTTGCAAGCACCGTCAATCAACTGACCTTCAGTGATGCAAGTGCCACCATGGTCTCTAGCGGTTCCAAAGTCCTGAAAGGTTTGCTCACTCCTGGCAAAGCTAACACTAGGGGGGATGGGGAAAGAAAGGATCTGGTGTGCTGGCCGGATCCAGTTTCCCACACCAGGTTTAAATTGTTCAATGTTAACTACCTCAAGAAATCCTTACAATTCTTTAACATAGGTCAATATGTTCATCCCCATATTGCAGATATGGGGCATATTTGTCTAAGGTCAACTAGTAAGAAAATCACAGAAGAAAGGTCCGAACTGGGCACTTCTTGATATGCAGCTTAACCACTGTACTACACTGAACAGTCCTTAACACAAAAAAGCAAAGTACTACACACAGCACTCTCAGTGATTCAGAACAAGTTATTTCTCTCTTTCTCCAAACAGCCTCTGGTAGTATGGGCTGTGACATGAATGACGAGTAGCACCTGACCACAGGCAAGTGTGATGCATGCCTTTGTCAAGAATTTGACACTTTCTAGCCTAGTATGGTGGGATGGAAACACACATGTCACATATGTCCTGTGTCCTTCCACGGACACCCCTTGTTTCGCCACTTCTGCAGAAGCCAATGCCAGAAAAAATGGAGCTCAGACCACCAAGCAGAGATACCAGATTTTCCCCAGCCTAATCCTGTTCCAGCTTTGTCTGTTGTACCAAGAATAAGATAATGTAACCAAGCAACCCCCTGACATTAGATGCCTAGCAGTGCATTCCAATCCTCTGGCTTCCTTATCTTAGCTTTCTCAACCTTCAAAACTTCTATGATATGCAATGTTTATTAATGAGCAATGCTCAAGTCAAGGCCACAATTTGAAGGAACAACTGGAAATTAAAATCCAACCAGCTGGAAAAGACACCCCATGACCCAGTGAATATCCAAATCTGAGCGCCAACTCTTGGAATGCTCAGAAGAACAAAAAACAACTGGCTTTTTGTGACACTTAAAGATGCTTGGATGAAAACACTTGTATGTGTAACCTTGATATAAGAACTATTGCTTTCTTTTCATGTACCTTATGAACTGGAACTGATGGGCCACCTGAGGGGAAGGGGTATGTAAAGGCTTTCAGGTCACACAAATGCCTGAGGTGGCAACCCACCTGAATCTCCATTGCCCAACCGGAGTATGAGATATAAAGTGAGCCAAACACAGAGTCAGGCAAACACACACTGTCAAATTTAGGGCAACAACAAGTGTAAAGAAACAAGATTCTTGTGAACCCAAGTGTGATCTGATGATGACAAGTAATAACAAAAGTTCTGTCTCCCACAATTAAGCCCACAATATTATGTTTTGACTTAACCTGTTTCTTAGACTAGTGCCGTTGCCACAGTTCCCACCAACCAACGTCTGGAGAGAAGGCAAAGCTGAACGGCTTAGCTGCTGCCGACTGGGTCCCCTCCTTCCACCGGGCATGACCAGGAACCAATCCACCTCTTCCACCTCTGGCAGCCTTTGCCCTGAGATCTAGGTAACAATTCGCAAGACTTTCCAGCTCTGCAAATGAGGAAAAAAAGCAAGAAATTAGTTCAATTGTGCCGCAAGCATCTGCCAAAATGAACCAAGTGCCTTAGATAACTCCCATGGCCCCAAAACTAGCCTTTACAAAGTGTCAAGAAGCACAAAGTGTCAAGAATCCATGTTAGGGATTATTAGGGGAGAAAATGAAAAAAAGACGGCCAATATGTGTTTATGGTGTACATTGCGTTTGAAATCTGTATACAGTTCTGCTTGCCTCATCTACAGTGTAAGTTCAGAGAAGGGCAACAAAACTCAAAGGGTTGGAGTCCCTTAATTTATTTGTATTTTAGTACATAAATATGTATCCTGCTTTTCCATTAATAATGCCCAAGGCAACTAACATTATAAAAAAGAAGGTCAGAAGTAATGTAATAAGAACTTCTAAAAGCAGGCCACAGAAAATACGACTGGCAAATGTCTGACAAAGCAGATGAACCTTTAACAGGCACCAGATCACTCAGGGCAGGGAGTTCCAGAGGAGTTCCCATAGGAATTTCCCTTTGAGGAAGTGCTTGAGCAGCCTAGAGAATTGTTTCCTCCTCAATACCAGACCTCAGGGTTGCACAGTGAAAATGGCAGTTGATTTAGGACTAACAGAAGAGAGTACCTCCCATGAGGCATAATTAGAGTGAATTCTGAAAGTTGTGAAGATCGCCTTTGTCTTGGATGACTTCAAAAGGGGGTAATACAAGTTCATGGAGCATAGCGATCGTAGAAACTAGTCACTGATTAATCTAAAGGGGCGCCCATGTTCAGAAGCACAGCACCTCTGGATACTAGCTGCCTAGGATCAAAACAAGGGAGGTCCCTTGTCTTCATGCTCTGCTTGTGAGCATCCTGGAGACATTTGGCTGGAAATCTCATGCGGTTGGAGCCACTGCTGGAAACAGGATTCCAAAACAGATGAACTAGTAGCACTCTTCGATTATGAGTGCCGTTACTTCACTTGACCAGTTGAGATGCTACAAGGTGATATTTTGCTGCCAAGGCGTAGGCCTCTATTGAGAATTAACAGGTGAAGCAAGCATGTTGATATGGTGGGGCTGCCAAAAGATGCAAATAAAAGATGAGAACATTGTGTATATCAAAATAGGTTTTGTGGCCATGCAAACTTAGATCAAAATATTACCCCTTATTCAGGGGATAAGAACTCAATGTCCTAATCACTTCCTGTTTTTTACTCTCAGTGTTGTTATCTACATTCCTGCCCATGGTAAGAGTTATCTACTGCCACATTAAAACTGCAAGACAGGATACATATCTAGGGATCATTTAGTAACTGCATCACATGACAGCATGGATTCACTTTCAACTGCCTTTTACAAAATAGGGGAATGGTCCAACCACATTAGAAGTGCTTCAGTCCTGTTGATTCTAAAATATATGCAACATTCTGTTACGATTTGGAGAGCCAAGTCTTTGCTCAGTTGCAATTATTTTGTATGTCTAAAGACCTGCATGTATTGCAGCAACACTGTTTGCCTTATGGAGTCCAGCTTCCATATTGACACACTGGACTTTCGAGTTCAAAGTTGGCAAAATCTTTTATTTACTGACCTTGGATAACACTGTCAATCAGAATAAAATACTATTAGTAGGGGGAAAAGCAGCATGTACATAAAACTGACTTTTCGTTCAGATTCCCTGATTACTGCTTTGTGACTAAAGATTTTAAAGAGAGTAGAGAAAATGATGTTATGTGAAAGAACACAAAAACATATGTGCATTTAAGGGAAGCCAGAATTACTGGTGACAAAGGCTGGCAAGATCCTAAACAGTTGCCACTTTGGTAGAAAAAGTGATTCTACTGGCATCGCAAGAACAACTAATCACAAAATGTAGAATTTTAAAAACTTGCTAAAAAGGAAAAAAAATTGTTAAGCTTTAGATAGAGATATGTACTAGAGAAAAATTTGGCTAGATTTTGGACAATTGTGACAGCATTTGAAATTCCCATTATTCTAGGCACATGTGAAAAATGAAGATAAGATTTTAGCTGCAGTTCATTCATTTTCAGTTTTGTATTCTTGTTATAAAAAAGTGTGCCTAGACATTCCATTGTTGTGCCCATAACCTAGGTTTAAGGTGCCATTTAGCTCCTAGCTTTCATATCTCAGTTTCTAACACTGAATTGTTATATGGAATGAGGGACTATTACTACTACTAATTTATCCGCCCTTCACCCTAAGGTTCCTGGGTGGGTTACAGCCGTGGTTTGGCCTAGCATTATGTCTGCATCCAGGCTCACAGTTTTAACTCGCTTAACGTTATGTGTGAACTGGACCAATATACTGTAAGACAATATTTTTACTATGCAAGAAATCTTGATTTGAAATGTGTATATATACTCCACCTCTTATAGTAGAAGGCCCACAAATCAAAAGAACTGGCAAACCGCTTCTGCCTCTTCTTGCTAATGGTTAGGCAATTCTATCTGCTGTATTCACTGTTTCTGCAAACACCATATTCAGTGTCATTGCATATAAACATAATACATTCAGATAACTTGCCATGTCTGCTTACATGCAGAAGCCAAATTACTCATATTGTGCACCCTTCAGTTTTATTAGGAACCATTACTATTAATTATTTTTGAACTTTTAAACTGCCCTTCATCATAAAGGCTCCCTGGATGTGTGTGTTTCTGTACAAATCAATATAAAATTAACATTATAAACACATGGATATACAACGTAATTACAGTCAATGGAACCAATTCAGTAATTCAGCAGCAGCTCCTCCACACACAAGCATAAAAAAGCGATTAAACATGCAAAGGAGCTTAACGTGGTAGACAACCAATGCACCACTGACGGGGAGAAAGTTCCAGGAAAATGGGGCACCCTCACAGAGAAAGCTCTGCATTATGCTCCCTCTTAACTGCCACACTCGTTGGCAGAACCATGAGAAAGACCTCCTCAGTCAATCCTAAGGGAGGAATTCAACGCAGCACTAGGAATATCATTTTGCTTGCCTGATAGCAAGATCTCCCCCTCTCTGTCCCAGTGCGCTATTCTGGGGGCTATCGCAACCCACCCAAGCCAATCTGGTGGTCGAGGAGGAAGTGTCGCTGTGGAAGTCCTTGTGCGTACTTCTACTAGCAAGATGGATTAGCTGGATTGAGCACAGGTCTGCAAATACAGTACCAAGGAAGGCACTCCTTCAGATATTTGGCTCTTAAGTCATTAAAAGCTTTATAAACCAAAGTTACTCCCTTGAATTGGGCACAAACTGGTAGCCAGTGCACCAGCAGAAACCAGTATTATGTGGTTCATTCTTGCTGTACTACTCAGAACCTATACAGCTGCTGTCTTAAAAAGGAACCTCACATCTAGGACATTAGACTAAGGCTTAGATATTAGCCAAAAAGTGGGGCACCATCAAGCACTGGGACTTTGCCCCTTTACTTCACACAAAGGAAACCTGACTACTCCCAGAGAGAGTCGGAAACAGGGCTGGCCCAAGCGCAGCCGACAATTTAAATTCTGTAACCGAGATAAAATCATTGGCATACGCGTGGGTAGCAAATATTTAATCCATGTTTAAGCTTGGCACCAACAACCCACTAAAATCACAACACGCCACCATCAGTGGGGGCAGCCAGGAGCAGGTAAACAGTCCTGGGAAGGAAAAGTATTAAGACTTTCCCTGTATTAGACGGTTTTGCACAGCTCAGCAGCTTTTTCCATAATGGAGATAGCTTGGAGCTGGCAAAAGCATGCAAGTAGGAAGTCTGGGAACCACCTGCTTTTCTGCCACAACCTGATTAATGCCCACCAGAAGCGGCTTTTCCCAGTCACATGCAAGGTTGCAAGTACCATGAAGTTAAGGTCCCAGAGAAGACAGGACCGCACTGCAACAAATAATTTGACAAGGGTCTTGCCTTTCTTTGGGAAGCCCTAAATGGTTTCTGCCAAGTATAAGCATGCTGCAATTCCCAGCTATTTGTGTTTTTCCAAACTTGGGGGAAGCTCACAGAGTCATTCTGTTCTGAATCTAAGTCATTCTTATTTCGGTGCATTCATTCCATTATGTGTGTTATCCCAGATATTTATACAGCTACAGACCTGATCAATGCAGTCTGCGTAACATATTGCTTCACCACAAGGTATGTTTACAAGTGATTAAAAATCAACAAGTTCTTACAAGCCAACACGAATGCAGCAGCCTCAGAAGAAGAAACTGCGCATGGAAGCAAGGTTGAAAAACACATTAATTCAGGGGCGTAGTGTGGAAGGGGTTGGCAGGGTGATGGCCCTGGGCACATTTTTTAAGGGGGCGCGGCACATTTGGCCCCTCACGCTGCCCTGCCAGCCCTGTGCTGCTTTGCAAGGCTGGGATCTGATTTGAATGATTTGCCCGGCAGGGCGATATGAGAAGGACGCAACAGCCATGTGCCTTTCAATACCAGCCTCTCCCTTGCTTTGCGAAGCAGGGATCGAAGGAAGCATGGCTGCTGCATCCTTTGCACGCCACCCTGCCAGTCCCAATCTAATTTGTGGGGCTGGGGCGATCCAAGGGCTGCGTCGGCCAGCCCCCGGTGTGGGCAGGCAGGCAGTGCAATGTGGTTCTGCTTGGCTCTAGTGCACTGGCAAACCATGCTACACTGCTGTGTTGCTACAGGGAATAACTTGTTCTCCTGTAGTCCAAGAGAGTGTAGCATGCACAGAAGGGCACATTCCCAAATGAATGAAGGGAGGTGGGGACCTATTCCTCCTCATGAACACCATGAAGAACTTGTCCACCAAGGAACTCCACACCATAAGAGAATCAAAACAAGTGAGATAATCTAAGTAAGATGCACAAAATAGTGCAATGTTTTTTGCATAATATGGTGCAATCGTAAGTACTGACTGGATTTTGAAAACAAAATGAGTTAACAAGAGAAAGGCTTTTCACATGGTGACAATTTCACAATGAAAGCGGATTCTGAAAGCAGATATATTTTTACAAGGTGTGAATTAGGGATATACATTCTTTCTGTTAACATACAAGCAGTCAACTTGGCACACATCTTTTTTGCTTCTGTTGAAAACGGCTGGAAATGACATGTTGAGTGACAGGAAGAAATTTTAATGACTCTAAGAATCAGGAGATGGACGGACAGGCTAATTAAAAGTATTCAAAAAATATAGGTATTTTATATCATTTCAACATTTGCATGACTGGTGCCTTGTCTTGATGGGCATTTCTTTTAAAAATATACAGGAATGGATCCAGTTTAATGTAGTCACACATAAGTCCCATTGAAATCAATTGGTCTTGTTAGTAATGACTAACATGGATTGGATTCGATCTATTTTTTATTTTTGTTTCACCACAGAAACTCACTGAATCCTTTTAAGAAATTTCAGTTTACATTATTAGTATTTATTATTTATACAGCACCATTTTACCAAGAGCATGGAACTGGTCTCTCAGTTTACATTTGCTGAGCTTAGAAAAATGAACTGATTGAAAACATTAGAGCAGGGATTGCCAACCTGGTGCCCATGGATACTGGTGTGCCCACTAGTACCTCCTGTGATGCCTGCAAAAGGCTCAGTAAATATCTCCTCAAAAATCCAAAATGCACGAGACTGGCAGTGGCAGGGGGATGCCCACATCTTTTTCTGTTTCTGTCTCTTTCCATTTCTTTACATGTGGCAGCCATTTTGTGTTATGTCAGACACACTACAGCTGCCATGTTCCAACGTTCAAAATTAGCCAGGCGCCAGTTACATTTTGCGACTGAATGGAAATGTCCAGTAGCCACGCTGAGCGCCTAGCATCTTCACTTTCCTAGTTACAGTCAGCTGGTCTGCCAGGTACAGCAGCAGCAAAAGCCGGGGCAGCAAAAGACGCATGTCTCTTGCTGCTGTGCTACCCCGCCAAACAACTGATTTGCCTGGCAGCGCAGCAGCAAAAGAAGACTCCCCCTACCTTTTTTTAGCAAGGTAGACTGGTAGGAAAAGACACATTTTTTGGTGCTGCACTACTCTGCAGTCACCTGATTCACCAGGCAGCAATAATAATAATAATAATACTTTCTGGTCACTGACCATATTAAAGATATTTGATTTGATTTGAATAATAATAATATTTTTTGCTGGCGGGCAAATGAGGTGTTTGGTGGGGTATAGCGGCTGCGCTACCCTGAAGACCTCCAGACTGGCCCAGCAGCATTTTGTTTGTTGTTGTTGTTGTGGGGCTGCCTGGTCTGGTAGCGGGGTAGAAAGAAAAAAGGCGCCTAGACATTTTGTTTTGGCGCCCACAGCCTAGGTCCTAGGAGCCACATGGCTCCTAGCATTCCTATCCCAGTTTCTAACAATACATGCACCTATACTGCTTCCTCAACATTCTCAAATGTGCCCTCTCAAAACGTTTGTGGCCTCTGGACTAGTGGGACACTAGTGAAAGAGATACAGGTGCTGGAAAAAGACCAAGATTGGATCCATACTTAGTCGTGCTTAGAGAAGACCCTATTGAAATCACTGGGACTGAAGATAGAACTGTGGGTGATATCCAACTTAGGTTGATGATCTGCACCACATACCTGCAGGTAAGCCCCTTTGACCTCAACAGGACTTACTTCTAAGCAGACATGTATGGGACTGTGCTATGAATTACGTAAGACCACTGATTTTAGTGCATCTGTTCTGAGTATGACTAACACTGAATACCAGACTAAGTCTGGATCTAAACTTATAAAGCAGGAGTGAGAAACCTTTTTGGTTCCACAGGCAGTTCCTGGTCATATTTGACAGGTGAATGGGCCAAACTACCTGTCAATCATGGGAAATCCCCCACCAAACTGTTTTAGCAGATGAACCCATACAGGCTTGCATGGAATCCTCTGCAAAAACGATGGGGGCGGGGACATCCTTTTAAGTGAGAGATTCTGATTCACCTCTACCACCCAATCTCATTATTAAACCAGGATTTATAAACTATTAATCAACTTCCGCTTATCAATGGTGATTAGTTGCATACCAAGTGTGACCAAGCAGGATTTATTACAGGAGGGGAGTTGAAGATCAGCCTAACTAAATACATAGGGGATAATTATTTACTGAAACATATGTAACATTTGTTTGCTTAGATTAAAGGAAGATAAAAGTAAACCTATATTCATACAGCACCATCAGTAAACATGATGTTTTATAGTGTATAAAAAAGGTTTTCCTACATTGAGGAGCTTGCGGTGTAATCTTAAAACAAAGAAAGAGGAGATGGAGTAAACATCAAGCAACATGTGGGTGCTTCTGTGTTGGGATACTGCCAGGGAGATAAAGTCCATCTGAGCCCCCAAGCCGGCTGCCGGACGATCCATCCATCGATCTCCCGTAGTCACGCAGTCACGCAGTATCAGCAATTAGCGACACGAAGCCTCAGAAATAGCTTGCCACATTCTTAGGCTGGTGCACACTCTTTCAGCAGACTTCACACAGCAAAAGATGTACAGCAGGAGAGCTTATTTACAGTTTATTCAACGTTGGTCAGAACAAAGAAAAGACATGACCGCCTGCTACAGCGTTCAGAAGAGAGAAAACGAAAGCAACTCAAAACATGAACAGGAAATACACAGACTCTGTGACTCACAAAAGCCTGCTCCCTTTTAAGGTGGAACGGAAATATCCTAACATTCTGTTCATATGTATTTAATTTAGGCTTATTTCCATGCCTAGTTACCATAGTGCGTAGGAACTAAGGGGTTATGTCAAAGGCTTTATGGAAAAAGTTGAGTTCCGAAGTGAGATTTGAAGGAAGGAAGAGAGGCATCAAGAAAGTTGCAGTATCTTTTGAGGGAGCAGAAGACCTTTGCACAGTGAAAGACAGTGAAGCCAGAGAAGGGAAGATTATGGGCAAGGTTGAATGTGCTCATACTGAAAACATGGAACAGGGTGAACTGGCAGGGCACAGAGGAGCTGGACTGTTGGTGGCAGTGGCTGCAGGGCCAGAGGCTGACCCAGGGGAAGGGAGCAGCGATTTATGGGGTTTATGCCTCCTGCGAGACAGGAGTCAGGGCTGGAGGGAGGGGGAGAGTCTGAGCAGGAACATTTGGGGAAGGGTGCAGGATGCAGGACAGGAGCCCGAGTGAGAGGAAGGGTAGGATGCATCAGGAGAGGAGGAAGACAGGGTACCTGGATGGTGCATGTGGACTGTCAGATGGAGGTACCTGAGTTTGGATGGAGACGTGGTTACACCAACAGTCCAGCTCAGAGCATAAGCCTGAGGAGGGGATGCCAGCCACTTGTCAGCAGAAGTATGTGCACATGTTCTGTGCACCTTAGGAACAACTGTAATTGTGTGCTTTGTCAATAAAGAATTATGCTACCCACCGTTTGTCTTCCTTGGGCTGGGTGTACTCAGGACACCAATGAAATCATAGCAACCATTAGGCAGATTAAGGGGGAAATATTATTTCCTGAATTTTAAGGGATCTTTTTCCTAGAAATGCTTTTCTTTTGACTACATAAATTGTAATATTTACATCAGTTTATATCCAGTGTTCAAAACTCCCATTGTTCTAGGCGCATTTTGCTACAGGGAATTTCATTAGCGCGAGCAGTTTCTGAGCTCTGGGTGCAGTACTGCGCCTAAAATTTCAGATTAAAACTGCAGAGTGGAAGGAAAGGAGGACCTTTTTCTGCCTCCCCACTTCCAGCTGCTCTGTGAAGACTGGAGAAGAAACCCTCTTAAGAATATTAGGGGGGTGGGCAGGGGAAGGACTAGACCATGTGAAAAATGAACATAAAATTTTAGCTGCAGTTCATTCATTTTCAGCTTTGTATTCTTGTTATAAAAAAGTGTGCCTAGACATTCCATTGTTGTGCCTATGACCTAGGTTTAAGGTACCATTTAGCCCCTAGTTTTCATATCTCAGTTTCTAACACTGTTTATAGCCTTCAAGTACTTCCAAATTCGGAACTATATTTTGTAACGTTGCACCAGTTTAGAAACCAAGCTCGGGGAAAATTAAAAAACCACACACAAAGAAGCTATGTCACCTGCTTCTTAATTTGACTAACCAAGGGAGCAAGATATTGCATATTTAAAGAGTGGCACCTTTCCAACATAGTTTGGAAGATTATGAATGAGTCATGGACTCGCATGCCTTCCTCCCCTTCCAGCCTCTGGTACATGGCTTCTCTCTCTGTTTCCGGTTTAGCACCAACCATCATTTTGCCAAAACATCTGAACTATGAACCTGCCCTTCTCTGGGGAGTGCAATCCCATCCAAAGCTGCCTTGTCTTTCCAGTTCTTTGAAAACTCTGCATGCATAATACTGCCATCTTGTCTGACTCAAGTTTTAATTTGCTGGCCCCCATCCAGCCCGTTAATGCTTCTAGGCACTGTTCTAGAACCTCAGACACCTAGCCTGATTCAGATGGAATGGAGAGATAACGCCACTCTTAGCATTTAGCCTTGAAGATATATATCTAGAGAGAGAGAGACTTCAATTAAAATAGACTTTTATATTCACGAAAAAATATAAAGGATGATGGTGTGACAAGGATTAGTTTGGATATATATATTGTGCCTTAGCACATTTTGTCTTTAAAATCAGAGATGAGGATGAAATCTAATCATTTATTGCCACAAGTATCAGTACTCCGATCCTCAATATGCTTATTTTAAAGTCTCATTTCAAAATACTCTTAGGATTGCTAACTAGAAGGTGTGACCCACTAAAACTGCCATGCAGGTGCCCATGTGCATAAAGCCCATGGCAAAGCTCAGATATACCTAGGACTGAAAAACAGTATGGCCCAGTTGCTTTGCAACAGCAGCTGGCAACTGCTACAACCAGCTGGAGGAATCAAAACAGTTTCCTAGCCAGGAATATAGCACCACGGCCTTGTTGATCCTTACCAGTATTGTTGCCAATGCACACACCACTTACAACAGCTTGGCTATACCTAGGATTGCACAGCAGCACAACACTGTACAGTGCTACATTAAAAAGAAGAAGAAGAAGAAGAAGAAGAAGAGTTTGGATTTGATATCCCGCCTTTCACTCCCTTTAAGGAGTCTCAAAGCGGCTAACATTCTCCTTTCCCTTCCTCCCCCACAACAAACACTCTGTGAGGTGAGTGGGGCTGAGAGACTTCAAAGAAGTGTGACTGGCCCAAGGTCACCCAGCAGCTGCAAGATTGGATTTAAACTCAACACTCGAATCACTGAACAATGGCTACATTCGTCCATAATGCTACCCACAAATCTAATTAGTCTGCACATTAGCAAGGAGTCCCTACTTTGCTCCTCTTTTTCTAAGGAGTAGAGCAGGGGTCAGCAACCTTTTTCAGCTGTGGGCCGGTCCACCATCCCTCAGACCATGTGGTGGGCTGGACTATATTGGGGGGGAGGGGAATGAACGAATTCCTATGCCCCACAAATAACCCAGAGATGCATTTTAAATAAAAGGACACATTCTACTCATGTAAAAACACGCTGATTCCCGGATCGTCCGTGGGCCAGACTGAGAAGGCGATTGGGCCGCATCCGGCCCACGGGCCTTAGGTTGCCTACCCCTGGAGTAGAGAAACAAATCACAGAGTAGCTGGCTTCTCACTCATTGTTAATTTGGAGGTAAACACAGAATACTAAACCAGCTGATAGCCATGGTTTGTTGGCACTGCGTGTAAGCACAGCCTATGGTTCTTAGCAGAGAGTAGAGTGATGCATACACATATCTATTCCTCACCAGTAATTACAAGGAACCTAAGTAGGCACACGCCCTTTGCAGATACCAATGGAAATATTCAAACGATCAGCTTCAAAATGGAAAATCTGTGAGAGACAGCTAACCTACTTGTTTCAGAGTGCTGTAAATTAAGTTGAGCATCCACACATTTTAAGGGTTGAGAAAAATGAAAACACTGTTTGGTGACTCTTCGTATCAAGAAGTTTCTGAGTGTAAGTCAGAAGTAGGCCCTTCATAAACTTTTCCATTAGCATATTTTTCAAAAATGGAGCAGGCAGCTTCCCTTCATTGTGTCTGTTTCCAAAAATCCCCAGTTTTTCCAATCTTCACCAGTGTCCAACCTCTCCTGCCTATTCTTCAGAAAAATGAATTCACAGTAATGGGAATTTACCCTTTTAAGAATAAGAATTATTCATTATTTCATATCTATTATTCATGAAGACATTACTCACATGTGCACTAATGTAAAACCAAAACCAAACCTATTTTAGTCCAAAATTCATGAGCCACTTCCTGAGTTCAAGTGACCACAAGATATAGCTTCCTGACATAGTAGGAAGAGATGCTATTTAAACTAGAAAATTAAAGCTGCAATTCACCTTCCTGAGAGTTAAGCCCTACTTAACTACATCTGAATACATGGCTGAACTAAAAATATAACAAATTTTGTCATTTCATGTTGAGCCAGCAAAACCACACAAGATTATTTCAAAGTACCTTTCGCCTTAAAACAACCACCATGATCCACACAGGATTTCCTTCCAGAGGTAGTAACATTTAGGAATGTAGTGTTAATGTGCATTTTGATGACAACATAGGTAAATGGTTGCATTGTAATTAACACTTTCAAGGTGCTGATCAACATTGTCCTGTTGGGGCAATTTCTCAACTGGGGCCAGAAGCCACAGGTGGATCCTAATGCACACAAATTCTGTTGGAGGTGTTTTGAAAGACAGATCCCAAATACCTGCAAATCTGGGGGATAACTGAAAAAAGCAAATCCCATTCTTACCCACACATGCAAGTTACATTCACATAGGCAAACTGCACACATAATAGTATGCTTTAATCGTGTCAGTTTCAGTGTCTGTTTTGGCTTAGATGGGCACCAAATTGTTCAGAATTCTGAACCTTTTTTGGGGGGTTTGCTCTGGTATGTTAGGAATCCACCTGTTTAGTCCTTCTAACTGAAATGTGGCAAGCCTTACTGCTTAGCAGATGTGCAACCTTATCTTGTGCCACATGTTTAATCGGACAGAAGTTCTTTGAGTTCAGTCGGGCTTATTTCCCCATAAAGTGTGCACAGGATGAAGCCTAGGCAAAATTACACAATGTTTAGAGAGGCAGTCAAACGTGCTAGTCACTTGCTCCTGCTGAATGCCTGATTCTGAGAGATACTCCTGAAGTGCTTGACACTAATATGCAGAGCCAAACCTTTCAAGTCCAGATTTCTTTTTTTGGAGACAGAAAAAGGAGAAGTTTAAATAAGCCTCAACAGCCTCCACAGAATGGAAAAACATACATATCAGCCTAGGTAAACTCGGCCCTCCAGATGTTTTGGGACTACAACTCCCATCATCCCTGACTACTGGTCCTGTTAGCTAGGGATCATGTTCAGGTGTTGTTGGACTACAAATCCAACTACCCCAGTCACTGGTTGGCCACGTGGAAGCTGGAAGTCTAGCAACATTCAGAGGGAACAAACTAGGTAAGCCTAGGTTTTCATGTACAGTGGTGCCTTGCAAGACGAAATTAATTCGTTCCGCGAGTTTTTTCATCTTGCGATTTTTTCGTCTTGCGAAGCACGGTGTCGGAAAAGTTTTGGAAAAGCTTCAAAAATCACCAAAGTCTTCAAAAACCTCAAAAAAAGGCTACCACACCGCGTGCTACGAGTTGCTCCTCGAAGTCAAGTCGCAACTGTATTAACGGTTTTAAGAAAAAGGAAACAAACCTGCAAGACGTTTCCGTCTTGCGAAGGAAGCCCATAGGGAAAATCGTCTTGCGAAGCAACTCAAAAAACCAAAAACCCTTTCGTCTTGCGAGTTTTCCGTCTTGTGAGGCATTCGTCTTGCGAGGTACCACTGTACAACCATAATATCACCCAAGGAGAACGGGAGGTGGCATTTCTTTATTTTAAATGTGAGGCAACCTAATTCCTATACGAAAAAGGGGGGGTTGAAGAATGAGGTGGGGGCATGACTTTTTTCAGCTGGAACTCACCGGAACTCAGTTCTGCCACCTCTCAGGTGGGTGCCATTAGCATTCTAAGAGAATGAGGGAGGTGTTCGTGGTTAAGTCCAGCACCTCTTTTCCTAGAAAAATAGGACTGGGTGAGGGAAAGAGTGCCACACTGTATCAAAGGGAGTGGTAGGAGGAGGAAGAACCGCCTCTCCCCATATGAATCAACCTCGACCCTGCAATCGATGTCTGTAAGGCCATAACATAGAACGGGCCTTTTCTGAGGTGGCTCCCTGCTTGTGAAATGCTGTCTCCAGGGAGGCTCGCCTGGCACCTTCATTACCTACCTTTAGGCGCCAAGCAAAAGTGTACCTCTTTCCCTGGGCCTTTGGCTAATTATACAACCTATGGCCATTTAAACCGTGGTGCGTGTGTGTACATGGCTATAGTTTTTGCTTCTTACGTGTTTTCATGTTTCTGTGTCACAAACCGCCCTGCGATCCTTACGTGAAGGACAGCATAGAAACCTATAAATCAATCCATCCATAATGCATAAGTAAGTAAATAAGAAATATTCTCAAGTGGTGTTTAAGAGTGAGAGAGAGAAAGAGAGAAAGAAAGAGAAAAAGAAAGAAGTGAAAGACACCTGAGGAAGAAAAGTGTATGTATTGGGGAGGAGGGGGGCGGGTTGGGATGCCAGTGAGTAACTGAGCAGCAGCAAACTGGCAATTAACCCAACGGGAAGGAGGAATGGATGAAGAGCAGCAGAAGGGGGAAGAAAGAGGAGAAGGAAAGGAAATTAAAAAAAAAAAGAAGGTCTTCCCCTTTGGCTGAGAGACAAAGAAAGGCGGGCGGGAGCTAGGCCGACGGGGGAGGCTCCCCTCTCCTCCTCCTCCTCCTCCCTTGGAAGGGCCTTCCTGGGACGGTGGGGCACCCCGTCCGCGCACCCCTCGCCGTGAGGAAAACACGAGAGTGAGGGAAGGAAGGAAGGAAGGAGGAAGGAAGAAGGAAGGAAGGAAGGAAGGAAGGAGCGGCCGCTGGCTCTCTCGCTCGCGCCCACTCACCGCCTCTCTAGCAGCACCATGAGGGGGTCCCGCCGCCGCAGCAGCAGCAGCCGCCTGCCCGCTCTCGGGGGCCCGCCAGGCTGCGGAGGGGACCCGTCCCGGAACGTCCCGGTCCGGCTCCCCGTTTCCTCTTGTCCCTCCTTTGCTCGTTGTCGCCGCGACAGCAGCGGCGGCGGCGGCGACTGCAGCTCCTGCCGCCCTGAAGAGACGTGGCAATGAGGGGCTGATGCGCTCATCAGCGTGCGACGAGGGAGGGGCGGCGGAGGCGGCGGCGGCCAACCCGGGAAGGGAAGAGTGCGCCAAGGTGAGTGGCGGCGGCGGCTGCGGCGGCCATGTTGGGAGTGGCAAAAGACGCCCGCTGCCCGCCCGGCGCTTTCCCCCGTCATTTGGCTGAGGCGGGTAGCGGCTCGGCTGGTGCAGGCGATGGAAGCGTCGCCAGTGCGATATATATTTACCTATATGTTGCACCATAGGCGTACGCTTGAAAGCAACGCTGTGTCCCCCCAAAGCCGCTCACGCAAGGGTTCCCCGTCGCTCAAGCGGTTGCTACGCAACTACTGGAATAAAATACTCCTATACAGTGGTACCTCGGGTTACATACGCTTCATGTTACAGACTCCGCTAACCCAGAAATAGTGCTTCGGGTTAAGAACTTTGCTTCAGGATGAGAACAGAAATCGCGCGGCGACGGGAGGCCCCATTAGCTAAAGTGGTGCTTCAGGTTAAGAACAGTTTCAGGTTAAGAACGGACCTCCGAATTAAGTACTTAACCCGAGGTACCACTGTATGTGGTGTGTCTTGGGAGAAAAGCAATGACAAACCTAGACAGCATCTTAAAAAGCAGAGACATCACCTTGCCAACAAAGGTCCGTAGTTAAAGTTATGGTTTTCCCAGTAGTGATGTATGGATTTGAGAGCTGGACCATAAAGAAGGCTGACTGCCGAAGAATTGATGCTTTTGAATTCTGGTGCTGGAGGAGACTCTTGAGAGTCCCATGGACTGCAAGAAGATCAAACCGATCCATTCTGAAGGAAATCAGCCCTGAGTGCTCACTGGAAGGACAGATCCTGAAGCTGAGGCTCCAATACTTTGGCCACCTCTTGAGAAGAGAAGACTCCCTGGAAAAGACCCTGATGTTGGGAAAGATGGAGGGCACAAGGAGAAGGGGACGACAGAGGACGAGATGGTTGGACAGTGTTCTCGAAGCTACCAGCATGAGTTTGACCAAACTGCGGGAGGCAGTGGAAGACAGGAGTGCCTGGCGTGCTCTGGTCCATGGGGTCACGAAGAGTCGGACACGACTAAACAACAACATCATATGTGGTGTGTGTGTAAAATTCCACCCACAAACACGTGTGTGTTCACACACAAAAATAGGATCCCATGGAATGAGCCTATAGTCACTAGAGACACAAAGAAACAGAGCAATAGGTTCCTATGGGATGCTACTACACTCACACACGGTTCACACTTTTTGGATTTGTTAAGCAAAGGTCAGGTCTCCATTCACCCTACCTTGCTCTTCCGCCCACAGAATTTTAGCTTTAGGGTTAAAAGGTGTATTGGCTTTCGATTTCGATTTCATTTATGAGGGCAAATGTTGATATCTTGATCCCTGCATCTCAAAGTCGCTCTGTAACAGGTTTGAAAACTGTGTTCACACACACAGTCTCTGCAGTAAAGTGTTGTAGGATCATTATGCAACTTCTTTCATGCTCCAGTCCCCTTTATTCCTTCGGTAAGCTTTTCTTTAATTATAGCAGGCAATTATGTCATCTCATGGTGGGGCATCAACTTTGGGTTTAGACTCAAGACTTGTATGTGCACACTCAATGTCTGTGAGATTAGCATCAGGTATAAAGTCCCCCCACCCCCAATTAAGAGAGTAAATAAGCTCTTAAAAGAATGGCTGGGGCAAACCAGCCAGATGGCAAGGTGTAAATAATAAAATTATAATTATTAAAACTGTAGTCCTTTCAGGCCACGGATGCAACACTCAAGGTTCTACTGGTCGCCAATCCCAAGTGCTAGCTCTTTTGGCGTACTAATTATGCTTTTAATTCATTAAGATCTAGTGCCTCAGTGGGTTTTTTCAGTATCGGTTAGGGTCCAGAACCCTTAATCTCACTTCTTAGGTAGGCATTTGTGGAGCATTGTGGTTTGGGCAGCCGAGGGGTCTGTTTGGTCAGCACTAACTGTGGAGCAGGGACGCGGGTGGCGCTGCGGGTAAAACCTCAGCGCCTAGGACTTGCCGATCGCATGGTCGGTGGTTCGAATCCCCGCAGCGGGGTGCGCTCCCGCTGCTCGGTCCCAGTGCCTGCCAACCTAGCAGTTCGAAAGCACCTCCGGGTGCAAGTAGATAAATAGGGACCGCTTACTAGCGGGAAGGTAAATGGTGTTTCTGTGTGCGGCTCTGGCTTGCCAGAGCAGCGATGTCACGCTGGCCACATGACCCGGAAGTGTCTCCGGACAGCGCTGGCCCCCGGCCTCTTGAGTGAGATGGGCGCACAACCCTAGAGTCTGTCAAGACTGGCCCGTATGGGCAGGGGTACCTTTACCTTTACCTTAACTGTGGAGCGGCAGAGGGCGTGCGCAGTAGCTATTGGCGCTGCTCTTGCCGCGTCCGTACGGGCTGCCACTTGCATGGTGACCGTATGGGCACCTGTGCGCAGTCCGTACAGTCGCTGTGGAAGCGGAAGCCCGTACGGCCGCTGCGCACGAGTGGCAGCCCATATGGACTACACATGTGCAGCATCCCATATGGTCGCCACACATGCGCAGTCCATACAGGATGCTGCTTGCATGGCATCCGTATGGGATGCCGCACATGCGCAGTCCGTACAGGCTGCGCCACCCTGGGTGCCGGAGAGGGTTCCTCCGCCACTGGCTGTGGTGTAAACCACTGAGCCTTGGCGTCCCAGGTCGGAAGGTCAGCGGTTTGAATCCCCGCAACGGGGTGAGCTCCCATTGCTCTGCCCCAGCTGCTGCCAACCTAGCAGTTCAAAAGCACATCAAAGTGCAAGTAGATAAATAGGTACCACTCTGGCGGGAAGGTAAACGGCGTTTCCGTGCACTGCTCTGGTTTGCCAGAAGCGTCTTAGTCATGCTGGCCACATGACCTGGAAAAACTGTCTGCAGACAAACATCGGCTCCCTCGGCCAGTAAAGCGAGATGAGTGCAGCAACCCCAGAGTCGTCTGCGACTGGACTTAACTGTCAGGGGTCCTTTACTTTTTAAAAAAATATGTCTAGGATTGCATAGTGATTCACTGTTTTTAAGAGACAAAAATACAGTTTTTAAGAGACAAAAGTACAGTGGTACCTTGGCTTACAAACATCCGTTCGGGAAGTCTATTCTTAAACCGAGGTGCGCTTTCCCTAATGAGGCCTCCCACTGACGGTGTCCTTCCACTGTTTGGATTCCGTTCTTAGACCAAGGTAAAGTTTGCAAACCAGGACACTACTTACAGTTTTGCAGAGTTCGTAAACCGAATCGTTTGTAAACAGGACTGTTCTTAAACCAAGGTACCACTGTACTAACATGAGAAATGAAAATATTGATTGGGAATGTCAGTTAACCTTTTGCTTTTCCATGAGGATAAGCTGGTATAGAAATACTGGTACAGAAATATGATGCTGGGCAGGGGGAATTAGGCTTAAAATAAAATGTTCTATTTGTTCAAATGTATCTGTATATTCTGGTTTGCTCTATGCAAGTCCTCATAAGCTGTCAGACCTGTGATGGTGGTAGTAGAGACCTCAGTGATCCTCAGACACTTTGACAGCACCATTTTATCTTTAATGTTCCATAATTTAGAGATAATGCCTTGACAATTTGGTGGAATTTTTAACATGATAAAAATTACTGTAGAAAACTGATGCCTGTCACAAAAACATTTTCTTGTCTTCTGAACTCCTTGGGTTTATTGGAAATCCATTCTAGCTCACAAATGTACATTTAGAGGAATACATGCTGCTGAATTCAATGAGCAAATGAAATTTGTGCAGAACTCCCTCCAATTAATGTAAAAACGTCTACGTCATCCTTGGCAATTCTACAAATGGATGGTGCCATTCTAAAATGCCAGTGACCAGTTCAAATACAGAAACAGACACCCAAATTATGTGGTTCGCAGCAGGTACTGAAGACATCTCACACACAAGGGTTTCCCCATTGAAACTGACATCTTGTACATTAATATACAAAGAACAATGCTTTGGCTAACCGCAATGGCAGACTTTATAATAAAAAAGTAGTCCATGGGATTTTTTAGCATGTATTAATTTCTGCTGTACATTTTGTGAAATAATAATTTGTGAAAATGGAAAATGCTGATACAAAAGTAAAAAGACTGACTCCCAGTTGCAAAACTTAAAAAAAACCCACACCCAACACTTGAAAAGGCTTATTATATAGGACATCCACATTCTTGGCAATTTTTTAAAAAATAGGCGCAGCACAGAACAACAGTAAGGAAGAATAGTCCCGGCTTTTTCCTTATTTCATACTGTAGAAATAATTCGCTGTGGTTTTTGTATCAAACAACCCATTTGGTAAGTATAAATAACCTAATTAACTTTTCTTGTTCGAAGCTGCCAGGCACCAGTCAGGTATCGCAGTCGTATAAAAAGAAGGTCCCTGCCCATCTGCAACCAGCTCCAGACTGGAACCAACTTAGAACCTATGGTGATTAAATACAGAAAAAAATTGTAAGCTGTTAAATAGACATATAAGTGTTAGTCACTTTTTATGGCCAGAAGATGTCACAGGAGACAATAAGAATATATATATATGCGCGCTGACCCAAACAAAGATGACCAACTTTTATGTAGGGCGGTATATAAATTCAATAATAAGCATGGATACATGGGGAAGAGTGAACACTCTGCAGCCACTGCCCCACCCACTGTGAGGTGACTGTACGCTGTCATAGAGAAGACACTACTCAGGGATTCTGGTTAAGTCTGCAGTTTTCCACAGGTACATGGAATGTATTAACATGAAGTATAAATCCTACTAAGAGGTTAAGGGGCAGGAGAGAGCATACAAAACAAGCATTGAATGGAGGCAGCGACCTTCATTTTTTGGTAACTGCCCCATATGGGTTTTGTGGAGACCATATTTAATATTCTGGCATTAAAGGGAAATGTCCAGTCTCCTGGGGAATTGGCCTAACTGCTTTCTAGAATAACCCTTATTGACAGCAAAGTGTTGATGACTGACTGACCTTCAATTTCTGTCCAGTTGACAGCGACCTCTGCTATTGGTATTTTAAAGCACTGAGCTATATACAGAAGTTCCACATCAAATGCCCTGCAAGAGAACAGAATGAATGTTCAGTACTGTGATGAAATCACATCTATTTTATGCTTGTATTACTGACCACCTTCTGAGCGTAACAAAGAACTGGAATAAAACTGATATAGGTATACATGTTGCAACTCACTATTTTCTCTCTGGTGAAATAAAAAAACTGGAAACGCATTTTCAGCCTTTCTTCTTCCTCTATAAAGAAGCTAGTATTTCTAGGTGTGTTAAAAGAGGGACAATTGCCAATAAAATAAAGGCAGTGCAGACCTATTCCAATTTGCAGTCGTCTGCATGGGTATCAGCCTTTTTTTGTTTTGCTTTCATTACATTCAAGGCAGCCTAGGCAAACATTTGTACTTTTACGGTACTCTCCTTGCCTCGTCTAATATCTCAGAAATATTCAATTGATTGATGGCGTGATGGGATTTTTAGAAAGAGGGACTTTATAACAGGGTGGATTACTAGCAGTTACAACACACAATGCACAGAAATCAAAATATGACTAACATTGGACATCACATTATATCTCCATAAATAGCCCGTTGATGAGGAGCTTCACAGATTACAAAAGTAAGAAATCCAACTAAATGTGCAAAAGCTGTGGCATGTGCCTGAAAAGGGGACTGGAGATCCCAGCCATAACACTACACAGCACACACATGAACTAAGCTCTTGAAAATGCATATATTACTAGGTCCAACTGCCATTTCCAATCAAATAAAACTCAGGGCGATACCTACCAGCGCTCTATGTGAAGGAATGAAAAAGTCCGGGAAGCGGCCTCACGGGTTAATAGTTTAAAACCACACTGGGTGTCTTTGATTTCCTTAACACAGAGGAACCATACTAGAAAGTGGAATCCATACATGAGAAGTGTACGGAAGTAAGACCGCTGCAGAAAAGGTAAAATAGCACAGGAACTAGCTCAGTATGCCCAGTCACTTTATAATGTTCATAATGCCTATACAATTTTTTTGTGACTTAAGTTTTAAAAGAAATGACAACACAGAATCCATTATAGTTTCAACATGTACAAGTAGAAGTGCTGACACAATATAGACCTGCGGTAACGCTTCTGAATATATTATATCCAACTTTTTAAGTGTTCTTTACCCAAAGGGTGTGTGTGAATGTTTTGCCAACTTATTTTTCGTTGATAGCTGCTGCTTACGAGTACAAGCCATCGTTCTAATAAAACACTAGAATAATTTAAAATGAAGACAAATACAACCCTGCAACTAGAAGAACCAAGCATTATAACTAAAGCCAATTTCAGCTAGTTTTTCCAAGTCCCCAAGTGTTCTCAGGTGCATAGTTTCAGAGTGCTGTTGCTGAAGATACAAGCAATCAAAAGGAAGCAAGGCAGTGGGAAGTCAACGAGTTCTGATGGTCTACCTAGACAGTCTTCATCTGGAAGACTAGCCTCTACCCCCCCCCCCCAAAAAAAACCCTTGCAGCTCCCAGGGAGGGGGAGGTCTTGTCTAATCTCATATTATTATTATTATTATTAAATCATGCAAGTTACAGGGGGCTAGAAGCTGAGCTTAGGAAGGCATGTACTCCACTTCTTCTGACTGCAAAGGACCACCAGCCAAAGAACTAGCAAACAGAAGCTTACCTGTGCTATGGAGTCTTGCTCCAAGTGAGCTCTAGAGCCACAGGCAATAGCCATCTGGTCCTAAAAGAAAAAAATACATTAAGAGTTAAGAAACATACACCAAACCAAGCCTCTGTGGCAAGGAATACCTATGAACACATTCAGCTGATACCTCAACTATGCCCATTGCTGGCAAGGGATAGTTGTGACACCAAGATTCCTGCAATCATGGGATTACCAGTTAACATAACATAGAACAAGACCAATAGTGGCTCCAGCAGTCAAGAAAGTGGTTTCTGCATGGATGTAGAGGGAAGTGAAGGACAGGTGGGGCTCGTCAACCTTGGAAAGGAGCCCATCTTGGTGAAGGAAAACTCTGATCCTAAAGCTCTGTTGTCTTTTGGCATACAGTGGTACCTTGGGTTAGGAACTTAATTCATTCTGGAGGTCCGTTCTAAACTGAAACTGTTCTTAACCTGAAGCACCACTTTAGCTAATGGGGCCTCCCGCTGCCGCGCGATTTCTGTTCTCATCCTGAAGCAAAGTTCTTAAACCAAGGTACTATTTCTGGGTTAGCAGAGTCTGTAACCTGAAGCGTCTGTAACCCGAGGTACCACTGTATCTTCGGGAGAAGAAAAGGCTGAGTAAAAAACCCCCTACACAAATTCAGAGTGGGGTCCCTAAGACAGCTAGATGGTGCTTTGTACACCTCCTTCCTGGCAACTCAGCTCCTGCAGCCAAGCTGGTGCCAAATGTATTGCTCAGCTTTCCTTTGGACCACATCAGTGGGGCCGACAGCGGGGGTCTTGTCATCTGCACAGCCCAGGACCTCCACACACACTGCCCAGGCTTGTGCCCCGGGGAGGACACTCCAGTGATGCTAACACAGTGGTCTGGCTTCACCCCCAGAGGCACACCCCACTATCTCTCAAGACAGACAGATGCCAATTACAAAATCTATAATGTGCGGCTACTGTAAAATGTGTATATAAGCATAAAGGTGTGCTTATGTATTTATATAAGGGACGCAGGTGGCGCTGTGGGTTAAACCAGAGCCTAGGACTTGCCGATCAGAAGGTTGGCGGTTCGCATCCCCGCGACTTGCCCTGCGAATTGCCCTGCCCTGCAAACCTAGCAGTTCGAAAGCACGAAGTGCAAGTAGATAAATAGGTACCACTCCGGTGGGAAGGTGAACGCCGTTTCCGTGCGCTGCTCTGGTTTGCCAGAAGTGGCTTAGTCATGCTGGCCACATGACCCGGAAGCTGTACGCTGGCTCCCTTGGCCAGTAAAGCGAGATGAGCGCCGCAACCCCAGAGTCGGCCACGACTGGACCTAATGGTCAGGGGTCCCTTTACCTTTATCTTTATATATTTATATAGCTAATAAATCATTTTCTTATTATTACAGGGGAACTCAAGCAGACTCAAAATTTATGGAATCATGAAGCCTAACATGGACGCATACCTACAAGCAGTTACCGCTCTCAGAATAAGCAGAAGTAAAACTGAGCACTTAGCTTGAGCAAGAATCTTAAATAGGAAGTTAGTGAACACAGGGTTTTGGTAAGAAGAGTTTTACAAATGGCTAAATGAGGAACCTGGGGCAGGGCACAGTGTACTGGGTCAGAAGACGAAAACTGTGGATCTGTCTAACAGAACCAGATAAGAGGCAATCGCCAAGAAGTAGTTGAAGATGTAGGGAGTAAGTCAGGGATACCTAATTTGAATGGAGAAAGAAGAAGGGGACACAAATCTCTCCTAGAAGTTGTGAGCTCCAGTCATATTGATTTTGAGTTGGAAATAAGAGTTCAACTTTCTCTGGATTACACCTAAAACATGGGTAGGCAAACTAAGGCCCGGGGGCCGGATCCGGCCCAACCGCCTTCTAAATCTGGCCTGCGGACAGTCTAGGAATCAGCGTGTTTTTACATGAGTAGAATGTGTCCTTTTATTTAAAATGCATCTCTGGGTTGTTTGTGGGGCATAGTAATTTGTTCATTTCCCCCCACCTACCCAAAATATAGTCCAGCCCCCCACAAGGTCTGAGGGACAGTGGGCCAGCCCCCTGCTGAAGAAGTTTGCTGACCCCTGACCTAAAATTTTATGGGCTGAAGAACTGCAAGCAGGAAGATCTGCCTGTGGTATAAGAAGTACCTTGGCATACAGACATGTAAACAAAGCAGGATTTTAATATATATTTTGAAGGAAGCAGAAAGGAAAAGAAAGGAAATAAAATTAAAATGTGACCGAACGAAAACTCACAGGCCAGGGCTGCAGACTCTCAAGACCCTTTTCTACTTTTTCAACGTCTTCAAATTTTGTGGCTCCATCAGCATCAGCCATGAGTATTTTTTCCCCTCGTGAACTGAACACACCCTGTATGTAAGAATGATCAAAAGTCTTGTATTAGGGCATATTTGGCAAATTATGCTGCGAAACTACAGGACTTCAAATCTCTTTGACACAGCCACCCCTCCACATGCATGTATTAGCCTAATTCTTTGCATTTTGAATGTTTAATAATAATAATAATAATAATAATAATAATAATAATAATAATTTATTTATACCCTGCCCATCTGGCTGGGTTTCCCCAGCCACTCTGAACGGCTTCCAACAGAATATTAAAATACACTCTGGTCACCTTCAAAGGTAGCCCCACATAGAGCGCATTGCAGTAGTCTAAGCGGGAGATAACCAGAGCATGCACCACTGGTGAGACACTCTGCGGGCAGGTAGGGTCTCAGCCTGCGTACCAGATGGAGCAGATAAACAGCTGCCCTGGACACAGAGTGTGGTGGAGTCTCCTTCTTTGGAGGTCTTTAAGCAGAGGCTTGACAACCATATGTCAGGAGTGCTCTGATGGTGTTTCCTGCTTGGCAGGGGGTTGGACTCGATGGCCCTTGTGGTCTATTCCAACTCTATGATTCTATGATTCAGAATGTGCAGCCTGGGTACATTAACCACTCTAGGAGAAAATGATCACCATAGGCTCTCCTTACATATGGAAATTCAGAGAAAATGACCACAGTAAGCCTGCAACTTATGTGGGGGTTAGGTTCCTGGGATTGCACCCAAAGCCAAAACTGCGTACAGTCAAAATACATTCGGTTCAATGGTGGATGGGATTGCCAAGGTCTTTCCCCCCCCAGATACCCACCCCCCTTTTAAATGCCCCCCCCAACTGTGTAAAGCTGAATGTGCACAAGTTAAATATGTGCAAGTTGGGGGCATGCTGCATTTGCCACCATATACAGTGGTGCCCCACAAGACGAATGCCTTGCAAGATGAAAAACCCGCAAGACGAAAGGGTTTTCCGTCGCGGAGGCGCTTCGCAAGACAAATTTCCCTATGGGCTTGCTTCGCAAGACGAAAACGTCTTGTGAGTCTCGCCATTATTATTTTTTGCCCCCCCCCCCTTTTCAAAGCCGCTAAGCCGTTAATAGGCTTTTAACAGCTTAGCCGCTAAGCCGCTAAATCGCTAATAGCGCTAATCCGCTTAGCCGCTAATGGGGTTGCTTCGCAAGACGAAAAAACCGCTAGACGAAGAGAATCGCGGAACGGATTCTTTTCGTCTTGCGAGGCACCACTGTACTTGGGTTTTTGCAGTATTATGTCAAAATTAACCTAAATGCTCAGTGAAGAAAATGTTTGCTTTCATGAAGAAAATAATCTTAGTTACAGAAAGGAAAAGTGCATAAATTCATTACCATTCTAACAGCTCCCCCCTTTCCACGATTCTTCACCAGAGGGAGGACTCTCACTTTGTCACTACCATATTTTTGGGTATACTTCAGCGCAACCTACAGGGCATGTGCAAATCAGAATAAGAGAACAGCAATAACAAATCGGAATTGAATGTCTCCTTCTCTCCCCATTTACATTAATGATATAACAAAGCCTACATTAAATATGAATAAATATTCCAATGCACAGGTGTGCTTAAAAGAATGTGAGGCTAGACAGATACATGGAGTTCTCTTCCCTTTCCCATGCCAAATGTCTCACTTTCAGTTCAATTTTAGCCTCACTAGAGTTGAAAACAAAAATTCTATTTCCGCAACTGGGGATATATAAAATAGTTAAGTAGATATTCGTGTAACGCCTTCTACTTTCAGTGCTCATATATCACATATATAGGATTTGTATATTCAGTTCTTAGACCTATCAGCAGGGAAAGTGTCTTCTGGCAGAACTTGAAGAGAGGAAAGTGTATGAAAAATCTATGTTATTGACATAACAAGAATAATGTGTTTTGGTAATGTGGGATGGCACATAAAGAGAAAAGAAAGAGGATGGCAGTATAGCCCAAGCATTGAGCATGTTGTCGTGTAGAAAATAATTGTATCTGTTTAGTGTAAGGGAAGAGAAGAAAAAAAGCCTCTACTTTTTTAAAAAATGCTTTTTCATGTATAAAGACAGAGGCTGCATAAATTCAATGTCACAAACCATGGCACTAGCCCAGCCCTGAAGGGATGTAATGCTGGTATTAATCTTTAGAAAATGGTGACCCTTTATAAGCAGAAAAGCAACTTGGAGAAGTCTCTAATAATAGTTATTTTAAGGAAACCAAATTCACATCTGTGGTTAGTCATATCTGCGTAAACAGGACACATTTATCAAGGTGAAACCAGACAGCTAAAGTATTTCTTTAATAATTTTAATTATCCATTTCAAATTATTATTTAATTATTAATTTTCTCAGAATTTGTGCTCGAGGCACCTTAAGTACAAATTCACAGAAATCCAATAGAGAATTTTTTATATATAAGCACATAAATAGCTGGTGTCATCCCCTTGAGGGGCAGCCCCAAATGTAAACTGCCTTGAGTCAGTCCCTCAAAATCGTAATCATGAAAACAGAAAATATGAACTTCTGTTTATGTTCTACCTTTTGCTGGCACTGTCAATATAGTTAGGATCGGCGAGTCATAAATATGTCTCCTACCTTTGTGGTTTGATCTCTGCTGCCATCATCAACTACTATGACCTCATATGTGAATGCAGGATCTTGCCTCTGGAAAGGAAACACAGATCTTGTGCATTTGCCTTAGCATCATATGTTCTCTTACCACGATGACTAGAACAGGAGCAAAATGATATTTTTATCTCACGGTTATTAAATATTGCAATTAAATGTGATTTTTTAAAAATACCTGTCTCTTCTCTAGGTAGTCTAAAGCTTCATTCAGCATTGATGGCACTGTAAGAAAAAGAGGGAAATAAAACCACAGATCTGGTTTGAGTAACGCTGAACAGGTAAAATAAAAAAAGAAAGACAACATTCAGTGTTATACATGCAAACAAAGAAAACAAGGACTTATTCTTACACCGTTCTTCCTCATTATATGAAGGCACAACTACGGAAAGGTTTCGTGTTGGGGGATCATGGATGCTGGGCACAAGTTCCTTCTCATTTTCAGCATTCAAAAAGTATTTTTCATCCTCGTGTCGATTAAGGTTTGGAACCTTTGTTGCAGTTATGTGGGCAATGACAGCAATCTGGGAGAGGGGGAAAGAAGATTTCCAGTTAAGAGTTATAGAATATTTACACAATAGCATTCTGCAGAGAGAAAATAATTCCTCTTAAAATTAGAAAGGGTGAAGCTGCAATAGCCAAGTATCTATCACTATCAAAAGGAATACAATTGGCAAGCAAGGGTTTTGTGGGGGAAGAAACTGCTTTCTGCATAATATGTAAGCTTTGCAACTCAGCATTTTTGAGCTCTTACAACAGTTGCATTAGTGCCTCTTGCTATTGCACAAAAGCAACTTGGTGTAGACACGGCGTGTAAAATTAGATCAGACCCTCACAATTTCTGAGCTCCTGCTTTGCTGTCTGCCTAGAACTTAAACATTTTGTTCTTTGTGGCCTGTTTCCTTTAAATTGCATGAAATAACGAGAAAGCCTTTATGCTACATTTTCAAATCCTAGGGCTCCAATCAGCTGACTGGCATCTACCAACAGTCAGCAAGCATAGATTCTTGTCAGTCATTTGGGAAAGATTCAGTTGCCAAGAGAAAAGTTGGGAAAGAAGAAACTACAATATACTCATAGCCCAGTCAAGTTGGGTTTATTGAGGAGAGGAAGAAAGCAAAAGAGGTTGGAGTTAATTTATAACAGGTTCCCGTTAAAAGAACACTGGGATGAAGGCTAGGTGGGCACGGATTCAGATTCCTGTGAAGACTTTTCATGGCTATTGACCTCCTCCACACAATAGTAATAAAAGCAGGAATTCTCTGGCCTGCTATCAAAAAATAATAAGACCAGCATGTCAAAGCACAATATAAAATATAGGAGATTATATCAGTAAGGGGTGGGGAGCATTTCAATTACTGGTCTCCAGTGGCGCAATAGGTCAATGTCTGGCTGCTAACCAGATGGCTAGTGGTGAGAACCCACCCCATGGATGGCTGTGGGCAGGATTGCTGGGTTGTAGGGGGTGGACTAGATGGCCCTTGGGTTCCCTTCCATCTCTACAGTTCTGTCCTGTATCATCTAGTTGAACATAGAAACATAGACTTCTACTGCAGGAGCTCCTTAATCTGAGGGTTGTGGGTCTGAAAGATTCCTAAACTGCAGGGAGTTGGAGAAGATGACCCTCGTGGGTCCCTTCAGACTCTACCACTCTGATTCTAATCAAATTCTGAAGGTGGCCCTGATATTATTTATTGATTCATTGAATCCAATTTTTACATTATAAATGTTTTATACACCAAAACTGGGCAGAGCACGAGACTCTTAATCTCAGGGTTGTGGACTCGAGCCCCAAACTGGGCAAAAGATTCTTTCATCGCAGGACTAGATGATCCTTGTGGTCCCTTCCAGTTCTACAATAGAGGTTAAGTACTTAATTCGTTCCGGAAGTCCGTACTTAACCTGAAACTGTTCTTAACCTGAAGCACCACTTTAGCTAATGGAGCCTCCTGCTGCCGCTGTGCCGCTGGAACACAATTTCTGTTCTCATCCTGAAGCAAAGTTCTTAACCTGAGGTACTATTTCTGGGTTAGCGGAGTCTGTAACCTGAAGCATATGTAACCTGAAGCGTATGTAACCCGAGGTACCACTGTACTGCGAGCCAATGCTTGTGAGACATCCAGTGGTGTAGCGTGGGTTGTCAGCACCCGGGGCAAGGCAAGTAATTTGCGCCCCCTAACCTGTGGATTTGCGCCCCCTAACCCGTGGATTTGCGCCCCCTAACCTGTGGATTTGCCCTAACCCCAGATGTTGCGCCCGGTGCGGCCCGCCCCCCCTGCACCCCCCACGCTACGCCACTGGAGACATCAACAAACAACAACAAAACCCCTCAAAGCGAAATGCAAACAGCCCCCCCTTGGGGGTCACTGCTGTTTTACAGGCTCCAGCTGCTTAAATCCCATATAAAGAGGAGTCGTGAGCTGCAGGGCCTGGGGATGCCAAGCGCCACAGTCATGCGAAGGGGCTACTCGGCGGCCAGTGAAAGGCACTCTGCGCGAGCTCAGAGGTCCTCTTGCTTGGGAGGGGGGTGATGGTGAGGGATGGAAAGAAGACCAGGCTGGGGAAAAAGGGAAAGCTCCAGGACTAGGACCCCGCGCCCCGTCCCCCCTCACCAGGACCAGCCCCGAGACCGCCAGAGCCACGGACGCTTCAGCCAGCCAAAGCAGCTCCATCGCCCTTGCGCCGCCGGCAGAGACTCGGAGCACAGGGACACGGAGGCGGAAGTGGAGAAGGACCAGGAGGCAGAGAGAGCGCGGCGCTGCCGCCAGCACTTCCGGAGGCACGTCGAGCGTTGCTATTGGTCGACACCAAGGCCATTCTAGAGCCATAGTGGGTAGATGCGTGGACAGAGGCGGACTCGCAAGTCGGCTTTGGACTCATTCTCCTCGCCCCCTCCGAACCAAGCTCTGGAACTGTAGGATTGAAAAGTTTGGGAGAATCAGGGGATTTCAAGACTTTACAGGGAGGGCGGATATTGTTCTGTTTCTTATTAAGAGATGCATTCTGTGTTTTCCATTTTGTGATTTTATGCTTGTAAACCTCCCCGTGATCTTTGGATGATGCGAGGTATATTATAAAGTAATAAAACAAAAATAAATAATTCTAATTAATACTTATAATTAATAATACAACAATGGCGTCCAAATTAGGGTTCCGTTTGGGATCTGAAGCACAGTTAAATTGTTGTTATTATCACTATTGGTATTAATTATCTGTAAGCCGCTTTGAGTACCTGTCAGGGGGAGAAAGGCGGGGCATAGCTAAATAAATAAAAATTAGTCATCCGCACTTCACATGAAGTTTTTCATGTATGCTGCGAGCTTACTGAGCTTTAGGAATTGACAAGTGAACCCAAATCCCCACCTCTTATAAAATCATTTCAGCGCCTGGCCACGACTTATATATTTGCTCAAGCATATTAAGGTCTTAGAACTGATGATCGTTCAGTCTGTTCCGCTTGTTTTTAAACTGACTATTGTTTGTTTTACGATAAAGTTTCATTGCTCCGGGGGGAGAGGGAGAGTGGGTTGCTTCGCTGTAATTAATTTGATCTCACGCATTTCTCTGCTGGTTTATGATGAGCGCCTCTCGCTTCCACGCTGACTTGAAAGAAGACGCCGCCGCTTCCAACGCAAACCCGGAAGCTCCATACCCAGACGGTGAGATGGCCTACTCTTGATTTAAAAATAATAATATTTATGTTTCGTGCGAGGCTGACGGCCAACAACAGCTTCCCGTCCCTCCCGGAAACGTTGCGAAGAACCCCTCCCCCGCCCTTGGAGGGCCACTTCCGGCCTCGCCTCAGCAGCGCCCTCTGCGCCTGGGAGGCCTTGCAGCAACCGCCGAAAAAGCAGCGGCTCCTCTGAGGCGGCGATGATGGCCATGGCGGCGGCGGCGGCGGCGGCTGGCTTCAGGTGGGTTAAACTCGCTTCGAGCGGCGGCTCCCCTTCTCCCCTCACGGCGCCCGAGCTCTGGGTTCTCAGCCGGAGCCCGCGGCCGGGACGCGGCGTCGTTGCTTCCCAGGCCTTCGCCGCTACCCTCCCTCCCTCCCCCTGGTCTCGTGAAAGCGCTCTGCACGTGTGAACGCAGCGAGTCGCCGGGATCCTGGGGCACGAACGCCTAACTAACCGCACGAGGGGGGAGGAGTTGGCGGCGGGAGTTTTTGCTCAGGTTTTTGGCGCCGGCCGAGGACCTGCCGTTCCCTCATGGCGGGTTTCGCCGCCTTTTTTTTTTTGCCTCGCGTTGCCGGAGAGCAAGCCGAGCCCTGAGGGCGGGAATCTTGTTTTTCACCCCGAAGTATGGGATGACACAGGAAGAGAAAAAGAAAGAGGATGTCGGTATAGCCCAAGCATTGAGCATGTTATTCTGGGAAGTAATTGCATTAAATATGAATAAATATTTCAGTGCACAAGTGTGCTTAAAAGAATGAGAATTTTATTTTATTCTTTAAATTTCCATTCCGCTTTATATTTTTAAGAAAAATCTCAAAGTGGTTTGCAGCATATTAAGTCAATAAAACATCAATAAAACAATCTGAAGGAAGTAAAACATAGTGTATACAGTTAAAGCAACATAACAGAAAACTAAAATATTATCTTGAAGATTTCAAAATAAAACATTACAAAGGAGGTCAACTGCAGAATACATTACAAAGGAGCTTCCCCCTTTTCCAGAATAATATAATAATAATAATTTTTTATTTATACCCCGCCCTCCCCAGCCAAGGCCGGGCTCAGAGCGGCTTACAAGCAATAATAAAAACAAGTTGAATGATTACAACTTAAAAATGAGGCTGGACAGATATCTGGAGTTCTCTTCTCTTTCCCATGCCAAATTTCTCACTTTCAGTTCAATTTTATCCTCACTAGAGTTAAAAACAAAAATTCTATTTCCCCAATTGGGAACATATAAAATAGTTAAGTAGATATTTGTGTAACGCCTTCTACTTTCAGTGCTCATATATCACATATATAGGATTTGTATATTCAATTCTTAGACCTAGCAGGGAAAGTGTCCTTTGGCAGACGAAAGTGTATGAAAAATCTATGTTATTGACGTAACAAGAATAATGTGTTTTGGTAATGCAGGATGGCACATAAAGAGAAAAGAAAGAGGATGGCAGCATAGCCCAAGCATTGAGCATGTTGTCGTAAAGAGCAATTTCAGAAAATAATTGTATCTATTTAGGGAAGAGAAGAAAAGCCTCTACATACGTGTGTGTGTGTGTGTGTGTGTGTGTGTGCGCGCACACACACACACACACACACACTTTTTCATGTAAAAAGATAGAGGGCTACATAAATTCATTGTCACAGACCATCATGGCACTAGCCCAGCTTTGAAGAGGTGTAATTAATGTTTAGAAAATAGTGACCCTTTACAAGCAGCAAAGTAACTTGGAGAAGTCTCTAATAATAGTTATTTTTACTGAAACCAAATTCACATTTGTGGTTAGTTGTATCTGAGTTAATAGGGCACATCTGTCAAGGTGAAACCAGGCAGTTAAAATATTTCTTCATTAATTTTCATTATCCATTTCAAATTATTAATTTTCTCAGAATTTGGTTTCCATTCATTAGTAAATGCCAACAGTGATTCTTCTCAAATTAAGCATGTCAACTTTGCCATCTCAGCTAAATTCATTAACTTCAATAACCATTTTTCCACAAAGATAATAATTAGGCTTCATCTTAACTCTTGGAGGTAAAATTCAAAAAGCTTCACAGAGCTGCTTGTCAGTTTTAAAACCAGACAATTGCAGATGATGTAACCCTCCAGCAATTTGACTTCACTCCTAAGGGAGCACTCCTCCATTGTCCCCCGAGACACATATTTAGCAAAGTTTTACTCAGAGTAGGCCCAGTGAAATCAATGGGATTTCCGTAAGTCATGACTACTTTGTACTACTTATTTCATTGTGTCTACTGTAAACATTATTCGGTCTGGGTCTCACCCTTTGTCTTTTTGCAAGCAGTCTCTTTTGCACAACATTTTGTTTTTACCATTCTATTTGTTTTCAGAACTGTGGAACCTTTGGAGTATTACAGAAGATTCTTAGTGAGTACAGTGAGCATTTGTGTGTGTTAAAACATTGTTGGCCCTGAATTTTTTAAAAGTGAGCTATATCTTTGAATTTCAAAATCAGGTGAGCCAAAATGGCCTTTTGATTTTCCAGCACCTTTGGTCTGGATCAGAAAATCTTCCCCCAAGGCACCGTGGGATAGTAAGATGATATTTGCCTGTTGGGCATGCCTCTTCCACTTTTCAGACTGCTAAGATTTCCAGTTAGCTTTGGAATTGGGTCTCTACACATCAAATTCAATGCAACAAGAGCCAAATTGTTCAGACATGACATGTACCATGTTCATGTCTTTCTCAGGTAGGATTTTACATACAAAGAAAATCTGGTTGGTGGCTATGTGAATTGGCCCTTTGTGGTAGGAAGTTTGTATCAGAAGTCTCTTAGAAGTGCAGTTGACTAGACCAGTGTTTCCCAACCGGTGTTCCGCGGCACACTAGTGTGCCGCGAGACGTTACCTGGTGTGCCGTGGGAGGGAGGCGGGCGCTTTCTCGTTCGCGCCCTGCAGCGAGAAGGGCAGCGCAGCGCCGCAGAAGAGGCCCAGGAGGCAGCAGGCGCCCAGCGCGCGCCCGAGTCCCGCCCAGCTCGCCATGTCCGCCCGCAGCATTGGCGACCCGAGCCAGGCTCCGCGCGCGATGCCCCGATCCCGGGCGGCGGGGGGGAACGCCTCCCCCCGCCGCCCGCCATCGGGACGATGCCCCGATCCCGGGCGGCGGGGGGGGGGACGCCTCCGCCGCCGCCCGCCATCGGGACGATGCCCCGATCCCGGGCGGTGGGGCAGGAACGCCTCCCCCCACCGCCCGCCATCGGGACGATGCCCCGATCCCGGGCGGCGGGGGGGGGGGACGCCTCCGCCGCCGCCCGCCATCGGGACGATGCCCCGATCCCGGGCGGTGGGGCAGGAACGCCTCCCCCCGCCGCCCGCCATCGGGACGATGCCCCGATCCCGGGCGGCGGGGGGGGGACGCCTCCGCCGCCGCCCGCCATCGGGACGATGCCCCGATCCCGGGCGGTGGGGCAGGAACGCCTCCCCCCGCCGCCCACCATCGGGACGATGCCCCGATCCCGGGCGGCGGCGGGGGGGAACGCCTCCGCCGCCGCCCGCCATCGGGACGATGCCCCGATCCCGGGCGGCGGGGCGGGAAGCCTGGGCGCGCTGATCTCGGCGCGCCCTGGCTTCGGCATGCTGCCACCTGTCCAAAGTCTTTGCTCCCCCCTGCCTGCCTTCCCGGGAGAGCGGAGAAACGCAGCGCGTTTCTCCGCTGTCCCGGAGGGCTTTTGAAGGCAGGCGGGGGGGGAGCAAAGACTTTCGCCCCCCGCCAGCCTTCAGAAGAGGTCCAGGACCTCTTCTGAAGGCTGGCGGGGGTGAAAGTCTTTGTCCCCCCTGCCTGCCTTCCCAGGGGCTTTTAAATCGCCCCGGACAGCGGAGAAGTCCTCCGCTGTCCCGGGCGATTTTAAAATGCCGCCCGCCAGCATTTTAAGATCGCCCCGGACAGCGGAGACGTCCTCCGCTGTCCCAGGATTTTTTAACATGCTGGGGGTGGGAAGAAAAGCCCTTGTCCCTCCCCAGCCTTCAGAAGAGGTCGGGGGACAGACTGTCCCCGGACCTGGTCTGAAGGCGGTTTCCCTAGGAACACATTAATTGATTTTCAATGCATTCCTATGGGAAACCGTGCATCGCAAGACGAAAAACTCGCAAGACGAAGAGACTTGCGGAACGAATTAATTTCGTCTTGCGAGGCACCACTGTAATTATAAAATACTATCTTTGTGTTTATTTCATTCCTATTAAAGAGAGTTACTTTATATATAGTCAATATAGGCACAGAGTTAATTTTTTAAACATTTTCTAATGGTGGTGTGCCTCGAGATTTTTTTCATGAAACAAGTGTGCCTTTGCCCAAAAAAAGGTTGGGAAACACTGGACTAGACTAGAAGCTGCTTTCACATCTGGTTTAGCCAATTTTACAGTTCCTTTTCATATACCTAGAAGGCATGGCTTTTTTTTCATCTGGAACTCACCAGAGCTGAGTTCCAGTACCTCTTTGGTGCATTCCGGCACCTCTGTAGCATTGCAGTGCCGTTTCCTGGCACAGGAGAAGCCCCGCTGGAAGGTCATGCAAAACCACAACTTCTTCTGTATCATTTATCGGGTATATGACAATGTTGCATGTAAAATGAAGACAGTTAATAACCTTGAAGCTAATGTCACATTGGCTTATGTAATAACTGATACAGGAATGGGTGTTCCTATTTGGCACTTTCATATTATCAGTTGTGAGAGATAGATTGAAATTCCATGAATGTGCCAAACTTTGGACTGTACTCAGAGATGGGTGTTTATCTGTTATGGCCTGGATTTTTTTTCTACATAAATGTGCATATAATACCAATTTATATAAGAATGTATGGGCATATCGTATCTTGCATTTTTGCACATAAATATTATATATATATATATGTGCTATATATATAGAGAGAGAGCGCGCTTTGTTTTTCTCTTCCCTCTTACTGTTCCTTCTTCTTTCCTGTATCACTTTATTTCTTTTAATTGAAATCACTTCGATAAAATAAAATCTAAATAACAAAAAATGTGCATATAATATAAACAATCAGGAAAAAAACGCTTTTGTTCTTGGATTCTGCCCACACGTCATAGCAGTCCGTCAAATGCTGGTCTTTAAGAGCCTGTTTTAGTTAAGCTCTTACATTGCTAGTGGATAAGATTAGTTGCTTGTATATGAGACTTGATGATCTTTTTAGAAAGAAAACTGCCGTCCTGATGGAAGGGACCTTGGTGAATTCAGAACCACAACTGTCAACATAGGTGAGTGTTTCTTGGTAGACTGGTTGTGCTTTGAATGTACAGTGGTACCTCAGTTTAAGAATAGCCCTGTTTATGAACGATTTGGTTTACGAACTGCGTAAAACTGGAAGTAGTGTCCCGGTTTGTGAACTTTACCTCGGTCTAAGAATGGAACCTGAAGGGTGGAAGGGCACCAGCGGCAGGAGGCCTCATTAGGGAAAGCACGCCTCGGTTTAAGAATGGTTTCGGTTTAAGAACAGACTTCCAGACGGATTAAGTTCGTAAACCAAGGTACCACTGTACTAGAAAAGACATGGTCTTCTGTATATTGCAGAACTTTTCCTGTGGGAACTGATAGAAGTGTAACACAGATACAGTGGTACCTCTGGTTCCGAACTTAATTCACTATGGAGGTCTGTTCTTAACCTGAAACCATTCTTAACCTGAGGTACCACTTTAGCTAATTGGGCCTCCCACTGCCGCCGTGCCGCTGCCACGCAATTTCTGTTCTCATCCTGAGGTAAAGTTCTTAACCCGAGGTACTACTTCTGGGTTAGCGGAGTCTGTTACCCGAAGTGTTTGTAACCCGAGGTACCACTGTACAGATATCTTTTTTCTCACCCTCACCAAAGACAGGTTCTAATTTAACTAATGATGTAACAAAAAGCAGTTGTCTGACATCCAACCTTAGCACCAGCTGGCAGGCAATTCCCCCTATGATCTGCCTGTCAATCACACCCAACTTTCTCTGTTCCTAACAAGCGAGTTACCCACTACCAGAATCTCTCTACTCCCTGAAGGAGTATCCTCAGCATGAGAGGATAACTGCTTGCCCCTCATGGAATGGATCCCACCTAAGGGATCTTTTCCCTTCCTCAAGGCTGTCATTCTCCATGATAGCAGGGGACCTCTCATCCTGGGACTGGGGCAGTGTTATCTCATCCCAAACCAGCCTGTCTGCGTCTCTAAGTTTCTCCAGGTCAGCCAAATTGACCTCAAGGGAACAAACTTGTTCCCTGAGGGCCAGGAGCTCATTGCACCAATTACACACCCATGACCCATCTGTCCATCAGGCAGATAGTTTTACATGTGACAAACTACTATGTGCAGGAAAGCCACCATACCCCTTGTGGCTTTAAATTTATTTTATTAGTTTATTGTGTTACTTTGTTTGGAATCTTGGAGTTTGTTCAAAGTGTGGAGGGACAGAGTAGTCTGCCCTGGCCTCTTTCTGCGCAGCACTGCTTAACTCGCCTGCTTGCTTGACGCTTCATCAGCTGGGGCTCCCTCACTAGGCTGCTCTAGACGTATAAGCATCACTCTCACCCCCCAGCTGCTAATACATTCAAAGGGATCAGAAAATATGGCTCTGATTCCAGAGACTAAGAATTCAAAACGTGGGTGGCTTCTTGCAGAATTATAGCAAGGCAGGGTCACAAGAAAACAAATCTTACAATTTTTCTTCAAAAAAACCCTCAGCAAAACCCCTGAGTATGGAATGCTTCGACAACTCTGAATAGCTAATAATCTATTTGTAACCAATGTCTTATTCTGCAAGCAGTGTTAGTGCTGCCAGTGTGATTTGCAAAGGTTATTTCACAGGTAGAAAGCTTTGATTTTGTTAAATGGTCTCTTTCTAGGTTCAATTACAACTGCAGATGGCTCTGCCCTTGTGAAGCTAGGAAACACAACAGTGATATGCGGCATTAAGGCGGTAGGTTCGTGAATAGTTTTCTTTTAACTTAATGTAGTTTCAGGTTACACAATCCTTATGGATCCAATAGGGCCTCAGAACTCTGTAGCATTTTTTCTCTGCCTTACTCTGTTGACGGAATAACAGACTCGACACAGTTATCCACTTTTCCCATTAGTGGTAAGCCTTGGCCTCAATCACTAAACCAGTCCCCTTCCCTCCTTCATATGCAATGAAGGCTTTTTGTGGTTTGAAATAAACGGGCGCTCTTGTATATCCAAATATGGGAAGCTGGCTTGTTCAAACTACAAATGGTTAAAGGAGGGTCAAAAAGCAACCTGGTCATTTAACTGCCTTGATCACACTTCCCCACATTCAGACATAAAGGAAAACTGGCTTATGCCTGACCACAAAAGGAAACTTTCAACTTCATGTGTGAAAGAGGAAAGGGAATGAGGGAAGCACAGAAGTTGAGGCTTGCTATGGTGCATTTCCATAACAAGCAACCAGTTTTCCATTACTGCTAAGCCAAATCAGTGTCTTCCAAGGGCCTTCTATAACTGCTTTCCTGAAGAGCCCGGATGATGAAGTGAGAGGGTGGATAACGCCCTTGGCTATCCACTAGCTCATTGATTGCCGCACAGAGCACTTTTTTTGCTACAAGCAGTAGAAATGCTGTGTTGAACCACCATAGTGTCTATAAAGCACTATCCACCAGAACTGTTCAGGGTAGGAATCGCTGACTACGCCTGAGGCTGTCTCTGCTCATTTGGCTGGCGCAATCTCTTGGCTGTTTGGATAATGGAATACAGTGGTACCTCGGGTTAAGTACTTAATTCGTTCCGGAGGTCCGTTCTTAACCTGAAACTGTTCTTAACCTGAAGCACCACTTTAGCTAATGGGGCCTCCTGCTGCCGCCACGCCGCTGGAGCACGATTTCTGTTCTCGTCCTGAAGCAAAGTTCTTAACCCGAGGTAATATTTCTGGGTTAGTGGAGTCTGTAACCTGAAGCATATGTAACCTGAAGCGTATGTAATCCGAGGTACCACTGTACTTGGATATTGCCTACAGGAGCAGGGGGCAGGTATGCAACATTTGATAGCCAGAGAGAAGCTGTTTGTAGGCGTGTAGGCCACATTTCCTTGGAGGACATCTCTCAAGGACTGCATGGTGGCAGTGGGTGGGGGTGGAGCCAAAAGTGCAAAGGGCCCAGAGCCACTCCTCTCTGCCCTCTTTTTCATATGCACCCTCTCTTTCTCCCCCATCTCTTTAAGCTTAATTGGTGCACTAGGGGGATTTTCAGGAAGCTTGCAGCACAAGGGCGCAGTGGGAGCTAACCTCTGCTCATTTGCCTTCCCCACAACAATTAGGGTTAAAAATCAGCCTCCATAGATGCCAGTTAGTTTAAGCTGTTGTTTGGAGAACAAATTACTGGCTGGATGCGGGAGCAGGCCCGGGGTGAGGGGATGGCCTGTCTGGCCCATGTATCAGAAGCACCGCCCACTCCAATTTAGAGTCATTGTGTGTTTGGAATTTTTACCTCTGCTATTTTAAAATTTTCAGAGTTAAATGCTGTGCGTTTTGCAATTCGCTAGAATCTCGGTGGGATAAAACGTTAAAACATCAAGAGAATTTGGAGTTACCTGAAAACGGTTAGAACCAAAAATTAGTCCCACGTTAAATCATACGGCATGAAAAAGATTAAAGTGTTATACTCGGATAGGAGAAAGCCCCCAGCCGGCTGTTTACAAGGTTTCCATTTAAATTTATTACATCATGAATAAATGAGAATGCAATACTAGAAATGCCATTGGTAGTTTAATGGATGATGTGTACATTTTGTCATTAAAATAATAATGAACTGCTTTAAATATTTGTAAAACACGGGGAAAATAAGCATTGATCGCCAAATGTGCGTTGAACTTAAGAAAAGGTCAAGAAAAACGATTTCTAAACTTCTAGTTCTAAACATTTCCTCTTAACATTTTGCATACAGGAATTTGCAGCACCCCCTATTGATTCCAGTAACAAGGGATATATTGGTAAGCTTTGATTAGTTACTATTTTCCTGAAACAACAAGTGATTTTGTTGATTCTCTAGTGATTAGTATGATACTTTGGCAATTCCATTTGAATTCACGGTACTCCTGATGTTTTACAACATCACACTTATTCTGAAATGTAATTAGGGTATTGGTGTATTGCTATACAGTACTTGCATTTTACACAGTCGTAGTTAAGGAGGGGTGGGGGGCAGTCTGCACTGGGCGGCAGCTTCCAGAGGGCGGCCAAACCATGGGACATGGGTGGTGCACAGCCTGCAGGGCGCCCTACCGCCTCCTCCCGCTCAACCGTGGCCCCCCTCCAGGGGCCCAGCACTGCTGGGAAAAACAGCATGGGGCGTGGTGCTGGGAGGGCACTCGAACACCCTTCCCCTGTGGGCAGCTTGCCCTGCCCCCATGCACAGCACGCACCCCCATCCCCCGAGCGGCTTGCTGTGCTCCTGATTTTACATGAATTATCTTGCAGTAAAAGTATTATCAGGATGCGGGTGGCGCTGTGGGTAAAAGCCTCAGCGCCTAGGGCTTGCCGATCGAAAGGTCGGCGGTTTGAATCCCCGCGGCGGGGTGCGCTCCCGTTGCTCGGTCCCAGCACCTGCCAACCTAGCAGTTCGAAAGCACCCCCGGGTGCAAGTAGATGAATAGGGACTGCTTACTAGCGGGAAGGTAAACGGCGTTTCCGTGTGCGGCTCTGGCTTGCCAGAGCAGCGATGTCACGCTGGCCACGTGACCCGGAAGTGTCTCCGGACAGCGCTGGCCCCCGCCCTTGAGTGAGATGAGCGCACAACCCTAGAGTCTGTCAAGACTGGCCCGTACGGGCAGGGGTACCTTTACCATTACCTTTAAAAGTATTATCATATGCATGTCTACTGGAAGGCAATTTATTCTTAAGTAGCAGTTTACAAAAGCTCAAAGATTTAAAAATGAAGTAATTTCAAATAAAGCCCACAAAAGTCCACAGGGAAATGTATATAATAGCAGTCCCGCCCTTGCCCTCCTTGGCTACTCTCATGAGGGGGGCGGGCACAGGCAGGAAACAAGGTCGAAAAGGGGTCATGGTCATAAAAAAGTTGGGAAACACTGCTCTATCTAACAGCAGCTTAAACTATTTTGTAGAATAGTCTGCTACTTTGTAGCTTCTAGTGAAGCTGCTTATTCCCCCACCACTTCAAACCTTGTACTTTAATAAAATTTAGATAGCTTTTTTGTTTCATTCTCCACTAATAAACAAACAACCAAGTGAGAAACGTGTTTCAAACTAGATTTATTCAATTTGCTTTTTGATTCACATTTTTTTCCCCTCAGTTCCTAATGTGGACCTTCCTCCACTCTGTTCATCAAGGTTTCGACCGGGGCCTCCAGGGGAAGAGGCTCAGGCAGCTAGTCAATTCATTGCAGATGTGATTGAAAAGTAAGAAATGTTATTTATTAATTTTTTCAATAAAAATGGGGAGATCATATGGATTTTTGTCTTCATTGCATTACTGGTTTAGTTCACAGATGATTCAGAAAGAAGACCTGTGCATTGTAGAGGAGAAGGTAAGTAAAAGTTCATAAAGAATATTAATTGGGGAGTGATTTGAGGATTAGTTGGGCACCCTTGAACCAGTTCAGCTCCAGCTCACATAGAAAAGTTTTAAGTGTTAAGTTAATTAATTATTGTGATATCTTCCTACTCCTATTATTATGACACGGAGCTTATAACCTAGGGGTAACTAATATGGTGTTCTCCAGATTCCACCGGACTACAACTTCCATAAACTCCCAAGTCCACATTTAACTATATAATGAAGCTCAACAACTTTGGTCAATCCAACGGGTAGATCCAGTGGCGTAGCGTGGGTTGTCAGCACCCGGGGCAAGGCAAGTAATTTGCGCCCCCTAACCTGTGGATTTGCGCCCCCTAACCCGTGGATTTGCGCCCCCTAACCTGTGGATTTGCCCTAACCCCAGATGTTGCGCCCGGTGCGCCCGGCCCCCCCTGCACCCCCCACGCTACGCCACTGGGTAGATCACGGCCAGTTTTTTAATAGTGGGAGTAGATCGCAGTCTCGTGGGTGTTGGACATGCCTGTAATACAGTATAATGCAGAGATGCCTGGGGAAAGAAAAAGGTGCTGAAATCTAAGCAACTTCATATGGGAAAAGGTGGTCCTGAGCTGCACAAAGGCCTTAAAGGTCAAAACCAGCATCTTGCATTGGGCCTGGAAGCAAATTGGCAGCCAGTGCTCTTGTACAAGAACCAGTGAATGTTTATAAAGTTATAGTGCATTGTTATAGTACAATATAGCTGCATTTCATTGTGTACATTTACAGATTGGGACTTTAGTTTTCTGGGTAATGGCCTGCCATCTTTAGTTTTAATTTGTTTCAGTCTTAGTTTTTGGGAAAGTCCTGTGAAGGAACATACTGACTTACTTAAAGTGTTTTTCAAACCTTTTCACTCTTGTGATGCCCCTTAAGAGCCTTTTCAGTATTTAAATTAACAGAGCTTATTTCCTTAGATTGCTTGGGTTCTATACTGCGACATTATATGCTTAGACTATGATGGAAACCTCCTGGATGCCTGTATGTGTGCTTTACTAGCAGCCTTAAAAAATGGTAAGTTGCCCCGTTATAGTTGCAAACTTTAAACGGTTGCAGATTGTGCCATCCAGTATTTTTAAAAGTATGCAGTAAATTTCCTATGGAGGGCAGAACCTTGTAGTAGAGATGTAAGCCAACTGGGTAGCAATTGAGTGTCCACTGCTGCTGGCATCACTGCTCTGGTTCCCTTTTTCCAGTGCTCCTCTGAAGGATAGCAGCTGCAATTTTAATTGCCTACAATACCCTAGAATTATGCTGTTATGCTAATATAAAGTTGGATCTCCAACCTTCATGAGAGTTGTGACACTACCAGGGTTGCCGTATGCACAGATTTTCCTGGACATATCTGGAATACTGCAGTTGGCAGCAATGCCTGGGTGGAAATCATGTAATATGTCTGGGAAAATCCGGACATATGGCAGCCCATGTCGGCAGTGCCGTTTCCCCATAAAAATAGCTCTAAAATTGTAATTTTTGAAAAGTGATTTTGCCCATCTAAAAAAGCTCAACAACTTTTTTGTCCAGATTGTCACTGTTTGAAATATGGCAACCCTAGGCACTATACCTTCACCATTTGTTTTCCTCAGTAAGACCACTTACCCATCCAGCAGACATGCCTGGAGGTGGCGTCTCACATTGCAAATCCTTCTAGCCCCACAAGATGTACCTTTGCAGGGGGGATAATCTGCCCCACAGATGAGAGGTAGGGGGGTGTTAGCTGGCAGGGCCTGCCAGCCTGCCTAAACAAGCCCTGACATGAAGGGGCAAAGTGAGTTTTTGGGTCTCGTAAACACATGCTATAGATGCTTTAATCTACCTAACCAGAGAGTTGATATCCAACTTATTCAACAGGGAGGGTCTGAGATAGTAAACCTTTGGGATATAGGAAGGGTTTGGCCTTAAGATCCCCTATCTCTGTGGAATGATGCAGAGCTGGCTATTGAAAGGGGATAAAGCTCCCATTGTTCTCTGTTATTGTAGTGATTGCAAAATGTGAAACTTGAGGCTTTTCCCTGCAAGATGATGTGCAGTTTCCAGGGTGGAACCTGGGGACAGTTAGACAGCTGAGTAATGGCTTAATCCTCAGGAACAGTTTCAGACCAGGACAGAAGACAGGACATTAGGCAACCCGGGTATTCACATTTTTGTTTTAAATAAGTTTTTTATTGAACTTTTTTCACAAAAACAAAGTAGTACAAAATCACCGTAGTGGCACAAAGCATGAGAAAAATGTGGTAGACAATGATGGCTACAGTAACAAAAAGGCAAACAAAACAAAAAAAGGTTAGTTGCAGGTCTGGCCAAAACTTGAGTCAGTCCCAAAGGACAGATGGGATATTGGAGCGTATTATCTTTTGTTATTAACCTACATATTAATTAAAGCTGTATCTCACAGAACTTATCTTTACTTATTTCTCCCCTTTCTGAACTGGGTGGAATCTGCTATTTTGTTTGGGGACAGAAGGCACGGTCTTGCGTTTGTCCTTTGTTTACACAAGGACGTCGCAGTGCCTTCACCTCAGACAACCTGGTTTCCTTTTAGGGAACAGAAGCCAAGTTAGATCTTGAAGCTGTATTCATGTTTCATAGCTTCAGCCGTAGGCATTAGTTGCAAAGGACCAGGCTGCAAAGTGGGGAAAGTTGAGGGTGGCATCAGTAAGCTATTGCTTAGTGAGTTTCTTATATTCTGCAAAGCCTGGCTGGATCTTTGTTTGGATTTTCTTTTGGATCATTCAGCAAAGAAGGAAAGCTTAAGCAAACATGGAACCTGAAGAGGCGCCTCTGATAAAGTAGATGCCTTGGGTTCCTGCATTTTTCTCCTGAATGTTTCAAAACTTCATTCACATTCATAGGCAAAGTGGCATCAGAAAAGAGCTGCTGTGGGTACTTCAAGCAGTGATATTAAGGTCCTCCATGGTCTGCTCAAGGATGGAAAGCCTTTGAGCAAAGTTACTGGATTTCTTACTTAGTAAAGGGGCAACCCATTTCACCTTGAGTACATTTAATACTTTGACTTCTTGCTGGAATTTGGATTCCAGAAAAAAAACCTGATTTCTCATGGGAAGAGGATCCTGTGCTGTAGTATTGGTTGTTGGGTCAACCTGAGAACCCAGTGGTTGAGTAGGTTGATTGTTGGGTCAGTGAGAGGATAAATTTCTGGGCAGCAAAACTGAGGATCTGGGGAATAATAAGCAACTACAGTGGTACCTTGGTTTACAACCATAATCCATTCCGGAGGTCCGTTCGTAAACCAAAACAGGTTGTAACCCAAGGCTTGCTTTCGACAATGGAGCCTCCAAAAAAATTTGTTCATAATCCAAAAAAATGGGTTGTAATCCTGTGTTTGTAATCAAATGTGTTTGTAATCCAAAACGTATGCAAACCAAGACATATGCATACCAAGGTACCACTGTACCTCGAATGATCCTATGCACTGTAGCTTTCCCAGAATCAAGTCTATGCTTTACCTTCCTGTGGGTCTTCCCCTTGACAGCAGATGGTTCAGAGGACATTGAGAGGGCTGCAATTTTATGAGCATTTGTCCCTTTCCTTTTACTTAACAGCAATAGCATCTTTTAAATTGTATTAGAATTCTGTAAGAGCAGGTACCTCTTGCCAATCAGTTAGTTGTTCCCTCTGTAGCATTGCCATCAGTCAGGAACATATGGGCTTATGGAATGTTCCTGTGCCATTTGGTGGCCAGAAAAATACTGAGATTTGATTGGTATTGGAATGGCACTGTAACATTCACCTAGAGGCAGAACTGGGCTGGGTGGTGCTGGAGTTCATTTTGCAGGATGAGTCCTGGCGGCCCAATGCATGTGGGATTGTTGCAAGAGACTTTCAGACAATGAGCGATCTGCAGTTTGACCTTAGCTGCAGAATGATGCCTGGTTGGAATATAGAGGTAAAAAGGAGGTGCTATGAGATGAAGTTGAAAAGGGAATGAGTGAAGAGGCGTTGATTTTTTGTTTGAAAAGAATGGAGGACAGGAAACTGGGAAAAGCAAAGAAGGTGTTAAGAGAGCAATGTGAGTAAGAGTAGAGGCAGCTTGCGTGCTGGAGAAGACAGAATTGCTTCAGCTTGAAGCAAAAGACATATTTCTATGTTTTTCCATACTTCTAAGTCAGAAACATAGTGCTGCATATTACTTTCTCTTCATTGTCACACATTCCTTCCAGAATGCCCCTATTCCCCCCTTACCAAAAAACACCCCTCTCTCAGTTCTGCTTTCTCAATAATTGCTTTTGTTATTTCAGTCCATTTACCTGCCGTTACTGTAAATGAAGAAACAGGGTTAGCAGAAGTTAACTTCAAAGAGAAGACTCCTTTAACTATTAAAAAGCAACCAGTGGCTACATCATTTGTGCTGCTTGAGTAAGTATCCACAAAGTTTCCTAAAGCACGTTAAATGTGAAACGGGACTGTGGAGAATATTGGGGGCAGGTACCATGTTATGGCTCTTGTATGGTTTTGCTTCTTCAGTGTTTCTGAGAGCATCGGCTTGGTAGAACCTTCACTGTATAAACCATTCTAAAAATTTATTATTACTTTTAATCACCCTCTTGTAAGAATCTAGTTTTATTTGAAGACTAGTCTACTGTTGTAACTTTCTAATAATTATTTCAGGGAGTATGTAAACGGGCAAAACAACTTTGCTGTTGTTAACTCTCATGCATTAGACTACCTCAGAATAGCACTGAACTGTGTAAACCCATGCAAATTACTGCATAACTCTTCCTGTATCTTGCAAGCAACATGTCTGTACCTCTTATATAAAATCACTCCAACTTTTGCATTTTTGTGTGTCCTCAAAAGCACAGTAATACTTGTTGACCCAACTGCAGAAGAGGAAGACCTGGCAACTGGGAATCTAACGATTGTAACTGATGAAGAAGGCAAACTGTGTTCTGTTTATAAGCCAGGTACTGAGCCAAACTGTAATGACTTTGTGGATAGGTCAACTAATCAGTCTTTCATTAAAAGTATTTGGCAAACTGCAGTTCTGCAATGAACACACAGCATAGTTTAACTGCACCTATAGCTGCCCCAAAACGCTATATTCATTTTCATCTCCATTTTAAGTATTGCTTTACTCCATGAAATTGTAATATGCAACAGGTTTCACTCATTAGTGGGGCAGCTCTCAAATCTGCTCTTTTTTAAAGCCAATGTGATAGAAATGCTAGAATTATACTGACATTGGTTTTTTTTTCTATTTCCTTTTAAGGAGGAAGTGTAATAACAGGCACAAAGCTTCAAGACTGTATCAGCCGGGCAACAGTACGGCACAAAGAAGTGAAGAAACTAATGGATAAAGTGATCAAAAGCGTACAACCAACATAAACAATGGGTCTCTTAAGTAATTTGTAAAAAGTGTATTTGCTACGTTGCACAAACTCCTTATCTCAAACAGAGACTACATTTATAAAGCTCAATTATTTCAAAATATCAGTCCACCTTGAAATATGTACAATACTGCAAACTGCTTCTTAAAATATTATGACTTTTTATAAAAAAACACAAATTTTTGTTAGGGAAATAAATCTTGTTCTTCAGGATTTGTTGTTGTCAAATGCAATCCTACATGCTTCAGTATAACCTCAACATTCAATTTCCCCAGAAAACTATATTTTTCTATTTTAAAAACCCCCTTTAAATTTAAATATACATTCTATCTCAAATGCAGAATCACTGAGGTGCTTCTCTTTGTTTTTTGACTGCCTGCCTGAATGATGGTGTCGTAGTTGAGGTGCCTGTGCTGCTGCTACCGCCATAACCATTTGAAGGTGCAAGAAGCGTAACTGCTGCCAGGAAGGAGAAAAGAAAACTTTTTAGAGCTGAGATTTCACTTCCAAGAAAAAATGATGACATGATACCCCCCCCCCCATGTGAGACATTCGAAATAATTAGAAAATATACGGCTTTCACTTGTATTCACAAGAAGACAAGAACAAAATTTTTAATATTCAAAAATGAATTTAGGAACTTAGGAATTTAGGCTCATACAGAAAACGGACAGCAGCTCGTCAGCATGTGGTTTGGGGATTATTATTCCATAGGGGATGAGGATGAAAATGTTCCAGGTATTCCAAATGAGGATACGCAAAAACAGGGAAATGAGTGTGCAGTAATATGCAACACCCATATGTAATAAACTGAAGGTCTGCAAGGAAAAATGCATTTAAAGATGGACACAATAGTAACAGGTGGCCGCAAGGGGAATGCTGGAATGCTTTTAAATGAGCCCATAGACAGAGTAGATGCATAGCTGTCAACTTTCAGATTTGAAAATAAGGGATCAGCAGCCTCACCTGTCCTGGGGACAGTCTACGGGATATCTAACAATCCGGGATAGCAGTGGGAAGCGGCGGGAAAAGGCGCTGGAATAAGGGAATTTCCCGCAAAAAAAGGGAAGGTTGACAGCTATGAGTAGATGTAATGAAAACTTGGTGGAATGGAGGGAACCAATGTGATAGGGCTATTCCTGGAGGAGTCGTCTTGGTGGTGTCATGCTGTATGGCAAAGAAGGTATAGAGCATAGGTAGAAAAAACCCGGCCTCCAGGGCAACAGTGGTTAAACAAATTTGCGGTAAAACAGCCCTGTAAGGATGCTTGAGCAACATACCTGCTGCTGCCTGAGGCTGCATAAAATTCCCTGCTCCGGTTAGGTTAACGACAGTTGACTGCTGAGCTGATAAGGTCTGGTCTTGATTTGTGGAAGCTTGATCAGAACCCTAGCAAAGAGAGAGGAGGTTAATAGGTAAAAAAGGTAACGGAGCAGACCACAGTTAATACCGGAACACTCGGAACTGGGCAATGTTCTGTTGCTTTCTTGGTGGCTGGCTGGACGCCTATGGGAAGCCCCAAATCAGGGCCTAAGCACAAAGCATTTAATCTTCCTCTGGAAAAAAAACTCCTAGCTACAGCAAGAGTTGGGACACGGGTGGCGCTGTGGGTTAAACCACAGAGCCTAGGATTTACCAATAGGAAGGTTGGCGGTTCGAATCCCCGTGACGGGGTGAGCTCCCGTTCCTCAGTCCCTGCTCCTGCCAACCTAGCAGTTTGAAAGCACGTCAAAATGCAAGTAGATAAATAGGTACCACTCCGGCGGGAAGGTAAACAGCGTTTCCGTGCGCTGCTCTGGTTCGCCAGAAGCAGCTTAGTCATGCTGCCCACATGACCCGAAAGCTGTACGCCGGCTCCCTCGGCCAGTAAAGCGAGATGAGCGCCGCAACCCCAGAGTCGGTCACGACTGGACCTAATGGTCAGGGGTCCCTTTACCTTACAGCAAGAGTATAAGAGCTATCTGCCATATAACTGATGAGGACCACAAGATAATTTCCAAAGTACTTTCTAGGATGGTGCAGAACTAAGAGTGGTTTCCTGCAAGCCATAGTGTGTAAATTAGGAGTCAGTCTCAGGAATGTAGACTCCTACCCCTCCATAGTGACATCTCCCCTTTCCAGCATTCACAGTATTTCTCTCTATGTGGGTGCTGATGGAAGCAATGGTTAACATAAGGACCGATTACCCATAACAGCAGTTCACAGTGGGGTGTGCATAACGTGAAACTGGTGAATTCTGAGAAGCGGGGGTGGGGGAAAGTCCTCAAAACATTGACTCTCAAATTGCAAACCATGGTTTGCATGAAGCCTGGGTTCCATCTATACCAGCTCTCTTGTTGTCTGTGCAGTCTGTTCGTGGACTATTAAGGTGCTATCCAAGAAGGACCACCATGCCATTTCCCTGTCTACAAGAAAAAGATGAGTCTATGAACACTTCTAAAAGCTTATTACTCACAGGGAACTTTCTCTGAGTAGCTACTTATGGGAAGTACCAACTCTGGAAATTATTCCCTACAGTGAACAACTATCTAATTGATATTGCTGCCCAAGTAGTAATTTTAACATAAAGGTAAAGGGACCCCTGACCATTAGGTCCAGTCGTGGACGACTCTGGGGTTGCGGCGCTCATCTCGCTCTATAGGCCGAGAGAGCCAGCATACAGCTTCCGGGTCATGAGGCCAGCATGACTAAGCTGCTTCTGGCGAACCAGAGCAACGCACAGAAACGCCGTTTACCTTCCTGCCGGAGCAGTACCTATGTATCTACTTGCACTTTGACGTGCCAACTGCTAGGTTGGCAGGAGCAGGGACCGAGCAACAGGAGCTCATCCCATCGCAGGGATTCGAACCGCCAACCTTCTGATTGGCAAGTCCTAGACTCTGTGGTTTAACCCACAGCGCCACCCGCGTCCCTAATTAAAACATAAAGGTAAAGGTACCCCTGCCCGTACGGGCCAGCCTTGCCAGACTCTAGGGTTGTGCGCTCATCTCACTCTATAGGCCGGGAGCCAGTGCTGTCCGCAGACACTTCCGGGTCACGTGGCCAGCGTGACAAGCTGCATCTGGCGAGCCAGCGCAGCACACGGAATGCCGTTTACCTTCCCGCTGGTAAGCGGTCCCTATTTATCTACTTGCACCCGAAGGTGCTTTCGAACTGCTAGGTTGGCAGGCGCTGGGACCGAACGACGGGAGCACATTCGCCGCGGGGATTCGAATCGCCGACCATGCGATCGGCAAGTCCTAGGCGCTGAGGTTTTACCCACAGCGCCACCCGCGTCCCTTAATTTTAACATATCCAGATATAAAAAAATATTTCTCTCTCACTTGAATCAACCTCATTGCATGACAACAATTTCAGCAATACTTATGTGGCTGCTTGCTTATCAGTATCATGCCAAATAATGCATGTGATTATGTTATTTTTATTGGGTTGTATCCAATGAAGTCATCCCATTTGGACAAGGACTTCTGCTTATGCAACAGGATTTCCTCTTCCCTGTTTGTATGTGATGCCAATAAAAGGTTTGATGATGATTTCCTCTTCCTGTATGGAACCCCTCACATCTTTTCTGTGGGTTCATCCAACACCATGGAGCAGATTTGGGGGGCATGGTTCCGAAGGTTAGGAAAGATATTTTGCTGAGAACCACTGCCAGTCAAAATAGACATTTCCAATCTACAGCAAGCAATGGCTTGATTCAGTTTAAGGTAGCTTTAGCTGCTCAATTGTGCTTTGATGAGGTTAACTCTTGACTTTGACTGTCCTTATTCCAAGTCCTTTTCATGTGTAGCTACAAGGAACTATCTCTCTACACATATTCCCAAAGGCAGCATGTATGTGCTTATAATATTAGTTTCAACAGGAATGCCTCACCTGATCTCCCTGCTGTTGAGGACTAGATGTTGTAGGCTGCTGTGATGAAAACTGGGATAGCTGCTGCTGTTGTTGCTGGAGGGGATTGAAAATCAGTGAGCCACCTGGAAGCTATTAGGTTTAAAGACAAGGGAGGGATAGGTCAGTTTGCCTCATTCTCCTATGATAAGCTACATCACAACCAAGACAGAGATGACATTTAATATTCTTTGAAAATTTCATTTGTGGCTTCACAAAAAAATTAGTATTGCTGTTTTCAAGACTGGTGTCAGCAGGAAAGTACTTGCTACCATAGCACCCCTCCTAATGAAGTCCCCTCCTCCATTTCAACAAAATTTGGGGGATTCTAGTGTGGTGCATCTAGATCAAAATCACAACCAGGAAAGAAACCAAAAGCAAAGAAAACAAAGTATGTTCTGAGCCACACACACAAAAGTCTAACCTGCTCACCCAGTCACTGTCAGCCAGACCACAATTCCTTCTACTCATTTGGTCAGACTTGTATGTCCAGCCTAACCCCCCCCAAAAGAACCTGAATCTCTGCCAATAGCTGCAAAATTTGCACTTCGAGAAATGCTGGAAAGAGCATTTAACCTAGCTTGCTGAATTTCCCCTTCAACTGCTTCCCCTTATGCATTTTTCCTTGCGGAGTAAAGAAATATGTGTCAAGCTGGCAGGAAAACAGCTGGGCAGAGGTGACTGCAAGGGCAGTGTGGCAGGTCCTATGAACTCACAACCTCCTGATTTGTAAATTTTTGATAGAGAACTATTCTGAGACCCAGGTCTCCAAAGAACAGGCAGTTCTAGTTTTGATGTCCTCAACGTTTCATGGCTATAGCATTCTTATCATTTGCTTTCCTATTGCTACACCAAGGGAGACAGATAACCATCTGCATATGTGAAATTGAAATATTTTCAACAGCCTGGATGTTCTTAATTGTCAGTCAAGGGGGATGGAGCTATCTGAATTCACATCTAATATGCCCCTCCCAAAACCAGTATCGAAGAATTGATTTCCCAATCAATATAGAAAAATAGGACAACATACATCACCATACAATCTTACCTGTAGCAAATTCAAAGGGTGAAGGCCTGGAGCATTTTTTAAGCCAAAAGGGCCACCTGCTGAGATTAAGAGAACATTGTGATTTCCCTCCCTCTTCAGTTACATCCAAACTAGAGGTAGAATTGTATTGCTGAGTAATAGTAAAACAACAGAAGCTGATAAAAGCAAAAATATTTTGCCCCTTTCGGATTAAACTAAAGCTTTTCTCAAAACTGTCTCATTGACTCAGCTAAAATTTAGAACAACAAAAGAGACAAAAAATCTGGTTATTAAATATATTCAGCAATACAATCTTAAGGCTCAGAAGAATGGTTGAGAGCATTTGCACTGAACCTCTCATATATTATCTGGTTTCAATGGACAGAACAATGGCACCCAAACTCTGAGTCCAGTTCCTTCTCTCTGAAGTCTGGAGGACAGCAAGCATACAAATCATATATTTAATACTTATTTGATATATTTATAGCCGATAGATCAGAATGTGTGTGGCAGCTTACAAATCACGGATCAATAAAACCGAACAAATCAGGAAATTATGGAATTACTTTCATTATATTCGATTTTTATTCAGTTGTATGGTTTTTATATTATTGTTGATGTAAGGTACTCTGCATCCTAACTTCTAAAGGGTTGTATGTAAAACTCTTAAATAAGTGAAGAAAGAAAACAAACTGCAACAGAGCAAAACTGAAGACTGCACAGTGATAGATAAAAGTGAAAAACTCTAAAAACAGCAGCCAATACCGTACCAATGCACCAAATTTAAATGTCTAGATAAGCAAGATCGATTTTACTTGGCACTGAAAGCTCTGTTTAACAACTTGCACCGGGCAAACAAATCTAGAAAGGAAATTCGAGTAACTAGGTGCCATTACTAAAGGCCCACTATTTGGCAACAGCCTGTCTAATCTCAGCAGACGGAGGAACACTGAGAAAGACCTGCTGTAAGTTACATTATCATGCAAAGAGGAACCTGTCTTCTGGAATTTATTAAGATTTGACGTGGGCAAGGAGAAATGGCGAATAAAGAAAAAAGGTAGCTGACATGAACTTCTTACAGTACAGTCGTACCTTGGAAGTCAAACGGAATCCTTTCTGGAAGTCCGTTCGTCTTCCAAAACGTTCAGAAACCAAAGTGTGGCTTCTGATTGGCTGCAGGAAGCTGCATCGGATGATCGGCTTCCAAAAATAGTTCGCAAACCGGAACAGTCACTTCTGGGTTTGCGGCATTCGGGAGCCAAAACGTTCGATAACTAAGCTGTTCGAAAACCAAGGAACGACCGTATTTAGGAGATTCAGTCACATGGCATAAAGGGATTTTTCCAAAGCCCTTGAGATGGCTAATTCACATGCTATCAATTATAACCAGAAGTAATTTCTAGTTTTTTTATCACTGACTACACGGGTCATTAATGAGCCAGTCAACTACTGCATTCAGTTTTTCCATGACTTTCCCCATTATAGTGGAATGGCACACTGTGCCATTCCCATTCAACCAAGGTGGAATTTCCTACTGACCTGGCTGTGAGGAGGGTTGCACTGCAGCAGGCAGCACACTTGGCACCAGGCCTCCGGATGGTAAAATGCCACTTAGGTTGAGGCCTGCAGGGGTTATTGCACTAGTACTACACCCCAGCATGGGGTTTGAGCCGCTCATCAATGTCTGCGCTCCACTGTGCAAAAGGAAATGAGCAAGCATGAGACCAGAATGTCGTAAAACAGCACAAAGTACCATATTTGCTATGTAACACAGCAAAGACATTTGCATCATTAGGGCTGAGGATATATAGTTCAGTCACCAGCTGATTTCATTATGTCTTATTACTCGGGGGGGGGGGGGATATCCTGAAAATTTACTGCTCTAAAATAAACAAATCGGAAATGGGTCCATTTCTCCACACTGTCTAGATGCCATCTTTTAGTTAGACCAGGAATTCCCAAACTTGGGTCTCCAGCTGTTTTTGGACTACATTTCCCATCATCCCTAACCACTGGTCCTGCTACATAGGGATGATGGGAGTTGTAGTCCAAAAACAGCTGGAGACCCTAGTTTGGGAAACCCTGGTTTAGACATTCCCATAGTGCTGCACAAACTCTCCCACATTAGGCAGCATATGAAAAAGTGCCTAAAACACAACTCCAATGACAGTGAGAATAATGCTGAAATAAACTATTTCTTCATTATTATAATTATAATTATTATTTCCAATATTTCAATACAGATTGTAAGTATCACCCCATCTAATACCTCTAGACTTCCATCTCTTCCCTCCGTGACATCCTATTTACTTGTTATGCCGCATATCCTCTTTAACCACCCTATTTCATTCTAGTCTTTCTCTTGGTTGTTAATTACTGCTGCTCATAGATCTTATCTTTTTTCTTTTTGCAAATCATCTTTACTGGTTTCTTTTAATTTACATTCATAGAATCACATTATAACATCTCAGTTCTCCTATGACTAAACTTATATTTCTAAATAATAATAATAAAGAAAACAAAAATTTGTGCTTATCGACATTTGGTTCGTTTGTCTCTTTAAGTAATCTACCCTCAGCTGTGTCTCACCCTGATCTCTGACTTTTGTCATTATGCTGGCTAATTCTATGTATTCAATCAACTTATTTTGCCACTCGTCTTTAGGGGAAATTGCTTGTTCTTTCCACTTTTCACGTGTAATAGTTAACTTTAAGCTCTCAAATCTAACAAGGAATGACGTCTCCAAGCTAAGCAAAAATGAAGCTTTTAGCAATTCTTTGCTTTTTGCGCCAAATCCACATACCGTATTTTTCGCTCTATAAGATGCACCAGACTCCTTTTTGGAGGAGGAAACAAGAAAAAAAATATTCTGAATCTCAGAAGCCATAACAGCAAAATTGCTGCGCAGTGAAAGCAGCAATCCCTCTTGCTGTTCTGGCTTCTGGGATAGCTGCGCAGCCTGCATTCGCTCCATAAGACGCACACCCATTTCCCCTTACTTTTTAGGAGGGAAAAAGCGAGTCTTATAGAGCAAAAAATACGGTAATTATGGTTATCTTTTAATACTTAAGAATGCAGCGCATAAAGCGTTCACTTTCACAGACAGGGAGCCGACGAGGTTTGGCAAGCCCTTCTCAAGCCTGGCGTCGTGTCATCAGCACAGCATAATTCTGGGGCAAAATGACTGCAACAATCAAGAAGTGTGAAGCGCCGTAGACAAAAAAACCAACTTACCACACAGAGCCCACTACATTGATGAAGTTAAGTCCTGCAGAGTTTGCCATGACCTGGTTGGAGGAGGTTCCTGTAGTAACGGACGTTACCGTGGTGGAAAGAGGAATGGTCATTACAGGCAGTGCCTGGCTCAGAGACATGTGCTGCTGAGCGAACGGGGAGAGCAAGGTGGGCTGAGGGGCGAAGCCTGAATCGTGGGGAGTAGGGGAGGCAGAATGGGTAATCAGAGTTGAGCTCTGAGCGTCAGAAGGGTGTGGGGTCGATGAAGGGGTGCTGGTTGGAGTAGGAGTAGATGGCTTAGGAGTTCCAGACCCTGCTCATTGAGAAAAATAAAAAGCACTAGTTTGTTATAAAAGGCCAGTCCTTTGGTAAAATAAGGTTCGCGGAATCTCACTTAGCTCTGATAGCTTGCTCCAGTTTTAAAAAATAAATAAAAACCAGCGAAACGCAAGGGTTAGTAATTGCTGTTAATTACAGGTGTACACAAACAATATCATTAGGCTTAATCCTGCAAATGAACACCAACGCTGTATTTTCCCTATTAAATCGTTCTAACACTGACGATACACTTATGCAACTGCTATGAACGTTTTGAGAGCTACCTTTAAACAAAGCATTTTGCTTGCCAAAAATATAGGCATTCAACACATGTAATAGAACATCTGCGTCATAAAACAAAGAAAAACAGATCTGAACAAAAAACACAGACTATGATCAAACTGGGGCGGGGGGAACAGTACAAATAGTTATCGGTAACCAGCTTGCTTAATTTAGGCCTAATTTGCAAAGGAAGGAAGGAAGCATTGCTTGTGGCAGAAAACAAACACTTGTGTGTTTTAAAGCATAAATTTGGCATGATGACATCATATCAATGGAATGAAAACAAAAAACCAAAGCTCTTGAGGTGTTTTCGTTTTATGTTTTGTTTGTTTTTTAGCTTTCATGTCCTGCAGAAAGAAAGGAAAGAAATGTGAATGTCCAGAAGCTGTGAGCAAAGCCTTATTTACAGCAACAACTGTGTGCAACAGATTTATACAATTACTGCTAGCAACATAAAAAGAAGGGAGAGGGTTGTGTGAATCAAACTGTTGGAAAATTTATCAAAGCTTCCTTACAGGTTTTCTTTATGCAAAACAGGAAGGCAGAAAAATGACACCTTTTGAGCCACCCAGACAATTTTAGATTATGCCACACTCAAGCGACAGGACATTGTGCAGCAGACTAAAGAACGGAGCAGGCACCTATGAGCTATTCTTACCAATTCCCTCTTTCTCGCCTTACGAGCTACTATCTATTGAGACATGTAACTATTTCAAAAGTAGGTAAAAATCCACAGCGATGCAGTGATTCTGTCCGAAAATTAAAACTTGGCTGCCACTCAACTGAGTAAACACTTAGCAAAATGGTGTTGTCTTGAAATTATTCTTACATTTTCATCATCAGCAATGATTTGTAAAACGATATAGGAGTGTTTTAAAAAATCAGTTTGTAGTTTATTGTATCACCACCTCAAGACTGATCATGTTATTTACATACACAGAGATACAACTGCACCGTATTTGACGACATTTAAGAAGTTTTAGCTGCTTTAAAAAAAAATGCAAATTTAAGGAGGCATTAAACGAGCTACTGTTTATACACTAGCAGAAAGGGCTGCACTTTGGGAGCTTCTACAGTCACATTAATTACCAGGCTGTGTCAAAGCGAGGGACCAGTGCTTCTTGCATAAAACGGAATAGAACGTATACACAAACGGTGCATACATATATTTATACAGAGAAACGAGTACAGTTACAGCAAACAAAGTACATACAGTACATACAGCCTGCCTTAAGTGATGCAAACTTTATACACAATCTAGGGTACAATGGACATTTAGATTCTCCAATCAGCTGGTTAGGAAGTTTATAGCACGAGAAGCCTAGGAAGACTTAATGGACAATTTAGGGCGGGACTCACTTTGTGACGAGCTTGCAGGAGACATGGCGGTTGGAGAAAGCATGCTCAGTTGATTCAGATCCAGAGACTGCTTCCGAGACACACTGGGAGGCTTGGGAGGAGGAGGAGTTGGGGATTTTAGGTGGCCACTTGACTGCTGTGAACTAAAAATATTACCTGAAAAAGCACAAATAATCCATGTTATGTTCTGTGAACCAACACCAGAAAAGAGTTACCCTATTTTTCGCTCCATAAGGCGCACCGGGCCATAAGGTGCACCTAGTTTTTAGAGGGGGAAATCAAGGCTTTTTTAAAAAAAATATGTTCCCCCCCCCCAGCCCCAAAGAGCAGCCTGTCCACTTCTCCCAGAGCTTCTCGGGGCTGCTGGGGGAAGCCCAGGTGTTCCCCCCCCCCCCAGCCCCAAAGAGCAAAGAAGCCAAGACAGTGAGTGGGATCTATCCCACTTGCTGTCTTGGCTTGTGCCATAGCCGCATGCAGCCTCTCCGGCTGGGAATGGCAATTCCCCCACCTCCCGCAAAAGCCCACAGGAGCCGCGCACCCTTTAAGGAGCGCACGGCTCCTGCAGGCTTTTCTACGAGGAGGGAGAAGGGACTGATTGGCTGCGTCAGTCCGTTCTCCCTTCTGGGGAAAAGCCCACAAGAGTCGCGCAGAGCTTGTGTGCGGCTCTTGGGGGCTTTTCCTGCCTATCCTCCCCCCTGCATTCACTCCATAAGATGCACACACATTTTCCCTTACTTTTTAGGAGGGAAAAAGTGTGTCTTATTGAGCAAAAAATACGATACTTTGTTCTCTAAAGTGTGCGCTTTAGGTGTGCAAAATAAGAAGTGCACAGCAACATCTGCCATTGCTACCTGCAGCAAAAGGTAACCTGAATCTACATATTGCAGGTATGTAAATATCTTCACCCCCTTCCTGTGCCAAATTTTGAAGCATGAGGGACCCTCTATAAAACTGATGGTAATTGCAGCCAGACAGGTTATAACGAGTAATTGGGAAAATGCTGAAGAGCTAGGGGTGAACCAATGGAGGGAAAAATTGAAAAATATTATAAACTTAGAATATATAACTGTGAAAATACATAAAATGAAAGGGTTTAATGTCAGTGAGAACGAGGAGGATTGGTTTGAGAAAATATTGAATTATTTGGGCAGGTTTGAACAATTTGGGGCAATTAAAATGTTAAAAGTTAAATAAACATTGTGGAGGGAGGACTGTTAAGGTACCGTATTTTTCGCTCTATAAGACACACCAGACCACAAGACGCACCTAGTTTTTGAAGGAGGAAAACAAGAAAAAAAATATTCTGAATCTCAGAAGCCAGAACAGCAAGAGGGATCGCTGCACAGTGAAAGCAGCAATCCCTCTTGCTGTTCTGGCTTCAGGGATAGCTGCGCAGCCTGCATTCGCCCCATAAGACGCACACACATTTCCCCTTACTTTTTAGAAGGGAAAAGGTGAGTTTTATAGAGCAAAAAATACAGTATATAGAATTGTACATATGGTTGATTTGAATATGTTATTATTGATTATGTATACCCAATGTATCAGCCGCCTGGGGGTTCTTACTGTTTGTTTTCACTGTTTGTGTTTTGGTTGTTAGTTAAAAAATAAAAAATGAAAGACCCTCTAGGACAGGCTTCCTCAACCTCGGCCCTCCAGATGTTTTGAGACTACAATTCCCATCATCCCTGACCACTGGTCCTGCTAGCTAGGGATCATGGGAGTTGTAGGCCGAAAACAGCTGCAGGGCCGAGGTAGAGGAAGCCTGCTATAGGATGACACCTGTCAGAGACCAGGCTGAGGAGTACAGCTCTGATGAGGAATGGTTGGAGCTTCCCTCTCCCCCTGCACAGGATCCTGAAGCTGCCCAGGAGCAGTGGAGCTTTGGAACAGTGATTTGCAGAGGGACATAGTTCTGAAAAGTTGGGAAAGTTGGGAAGAATTGGGGGCAGATGAACAGCAAAGTGAAGAAGAACTGGGAGAGAGCTAACAGACTCTCTCTCTCTCTCGCTAGAAAGTGTCCAGCCTATCAGTCCAAGGTCACGTACAGCAGATGAGGTGGCTGCATAAAAAGCATGGTGGTTGCGAGAACAGGTTGCAAGACGCAAGTGACTAGGGGAGAAGTGGGTGGACACCTTAACTGGGAGCACCTTTTCTCTGAGATGGATTCTTTGTTCTGGAGCTGTGATTGTTAAAATCTCTTTAAATGGTAAGAGACTAATCTTGCTTTGTTCTGCTTATCCACAGCCAAAGGGAGGGAGGAAGCCGTTTTCCCAAAGCCTGACTACACCTCATTTCCCAGTGGAAGGGGTACCTGCCAGTCTATTCAGAGGGCAGACTCTTCCCAATCCAAACTGCTGCCATGACAGCGGTTTAAGTCAAGGGGACTTTGTTCCTTGAGCAGATTTAGCCAGGCAGGTACCTTAATAAAAGCTGACGAGGTTGGCCGTTGCTACTGTATCGCAACAGCAAGTAAAAGGATGAGGAAGACAAATTTATAAATGTATTTGGACACTGAGAAACAAAAACAAAAAAAGCAAAGCACAGCCAGGTTTACTCTCTCAAAGATATGCAGTAATTGAAACAAAGGAGAAACAAAGGGAAAGCTGAAGCTAATGCAAATATATTTCACATCTGGCAACCAATGCGCCATTTTGGTTTCAGATAGTACATGGGGAGATAAGTCGAAAAAGCCCAGGACACAAACTTTCACAGCTCTCTACCGGTTATGGTGGCTCACTTACCAGAAGTAATATATTTAGAGTTAACTGTGGAAGAGTATATTCGATTCTGATCAAACTAAGTCTCCTTGAGCAAAATTTACATCAGGAGGCTTAGTTTGGTCAGAATTGAGTATACGCCTCCAGAGTTAACACTAAACATATTGCTTCTGGCAAATGAGTCACCATAGCCGCTAGAGAGCCGTGAAAAATTGTGTCCTGGGCTTTTTAGACTTATCTACCCATGTACTATCTGAAAGCAAAGGGGAACATTGGTTGCCAGATGTGATGTTTTCTGCTCTCTTACCCTATTTTTTTTTAAATAAAAACAACGACAATTACCTGATGAGCTACTTCCTGAACTTGAAGGTAGTTTGATGGGAGGTGGTCGATGTTTCACACCTTTCCCCAGCACTGAAGACTGAATATAGCCTGACACACTCTCAGGTTGCTAGAAGCAAAACAAAAAAAACAACAACCCTTCTTACTAGATGTCAACCTTTTCTTCCAGCTTTCATCCTTTTTCGTTCTTCCCTTTCTCAATTTGACAGGAGAACGAACACCCGAGTTCCTAATTTTTGATTCTGCAAAACATCCGTCCCTAATTCACTGGTACAGTGGTACCTCGGGTTACAGACGCTTCAGGTTACAGACTCCGCTAACCCAGAAATAGTACCTTGGGTTAAGAACTTTGCTTCAGGATGAGAACAGAAATTGTGCTCCGGCAGCGCGGGAGCAGCAGGAGGCCCCATTAGCTAAAGTGGTGCTTCAGGTTAAGAACAGTTTCAGGTTAAGAACGGACCTCCGGAACGAATTAAGTACTTAACCCGAGGTACCACTGTACCTCTATTTTAAGACTAGTTCCCGGCATTCCATCCGACTCTCCCAACATTCTGAAAATGTTTCAGACTGCTCAGGAAACAGAACGCGGCGTTGGGCTATGCTGGCTGGGGCTGATTTGGTTCTATCACACAAATTACTGGGGTTGTACTTGAAGATGTAATTAAAAGGGGCCAATATTTCACCAGTGGACAGATTTAGCCCTATCCTTGTGGCTTTCATTCATGAATATCGGGAAAAGCAGAGTCTTAAGATAGAAGAAAGTAGATGGGCCAAAAGCCAAGCAGTTAAAAAGTCCTGGGGGGGGGGGGGATGATTGTCCCTGTTGTGTAAACTTGAGATTAAACAGAATCCTATGGAATCACTGCATTTTTTAAAGAGTTACAAAGGTGTCATTTAATTCATTCATTAATAACTTACTTCCATTTCCTTCCCAGGAGAGAGCTGGCTTAGATGGACAGATCCACAGGAGTTGTGAAGCATTTTCACTGGGCATTTAGCTTCATTTTGAACTAGCTCCTGGTACTGATTGACTACTCTGTAACGTAACATTAAGCAGATGTCATTCATGAGATCACATAAGTACCAGGTGAAGGCGTCTCCAGAACCAAAACAATGCAGAGGGTTCTATATTCTTGCCTTTTCTCTATTCATTACTTCCAATCAACAAATTATGGAACTGAAGTAAAAGACCATACCTAAGATGCAACGATGATTAAAGTGACATGAGCAGATTTTACTCATTTTTTTCAAATTCTCCTGTTTTACAAATACAGTCTAATTTGGCACCCTCTTCTACCAAACTCAATATTTATTTTGAGAAGCAGATGGGGTTGGGATAGTACAAAAAGCAGCACAATGAGGTGTGTGAATAACGAATAAAGGCAACTAGGGGATGGATGAGCACGGTAACATGTAGAGGATGAAACTCTTCCATGAACACTGAAGGGTTTTTTTTTAAAAAAAACCATCAGAATCACATAACCATAGAGTTGGAAGGGACCATGGGGGGTCATCTAGTCCAAGCCCCTGCAATGCAGAAATCTTTTGCCCAACATGGGACTCAAACCCACCACCCTGAAGTTAAGGGTCTGATGCTCTACAAACTGAGCTATCAGAGATTCCTTTTGTTTCTAAACACCGTGCTGAAACCATTAAGGGCTAGAGAAAATAAGAGCACTTGGATTATGTGCATGTAGTTTTTCCAAATTCTGTAAAAAAATAAAAATCCTCATGCTGCCATGCAGAAAATGACCAGCACTAACCACGGAGGGTAGTCTACTGATAACTATTGATCTAAAACCAGGATGGGAAAATGGTGGCCCTCCAGATGTTGCAAGACTACAACTCCCATCATCCCTGACCACTGCCCATGCTGAGGCTGACAGGAGTTGGAGCCCTACAACATTTGAAGGGCTGGCCTCATGGCACTGAGTTCATAGATCTCAGGAACAGAATTCATTCTGAAGAAGAGGACAAAGAAAACGGAGGGTCGCTATCAATCTGAAGACTACGGCAGGAGCAAAAGTCTCGCCATAGAGGTGGAGGTTAGTTGCAGGCATCTTCCACGCAGCTGATCTGGGAGCAGGGGAATAGCCGCTCAAAGCACACTGCTAATGGGTGCAGACTGCTCAGGAATAAAAGCTTGCTAGTGAGCAAGGGTATACGTGCAAGTATGAAGGGAGGATGGAACAGAAAATAAACACAGCTTGCTAAGCTGCCTAATAAGATTCTGCAGGAGAACTCAGTTCTTAGCAAAACAAGAAATATTTAAAGAGAGACAATAAATGACTAACGAAGTTAGCATTGTATAATTAAAGAAATAGCAGTCAGGTTCCATTACAGGAGTACAATTAGATGACAAATTGCCTTGCCTTATTAGAGGGATGAAATTTCGCCCTCCCCAGAATTGTAGTAACAAAAGGGTTTTGGTAATATGTAAGAAACATTTCAGCTACAGGACACAAAGAAGAGTGAAAGATGCTTTGGAGACTTTCACCTAGTACCACCAGGAGTCCTTTTGAAAATAAATAAATGTACATATACTGTTAGTATAAAAGTGTGAATAATGCCCATGGAAGTGTGAGCTGGAGGAAGCTGACTTTTCTACCTTTTCCTCCCCTTGACTGGCCAATAAAAAGCTTATTTCTTTCCTAAGGGTCTCCTTCTGATATTTAGGGATTCCCCCTTCCCCCAGACCAAGCACGCTTCATTCCCCAGGACTTCCTCCCCTCGCGAGTGGCTTTTCAGTGAGCAGGTAAGCAACAGAGGGCCCCAAAGTCAGCTTCTGCCAGTCCCTTTCCATGGGATCTCCTTCCATGGATCCAGCCCAAATTGTTCCAACAGCAAAGTTGGGAAATAAACTCGGAAAATGCAGGTCAGATGGACCGATGTTAATTCTAGCGCTAAGAAGCATGAATGGAAAATACTGAATCACAAAGCATGAATCACAAAAATACTGATGAACCCCTTACCTTTCTGCCTCTGTCTTTGAGCCAATAAGAAAGCTGTAGGGGACACAACACAGGAATTAAAGATTTGTTTAAGGCAAAAAGAAGAGTTGACATACATCTGATCAGTTGAGGTGGACACTATTATAAAGCCAATGTGGACTAATGCTTAGAGTTTAATTAGAGCGTTGATTAGGACTGTAAACTTGGGGAACTATTTGTTGGGATTTTTGCCTATGTGAAATTCTGTGCAGCTTCACACAGAGTCAATTAAGAGTTGGCCGACAGCCAAGAGCAGAGAGGAGTTACCTGCCTGGAGATATGGAAGCCTGGAAACAGCTTCTCCATTGGTTAAGGTCTCACACAGGCATAATGATTTATGACCTTACTGACTGGAATGTTTGCTGTTGGTCAGTGTGGTGTTCTGAGAGCCGCTTGGAGTTTGTTAAGAGAGTGCTAGTTAAGATCAGTGTATCTGTTCTTGTATATAGTAACTTGTAGAGTCTGCTGTAAATAATAAACACCTCTAATTAACCAAGTTACTAGTAGCAGAATTTATTCCTGCTTCGTCCATCCTGCCTGCAACTGATTGCTTTCTGGAACTCTGCGTATGCTCTGCTAAGGTCTGGCTAAGGTCCTGCAACAGGTCAAAGTTGCAAAACACCAATACTATTCAACTAGATATTTGGGCTAGCACTAACACAATGGGACTTTGCCCCTTGCCCCCCTGCACACCCCATACCATCCCCAAACCTGTTCTGGAGGGTTGGGCAAACCCCAAAACAGAATTAGGGGGAGCTCAGAGAGAGGAGAGGAGCAGAACATTCCACTGCACAGAATAAATCCTTGCGCTGGTGGAACATTCTACATTCAATACAGCACATTAATCCAAATTCCCACTCAGCCCTGAAGTTCTCACAGTGACCTTGGGGAAGTCACCATCTTTCAGCCTAACATTTTTCACGGCGGGTGGAGAGACAGAGACAGAGAAGCATGTACACCGCCTTGACCTCCTTGGAGAACAGATGCAATATAAATGGAATAAATAAAACAACTATTAGTCATTGCTGGAAATGGAAGCTTCTTTATATTCAGAAGCTGCGTACTTCAAAATATTAGATACTGGGAATGAGCAACAGGGGAAGGTCTGTTGCCTTGAGGCTCAGCTTGAATGTACCAGAGATTTTTGTCAGAACACTTTTGGAAAAGAATACTGGGCTGCAAGGTCTAACTCAGTATGGTTCTTATGCTGAAGGAGCTGGCTAGCCGTCTTCCTGCACTAACCCTCATTTCTTCAAGAACTCAAACAGTAACAGGTAAAATTTATTTTTCTAAAAAAAAAGAAAAATAAAGAAATGCCATTTCCCCATAATCCATAAAAATGTGTCCAAAATGATTAAAAAAACGTGTTTTTCTCCAAAATTTAAGATGAAGGCCACTTACTGTGATGGAATTGTTGAGCTCTCATTGTCTTCGTCATTTTTAATCATTTGTATTTTACCATAGTATAATGGATTTCCCAACGACTGAAAAATGGTCAGTTTTGTTTTCTGAAGGTGACTGCCAACTTCGCATTCGAAGACATAATCATCTTTTATTTCCTGTCAAAGAGAGAAATATTGATACAAGCAGAATATTTCAAAAGATCCCTCCAATTCACAGATTAAAAGGAGACAAACTGCTGGAGAGCCCTTGAGAGAAGAGGCAGGGTGTATATTTTTAAATTTTGCTTCCAAGTTAATTCTAGAAGAAGAATAACAGAATACAGAATTGTAGAGTTGGAAGATACACCCAAAGGTCATCTGGTCCAAACCCCCCCTCCCCCCCGCAATGCAAGAATCTCAACAAGCGGTCCCCCATCCAATGTGAAACCATACTTGTCCCTGCTTAGCTTTGCAAATATGCTAGCAGTTTTATTGCTGTACCAGAGTATCAGTGCCTTTAGGCCTGTTTCCAAATGAGTTCCAAATGGGCCACTATTTGAGCCGTTTCAGGGAGCAGAGGAAAGCAACTATGGTAATGAGCTGCAAGAGAACTCTTGCCAGGTGACATCCTTCTGGCCATGGTACAGCAATAAGTAACCAAACAAACCCCTGTGCTGCAAAGAGAACGTCACCAATGTCTAGGCAACGCAATGATCATGTACACACGCAATAGACAATCTTTATAGAATTCCTTCAAACCGTAACAAGTACAAAATGAAATCTTTAGTCTCAAAGTCTCTGGAAATCTTTAAATGAAGCGAAGTATCAGACTTTGTAGTCACATTATTACATGAGCACTGTTCCACAGCATTTGATATTTTCATTTACATACATTCATTCGAAATAAGATGGGTTTATGAAGCAATTCTAGATCCTCCCACCACGCTGACGAAGAATTCTACGAAGCAGTAGTCAACATCCAGAATCACTGTTCAGTGTTGGACATCATATTTGCTGAATACACAAAGCTTCACAGCTTGTCTTTCATCGTACAAAGTCTGGTACCTCGCTTCATTTAAAGATTTTCAGAGACTGAGACTATGAAACTAAAGACTTCATTTTGTACTTGTTATGGTACTTGTTATGGTTTGAAGGAATTCTATAAAGATTGTCTATTGCGTATGTACATGGTCATCGTATTGCCTAGACATTGCTGAAGTGACATTCTTTGCCGGCTGCAAAGTTGCCACCCAAGTTAACCACACAGCTAAGTGAAGCTACAAATGTCCATGCCTTTTGTAAGAGTCTACCCTACTGCTTCTGTCCCAAGACTGAATAGAAGAACTTGTTCTGCAGCTCAGATAGAGACCTGTATGCTTCTAATCTCATCAGTTTCATATTCAGCAAAGACTTAAAACTTCCTCCACCTTGCTGGGTTTCTGAACCCAAACAGCAGAAAGGCAGTTCTGCTCCGAGAGGGTTTCATTGTGCGTAGAAGGCACATTCAATATAGGCTAGCAATTTGGGCAAAGGAAAAATCCTTGTCTACCCAGGTTGTCTATCAATTTCAACGAATCTGCACCAACTTTAGGTATCACCACAATAATGTACTGAGGAAAAAACAACAAAAATGAGGGGGAAAGATCTAACAACCTAACAACAAAAATATAGGATTCACGATACGGGCGGAAAGTCGTTATTTTTCCCACCCTGATTTTGAGAAACTGCTGCGGACAGTCTAATGGTTTCAGTTTCTCATTCATTTCCATAGGGGCAAATCAAATCCCTGAGTTAAACTGTATTTTTAAAAAACTGAGAAGGGATGGTGGCTGAAATGAAACAACACAGGGCAACTGACCACATAATTGATGAGAAGTACCGTATTTTTCGCTCTATAGGACGCACTTTTCCCCCTCCAAAAATGAAAGGGAAATGTGTGTGTGTCCTATGGGGTGAATGCAGGCTTCAGGAAGCTATCCGCAAGCCTTGCGAGCCCGGGGGAGTTCCCGCGGGCTCTCCAGACTTGCGGGCGGCAGCCTGCATCCCGAAGCATGGGGCGCCCTCCGGAGGACGCCCCGTGCTTCGGGAAGGTGTCCACAAGCCTCCCGCGCCCAGCGGGAGGTCCCGCCGGGCTCGCAAGGCATGCAGGCAGCAGCCTGTTCTGGGGGCTTGGGTCGGGGGAAGCTCGGGCTTCCCCCGCGCCAGCCCCATGCCTGGGGGGAAAATAATTTTTCCCCCTTTATTTCCCCCCCAAAAAAACTAGGTGCGTCTTATGGGGCGGTGCGTCCTATGGGGCGCAAAATACGGTACATGGAGTACACAAAATGGTTTGAATTTGCTAAAAAATATATATCACATTTTAAACTGCTACCAATCCCACCTAGTTCAGAGGCAGCTGCTTCTGAGGCTCAACATGAGACATGGCTCATGAATAGAGAAGACTACAGATCTATGTTGGTTTTAGTTGCACAATCACCAGCAGCAACAGCAGTTACCTCTCAATGCCATGTAACCGCACTCCTGAAAAAGTCACAAGACCCATTTCCCCGTATTTCCTAATAACAATTTGAAATGATTCCTAGAGCCTTCCCTTACTCACCTAAACACATTCAAGTACTGATTGTTCTCTGTGTTCCTATCTTTTGGAACACGAAGTCTCTTAATTATCGAAAAGGTTAGCAAGCAATCTACTATTACTCACATGAGCGGGCCAGACACTGGGTTGTGAGTCATCAGGTTTGATAGATTTTTCCACTTTGGCGTATTTTTCCACCTTCAGAAACAGTTAAGAGATCAGTAAATTAAAATGAGAGCAGATTAAAGATGTGGATGAGGGGCATAAATGTCCTTATAATTGAAAAAAGAATTATAATCATACTGATGGGTTCAGAGAGTGAAGGCAAGACAATCCTAATGAGGGTTTATTGAGTTGTGATGATCCTTACAAGTGGGAGAAAAAGAATTCCCAGAACAGGCATGATTATAAACCTCACGTTTTCAGTCCAGTTCGTATCTTGACAGATCCCACTCTCTTCAAATATAACACATCCTTTAAATAATGGCTCTTACATGTTCACTTATTTTAACAGGCCTTACAAAAACGGTGTAATTAAACTGATTTAAAATCTAAAAGTTTTCATATTTAAATGTTCTTCTTCTTAAGCTAGCCAATTTATTCTTAAGGACTGGGATCTGTCTTCTTTTCAGAAGAGAATGAAAAAGAGCGACGTCCAACCAGCAGCTATGCTAAACAGAGGTAGTGTTGAACTTGTTCTGCTATGCTAAACAGAGGTAGTGTTGAACTTGTTCTGCTATGCTAAACAGAGGTAGTGTTGAACTTGTTCTGCTAGTAGGCCGGCTTATATAAGCAGAACTTCTTGAAGAAGATGTTTCAGAAGCAGAGAGATTACATTGGCATGTACAGATCTGTATGTACAAGCTCCTGGGCCAGAGCTCCATCAGAAGACTGACAGCTTTGGATACAATCCTATGAATGACAAATTTTACTCATCTCGGCATGTTCCAGAAATCTATGCACTTACATCCACTTCAGACGGCGCCGTCAAATAGCAAGGATTCTGTTTCCACATATCCACACACTGGAAAAAAGGAAATCAAATATTTAAATGAACAATAGTTATCGGAGTAAGTAAAGATTATCTAATTATCTAATGTGCTGTCTTTTAAAAACATGCATACATTTCCAGCTTTGGAAATTTTGAGGTCATACTGCTGGGCTCCCTTCTTTTCCTTTCTTTTCTGCAAATAATCAAACAACCTGAGCTGCGGTGGTGTTGTACAGTGAGACACCTCCTGCTGCCGATTCAGAGATGACCTGGAGTATCTCTTGAAGCACCTGTAAAAAATTGGAAATATTAACGGAAAGAATACAGGCAGTTTGGAAAATTTTCATACCAGCTTGCTAGAGTGGCCAGGCATCCTCTTTCATAGCAGATAATCCAGCATGAAAGGCGCTGTGCGGATAGGTACCTAATTTACTGTGTGTCCGATACCAGATATACAGGAAAGGGATAGCAGTTCTCAAGAGACATTATGGCCAGTGAGTTGTCAATATTTCTCTTTTCACTAGTTAATCCAGTGTCAACCCAATGGCTTGACTGCACTGCCAGCCTGCTGAGCTGAAGCCTGAAATGCTTCTGAGACATTATGGTACGTGATGGAAGACTGCCATTTCTTTCAATGGACATTGTATGCGGAAAGAGGACTGCCCATATAGGCCCTAAAACAGTAGTCACTATTTTTGTGTGTAACTTCCCTGGAGATGGAAACGGGAAGTCACTTCTCATGGGCAATTTTCCAGCGGCAAATGAGGTTTCAATTTCTGTCATGGCAACAGGCCACCGGCTGAGCTTGGGCTGAATAATTATTATTTACTAATAATCTTCCATACAGATGTCTCTAGGCAAAGTACAACAGATAATGAACTAAGGAAGAAAGACCATGTCTACACTCTGGTCACATCACCTCACAGAAGAAACCTCTCAGCTGAGGGGTTGAATAAGGGGTTGAATTTATTTTAGTGGGGTGTAATAGGGACCCCTGACCATTAGCTCCAGTTGTGCCGTCTCTGGGGTTATGCCACTCATCTCGCTTTATGGCTGAGGGAGCCGGCGTACAGCTTCCGGATTAGTGGCAAGCATGACTAAGCCGCTTCTGGCGAACCAGAGCAGCGCACGGAAACACCGATTACCTTCCCGCCAGAGTGGTACCTATTTATCTACTTGCACTTTGACATGCTTTTGAACTGCTAGGTGGGCAGGAGCAGGGACTGAGCAACAGGAGCTCACCCTGTCACAGGGATTTGAACTGCCGACCTTCTGATCGGCAAGTCCTAGGCTCTGTGGTTTAACCCACAGTGCCACCCGCGTCCCTTAGGTTGCCTACCCATGCTCTAAAGCTTGCATTCACTCAAAGAGCTATCTAATGATGCAATTCCAGGGACTGGTGAGTGATTCTTTTTTTTAATGATCACTGTTCATCACAAATGTGTTCTGCTCCAAACAAAATGTTAAGGGTGTTTGTTCTGGGAGAAATTTCTACAGACATTCCAGGTCTTTGAACAGATTTTTAAGATCAACTAAAATGTTCTTCGAAACTCAACAACAAATAACTTCCCCCCGTTAAAGCAGCCTATTCCGTTCAACCAGACTTTATAAATCAAGGACCAGTAGATTATGACTTTCCGATACCTTTTCATTGGGCGAGTATTCATCTTCTGCTTGTTATAATGAAGTCTGTTCGCTGTGCAAGTTACTGCAATTGAAGGATCCAGACACAGAGGTTCTGCTGTAGCCAGTATCAGTTGGCTTTCTAGCAGGAGTTTGTCTTCCTGTAATACAGAGAGTGTTCTAAAACTGCAGTAAAGACTGCAATCCTATACACATTTACTTGGGAGTAAGTCCCATTTAACTCAATAGGACTTATTTTCAAGTACACAGCAGGCAACTTCTGTGCCAGCTTTTGAACGCTTGCTGAACACCCTGCAACTAAAGTACGTCTTTCCACAATGGTTAATTGATGCCTGTTTTTAACCTTTTTATATGGTGTTTACGGTACAGTTTTATGTTTTATTGTGGCAAACCATTTCAACAGATAAATATTTTTTAAAAATAAATAAGCATGCATAGGACTGGCTGCACGTTACAAATATTTTAAACAGTATTTGTAAATATTTGAACAGTATTTTTGGCATTAACATACATGATAGTTGAGTGTATGCACAGTGTGAAACAGCTGTTCTCGACTTGTAATCTAAGTGATTATTATACTTTCATATCGCAGGGACTTAAGATTGTGTTTGAGAGAGGGGACCAGCAAACACAATTGCCCAAAAATCTGACATCGCTCTCCTCTCTTCAGAACTACTATGGTTCTTGCCAAAGTTTCAATAATCTAAACCGAAATTTCTATTAACAGAATCTTCGGAAGATTCCCAATTTGAAACTGCACATGTGAGCATCACTTAAAAATCAGAGCATGCACACAAGCCCCTTTCTGCCATCCATCATCTCAATGGGACCTTAGGGTGGAGCGTGGGTAACAATAATTACAGATGGGGTCAGGTGGAATTCTACTTGGGCAACAAGGCTTTTCAGCCTCCTCTTTCCTGCTGCAGCCCCTTATGGGCAACCCCTAAAGCTGCCTGGAAGGTCAGCTCCTGCCCCCCTCCCATGGCCCGGGATGTGTTAAGAGGATCTTGAACTCCCACAATACAAACAGATCTTGCAGAAGAAATGTTCTGGATTCTGCCTAATATTGATATTAATAAACAGAATCATGCAAAATAGGTCTAGTCCTCCGACTCACTATGACATATTCTCACTGAAGTGGCAAACTGCAGGGTCGGGTCTTGAGCAAATTTTCCTTCATACAAAACATTTCCAGCACAAAGAATATTACCGTATTTTTCGCTCTATAAGACGCACCAGACCACAAGACGCACCTAGTTTTTGGAGGAGAAAAACAAGAAAAAAAATATTCTGAATCTCAGAAGCCAGAACAGCAAGAGGGATTGCTGCACAGTGAAAGCAGCAATCCCTCTTGCTGTTCTGGCTTCTGTGATAGCTGCGCAGCCTGCATTCGCTCCATAAGACGCACACACATTTCCCCTTACTTTTTAGGAGGGAAAAAGTGAGTCTTATAGAGCAAAAAATACGGTATTTCCAGCACAAAGAAGATGTCAGGGAAGACTCTAAACTAGCCTTTTCTCCAACATGCTTGCTTTCCAATCTTATCTGGAAGGGTTTTAAATATCTATCTATCTATCTATCTATCTATCTATCTATCTATCTATCTATCGCACTGAATTAAATCACTTGAGACCTCTAGCAGAGCCCAGACATAACCTTGCCACTTCACTGAAACCTAGGCCTATTCATCTCCTAGTAGATCTTTATGCCACTGAACAAGATGGCCTTTCCTGGGGTTGGAAGACTATACTGCACCAGAAATTATCATCACAATATACCATAATACTAGGAAACTACCACACTAGTGAAACCAACTCCTTTAGCTGCCACGTTTGTTACCTGCGTCCATTTGTGGTTGTCGCTTGTAATGGAATGCACATCACAAATCAAGGTCTAGAAAAATGAGGCAAACCTTTCATTACTTGTGAAGTACAGGATTTCTAAATACGATGCATCAGGATTGTCTTTTAAAAAAATAAGAGCAACACCAAAGCTGAAAAACACGAGTTGTTTACCTGCATTGTTGGGCGCAGAAGTATGTACTTGCTTTGGTATGTTGGAGATTTGAGATTACCAGATTGTCTATAGTCACGTATTTCTGTTATGACGCAGCCACAATGAAAAATATTTATCTGTTTAAAAGCAAACAAAAATGTATGCATCAGCATTTCCATATATTTATACCCGGAACTAAACAGATCTTTAGATCTCTGGGAATACTTCATCTCTCTTTTTTTAAACTCTATTTATTATTATTATTATTATTATTATTATTATTATTATTATTATTAAGCTTAACAAGGACAATAACCAAATTATCTAAAAACTGGTGCTTGTTCTTAAAAGTTAGAAATATTTTTCAAGCGTTGCTCATAAGTTTTGAAATTTTTAATTTTATACTAGTGCTCAGTTTAGACATTATGCCAAACTGTGGTTTGTTGTAACCATAGTTTTAGAACCCAAATGGTAGTTTGGTCTCCAGACAGGATAGCGAATTGGGTCAGTTAGTTGAACATATACTCCTTCTTCTTTGGCGATCCCTCGTAGCTGAGTAAGATTGCCTTCTATAAACATGGTTTTAACAATGAGTCCGTAAGTGACTGTGGAGGCCAATTCTGGATCCACACGTCCTTCCACAGTGGGGACATTGGTTTCCGGGCGGGAGTTGATCACGGTGTGGATTTGTCAAGCATGCCTTCCTCTTAGTACGTTTCTCCCTTGCGTCCTGAGTTTGAGTGTCTTCAAAGTCCATGACACCTTTGGGAAGGGCTGTTTTCCAATTGGAGCGCTCGCAGGCCAGTGTTTCCCAGTTGTCGGGGTTTATACTACATTTTTAAAGATTTGCTTTGAGAGAGTCTTTAAACCTCTTTTGTTGACCACCAGCATTATGCTTTCCATTTTTAAGTTTGGAATAGAGTAGTTGCTTTGCAAGACGATAATCAGGCATCCGCACAACATGACCAGTCCAACGAAGTTGATGTTGAAGAATCATTGCTTCAGCACTGAATTTGGTCAGTTAGTTGAACATATACTATATACAGCAGGAATGGGGAACCCTTGGTCCTCCAAAGGCTGCTGAATCACAGCTCCTAGCAGACTCAGCAAGCATGGCAAGACAAGTTCTGGTTCAGCCACATTGATAAGACACCCCCCACACACACACACACATACTGTTACTGCTACTTTCACTACCCCTCAACCACTAAAACAAAACCAGAAACACCATTTCAAAGTCTTTCAAACCTGTGATTTCTCCAGGAGATCAACTAAAATAGGAGGCAGCTCTTCTGCATCCAAATATTCAAGCAATTCTCCCTCTTCATAAGGAAGTCGAATGGTTTCTGAATCTGCGTTAAAAGAATGCATTTGACTATGAATATGCGTGTGAGCTATTTGCTTTCACAATTATTCCTTTCTGGCAAAAAGAAAAAAAACCCCACATATTTAACTTACAAAATTGTGATTCTGATACGTAACAAGCTACCTCACAGAGAGGCTGGTTAAAAATGCTTTAAATGAATGGATGATCCAGAACAGGGGTGGCCAACCTTCATTCTAGTCAAGGCCACACTGCCAACTCTCGTGGGGGGGGGGGGAGCATGTCAAGGTGGCACAGCCAAAATGTTTAAAAGTGGACGTGGCCAGAAAATGTAAAGGGCACATTTTTAACAGTCTCGGGGGCAGTGGCCACAAAAATACTTTTGGCGTCACAACAGGTGTGATCAGTACAATTTAATATATGAATAAATGGGAGTAGTCAGTAATTTTTAAAAAGGATACGTTTCAGAAAGGCCTTGGGATGTACAGTAGTACATTGTGGAGGTGGAGGATCCCAAGGAGCAGTCTGTCTGTCTGTCTGTCTGTCTATCTATCCAGCAAAAAAATCCTTTCCCCCCAATGACAACTTTGAGGGCATGGTGAGAAAAAACTCAGGGTGCTGGTGAGGAAAAAATCTGGGGATAGGGGCACACTGGTTAGCCACCCCGATCAAGAGAAAGACAGCCATGGTCTTTCTTCTACTAAGTAAAACAAAATCCAGTAGCTGGAAGAATTCAAACAGACACACAGAGTCCAGAAGATCATATCAGGCTTTAAACAGATTTATTCTCAGCTAAAGACAGTAATAGCACAAAAGAGTTTTTAATAAAACCAGCAACTTGAAGCACTGTTTATTTTAAGGCACAATCAGGAGGTTAACAGCTATTTAGTGTTAACTTTACCTGACCCATTCTTCCCTCTCAGCATCAGCGAATAGCCTTCGTTTCCTGGATACAGGTTCACTACTAGGCATGACAATGTCTCTTGCAAAACCAGCTTCTCCAACAAGTTCACATTTCGCCTCAGCTTCTGTTTCAAAATGGGTGACACTCATGAAAACAACGCATCCAGGAGCTAACACTGTTTACTAACAACATGAAATAACGAACACGGAAACGAGCAGCTATTCACTATAATTACCTTACTAAGTCTACCTCGGTTTCATAAGTAACATTTCATTCTATGTGCTGAAGAACTAATGGTTGCAGGGAAAGAAACAAAAAGGGAAGGGCTCGATCTTTTGGAACATTCTTGAGAAAAGCCTAGGGACAAATTATTCACTCTGCTCTCCTGGTGAAGGTAGAGCCAAGAATAGGGTGAAAGGACAATTTCACCCGCTACTACACTCGTCCTGCCTTCAACCATTCCTATCCACTCCACTTCCCAATAACAAATAATTATGTTTACTGTTTATCTATTACATGTACGGTATATCCTTTCCTCTCTTCCACGGAACTCAAGGCAGCAAATAGAGGTTCTGCAGCGCCCCCTCAACCTACTTTTATTCAACAAAGTTGGTGCACCTTCATTTATTTGAAGGTTTTAAGAACTGCTTTGAATCTCTCAAAATAATTTAACACCGCCACTTTCCTGAGTTAATAAAACCATCCACTAAGAAAACGAGGCTTTAGCGTGCGTTTGCTGCAATGCATTTTCATAGAATGTTTGCCCTGTTCAGAACTACAATCTCTTGATCGCTTCCCAAAAGAGTGTCAGACTCCTCCTGCTGAAAAATAAGGGCTGTGGGGTTTTAGATTATCCCTCACAAAGAGGGCTTTCCTCATCACCTTCTATAGATGGGATGGGGAACCTCTGGTCCTACAACACCCAACATCTCTGACCTTATGCTATGCGGGCTAGGGCTGATGGGAGTTCAACATTTGGAGGGCCACAGTTTCTAAACTCGATTCTATAAGGAAGGAGTCATTTAGCATTGCTCAAGTTCTAAAAGGTAAAGGTAAAGGTACCCCTGCCCGTACGGGCCAGTCTTGACAGACTCTGGGGTTGTGCGCCCATCTCACTCAAGAGGCCGGGGGCCAGCGCTGTCCAGAGACACTTCCGGGTCACATGGCCAGCGTGACAAAGCTGCATCTGGCGAGCCAGCGCAGCACACAAAAACGCCGTTTACCTTCCCGCCAGTAAGCGGTCCCTATTTATCTACTTGCACCCGGGGGTGCTTTCGAACTGCTAGGTTGGCAGGCGCTGGGACCGAGCAACGGGAGCGCACCCCGCCGCGGGAATTCAAACCGCCGACCTTTCGATCGGCAAGTCCTAGGCGCTGAGGCTTTTACCCACAGCGCCACCCGCGTCCCCGCAAAACTTGGTTAGATGCCACGAAGTAGGTGGCAATGCCTTAACCATATGCGTGTTGTACAGGCCACAAGGACCTCTTCCATCCTTATCAAGGGGAGTGCTAACCTTCTCTCCTTTCATACAACACGTTCTACCTGCTCAAGTTCTACCTGCCAACAAATCTGTAGGAAGACCTACATGGCAGGAGCGGTCCTAATCTCACCCAGACATTGTTATCTGCTCTACTCTCAGATCAGATCTAGGAAATAAGTGCTCTTTACTGTACCACCAAAGCCACGATGGCCAGAACCACCATGCGCCCTTCAATCTAGTAACCTGCCAATCTAGTAACCTGCCTCTGGGAAGAACTATGTGGAGAAGCACACATTCTAGCTGGACTCTATTGCTTTTGGATTTTACTTTCAGGGAGGTGTTGCTTCTCCCCATCCTCAACACCAAGTCAGAACCTCAGTTGACACTGGGCATTGCGTGAAAATGCCAATTCCTTTAATAGCTTTTTTTAAAAGAAAAGAAAAGAAAAGAAAAGAAAGCAGTATATAAATATTAATTACACAAAATGAAAGTGGGGCTTATCAGAGCTCTAGAGCAGACCACCAGCAAGACAGTAATGGAGCGAGTGCTTGGCAAATAAGTCCCACTTACCTTTATTTCAGGCTCTTTATCGCATTCTTCCAGATACAGTTCATATAATTTTTGAAACACAGATTTTCTAAAATTGTGAAGAGGAAACACAATTCAGTAACCGTTTTGTCTGTTGAAGTAAAAAAGAGGCACTAAATAATTCTTACCTCCCACTGGATAAATATTTTCGTTTGGGAGGCCTCTGGCGTGCACTTTCAATGATATACTGAAAAAAGAAAACCCACACAAATAAGCTTAGTGGTACACAGATATGCAAACTGCTTTAGGGGATTTAGGAGTGTGCATGTTTGCATTAAATTAAACAAAAAATGAGTGATAAATCTATTTCTCTTCTATTACATTTTCAGTTTATGAAATTTATTTTCTGTACAGTGTTCTGAATAACTGGGGAAACTTTGGTACAATGCAGATGATTATTAAATGTAACATTAAATGTGTGCAATTCATACAATCTACTACTTACCTCAGCACGATCCAATGCAAGTTCTAAAGCCTGCTGCTGCAAAATGATAAAAAGACCTTTCTTAGAAAGCATATGTTAATATAGATGCTTGTACTATATCATCCGATATAAAATAGTTCCCAGTGTTAGAAACTCTAGGCACCAAATGGATCCTTAAACCAGGGTTAGTCACCAAAGTGGAATGCCTAGTTGCCATTTTGGGGGGAAATGGCTCTAAAGCCATATTTTTCAATATAACTTTTTGGTTCCTGAAATTCATTCTGATTGTGCAGATAAAATAGAACTGACAGAATTCTACAGGATGGGGTATTAGTGTGTGAAAACAATCAATAATCAATGATCCCCAGGCATGCCCTTCTAGATAGTGGAGATGCCAGATGCCATCCTGACACCTGGGCATCTTCACTTGCTCACAAGGGGTCAATATTCAGGTGTAAAATGCACCTGGCCCCTGGCTAATTTCAAACACCGATAGTATCATATAATATTTATTAATTCTATCATTTTTTTCACCAGATAAGGTGTTCTGACCAATTATTACAAATACCTTATTTAGTAGTGTAGTTACCTAGAAGCAAATCTCATGAAAATTAATCAGACTTCTGAGTAAATATAATTAGGACTTGAGAGCAAGCAATAAGTTATCAACAATCATCCAGTCACAGACAATTAAGACAATATTTGAGACAAGCACAAGTTTGCTTACATTGTGGTTTTTGGCAGCAGCAGCGACCTCAAAGCAGATGTATAACTGGCAATGCCTATACTATAGTCTGATGCAGACATATGCTTAAGAGACCATGAGCAGGCTGCTCTCTCCCACCTTGACAGCAAATTCTCTGGTTTTTCTTTTAAAAGTTAAGCATGTCAGAACTGTTGTTAAATATGGCTGAACAAGACTCTTGTTAAACTATGTTTTGAAATTATGGTTTCAAGACAGAACTAATGCTAATTTTAAATCAGGGTTAAACAGGAAGCCTGGGTATCCTAACCCACAATTAACATTGGTGTTAACATTAATGCTTAATCACAACTAAGAATTCACTTCCTAGACAGGAGAACTTGGAAGAAAGGACCATATGATTTTTTTATTATAATAAGATACACAACTGCATGTGCTCCATAAAGCTTGTTAGTACAAGATAAAGAAAATAATCTTAAACTATATTCACAAAAATGGAGATAGTTGTATTAATAACCTCAGGCAATAGTGGAAAAGTTGGTGATGAAATGGGCTGTTTTTGGCTTTTCATCACTTGTCACTAACTAGTAGCAGGACTTAAAAGTAGCTTTCCATCAGATTTGCATCTTGCTTATTATTTCATCCATCCAAGACTATACTCTATTAGTATAGTGACTGACAGAGGCAAACAGACATGTCAACAGCACTCACACATATCTTGCTATACAGGCAACGGCCATTTTATGCTTGTCCAAAATGTGTGCAACCGTGCATATGTGCATTGGCCTGAATCCAAGAGACCCCAAAAGTCACAAAAAGGGGACGAACAGGGCAGTGTGGTTGAAGTACATGGAAGTCCAGAACGTAATGCAAATGGGTCACTGCCTGTATAATCTACTGCACAACAATCAGCAAATAACGCTTTCACGCCATCTTGCTTGCAAGTGTTCACTAGAAAAGAGAGGAGCCTCAAGAAAGATCTTAAGATGCTGCACATCTGGCTCCTCTGTTCACTATCCACATTTCACTATCATCTTGAAAAGCCCTGAACTGGTTCAGATGTAGCATTCTTGGTCTACTACACCATGGTTTAACCTGACCAAGGTCTGAACACGCCTTATAGAACAATGTTTTAAATTTAATTACATATATTAAAAAGAGAAGACACAGTTAATTTATTCTCCCATGTCCCAAGCACACATTGCAGAAACCAGAATCTGACAGCAGAAGAGAGAAAAATCTTACCATCATGACTGAAGCGCGATGACAACATCCAAAAATGATGTTTTTGGAGTTGGGCACAGAAAAGCACTGTCAGTTTCCTGTGTCCATGTTTAAGGCACTCTAGAATTGGTGAGAGAAGAGGAAAAGCACTTATTGCAAAAATATATAAGGCATTCTATTTACATTCTATGGTCCCTTACCTTTCCCGCCCCGACCTGGCCACAGTGATCCATGCGACGGTCATCTCCAGGCTTGACTACTGTAATTCGCTCTATGCGGGGCTGCCCTTGAAGCTGACCCAGAAACTCCAGAGGGTGCAGAATGCTGCAGCGAGGCTCCTCACGGGGTCTCTGCCATGGGAGCATATTCACCCAGTGCTTTTCAAGCTGCACTGGCTCCCGGTAGAGTACAGGGTCAGATTTAAGGTGCTGCTTTTGACCTTTAAAGCCCTTCACGGCCTAGGACCCTCGTACCTACGGGACTGCCTCTCCCAGTATGCCCCACGGAGAGCCTCAAGGTCCATAAATAGCAACACTCTAGTGGTCTCAGGCCCTAAAGAAGTTAGATTGGCTTCAACCAGAGCCAGGGCCTTTTCAACACTGGCTCCGGCCTGGTGGAACGCTCTGCCTCATGAGACCAGGGCCCTGCAGGATCAGATTTCTTTCCGCAGGGCCTGTAAGACAGAGTTGTTCCGCCTGGCCTTTGGCTTGGAGCCAATCTGATTCCCTCCCTCTTTCTTTTTTCCTTTCCTTCTCCTCCTGCGATGAGGCTACATTTTAATATTTTAATGTTTCAATATTTTAATGTTGCAGTTTAATTTTGTTTTTAAGTTGTAATCATTCAACTTGTTTTTATTATTGCTTGTAAGCCACTCTGAGCCCGGCCTTGGCTGGGGAGGGTGGGGTATAAATAAAAATTATTATTATTATTATTATTTGTCAAAAATAGGAAAATAAAATCTAAATGGAGTTTGAAGGGGGGTTGACTGAGATAGGACTCTGGGGTTTCCCTGCACAAACACACTGGTCATTGAGATGGCTTACTGATGAAAAAGAAGAGCAGCTAAAGATGTAGGCGCAGTTAACAGACTTCTCAAACTTGGGTCTCCAGCAACTGTTGCTGAACTACAACTCCCATCAATCCTTGAGGGGCAGTATTTCAATACGAGTAGGAAAATGAGAGTACAGTGGTACCTCGGGTTAAGAACTTAATTCCGTTCTTAACCTGAAACTGTTCTTAACCTGAGGTACCAGTTTAGCTAATGGGGCCTCCCGCTGCCACGCAATTTCTGTTCTCATCCTGAAGCAAAGTTCTTAACCCAAGGTACTATTTCTGGGTTAGCGGAGTCTGTAACCTGAAGCATCTGTAACCTGAAGTGTCTGTAACCCGAGGTACCACTGTACCCCAAAACATTTTTTTAGAAAAAAGCACTGATATTAAGTATACCAGCATTTCATTTAATAAGATCAGTGTTTCCCAAACATGGGTCTCCAGCTGCTTTTGGACTACAACTCCCACCATCCCAGCTAGCAGGACCAGTGATGATGGGAGATGTAGTCCAACAACAGCTGGAGCCCCAAGCTTGAGAAACAAATGCGCACTATGTAACGACGAAAGCAATGACAAACCTAGACAGTATCTTAAAAAGCAGAGACATCACCTTGCCAACAAAGGTCTGTATAGTTAAAGCTATGGTTTCCCCAGTAGTGATGTATGGAAGTGAGAGCTGGACCATAAAGAAGGCTGATCGCCGAAGAATTGATGCTTTTGAATTATGGTGCTGGAGGAGACTCTTGAGAGTCCCATGGACTGCAAGAAGATCAAACCTCTTCATTCTTAAGGAAATCAGCCCTGAGTGCTCACTGGAAGGACAGATCGTGAAGCTGAGGCTCCAATACTTTGGCCACCTCATGAGAAGAGAAGACTCCCTGGAAAAGACCCTGATGTTGGGAAAGATGGAGGGCACAAGGAGAAAGGGATGACAGAGGACGAGATGGTTGGACAGTGTTCTCGAAGCTACCAGCATGAGTTTGACCAAACTGCAGGAGGCAGTGGAAGACAGAAGTGCCTGGCGTGCTCTGGTCCATGGGGTCACGAAGAGCCGGACACAACTAAACGACTCAACAACAACAACAACAACAACAGGAAAATGAGAGTATCCCCTAACTTTTTTTTTTTTTTTAGGAAAAGAACCCTGATATTAAGTATATCTGCATTTCATTTAATTAGATCAGTGTTTCCCAAGCCTGGGTCTCCAGCTGCTTTTGGACTACAACTCCCACCATCCCTAGCTAGCAGGACCAGTGGCCAGGGATGATGGGAGATGTAGTCCAACAACCGCTGAAGCCCTAAGCTTGAGAAACAAATGCGCACTATGTAACGACGACGAGGGGAATGACCACCTATAGAGAAACCGCGGAGGGAGCCGCCGGAGCTTCACAATTCCGTGCAAATAACCCCTCCAGAAATGTTCGGGGGGGGAGAGAGGAGAAGAAAAAAGAAACAGAAGAGGAAGAAGACCTTATCCCACCCCCATCCTCGATACAGGGGACACAAGTGTGTGGGGTGGGGGATACCCATGCTTTGCCGCCCCACCCCACCCCCAGCTCGACCCCTCGCTCAGCAACCCCTTTCCTTTCCATCCCCCCCCCCCCAAGGCGAACTAGAGACCTACCCGCCTCCGCCCGAGCGGCGCTTCCATCGCCCACTTCCGCCGCAAGTGCTTCCGGGGCCCTCGAGAAAGAGAGACCCGCGCAGGCGCGCTGGGGTGCAGCGGGCGCTCGCGGTTGCCACGGAAACGCGGGAAGCGGCCGAGCGCTGCTGCTTCTTCTTGTTGTTGTTGTTGTCGCCGGAAGCTCGTTCAGTTCCAAAGGCCCAGCTTCCATAGACACGTAGCAATCACACGGAGAACCAATTTCAATAAAAATCTTAATCCCCCCCCTCCCGCCTGCCCTCCCCATGTCAAAGAGAACAGCACATTATCATTATTTACATTGATGTCTCCAAGGGTAATCTCATTTATAGAAGATGCTCTTGCTCTCATTTTGAAAAGATTAAAAAATAGATATATTTCGATACGATACTATGCTGCGTTGCACTGAAATGTTTAAATGTTTCCTTTATTGGCCTTGAATCTTCCCGCCACACTTGCCATACTTTCCTGCCACACCAACATGGCACCTTTGAGAACCACTGCCCTAACCACTGCCTCATAAGAGAGGAGTTCCATTATCTTCCTTACTTGGCTCTTATTTTGTGCTAACAAAGAAAGCAATAAGGCATTTAAAAGCTCAACACAGAGGCATTCAAGTCAGTGCACCATGAGGTTTCTTCCATAATTATGATTGCCTCCCTATCTTCAATCAGGTTATCCCATAAAGTCAATTTATCATTGTAGGGTTGCCATATTTCAATAAGTAAAAACCAGGACACCCCAAACAAGCCTTTTTTTTTAGGAAGACTCCATTTTAATTTAATTTTTTTACAAAAACCCACAATTTTTTGATTGACTTGCCCAAGATCCAGGACAAAGATCCAGGACAAACTTCGGAAATCCCCCCCAGACATCAATTACATCAAATCCTCATTGATGGGTGTGCTCAACCACCAGCTGACTAGTTTGACAAGTTATTGCTCTGCCCACTAGATGTCAGGATTGCACTTTGGTTTGTTCTAATTAATACAAATTTTATAGGGGATAGTTTTTCACTTGGGACAGAAGGACACGAATCATGCCTCTAGTTCATCTACTTCACTGTCTATCCCTGTGCTGAATGCCAGCAGCTCCCCAAGGGTCTCATGCAGGTGCTTTCTCCACCTTTCTGTAACACATTGTTCATGAAATCAGCTGTAAAAGATCACCACAGCTGAACAATAAAAGCCACCTGAAACAGATTTCTTGAAAGTTTGGAGTTTTGCTGGGCTTCTAGATGTTAAGGGTTTGTTTGTTTTTTCCAGAGACATGGGGCCACCACAGAAGCCCCCTAGCTTTTGCTCTTTCCAATCTCCCTTATTTAGCAGGAGGGCAATAAAGAAAGGCCTCAGGCGTAGCGCTATGTTGCAGATTTTAGAGGGTGAACAGGACTATATGGGTATAGTCCTTTAAATAGCCCAAATCATTTAGGGTTTTGAAAGCACCTTCAATTGGGTCCAGAAGTGCTCTAGCAACCAATGTAGTAGATGTTACAGTAACAGTACTATATCAGACCCTCCAAGTGTTTCTATTTTCCAGGGGCATCCCTGATTTTAGAGGAGCCATCCCAGTTTCTGATTTGATCCCAGAATGTCCTGCTTTTCCTTAGGATGTCCCTATTTTCTTTGGAGAATTGTTGGAGGGTATGGAGTTATCCAACCCCCGGGCCTTCTGCAGGCAGTAGGGAAGTTTTTAAAAGTTTTTATTATGTTTTTATATATGCTGGGAGCTGCCCAGAGTGCTGAGGCAACCCATTAAGATGTGTGGGGTATAAATAGTAAGATTATCGTTATGGAATGGGACGTCCCTATTTTCATCAGAGAAATGTTGGAGGGTATGCCCATTCACCTAGCACTTGGCAGACCTCTTTGTACATTTCTCTTTATCCTGTCAACACCAGTGGTTATAACATAGCTGCTGCAGGTGAGAAAGTGGGATCTCCAAGCCACTTGAGCAGCCTTCTGAAATTCAGCACATAAGCACCTGTGTGGTAGGTTCCCTTTTATGATCCCCATGGCATAATGGCATAAGCAAACATGTAATTATAGCTGAAACACATTTCTTCCTTTTTATTTTCCTTTGTGAAAGAGAAGTAAAGCAATAGAATACCATGCTGGTATAATGTTAATTTATTACTGTGCCACAGTGCTACAACACCATAGTAACAAGAATGCATTATTTATGTTACAGCCAGAAGAGTGTTCTAGCGATAATTAAAAGATCTGTAATAGGAGAATGCTTGACCTGACCTTTCATTTTGGTGGAATAAGGCATCAGTCTAGCTTGTGTTGCATTATGGTATCGGCCCTCGGTGACGCTCACCCTTGTTTGTGACATAGAATGCAAAATCAGACTTCTGGTGTGAGAGATTGCAAGAAAGGAAGTATGGATAAGCCATCAATGACATTGGTGTGGATCCTTATGATAAAAGGGGAGTCCATTAGTGGGGAGAGCCTTCCTATTCCATACCATCAAAATTTGTTTTTCTCTCTGAATAATTTCCGTCTTAAGAACAGCCACCATCAAGGCAACTTTGCATTCAGACCTGTACAGGTTCAGTAGTAGACTGTGTGAAGTGCTTTCAGACCATTTTCTGGAACAGATTATTCAGTTCCTTTGAGAGCCAGAAGCCAACGACCTGTGCACATCTTCAGATTTTGACCTAGGAAGATTAGAAGAGACGCAATTAAGAGCACAGATTGTCTCAAATCAAAAAATTAAATGTATGCCCTTGACTGTTTGAGTGCTATTTTAATTGACATGGTTATTATATCAACCATGTAGAAAAAGTACAGGTGATGAACATGACCCCCCCAATTAAGCTTGAGAGCCCTGAGGACCATGTGTAGGACAAATCTGGTTCTGTCACTTATCAACAGACAACTCCTAACTTTGTTTTATAGTTCGACGATGACAAATTCATAAATTAGCCACCCACCCCTGATCTGAAATGCTGAATAGTACAGCTGTTCGTGATTATAGTCTCTGATCATTTCCCCTCTTTTTCAAATTGCTGTATTTGCTTTGTGTCATGCCTTAGAAAGGGAGCTTAAACTGCACTGACAATGTGTTGTGTGTGTGTGTGTGTGTGTGTGTGTGTGTGTGTGTGTTAAGCCTTTGAAATCACTCACATATGGAAGCATTCAAAACTGTTGCACTATGAACATAGCACGTAAGATTCCAGCAAGTTAGCTAGTCAGAAAATTGGCAAGGAGGTGTCCTTCAGGATATTTTATCACAATGAACATGCCAAAGAGTTAAGGTGAGGTGCCATGTGTTCCCTTGTTAGAAAAAACAGCAACAGCATTATGAAGCCGAGGAATGTGTGAACAACGGCTGCACATTGCTGTTCCCTTTGGTGTCCGTACTAAGCCTGGACACACCATTCCAAAGTCTTGGGTCTCACTGAATCGGATGCTGGGCAGTGCACATGAAGAAACTGGTCAGGTCTGTATTCTGGATTATGACAGCAGTCCTTGTCTCCTGGGTTGCTTTCACGCTAAGGCACTCCTGAGTCATTATTTTTCTGCAATCAGCTGGAGGTAGAATCTAACTGGTGTTGCAACATGCCACAATATAGCACTGTAAAACCCAACAATGCTTGTTACCATGGTGAAGATCCTATTACATGTTTTCTGTCCAAGAATCAATGGTTGGGCACACACTCTTGTCTACTCTGTATCCAGTGCGCTCCCACTGCTGAGTTGGGAAACAGTGTACACACAATGTTAGCCACAATCTATCCTGTGTTTATCCCGTAGTTGCTTATGAAATAGGTAAAAGGTAAAGGTAAAGGACCCCTGGATGGTTAAGTCCAGTCAAAGGCGACTATGGGGTTGCAGGCACTCATCTTGCTTTCAGGCCAAGGGAGCCGGCGTTTGCGTGTTCAGACCCAGAAGCCTCCCCCCTAAATAAATTCACACGTTTTGGTTTTTGGCAGAATTTAGGCCACAACTTTAATGATCACAGAAAGTGACTGATTGCATAGGCTCTGGTTCAACTAGCTCCCTGCCATGCAGGTAGCGCTGACCCAGGGTTCCAGCATAGGTCAGCCAAGGGTGAACACCTGGATAAGCAGAAAGCTGGGAACAGGCTATTTCTGTCACCCAAATGTCTCTCTGGACTCAGGCACGGGCACAACCCCATCTCAGGGGTTGACCAAACCATCGAGTCCCTGGATTCCTATAACGGAATACCCTTCACATAGGGATGTCGAGAGCGTTCTCCCTTCCCTATCACCTGAACCAGAGCCTATCCGCAACCTTACAAGTTGTGACGATTTGCTACGCGGCAGGCGAAACCCAAATGGCAACAGCCAATCAGCCAAGTGGGAAAAATTCCTGCCATGCCCCTGTCCCAATGACAGACGACACACAATGGCATAGCAAGGTCAAACACAAAGCCCTAAAAGTAGGGAGAGGTGGGCCGGTGTTCCAAATGCACACGCCAAAAGAGGAATCTCTGGGTCACATGCATGGGTATAAATAGGTCACTTGAACCATTTGGACTGCGTCCCATTGGCCAGATTGCATCCAGCCACAAGGGACCTACCAATCTGGTGTTGTGGCTGATCAATCGTACCCATCCACAACACAGGGTGTCAGCTTCCAGGTCTCACCGCAATACGTGCCCTCTTTAAAGGAGGACCTGATTTGTCCACAGACAGCTTTCCGGGTCAAGTGGCCAGCATGACTAAACCACTTCTGGTGCAATGGAACACTGTGAAGGAAGCCAGAGCGCACAGAAATGCTGTTTACCTTCTCGCCACAGCAGTACCTATTTATCTACTTGCACTGGTGTGCTTTCGAACTGCTAGGTTGGCAGGAGCTGGGACAGAGCAATGGGAGCTCACTCCGTCGCACAGATTTGAACAGCCAATCATCTGATCGGCAAGCCTAAGAGGCTCAGTGGTTTGGACCACAGCGCCACCCACATATATGGCACCTTATTGCCATTATGGAAAGGCTAACTTATGATGTACAATAAGTGAGAGGTCAAATTAAATCTTAGTTATTTGAAAGTGTGGCATATTAACTGTTGGCACTCTGAGGATCCTGAGGAAAGAACAATGGGATATTCATATTATAAATAAACAAAGCTGAGCATTGCTTATAACTCTTCTGTTCCTGCAAACATGAGTCATCCTTTCTGTCTGGCCCGCCCAAAACTGGTCCATGCTGCCCATGGAAAATAATTTGAATCAGAAGACAGTCAATGAATTAGCTTACGCTGGCATTTCACTACTGACGGAACATGGAAAAATGGAAGCCCCTGCATAGCTTATTTTCTGATCTGATTGCTTCATGCTTTCCTTCACACAGAGAGTCCTGCAGTCTGATCAGAAGTGCATGTCCCATATAAATGAGATTCCAAAGCAATAAACTTATATAATATTGTGATATAATCCTATTACACAGACTCATTGCTCTTAAAAGACATGTTGTCATGCAAAGCAAGAAACACTAATTTGCAATAAGGGTGATTCATGCTGATTGGGGAGGGGGGAAGGAATCTGGACACCCACAGTATTGCATACACATGTTTTCATTTCTATGCCCTTTGTACCAGAAAAATTTAACTGCTGATACTGCGTTTACGGACCACCCAATCTATTAACTGGCACATCCCAGATGTTCTGAATGGTCAAGCTCCCAAAATTCCAATGGTAACTGATCACAGCATGTGAAATAGAGAGATTCTTTCCTTTTTTTCATCACATGTATGTATCATTCAGAGGTGTGCATGAAAGTTGGCTTCCAATCTCTACACTTGAGCTTGTAGCCCAGTCCGCTGTTTTAAGCCACTAATTGTAGCCATCGAAAAAAGACACCACTGGATCTGCTATAAAAGCCAACTTGTGATGAACTTAGGACATGGTGTGCTTCAAGAGTTCCTCTCTTGTTTGTTTTCCAAGCCAGATGATAAACACTTTGGCAATTATGTACTTTCCAGGTGGCAACCAGTGAGGCTGTGCTGAGCAAAACAAAGCCCCTGCCAGCACCCATAACTTTGCTAGCAAGAATAAACTCCCAGCTCACATGTGGTCTTGACAGAACCCCCAGGGAAGAGTTCCCTGACATGGATGGCTTTTATGTGATTCCCACCCACCCACCCTTGCCATCTGGAGTCAGCCTCATGCTCATCATATGTGGGAAGCATGTGTTTATAGAAATCCCATGGGAAGAGGGCAGAAGGTTGCAGGGGAAGGAAGTGTGTCATTCAAATCCTCCTTAGTGCAGAAGAATGCTGTTGGAACTGATCCCTGACAAGCCACTTCTCTGAAAGCTACTGTCTCAAACTGGGATGTTGATAGGAAGACGTTCTAGCCACTGGGGCCAAGGCCATATTTCTTTCAAAGTGGCACAAGCCTGGGCATTGCGTATGGAGGTCCTGGGCTGCCCAGATGACAAAACCTCCCTTTCAGCCTTGATGATGTGGTCCAGAGGAAAGCAGAGCAATACATTTGGCACCAGCTTGGCTGCAGGAGTTGCCGGAAGGAGGCGTACAAGACACGATCCAGCCATCTTAGGGACTCCACTCCAGATTTGTGGACAGTTTACTCCTCCCCCCCCCCCAATTTTTTAAAATTGATTTCCCAAAGAATTTTTGAAACAAACAAACAAACAAACAAACATCTCAACCATATTTAAACCAAGCTTAATAACATTGTTGCGGGACGCGGGTGGCGCTGTGGGTAAAACCTCAGCGCCTAGGACTTGCCGATCGCATGGTCGGCGGTTCGAATCCCCGCGGCGGGGTGAGCTCCCGTCGTTCGGTCCCAGCTCCTGCCCACCTAGCAGTTCGAAAGCACCCTTAAGTGCAAGTAGATAAATAGGTAACGCTTTATAGCGGGAAGGTAAACGGCATTTCCGTGTGCTGCTCTGGTGCCGGTTCGCTGGAGCAGCTTCGTCACGCTGGCCACGTGACCCCGAAGTGTCTGCAGACAGCGCTGGCTCCCGGCCTCTAGAGTAAGATGAGCGCACAACCCTAGAGTCTGTCAAGACTGGCCCGTACGGGCAGGGGTACCTTTACCTTTACCTAATAACACTGTTAAGTGACTTCCTCGTATCCCCCAGTGTATATCATTTTAACGGTTTTCCAAAACCGCAATTCTTATAAAATTAACTTAATCACTTAACATCATTATATTTTCCTTTCCAATTCAGTATTAAACATATTAATTCATCTCATTACCTAATTATATCCTAAGCCTATCTGTTATTTGCAAGCTTCTCCAGTTAATTTAACTTAACATATTTAACGAAATAGTCTTTAAATTTCATCCATTCTTCCTGATAGTCTTCCTTCTTCTGGTCATGGACTCTTCCAGTCAGGTCAGCTAGCTCCAAAAAGTCCATCATCTTCATCTGCCAATCTTCCACTGTTGGTACTTCTTGTGTTTTCCAGTTCTTAGCTAATAAAATTCGAGCAGCAGTTGTGGCATACAAAAATAATGTAACATCTTTCTTGGGCAATTCCAAACCTGTTATTCCAAGAAGAAAGGCCTCTGGTTTCTTACTAAATGTATATTTCAACATTTTTAAAAGTTCATTATAAATCTTCTCCCAGAAGTCTTTCACCTTGGGGCAGGTCCACCAGATGTGATAAAAAGTACCCTCTTTATCTTTACATTTCCAACATAAGTTATCACTGTTATGGTAAATCTTTGCTAATTTTACAGGAGTCAAATACCATCTATACAACATTTTCATTATATTTTCCTTTAACACTGTACATGCAGTGAACTTGACCCCTTTCTTCCAGTCTTTCCCAGTCTTCAAACATTATGTTATGTCCCACATCTCTTGCCCAATCTATCATCACTGATTTAACATGTTCATCCTTTGTATGCCACTCCTTAGCCTTTTCTTCTCCCGAAGATACCCCACAAGGCAATGGAGGTTTAGGACCAGAATTTTCCTTCTCCTAGCGGGACCACCTTCCCAGGCTGATGAGCCCCATCTGCCCTTCGACACATAAATAAATAAATCAATAAAGTAGTAAAAGTGTTATCTTATAGTAAAGCATAGCAGAGGGCCTTGGGGGGTAGGGAGGGAAGTATGTCCAATGTCCAATTCTCTAAGCTGATTTCAGTCAACAAGTCACCAACCAAAGTCTGCTTCAGTGTGTTCTTCTGCCATTATCCACATCAATGCAATGGCATCCTGTTTCTGGCATAAAAGCTAAGGAAGAAAAAAAATATGTCCAGCAGTTATCAATTGAAAGCAATGTTTGCAGGTTTATCACTTGAAAATTAAAGGGTGGCCTTTTTCAATTATAAGCCCTTCCTTACTGCCAAGTGCTCGGTGAATTAATACTATTGGAATGTTTTGGCATGTGCTGAGAAGTGCTAAGTCAAATCTGTTCACTTTTCATATTAAACATTACACATTTAGTCACACATGTTTTTAATTTGCTGTAAAAATAATAATCAACATATGTGCAACAACTGCATTATAATTTATGGAGCAGATCTACAGACATACAAAACTACATTGGGCTGGAAGTCAAAAATAAAAGTTTATTTAAAATAAATGTTGTTGATTGTCTTAAAAACCTCAGTAAAACAACTCCATTGACACTATGACAAATACAGCCAAACAATGAATTTCCCACTTTCTAGCGTGGAACCCCTGAACCTTTGTGTTTTTATGAGTGAGATGCCTTCATTTCTGTCACTGGGAGCAGCTTGAGGGGTGCAGATATGGGGTGCTGCTTTTTTTGAATCAAGTCATAGGCTTGAGCAACAAATTTAATTTGGGTGTGCACACAGGGATTATTTATTTCAACAAAACAAGAAGATAGGGTGTGGGGTGTGTGGAGGGAATGCTAAGGCAAACAAGTAAGGGGAAGGAAGAAGTAAGAGGCAAAAAACTAACAAAACAACGACAACAAGAGTGGTCCAGAAGTCCAAAACAGGAGATTTTCCCTGCAGAGATGACCTCTCCTCCACCTTGCTTGCGAACCACAAAAGCAGCTCCTCATCCTCATAGATGTCTCTCCACAAAAGATGGTCAGTGGAGCTCAGACAGAAACAGAGCCACGAGACAGAGACAGAAGCAGGCAGAAGAAAAAGACTGGAATGGATCTGCAGGTTCTGCTTACAGAAGAGAGAGTCCCTCCTCCCTTATCGGTGCTGCTGGAGCAAATCACCCCACAACTTCCAGAGAGACGCAGGCAGAAACTGCAGATCCATTCTAGATCCTTCCCAGCCTTTGTATTCTGCCTACATCTCTCTCTCTCTCTTTGTTTCCCATGATCCCCAGTTTTTTAATTAAAAAAAAAATAGTGTGTGAGGCCACAGGCAGCACACTCCCTATGCATGCCTATGAATCTAGCATTGCTCATCCATACATTCTTGTTTCTGCACCTCAGTAAAATCCACCTACATTGCTAACTGAACAGATTATTATGAAATGACATAGCATCTCTTGAATCTCTACTTTCAAGAAGGAAGCTGTGCTGTACAGGCTGCCCTGGACTTTACTACTACCACTCGGTGTATTTTTCAAGGTCACTAGCACCTTTACACTGGTGGAACGAACCACTAGCAATTATGACTGAACATGAGAGGATGCTTAAAGTAGCAACTTAAGGAATGGATAGAGCTATTTCCTGACCAGGAAGCGAAGGAAACTGGTCCACTAGGGCTACTGGGGCACAGCCCTCCCAAGAAGAACATTTAAGCCCACCCCAAATCTCAAAGTCACACAACTTTCCTGACTCACAGACATTTTATACTTCTTCTGGAATTCAGAAACGCTCCACAAACATTTCTTTCAATCTGCTCTAGCCATTGAGGTCTCTGTTGCACTTAACCAGTCCTAATCTAAAATCATAGCTATGGCAGGTCCCTCTCACCCCATGTGTCTCTGGGCTTTTTCTATGATAGTTGGAAAAGTGAAGTGATTTATCCGGTGCTATTTTTCTAGAAAAAGTAGCGCCAGAACTCACCATGAACACCTCCCTCATTGTCTTAGAGCAATGGTGCCTCCCCTGAGAGGTGCTGGAGCTGAGTTCTGGCAAGTTCCGGCTGGAAAAACCCTGGATTTCTCACAGTTCCTGGTTTTAACCAACTGGTTAAAAGGATAGGATAGCTAGCATTGGATTTGTTATTACAAAACTGTTTTCTGTTTCTTTTTTAGGGCACTTGGTGAACAGATGTTTAAAAGCTGTGTACAAATTTGAAGCATTAATAAGAAGGCTAGGCCAACCCCAGAGGCAAAATGAAGAGAACCAAGTCTGTTCACCCTCTTTTGTGCAGACAGCAAAGTGTGCTCAGTGACCAAATGGAATTATCATGACTCACAGCTACCCAGTACTCATTCATTTTAATGGTATGAGGTGTAAGAAACACTATGGACATCCTTCCACTGTTCTGTACTAAGAGGATATGGCTACCAGCCAGTCTTCCACCAACCGGTCTTCAGTGATTATTCACAGCTGCTGTGTTTATGAGTAAATTTACCTGGAAATCTTGCTGCTCACGAGAAGGCCACAAAGAAATCCTAAGAAGGGCATCCCAGCTTGAAGCACAGCCTTTCTATCTACTGGCAGCCTGCCATGTGTGCCGCTGCCAAGTTTCACAGCTGGCACAGTTAACATGAAATGGGATCTACCCTGAACTTTTCTTATCCCCGTCCCCCAAAGCAAACCTTTCCAAACCAGAAGCCAGTATTATTTTTGTACATTAGGTTACTTTTTCCTGTCGAGATTAGCTTTCAAATCTCTGCCTAATGGGATCTGTACATTGCAGAGAAACTTGCTGTGAACATCAGCTCCAGTCCCCAAAAGACTCAGTCTCATAAGCAGAGATCATCAGGGGGTTTGGGCTGGGTGTTCATCAGTATGTGGATGACACCCAGCTCTACCTCTCTTTTAAATCAGAACCAGTGAAGGTGGTGACTATCCTGTATGAGTGTCTGGAGGCAGTTGTAGGATGGATGGCAGCTAACAGATTGAGGTTGAATCTTGACAAAATGGAAGTACTGTTTTTGGGGGACAGGAGGCAGGCGGGTGTAGAGGACTCCCTGGTCCTGAATGAGGTAAATGTGCCTCTGAAGGACCAGATGCGCAGCCTGGGAGTCATTTTGGACTCACAGCTGTCCACGGAGGCACAGGTCAATTCTGCGTTCAGGGCAACTGTCTACCAGCTCCATCTGGTATGCAGGCTGAGACCCTACCTGACTGCAGACTGTCTTGCCAGAGTGGGGCATGCTCTAGTTATCTCCCGCTTGGACTACTGCAATGCGCTCTACGTGGGGCTACCTTTGAAGGTGACCCGGAAACTACAACTAATCCAGAATGTGGCAGCTAGACTGGTGGCTGGGAGTAGCCGCCGAGACCATATAAACCGGTCCTGAAAGACCTACCGGTACATTGGCTCCCACTATGTTTCCGAGCACAATTCAAAGTGTTGGTGCTGACCTTTAAAGCCCTAAATGGCCTCGGTCCAGTATACCTGAAGGAGTGTTTCCATCCCCACTATTCTGCCTGGACACTGAGGTCCAGTGCCGAGGGTCTTCTGGCGGTTCACTCACTGCAAGAAGTGAGGTTAAAGGGACCACGCAAGAGGGCCTTCTTGTTAGCCGTGCCCACCCAGTGGCACACTCTCCCATCAGATGTCAAGGAAATAAACAACTATCTGACTTAGAAGACATCTGAAGGCAGCCCTGATTAGGGAAGTTTTTAATTTGTTGTTTAGTCGTCTTATTCGTGTTCGACTCTTCGTGACCCCATGAACCAGAGCAGTGTTTCCCAACCTTGTGCCTCCAGATGTTTTTGGCCTACAACTCCCATCATCCCTGACTAGCAAGACCAGTGGCAAGGGATGATGGGAATTGTAGGCCAAAAACAGCTGGAGGCACAAGGTTGGGAAACACTGAACCAGAGCATGCCTTGGAAACTCTCACTTTCTTCTCAAAGCTTCTCCTTTTTTATGTCCATGGAGTTTTCTTGGCAAAATACTGGAGTAGTTTGCCAGTTCCTTCTCCAGGTGGATCGCATTTAGTCTAAACTCTCAGCTATGACCTGTCTGTCTTGGGTGGCCCTGCACGGCATAGCTCATAGCATCTTAGTGTTCTTCAAGCCCTTTGCCACGACAAGGCAGTGATCCATGAAGGGGAATTTTTAATCCTTAATGTTTTATCGTGTTTTTAATATTCTGTTGGGAGCCACCCAGAGTGGCTGGGGAAACCCAGCCAGATGGGCAGGGTATAAATAAAAGAAGAAGAAGAAGAAGGGGAAGAAGAAGGGGAAGAAGAAGAAGGGGAAGAAGAAGGGGAAGAAGAAGAAGAAGTTAAACTCTTTCGGACTCAAAGTCACATTAGGACAGCGTGCCAGAGGTGGGTCCAATCCAAATGGCCAAAGTGGACACAACCACCCAGACTCTTATGCACAAACACTTAACACACAACCTTCTCTCCTCTTGTCTCTTTACTTTATTCCTATTGCATGCCCTGCCCAACGGACCATCTTAAACCATAAATAATGAGACACAAGTTCTACTTTTGGGTCAAATCAGGCCACAAACTTGACTACAGATGTAAGAGGTTTGGCATAGGCATTGGGTAGGCCCAACCCCTTCCAACCCACCTGCTGGAAGTACTTAAGATGGGGTCAACCAGAAGGTTCTTGACCTACATCAAAAAGTAGCTCCCCCTCTGGATTGCCCTTGGGGAGTGCTGTGGCTCCACCCCACCTGGGTGCCCAGACAAAAGCACCTCCCCCGGATCCCTTTAACAGGATACCCCATTTTCTGGAGGGGTAAGGAGAGGTCACAACCATCCCACCATCCAAGACTATGCCTAATCAACCACCAAAGTTGTGATGATTGCTATGAGGATGGTGGAAACCAGATGGCAGGAGCGGTGACAAAGTGGCTGATAAGAGCAGCCACGATGCCCCTTTTAATCCTCAGGGAGCGGACCCAAGCGAAGCCAGCAGGCCCAGCCAGTTTCATCCCCTGGGAGTGGCCCATCCCCCAACCTACTCACAACTGGCCAATTGTGCAAGCAGGCTGAATCCACTTCCCAGTCCTGGGGCATCCTTTGCCGCATGGGAAGTGGTCCAGAGGGGCCAAACATCTTTCTTTGTTCTGGCCTGAGTCAGTGGGCATTAAGCGGTCTTTGGATAAAGTCAGGATGTGAAGTTGGATAAAAGTGATGCTTAAGCATGAGTTTTTACTCTGTTATGGTTAGTACTAGCAAGGGGGCAGGACTACAACAGGGTTTTGTGTGGCGGGTGCAGGGTCGGGGAAAAGATTTTTAATGTTTGATCTTTTATTGTTTTTTTAATATCCTGTTGGAAGCTGCCCAGAGTGGCTGGAGAGGCCCAGCCAGATGGACAGGGTATAAGTAATAAATTATAAGATAATCACATAAAAGATTTTCAGTCAGGATTGGTTTGGGTAGGGGAGGTAGAGGCAGAGGCAACAAGCAGCCAATACAGTGGTACCTTGGTTCTCGAACGGCTTAGTTGTCGAACAAATCGGCTCCCAAATGCCACAAACCAGGAAGTAAGTGTTCCAGTTTGCGAACATTTTTCAGAAGCCGAACATCCGATGTGGCTTCCGCTTGAGTGCAGGAAGCTCCTGCAGCCAATCAGAAGCCCTGCCTTGGTTTTCGAATGGTTTGGGGAGTCAAATGGACTCCCAGAACGGATCAAGTTCGAGAACCAAGGTACCGCTTTTTATGGAATGCAAAGGGAATAAGGCAATGTGAAAAATGGGTGGCCAATGTTGCAGAGCAATGGAGTCACCTTATGTATGATGGGCAGGCTGTAAGTAAATATTCTATGGTTGGGTAGATAGTGTAAGTCAATGTGAGCCGAGTAAAAGAGCCCTCTGATTGAGGGATGGTGAGCATCTCCCAAGGGGCTCAACATTAATCACTGAGCTGTAGTGCTTAACCCTGAGATCAGAGATAAAAGATCCTCCTGCTCACTCAGTAGAGAGGAACTGTAGATCCTTTCAGAGTCAGGGGGATTTTATCTCCCAGTCAGGAGATAAAGGGCTCTTCTGGCTTTTCAGAGATCACTCTCCAAAGAACAGAGGGCTTCTGCTTCTTGTTGTTAGCAGAGGCACTTGAAGAAAACAGACCAAGAGATAAAATCTTTACTGAATAAACACAACAAAACAGTTTACAACTTGAGCAGAAAGAAACTGAGGGCTATTGCTTTTGGAGAGGAGTTAAACTAAACCTCCCCAAGAAACGCCCCCCTTACACTTAGAAAGCCTATCAGGGCAAATGCTACCTTAGTAAATTTTATGCTACGTCCTCAGGTGCTAAGCCTAGCCCCCACCCCTCTTGGGTAGCTGAGTAACATTGAGAGTTTCAGGGGCTGGCGGCACTGGCGGAGGAAGAGGGGGTGGGGGGAGCGCACCACCCCCAACACCACAATCCCGCTGGGGTGCCATTGTGGCTGCCCCCCATGCGCTGGGCGCCATGCCCCCGCAGGCGATGCGCCATGCTCCCAGGACGCGAGCAACGACCCTGCAGGTGACACACCATGCCCCCAGGGATGCGACCATGCCCCCCATGTGTGCCAGCCACACCACTGCCTGCTCTCTGCCCCCAGAGCTGGAGCATGAAGCTCCGCCACTAGCTGGCAGACTGCATCCTGAACCTTAGCAAAGCCTACAGCCATAAGTTAGCCAACCCTGGCTTAAATAAAAACAGTGTAATGTGATCAGTGCTAAATTGTATAATAAAATTAGGGCTGCAGTATTTAATTCACCGGGACACGGGTGGCGCTGTGGGTTAAACCACAGAGCCTAGGACTTGCCCATCAGAAGGTTGGTGGTTTGAATCCCCATGACGGCGTGAGCTCCCGTTGCTCGGTCCCTGCTCCTGTCAACCTAGCAGTTCGAAAGCACGTCAAAGTGCAAGTAGATAAATAGGTACCACTCTGGCAGGAAGCTAAATGGTGTTTCCGTGCGCTGCTCTGGTTCACCAGAAGCAGCTTAGTCATGCTGGCCACATGACCCAGAAGCTGTACGCCGGCTCCCTCGGCCAATAAAGCGAGATGAGCGCCGCAACCCCAGAGTCGGCCACGACTGGACCTAATGGTCAGGGGTCCCTTACCTTTACCTATTTACCGTAATTCACCACTGTAATGGTTCTAGGGGTTGCTTGTGTGTAAATCAACGCCACCCTTGGCTGGTTGCCTGAATGAACCCTTTCTGTCTGGACAGCCACACGCCCGTGGCTGTCTCAATCGCTGGCAGAATCCGTTAGTGGGCGTTTCTTGAACTTCTTCCAGCAAAGAAGCTTTTTGACGCCTAGTCTCCGCCTACTTTCTCTGCGCAGAAGCGTTCAGCGCAGGGAGGGTGTGGGCATCGGAGGACCCGTGCTCTTCCCACTGGTTCCCGGCAAGGAGTCTTGGAGCCACCTCACCGATTCCACCATCTGCCCCCCTTCTCCACTGGTGTTACGCTGATTTCCTTCCCCAGAAGATGTGCTGCTTCTCTCCCTCCCGGGACGCTCTCCGGAATCCCTCTGGAGCCCTCCCTCTCCCTCTGGCTCCGATGGCAGTTCCCTGACAACCACCTATATTAATCAATTAAAACTAACTAAAAAAGCACCATCAGACAGGAGAGTTTTTTATAAGCAAATTATTAAGCACTGTCCTAAGATGTATTCTGCATCTTTCTCATTCCTTGTTAATGTGTGCTATGTTTAAAAACAAAGTGAGTTTTGCATCAGAAATTCTCTTTACACATATGCAAATCTGACCAAGTTTAATCAATATATTAATTGATTAAAATATATAAGTTAACATTATTGGGTTACTGCTTTGGATTTGATTGTATATGTTGTGGTCTTGTTGTGAACTGCCCTGAGACCTCCGGGTATAGGGCGGTGTATAAGCTGAATAAATAATAATAATAATAATAATAATAATAATAATAATAATAATTCCTTTGACTTGCAGTCCAAAATGAAATTAAAGAACCTCAAATGGTTCTCCCCTAGTCCTTCCTTCTGGCACAAACATGACACATGAGAAAGATTTCCACCTCTCTCAGAGGAAAATTTGAACAGAAATGGACTGCAAAATAATCATTTAGATGTGCATTGTTCTGAGAATGGCATCTATAAGCCTCTAATGACACCTCCATTGTAGGTTCTGTGGGAACCACTGAGCAAGCAGAAAAACTGGTTGTTGTGATTTCAGGGATGCCAGATATGTATAATTCCTGGATCCAGTAAGAATTTTATCAAGGCTTGAAGTGTTAAACTGGGTGCCAGACACTGAACCCCTGGATTTAGCAAGTGCTAAAATATAAGCTATGCTAGTTTACTTGATGAGGTAATTGCCTGGGTGATGTGCCATTAAGAGAAGACAGCAAAAGTGATGGACCATTAAGAAAGCCAAGGAGAGGAGGCTCTGTGCTAGACAGAAAATGGCTGGGGCCCTTTCTCTTGCTCTTAGATAGTTAGAAGGACAAAAGCCAGTGTTTTAGAGTTGAGGGTTGGCTGTGATGTGACCTGGGGGGTAGAGAGGTTGCAGGCTGGAAAAGGCAGGGAGAGAGCTTAATGTTTTTCTGCTTGAATCCCAGGCTGTGGCTATGGGGGAAACAAGAACCCCTCAGTCACAGGCTGAGGTTGTATGAATATGATCCTCTGCCTCGTTTCCAAAAGAAAGCATGAAGGCAAGGTAAGCACCTAGAATCCCTGGACTCTTGGATTGCTTGGAGATTGGAGCATAGCTGTCAACTTAACAGATTTGAAAATAAGGGACCAGCAGCCTCAAAAATAAGGGATTTTGCTTAGCTTATGAGTTCCACTGGCCCTTCCCCACCCGAGAGGGAGGAGAGAGACTCTCGCCCATGCCACCTGCGAGCTCGGCATGAGGCGGTTGCGCGGCGGCGGCGGCCACTGAAGCGCCACCCTTCTGCGTCCCTCCCCATCCCCTCCTCTTCCTCCTCCTTCAGGCCGCTGCTGCCGCTGCCGCCTCCGGTTTCTCCTGGCAGCGTGGCAGAAGCCTTGCAAGAGAGGGGCTGCCTGCCTGCCCGCCGCCACCCATCTTTCACAATGCGCCCCTGAGGGGGAAAAGGGAGAGACGGAGACGCGGCAGCTTGTGCACACACTCTCTCTTGCTCTCTTGAGGTGGAGGACCCCGAGCCGCTGCTTCCCTTCCGAGCCGGGCGAGCATGAAACCAGGAAAATTTAAGGGACATCATCAATCCGGGACAGCAGCGGGACACGGCGCTGGGATAAGGGAATTTCCCCCCAAATAAGGGACGGTTGACAGCTATGGATTGGGGTGGCGAGCAACAGTATTAACTAAAGCTTTCATATACAATGGTAACCTTGGTTTTTGAACTTAATCCATTCCAGGAGTCTGTTCAACTCCTGAAACCATTTGAAAACCAAGGCACAGCTTCCAATTGGCTGCAGGAGCTTCCTGCACTCAATCGCAAGCTGAGAAAGTCACTTTGGACGTTCAGCTTCTGAAAAATGTTGACAAACCAGAATGCTTACTTCTAGGTGTGTGGTGTTCGGGAGCCGATTTGTTCAATAACCAAGCCATTCGGGAACCAAGATACCACTGTAATTAAACAAGAAGAAAATAAGGTATTGTGAAACTGTATAGCCTAAAATGCCTATATTTTAATGTCTTTTAGACTGTTGTGAAAAAACATATGCAAAAAGCAATTTGCATTCTTTCTAGAAACAGCAAAGTAAACGGTAGTTTCCTGCCTTCAACCCACTTCGTCTAGTGGGAGTACATGGGAGAAATCTATACAATTTGCAGTGCCCACTAGCTCCTCTTCAAAACAGAGAAATGGAAACCGAAGGGGAATTTGACCATGTGAAAATTGCAGAAAAATGAATCCAACGGAAGGTAAATTCTCAAGTCTTTCCCCCCAATGAGACACATGCCACAATTTCCCCAGTATGACAACATGGGTTTGTGCCTCAAGTTCGTGGCAGTTTGACACTGCTTATATAATTTTGGTATAAAATCCAATAAAAACTGGTTTTTGGAGATCACAATCGTGAAAATGGCAGGAAGGGAAAGTCCAATCAGTGGATTTGTAACTTATGTTTTGAATGATCACTAAGCTTCAGCTTTTATATCGTTAAGCTGTAGGATATACATAGCAGACTGATGGATTTGACATGGCTTATGTCCAACACAAGTTGCTTGCTTCTTGACACAAAGTGCTTTGCTTTTTTTTTTTAAGGCCCCTGATCAATCCAGATGATGAGAATCAAGAGCTACATCTTAAGAGGGGAAAGATCACATTACACTTTCTGTTTTGAAACTAATGGGTCGGCCATAAGAGTCTTACTTTGACCGTCTGCCCCTTCCTGTATTATTTCAATATGAGCTCATTTCTGCTTCTCCCCGTTTTTCTTCTTTGCCAATGAATAATGCCATGTCAGAAGAACCAGAGCACCAGACATTTCAAGCAACTCAGAATTTAACTATGAAGCAGAAATAGCACAGCTAAAACGTGGGTTCCAAAAATGAAGGGGGGGGGGGAAGGCTTTTACATTCTGTTTTTTCAAGCATTCCCCATAGCAGACATGGGTTGAACTGGAGCGGACCTGTATGTCTCATCATGTCTTCTTTGCTAGCTATGGTTTTTCAGAGGGTGGCAGGTTCTTGAACATCTGGTGCGCTCCTTGCATATATTTGGCTCCGACTCTCTGCATGATATAACAGAGCCGCGTGTAAGCCTAGCCTAATCTGTGCAGTAGGCCTGCTAGCGACTGCTAAGATGTCGGCTGGTCTGCAACACACACACTGGCTGAACTTTTCTGAACTTGCATCTGTTCTATGATCCTCCACTGGAATGTTTTCAGAAGCCCTGCCTGTCTTCCAAGGTCTGGCACTAGGCGTTTTATGGACTTTCCAGATGCTGTAGTTATCTGTTCAGACTGAGCGGTGATCAATCAACCAGCCAGATGATCTTGCTCCAGGAAATGCTTCAGCTGTGACAGAACCACTTGCCCCTAAAGCCAGACTACTTGTGAATGGAGATTTTCTTCACCAAATGCAACGACCATGGGTGCCAATGATCTGCATTCAAGCTTGGACAGAGGCCCCTCTGCTGCCTAGGTAACCTTGGGGATGTTCAGGTGACCCCCTCCTCTCCACTTGAAAGAATGCAGAATGTGTGCAGTAGCAATGGCCTCTGCACTTTGGGCTGGTGTGTGATGGAACTCTACATGGGACCTCTATGTGAGGGTGGAACTTGACATAAATAGGCCCCCTTCCTCATGTAGAGAAGATGTTCATGTGTACCCCTTTCCAATGCCAGTGGAATGAGCAAATAGTGTGGTCCCGGAGTGTGTCAGCTATTGTGGGGGCAAGACTAATTCACATAGCTCCTATTGAACATTTTTTCAACAGATGGGGAGGGATCTGAAGGAATCTTCATACTGTTTTTGAGAGCTCATCCATTTTTACCTTTCCTCAATCCTTTTTTACTAAAAAAATGTTTAGGGCTACAGTGGATGCTCGGGTTGCGAACGTGATCCGTGCGGGAGGCACATTTGCGTCCCGCAGTGTTCGGAACCCGCAGTGTCACGTCTGCGCATGCGCGGGTTGGTGCTTCTGCGCATACGCAAAGCACGATATAGCGCTTCTGCGGATGTGCGAGCGCCGAAACCCAGAAGTAACCTGTTCCAGTACTTCTGGGTTCGGCACGGTGCGCAACCCGAAAATGCACAACCTGAAGCATCTGTAACCCGAGGTATGACTGTATTCTCATTTTCCTACTCATATTGAAATACTGCCCCTCAACGAGGCCAAACTTAGATTCACAAAATGTTTAGGGGTATGTGTCTCCCTGCGTCCCCCAGAACAAAGCACTGCCTTTCCTTAATGAAAGAAAACCAGAGATTGCGTGTATCTCAGACCCTCCAAATGTCCCTATTTTTCAGGGACAGTCTCAGATTTACAGAAGCCACCCCAGTTTCTGATTTGATCCTGGAATTTCCCACTTTTCCTTAAAGGTAAAGGTAAAGGTACCCCTGTCCATACGGGCCAGTCTTGACAGACTCTAGGGTTGTGCGCCCATCTCACTCAAGAGGCCCGGGGGCCAGCGCTGTCCAGAGACACTTCCGGGTCATGTGGCCAGCGTGACATCGCTGCTCTGGCGAGCCAGAGCCGCACATGGAAATGCCGTTTACCTTCCCGCTAGTAAGCGGTCCCTATTTATCTACTTGCACCCGGGGGTGCTTTTGAACTGCTAGGTTGGCAGGCGCTGGGACCGAGCAACGGGAGCGCACCCCGCCGCGGGGATTCAAACCGCGACCTTTCGATCGGCAAGCCCTGGGCACTGAGGCTTTTACCCACAGCGCCACCTGCGTCCCCTAGCCACCCGCGTCCCCTACTTTTCCTTAGGACGTCCCTATTTTAATCAGCGAAATGTTGGCGGGTATGGTGCCTGTCTCTCTGTGTGTGACATTGCATGTAGCCATTGCAAATACAGTTTGTGCAGCCACTGAATCAGAGGGAAAGCAACTCAAAGCAGGATTCAAGTGCATGGATGCTTCCCTGCACAAAAAGGGATATTGAATAAGGCAATTCAGATCTCCTGGTTAAAATGCTAGCACAGTTCGACTGAAGCAAGATTTGAAAGAGGAAAGCTTTATTGTGTATTTTATTTACTTGTAATCCACTTAGAAGCGACTCTTTGCAATTAAGGCATACATAAATGGAATAGCAGCAACAACAATTTGTTATGGACTGTCCACTGGCAGAGGAAGAGGAGTGGGGGGGGGGAGCGCACCGCCTCCGGCAGCGAGATCCCGGTGGGGTGCCATCGCGGCTACCCCCCGGGGGCAGTGCCATGTCCCTGCGGGTGGCACGCCACACCCCCGGGACGCGTGCCAGCCCCGCCCCCGCCTGCTCTCCCCCCCCCCGGGTGCCGGAGCACGAAGCTCCGCCATTGGGACTGTCCCATCTGTGGTGCAGCCTCTGCTTGAGTGTTCTTCAAAATATTTATGGATTTTTATATTTGATTTTTGTTTTTCAGACTAATTTTAGTTCAGGTCTGGCTAGACTGAAGAGGTGATGGTGACCACATTATTGTGAATCATGCCTAAAACAAGTAGATAAGGTCAAGAGATAATGCTGTGACAACACTGTCTCAAGACTTAGACAAAGCACCACCCAGCTCTGGGGGCTGGTTTTTTGAGCATCCGACAGCATTATGAAGAAGAACTGAGTGAGAAGAAAGGAATTTGCCCTTTCAGATAATTTTGTTGGCCCATGCAGATTTGGCGTTCCAAAGGAAAGAGAATGTGAAACCTTGTTATCTGGCAATCAAGCAACAACTCTTTCTAATGCCTTTGAAGCCAAACCTGAGTTTTGTATGACTCATTTGTAGTTGAGTTTATAGTGATCCATGTTTTCCTGGCTTTAAAGTGTGACATACTTAATCTCTTAATAGTCCAGAGTTCAAGTTTAGCACTCAATTTAAATAGATTCATCTATCATTGGATGTCAAAATACAGTTGTATTTGTAGCACTCCTTTTACAAACTCCAGATATTCCATTGAATCAAATTCTACCTAGTTTTGTGCAATAGTAGCGCAGGCTGCCGGAACACCATTAGCAAGGTTTCAATTTCTCTTCCGACAAGTGGGCTTCTTCCATTCAATTGCTTGTCCTCTTGCAACGACACAAAGCTATATTTGTTTTGCTTTCTTTTTAAATGGCCTGTCTTTCCTAATTATTTACATTGTAGTCTTTTTCTTTTGCTACCCAATTTCTTGCATAACCATATGTCAAGCCACCGGGTGGCGCCTGTGGTCAACTCTCCCTTCATTTAAAAACTTTGCCTTGAACATTCAGTACAATTACAGTTGTTTGAAGAACAAACAGTGGGGTGAAAAGAAAAATGAATAAACAAATGACAAAGTATTACATAGTAATAATTACTACGTACTACTTCTTAGGTGTCCTGTGTGAAATGGTTATAGTATTGGACTTGTTGGCTGGAGTGTTGGACATAGGATTTTTTGTGGTAAGTAGAGACTAACGGTTTAAATTCTTGTTCTTTTCTTCTTCAGTAATGTTAAACAAGATCAGCAATGCTGTAGGATGGGAGTGGCGCTGTGGTCTAAACCACTGAGCCCCTTGGGCTTGCCAATCAGAAGGTTGGCAGTTCGAATCCCTGACGTTGCTCTTGTCCCAGCTCCTGCCAGCCTAGCAGTTCGAAAGCACGCCAGTGCAAGTAGATAAATAGGTACCACTGTGGCAGGAAGGTAAATGGCATTTCCATGCGGTCTTGCTTCCGTCACGGTGTCCCGTTGCACCAGAAGCGGTTTAGTCATGCTGGCCACATGACCCGGAAAGCTGTCTGTGGACAAACAAACCCCTCGGCCTGAAAGCGAGATGAGAGCCACACCCTCATAGTCGCCTTTGACTGGACTTAATCGTCCAGTGGCCTTCACCTATTACACATCCAGTTATGTCTGAGGTGCATTGAGTTATGTTCTCCAAGCACGTGTTACATATGTTTTATTGTTGTTGTTTAGTTGTTTAGTCATGTCCGACTCTTTGTGACCCAATGGACCAGAGCACATCAGGCACTCCTGACCATTCTCGTGTTGCCACCCTCCGTACCTCTTGAGGAGAAGGCTCACGAAGAAGGGCCTCAAAAGATAATATCAGGGTCTGGGTAGATTCATATGGAAAGAGGCGGTCCTTGAGGTATTGAGGTCCAGAGCCGTTTTAAGGCTTTATAGGTCAAAACCAGCATTTTGATGTTGTTTTGATGCATCTACAGATAAGAGAGACAGATACTGTTGAGATTTTAATTTTTTTAAATATGATAAACCAGATTTGATGTTTTCCTTTATGGGTCTGAATATGCTGAGGCTTTGTGCTAAAATATTTGTACGAAAACTGCATCCTGATTTACCAGACTTGTATATTTCTGTAAGAATCCATGTGTTCAACACCCACCACACCTGTTCCTATCTATACTGTAAACCTCTCTGTGATCCTCGGATGAAGGGCAGTGTAGAAATTGAATAGACAAATAAATCTCAATATGCTAACTAATCTTTCCCCCCCTCACGTCCGCCAATAACTTTTTTGGTATCCCATTCATAACCTTCCTCCAAGCTGTCTCCTGCAGAAGCTTCCTCCTTGGCCCCATTAACTCCAACAGGAAACTCCTAATTTGAAAGTATTGAAACCATGGTGATTGCCATCCAGCTGTAGTCAGAGAAATGTCACAAATAAAAGCTCGTCTTCATTTAGTTCTCCAAACCATGAAATCCTATTTCTCTGCTTGCTAATAAAATCCATATCTTGATTTCTCACAGAAAACCTATGATGCAATACCACAGATGCTATATGTGAAATATCAGAGCTCAATTTTGTTTTATATTTATCCCATGTTTTTAATAATCGAGACAAAATTCGGCTTCGTTTCAAGTCCACTTCCCTTTTCAAGGATTTCCCCATTTTATAATAGTGATTTATTTACCACTTCATATTTAGAAAAAGAAAGTACCCTGGCCCCAGGTTGTTAAGGGTGGCAAAAGACCCACTGATCCTCCCAAAAGCCTTGTTTCCTTGTGACTGGAAACACCTAGCCAAACAGGATATCGTTATTTGCCGCAATTTAGATAAAGCACTTTCTTCCAGACTGGCACCCACAACCAACCAGCTGAAAGCACTTCGTAACTTCCCCTCCAATTTTACTCCAATCAGTGTCCTTCGACCAGTGTAGTGGTCAGGTGGAAGGATTCTAGGACCTTGACAGAGCCCTCATGCATCCTTCTTGTAGCCAAGCAAGTACTTACTGGGTGCTCTCTCCACTTGGTGCCCAGTGTGGGGAAACTGGTTGTGCTGCCCTAAAACCGCCTCTGCTATGAGCAGGACACGATTGTAAGAGCACTATCAGCTCTTAGACTTCCTGTCAACTGGTATTCAGAGTCATACTGCCTCTGATCGTGGAGAAAAAGCACAGCCAAGTCATTATCCTTCATGAACTGGTCAAATCCTCTTTTTAAAGCCTTCTAAGTTGGTGGTAGGGACGCTTGCTGATCAGAAGGTTGGCGGTTTGAATCCTTGCGATGGGGTGAGGTCCCGTTGCTCTGCCCCAGCTCCTGCCAACCTAGCAGTTTGAAAGCATGCAGTGCAAGTAGATAAATAGGTACCGCTCTGGCGGGAAGGTAAACGGCATTTCTGTGTGCTGCTCTGGTTCTCCAGAAGCGGCTTAGTCATGCTGGCCACATGACCTGGAAGCTGTCTGCAGACAAACGCCGGCTCCCTCGTCCTATAGAGCAAGATGAGTGCGCAACCCCAGAGTCGTCCATGGCCAGAACTAACGGTCAGGGGTACCTTTACCTTTTAATTTGGTGGTCATTCACTGGCTGCCAATGAGCTACTGGGCCCAGTTCAAGGTGTCAGTACTAGTATATAAAGCCCTAAATGGCTTAAGATCCAGTACAGTGGTACCTTGGTTCTCAAACGTAATACTTTCCGGAAGACCATTCGACTTCTGAAATGTTCAAAAACAGAGGTGCAAAGGGCTTTCCGCAAATTCAGTTGAGAAAATTGAAAAACTCGCAGCGGAAGCTGCCCTAAGTCCCTAGAAGGATCCTAGACACTGTCTGTTTAATTGACACTGAAATGGAGAATGCCTAAATGTGTTACTGAAGACTTTAACATGGGGATTTTCCATGGGGCTATACTAAGAGGTCTCTGAGCATCTGGTTGGGTTGAAAAACTATCGTTGCTTTCTGCTAGCTAACATGTGAGTGTTTAACCTTAAATCAGGTGACAAAGGTATTTAGTTGCAAATTTGCCATCTTGGGAGGGTGGTGGCTGAGTCTTTGCTCTCAGGCTCTGTGAGAGTAAGATGTGATAATGGAGCTCACTCCGGGAGCACACAGGCAAAATGGAGGCTGTAGGAAGACAAAGACCTCTGCTTCTAGGTCTGTTTGGAATTATCTTTTATTTCTAAGAAAATGAACCTGTGTTAGACTTGCACAATATATTGTATGGAGTTATTTTGATGTATATTTGATGTTTCTGTTGTTTTGAAGAAAATTCTGCAATAAAAGCTTTGAAGCAAACTTATGGGCCTTGCAATGTTTTTATTCCAAAAGGAGTCAGTTTTTATCCACCTTGTTGCTTCAAACTGCACAATATCAATATCTGCAATAAAGTTGGTAACATGGAGTTCCCTATTTGAGGCTGCAGTACTATGCACCTTACCTGAGATTAAGCTTTGTTAAAGACAGTTGGAATTACTTCTGAGTAAATCTAATTAATTTAAAACATTTATATACAAACATGCTTAGGATTTCACATTCAGACTGTTATTAACACATGATTCCCCTTGCTAGGGCACGGATACTGGTATTGCTGTCTTTTTATGGTCTTCTTCCCTGAATGTTCCACTGCTCAGATACCACTGGTATCTGAAGAAGTGTGCATGCACACGAAAGCTCATACCAAGAACTAACTTAGTTGGTCTTTAAGGTGCTACTGGAAGGAATGTTTTTGTTTTGACTATGGCAGACCAACACGGCTACCTATCTGTAACTGTTCCACTGCTGTTGCACATGGTGGTTGTATGGTTTATACCTACAAAAATATCAGCAGGAGCAGCAATAGTATTGACAGTAGTAGTGGCATTCAGTTTACTGTGAAACCAGAAGGCAATAACAGTTTGATGCCAAAAACCCAGAAAGAAAACTGTTCCCAGTCAGCTGATCTGCCTTTACGAAGGGCTGAAGCCTGGATTCCTTCCCAGTTTGCAGCTCCAATGTTTCCATGATGCCTCTTCAGAGATTGTGCAGAACATCTGGGGGCAGTAAGTCCTTCTTTAATCTTAGGGAAATGCTCTGCATGTGACTTCATAGCCTTTTGAAACACACAAGACACAAATAGTTTGCGCAGTTGAAATGAGCTCACTGGCAACGCACAGCCAATCCCATACACTGCAGCTCTAAGTTGTTCTTCCAGGCCACATGGTGCAGTAAAGACCTCTATGGTGAGAAAGTAGCTGAGCAGCCAGCACTTTGAAGCAGTTTTTGCATGTGAAGTACCCTTTCCTGGCAGAAATTTCCAGACATATCTGGCCCTCCATAGGAAATGAGTAATATTTCTTCGTGGATTGCTAACGAACAGTGGAGGAACAACTTTTCTCCCCATTACACAAAAATTCCAAATGCGAGATGGCAGCTGTTTAGTGAGTACAACTAGCATAGCTCAGCCTTTCTCAACTTTGGGTCCAATGTTGGGCTGGACTAGAACCCCCATCATCCCTGATCACCTCTCTTGATAGCTACGGATGATGGGAGTTGTAGTCCAACAATATCTGAGGACCCAAGGTTGAAAAAGGCTATGCTAGGTAGTCCTTAACCTATTTCACTTCTCCATGGGATTTGACAATAGCCCTGTGCAGATGACTGTATCAAATAGGATACCCTCAATACATGAAATAAGTGCTGTAGAGGAAAGTGAGGGGGAAATGGAGCTTGTTAACTTGGGAAGGAAGCCCATCTAGAAGAATGAAAAGTCTGATCCTAAACCTCTGTTGGTTTGTGGGATATATTTGGGAGAAGGACAGTCCAAGGCATGGGTAGGCAAACTAAGGCCCAGGGGCTGCATCCGGCCCAATTGCCTTCTAAATCCAGCCTGAGGATGGTCCGGGAATCAGCATGTTTTTACATGAGTAGAATGTTTCCTTTTATTTAAAATGCATCTCTGGGTTATTTGTGGGGCATAGGAATTTGTTCATTTCCCCCTCAAAATATAGTCCACCCCCCCCACAAGCTCTGAGGGACAGTGGACAGGCCCCCTGCTGAAAAAGTTTGCTGACCCCTGGTCTAAGGAGTAAACCCTACACAAATCTAGAGCAGAGTTTCCAAGGCCATTGGATGGCATCTTGTATGTCTCCTTCTGGTAACCCCTGCAACCAAGTTGGTGCCAAACGCATTGCTCTGCTCTCCTTTGGACCACATCAGCAAGGCCAAAAGGATGGGGTGGGGGTCTTGTCATATGGGAAGCCCAGGACCTCCATACACACTGCTCAGACTTGAGCCCCAGAGAGGACATTTCAGTGATGCTAATGCAACAGTGTGACTTCACCTGCAGAGACATACTCCATTGTCTCTTGAGACAGATGAATGCCAACAACATGTAGAATATAAAGCAGGGTCTGCTGCCATCATTCAATTCCCACCTGCAAAGTAGGAGAGTCCACCACCTTCTGAGGGGGTCCGTTCCATTATCAAACAGCTCTTCTGGATCCCAACTAAACACAAGGAAGAACTTTCTGACTGTAAAAGCTGCTCAAAAGTGGAATGGACCCCCTCAGAAGGTGGTGGACTCTGCTTCATTGGAGGTTTCTAAGCAGACGTTCAATGAATGGCCATCTGTCATGTATGCTTTAGCTGAGATTCCTGCATTGATGACCCTCAGGATCCCAAACAATTCTACAGTTTGTTGTTGTTTAGTCATTTAGTCGTGTCTGACTCTTCGTGACCCCATGGACTGGAGGATGCCAGGCACTCCTGTCTTCCACTGCCTCCCCCAGCTTGGTCAAACTCATGTTGGTAGCTTCGAGAACACTGTCCAACCATCTCGTCCTCTGTCGTCCCCTTCTCCTTGTGCCCTCCATCTTTCCCAACATCAGGGTCTTTTCCAGGGAGTCTTCTCTTCTCATGAGGTGGCCAAAGTATTGGAGCCTCAGCTTCAGGATCTGTCCTTCCAGTGAGCACTCAGGGCTGATTTCCTTCAGAATGGATAGGTTTGATCTTCTTGCAGTCTACGGGACTCTCAAGAGTCTCCTCCAGCACCATAATTCAAAAGCATCAATTCTTTGGCAATCAGCCTTCTTTATGGTCCTTCTTTATGTTAAGCCCACTATGCACAGTTTACTTCAGTTATGGAGATGTAATCTACACAAGGGTGATAATTCTTAGATAATAATGACAATATGTTGTCCAAAAAAAGGGGAGAAATTTTTGTTTTCTCACCTCCCCCCATATGTTTTGGTGGAAGTCATTAGCAAGTCTTCCTTGTGGTTAATTATGTCTTGCCCACATCTCTCACACTAAGCATATGGCTAGCGGGTTTAGTGATGGCAAACTGCTCAGCAAACATATGCTTTTGATTTCAGAAGGAGATTTAGTTTCCTTTCTTCCATGTCCTATTTGCTGAGGCTCAAAGACTTAAGATAGCTTTCTAAGAATATAATTTCATTACCAGGGCAGTCTGGGTTGTGGAAACATGTCTGATCATTCCCTTACTGACGTCCCTCGGATATATTAAAATGAATATAATTCAATCACCAAGTATTTTTGTTCCATCAGGTTTTGGTTCAACCTATTAACACCGCGTTCTCCCAGCTGCTAGCAGACAGGAGCCAACTGGGTCTTCTGCTCGGACAGGTGTTTGATTTAGGTCGTACACTGGAGTCTCAAGAATAACTGAAAAACGATTCACACAGTCATCTTCGTAACTCAATTTTTTATTCCTGGATCTGTTTTCAATAGAGACTTTCCTCTCATTAACACCAAATGTCAAATTTGTTGCTCACGGTGGTAACAGATTGTAATAGATCTGTGGTGCTAAACGTTTAGGTATAGTAAATATTAGGATTTAATTAGAACTTGTATGTTATAATTGGAACACTTTATAAGACAGTCTTAGAAAGGGGTTTGAGATGTTTAATTAGTGTTTATGTGTAAAGACTGTGTGCCGGACTTTGAGAATGTAATCAAGACCCATGAGTATTGGAATGTGTGTACCTACTTCTGAGCATCAGCAATTAGCATGAGTTAATTAGCCGATGCAAATGCCCTAAGTGTGTACCAGTCCTTAATCCTACTCAGTCTAAGTGTTGATGAACTCAGGGGAACTCCTGACTGGATAAAGGAGGCTGAGTGTTTAGGAACAGCAGGATTAGGAGTTGCCGTGAACTGGATTGCTGCACTGCTGTGGGAAGAAACCCCTCTTGAAATGACCATGCTGTAAGATCTGGACTCCCTCCATACAGACTGATGGTGTAAACAGGTGAGTAAACCATATTTCTTAAAGCCACAACAGTTTCCACCATCTCAATTCTTCAAAGGACCACAGTATGAGTCTTTGCCACCACTCAGCAGAGAGACGGGCAGGTATCCGACTTTTGCAACAATATTCTTTTAACCAGTTGGACAGATGTGGCCTTTCTCCTTCACTAGGTAGCCCACACAGTATCTGGAATATTTATCTATAAAAGTTAATGAGTAGCAATTTCTTGGCTTGGAAGGTGTCTGAATGGGTTCGCACAGGTCAGTGTGTAGTAGATCCAGTCACTTCCTTGAGTACATTACACTTTGGGAATGAGGGCTTTGCACTTCTTCCCTTTGTGCAAATCATACACTGCCTTTGCCACTATTGCACACTTTCATTTTTACGCCTTTTGCAATATCCTTATCCCTTTCAGATCAAATGTGGTGTTCGCATTGCGATGACCGAGTCAGCTTGCCATAACTCAAGACAGTATGTACTTACACAGCACTTCATGATGTTTGCCTGTTCTCTTGCGCAGTCAAATTAAAAAACACCCTGTTTTTCGAAGATTCAAAGATTTCCATCCATGGTTATTGTGTACAAGTTATCACAAAAGTCCATATCAAAGCCCTTTTGGTTAATGTAGAAATGTTCAATACATCTCAGACCCTCCAAGTGTCCCTATTTTCCAAGAACAGTCCTGGATTTATAGAAGCTATCCCAGTTTCTGATTTGATCCCAGAATGTCCTGCTTTTCCTTAGGACGTCCCTATTTTCATCGGAGAAATGTTGGAGAGTATGGCATCTGCGTCTAATTCCGGAACATACATGACACCTCTTACTTTTGTCCCCCTACATCTATGCTCTGCATGGGCGTAGCTGCACCCCCTAGATCAAGTAAAACAATAGAAATACTTAACTAACTGACTGACCAATCACATCGTTTCTTTGCCCCCTAACAACGTCGTGCCCCCTCTAACAAAAATCCTGGCTACTCACATGACACTCTGTATTAGAAATCAAAATTCCTTCTCCACACCTGTTAATGGCCACAGAGTTTCCATCCACTGAGAGCATGTTTCCATTTTCATTTGTGGTGAGATTTTTGGAGATATCTAATATCGGATGTCACGTGGGAATTGGCCCCATTGTCTAGGATCCAAAAATTAGACCCTGAATTATTTCATCTTGCAGAGACACCTTTACAATGGAAAGGGCTTGGAAGTGTTAGAACCATTCTTTCTCTGCCTTTCTTGCTTCCTAGCCCATTGGCTGAAAAGTTTCTTTTAAAATGTCCTTTCTGACCACAATTAAGCTTCAGCTCCCTTTCCTAATTGGCCTTTAGGTGGCCCACATACAAATTTCCTTTCCCTTTGTCTTTCTTTGGCTGCATAATTTGATCCAGTAGAGCTTTGATCAGTACAGAGCACATGTCTATCCATTTTAAAATCTGCCAGAACTATTTTCAACTCTGGGTTTAATTTTGCACAAATGCCTGAAATAAATGGAGAATATTCTTTTGGTAAAGGTACAAATTTTTATTTTTTTGTTTATTATCAGGAAATCAGAGAAATCAGGAAAGCAGAGACATCACCTTGCCAACAAAGGTCCGTATAGTTAAAGCCATGGTTTTCCCAGTAGTGATGTATGGAAGTGAGAGCTGGACCATAAAGAAGGCTGATCGCCGAAGAATTGATGCTTTTGAATTATGGTGCTGGAGAAGACTCTTGAGAGTCCCATGGACTGCAAGAAGATCAAACGCATCCATTCTTAAGGAAATCAGCCCTGAGTGCTCACTGGAAGGACAGATCGTGAAGCTGAGGCTCCAGTACTTTGGCCACCTCATGAGAAGAGAAGACTCCCTGGAAAAGACCCTGATGTTGGGAAAGATGGAGAACACAAGGAGAAGGGGATGACAGAGGATGAGATGGTTGGATAGTGTTCTTGAAGCTACCAGCATGAGTTTGACCAAACTGCGGGAGGCAGTGGAAGACAGGAGTGCCTGGTGTGCTCTGGTCCAGGGGGTCACGAAGAGTCGGACACGACTAAACGACTAAACAACAACAATCAGGAAATCATCCAGCAGCACTAAGTCTATTCATCAAATTTAGCAAGTATTCCATGGGCTTTTATGACCATCTCCTTCTCTTAATTGAGCAGAGAACATTTCTTTGTAAAGTTGAATCTTATCTTGCATTCTCATTTTCCCTTACAGGTTCTTCAAAGCCAACAACATCACTTTTGAAATGCCTTTTCTCCTGGAATGGTAGTAGCACCAGAAACCTGTATATGTGGCTGGGATTTGCCTTTTTTATTTCCTCTCTCTAGAAGAGACCCTACAAGGTGGTATCTAACACTTAATTTGGGAATCTGCCAAAAAAAGTGACAAAATTATGATATGAAAACTATTGGACTGTGTTCAAACCATGGCTGGAAAATCGTCTTTTTGCATGGGATGGAAGTGTCTAGCAATTCTACTTGCCAAGCAAACTCTCCACACAAAAAAAAAAACAGAGACAGACTTCATCCAGAAGAATAGCTAATGGCTTAAACATTTGATGTGTTAGCAATTTTCCTCCCCATTGCTCATAAGTACATGATCTTTAAATAAAGTTTGAAAAGCCATCTTGCTGCTCACTGCAATAACAACTCTGAGCCACAGATGCCCCAAGCAAGGGTCAATTCTATAGTTTTATAATTCATTTACAGCAGGGGTCATGATCCATTTTAAGAACATGGAAGGGCAGATTTGAATTTTTGAGCAGGTGCCATGGGCGTCTCCCTCTCCGGTCACTTTTCTCCCTCCCTTTGGATCCTCCCACAGGATGGACGTTCCAGCACACACACTCACTTTTCCACAGGATCTGGTTAAAAGTTGGATCCCGCAGAATGAACCTGAACCTTGACAAGCACATAGAACAGAATGATGACGTGAGAAAAGAGTGTCACTCTTTTAAGTTCCTCCTTTAGCTCTGTGTATTTTCAAGGGAGAAAAAAGGAATTGCTCTTTTCACCTCATAAACATGGGGAAAGTCAGTGTGGGATAGCAGAAGATATGTGAGTGTCAAGGGAGCATCTCAAGGCTACCACTGTTCCCAAAGGCATGGGCGCTTTTGTTGTTGTTTAGTCATTTAGTCGTGTCCGACTCTTCGTGACCCCATGGACCAGAGCACACGAGGCACTCCTGTCTTCCACTGCCTCCCACAGTTTGGTCAAACTCATGCTGGTAGCTTCGAGAACACTGTCCAACCATCTCGTCCTCTGTCGTCCCCTTCTCCTTGTGCCCTCCATCTTTCCCAACATCAGGGTCTTTTCCAGGGAGTCTTCTCTTCTCATGAGGTGGCCAAAGGATTGAAGCCTCAGCTTCACGATCTGTCCTTCCAGTGAGCACTCAGGGCTGATTTCCTTCAGAATGGATAGGTTTGATCTTCTTGCAGTCCACAGGACTCTCAAGAGTCTCCTCCAGCACCATAATTCAAAAGCATCAATTTTTCGGCGATCAGCCTTCTTTATGGTCCAGCTCTCACTTCCATACATCACTACTGGGAAAACCATAGCTTTAACTATACGGACCTTTGTTGGCAAGGTGATGTCTCTACTTTTTAAGATGCTGTCTAGGTTGGTCATTGCTTTTCTCCCAAGAAGCAGGCGTCTTTTAATTTTGTGACTGCTGTCACCATCTGCAGTGATCATGGAGCCCAAGAAAGTAAAATCTCTCACTGCCTCCATTTCTTCCCCTTCTATTTGCCAGGAGGTGATGGGCCCAGTGGCCATGATCTTCGTTTTTTTGATGTTGAGCTTCAGACCATATTTTGTGCTCTCCTCTTTCACCCTCATTAAAAGGTTCTTTAATTCGTCCTCACTTTCTGCCATCAAGGCTGTGTCATCTGCATATCTGAGGTTGTTGATATTTCTTCCGGCAATCTTAATTCCGGCTTGGCATTCATCCAGCCCAGCCTTTCACATGATGAATTCTGCATATAAGTTAAATAAGCAGGGAGACAATATACAGCCTTGCCGTACTCCTTTCCCAATTTTGAACCAATCAGTTGTTCCATATCCAGTTCTAACTGTAGCTTCTTGTCCCACATAGAGATTTCTCAGGAGACAGATGAGGTGATCAGGCACTCCCATTTCTTTAAGAACTTGCCATAGTTTGCTGTGGTCGACACAGTCAAAGGCTTTTGCATGGGCACAAAAGAGGCTGATTAAAGCCATGCAACTGGAGGAAGCAGCAAAGAGCTCCTTGCACACTGAAGTCCACATGTTACCTCTTTTCCCCCAAGGTAACGGAAAGTAGCATAGACTAAGCCTGGCAGGACAGCTTTACTCTATGGCATTAACCCTTTCATGCATTAATTAGACTCAAGCATGCTACTTATATGAGACTTAGTCTATACTATATGGTGTTGTGGTTAATAATTGCAATATTTCAGAGATACTCTGTCTGGCATTCTGAGTCTGTTTTGAGCTATACATTGCCACAAAGCTCTACAAATCGATTCAGGGCAAGCCTTCATATCCACAGATGTCCAACATATTTTCTATCTTTATTTTTTTGTACTGTATAATTGTAGTATTATTGTATTATTTGCTGATTTTTTAAAAAGAATAGCAGTATATAAATATTTTTATAAATAAAACAACAAACAAGGCAGTTGTTTATTTATATATGATGATATATTGTAATATCCTTCATTATATACTCTTCAGTTAATGTAAGAAAGGCAAAGTCTGGCATATTTGTAATTAATTAATATACAGGAAATTGGAAGTACCAGAATATTTTATTTTTAGTACAAACACATACACAATCTGTTCAAAGCAGATTGTCATTAAAATAAGTATATGGGGATTTTCAATACTACTTAACATATTTCTGGGAGACGCTGCCATAGTTTTTTTTTGTTGTTGTTGTTTTTAGTTTGGAATGCTATCTCCATCTCACCCCACAAAATAACCCGGAACAGGAGTAATCACATATAGAGTAAGTGTTGGGTTTGGAAGTCATGAAAAGCAACCCACTGAACACAGTATCTGAATGATGTGAAAAGGAAAGGTTGATGCTTAATAATGTTGATGGGAAATTCATTTGGAAAAATACCTTTGGAAGTAAGTCTCTCTTGCTCTACTAGCAGACAAGGACATATTTCAATGAAGATAGTTGTCCTGTGAAGCACAGCAGGGTCCTCTGTTACCATGTAAATTGCCATAACAGAAGTTTGAGAAAGGTGAAACCATTTATGAGCATTTCGGTCTTTATTTAACAGCAAGCAGATATACTCATACATGCTAGTAAACAAATGAAGACCTCTGGCTTTGTTTTTAAAGAGATAGGCACCATAAATTGAATTTCAGATGTAATCAGTGTGATTTGCATCCCCTCAAACCCCTTGTAGCCAGGGAGTCCACATATATCATTTCTTCCTTCAAGCTCTATTTGCAACAGCTGGAGAATATTACCAAAGAGCTAAAACAGCTGCAGGAATAACCCTTTCAATTACTTTTCTGAGGACCAAGCAAGTCAATCACAGACTGAATGTCAGGAGTTCTTCAGTGCAGCAGAACTGAGCCTAGCTAAGAAAATGGGGTAGGTTAGACACCAGTGCACTTTTTATCTGCTACAGCTAACAAAAAAATTGTCTGACAAAAATTCTGAGTTCTTCCCCACTACTAAAACGGGATTGGTCCTACTGATTTGTAATTTTAGCTGTAATTTAAAATAAAATCTGTATAGCAATTTTCATATACACTTCTATATGTGTACATTGCTTCTGTTTGTGGAACTAAAGGTCCTGTAATAAGGACCAGTAGCTGAAGACTTCCAAATCCATCTCACCAAGGGTCATCACTTTTACCACCTGAGACAATAGAAAGCAGAGACTAGCATTTGGCCTTGTCAGCAAACTAAAGGGTAATGGAGTTTTAGATCTTGGCCCACTGACTGACCAATGGGGGAGAAGAGAGAGACAGTAAAAAAATAATAGACTATTGTGGCGATCACACAGGGTCCCCAGACGTTTGACCGTCTATTGATCCCTGTGCCACCACTGTGATTTCCTCTTCGCTGCCACCAACCCGTTTCTCTCGGGTACACACGGAGTCCAGATAGTTGTTAACATTAACAAATAATCAAATTTATTTTTATAAGCATGAACAAGTTTAAGGTTTCAGTTAATTTTTCTTGTCAGTTTCTTAATCTTAGTTTCTTTACTGACCTATACGTTCCTAACAACTTCAAACTGATTATCCCAACTATCTATCTGACTCCACCTAACAGTTCCTCTCACTCTCTCACAACACAAAACTCGACCAACCCACAGACTTATCCTCCCTCTTCCTTCTCCAACTCCCAACCTCAATTGACTTTCAAAACCTCCCACTCTAACTTTTACTCCTCCCTTGCATACCCACTGGCCAATCACATCACACTCATTTAACCCTTTCCTTATGACCCACCTAGGAGGCAAACACCACAACTATATTATGGAACTACAGGCTTGAATATGTTTTCTGTTCTATGTCGTCAAAGGAAACCGCGGCTATTGGTCTCATGTGAACCCTTGCATATGGGAATTCTGCTAGGATTCTGATAATTTAAAATTCCATTTAAAAGAAAGGATGTTAAATACATAAATATGTGGGCTTTTTATTGTCTTTTTGAAGCTTTCCTTGTTTGCATAGCTTTAATTGGCACCTGCTACAGATTTTGAAAAACCTATCTTGTTTAGAAAGGAAAGAGATGTCCGCACTCATGCTTGCAGAAAGAGGATAATGTGGCTTGAGTCAATAACAGCCCAAAAGGCTTTGTTTTAAAGGTCCATCTCAATGTTTTCCAAATCTAAAATCCAAATGTTATTGTTTTAGTCAACCAGACAATAAAGGCAGCAAAATACACTCACAAAGAATACAGTAATCCCTATAAAAACATGATTACGTGATGCCATTAAAACAAATCTTTGACATGTGTTATTATCTGAAATTGTAAGTTACTTCCACTTCCCTAAGAACAACTGAACAAATGCAGCAGTCCTGCATGTGACATAATAGTCTGTTCTGGCCAATGCAAATAAGGTTTATTTATTTTTAATTAAAGGATATTTATTTCCTTAAAAATTATTTTATTGGATTTTCTACAAGCCATATACAGTGGTACCTCGGGTTAAGTACTTTATTTGTTCCAGAGGTCCGTTCTTAACCTGAAGCACCGCTTTAGCTAATGGGGCCTCCCGCAGCCGCTGCTCCTCCAGAGCACGATTTCTGTTCTCATCCTGAAGCAAAGTTCTTAACCCGAGGTACTATTTCTGGGTTAGCGGAGTCTGTAACCTGAAGAGTATGTAACCTGAAGCGTATGTAACTCAGGGTACCACTGTACAGCTACACCCATGGTGTGTAATATAAGTAATTAATACAATACACATTCAGGATTAATAAACGCAACAATTCCTATCAAATATCAGTAAACCAGAGATCAACAAATTCCCTGCTCCTTCCCTTCACCCTTCCCTAGAGGTCACCTGTAGAAACTGCCACTGAGATCTGAGTATTAACAGCATTGAAATGATATTTCTTTGTTTTTGCGCATATGTACTAATCACAGTCTCAAAGTTTGAGAAACGCAGCTGATAATCCATTGGTTTCAATATACTCTTTCCTCATTTTTCCTTAAATGCCAGTTTTTCTGCCATGACTTCCTAAGTTAATGTCTCTCCCACCTTCCAATAAGTCAGTTCCTCTGCAGCTAGCATAAAGGGGATCCAAGGCTTTTCAAGCATAGTAGTGATGCATTTTCTTCTCCCTACATGTTCCATAGTGCTAACACTGGGGAAGGTGTCACTGCCTGGCTAATTTGCTACCTTTGAGCAATTCCACCAAGAATAATAACTTCTATTTCCCATAATGGGAACCAGCCTTAAGGGAGCTATATGCCAGTGCTAAATCTACTTCAGTGAGCTTTCCCTCACTATTGCAAAAATAGATTTAATTGGCTGCTTGTCCCATATTTTGTTCCAATGCTCATCGCTATTTGCACCCCAAGATCACTTTAGATGTTACTGATGTATCTATTAATGTAAATATGACACTATTCTTTTCAGTGTGTTTATATTCACCTATTAAAGTGTTCAAAGTGTATCATATTCCTTGTAACATTTCCCTTATTAGCTGGATTAGTACTAAGATAAAGCATGTGGTATAAATATCCAATTAATGGGCATGTCCTATAATTTGTCTTTTATCCAGCATTAACAGTTGCCTGTACAGCGGTACCTCAGGTTACAGACGCTTTGTATTCATAAAAATCTAAGATGAAAAAGACTCCTTTCCTTCCAAGCTTTATAATGCACCAATTTCACATTACGACAAAACTACAAATGTAGCAGTAATGGGACTAGAGGTAAGGTTTCTTTCCTAAGTTTGTATCTCCACAGTTTCCAAACCAATAATGTGGCCTGTGTAAAAGGGTTTGAAATCCTGTCAAAATTCCCTGTAAGAATGAAACATTTGGTTTTGTTGTAGCTACTTCCAAAGAAAGCCAAGGTCTATTATCTGTCTCATAAAGATATGCTGTTACATTATGAAGATGAAAGGACTTGTAATATTGGAGTAAATCAGGCTCACTCTGTTCTTCTTGTTGTATTTCACCACCCCCCCCCCAACAAACCCCTATTCGGTCTGAGTCTTGTTTTCAGATGGATGGATTTCATTAAAATACCCTGCCACTAAGCCCATGTCTTGGTGGGGACAACATGTAAAACATGAAAGTAAAAGCTTAACTTGGGAAGCAGAATCATTTTGATTGCATTAATCTGACCTAATATGGCGAGTTTAGTTCCTTTTCAAGGTTTAAACTCTCTCTACTGGTTATAAGTTTAGTTGCTGCCATTTTAAGTTTTGGGGCTACTCTGCCATATTCCCCAATTTCTACCATCGCTACAGGAATTGCTATGATTGGGCAATTAGATCTGGAGTCATAAGTTCTTTATCATCAGCAAATTGGCTGATTTTACTCTCCTGGTCATATCTTGACTCCAGTTGTTGCATTGTTTTTGTGGATAGCTTCTGCCAATGGTTCCAAGCAAAGTGCAAAAAGAAGAGGGGGCAGAGAACACCCCTGTTTTGACCCTCTGTTCATTTTAAACTGTCTAGAGTGGACTCTGATCGCAGCTGTGGAAGGCTTGTAAAGAACTTTTATGGCTGCTAAGAATCATTGCCTAAAGTTCATGACTTCTAGAACATGTAGCGAAAAGTGCCAATTCAGGTAACTGAAGGCCTTGTGAGCATCCAGGGACACCACACCCAGAGGTCTCTGATTTATCTTGCTAAAACGAATGGGATTCAATCTTATTCTGATGGAGTCAGTGATCTGCCTCTGTGTAATGAAGCCCACCTAATGGTAGCTAATTATTCTTTCAATATGAGAGGCAAGGCCTGCAGTAAAAAATGTTGGCATCCAGGTTTAACAAGGCTGGTGGGAATCTTTTTTCTTCTTCTGGCATCTTGCTAGGCTTTAAAACTGCTGTGATCTTTGCCTCCAACCAATTCTTTGCCTCTAACCAAATGCCTGGCGGAGCTTCTCCATCAAAAATGCTTTTAAACAGAGCGCAGAGGTGGAGACAGTAACAACTCTTTCAAAGTCCTGTAAAACTCCACCACAAGCTCATGAAGTCCTGGGGATTTGCTATATTTTAACATGACCTTTTCCTCCTCGATTGGGGTATTAACAAAATGATTGTGAGGCTCTCACAATTCTTTCAGAAGCATAGAAACTGAATTTGCAGACCCTCCAAGTGTCCCCATTTCCCAGGGACAGTCCCGGATTTACAGAAGCCGTCCCGGTTTCTGATTTGATCTCGGAATGTCCCACTTTTCCTTAAAGGTAATGGGACCCCTGACCATTCGGTCCAGTCGTGACCGACTCTGGGGTTGCGGCGCTCATCTCGCTTTATTGGCCGAGGGAGCCGGCGTACAGCTTCCTGGTCATGTGGCCAGCATGACTAAGCCGCTTCTGGCGAACCAGAGCAGCGCACAGAAACGCCGTTTACCTTCCCGCCTGAGTGGTACCTATTTATCTACTTGCACTCTGACGTGCTTTCGAAATGCTAGGTTGGCAGGAGCTGGGACCAAGCAACGGGAGCTCACCCTGTTGCGGGGATTCGAACCGCCGACCTTCTGATTGGCAAGTCCTAGACTCTGTGGTTTAACCCATAGCACCACCTGTGTCCCTTCACTTTTCCTTAGGATGCCCCTATTTTCATCAAAGAAATGTTGGAGGGTTCGGAGTTATGCGAATCCTGAGTCAAGGGGATAAGTAACCTTTAGAAGATATGTGAAGGCAGCCTTGTATAGGGAAGTTTTTAAACGTTTAATGTTTTATTGTGTTTTATATATGTTGGAAGCCACCCAGAGTGGCTGGGACAACCCAGCCAAATGGGTGGGATATTATTATTATTATATAGGACACCCCTATTTTCACAGGAGAAATGTTGGAGGGTATAACTTTTTATATTCTTCATGGCAGCCATGTAGACTTTTCTAATGGACATCATACGTAACTGAACAAATGTGGAGGTAGCGCTATTGACCAGATAATAGCCTCATCATTATTTCTGCTAGCTAATGCTTTTGAAGTGTTAGAAAGAACTGAAAATTATCATTTTCCAATATGACCCCATGTCCACTAATTGAATATGCATTACTAAATGAAATGGTAAACTTGACTGGAGAATTGCTGGGTGTGAATAGATTGAAATGGACTTTCATACTGAGTAGTGACATTCAAGAGAAACCATGTGGCATTTTTTCTGACTAAGTTGTGCCAATTGTTTTTGGATAAATATCCGAACCATGTAAATGTTTTCCAGCAAATTCTTTCAGAGCTCAGGCCCTGCTCCATTTTGCCCACAAATAGTCAAAATGCCAATGCTGGTTTCATGCTGAATGCAAAGTGACTAAGAAATATCTGGTTAGGAAAGTAATCACGTTTAGAAACCAACTAAGGAATCTGCAGAAAAAGTAATTAAAATTAAGATGGAATATAAAAGATTGCTTAAGATGAATACATTAAAACCCAGTGGCACGATTCAGTTCTTGTAGTAATATAACAGAAGGAAGACAAATTCTGGGAACTCCTTTAAAAGAAGTGAGATCAGTGCTGGAAGCTTCAATTCCTGCCTCTAGATTATTTCTCTAATATATTTGGTGGCTAATCTAGGCACCAATCTAGGCATGAGTTGGGAGGGTGTCAGGATTTCTCAAATTTACCAGAAGAGCATCCAGTCTCTTGGCAATAAAATAAAAGACTCTTATCTCTTGCCTGAAATCCCATAAGCTCCCAAGGAAGACCTGTTTCCTCCAGAGCTTTACAAAGAATATTCACCATGGTGGATGCCAATTCTGGCTGGCTTGTTTACCACAATAAACAGTGTAAGACACGCTGCCTCAGTGGAAAATGAGTATCATCCTTCTGATTTATGAGAAAGAGGATAGGAATGCCTCACAAAACTACCAGCCAATTAGTCTGCTAGATAGTTCTTTGAAGCTATATGCCCGGTATTCTCTTTATTAGACTGGATGCAAACTAATGACATTATTCATGAAGAACGAGCAGGATTTAGAAGAGAATATGGCACTATTGACGAACATTTTACTTTGAATCATAAGATACTATAGTAAGAACACTAAGAATAACCTTTTTGTAGCCTTTATTGATCTCTCCATGGCTTTTGACCATATGAATCAACATAGATTGTGGGCGAAACTACAAAACTCCAGCATTGGCCACAGACTTTTGGTAATACAAAAATTATACAGTAATATAGAAATGAGGGTTAGAGTTGGTTTATAAGGTGGTATGGGAGAAGCCTTTGAAACACTGTGAGAAGTAAAACAAGGATGCTTATTAGCTACCACAGTTACCTTTATTAAACTCTCATTCATCACTAATCAGGAACAGAAATATTATCTTGTTGTACGCAGATGATTTGGTACTTATATCTCTTCCCCGCTTGGGGCTTAAAAATATTTTTGATCCATTTAGTGTATCTGCAAACCGGAAAGTCTATCTATAATTCCAAAACTATGATTGTGAGTTTTGTCAGACACAGCCCAATGTATAAATGGAGTTAAGATCAGCAAATTATAGAACAAACTTGTTCATTTATGTATTTGGAGAGATTTCTGAAACCCTTGTTGACATATGGCAGCAGGACCGCCCTGGCAGAAATCGTTCAACTTCTCTTGAGTGACACTAATGGTTTTGTGACACATAACGCTGGCTCTTTCGGCTGTACAACAGCTGAAGCAGCCATAAAACAGACTAGAGAGTTGGATTATACTGCTACAAATGGTTTCGGAGATTTGGAGGTTTAATCTGAACTTGAGTTAACTGATGGTTCTGATTTTTTCCTCTTCCTTATATCATTTGATGTTTGCTACTATTTGGGACACGGCTGGCACTGTGGTCTAAACCACAGAACCTAGGGCCTGCTGATCAGAAGGTTTTTGGTTCGAATCCCCGCGATGGGGTGAGCTCCCTTGCTCGGTCCCAGCTCCTGCCCACCTCGCAGTCTGAAAGCACGTCAAAGTTCAAGTAGATAAATAGGTACCACTCCGGCGGGAAGGAAAACGGTGTTTCCGTGCGCTGCTTTGGTTCGCCAGAAGCAGCTTAGTCACACTGGCCACATGACTCGGAAGCTGTCTGCAGACAAACACCGGCTCCCTTGGCCTATAGAGAGAGATGAGCGCGCAACTCCAGAGTTGTCTGTGACTGGACCTAACGGTCAGGGGTACCTTTACCTTTACTATTAAGTTTGTATTTTGGTATATAGTAATTATCATGGCCATTGGCTAGCAATTGAATGACAAGCCCTGGGCTAAGCCACCATATTAAACAGATGATGTCAACCCCCCTCCCCAATTTTGTTAATGCTCTATAACCCAGCTTCCTTCTGAATTCTCACTTCAGTAATATATCTTATGCTCCTTTGTAACTCTTGGGTATTTCACTTCATCTATCCATGTCAAACCGCTGATAAGTTGCCTACAACATTTTTATAGTCTTGACTTTTTATTGCTGTTTCTGCTTTTTAATAACTACCTGCTACAGGTATCTTTCCACAATGTGTCAGGCACACTTTGTTTAGTAGCAGCCCTTTAGATTTGTGCAGAGTAATTCCTGAAGCCACTTGACAATTCATTCACTGTTTTGGGAAGGAGAGATGCTGGTAATGATAACTTTCCTGGCTGTAGGAAGATGTGTCTGATTATATTGGCAATAGACTAATCGTGGCAATTTTTGTTGCTGAAAAATCATTCTCAGCAAAAATATGGCTCTCTTCTCTTTGCAAGAAAGTGTTATGGGCATTTTATGCTGCAAACGCATAAAATTGTCAAAGTGAGGCCTGAAAATATTCCATCTGTGGAGAAAAAAAGCATGCATAACGGAGACTTTTTCCATGTAGAAAGAGCAATCATACCTGTTTTCCACATAAATAACGACAGCAGCAGTTCAAGCCACTTTTCTCTTGGGGCAACTAAACAGCCATAAAAGTGTCATGTGTGCAAAAGGATGCCATAAATACTTACTATGCTTACACAGAGAAGAATCTCGTAGGTAAACTGGTCCCAAGTTTTTAAGGGAGAGATGAACTTATCCCCTCTCATTTCTCTGGACAAAACTGTTTGTTTGTTTGTTTGTTTGTTTGTTTGTCCAAATGGCCCCCCAATGCATTAAATGATTAAAGACCTCCCAGTGTTTGAGACTACCTTTTCTGTTTCGCCATAAACCCTCTGTTAGCCTTAAAGGTGCCATGAGACTATTTTTTCATGTGTTTGCTACAATAGAGTAATACAGCTACCCATCCAGACTTCCTCTAATGCTATTCATAGCCATTCACACATCTGAAATAGTGAAGAGCCCAATCAGTCCTTCCCACCAAAACCATGAGTCATACCAAATTGTTCTGCTTACTTTCAGAACATTGCTCACTGAGAAAATTCTTTTAATTAGCATCAAGCAATCTTTTCAAGGAAGAATTTTGTTGGATATATAAATAAAAATACTTGGCTAGAAAACCAAACTTAATGCACAAAAAATGGAAAATAGGGAATAAAACATTTTAAAAAATCTATTCCTATTGGAAAAATTGTATGGAACTATTAGCTTAATTTGGGAGAGAAGATCTACATAGGCTTCTCTCCAACATGTTGTTTTTCAGTGCCAGTAAGCTATTTTTGTTTTTTCAAAGAAAATGAAAATCTTTACAACTTCATTCAGCTGTTCTTATAAACAGACCCTCAGGATGGGGAATTCTGAGAGAGATTGCGGTTGTTGAGCTTTTTTCTTTATTTCTGGTTCTGGTTCTCTACTTCTGACTGCAGGATTCCAGGTACAGTGGTACCTCGCAAGACGAATGCCTCGCAAGACAAAAAACTCGCTAGACGAAAGGGTTTTTTGTTTTTTGAGCTGCTTCGCAAGACGATTTTCCCTATGGGCTTGCTTCGCAAGACGGAAATGTCTTGCAAGTTTGTTTCCTTTTTCTTAACACTGTTAATACAGTTAATAATAATAATAATATTTTTTTATTTATACCCCACCCTCCCCAGCCAAGGCTGGGCTCAGAGCGCCTTACAAGCAATAATAAAAACCAGAAGAATGATTACAACTTAAAAGTCAAGTCAACTTGACTTCGAGGAGCAACTCATAGAACGCGGTGTGGTAGCCTTTTTTGAGGTTTTTAAAGACTTTGGTGATTTTTGAAGCTTTTCCAAAACTTTCCCAACACGGTGCTTCGCAAGACGAAAAAAATCGCAAGACGACAAAACTCGCGGAACGAATTAATTTCGTCTTGCGAGGCACTACTGTATGTCCAGGAAATTCCAGACGTATGGCAACCTTAATTGCTGTTAGTGGCACCAGTTAAGCCCTGCTCCCAAATGCCTTTTGAGGAAAACTGCTTCAAGACGGAATATTCAGAACAGGTCTGCCAACCTCATACCCTCCGACATTTCTTTGATGAAAATAGGGGCATCCTAAGGAAAAGTGGGACATTCCGGGATCAAATCAGAAACCAGGATGGCCTTTGTAAATCCGGGACTGTCCCTGGGAAGTAGGGACACTTGGAGGGTCTGCAAGCTTTGGAACTCTGCAATAATGGGAGAAATTAACACGCCACCTTAAGGCACTAAGAAGCCCAAAGGACGACATACTCATTTTCAACAATCTGGATTGATTTTATTTCTTTTGTTAACCAGGAAGATTGTGAGATACGTAGAATAGGATTATAAATGTTGAGTGACAAAGAGGGGGGAAAGGAAGATGGTGAGATACAACAGACCCAGGAATACATAGTTATGAGACTCATAAAAAGGTTCATTCAAAGTTATAACAGCAGTTTTACTGCATTTTAAAACCATTTTAATTCCATTGCCTACCCTAGGCTACAGAATGTAATCAACCGGTAGTTGTAAATGCATTATTAAATAGATGCACAGAGTGTCAGTAACTATTAAAAATGCATCTATGAAACACAAACAAATATAAACGAACTGGCACAGAAATACTAAGCCTGCAATTGTGTGAACTGCATCCTCTTCCAGACAGAAAATAGACCCATGAATTTTTAAAGGGCTGACAGCGTTTCCATGCTCTCTAGCATTTTATTTGCTGAGGAACAGATGTGGAAAGACATTACTCACATATGTCCGTCCAGGAATCATGCACAAGCTCCAGATGTATTCCATCTCCACCCTCATGTCTTTTTGATGTCCAACACTGGGTATCAACAACATTGCTAGTACTAGTCATTTGGCTTTATTTAGAAGCTGGTCAAAGGCTGAACTGGATGTTATACAAGAGATGGCGTTTCCACCACTACATGTTTCATTCTTCTCTCTTCTTGGTTGTGCATATATCTAAATTGCATGAAAATTCATTTTTTTCAGTTTGGAGTTTTGGGAATGAAATTTGTCATCTGTTTATTTCAAGAGACATTTGCACTCTGATGTTTTTATCTATGTTTTACAGTTAGCTATGTTTTACATCGGGTAAACGTGTTGTGAACTTCGTACAAGGAAATCCCGTTGGCAAAAAACGGGACTCCACAACACCATTTGGTGTCACAGTGTTATAACGCATATAAAGCGCTTTATCTTTACAAATGTAGCTGAGTCCAAGGACATGACTTATGTTATAGTGAACATGGAAAACCCTCAATACAGCATGCTAAGCAGGAATATTTTTTGTTAGTTAATTGAATTTTATTGTGTTTTGAGAAGGCTATGCCTTGGAAACTGAAATTTCTTTCTTTCTTTCTTTCTTTCTTTCTTTCTTTCTTTCTTTCTTTCTTTCTTAGCCACCATTCTGCCCAAAGGCTATCAGGGCAGCCAACACATCAATAAAAATATAATTAAAAACATACAACAGGCCCACAAATGTTGCCCTAATTTGTTTATTAAGTTTGAAAAGTCACATTCTCTCAGCCAATGATTTCAAGGAACAGTATCTTTCAGCCGTGGTAAACTTGGTAAATGTTTTAAAATTCCTTCTTTATAGTTAAATAATAGGGGAGACAAGCACACCTCAGAAGGGAGGGCATTCTACAACCAGGGAACCAGCACTGAAAGGCTCTGACAAGAGTCAATGCCAAGCTGGTATCACCACCACCTGCCAACTGTAGGGTTTGAAATTCAGTGCAGAAATAAAGGGGGGGGGGAAATACTTCAAAAAGAAGAAATCATATGATTTAGAAGCACACGTATTCACATTCAACTTAGAATGCCTATTAAGTGGCTAAGCAAGTCAAGTCAAGTTAAAAATAAAGGTTGCAATCCCCCCCACAAAGCAGGCTTATGTGTATTTCATAGGATTGCCAACTTTTATGGGTTGATCGGGTGGCATTAGCAGGGGGTTCCCATGCCCTATAATCACCCCAGCTGATTTCTGCAGGTTGCATAATTGTTAAATGCATAGGAGCAAGCCTTTCAAGTCAGTTGGCAAGCCTAGCCTTTAATGGCCGCAACGAAAAAGAGGAAATTCAATAGGTTAAAGCACACACAGCCACCCCCAAAATCCCCCTTCCCCTCATGCTTGCTTCTGAAGCCTCTTCTGTGCCTTCAGAAGCTTCCTGTCACAAATCCACCTACTGAATAAAAAACTATTTTTATTCATCTGCTGTGGGTTTCCCCCCCTTTCTGTCTCCTTTCAGGCCTAACTTCTAATCTCTGGGTCTACCTAAATTACGAGGCTGAGGCCTGGTCTATCAGATCGTTGCCTGGAAACCATTGCTTAGCAACAGCAGAATAAGCATGTCCATTGACTAACGTTCACCAGAAAAATAAATAAATCCCTTTTAAATAAAAGCTTCCGACGAGTTACACAACTGATGGGCAAAAGTAAATACTAGCTTTTCCCCTTTAACTACTACCCATTTCCCAAAATGCATGGTACAAAATGGATAACTTTCCCATAATCTTTTTCTCCCTGCACCTGTCAACATGCCCAAGTCTCTCATCAAATGTTAAACTCATTCCAAAGAAGCAATTTTGAAAATATTTTCTAACCCATGTGTGGCATATACCACCCACAAAGCTTCTTTTCCTACACTGCCAAGTTTCAAGTCAATCCATTAATTGATTGCAAACTTGTCATCTTATTTGTTTATTAAATTTATATTCTGCCATTCCTCTCAAAGGAAATCCAGAACCTTGTTCTCATTGGAATGCTGAGAAAGCAGTTCAGCCAACCCCATTAATAACAGGCCTACAAATGTGGCCCTAAGATGAGTTATTTAAATAGAATAAATACATCTCAGTACCTCTTCTCCCTCCTCCAGTTCTTGACCCAGAAAGCTGTCTAAAGAGAAACACCAGGGCGAGGCGAAGGGTTTCAGGGACGGCTAACAACCACCCGGATTTGATCTTCTGCCGCAAGCAGGCGGGCGTGGCTATTGGACGACTATGTGAAAAATCGAGATGGCTGTCCCAAGATCGTCAATCTGGGCAGCTCAAAAACAGATTTCTTCTATAAGCAAAAGAAGCATGGCTTTCAGAAAAGGTAATCCCATCTCCACCATGGTACATTTGCTGGAGACTGCAAGGATTCTTTTTTAAAAAACGACTACCATCTTACTGGAAAGCAGCTCATTTGTTCTTAGTCCTTAAAATTTGTTGCAGAAACTAGTATGTAAAACTCAGTTTGGAGGTTGCTGTCTTCCCTGCCATTCCTCAGTGGTCCCTAATGTTACCAAGGCAGTTGAGCATTTTTATTGCATCTGTGTCTCAGAGGAAGGAGATTTACATTTCAGCCCCTGTGACTTCTAATCTACCCCTTTATATATAAGCAACCTAAATTTCTGTTGACTGAAACCTTTCAGTTAGTGTTATAGACTGTGCCTATATTTTCTCTGAAGTAAGCCAAGCCACAGCATCTTTGTAAATTATGCATCAATAAAGTTTTATAGTAGTCTTCTAAAAAAATAAAAAATAAATAAAATAAAGACAAACGCCAGCTCCCTCAGCCTGAAAGCGGAGGTGAATGCTGCACCCCATAGTCATCTTTGACTGGACTTAACTGTCCAGGGGTCCTTTACCTTTTACCTTTTCCATGCAGTGCATGCACAAGCGACATCTTCCGGAGTCCCACTGATTTACGTTGCCAGAAAAGAAGAATTCATTAAGAAACAAACAAACTACAAACATGTTAGTCTACTTTTTTGGACTATAGAATCTCAGTCCCTTAGGTTATGCCATCTGGCATTGAAGAGTGGAAATGTTTTAATTCTAACAGAGTGCCATGAAGAGGAGAGGAAGATCGTTTTTATTGAGGGAGATGTCCTCATTCTACTCCATAGGCTGTTAGGATGGAATGTCCTCATGATTTGGGGTGCAAATTTTAGACCTCGAATGAATGGGTAGGATCATTTGCCAGCAAAGGGCAATATATAAATCATATATAATGATTTCTGCAGGAGTGCCAGCTCCAGATCTCAAGTGTATGAGTTGAAGAAAAGCAGCTGGATTGCACCAATACATTGGAAGTGAAGTTGATTATCTCATCATGCTTGGAATTTGATTAATATACAGGCAACTGCAACAGAGTGAGGTTTGGCTTAAAACACACGGACAATTATTAGCTAAATGCAGGTTTTTATGTAACTACAGTTAACAATAGTAATCTGCCATGCTAGAGCAAAAGCTACTTCTTTGTGTGTGTCGATGACTTCAGCTAGTCCTCCACAGAAGGCTAATAGAATCAGAGGGATTCCTGATGCTCCTATGGGAGCTGATGTCCTAGATGGCTTGTGGGCTACTTAGGTGACATGATTTCTCCCAAGCGCCTCTCACACGATGCAGATCCGGCTCAGCCAACTGGTTTTCCAGGAAATAGAGGGACAGTGATGGAAGCAGGGAGAGTTACTGTAGAAGATATGAATTCTAGGAACACATAAGTTTATCCACACTTCCCCTGTCCCACTGTTTTCCCCTGTGGAAAACCACTCTTTAGCATTCAATTGAATGGAACTGCAATTCAGGTTTTCCCTTGGAAAAGAGCTGGGCAAGGGAAAACCACTCAAACTCATACCTAGAAAGCGTGGGCCAAGCAGGAGAACTTTCAGATGCATGCTTTCTAGGCACAGCACACAGAACCCAGAGAAGGGCTCATTATTGAGCCTACATGGTAGCAGAATGATGACTGACACATCATCAGTATCATGTCATCTACAAGGTGTTGTTTAATGGAGTGGATCCTGCCAAATTACAGGATGCTGGCTTCAGAGGCGCTGGTACTTCTCGCCAAAGGTGCAAGGGAGCCTCTGAAGCAAGGAGAGACCACGGACCTGTGGGATGTAAACACAGGAGCAGTCAATGACAACATTCCTAGAGTGTACATGTTAGAACATGGGGAGGGATGTCAGTCCAGCAAGCAGGTAAACTTCCTGGGGACGGACTTCCTCCGCATGTGACCAGAGGTGGGTGTGGCCTCACCTGTGCAGGTAATGATAAAAGCACAGGGCAGGCAACCACTCTCTCTCTCTGCCATCTTCCTTCGATGAGGAAACATCTAAGGATGCTCTCTTGGCTCCCAGCCAAGAGAGGAGATAAGGACTATCTTGCTACAAGATAGATTCTGAACGTATGTAACCTTTTTAAGCTGTCTGCCTTCTGGGATCATATTGTGAACAGAACGTGAGTAAACTCTTTTATACTTTTATAAAGACTGTGTCGTGTCTTGTATTTTAAGAGGGAACAAAAGGGGAAATTACCAGGGTAATTATTATAGAGGTTCTAGCGAACCTGTGCAAGCGTTACCGTTGCGAACTTAAAGGGGAATGTCTATAAACTCTGCTGATATTTTGGGAACTTGTTAGCACAAGTTGGATAAGGATATAATTAGTCAATATATCCTCTCCTGCACCCCAGAACATTCCCACAGGACCAGAAGCTCAAAAGTTTGCTTTTCATCACCTTTCACACTCTGCTAGTGACTTCCTCCATAACCATCAGGGTCGAGTCTGTTCTGCTCTGCATCCCCTCTCCCTCCTCCATCAGTCTGTCAGTCTGTGTGCCTTAATGCCCCCCTCTCTCTACTCACTGCTTTTCCTTCTGCCTCCTTCCTCCCTCCCTCCTTTCCTTTCCCCCTTTCCTGCAACTTTCAACCACACTCTCTGTCTTTCTTTCCTCCCAGCCCCTCTGGGAGTCTGCTCACACTTCTAATAGCACTGCTGGTCAACTGGGGAGGGGGCCCCAGAGGGCTATTTCTGGAGACAGCCTTCCTGGCTTCCTTAGAGAGTGTTTTGAGCTTTGGATCGGTCCAAAGCATTCTGAATAAATTCAGATTCATGGAACCTGCTCAGGACTGATCCGGAGGTGTGATGACTTGCTTTGGACCAGATGCTGAATGAGCCCAGTTTGATTCTGGATTCAGCTGAATTGTTACGATATTCCAAGGTTCATCCAGCTTTTGAACTCATTTCATACATGAGTCTGATCCTGTAGGTGGTGGTATTTGAATAGATGGGCTTAAAAATCCTCAGGGCTACATGCACCCCAATCTACAGAGAAATTGTTTTCACTGCTGAGCAACTGTTTGAGTCTGGCCCCACCAGCTGAACCTCCAGCTGCTTTACAGGGATTCTAAGGACACTGTCCAGAATAGCATACAAGAAACTGCAGTGAAAAATGAAACCTGGAGACATGGGAGTGATGTAAGGGATTATATAATAGGCTTGGGAGAATCAGCTGGACAGCGCAACCATGTTTACAGTTTTATGGTAAAACTACCGTTCATACTCGCTACAAGCCAGATCTCATTTTAAGAGATAGTCCTGGAATTTACAAGATTTGAATAAGTTGCATTTTGAAGAAGATTGTGGCTCCAGGCACAGTGAAGCTATGGGCGGTAGGGCCAAGGCATGGTGAATTAGTAATAAACACAGGACAACCACAGGCCACAACTTTATTGATTACAGATGTCAGTAGGTTTTGGTACAAGCGTTGGGTATGTATCTTGAATCAACCAGCCCGTCTGCTGGCTGATTATTTGGCAGGGTTAACCAAGGTTAAGGATCACCCTTTGACGTACATCAAATTGGGGCATCCCACTGAGATCACCATCTGGGCGTTCTCCCCTGGATCCTTTTAATGGGATACCCTGATTCCTTGTAGTGGTGGGTGCTCCTGACCTCCTGTCCATCTACATTGAGGATCCAACCCAATGTCTTATCCGCCATCAAGTTGTGACAATTGCTATGAGGTAGGCAAAACCCCAGACAAGCCAATTTTTTTCTGAAGGCAAATTCCTCTTTTGTCCTGAACATGGCGGCCTAAGGCTTCCATAGCAAGATGTTATGCACTTACCTTTGGGCAGACCACACCTAAAGCATGGCGTGGGGTGAGTGGGGAATCCAAAGTCAACTGAGGCTGAGGCTAGACTGCAATCGCCCCCTCCCCCCAAGCTGGCTGTAAACGTCTAATCTTGCCAAACAGCAGCAATAATAGAAAATAGAAAATTATTTTGCAATTATATCTACCAATGAGCCTTCCAACTACACTTTGTAAAGACTTCCATGTATGTTGCAGCTGTAGAAAAAGAGTGACATGATTGATTAAGGACAAAAAAATGTTTTTTCTGAACCCATGTAGTACAATGGTGCCTCAGGTTAAGAACTTAATTCATTCTTAACCTGAAACTGAGGTACCACTTTAGCTAATGGGACCTACCGCTGCCGCCACAAAATTTCTGTTCTCATCCTGAAGCAAAGTTCTTAACCCGAGGTACTATTTCTGGGTTAGCGGAGTCTGTAACCTGAAGCATCTGTAACCTGAAGCGTCTGTAACCCGAGGTACCACTGTATTGGGGAAATATGGGAAAAAAGAATGAGAAAATCTCATAAATATGCTCTATGAAGGGATCTCTGAAAGAATTACTATATTGGACAAAAATATCAGCTGAGGGAAAAGATATAACACATGACTGGAAGCCAGGCCACCTAGTCATTTTGACACTTTGGCACCCTATTTGCAAAATTCAACAATTCCAAAATACAGACGCGCTTTCACTTTCACTAGATTGAATATACTGCCTTTGGCTGTACTTGAGGGTCGATTTCAAAGAAATTCACTAGAAAAACGGTCATGTCCCTGTGGAAATGGCAGTATTGAGTCAGTGGCTCATGTGCTTCTGGCCTGCACTCTTTATAAAGATTTGAGGAATGAGGTGATTAACCTTCCATTATTGTCCATGCTGGGTCGCTCAACCATTGCTACTGTGTCCTTTCTTTTAGCAGATCAAGATGATCAGGTGACAGCAAAAACTGCAAGGTTTTAGCAGGGGCAGTTAGAATAAGATCTATTATTTGATTATTGATGTAAACCCCCCCCCCCAACATTTTTAGTAGATATTACAGCCTTTGTCTCTGCTACTTTTACAATGAAATTTAGTTGGAACTGTTAGGAGTAAGGTTTTCAGCTATATCTCACTGATACTGGAGTTGATAAGGCACCTAAGAATGGCAGGTAAACATTTTGTTGAGCTGTGTTGGGGACAATACCTTTGTTTTTCCTGATGTTGATGGCTGAAATTATATCACAGAGCTCCTTGCAGGATTTAGTACAGGCTACACTCCTTGCAATAATCTAGTGCTTGAGCAATATTTCTTTTGAAATCGTATGGAGTTCCCTACCAGGACAGACTTTGCTCGTGTGCTCAAGACATCGATTCCATAAAACATATTTTGTTGCACTGTGCAATATATGAGCAAGCCAGGGCTGAATTGATATTACCCTTGCTGGTACCTTTCCCGGGAAAATCAGAGGCTCACTATGTCAGGTTCCTATTGGAAGACCAGAGAAACGCTAAAACATTAGCAGTGGCAAAGTTTTTATCCGTTGTTGCAAGAACCAATGATCCCTATATTCTGAACAAAATGCTTGTTTAACCTGGAGGTAGGCTGTATGGATTGTGTATTGCTTTGTAACGATTTGTTGGGTCTCTGGACCATAATAAAGATTGATGATGATGAAATCATATGCAGCCTCATGCAGACGTTACTGAACAGTTTGCTATTGAACTCAGACTTAGAGCTAGTAATGGTTGATTTGGCCCTGCAGTCAATGATACGCAGAGGATAAGATTATTTCAGTGTGAAGGAGGAAAAGCTCCCAAGGGACCCTGATTTTTCTCTGGAACAATTGAAAAGTGCAACATAACAGAAGTAGCAAGAGTTCAACTGAACACCATGACATCTTCTTTAATATCTGGCAAGGAGCCACATCCAGTAATTAGGGGTTTCCTGCATGGACTCTGAGAAGTCACAACCTAAATATAGATATGACCAAACCAGAGGGCATATGTGCCCCCACTGTGATGCAGTATAAAACTAACATTTGCGAAGACTTGGCAGAAATGTGCCATGAAAAACCATTATACCAGGGTAAGGCAATTAAAGCCATTAAAGTAAAGGTAAAGGTACCCCTGCCCGTACGGGCCAGTCTTGACAGACTCTAGGGTTGTGCGCCCATCTCACTCAAGAGGCCGGGGGCCAGCGCTGTCCAGAGACACTTCCGGGTCACGTGGCCAGCGTGACATCGCTGCTCTGGCGAGCCAGAGCCGCACACGGAAACGCCGTTTACCTTCCCGCTAGTAAGCGGTCCCTATTTATCTACTTGCACCCGGGAGTGCTTTCGAACTGCTAGGTTGGCAGGCACTGGGACCGAACAACAGGAGCGCACCCCGCCGCGGGGATTCAAACCGCTGACCTTTCGATCGGCAAGCCCTAGGCGCTGAGGCTTTTACCCACAGCGCCACCCGCGTCCCTTATTAAAGCCATTAGGTTCTAGCAAAAACAAGAATGTCAACTCAAGATCAAGAGCTTGATTTCAACAGTAGCTTACTGGACGTTAGCTCATAATACCGCCTGGCAGCCTGCAAGCCAAGGAGGTTGGACAGTGTGTTGGTTTAACCTTCCAGAGACTTCCAGTGAAATTCTGACTGAATACAGGAGCTGAGGGGAATATTTTGCCTGTTAAACCCTTTGATAATTATCTGGTGGGAAAGAATTAACTAAGAATGCGGTAACCCTTGTGGCTTATGCTGGACCTCAGATGCAGTCATTGGGGACCATCGTTCTTAAATTTGTGTTCTACAGAAAACAGCCATGCTACTGTTTTTTATAAGACCTCTCCTCCTACCAGAGGGGAGGGGTTGTGAGCGGGAGCTGGTTCCTGCTTTGGCAGGGGGTCGTATTTGGCTCCCTGCGTCAGTTATCCCAGCTGTCACACCGTGCCCTTTAGCCAGCCAATAGGGCTGGCTTAGGGGTGGGGTTTAGCCGCATTTAAGTGGCTGTGGCAGCGCCGTGCCCCATTCTGCTTCAGCGAGGTGGCACTGTTTCGAGACGATGGCTGTGGCGATCACACAGGGTCCCCGGACGTTTAACGGTCTATTGATCCCTGTGCCACCACTGTGCTTGCTTCCCCGCTGCCACCAACCCGTTCCTCTCGGGTAAAACACCGAGTCCAGACAGTTGTTAAAAGTGTACCAAATAAACAAGTTTATTTTATAAACATTAACAAGTTTATGGTTTCTTAGATAATATTCCTGTCGGTATCTTAATTTTAGTTTCTTTACCAGCCTATACCTTCCTAATACCTTCTGACTGATTATCTCAACTGTTTGACTGACTCCTCTTAACAAATTCTCTCACATCAGACTAGCCCAACCCACAGACTTCTCCTCTCTGTCTCTTCTAACACAGACTGTCTTCTCAACCACCCTAACTCTAACTCCCTTCTCTTGGGTTCCCATTGGTTAGTCATTTTACAAGGGAAGTTGACCCTTTCCTTATGAACCCAGTATGATGTCACACACCTACGAGGGCAAACGCCATGATGGCGTTCATTTTTCTGCTCAAGGAAATGATGTGTGGTTGGCCGATATCATCAGAAGCATTAGAGATTGGTTGCAGCTGTGAGGGTATTTGGCGGTGAGCCTCTTTTGGCTTGGGTGGCAGTTAGGCATTGGAATATGTGTGGTGTGTTGGAGGGGAGGTTGTGGCCATCACCTACCCCTCTCCTTGTTGGGTATTCTGTTAAAGGGATCCGGTGGTCGTGGATCCTGTCCAATGCCCTGCTGGTGGCTAGGGCCATGGAACGACCCCCGGTGATGTCAGGGGACACTTCCAGTTGTATTTGCATCAACAAGCTCCTCCCACTGGTTGTTAACCCTCAAATGACTCCCCGCAGAGCGGGGTGGAGTCATGTATAGATTGTTAGACCCAATGCCTAAGCCAATACCACTCATGTGCTGTAACCAATAAAGTTGTGGCCTTATTTAGCCCATTACCTAAAATACATGTGTCCTTGTGTCCTAAGCAGGTGTCGGGTCCTCAACTCACAACAAGCTTTTCAACCCTTCCAGTATTGGACATGGCAGCTTGTGAGACACTGGACCTTGTTTATTGGGTTTAATCTCTGACATAGGAGCAGCTATTTGCTATATACTCTGACATTTTTGTTTGTCGCTGAGCCTGATGGACCTTACCAGCAGTAGTTCCTGTTAGAAATGAGTGTCAAAAGGTTCCTTTTCCAATACTCAATAAAGTGCACCTTGAGTCAGTTGGAAAGTACAGGAATGATATCTAGTGTTTCAGTCCCTTGGACTGAGTAAGCAGTCTTGTAATTACAGAAAAGGAAAATGGGAAGTTACTCATATACCTGGACACCCATGATGTAAATAAAACATCTTGGAGACATCTTCATACCACCTGAAGCGATTCTGATATATTTAGCCATCATACAGGGCAACCAAAGCAATTTCTGTGCCCAAACCAGGCCTAAACCCCAGTGAAAATTGATTTAGAAAATCAGTTTCCTCTAGCAGCACCTAGATCTAGTCCACAATCACCTGCTCAAGAACCTTGCCCAACAAGGTTTGGTGTTTGATATAAAGGACTATCAAAAAAACTGGCAGAGAGGAACTGAGAGAGAATTAAGAGCCTCAGACGTGAGGTCTCCAGGCTGATAGCAGATAGACTGATGGACATTCGTTGGGGATCGAAACCGGGAAAGGGTGGGGTGGGGTTTGGGAATCCAAAGGGTGTATAACTATATTTTGATTCTTTTTATTTTGTTTTGTTAGGAGTATAAAAATGGGGAATTCGTGGAAGGGATATGGGGTCGACCTTAGAAAAAGATTTTAAGAATGGGTACTGATGTATAAAGATTGAGGTTTTTAAGTTAAAATTGGTTATATAAAATGAACTAAATATAACAATGAACTGAATATAATAAGGTCAAAATTGGGGACAAGAACTTGTTGAACTAATAATTGGAATTGGAATACAAGAAGGGGAGGTGTGGGGAAGTCATGGAAATATGTTATTGAAAATAAGGATTCTAAACGGTGAATGTTTTTAATTTTCTTGGTTTTTTCCCCCTTCTTTTTTCTGGATTTTTGAAAATTTTAATAAATATTTTTTTTTTTTTTTAAAAAGAACCTTGCCCAACAAGGGGAGATTAACCTGAAATTACTTAGATTTTCCAAATCCAGGGGGTTTCTTGAGAAGTAGTTTTACCATCTACAGGCAATGAAGAAGGATCTTTCATATCCCCAATCTCCCATATACATTGACCTGTTTAAAAATAACCTAAAGACCATTTAAATATGACAGAGTGTGCATGTGAGACAGAAATGTGGAAAGATTACGTATTTCTACAGCACATTATTCCTCCATTCCCTTCAAAACCTGCTGACGTATTGAAGATTTGCCAGAGATACCATACTATAACTCCCATTTGACAGCTTCAGCAGTCTGTGTTTAACTAATATGCTGACTGGCCAATATTGTACATCTGTCTCAGACATATGTCTAACGTTAACTTTTTTTGTACAGTACTGTCTGATCCGTTTGGTTTTCCCTTTCAACTCAATATTTTATGTTAGGATCTAGCCTGAAGTGTTAACATTGCTGGGCCCTATTCAATATGGCTTGACCTGCTCAAAAGGAGACACAAAGAGAACAAAACTGACTACTGAAGATAATTTGAAAAGGAATCAACCCAGGGCGAACAAGCAGAAAAAGAGACAGCAAAATGTCTAGGCCCAGAAGGGATATTAGGCAATTCGAATGAGGCCAGCACAACGTGTTTCTTGGAAATGATATATTTATCCCCAGTTCTGCTTCCCATAGAGAGCCTCACATCCAACCATTGTGTTAATTTGCTTTACACATGGAACAACTGACAGTTCGCAAATCTATCTGAATGAACATAAAGGAGCAATTTGGGGAAAGAACCAACCTAAATAAAACATTTCTGTTCCAAACCAAGCATTTAGTACTTTGGAATTTAGTTGCATGCAACTGCTTCAGACAGTGGCCAAGGGTGGGAGTGGGACCTGCAGTAAAATTCTCTGCAGGGAACAACTTCTGAGAATATCAGATAATATCTCAAGGGAAATCCAGCCATTGCCTTGACAAAGAAGCCAAAGCTCTTCAATTTGTCTTCCTGGGAAATAAATACACTGAGGACTGGGAAATTTCCAAACACCTGCATCTGAACTGCACACAAATCTAGTGTGCTAAGCGTGGCAAGATATTAACTCACTTTTCTAGAGAATTCTTGAAACAGTTCCCCAAAAAGTTACGTGAGTAGGGGAATCCACAAGGCATACTCGGCAAAAGTTGAAAATTCTGAATCTACAGAATGAGTGATCAGGTTTTTTGTCTAGCACCCTGCTAGGCTCACACTGTTAAAACAAACAAACTCCCCCTTCCTTCGGAAGCTATTGGTAACGTAGTTCAGTTTTGGGTTAGGGGCACGTCAGGGAACTGGGAAGGTGTGGTGGGTGGCAGCCTACTCTGGCACAACTGGCCTGTTGTAATATACAGCTACTGACTCACACTTGTGGATGAAAGAGTTAGCGTATTTTTCGCTCTATAGGACACACTTTTTCCCCTCCAAAAATGAAGGGGAAATGTGTGTGCGTCCTATGGAGCGAATGCAGGCTTTCACTGAAGCCTGGAGAGTGAGAGGAGTTGGTGCGCACCGACCCCTCTCGCTCTCCAGGCTTCAGGCAGCTATCCGCAAGCCTTCGGAGCGCGGCGGGAGTTCCTGCCAGGCTTCGAAGGCTTGCGGATAGCAGGCAGCAGCCTGAAGCCTGGGGAGGGTAGCACCAACTCCTGCTGCGCACCCTGGGCTTCAGGCAGCTATCCGCAAGCCTTCGGAGCCCAGCGGGAGTTCTGGGGGCTGGGTTCGGGGGAAGCTTGGGCTTGCCCCAGCCCCGCAGCTAAAAACAAAGCCAAGACAGCGAGTGGGATCCATCCCACTCACTGTCTTGGCTTCTGCCAAAGCCGCACGCAGCCTCTCCCGGCTGCAGAGGTTGCGTGTGGCTAAAGAGGAAGCCAAGACAGTGAGCGGGATGGATCCCGCTCACTGTCTTGGCTTCTTTGCTCTTTGGGGCTGGGAAAAAAATAATAATTCCCCCCCTTTATTTACCCCCCTAAAAACTAGGTGCGCCCTATGGTCCGGTGCACCCTATGGAGCCAAAAATACGGTAATCTGAGCCCATAGCTCAGGTTGTAAGTGGATTAGCAGGCTGTCGGCTGGTTCTGTTCTCCCTTTCTCAGTCTCCCTTCATGCTTTTTAGAACAATCTCTCTAAAAGGATATTTTAAAGCCTGCTTCTTTGTTAACCCAATGATAGCAAGATCCTTTCTGTAAGGAAACAAAGTGCTTTTCTTTTAAAAGTCATTTGGAACATTTTTTTCATCTTAATTTTATCGGCAGTAGATGGAGACTTGTTTGTGGTAATCTCTGGAAACTGGAAAATCTTCACTTTTTTTTGCAAAGCTAAGAGTCTGTGATTTATTCTAGCCTAAGTATTTCTATGGGGAATGTTTGTTTAAAGGTGGATGAGGGCAGAGGCAAATCTAACCAATGGGAGCTTGCCCATTCCAGCATGCACTTCATTCCATGGGGGCCAGACAAATAGATATTTCTTTCAATTGTGCCCCAAGAGGCAGTGTGTGGCATGGGATTGGATAATCTAACAGGTGGCTCTTCCTAGTGGTGCAGGACAGGGGTGCTTCTGTGACCATCTTTCCTTCCTCCCTGCCTCTACCTCTACTCTGCCAAGCCGCTGCAGAAGATGGTGGGAATCCGGCCTGAGCTAATGAAGTTCCTGTGGCTGAGGTTCACAGGGAGCAAGCTGTGCTGCTACCAGAGAAGCTAGTGATGCTCCTTCCCGTGACCCCTGCCCCTGCCATTCCAGAGCACAAGACCATCACCATGGGTCCTAGAAGTAGGTGTGGTTACTTTTGTCAATGGAGGCATTGTTATAAACAAAAATCTGCCCTTTTCCCCTTATGGGGTATCCAAAAGCCCATATAGAGTCCTTACGTAGGTTCCTTATTGGTAGGAAAAAATAACAGAGGCCAACCAGACAATACTGAGAAGCAAAGCAGCTAGTAAGCCTGATTTTTATTGATCTGTTGCGACAGGGTGCTCCCCTCACACACAGGAAAGGAGGAGGAACCCAGAAAAATGGTGCGCAAGGCCTTATATAGACATTTTAAATTCCCTGCCCTGGAGCTCAAGACCACCCCTCCATACATCATACATACATCACAGAAGGGGTGTAACCCAAGACCACCCCCCACAAACATCAAATCTACATCACAGAAAAGGTGTTGTTGTTTTTCCTGTCCACCAGGTTATCTGATTGCCTTTCCTGATTGCCTTTCCTGATAGTCTGTCACCCATTAAAATGTTGATTACTCAATTCCTGAGACAATGGGAAGGCTCCCTGACCCCCCTCCCTCCTTGCAGAGAAAACATTTGCTCAGTTTAGGAATCAAAATGGTTCCAGGTCGGTCTTCCTGTGCTGATCTATGTAAGTGCTTGGTTGGCACATTTATGAACATTTTATATATATCTAAGAACTCAAAATTCCTATCACAGCATCACCCATCCCTACTTTGGCGAGAGGAGGATGGTGGTGGGATACCTTCTCCAGGCACTGGATGCACGATTGGTTCATGGTTCCAAGGCTTGTACTCCTCTCCAGGCCAATGGTCTCGATGTTGTGGTGGAATGCTTTGTGCCCTCCCATTGGAGGGCTAGGAGTCTTAGCAGTCACTTGTGGGTGTTGCAGTGGTGCCACCGCCCTAGTGCCATGGATTGTGGTCTACCTGCATGGCAGACTGCCTGCCCCATGACTGATGCTGTTGGGCCTGGGCCTTGGTAGAATGAAAGGTGGCTAGAATCACTTGCTAGGTTCGGGGGTGGGGAGGCTTACCTGCCTTACAGTGGGGGAGGCAGGTGTCAACCCTTCCTGGGCACAGAGGATGGCAATGATGGCACTAGCGACAGGAGACCATCAATAGTTGGGCTTGATGAAAGGCATCAACTGAGAAGAGTGCTTGCTGGTGAGGGGGAGGACAGAGAGAGTGGTGGCGGTCGGAAATCTTTAGCTGCTGGATTGGGCATCTGCAGAGAAGCCACATGATGTGAAGTTGAAAATATGTGTCTGCTGTCCAGGAGCAAGTCAAGCAAGCTACTGGAATTTGGCTGCTTGAAGGCGGAGACAGCAGCTGCCTTTTGCTAGCCCTTCACCAGAAAGCTCTCTGTCCCCAGTGGAGAGGTTCCTGGGAGGATGGGGGGAGGTTGTTGTTGTTGCCGCGGCATCACATTTTCATTGGAAGTGACATTATTTGACTACTCATTTCTGAAGAATTATGGTAATTTCGAGGCCAAACTATTTCTCAGGGATTCCCGTGTTTTTGTCCTTTTAAAAGCATTTTAAAATATTATTTTTATTTCCATCAGAATTGCAGCAGCTCACTCACTTTTCCTGCTTGGACCAACAAAGTTCTCCAGAATGCACTGCTAGTTCTGACCCCATTTTTATAATTTTCAGTTAAAACCATCTGTCAGCACACATAAGATGCACACTGTTTCAAAAGACCCTGGTAGGGCAATACCTTTATTGGCCCAACGAAAATATGCTTTGAGCCCTCTATAACAAATGATTGTAGTATTAGCATTATTTTTGCTTTCATTGCAAGCAAAATCATTTCGCTTTTAGCTGGCAATTCTAGAAGAAGAAGAAGAAGAGGAGGAGGAGTTTGGATTTGATATCCCGCCTTTCACTCCCTTTAAGGAGTCTCAAAGCGGCTAACATTCTCCTTTCCCTTCCTCCCCCACAACAAACATTCTGGAGGTGAGTGAGGCTGAGAGACTTCAAGGAAGTATGACTGGCCCAAGGTCACCCAGCAACTGCAAGTGGAGGAGCAGAGACGCGAACCCGGTTCCCCAGATTAGCAGACTACCGCTCTTAACCACTACACCACACTGGCTCTCTATACCTCATATTCATATTTCAAAAGCACTGATTCACCTTTCAGAACTTGTGGAGAAGGCGTTAACTATCTGTTTATAGAGGCTACTAAAAAACAGAGAAGAAAGTGCTTGACCAGGAAATACTGTATACCATGTGAATGTTCAAAGGGCTAAACACAATAGGATGTTAAGTATGCTTTATGTCACTAGCACACATGGTTTAATAAGGAACATACATTTCTCAGCTGCTGCCTGCAGCCTCAGCAAAATCAGGACTGTGTAGGATTCAACTCTTCCCTCTACTGTGATCCTGATAAAATTTCCCCTCCCAGATTTATTCTATTGGCATTGGGAGGAAAGCTACATAGGCACTTTCCAAACCAATTACAAAATGTTTGGTATAAAGTAAAAACACATGAAATAACTGGGCAACTCTTTCGCAATTTTGAGCTATAAATGCATATTTTGGTCATTTGCTCATTATCATTGTTTACATCAGAGTTCCCCAAGGATTGCAGAATGCCTTCCAAAGACTTGATGTTCCAAACTGTTTTGGGGGGGGAGGGGAATGTGAAGAGTAACAGCAACAGGAATACCATATCCAATTTCTGCACAAGTCAATTTGTATAGAAGTTAAACGCTTCATATTCCCTGCTTTTCCCCCTCAGGTGATTTGGCCTCAAACCCAAATGCAGGAGAAACCGATGATATAACTATGAAAGACACTTCAATTCTTTCCATTTGCTCAGTTACCTGATCTTCTCCCAGGATTAGTCATAGGAGTTGCTTTCTTCAAGCATTTCTGCCAACTGCTCCTGGCCAGAAGGGACAAAATTCCCTGTATATGTTCAAGCAATCCACTCCAGGCACAGAGACTTTCCTTTACTCACTGTTGTGTATTTTACAACCTATTTTATCTCAAAAGCAACAAACTGAAGATCTCAAGGGTTTCCCAAAAGTTTACTGTGTGCTACTAAAAGGAGGCTGCAAGGCAGTGACTGCAGTGGTGTGAGGTAAAAAAATAATAATCTCAATTTTTTGTATACGAAACTCTGGACACTATTATCGTATGTGAGCTATGTGATCAACTGACGTAATGGTTTATACTATTTTAAAAAGGAAAAAGAGGCTTTAACGGGATTGCACACTTGAAAATGGCTTTCACTCTCCTTTTAATCTTTTCCCAATGTTGCTTTGCTATTGGGCACTTTCAAAGAGTTTGTTTTTTACATTTCCAACACTCATTAGGGCAGTGGCAGACTTGGGTACAGTGGTACCTCGGGTTAAGAACTTAATTCGTTCTGGAGGTCCGTTCTTAACTTGAAACTGTTCTTAACCTGAGGTACCACTTTAGCTAATGGGGCCTCCCGCTGCCGCCACATGATTTCTGTTCTCATCCTGAAGCAAAGTTCTTAACCCGAGATACTATTTCTGGGTTAGCCGAGTCTCTAACCTGAAGTGTCTGTAACCTGAAGCGTCTGTATCCCGAGGTACCACTGTACCATGGAGTCCTGCAGGAGCCCAAAATTTGATGCCCCCCTGTCCTCATGCTGCCTTCCCAAAAGCAGGTAAGGAGGCACCTGGCTTTGGGAAGGAGGTGGGAGATCTCTAGGACCTTGTCAGAGCCTTACGTCTCCTTCTACAAGTCCTGGGCCTTGCTTACCAGGCTTAGAGAGGGCACTCCCTCAGCTCAGCGCTCAGTGTGCGCACTCCGCTCTCACAGCCCTAAATCCACCCCTGCCAGTGGCGGTTCGTCCTTCGTTGGCATGTCAGCCCAACCCTCGCTGCCCCAGGTGCAGCATTCACAAGGTGTTTGTGAGGGTTCAAGGCAGCCCATGGCAGGCACATCCCACCCCAATGCTGGCTGAGCGGCCATTCAGCGATGGGGCCAGGGGCACAGCGGCAGAGCAGGATCCTTGGATGGGGGTGCCTTGCTTGCACCCACTGAAAAACATGTGCCTGGGGCTACGCCCCCTGGTCCTCCTGGCCCCTGCTTAGGGTACTTTTTATCTACCGTATTTTTTGCACCATAACACTCACTTTTTTCCTCCTAGAAAGTAAGGGGAAATGTCTGTGCGTGTTATGGAGGGAATGTCTACGGGTGGCATGCCTACGGATTTTCCTCCTCTAAAGACTACGTGCGTGTTATGGTCGGGTGCGTGTTACAGAGCGAAAAATATGGTATTTTGATTTTCAGTACTGGCAGTGCTATTTTTCTAGAACATGGGTAGGAAACTAAAGTCCGGGGGCCAGATATGGCCCAGTCGCCTTCTAAATCCAGCCCGCGGAACTGAGTTTCGGCTGGGAAAAAAAGCCCTGACTATTGGTATTGTGTATTACTTTGTTACAGCTTTATAACAATTTTGTTATAAACTGTTATACATAGTGAGCGTGACCCTGCTGGTTCTCCTTGATCTGTCAACTGCTTTTGAGACCATTAACCATGGTGTCCTTCTGGGACGACTCAGATGGATGTGAAATCAGATTTGTTTTTGTAGGGAAGCTGGTTTCTGTCCATACTGTTCTTGCCCAAGCCACTTGCAACAGATGCAGCAATGCAAGGGTTTCAGGGATCAGTGCATCATCTCAGGCATTCGCTGGGGTAAGCCAGGGGTCCCAGAGCAACACTGAAGCATAGGACACTTGCTGTTGGCACTTGGGGATCGCAAATGCCTTTTCAAGGATTGTAATGCCCCTTGGAGTGCTGGAGGAGACTCTTGAGAGTCCCATGGACTGCAAGAAGATCAAACCTATCCATTCTGAAGGAACTCAGCCCTGAGTGCTCACTGGAAGGACAGATCCTGAAGCTGAGGCTCCAATACTTTGGCCACCTCATGAGAAGAGAAGACTCCCTGGAAAAGACCCTAATGTTGGGAAAGATGGAGGGCACAAGGAGAAGGGGATGACAAAGGACGAGATGGTTGGACAGTGTTCTCGAAGCTACGAACATGAGTTTGACCAAACTGCTGGAGGCAGTGGAAGACAGGAGTGCCTGGCGTGCTCTGGTCCATGGGGTCATGAAGAGTCGGACACAACTAAACGACTAAACAACAACGCCCCTTGGATGCTCTTTCAGCAGGTTAGTGATCCCTTTTGTGTACATGACTATCTATTTGTTAAACTTATATCCTGCCTTTCTACTAAATCACACTTGAGCAGCTAATGTTAGTAATATAGGGAATGGCTTGTTTTACAGCCTGAAGTGGAATAATCCATTCATTTCAATGCGAGCCTAGTTCCCCATTCATTCTGCTGCATGTATAAGCTAGGCCTGTGTTAAATTGCTGAACCGGCGTTTTTGTTTGCCAAACGGAGATGGAAGCCTTTGTTTTGCCAAATGGAAAATCCGCACAAAAAACCAGAGCTTCTATATTTAGCAAAGAAACTTGGAACTCAAGAGCTTAATAAATCTGGCAAAATCTGAGCTGCTCCTGCATCCTATCTTTCATTTTCTTAATGCTGCTGGAAGCAAACACGAGAGTTACTTTCAAATATGCATTTTTTTACCATTGCTCGAAACTGAAATTTTCATTTAGTTAGAATACGCTTACAATTAGGCTGCTTAAAAAGAAAAACAACAACCAATCAGCTACAAATAGGATGTCACAAAACCCAAACATCAAAGTATTACATTAAAAACCTGACAGTACCAAACTATCGAAGGCTTTTCACCAAAGCCAGACTAAACGTCTTTCCTTCTGCAGTGTTGGATGGCAGGTTGAGAGGAGTTCCCTACCAGGACAGACTTTGCTCGGGTGCTCAAGACATCGATTCATGATGATGGTATTAGCAAGTTGCACATGGTTTGCATTAGAACATAAGAAAAGCCTGCTGGATCAGACCAATGATCTGCCTGCCTGCCTGCCTGCCTGCCTGCCTGCCTGCCTGCCTGTACACACGTTCTTTGTCACTCACTTGAACAATAACAGTAACTGTGGACACACTCTCTGCTTTACAAAGTAAAATGTTTCAGCATTTGAGAAGAATTAGCCACACCAGTAGATTCCCATGTGGTTCACTGGCTTTGCCCAATACTCCGAACAGCTTTGTAAGCAAACAAGCAAGCAAGCAAGCAAGCAAATAAATAAATAAATATGCATGCTTCCACATGGCAAAGAGTGTGTAGGTCACAAAATAGGGAAGAAATGTCTGCTTCTGCTGCCTTTTAGATGCTGGTTTCTACAGTGTAATTGACATGCTTTGGTTAACCAAATCAGCTAAACCTCAAGCCCTACGGTTTGTTAAATCAGACTGTTTGCTTGCATGTTCTCCCAGTAATCACAGCATTTGAGGGCAGAAGAAATACATTTTGTGCTTCAACAAGCTTGAGTGCATATTTGCTTAGCAAAAATTGCTGGTTTCAGTGATACATGGTGGTATACATTCATAGCTTTAATGTTACTGACATGAAAACAAAGTAAGGATCTATCCATGCACAAATCCTTCCCTCTTGAAATCAAGGCTTGAATGTCTGCACAGATACTCTAGACTAGAGTATCTTCTTACTCTACTGCACAGATACTCTAGAGTGGCTTCTTCCCAGAATGGCTAGGAACTTACCATTTCACACAAGGTCCCTTTGAAGGACTGGACCACTACACAGCACCCTGGGCTACTGGACATACATGCCTCTGCAAAGGCTGTGGCCTGCACTGCACAGATTGGGCCTCTCAGCTGTCCTCACAGAGTATCTAGGAGAGCGATATCAGGGCTCTAATAAGTATGAAACATTAGCCTTGTACATGATTTAGGTATGGGTAGAGCTATGGTGTGTTGACTTGAGAGAGGGACCATGCTTTTAATCCTAGTCCTGATGTTGCTCTCTTTCCCCAGAATCCTGTGTGGAAGCAGCATGATTCCTGCTGGTCAAGAAATATCTGTGAGTTGAGAGATCATGGAATTGTAAAATTGGAAGGGACCCTGAGGGTCATCTAGTCCAACCCCCTGCAATGCAGGAATTTCAGGTACAGCATCCATGACAGATGGCCACCCAATCTCTGCTTAAAAGCCTCCAAGGAAGAGAGTCCACCACCTCCTGAGGGAGTTTGTTCCACTGCCAAACAGATATTGCGTGTTCAGACCCAGAAATCTCCCCCCTAAATTCACACTTGACTCAAATTTTGGTTTTTGGCAGAATTTAGGCCACAACTTTATTGATTACAGAAAGTGACTGGTTGTATAGGTTCTGGTTAAACTAGCTCCCTGCCCTGCAGGTAGCGCTGACCCAGGGTTCCAGCATAGGTCAGCCAAGGGTGAACACCTGGATAAGCGGAAAGCTGGGAACAGGCTATCTCCGCCACCCAAATGTCTCTCTGGACTCAGGCACGGGCACAACCCCCTCTCAGGGGTTGACCAAACTATCGAGTCCCTGGATTCCTTTAACGGAATACCCTTTACATAGGGATGGCAAGAGCGTTCTCCCTTCCCTATCACCTGAACCAGAGCCTATCCGCAACCTTACAAGTTGTGACAATTTGCTACGCGGCAGGCGAAACCCAAATGGCAACAGCCAATCAGCCAAGTGGGGAAAATTCCTGCCGTGCCCCTGTCCCAACAACAGACGACACACGACGGCATAGCAAGGTCAAGCTCAAAGCCCTAAAAGTAGGGAGAGGTGGGCGGGTGTTCTGAATGCATGCAACGAAAGAGGAAGCTCTGGGTCACGTGCATGGGTATAAATAGGTCCCTTGAACCATTTGGACTGCGTCCCATTGGCCAGATTGCACCCAGCTTTGAGGGACCTACCAATCGGGTGTTGTGGCTGACCAATCGTACCCACCCACAACACAGGGTGTCGACTTCCAGGTCTCACCGCAATACGTGCCCTCTTTAAGGGAGGACCCGATTTACTGTCAGAAAGTTCTTCCTGATAATTTGTTGAAATCTCCTTCCCTGTAACTTGAAGCCATTGGTTTAGATCCTAGCCTCTGGAGCAGAAGAAAACAAGCTTGCTCCATCTTTCACGTGACAGCCCTTTAGCTATTTGAAGATGGCCATCAGGTCTTTGGTCCTGTTTGCTGGTATTGCTTGTGTGTTTACTAAGAATTTATACCCTGCCCTAAAGGGCTTGTGGCCATCACAAAGCGGCTTAGTCCTTAAATCTGCTGGCTGCACCTGCTTTCTATGGAGCGACAGATTGCAAGGCCTCATTTGGGCCCAAGCAGCTGCAAAACTAAACCTCCATCCCTCAACTTGTTGGGGGTTAGAACGAGAAAGGCAGAGTTGAGAATTGTGTGTGAGTTAGAAGCAAGAAGCTGGGAGGCTGCAGGCTGGGCAGCAGAGAGACAGAGCCATGCCTGATTTCTGTTGTAATCCAAGGCTGTGGCTATGGAGAAACAAGAGCCTCTTGGGATGTTAAGACTGTGAGCCCCTCGATTTTAGGCTCATGTGTGTGTGTAAATACACCAGATGTCTGCTAGTGTGGTGTCTTTTACCCTGTTTCCCCGAAAATAAGACATTTTTGCTCCCAAAGATGGGCTAGGTCTTATTTTCAGGGGATGTCTTATTTTTCCACGAAGAAGAACATTTATTGTCTAATTGTGAGTCAGCCAGACTCCGTCAGGGCAGAGCGAGCAGCAGGCGGCAGCTTGTTCTGGTGGTGGCGCGGGCTCTCTGATTTAAAGAGACCTCGCACTGCCTGAATTGCTCTGGCTGCGCTGTGGCCAATCAGTGAGCTGCGCGGCGGTGCCCGCCGCTATGATTCAGAGGAGTCAGACGCCTTACGGTAGCTTCAGGGGCCTTATATTCTGGGGAGGCCTTATGTTTGGGGGAGGCCTTATTATCGGGGAGGTCTTATTTTGGGGGAATGTCTTATATTACAGTGAGAGGCAAAACTGGAAGTAGGTCTTATTTTGGGGGGATGACCTACTTTCGGGGAAAGACAGTATTGGTAGCTCGTCAGAGTGGAGGAGGGCTGGGGATTGCACAGCCTGGGCCTCCAAATTCCTCATTCAAGGCAACTGAACCTGGGTAAGCTGCTGGAACCCCTGGAAGCTCACACCTTCCGGAGACTAGAATGGCATGCAACCATATTTTACAGGGACTGTTAAGTATAGTAATTTAATTGACTGAAATTGAAATGAAATGCTTTCATGCATTACTATGTGTTTAAATTTGATTGGTTGTTAATTGAATTCTAGAGAGTAGTTCTAGTAGTTCTCATGTGATTGACGAACAGTATCATGGGAGGTATCTAGTGAAGGAGAGACTCCATTTTATATGAAGCAAGACGACTGTGTTTCAGAGTCCACTGTGAACACTGCTAAGTTGAATAGAGCGTTGGAGTGACTCTTCTCTGCTTCAAAGAGAGAGCGAGAGAGAGCAAAGCTGCAGGAAAAGGTAAAAGTGGAAATCTCTCATAGGAGCTGCAAGACATGGCTTAACTGAGATACAGAAGGCTGAGTGCTAAGCTCTGGAAAGGGAGGAAAATACAGTTGCTTGAAAGTTCTTAGTAGAGACTGTAGGCCCATGTTTGGACAAGCATGTGACTGTAATGACCGCTCCCCGCATAAAACGGGGTTAGGGTGGCTCCATCAGCATTGGCTTGGCTTTGCCTTCCCTCAGGTGGGATACCTGGAGGTCTCCGCCTACCTCAGTCAGTTGTCCAATCCCACCTGGGGGAAGCGTTGCCAAGGAGACCAGGCCAGGTAGGGGAGGGATTACCTGCCCACACAATAGAGGGAGGATCTTACCTGGGAATCCTCACTTGGCTCCAGAGCTTCTCCCACCCTACCCACCCTCAGTTAATGCCTTATTTTGCAGGTTAACTTTTCTTCACAGGTTTTGCAGGTTAACTTTTCTTACAGGTATGCGGGCGCTGCTACGTTAAGGTCGCTGTTAAAAGGCCAGAAAGGAATTTCCCTGCATTGGCAGGTTTCGCCTTTCCTGTAGCAAAACGTCACAACTTTGGCAGTATCAGGCCTTGGGCGGAATCCTTTAGTCATCTTCCTCTTTGCAGTGGCAATACCAGGGTTCCCCGTTAAAGGGGTTTTCTGAGGGGAGGCTTTGACCGTATGCCGAAAGGTCGTCATTGCTCTCCCCTGCGATGGCGGCGTAACGGGGGTGGCTATCTCTGCTTGAACATATGTTCTCCAGAGCCGGCCCATCCCCCCCCACACACACACTGGATAACCCTGATGCTCCCTAGGTCCCCGGCTGGGGACTGGGGAGGGAGAACGCCCAATGCCTGAGCCAAGGCCTACCCACATTTGAAATTTAATAAAGTTGTGGCCGATTTAATCCCATAGCACGTTGTCTTGAGTCGTTATTCCACATGACGGGAGGGGGCGACCGCTTGGGATCTGGGGACTCTGCCTGTCCACGCAAATATTATGTTTTAATTCATCTATAAACTAAGTTTCTGCAAGTAAAGTTTTTGAATGTTAAAGTCTGGACACTGACACCCTTCTTTGGAAATTAAACCAGTCATACATATGATTTGAGCTTCTTAGTTGTGTTTTCACTACTCTGACTTCAACAGGGACAATAATTGTTTTGTCATGGTTGGGAAGAGGGGTTGTCTCTCAATCACCATGGAAAAACAACAGCAAAGAGTCTGTGAATTTTAAATAACCACAACAGATTTTACAGTAAACAAAGAAGCAAACATTATTTCATTTTTTTAAAATAGCCTAACTGGAGACATGTGGCATCATGAGATCGTTTTGAAGTTAAAACCCTTGTGTTCCTGAGCTTAATGACTTTAAGATCTGTAACTGAATTTCCAGGAAGTTGAGTTGGCTATACGTTCACCTTGTCTGATTCTTCACTCACACATCTGCTGGAGGAGGCAGATTGTTCATTTTTTTTCTAATAAAAAAATGTCAAACTGCTTAAAAGAGTGGGTATGAGAGAGGGTTTTTGTCAGCTAATGGGACTGTGTTCAGCTGGCCAGCTTGAGCCAATATGAGCCTTAACCTGTGTGTTAAACTGGCAGGTTTTCTTTTATCAGTGCATATACTGGGGCCTAGAATGGTTGCAACACTCCTGCAGAAACCTGATACAGTGGTACCTCAGGTTAAGAACTTAATTTGTTCTGGAGGTCCATTCTTAACCTGAAACTGTTCTTAACCTGAGGTACCACTTTAGCTAATGGGGCCACCCACTGCCTCCGTGCTGCTACCGCCGCGCGATTTCTGTTCCTATCCTGAGGTAAAGTTCTTAACCCAAGGTACTATTTCTGGGTTAGTGGAGTCTGTAACCTGAGGTACCACTGTACTTGAATTGTGTTCAGTCCACCATTCTCACCAATTCACCACAGATAGATTTGTTATTAGAAAGCAGAAAACCCATTCTGTAGTTGTTTTTTCCACTGGTGGAAGTGCACCTACAGCCAGCCCAGCCCTCACTGTCAATGCCGCTGGTGTGACCCCACCCTCACTGGAGCAAAGCGGGACAGTGCTGAGCTGGCTGCCTGAGCTTTGGGGCGGGGGGGGGGGGGCGCAGTCGGCTGATGCAGCCCTTGGACCAGATTATACAACCATTTCTTTAGCCATGATGGTATAATTTCATATTGATATGTCAGCCTTCTGAATAAAGGAGAAGCAAGACTCCTGCAATCAAATGGCCTGGAATAGTAACATTACCTTTCTTAATGTCAAATCTGTGTCCGTTTGTTCTCTTGCATGTAGACTGTCCGGCAACGATTTGTTTTATGCACATTTGCAAATCTTAAAGTGACCCTAAAAACAAATTTCAAAGACAGGTCATAGTGGGAGACCACAGACATACCATTATAACCGTGGCCTGTAACCACCCTTTCCTAGTTTTTGACTCACCCCCCCCCCCCAAAAAAAATGGAAAGTATGTACCAGAGGAAAACCTTTGCAGAGTCTCCTGCGGAAAGACGGACAATCTTGGTTAGCACACACATCTGGAATTTGGGTCATTTAGTAGTTAATGACATCACTAGTGATGTATGTTTCCAGGATGATGTTTAAAAATACTGGTGCCTGCATATGCATTTATATCATAAATATATATGTCACTAGTGACATCATCACCTATTTAGGTATTATTTATTTAAGTATTTCTATTCTGCCATATCATAAAATATCTGGGCAGTTTACAACACATAAAAACAATATAAGTAATAATTCTCTGTAGGCAAGGGGGGGAAAACTCTTTTAGAGATACTTGAAAGTCAAAAGCGAGGCTGCCAGTTGAATATTCCACAGCCTGGGACCGGTGATTATTTAATAAATACCCCAGTTTCCAGATGTCTACCCAAGTCCCCCCTCCCCTCCCCCATACTATAATCCCTCTTCAAACTCCTGCAAAGATTTTTCTCTGGATATACAAGGGCACATAGGAATCGAGTCACCGGACGACTGAGAATTTGTTGGGCAGAGAGGAGACAGAAGCTTGATCAAGAACGGCAGAGGAGCCATAAATGAGACAACTGGGTCTCCAGGAGGAAAATTAGGGCAGGCACTGGACGTTTGCTGTTGGCAGGAAGAAGCAGACAGGCAAGGGAGCTGGGAAGGTTGAGAGCTGTGAGGCCAAAGGGCGATTCTCAAGTAGGAATGTGTCTGCTGAATTGCACATATGGACTTGAACTAAAGAGTCAAATCTTTGGCTGAACGTAGAAGCGCAGCTCTGTTGGAAAGGCACCCAAACCCTTGACAACAGCAGCCAAGTCACTTATACACTTTGCAGTCTGGAGTTTTGATCTAGGAAACATTTCTGAGTGTATGTTTGCGCACGAGTACCGTCAACGGACGCACCACATTTTCAGCTAAGAGATTGATGTAATCTGCTGTCTCTTTTTGAACAGCTCGAACTCTCAGTCGCAGATGGCACTCATTAAGGAGCAGGGGGAGAGGGATATGTTATGTTCCCACTTCTTTGCGCTGCCTTGTGGGGACTCCATCCCTAAGATGAGAGGTCCACCTTGCATTGTTGTGCTAGCTCTAGCGTTCTATAGAGATTGCTAGAAGTCAGCTAATTGCTAACTGCCTTTTTGCTGCTCCCTGTCACTCCTCCTGCACCACAGCCCGGGAGATTGGCAGCACTTTCCACTGCCCCAGAGTGCAGCAAACAGCTGGCTCCACTCCTGCCTCCAGTTCCATGGAACTGTCATGACATGGCTTGATCAGCTTTGGCATATGCATAGCATAGGGGAGTGAAGCATTTCTCTTTCCCTGTTAACTTGGATGTGCACACTGTTTCACATGCACAACTAAATGTCTTGAGTTTGTACGTTCACGTCCACACAGAGGAATGGCCAAGGGGAGGGAAGAAGGGACACCAAGAGATATAGCCCCCAGGCGCGACTGTTTTCACGAGAAGCCGTTGGAGCGATCTCCCCCCAGTTACCCTTACAGGGAACAACATTTTCCATGGCAATGCACCAGCACTTGAACACTTTTTTAATATAAAAAAAATTAACTTTTGGCAGTTCCATTTATAAAACACAGCACACAGCTGTTAAACCTATGCACGTAAAACATTATGGAAAATCTTACAATATCCTGGCAAGTTTTTTTTTGAAGAAATAAGAATTAAAACTAATTGGTCTGGAAAACACAACAACACACCCTCCAAAATTCTATACTTAAATTGGCAATGCTCTTCAATTTAACTGAGTTTTTAAGATGGGTTTTGCCAGGGTGAGGAAGAGAGTGGCTAAATATTGAGGTAGTCACTGGAGATGGCGAGGAAAGCATCTATGATCTAGCCAGAGAGCTGCAGATATGGCTACTGCCCATTTAAGTATAATCAGTGGCTAGCTGCAATAGAAGAGCATTGCTCAGCTCAGTTAATATCAATTTGTAGGTGAAGGTGACTGCATTCTGGGTCTTTGTCCTGTGTGTTACGAAAGACCATGTTTCCTGCATGCTTAATTCCTTGATTCAAAATACAGTGGGGCACTAGGCATACAAGACCATTTCTCTTTTTATAACCAGCCCCTTTGCTGCTACAGACAGGAATAGGTAAGTTGAAAAAGTCAAGGTTTATTTTATTTACATTCATTCATACATACATACATACATACATACATACAGCTTATATGCCAAAGGGGCTTCTAAGTCGTTGAGAATGATAAAATCAATACTTACCGTATTTTTCGCTCTATAAGATGCACTTTTTCCCTCCTAAAAAGTAAGGGGAAATGTGTGTGCGTCTTATGGAGTGAATGCACGCTGCGCAGCTATCGCTGAAGCCAGAACAGCAAGAGGGATTGCTGCTTTCACTGCGCAGCGATCCCTCTTGCTGTTCTGGCTTCTGGGATTCAGAATAATTTTTTCCTTGTTTTCCTCCTCCAAAAACTAGGTGCGTCTTATAGTCTGGTGCGTCTTATAGAGCGAAAAATATGGTAATTGAAACAATTGAAACAATAAAATCGGAAGTTCCGCTCAGAGGAAAGCTTGCCTAAACAGGAGCCAGAGAACATGGTTGAAGCCTCTCGTATTTCAGCAGGGAGGGCATTCCACAACACTGGTGCCACCAGTGAAACAGCTTGCCTTCATGCTTCCACAAGCTGATAATCATCAAGGTGATTGTAGTACCCTTACCAAACAGTAAAGAAAAGATTATTATTTTTAGATCACCTGGTCCAGAGTTATTTAGGGGTTTGTATGTAAGTAGCAGAACCTTAAAACTAGCTTGGTGGGTAATAGGCAGCCAGTGCAGATCCCTCAGGATTGTATCTGATAAGGAACACCACCACCACATAAGTTAGGCATTCTGCACCAGCTGCAGCCTCTGGACCAGCACATTTCAGAAGTCCAGACATGAGGTTACCAAGGCATGTGTCACAGTGGCAAAGTTATCCCTACCCAGGAAAGGATGCAGTCGACACATCAGCTGAAGCTGATGATAAGAGTTCTTTGCCACAAAGGGCATGGACAAAGATGGTTCCAGGAATATCCCTAAATTGCATACTATTCTTTCAGAAGAATTGTTAACACCATCTAGGTCAAGAAGACACCACACTTCTCAGTCCTAGGAACCACTTACTCACAGTGTCTCAACTTCAGTTGATTGACCTTCATCCACTCCACCATTCTCCTGACTCGTATTTAATGGGAATGTAGAGGTAAACATCAGTTTGCTGTTTACACTGGGTTCCAAACTTCCTGATGATTGCTCACAATGGCTTCATATAGGCGTTAAATAGCTGTAGCCCAGATGTAGTCCCATAACCCTAGTTTCTGTTGCCACTTATGCAGGTAGGAGTGGAACCACTGCAAAATTGTGCCTCCGACTCCCAATCCACAAAGATGGTCCAGAAGGTGACCATGGTCAATGGTATCACAAGCTGCTAAGAGATCCAAGAGTAGCAGTGATAGAGTTGGACTCCCCTCATCTCTTCCTTGAAGGACACAATCTGTCTGGGCAACCAGAGCTGATTCCATGCCAAACCCAGATCTGAACCCAGATTGAAATGGGTGTATATAATCTGTTTCAAGTACTTTAGACCAAATGTGGGTATTAAGAGACTGGGTCATAGTTGTCAGACACATTAGAGTCCAGAGTAGGGGCAGATCTACCATGAAACTAATGAATCTTAAGCTGCAGGGACCCTAATCCCAGAGGGGCACCGGAAGTGACTTAAGTCCACATTGCTTTAAAAAATGGGTCCAGTAGACCCAAACTGAGTTGCATGACTCAAATTGATTTTTTGGGGTGGGGGTGGGGTATGTATTTCAATCCAAAAGTTTGAGAGTCAGTAGCACAGATGTTGTAAAGGTGTGGTATGTCATGTAAGAACTCCATTGAAGAAGATAACAGACCCAGAAGCTAACAAAAGAAGATAACAACGAGGTTACCCAGACCTCATTGCTGGTTGCAAAGGGGCCCCCATAACAGCTGAAGCTTCAGGGCCCCAGAAATGTAGGTCCATCACTGGTCCAATGTGCACCTTTGAGGAGTGAGTGCACAACTGCTTCTTTCAAGCATGTTGGGACTACCCCACCTCATGCAAAAATGCATTAACATCCAGTAACTTCCATACATTTATTTGGTTTTTCAGATTAATACTTTGCAGTCACATATCGAACATACATCACAGAAACAAGATTCCAAGGAATCTCTTGGACTTCCCTCCTACCCTTTGTGGGTCCTATTGTTAATCATTTCCTCCTGCATCTTTTATGATAATCCACATTTTTTACATCTCCATTGTGTCCAAAGTTCACCATTAAACTACAAGTGATATTCCAATTCTACTAACTGTTAACTGTTTACAATGGTTTTTATAAATTTTCCCCATTCCTTATTAAAATTTTGGTCTTCCTGATTTCTGATTCTTCTTGTCATTTTACCCATTTCGGCATAATCATCAACTTGATCTGCCATTCTTCTCTGGTAGGGACTTTATCTTCTTTCCTTTTCTGGGCCAATAACATCTGCACAGCCGTGGACTACATAAATAGTCTTTTCTGCTCCCTTGGGATTTCGGCACCTACCAGTGAGTCCCACTTCCAGGAAGAAGCTAGAATGGGCAAGAGTCGAGAGGGCAAGTTGTGGAATGGACAGCCAGAAACACCTTGTCCACATTCTCAGGCCTTGACAGCTTGAACTGATCCCACAGAATTGGATAAGACGGTGCCTAGTCTTCAAAGTGCCCAGTCTTTGTTCTAAAGCTCCATGCACTGGGGCAGGTAGTTCCAACTTTTTTACCACTCCAAAGAGCTCTGCTCTATTTGAGAACATGATGGAGGCAGTGATGTGGGCCTTTTTTTGCTGCCATCATTGCTATGTGATAGTTGTGGTTGTGCATCCTAGCAGCTATTTGGTCAGCTTCACACTGAGACTCGTAGCTCCTGACTTTACTTTTAACGCAAAAATAACTAAATGTACTATACAGCGATAAGATGGCTGACTTGGCGAAGGGCTTTATAGCATCCTGGGCCTCTTCCAAAGCCCAAGAGGACTGACAGAGTCTTTCCATTGGCTTCAGCGGCTTCTGGATAAAGCCCCCCTGTAATTATAACAGCAATTGGCAGGACCAAGCTTGACATAGCCACATTTTTTTCTCTGTTTCCCACATTATTTAATGGCATTAAAAGGTTTCTAAAAACGCTCTTTTCAGAGAACAAAGACCTGATCTTTTCCATTGCTGAATGTAGCAAAAATCAAGATTGTGTGTTCTTTCCCAGATGTGCACCCCTTAATCAGCCCTTGGAATTGACTCTTAATAGCTGAATTCCTTTGCAATATAAAGGGCCAGACCACCCCTCATTACAGAGAGCTCTGTCTCAGTTTCCTGGCTTTTTCTAGCATCTCGCAATGACTTTCTTTCATAGAACCACATAAGGATCTTGGGAAGAACAGTTGCTCTTGCCCTCTGGCCATTGTTGTCCTCTTCTCCCAAGCAGTGCCTTCTTAGTTGCACACCTGGGTCTTCGACACAAATGGGTCTAAGTAGCTAAAATTTGTTTACTCATTCCTGCTATATATATTCATCCCACCACGGGTAATCTGAAGTAGGGAAATTGGCTCCCCTTTCTACTTCCATTGATTGATTGATTGGCAACCATCTGTCTTGGGAGACATTGGAGGAGTGCACTTTTGGGGAGTTGGGACATGGGTGGTGCTGTGGTCTAAACCACTGAGCCTCTCGGGCTTGCTGATCAGAAGGTTGGCGGTTCTAATCCCCACAGTGGGATGAACTCCCATTGCTCTGTCCCACCTCCTGCCAACCTAGCAGTTCGAAAGCACACCAGTGCAAGTAGATCAATAGGTACCACTGCAATGGGAAGGTAAACAGCATTTCCGTGCGCTCTAGCTTCCATCATCATTACCAATTGCACCAGGAGCGGTTTAGACATGCTGGCCACATGGCCCAGAAAGCTGTCTGTGGACAAACGCCAGCTGCCTCGGCATGAAAGCAAGATGAGTGTTACAACCCCATAGGCACCTTTGACTGGACTTAACCATCCAGGGGTCCTTTACCTTTTTTGTTTTTATTTTTACCTGCACCTTTAGGGGTGAAGTCAAATTGTTAGAAGGTTACAGTGCCTACTGTTGCTGTAGAGACCAATAAAGGAGAGGCATGTTTTGTCGCAGCTGGGGCAGATGAAGATGTCCTGCTGTGCTGCTGCAGATGCACCATGGAGTTTCTTCTCTCTGTGCTCCTTCCAGCTGTCATTCCTCCTCTGGTCACTGCTACGAATGCACAACCTGATTGTCTGTCTCCAGGCACTGCCGTCATCTGCTTCCATGTTGTTGTTGTTTAGTCGTTTAGTCGTGTCCGACTCTTTGTGACCCCATGTGCCAGAGCACGCCAGGCACTCCTGTCTTCCACTGCCTCCTGCAGTTTGGTCAAACTCATGCTGGTAGCTTCGAGAACACTATACAACCATCTCGTCCTCTGTCGTCCCCTTCTCCTTGTGCCCTCCATCTTTCCCAGCATCAGTGTCTTCTCCAGGGAGTCTTCTCTTCTCATGAGGTGGCCAAAGTACTAGAGCCTCAGCTTCAGGATCTGTCCTTCCAGTGAGCACTCAGGGCTGATTTCCTTCAGAATGGAGAGGTTTGATCTTCTTGCAGTCTATGGGACTCTCAAGAGTCTCCTCCAGCACCATAATTCAAAAGCATCAATTCTTCAGCAATCAGCCTTCTTTATGGTCCAGCTCTCACTTCCATACATCACTACTGGGAAAACCATAGCTTTTACTATACGGACCTTTGTCTGCTTCCATACTCCCTTACAATTTTGCAAAACAAACAAAATTAAATTGTATTGAAGAACTTATATGTGCATTCGTGCATAGTTTAGTTGGCACCCTAATGGGCTTATGTAATAATTCAAGGGTTGCCAACCTTTTTTGGGCTTTGGAAATATTTGCAAGTCAGAGAAACTGCCATGGACACCAAGTACACCCGACAACTAAGCACTGAAAACTATTTCTTGGTAGTTGTAGGATGTGGCTGCTTGGAGCAGAGGGAATAAGCTCAGACTGAACACCTGCTTGGATTATGAACAGGTCACGACTTTATCAGTTTAGTTCACAGCAGGCAGTAAGCATGGTTGGCATGACAGCAGGGAAAAGGATCTGGTTTGCATTTGAACAGCTCTTGCTGTTGGAATGCTCATCCTAGCCAACTGGTTGGGAAATAACAACAACAACAACAACAACAACAACAACAACAACAACAACAACAATTTATTATTTATACCCCGCCCATCTGGCTGAGTTTCCCCAGCCACTCTGGGCGGCTCCCAATCAAGTCTTAAAAACAATACAGCGTTAAATATTAAAAACTTCCCTGAACAGAGCTGCCTTCAGATGTCTTTTAAAGACAGGATAGCTGCTTATTTCCTTCACATCTGACGGGAGGGCGTTCCACAGGGCGGGTGCCACTACCGAGAAGGCCCTCTGCCTGGTTCCCTGTAACCTCACTTCTCGCAATGAGGGAACTGCCAGAAGGCCCTCGGCGCTGGATCTCAATGTCCGGGCTGAACGATGGGGGTGGAGACGCTCCTTCAGATATACTGGACCGAGGCCGTTTAGGGCTTTAAAGGTCAGCACCAACACTTTGAATTGTGCTCGGAAACGTACTGGGAGCCAATGTAGGTCTTTCAAGACCGGTGTTATATGGTCTCGGCGGCCTCAGGTAGAGCGCGTTGCAGTAATCCAAGCGGGAGATAACTAGAGCATGCACCACTCTGGCAACAGTCTGTGGGCAGGTAGGGTCTTAGCCTGCGTACCAGATGGAGCTGGTAGACAGCTGCCCTGGACACAGAATTGACCTGCGCCTCCATGGACAGCTGTGAGTCCAAAATGACTCCCAGGCTGCACACCTGGTCCTTCAGGGGCACAGTTACCCCATTCAGGACCAGGGAATCCCCCACACCCGCCCGCCCCCTGTCCCCCAAAAACAGTACTTCTGTCTTGGGATGCTCTTGGGAGTTGGCTAGTGATAAGCCACACCGTGGTACAGGCCATGCATGGAGAACCAGGTAAGTAAATCAATCCATTATACAGCCACGGTTACCACCGGTGTGGAAGGCCTTTTACAGAAAAAGGTGGGTGATTTGGAAAAGTGGAGATTGTATGCAGAGCCCCCACACACCGAACTGCATAAACACAGTGCAGAGAGGACCTCAAACTAATGGAGGTGGCAGGGCAAGTCAGTGTGATCCTGACGCATACCATGCACCACTTTTACAGGTCATTTCAACCATCTGCACAGGGCTACCATCTGCAAGTTGGGACTACCCCACTTCATGCAAAAATGCATTAACATCCAGTGAGTCCCACTTTGCCTAGTCCTCTAAGTTCCCAGTGAACGTATCATAGCAAGCCTTTGTTCTAAAGCTCCATGCACTGGGGCAGGTAGTTCCAACTTTTTCACCACTCCAAAGGGCTCTGCTGGGCAGATACTTGAGAATGTGATGGGGGCAGTGATGTGGGTCCTTTTCGCTGCCATCATTGCTATGTGATAGTTGCGGTTGTGCATTCTAGCAGCTATTTGGTCAGCTTCACACTGAGTCTTGTAGCTACTGGCTTCACTTTTTACTGACAATCCACATCCATGCTATTCTGTCACACCGTGTTGGCAAAATCCCCTACACAGTAAATATACAGCTATGGCTTCACACAGACATGCCAAGCCAATATTACAGGGAATTTCTTTCTGCTGGCAAACATCAGAAACCATGACATTAAGCTGGCTTTGCGGGATTGTAACCTAGAGAGAAAGACAAGGGCCATCAGTTTAAATTCTAGGTGTTTGGGCATACCTAGGTTGGTAATCAGGGACACGGGTGGCACTGTGGTCTAAACCACAGAGCCTAGGGCTTGCCGATCAGAAGGTAGGCGGTTCGAATCCCTGCGATAGGGTGAGCTCCTGTTGTTCGGTCCCAGCTCCTGCCCTCCTAGCAGTTCGAAAGCACATCAGTGCAAGTAGAACTGCTCCAGCGGGAAGGTAAACAGTGTTTCCGTGCGCTGCTCTGGTTCGCCAGAAGCGACTAAGTCATGCTGGCCACATGACCCGGAAGCTGTACACCGGCTCCCTCGGCCTATAGAGTGAGATAGGCGCGCAACCCCAGAGTCGTCCACGACTGGACCTAATAGTCAGGGTACCTTTACCTTTTAGTTGGTAATCAAGGTGTAGAGAAAAAACATCCCTATAATGAGTCAAAAGGGGGGGGGGGAGTTAACTTCAAATATCTTATTTATTTCTGCTTCCATAGTTACATGTAATTTACATTCTCCTCATATCCAGACAGCTCTGAAAGCAATATAGCTCTTTCCACTGGACTCAGTAGGAGTTCGAGTTTTCCTTCTCATAAGTAAAAACATCTGCTTAGCCATAGACTAGAATTTGCATGACAGCCATCCCACCCCAGCTTGTTTACTTTTGTCAGTCTTTTATTAGTAATTAATCATTTTAAGTGAGCGCTGCTCTCTTTTCTCCCCCTGTATACAGAAAAAGGAAATCCTTTGCCCTAGCAATTTATCAGCTTGCTAATTTTGGGAAACAGCAACAACCAAAAAAAGAAAGAAAGAAGAGGCAGTTTTGTCCCTGAATAATTTTTCTTTGTGCATGCTTGGGATGTTATTGCCATATTTTTCTATTGTCAAAGAAAGGTTTTATATATTAAAAAGCAATAATAGTAATCTTGGCACTCCAGCGTGTTTTAGCAATTCCAGATTGCAACAACACATGTCTCATTGAATGCAGTGGGACTTGGTTCTATAGACAACCAGATTGCAAATGAAAAGTCATGTGGTCTTAATAACCAGCTAAACCTAAGATAGTCTTGATCCAAAGCACTACAAGGTAAAATGTGCCTAATAAGCAGGCCTCTTATTCTTAAAAATATTTTTGTTATGTACTGAGTTGAATAGGATCCAAAAGGCAGCAGTCTGATTGGTCCTAGAACAATAGGGTCCAGAATGCAGCATTCTGGTTGGTTCTAGAACAATAGGGTCCAGAATGCAGCAGTCTGATTGGTCCACAGCAGCCACCCAATCCAGTGGAAGTGAATCCGCAAACTGATTGGCCTACGGGTGAATCCCGGAATTAGCCAATCACGTGGGGCCCATTGTGTAAATAATGTATATAAAGCAGACATTCAGGGGGAACTTTCATTCCTCCTCACCACTATGAGCTGAATAAAGAGCATGAAATCGATGAGCTTGGATAGCTCAGTTGGTTAGACCATGGTGCTGATAACACCAAGGTTGCAGGTTCGATCCCTGTATGGACCAGCTGCATGTTCTTGCATTGCAGGGGGTTGGACTAGATGATCCTCAGGGTCCCTTCCAACTCTACAGTTCTATGAAATCCACTCTCGACTCAGAGTATATATCAGTTTTTTAAAACATTCAGACTATAGAAAAAATATGCACAACACAGAGAGACAATACCAGAAGATATACAACATGAATTTTGCCTGCAGGCAAAACGTGGCCTACCAGCCTTCCCCGTGTGACCCAGGACGCCGTTTGGGGCAAGTCATGCCATCCTACCAAGGGGGTTGCATTGGAACTGCTGCTAAAATGAAGGGAAAATGCTGTTATAAGGGGGGGGGGGGAACCTGCTCCTTTTCCCTTATGGGGTTTCCAAGAGCCCGTATATAGTCCTTAAGTGGGTTCCCTATCAGTAGGAGAAAATAACAGGCCAACCAGAGTATATTGAGAAGCAAAGCGGCTAATAAGCCTGATCTTTATTGAAATAGAAAAGTACTGTTGGAAGAGGGTCCCCACACACAGGAGGGAGGAGAGAACCCTGAACAATGGTGCGCAAGCCCTTATATAGACTTTTGAAATTGCCCACCCTGTAGCCCAAGACCATCCCCCAAAACATCATACATACATCACAGAAGGAGGCGGTCTACAGCAGAGGAGGCCATCTACTGCAGAAATCCTGTCTGCCAGAATACCTGATAATGGTCACTGATTGCATTGCCTGGGCAGCCTGGCCATTCTTTTGTGATGGTAAATACTTTCGTCCCTGAATCCAGGTCACAGGCTCACCCTATTCATACACAAATGCACCCTTAAGACAGGATTTGTAAGCAAAAAGACAATGGGAAGGCTTTCCCCATTTACAGAGGAATATTTGCGGTCACTGGGAGAGTCAAAATGGCTTCAGGGTTGCTCTCCTGTACTATTTCAGACATGTGGCTTATATACTTAGGTGTGTGTTTGCCTTGTACATTTATGAACAATTATTTTATATTTGAGACCTTAGAATTCTTTTAACAATGCCTTCATTTTCACAGTGCTTTGTTGCCTGTGAGGTGCTTTGAAGGACCCCCTGGGAGGCTGCAGAGGCTGGAGTAGGAGGAGAGGTGCAACTTATTTTCGCTAAAAAGGGACCAGGATTCTTAGGTGAGAACGAGAGGTGACCAAAGCAATGGAGCCCACTGGAACTGGTAGAGAGGAAGACAAGGAGACCATCAGCAGGTGAGGCCAGAGCTAGTGATCAACAGACTGGTTGTAAGTAGGAAGGGAGGAAGGTGGGGGCAGTCTGAGAATAGTGGGGCAGTTGCCCCATTTGCCTCCAATGTGACCAAAGCATCTGCTCTTGTTGGTTTGTGGAAATCCAATCCCAAACCAACATCTTTGAAAACTGTATTGCTAAAACAGCCTTCACTAACCAGATGTTTCAGACTACAACTACCATCAGCCCCAGCTACTATGACCAAGGGTCCCGGATGATGAGAGATTTACTCAAGCAACATTTGGGTGGTACCAGGCTATGGGAAGCTGCTTCATAACACTGATAGGAAGTAGAACCTATCTCTTTCCTAAGAACCAATTCATTATATCATAAACTATTTACTTAATTGCATGGCAGTATGCTAAATATGACCACGTTAAGAGGTTTCCCTTTGCTCTTTCCTTCCAAACATCGTTTCAGCTACCTTAAAAATTAAAGAACCACTGGTTTCCTGCTAGCTCAGAAGGAAAGTTCAGCATTTTGATTTGAATGATAGCTCTCTTTTGGAAGGAGGCAGAAAACCACAAGCCAAATTACTGTTGTATCCCATGACTCACTAATTCATTTTCCTTGTACTGATAAAAACAACTTACCCAGGAAATAACAAACAGCATACGATGATGAAAACATAATTTGGTTCAGTTGAAGCCATTCAGTCATTTCGAGCCACTGCCATGGGATTTGGGGATTCCCTCCCCTCTCTTTTCAGACTTTTATGAGTCAATACACGACTGCAGCACTGACACAGACTGTGGGGAGCATCCCACTCCTTGCGTGTCATAGTTTGGGGAGCTCAAAAGTTACCTAGTCCAATTCCCTGCCGATGCAAGACACCCACTCTGGCTACATACAGACTGCACTTTACTCCATTCTCCTGACTCCATTCTCTTGCCTGATAACTTTTTCATTTGACATGATCTTTCCAACAATGTAAAACGCATTCTGGCTGACCAGGAACGTGCAATTCAGTCCGAGACAGATTGAATTGTATAATAGTGAGAGGCTCACACGAGCCTGCAACCAGCTATCTGCTGTGCATATATAAAGGGGAATGCAACTCTGCTACATAAAGGAACTTGCTAGTGCAAGTTAGGAAGGATATTAATAAACAATATATCCTCTCCTACCACTATGAACATTCCCACAGCATAGACAGAGGGAAGGGCCTGACACAGAGGGCTAGGGAGTAAAGGGGGAGTTACAAGCAAGTCCAGGCAACTGCTTCATCTAGACAGGAGTAGCCCTTAGAAGTCTCCATGCGTTCACTGTTCTGCTTCCTCAATAACGAAACTAAAAATAAGTTAGCCAGTGTTTCACTGTCTTTCTCTGATCTGTGAATGACCTGCTCTTGTTGGCTCCCTGACACCCCACTACTTCTCTCTCACCCCCCCACAATTGAAAGAGATAATGCAGCGGTTCTCAACCTGTGGGTCCCCAGATGTTGTTGGACAACAACTCCCATCATCCCTGAGCTCTGGCCTTGCTAGCTAGGGGTGATGGGAGTTGTAGTTCAACAACATCTGGGGACCCACAGGTTGAGAAAGGCTGCTCTAGGGGAAGGCCGCCACTCGCCTGGTGGGCAGGACACAGGCGAGTGGGGGCCTTCCGCACTACTATTCACTTCTGCCACATTCAAAGAAAGGGTCATTCTGGACTGCACAGGTGCCGCAAGGCAGGTGGATGGGATGACGGGGAGCAGGGCATTCTCTGTCGCTTCTCTCTTCCACACAGGAAGGGAGGAAGCTCCATTGTGTTCAGGCAATCAGAAGGGAAGGGGAGGCATGCTCTTCACAGCCAAGGAACCGCTGTGAGCTCTGAAGAATGTGAAGCCTTGCACCAAGAGATCATCTTCTTCTTCTTCTTCTTCTTCTTCTTCTTCTTCTTCTTCTTCTTCTTCTTCTTCTTCTTTGTTATGTACCAAAATTCTCACCCTGAGCCAGCAGGGGGATACTGTAGATAGTTTTCACTCAGGTCCACATATGCAAATAAGGGATCGAAAGTGACGTTCAGTGATTGGATAGTTACAGAAAATGGTTACTGTTGCGTTCTAGTGGAGCTCTATATAAGCAGGCTGGCTGAACCCTTCAGTTCAGTTCTGTTCTGGCCTGTGAATAAAGAATCGCTGTTTGAAGAATCGCTGTGTCGTCTGATATGTTCACCCACAACTTAACATTCTTCTTCTTCTTCTTCTTCTTCTTCTTCTTCTTCTTCTTCTTCTTCTTCTTCTTCTTCTTTGAAGCCAGTTGAGGTTGGGTTGCTTTACAAACAACAAGGGAGGCCTGGGCACATGGATATGTGCCTGTGAGCACCATGTTGGCAACCCCTGGGTTATACCCTTCCATTGGGATACCACATAGCAAATGATATCCTGTTACACTATAATGGCAAGACACAGCCAACTGGATGGAAATAGGGTGTTGACTACATTGATTTGGTTTAATACAGCAAGGCTTAGTCACCAGCCCAGGACATTTGAAACTGTAAACCAGGGTAGGGGTGGGGATGGGGGGGAATCCAATACAATCTTGTGCCCTTGGTGGTGGTGTGCATCTAACCATGAAAGGATGTTCAGATCTGCAGTGAGTCGCACAGAAGCATGACACACTAATTTTATGCTTTCCATCAGTCTGCAAAGAGAACTATTATTAAACAAAATTGAATCTGCTTGTGAAACTTTTGCAGCTTTCCTCTTGATTTCCAGAAGCACAGTTTGAGGTTGGAAATTTGAGAGATTTATTGTGGAGGGAAAAGTCACTATGGAAATTCAGGAAACTTGCATTTCAAAGTTGTTTTTCACACAGAGATGAGCATTTATAGCCAGGATGGGGAGTGTTTGGTCCTCCAGATGTTGTTGGATTCCAGCATCATTCAAGCAGAGAACACACCTGTTTCCATGGATGTAACCAAAGCCATAAAAATCAGGAATATGTTGCTATCCAGCACAGACCCTTATGGATCCTCATGATATTTATTAGGGATCACCTGCAAAGCTACACTCAGAACACAGGTCACATGGTTCCACAGATGTGATTTGTGATTTGATTGTGGTTTGGGGCTGATTTGCTATAGAAATCATAGCGTGGTGAACCCAAAACTCAGGTTCTTATTTTTGTGACATGAAATGGACCACATTTGTGGCTTATTTTATTTTTTAATGGTTCACTCAATTGAGACAAGTATGGGCTGTGATTTGATGAAGGTTTGGTGAGGATCTGATGTAAAAATCATGCCAAAGTAAGATCCATATGTAGAGATAGTGAGACTGAGTTGGCCAGAATCCCAAATGAAGCCCATGCTGGGCAGGGCAATACAAACCATCAGATTTTGCCCACCCTTGGCAGAGAAGAGCCCACACCAATAGAAAATTCCAATTTTCATGGAAACCCATCCCATCTTCCTATGGGAAGATTTTACGGTGGGTAGATTTGTCCGCCAGCAATAACCCAGATTTTTTATTTATTTAAAAACTAGCATTAGACATTTATGCAGTAATGTAAAATATAAACTCAGGACAAATTTACAGGTTTGAACATTTGCTAGAAAAAAATATTTAGGTTATCATAATATATATGATATCATAATATACAGAATGCAATGTATTATTAAAGCAGGCTTTAAATCTAATAAAACAGAAAATATAAATGTATTAAGATTCCAGTTGACTGGATGAGGTTCAGCACTTTGGCATGTAACTGGGCTAATAGCTAATTAGCAACCATTCAAAATACTCTAGGTACATATTGAATAAAGATGTTAGATAACCTGTGAACACTATGAAGAACCAGTAGGTTTAATATTAATATTAATAATAATTATTATTACATTATTGTTTTATTTGCACCCTACCCATCTGACTGGATTTCCTATCAGTGCCAATTTGTTTACTTGTTTATATGGGCATTATATGACCCCCCCAATCAACTATAATGGTGCAGTTGGAAGAAATAGATACACAAGCATCACCTGCTAGGGAAGAAATGGTGTAAATAAAAAACAAAACACCCCTCCCCCAAATAATTTTATTTTATACACTCATAGTGTGTGTCAGTGAAGGGGACGCGGGTAGCGCTGTGGGTAAAACCTCAGCGCCTAGGACTTGCCGATCACATGGTCGGCGGTTCGAATCCCCGCGGCGGGGTGCGCTCCCGTTGCTCGGTCCCAGCGCCTGCCAACCTAGCAGTTCGAAAGCACCCCCGGGTGCAAGTAGATAAATAGGGACCGCTTACCAGCGGGACGGTAAACGGCGTTCCGTGTGCTGCGCTGGCTCGCCAGATGCAGCTTGTCACGCTGGCCACGTGACCCGGAAGTGTCTGCGGACAGCGCTGGCTCCCGGCCTATAGAGTGAGATGAGCGCACAACCCTAGAGCCTGGCAAGACTGGCCCGTACGGGCAGGGGTACCTTTACCTTTACCTTTAGTGTGTGTCAGGTGGCACTCAATCCCACAAATAGTAAAAGTAATAATGAATCAAACAAAAAGGCTAGTTGGGGAAGCTGGGCTCTGAGTATTGCTACTGTGTTGGTGTGGCCTTTAAGGAAACAGGTCTGAGCATGCTCAGAACAGATGTATTGCCTCCTGGGTCCACCATAAAAGTAGACTTGCTAATATGGCTGGATTGCCATCATGACAACAAAAGAGAGAGGGAAAGTGCACAACCAGGGCTAAGAGCCAGTAATTCCATTAATATACTATCACATTTTCTTGCCCGGAGACAGATGGGTGGGACCTCCTGGCCATAGCAAGACCTTTGGAGTGAGACTGGCTGAGTGGTGCTGAGAACTGATCAGCCAGAGAATGGGAGACTGACTTAAATGTCTCCCCGAGCTTTGCTAAATTCAAATAGATAAGGTAAGGATGCGTGGGACAGGAAAAAGTGTGGCTTTCAAATTTTGTGGGAAACTTAAAAAACCCCAACCCAAATTGCTTGACATTTTACTTGGTAGGCATGTCCAAAGTCTGTTTTGGGGGCTTAATCTGGCCCACCGGTCAGTTTAATGAGGCCCCTGTGGCAGTTTATTTCCTGGGGTAAAATCCTAAAAAAAATCTCAACAACTTTGGGGTAAAATCGTAAAAAAAGCTGAACAACTTAACAACTTTGGTTGGCCCCCACGGCCCTTCACTTCATCAAATCTGGCCCTCCTTGTAAAGTTTGGACACCACTGCTCTAATGCATCAGTCTCCGCTGACTTTAATCAGGGAGCTGGAGAAATGGAAAAGGTGGAAACAACCCAACAAACTAAAATACTGGACTTCAGCAATTTCACATTTCAAAGGCACCCTCTCAGTTAACCATGTATACATATAAATTGGGGGAGGGGTTTCAGTCGCCCAGCGCTCCAGTTCTGTGCATACTGCACATGCCTGTAAATGTGCACAACTACCTAAGAGTGCACTGAAATGCACTTGGGAGTTTCCCCACGAGCAGTGGCTGTTAGGATCGTCCTACCCTCGTGTAGGACCCTGGTAGAGACACATGCCCGACTGGCATGTTCTCTCCCTCCTGGTCGATCGTTCGGGAGCTTCAAAAGCTTTCTTCAGCCCGAACATCACAGTGACTGATACCAAGAAGCATCAGCACCACTTATGATCCTGCAGAGTATTGGCGGTTCGCGTAACAGACTCAGTAGCTCAGCATCTTGGCTAATCTACTTTATGTACATTTAATACACTTGGAGCATTCTGAATTAGCTCCTTCCTCCTTCTCATCAGACAGCAAAGAATCATAGAATCATAGAATCATAGAGTTGGAATAGACCACAAGGGCCATCGAGTCCAACCCCCTGCCAAGCAGGAAACACCATCAGAGCACTCCTGACATATGGTTGTCAAGCCTCTGCTTAAAGACCTCCAAAGACGGAGACTCCACCACACTCCTTGGCAGCAAATTCCACTGTCGAACAGCTCTTACTGTCAGGAGGTTCTTCCTAATGTTTAGGTGGAATCTTCTTTCTTGTAGTTTGGATCCATTGCTCCATGTCCGCTTCTCTGGAGCAGCAGAAACAACCTTTCTCCCTCCTCTATATGACATCCTTTTATATATTTGAACATGGCTATCATATCACCCCTTAACCTCCTCTTCTCCAGGCTAAACATGCCCAGCTCCCTTAGCCGTTCCTCATAAGGCATCGTTTCCAGGCCTTTGACCATTTTGGTTGCCCTCCTCTGGACACGTTCCAGTTTGTCAGAAAGAACAAAGAGAAAGAACAAAGGACAATAGTCCTACATTCCGGAACACAGAAGTACAAAACATCCTGTCTCCATCACTTCGCACACTGTGGAATGAAAACATACACCGTCATGTGATAGACAACAATCTCATGACTGCAAACACGGAGCAAGAATCCTAATACAGTGGTACCTCGGGTTAAGTACTTAATTCATTCCGGAGATCCGTTCTTAACCTGAAACTGTTCTTAACCTGAAGCCCCACTTTAGCTAATGGGGCTTCCCGCTGCCACCGCGCCACCGGAGCACGATATCTGTTCTCATCCTGAAGCAAAGTTCTTAACCCGAGGTAATATTTATGGGTTAGCGGAGTCTGTAACCTGAAGCGTATGTAACCTGAAGCATATGTAACCTGAGGTACCACTGTAGTATATTGGGGGCACATCCAGACTCTCGCTGTTCTCTGTTGGGGTTCAGTCACACATGGGCAAATTCAGGTTGCACAATGTAACACCATGCTGCAGGTATTCGAAAACAACTAACCAAAGCTTTTTTAAAAAACACAATACAGTGGTACCTCGGGTTACATACGCTTCAGGTTACATACGCTTCAGGTTACACACTCAGCTAACCCAGAAATAGTGCTTTAGGTTAAGAACTTTGCTTCAGGATAAGAACAGAAATCGTGCTCCGGCGGCGCGGTGGCAGCAGGAGGCCCCATTAGCTAAAGTGGTGCTTCAGGTTAAGAACAGTTTCAGGTCTTAAAAAAATCTTGAAATATACATTTCCCAAAAAGCCAGAAGCTTTTTTGTTAGGAATGGTTGGTAAAGAAATTAAAAAAGAAGACAAGATCTTGTTTCTATATGCTACGACAGCTGCAAGGATTATGTTAGCACAAAATTGGAAATTAGAAGTAATACCCAACATAAGTGATTGGCAGGTTAAAATGATAAATTATGCTGAGCTTGATAGAATATCAGGAAGATTAAGGGACCAAGACGAACAGAAATTTCATGATAATTGGAAGAAATATTTAATGTATATGGAATCTAAATCTCAGGTGACACTGGCGGGGTTGAAATAACTCTAACAGCGGGAAAGACCTATGTGAAAGAGTTAAAAAGTACGCGACAATATAACTTATTCGATACTTACCAAAGGAGTGGAGGGAAGTCCAAGGCTCAGTTGAGACTAACTTAGTTATGTATCTTATTTATGATTTGTGAAGTGGATATAATTTGTATAAGGTATGTGGTGGATTTTTTGTTTATGTTTTCCTTGTAAATATGTGCAAATATGAATAAAAATTTATTTAACAAAAAAAAAAAAGAACAGTTTCAGGTTAAGAACGGACCTCTGGAACGAATTAAGTACTTAACCCGAGGTACCACTGTACAGGCAAAATAAATGTATCTGGAAAACTCATGGGAACAAGAATTATAATTCTGCATAGGAGATTCGTTTTTTAAAGGTTTCTTTATTTTATACTTTTTGTCCTCAAAAGGTACAGCCTAGGGGACTCTGCTCATTTACGATTCAGGCTCCTGCGCCTCATTTTCGTAGCCACTGTGAGTCATTGGCATGGTGAAGAATCACTAGTGGGTGAGGTAGTTCCTGAGGAAAAGAAGGTCTGAGATAAGTGGGCTTATCTTTTGCCCTGCTTTTTCCAGGCAGAGGTTTAATACTCTATGAGCGTTTTTCTTTTTTCTTTTGCTCTGAGCTTCCCCACAAAAAGCCACACTTTAAAACTGAATCAGAGCAAACATCAGTTTGGGTTTTCTGCCTATTGGCGTTTGCTCCGATTGAGCTTTAAAGAGTGAGTTTTCACAGGTAAAGCTCCGGAGTCATTAAAAAAAGGTCGCTCAAACACAGTGCTTTAAATTGCCTAGAACCATGCCTGGGAAAATAAGTGTGGATAAAGCCAGTGTAGCACAGGCCTTTAGCATCCAGCACAGATGGGTAACATCTGGATCACGCTGGTGCTAGCCAAACAAAACCTCTAAGCAGATGCTGATTTGTGTACAACACAAATATTCCCTTTCTTATATTTGTATATTTTACCCCCTTGCATCACACTGCTAGTATCTGTTTCCTAATCTGGCACTCTTCTCACAAATGTTTTATGGTTTTAAAAACAGGGCAAATAGACATTTATACTGATTTTCGAAGTGTTACTTCTTTATTTTCCTCAGTTTTCAAACAAGGCATGTTTGCACCACAGTTAATTGATTCTGCTGGCCTTCAGACCAATGGTGGATTTTTAAATTCCCTGCCAAATTCTTATTTGACAGTGCAGAAATAAGACACTATCACATATACCAGTCCTTTGTTTTCTGTTCCCTGCAAATATACATATATTTATATTTGTGTGTGTGTGTGTATGTGGCCAACAAGTTTTTTTGAATTTGGGAAAACAAAAAGAATGTAAAATTAGATTTTCCTGTTCAATGAATTCTTGGGATATACTTTTTCTCCACTGATGTATACAGTGGTACCTCGGGTTACAGACACTTCAGGTTACAGACTCCACTAACTCAGAAATAGTACCTCAGGTTAAGAACTTTGCTTCAGGATGAGAATAGAAATTGCGCGGTAGCGATGTGGCAGCAGGGGGAGGCCCCATTAGCTAAAGTGGTACCTCAGGTTAAGAATAGTTCCAGGTTAAGAACGGACCTCCAGAATGAATTAAGTACTTAACCCGAGGTGCCACTGTACTATAATTAATGTAATAAATATCATTATGTTTATTTAATAGCACTTATTGTCAGCTAACATGGAGGCCTATTGCCAGGAAGCAAGGCATTTTCTAAGCATTTTAAGTAAATAAATAAATGGAAAAAGGTTCTACATTCTGCTGATTTCATGTACATCACTAATGTGGTGACTACTAAGAGTGAGATGAAATACGGAAGGAAAAGAGAGATGCCGGAAAGGAAGGAAGGGAAGCAGAAGAAGCAGGAGGGGGAGGCACTGGAAAGTTACCAGGAGAGGCAAGGAGGCGGAAGGGAGAGTTGAGTCAGAAGGCAGGTGGCACTGGGATGGGTGGGTGGGGAACACAGTCTTTTTGCAGGAAGAGGAGGAGGTAGGTATGTGCCAGGCATGAGCTGACAGTAAATCACACTGTGCAAATTGGAGTTAACTCTTTATTTGCAAAAACACAACCTGCTCAGACTTATTGGAGTGTCGTGCCTAATGAGCGCAGCAATCCATCTCTGGTAGGTCTTGCCCCCATAAAGCAGTTGTTGAGATTGAAGGTCCCCACCTCCCCACAGCTGCTAAGTCCCCTCGTCTCCAGAGGTTTTTTCCAAGCAATTGGAGACTGTGTCTGTGAGCAGTCAATCTCTCCTCCACCCTTAAGGCCCTCGTATTTACGGGTCCGCCTCTCCTGGTATGCCCCTCAGAGGACCTTAAGGTCCATGAATAACCATAGTTTAGAGGTCCCGGGCCCTAAGGAAGTCAGACTATCCTCCACCAGGGCCAGGGCCTTTTCAGTGATGGTTCCGACCTGGTGGAATGCTCTGTCCCATGAGACTAGGGCCCTTCAGGATTTAACCTCCTTCCATCGGGCCTGTAAGACAGAGCTATTCCGCCTAGCCTTTAATTTGAACTCAGCCTGATCTTTTATTTCCCTTCTCTTCCCTCCCCCTCCCCTTTTATGAAGATTACCCGCTCTGGGATCCCACAGCTAATTCTCTCCTGGCCTCCTTGCTGGCCCAAGTAGGACCAATTCAGCCAGCTAGCCCTGGGGATTATCTAATGGTTATTTCCCCTAAATTGATTTCTGAATTTTGAATTTTGAATCTAGTGATTTCCATACCTCCCATGTGACCAACATTAGCCAATCGCATGAGAACAGCTAGAGAACTCTCTAGAATTCAGTTACCAGATGTCAGGGGTTCAGGGAGAGAGGCACAGATGAGGGAGGAGACTGAGAGCGAGGGGGAAGAATCCCGGAACGAGGAGGAGGAGGATGACAATGACTTGAGGGTTTCCATGAGTCTTTCAAGTGAATCAGAGGATTCCCAAAAGGGGGCCCCCCTGGTCAGGCCAAGGGGAGCCACAGGGGGGACTCGTCAGGAGCAGGGGAGCAGCAGGGAAACCCCGAGTGGGAGTTGGAGATCGGGGCCGGCTTCCCCGCCGGAACGGAGTGAAGAGGGTGGAGTTCCCAGTGTGACAGACGAAGCAGAGCAGGAAGCAGAGAGGGGAAGGAGATTGGGGCAAGATGTCCTGCCGGAAGGGGCGGAGAGTAGTACAGAGAGTAGTGTAACTGTCAAAAGGAAGGTCAGGGGCAGCGAACGCGCGCCAAGTTCAAATGTGGAGGCGCGCGGAAATGCGGAGAGCCCGGAGGAGGAGCCTGGTCCCAAAGCACGGAGGAGGGGGGAACAGGCGTCTGGGGACTCAGCGTCAGGGGAGAGCAGGAGGGAAGGAGCCCAGGGGGGCAGAAAGACCCTGCGGAAAAGGAAGGACAGGAAGAGGTGGACCAGCACAAGCCTCTTGAACTGGTGTAGAGGCGGGACTGATTCAGAGGGGACTTCAGCGGTCTAAGCGTAACAGACGTGGGGCTGCGCGCCTCGGCTGTGGAACAAACAATGTACTTCAATAAAGACTTTTGTAAATAAAGTGGACTTGGCGTTGGTCTCTTGTGAGCTGGGACCTGAGGCGGCCCTGACACCAACCAATCAAATTTAAACACATAGGAATGCATGCAAACATTTACAATTTCAGTGAATTAAACTACTATACTTAACAGCACAGGTGGGGACTGTATGAAAAGAGGATGATGCAGGAAGAAAGGGACAACTTTCAAGTCATCCAAAGGAAGAGGAAGAAAAAGGAGGAAGGCAAGGAAGGCACCATGTAAAGGAAGAGAAGGAGAAGCAGAGGGCAGAGGGGGACATCTAGTAGAGAACAGCTTTACAGTCTTAAGGGAGGTCCATGGGGCAGCAGGAGGGAGCACAATATTGGAAGCCACAGCTGAAGCCTGGTGGGGCATTGCCTCAGAGGCTGTTCTAGCAAAGACAGCAGCTGCCAATGAATAAAGGAGAAAAGGCTGCGAGCCACCCAGAGGAAGCCCAGAAGAGGCCTCATTTTCATGATCAAGATCCCTCTTTTGATCCTTTGCCACGGAGTTTTCTTGGGAAACACGCCTGGGAACCTTGGCCCAAGCATCTGATTATTCTCCATTTAGACATGCTTTGCGATAAGGACCCAGCCTACTGATGCTTTTTGCAATCCATCATTGTGATATATGGCAAAGCAATTTCTATCCCCCTGCGTATTAAATGCATATTTAAAAGTCCCTGGTATTTGTTAAGGAATGAGATAAATAACCGGCCAGAAGAAGGAAAATGAGTAGGAGTTAGCGTCCAATCTGGATGCCATCTTAATTTATGTTCAGAAGAAACACAGGGAAATAGCCTGCATATCACTTATGACTGGACAACTGGTCTGGACTGGCAGTGAATGGCCAGGACCTTGGGGTCATAGAGGTTAGCTCATTGAAGATGTAAGGCAGCTGTGAAAAAGGCAAATTCCCATTTCAGGGATCATTGAGAAAGGAATTGAAAATAAAACTGCTGTTGTCGTAATGCAGTTACATACACAAATTGATGCTGTGACTGCATTTGGAATACAGTGGTACCTCGGGTTAAGAACTTAATTCGTTCTGGAGGTCTGTTCTTAACCTGAAAGTGTTCTTAACCTGAAGAGCACTTTAGCTAATGGGGGCTCTTGCTGCCGCTGCACCGCCGCTGCACAATTTCTGTTCTCATCCTGAAGCAAAGTTCTTAACCTGAGGTAATATTTCTGGGTTAGTAGAGTCTGAAACCTGAAGCGTCTGTAACCTGAGGTACCACTGTACTACATACAGTTCTGGTAATGTCACCTCAAAAAGGATATCATGGAACTGGAAATGGGTCAGAAGAGGGCAACCAAAATGATCAAGTGGATGAAACAAGTATGTTATGCAGGTGTGAAGCGTCTGGGACTTTTTAGTTTACAGAAGAGGTAAGAGGTGACCTGATACAGTGGTGCCTCGGGATGCAAATGGGATCCGTTCCGGAGCCCCATTCGCATCCTGAACATAATGTAAGATGCGACAGCGCATCTGTGCCTGTGTGGGTCACGTTCTGCCGCTTCTGCGCATGCGTGTGATGTCATTTTTACCATCTGCGCATGTGCGAGCAGCGAAACCTGGACATAACGCGCTCCGTTACTTCCGGGTCACCGCGGAGCGCAACCCGAAAGCGCTCAACCTGAAGCGTATTTATCCCGAGGTATGACTGTACATAAAGAAGGCTGATTGCCAAAGAATTGATGCTTTTGAATTATGGTGCTGGAGGAGACTCTTGAGAGTCCCATGGACTGCAAGAAGATCAAACTTATCCATTCTTCAGGAAATCAGCCCTGAGTGCTCACTGGAAGGACAGATCCTAAAGCTGAGGCTCCAATACTTTGGCCACCTCATGAGAAGAGAAGACTCCCTGGAAAAGACCCTGATGTTGGGAAAGATGGAGGGCACAAGGAGAAGGGGACAGCAGAGGACGAGATGGTTGGACAGTGTTCTTGAAGCTACAAACATGAGTTTGATCAAACTGCGGGAGGCAGTGGAAGACAGGAGTGCCTGGCGTGCTCTGGTCCATGGAGTCATGAAGAGTCGGACACAACTAAACGACTAAACAACAACAAATGACTGTACAGTTTTATAAAGTTGTGCATGGCATGGAGAAGTAGACAAAAGTTTTTCCCCTCTCTCTTGTAGCACTTGAAGTTGTGAACGTGCAATGAAGCTGCATGCTGGAAGATTCAGGACAGATAAAACAAAACACTTGGAAGAAATTAAACTATGAAACTTGCTCCCCAAGTAGGCAGTGGTGGCCACCAACTTAGATGGCTTTAAGGGGAGATTAGGGATGCAGGTGGTTCTGTGGTCTAAACCACTGAGCCTCTTGGGCTTGCCGATCAGAAGGTCGGCGGTTCGAATCCCTGTGAGAGGGTGAGCTCCCGTTGCCCTGTCCCAGCTCCTGCCAACCTAGCAGTTCAAAAGCATGCCAGTGCAAGTAGATAAATAGGTACCACTGTGGTGGGAAGGTAAACGGCATTTCTGTGTGCTAACTAGGGAAGCAGTTTGTATTCAAGGCACTTGAGGAAGCACCTTGAATACAAACTGCTTTCTCTGCAGAAGGCAAAATGCTCTGCTCTTAGGGGCAGGTTCCTCTCTGCAGAGACCACAAAGGGGCTCCTTGTAAGTGACAATCAGCTGCCTGCAGTTGCTGGGAGCCGGTTTGAAGGTGCAGAGAAGATGACATGGAACCGTTTTGAAGGCACACTCCCAGCGCCAATAGGAGCATTTTCAATGGAGGTTACTGTAACCAGTAATCAGCTGATCAGTGGTTACAGCAACCTCCTTTGAACTCTGACAAGTGTCAGTCGGCTTCTGCCTCTGCCCATCAAGCTGTGTTCATAGCCCACTTAATCTTTTTTTACTGAGATATCTTAGCCCACAAATAACACTTGCTCTGAAGTTAAAGTATCGGAAGGCAGATTGGTTTATGTGAAATTTGATAGATTTGCTTGAGCAGTCTGTTTACAGAGCTGAGGATGGCAAACCTCCAATTCCCCCCCCCAGGAGAGAAATAGAATTATTAATTCCTCCTGTACTGAGTCTCCTGATGAGGTGTTCATCCACAATGTCACCCCATTCGTAGTAATTTTGTTGTGCCTTCTGAGCATAAATTCTGTTTGGCTGGACAAACTTTTATTGTGTTTATCTCCTGAGTTGATTAAAAAACTGTAGGAGACTTTTATTGTTCTGGGCAAACTTGAAAATTGTCTCCAGATCATCAATTTCCCTAGCTGGGGAATCTAGCCATTTCAATTAATCTTTCTTTTTCTGGTGCCAGGGATGCACAATAGGCATGTTCAAATGTCTGTTCACACATAGGATATTGCAAAATACTTATGTGTGCTGCCCACAGCTGCAACAGATTCATGGAAACTGCCTCCTGCGGATCCAGGCCCAGCTGCGTTGAGCAGAGATTGGATTTCTAGGCTCAGCAAACCTGTCTTGGACCAATACCTTGAGGACCACCCCTCCCGATATAACCTCAATCACACAGCCAATCCCTGTAGAGAATGGGGTTGGAGTCACCATCCATCAGCTGGCGTACAACAATAAGATGTGGGGAACCCAAGCACGCAGCCAGTCCCTACAGAAGGCAGCCTCGGTCCAGTATACCTGAAGGAGCGTCTCCACCTCCATTGTTCTGCCCAGACATTGAGATCCAGTGCTGAGGGCCTTGTGGCAGTTCCCTCGCTGCAAGAAGCCAAGTTACAAGGAACCAGGCAGAGGGCCTTCTCGGTAGTGGCACCCGCCCTGTGGAACGCCCTCCCACCAGATGTCAAAGAGAAAAACAACTACCAAACTTTTAGAAGACATCTGAAGGCAGCCCTGATTAGGGAATCTTTTAATGTTTAATATGTTATTGTATTTTGGTGTTCTGTTGGAAGCCGCCCAGAGTGGCTGGGGAAACCCAGCCAGATGGGTGGGGTATAAATAATAAATTATTATTATTATAGTTACTAGACATATGCTTGGCATTTTGCTGGCAAAGACTACGGTTCCCAAGTGCCTGACAGGTAAGTGGGCCCTGTAAAAGTTGCCCATGTGGATAGGAATGGGCTAGGCCAAAAGATCCAGAAATTGGTGGAAGAGAAGTCTCACAATAGCTATCACTGGAACCTACATGTTTAGAAGCACTATATCTCTGAGGAACAATGGTGGGCCAAAAGAGAGCAGAACTGTTGCCTTCATGCTCTCTGTGTGGGCTTCTCAGAGGCCTGTGACTGGACAGGGATGATCAATGTGCAAAACTTGATCTAACCCAGCAAGGTAATTATTCTCTTATGTAAAGGACATTGACGAGTCATTGATCAACCTTTGATAAGCTTTCGTATCATAAATAAATACAGCATGCATGGATGCTCAATTGAACGTTGCAGTTGGAGCTTTTTGGCGCAAATTGACATATCTGACAGTCTGTTATTCACACAGAATCATAATCCAAGAATTAATGCAAACCATATTTCTCAAAACAAAAACAAAACAAAAAAAACCTGGAAGCAAAATTCCTTTGCATAATTTCCCATCCAACATAAATTATGGAAAGTTATATGACATACCCATCTTGGTGTTCACAAAAACCGACAGCGTTGGAATAGTCGGGTTGCAATTCTCAGACCGCAGCTTTACCTCAGAGCAGGCCCACTTGAAAAAAAATGGTTTCTGATGAGAGGAGATGATGTGGGTGTTTCTCCCTTGTGATTATCTTCATGTTACTTAAGGTCGCTTCTGCAGTTGTGTGCCCTTCACCCTCCTTTTGCTATAAGATTTCCATTGGAGAGCTCAGCCAACCAGCTACTATGTAGTGAACGCGCCCTCTTTGCCCTCACTCTCAATCAGCATTTTCCATCTCCTAGTGTGCTTTATCATATTTCCAACACTGTTTGCAACCATGGGGGGGGGGGGGCTTTTACCAACCCTGAGAGCCTGGAACTATCTTCCTGAGGCAGGCGCACTAAGTAGGGGTCCCAATTTTCAATAAAAGGGCCATCCCCCTCAAAGTTTTGTGACCGCAATAAGAGGTGAAGCAATTCAAAAGGGCCAGATGCTCTGGTACCCCCTCCCCTCCTGCCTTTTAGAGATGCCTAGCTCTTTGGCTAGGGACGCGAGTGGCGCTGTGGGTTAAACCACAGAGCCTAGGGCTTGCCGATCAGAAGGTCGGCGGTTCGAATCCCCACGACGGGGTGAGTTCCCGTTGCTCGGTCCCTGCTCCTGCCAACCTAGCAGTTTGAAAGCACGTCAAAGTGCAAGTAGATAAATAGGTACCACTCCGGAGGGAAGGTAAACGGCGTTTCCGTGCGCTGCTCTGGTTCGCCAGAAGCGGCTTAGTCCTGCTGGCCGCATGACCCGGAAGCTGTACGCCGGCTCCCTCGGCCAATAAAGCAAGATGAGCGCCGCAACCGCAGAGTCGGTCACGACTGGACCTAATGGTCAGGGATCCCTTTACCTTTACCTTTAGCTCTTTGGCTGCTATCATGAAGCAGGCAGGTATATGGCTTGAATTGTGGCAGTAGATAACTGAAACCAAAGCCCTGTTTTCATACCTTTGAAGTGGTGGCAATGGTGTTGAATAAATCATATTTCTTTGCCCTCTGCACCTGCTGACTTACATCCAGGACAGCTGTTCCAGATGGCCTCCAAATGGGATCAACTGGCTTGGTGAGCCACTGGAACACTTTTCGAGGCTAATTGCTGTGTCCCTGAAGGATTCCTGAAGGTTAACGATTGAAGGGCGGGAGCTTTAATAGAGTAGCAATGGGTCTCAGTGCTTGTCATGGTGGATAGAAGTTGCTTGTGAAAAAATGCCCCCCCCCCCATGCTGAAGAGAGGAGGTGGGGCCTAGTAACACACCATGATTGTTCACTGGAGGTCTAGGTCTGGGTCTGGTCAATGCCTGGATGTATGACTGCTTGGGAACCTCATGATGGAAGAAGAAGGTGGGATATAAGTTTAAGGAAATAACTAGCTCAAACCTCCAGGTTGGATTTGCCCTCCGTTTTGAATATTATTCAGGACGTGGGTGGCGCTGTGGTCTAAACAACAGAGACTAGGGCTTGCCAATCAGAAGGTCGGCAGTTCAAATCCCTGCGACAGGGTGAGCTCCCGTTGCTCGGTCCCAGCTCCTGCCAACCTAGCAGTTTGAAAGCGTACCAGTGCAAGTAGAAAAATAGGTACCGCTGTGGTGGGAAAGTATACAGCGTTTTCGTGCACTGCTCTGGTTTCACCAGAAGCGGCTTAGTCATGCTGGCCACATGACCTGGAAGCTGTCTGCGGACAAACATCGGCTCCCTCAGCTAGTAAAGTGAGATGAGCGCCGCAACCCCAGAGTCATCTGCGACTGGACTTAACAGTCAGGGGTCCCTTTACCCTTTATCTTTGAATATTGTTCAATTATCTCCGTTTCCTGAACCATCCGGCTCTTCTTCTTTCCATTACAGACATGGATTACTTTTAATATGTCAGTTAGAGTAACCTGACCAGGGGAATGTCTAAAAAACCAAACCCATGTGACTCAGACGAGATTGGGCAAGACAAAGGCCTTAAATTTGGTGAACTTCTTCCATAAAAATGAAACTCATTAATTTGAACAGGTGAAAAATCTTGTTGGGCATGATTATATGTCAAAATTACCACATTCCCCAGGAAGTTATTTTAGGAATTAAGTAAAACTTGGGGTTAATTAAAGGCAGAATGAAAAGTACAGCTGTTTAGAACGGGCTGTCATCATTCTTCCACTTGAGTACAAATTTTGTTCTGCAGCTAAGTAAGTCCCAACTTGTCCCAGAAGAGGTAGCATGTCCAGGGTCAACCAGCCAGAAGTTTCAGACTAGTTTACAGCTGGAAGAGCCAAGCCCTGGTTTTCTAAGAAGTGCAGTAGTCCTGCTGTCATGTTCTTCTCCACAAATCAGGTCTTACATGGAGAATTAAAAGCCAGTTTGCATTAGACTAACCGCCCAAATTGAGTTGATTTTTCATCTTGATTTCTTTGGAAGCACCACTCAGAGGTCCTTCCAAGTAGAACAGTTTCTTTGCAAAAACCAAGGGCTTTGGTGCACACACAGAGCATTCCCTCACATTAAAGAGATCCAGTTCATTCTGAATGTCATGACCACACTGGAGCAGTGGAAGGTTCTTCCTTCAAGCAGGGCTACTGGGGAAGAGCCTTGCCAAAGTGAAGGTCAAGCTTTTTTTTAAAACAACAACAACAACAAATAAACAAACAGCCCTCAAACCCCCACCCCCCAAATCTCAAAGCCACACAATCTTCTCTGGCCAATTAGCTCTCTGCACCATTCAGCCAATCGCGATCCAAAACTACTACTACGGCAGTTAGGTTACTCCCATCTGTCTCCAGCCATTAAACCATATGAAATGGTTATATTGCTGCGTAACCAGCTTTGGTTGTGTGGGCTCCCACTCCCTCCTGTTGTCATGAATGCCAACCACCCCACCACCAGCCTCTAGTAGAATCATACGTCTGTCCTGAGCATGTTCAGAACTGTTTCCTTGAAGTCCACATCTATAAAGCTAGGAATACAAGGTCTCCATCTTCCTGAATCTAACCATGTCTACTCAGAGGTAAGTCCTACTGAACTCAGTGGGGCTTACACTCAGGTTAGTCTTTGCACATATAGGACTCGGCTAGACAGCTGCAGATAATACGATTTAAATGTGTTTAAAGTGCAATATACAAATGTTGCACCATAGCGGCAGTGAGCTATGCCAAATTCAATGTATTTTTCAAAACCTTTTTTTAAAAAAAAGCATTTTCACAGTGTTTTTTATATGTGTGTAGATTCCACCATAGTTGCACTATCCAACACAGTAAAGAGCTGTTGTTTAATTAATGTATATGGCAGGTACATAGTTACAGCACAGTCCTCAACATGATTATTCAGAGGTTAATCTCACTGAATGAATGGGTCTTGCTCCCACGTACCGTATTTTTCCATGTATAAGGTTAGGTTTTTTTAAACCAAAAAATTAGGTTTAAATTTGGGGCTTGTCTTATACACGGGTAGTGCTGAGGGGTGTTTTCTTAATTTGGAGTCCCCCCAAATAAGGGAGCGTCTTATACACAGAAAAATACAGTAAGTGTGTTTAGGGTTGCAGCCTTACTCTTTGTATGTTTACTCAAGTGTAGGTCCCAACATCAGGTGTGGTTTGGACAGCACAACATCCCTTCAATGCTTTTGGCGGATTGCATACTTAGTCCATCTATGTACATTTTCTCCTGGTTGTATCCCAAATTCTTCCCCAATTCAAAATCAGGAAGGGCAGACTTTTTATCATTATTATAATTTATTTATCAGTACTGAGTTTATATCCATTCCACCTTTCCTCCAAGGATCTCAAGCTGGTATTCAAGGCCAATTCCATAGCTGAGTGGTGATTATAATTGTTATTGCCTAGATCCCAGGCAAGTTAATATCACTCCATCTCAGAGCTGCTTTAACCACCAGGTGAATGGGGCTTCTACCTAGGGCAGCAACATTTTAAGGGTGGCAAAATAGAAGGCCAGTAAAATTTGAAAGGTGTTCGTAATATTTTGCACCTTTGAGGGCTGCTGCCCCATCACCGCTCCTCTGGGCTGTGTTTTGCTCCTGCCCAGTGTACCCACCCCAGTTTCCCCTTCTTGGGGTCACCCCAATGCCTCGCCGCCTCCCTACTGTCAAGAAAAGAGGAGACAAGCTCTCTACAAGCTCAGATAGTGTTGGGCAGCTGCAGCCACTGGGTTGTCCAGGCGGAGGAGGCAGCAACTGAAGAAGAGGGGAGGGCATGGAAAGAGCAGGCAGGATCCAAACCCTGCCATCACCCACACCTTTCCCTCCAGGTAAACTGGCCCATTTAAGCCTCCCTTAACCCACTTTCAAAGGGCTGTCGGAAAATGGGGGGTGATGGTGTTATGTGTGGGGTGTGACCTAGAGCTGTTGCCTTCTGAGGTGGCATGGACCTCCTTCCACCTTAATCTGAAGGGGGCTCAGCTTCCCTGAAGGATGTGTGTTGAGCGGAAAGTGTGGTCCCTCTGTAAATGTGCAGAGTGTTATATTACGAGTGAAGAGGGGGTTGGAGAATCAGCGTTTACTAGGGCACAGAATACTTTTGTACTGGCACCGTTCCACCTTATTTCACATCCTGGGGGGTCACAATCTTTTCCTATAGGTCTGGAAATGTATGGGGCCCCTAGTTAACAGCATAGCTGTCAACTTACAGATTTGAAAATAAGGGACCAGCAGCCTCAAAAATAAGGGACCAGCAGCCAAAATAAGGGATTTTAGTCAACCAGCTCCCGAGCCAAAGGCAGAAAGCCCAGCCAGTCCAGCAGCCAAACGAAGCCCCAAGTGGTGGTTCCCACACCGCAGCAAACCGGCAAAGAGGGTGCAGCAAGGAAAACCACCGGCACCTCTCTGCTGGGAAGCGCTGAGCAAAGGCGAGTCCCCAGGCAACGAGGCTGATTTGATCGGCACAAGGCATGCAAGCTCCACCCCCCCAGTCGTTCTTAGACTCCTTATTGGGTGAGCAACGCAGCCAAGCAACACAGTTTCAGCCAGCCTCCTCCGTGGCCGGCAGGAAGGGAGGGTGAGGAGCTGCTTCCTTTGAAACCCAGGAAATTTAAGGGACATCATCAATAAGGGACAGCAGCGGGACACAGCATTGGGATAAGGGAGTTTCCCACCAAATAAGGGACAGTTGACAGCTATGGTTAACAGTTCTGCAGTGCACCTTTAAGACTAACCAGTTCTTGCTGCCATCTTTTACATACTTATTAGGGAGCAATTGCCGTTGAATTCAGTGGGAATTAATTCGGTTAAGTTGGGAAGTTGGGTCCAAAGTACTTCTGCAGCTGCTCTGCTTTATAATTGTAGAATTGGAAGGGACAACTCCCCTGCAATACAGAAATCTAAACAAAAACATCCTTGACAGATGACCATCCAACCTCTGCTTTAAAATATCCAATGAAAGAGAGTTCACCACCTTCCGAATAGAAAGGTGCAAAGTACTCATGCAACTGAAATGCTTGTATCCCCCGTATATTTGTGAGGGTGGAAGATGGGGAAAGAGCAAGAGCAAATAGCCATGCTTCTTAAACTCATTGGCCATGCCCCCAGGATTACCTAGCAACTCTTCCAAGTACCTGGGCACCAACCACCACTGCGTTGGAGTGCCAGGACTTTTGACTGTGAGCAGAGAGCACAGCACACATTATGTCAGGTTATGTCATTATGTCAGCAGAGACATCACCTTGCCAACAAAGGTCCATATGGTTAAAGCTATGGTTTTCCCACTAGTGATGTATGGAAGTAGAGCTGGACCATAAAGAAGGCTGATTGCCGAAGAATTTATGCTTTTGAATTATGGTGCTGGAGGAGACTCTTGAGAGTCCCATGGACTGCAAGAAGATCAAACGCATCCATTCTTAAGGAAATCAGCCCTGAGTGCTCACTGGAAGGACAGATCGTGAAGCTGAGGCTCCAGTACTTTGGCCACCTCATGAGAAGAGAAGACTCCCTGGAGAAGACACTGATGCTGGGAAAGATGGCTGGCAGAAGGAGAAGGGGACGACAGAGGACGAGATGGTTGGACAGTGTTCTCGAAGCTACCAGCATGAGTTTGACCAAACTGCGGGAGGCGGTGGAAGACAGGAGTGCCTGGCGTGCTCTGGTCCATGGGGTCACGAAGAGTCGGACACGACTAAACAACAACAGGACAGCATCATGTCCCCTTCAGGACAGAGCAGTCATTGGTTGATTGCAAGAGGGGTCAGTCATGGCCACTTGCAAATATGCCTTAAGACTTGCTTTTGAATTAACGTTGGTATCTGGCATTTTGGGTGGGCTTTAGCAAAATCATCCAAACTTAAGTCAGCATTTGGCAGGAGTGCACAAAGGGTTGCAGGAGCCTCGCTTCCCCCTAACCTGCCGGACCCTGGCTTTACAATGCTTTTATGGACAATACATTAAATGGGAATAGGAATAAAAATATGTTGATGTTTTTCAAATGCTGAGAGAGTCTTTCCCATACCAAGGAACCACTTCATGCCTGCCACAGAATTTCAGAGATTTCTGGAGCACTCAGTTCTTGCAAAGCACTATCTACGCCTGCTGAGCCTCACCATGTTTCAAGGAAGCGTGTCGGTCATTATTGATCTAGCTGAAGAATTTGGTGGTTTCACAGAGTACTGTTCAAAAATGATTGGCACATAGAATTTTTCAAGCACAAATGTTTTCTTGCTCATCAAATATTGACTACAAAAAGCCCCATAATTCAGCCAAATTTATTTAATGAATATGTGTTTCAGAACAAAAATATAAAGGCACACGCTGTAATTCTTTTAAACCACACTTTGCAGAATTAAGGCACCTTGATGAAATGTTGTTACTCCCTTCACAAAGATTCTTGCATAGTTGACATACAAGTATGGGAGAAGAAGCAAATAAACTAGTTATAAAAACGACCATTTACAAACAAGGCCCACATCAATAATGGAAATTGGTAGGGCTTCCTTTATGCAAAGGCTTCTGGGCCAAGTACCAGTTGATATATATCTTCCTGAACAAGAATAATTTGTTGCATGCATTTCATTGATTGTTTTAGTATTCAACAATTCAGAGCAGGCTTTTTAAAGGCTAATGTTTCACAAACCTTACAATTGTCTCCTGTACTTATACGCTATAGTGGAGATATATTTCTTTTGATTTTTAGATTCATGTGGGTTACTTAGTACAATGGCTCATTGAATAAGACCTGTTGAATTCACCAGGGCTCACTATTTCCGCAGGAATACACATTCCATAAAGCAGAGGACTTCAGCAAGAGAGTCAAATTCACAAATCAGACAAGCCAAAGTTCTTAAATATAAATTGTTTTAGTTCCACTGAAGTCAATAGCATATCTTTTTCCGAATTCAAATCTATCAAAGCTTCTCAGGTTTAGTTTCAACCAGAGGGAAGTGGCGTCAACTATAAGCATGCCTAAAAGCTAATTCGGTTAACATCCCTGGAATGAATGGCCACTTCATATTCTGTACTCAGCTACAGAAAGTACAAAATGTAAATGAATGTTGCTTCATTGGGGATATGGGGAACATACATATAAACAACTGTTTTCTTCTGTAAAATACATACGAGGCTGCAATGCTAACCCCACTTGTTTATGAATAAGCTCCATTGAATTCTGTAAGTCAGGAAAGGCTCTGCCCCCCATTTCTATACATTTGAACCAAAAATAAGTGCTTTTTTCAAATTCAGTCTGCCCTTATCAACGAAAGGAAGGTGCATGTATTTTATACTTTGGCATCAGTATGTGAGTACACTATTTAAAACAAAAGAGCATCTCTTGCTTCTAATCAAATTAGCCTGACTCATAAACAGATTTTGCAATCTGGTTTCGGGCTGGTTCCTATATGTACAAAAAATGATAGTACAAAAGAATATACAAAAGTTAGAACCCACATTCAACATCCCCACATGTACACAGTTGAAAATATGGGGAGTTTAAAATCCATACAATGTCCGCAACCTTTTGCACCTCGAACAGGTGAACGGTAGTGCTGGTGTTTAAGTATGTAGTATCTACTGCTTCATTCAAGCATCTCTGAATGGAAGCTAATGTGTTTACTGTAAGTTTATTTTCATTGGGGACCTTCGATAGCCAGTACAGTAATCGATCCAAGAACATTCCTGAATGCTTGCGCTTTGAGAGAGTTATCTTTGGAGAGTGCAGGAGAGAGACTCTATCAGCTTCACTAGCAAATGTTTTAAGTAGTGATGAAAACGAAGATCCTATGTCATTGCTTAAAGTTTATTATGATTTCTAAGGTAACGTCTGTGTCATAATAGTACTTAATAACATAAATCACATGGTTTTGCTGATCTAAAGGTGATACATTTACATAGCTTACACTCTTGGATTTTCTCACTTTAAAGCTTATTTACTTGCAGGTGGAATGCATTTAAATTATAGAATTCGGATTCATAGAAAAGGGGTACATTTTGAGTTGATCCCTGCTCTTTAGGATCGTACCAGCTAATGCATCTTTTAGGAAGTGCTTTCCTCCCATATGCAATCCCATATGCTTTTATGGGGTAGAGGATGCTATGCCCAATTGTTAACGGGAACAAGTGATTTGGTTAATGTTTTCCCTTATGACTTTTTGTTGTTGCTTTTCTTCAGAGCTTCAGTTCTCTTTCTGTACAGTCTGCTTTTTTGCAGGTCTGACGAGCCTTGTTCTTCTCCGTGGTGAGCCTGTGGACCAAAAAAGAGAACAGATGTTATTAAGGTGAACTAATGCCCCCTTCCACTGGTCCCATCACCTCCTGGCAAATAGAAGGGGAAGAAATGGAGGCAGTGAGAGATTTTACTTTCTTGGGCTCCATGATCACTGCAGATGGTGACAGCAGCCACAAAATTAAAAGACGCCTGCTTCTTGGGGAAAAAGCAATGACTAACCTAGACAGCATCTTAAAAAGCAGAGACATCACCTTGCCAACAAAGGTCAGTATAGTAAAAGCTATGGTTTTCCTAATAGTGATGTATGGAAGTGAGAGCTGGACCATAAAGAAGGCTGATCGCCACAGAATTGATGCTTTTGAATTATGGTGCTGGAGGAGACTCTTGAGAGTTCCATGGACTGCAAGAAGATCAAACCTCTCCATTCTGAAGGAAATCAGCCCTGAGTGCTCACTGGAAGGACAGATCCTGAAGCTGAGGCTCCAATACTTTGGCCACCTCACGAGAAGAGAAGACTCCCTGGAAAAGACCCTGATGTTGGGAAAGATGGAGGGCACAAGGAGAAGGGGACGACAGAGGACGAGATGGTTGGACAGTGTTCTCGAAGCTGCCAGCATGAATTTGACCAAACTGTGGGAGGCAGTGGAAGACAGGAGTGCCTGGCGTGCTCTGGTCCATGGGGTCACGAAGAGTCGGACACGACTAAACAACTAAACAACAACAACAACAACAAAATGCCCCCTTCCTATATGTTGTTGTTGTTGTTGTTGCTGCTGCTGCTATTTTTAAAATTTGCATACAGCCCTTCATCTGAAGATCCCAAGGGGGTTCACAACAGAAAAATACAAAAGGAGAACACAAAATACACAATAATACAAAAACAAAAACAAACTATCGCAAACTACCCCAAAGACACAATTGATTGCACATAATATAAATGCCTAAATAATTAAGAAATAAATACGACAGTGTTATGTTCCTCCTCATACCTTGTGTTCTTCTGGATGTTTGTACTTTTCTAACAGGTGCTTCTAAAAAGAAGAAACAGAAAACAGTGTTGCAGTCTTGCATTATTTATTGCAGAGGTTTGAAACAGCGCAGTAGGTATCTTCTGAAATGTCAAAAATTTAAAGCTGACAAATTCTTTTTCAGTTTAAGACACTGGATGAATAATAAAAGCTTTTTACTATACAATATATTTCACATGCTCTATAGATCACTTGCTGTTCTGATGGCAGATATGATTCAGTGATCAGAGTACTCTCCAAAACATGTTATCATCTGCACACAGAAAAAAACAGCATGTCAGGCAGAAGAGCTCTAGCCTAGTTTTGTCCCTGATAAGCAACATGTCTAGTTGTAGGGTTGCCCTCCCTCCGCCAAGGAACCCTCAGTGATTTTGAGCCTCTCCTTTAATTCAAACGTAGTACCACCCAAACATAGGGATGCGGGTGGTGCTGTGGGTTAAACCACAGAGCCTAGGACTTGCCGATCAGAAGGTCGGCAGTTCGAATCCCCGCAACGGGGTGAGCTCCCGTTGCTCGGTCCCTGCTCCTGCCAACCTAGCAGTTCAAAAGCACGTCAAAGTGCAAGTAGATAAATAGGTACCGCTCTGGCGGGAAGGTAAACGGCGTTTCCGTGTGCTGCTCTGATTCGCCAGAAGCGGCTTAGTCATGCTGGCCACATGACTCCCTTGGCCAATAAAGCGAGATGAGCGCCGCAACCCCAGAGTCGGTCGCGACTGGACCTAATGGCGACTGGACCCTTTACCTTTTTACCACCCAAACATAGACTTACCACCTCAGTGAGATGTAGGCCACTGTGTGCAACTATAGATACAGACTGAGATCCAAAAAAACTACTTTAAGCATTGTGAAGCACTCCAACATGTCCAGGTGGATTTTTCAATTTTCAAAAAATTGAAAACAAAATTATCTCTGCCTCCTGGCACGAGGGGCTGCTGCTTCAGAAATACACACACACACACACACACACACACACACACACACACACACACACAATAGTACATGGCACTAGTTGACCAGAGCTTTGGGTTCTCTATCCACAGTCCTAGAAAGCTGAGATACGGAGCTATGAGGCAAACAATGTTAAATACCTGTAAATCACTCCGAATGGAAGAGACCATAATTTGGAAGAAGAAAATAAGATACACTGAAGTGGAAGCCAGTGCTTTTAAGTTATTGCAGGCAGGGGGATGAGTACATGCAGTTTCACACTGTAGCATCCAAGTATCGTAGGGGCAGAATGCTACAGTTTAACAGGCTGATATTAGAAAAAAAAAAATTATCAATGGTGATGCTGTCAAAAATACCAGCTGCCCACCCGTAATGCTGAGCCTCCCCCCCCCCTTCACAGTACTGTGAAAGTTCCCACATTCCCCCCACATCCTTTCTGGGTACCAGCTCCAATGTTTCTAGTTGGCTTAGGCTTGTGAAACACTTGGATATTTTTGAACAGGCATTCTGCATAAGTTTTAAATAAGACCTGGTTCAAAAAATTTTTTAGCAATTAATATTCTGCTTAATCATGCAATATGTCTTGAACAAATCCTTGACATCAGCGAGCACAACTTAATATACATAGTAAAGTAGATGACAGGTATATTGTAGTCTTGTTGGAAGTTTAAAAGTAAAAGAACTATGAGAAATGCTTAACATCCCTTTATGGTGGTTAGAATCATTGAAACAGATTTTTGTTTGTTTGTTAATGACTAATAAATTATTCAAGTAAGTTGTAAATATACAGAACACTGCAACTTTAAACTGGTGAACAAAACAAAGTCATTTCATGCCAATAGGCTACGTAAGCAACTGCGTTCGAAAGTATAGGGTGGAAATAAACAATTCTGTATTCTCTAGGTCTGGTCCTGATTTCCATTCAAGTAATTCACTCACAACAATTGTTTGGATAAAAGGGTGGTTCCATATTACTGCATAACTAACCTTCCAGATGAATTTTCTTTATTTCTGTCTCGATAATCTGTGGCTCTGCCTCAATTACTTTAGTAACTTTGGTGTACTCAGATCCAGCTACAACAGGCATTAAAAACAATTGCCAGTTAAGAGTGGGTAGGTTTTTTAAAAACAGGAAAGTGGTCCATATTTGAAATGTTACATCTGAAGAGGCTGTGGATGGGTAGAACATGAGCAAATTCCGAAATATTTTCTTAGAAGTGACAAATCCTCTGTTCTGTGGCTGGTAGCCAAGAATTGCCTCAACGAGCATGCACTGTTGTTAGTTTACATTGCAATAATCTTAACAGTGCGGTTCACAACTTGCAAAGGGCTTGTTGTGTTACCGTAGGCAATGGAATAATTTTTGTTCCAGTTTCAACTGGGGAAAGACAGCTCCAGAATGTCTGTGGAGCCATCGCCATCATGATCGCAGCGTGCAAATCATGTGTTTGTTTATATCTGTGTATGGGGGTGGGGTGGGTGGGGGTCTAGGCAAGTCTCAAACAATTATACTGGTCTCTCATGGCAGTCAGAGGAAAAGAAGGGCTGGAATAAATGAAGCAAAGTAAGAAAAATAAAAAATAAAAATAAAGACAAAGACAAATAAACGAGTCAAGGGTTCTGTTTCTAGTAGCCACTTCACAATTGCAAGAAGAACGGGGAAAAAGAATTCAGTGGATCACTTTATGATATTTCAGGTTTTATGGCAGAGATTCTAGCTACTTCCGTGTGGTCTGTGACTCACTACTTGACCATCCGACCCAGGACCCTATTCTGACTATCAGAAGCTTCCCAAGTCCCAGGCAGGGACCATTTCTCAGCCCTGTTACTGGAGATGATTTTAAATTGAGATTCTGCGGAAGGTGTCTGAGATCTTCAGCATCCATCACCTGCACTCTCCCACTGAGCTAATTGTACTCATGATTTATCACTTGGAATATTTGGGGGGGAAATGGCAAAGAATTGAGATTAGAAACAATGGATTGCACTGTTGTTGTTGTTGTTTTTTTAAAAAAATTACAGCATAAGTTTGAATAAGCCATATCAACTCCATGAAAACTGGATTAGGCAATTCTTATGTTACAGTTTGAAGGCTACTGCCTTCAATTGCCTGCCTGCTGTTAGATCCACATCCTGCAACCTACAGCTACTTATCCTTTAGATTTTTTTTTTTTTTAAGGGAGATTCCAGTCTTCCAGATGCTACTCTTCTCAAATGCACAATTGTGAAACCACTATTGGAGTCACCTTTTGGTTTGTGGAATGCCATAAAAATGGATGCTTTTCAGTATTTATTTTCTCTACAGTTAGGTCCCTTAGATAAAATAAATATGTTATCACCTGTTCTTATAGTTTTATTAAACTAAAGCTAGAACCCTAATACCACTTCTCTGAGAATGAGCCCCATTGAATTCAATGGGACTTTCACAGCTGGGTTTTTGTGCTGTAAAGTGACATTTGCTAAATGCTTTCTGAGTTCTTTAGGCAATTTTTATGCAAGAAAGGGTTTCCTGGTTAACTTCATTATATAAGGATTTCAAACTGTAATCCAATGTAGAGCCAGCTGGACTGTAATTCTGTGAGATAATCACAGCAGAAGCTGATGTGGTCTCACTTTAACTTGAGCAGGAATAAAAATATATGGTCTGGATTTAGCGGTCAGGGTTACTGTTAACTTTGTCCAGATACTTGAATTCTTTTTTCCCTTCACTTCTTAAATATCCCACAACAAGCAAAACCATTCAATTGAGGCATACAGATTAATAACATAAGCATTCGATTTTTTAAAAATTGCCCGTCAGTTTCTGCTGGTTATTTCTTGGTGATCAGTAGATTATTAAGGAGAATAGAGAGGATCAGAATGTCATTTCTGGCAATACAGTGCACCCGACTAATACTGTATGGCAGTTCATTATGCTCAGATGCTATTGGCTGGCTGGCAACCATATGGTGGCGAAATCCTCGTCCTACAAATGGGCGCCAAGGATTGGGCACAAAACAGCATGCTGTGAGTTGAACATCCATTGAAAGGTGTTACTTGTATCTCTCAGACACATGGGATTGTCACAGCACCAAATTGGTTGCCTCTGTAGCGTAGTACACATGTTTTTAGGATGCTACTTCTAGGAATCACTGCCCAATTCTACTGCAGTCATTCCTCATTTGAACCAACCATATAGCCATTTTGCATGACATTTGTACGCCATATCTGGTAATAGTACCTGCTACTTCCACAGTTGCACTGAGAACTGCTTTGTTGGCTAGCATTAAGTTGGCCAGTGGCGCCAGGTCAAGATAGCGCTGCACATTATTGCAATAGGTGTTCAGACTGCGAATTGTGCACCTTTTTATTATTAACTGAAATGAGTTTGCATCAACATGCTCATCAGTACAAAGATGAGTGCACTGTACTCTTGAAGATAATTACAAAGCTTTAATGCACAGAACCAAAAGTCATTTCAAAAGAAGGATGCCGTACATGCCTTTGACAGTTAAATAGTGAGCAATGAATATTCATTTTTAAACGAGCAATGCAAAAAGATTTGGACTTTTCTCACCTGTTGCACTTACTTTTGGAAGAATATCTTAAAATTCAAAAGTGATCACAGAATATTTATAATGCAAATAAATCTTCATTGCTCATTTGGAACTTTTTAAAGACTGGACAGATTCGCACAAATAAAGCTTTATTGTACTCCAACATGCGTGGAGGTAAACGGATTGCTCAAAGTTCATCATTTCATGCATTGGGTTTGGTTTTTCTTCCATAAATTTGGCTTAATTGAATCAGTCTTGAAAAAGTTTAAAAGATCAGTTTGTCAGCTCTTGGCACTCATTACGATGAGGTTAGTTGTCTCACACTCACTAACCTCCCTTGAGGAATCTTTTGATTTCTTCATCTTCAAGTAAATGACCGTCACCTTCAATGAATTTGGTCACCTTGGTCACCTCTGACAGAATACATGTTTATGGCATGATGCGGAACATTGAGAAATTGGTAGTTGCAGCACATTTAACGAGCTCACTTTATAATTACACAATTATCTATTGCAGTGAAAAGCCTCACGCCAAACATCTGGTTGTTTTCTTTAAAAGAAATAAATGGTTGCAGTGTGTTCCTGGTCTATAATATGCAGCATATTGGCTGTTTCACTTGAACAAGAATTAAAATATCAATGTAGTACATATTGAATTCAAGACAGATTACAGCTAAGATATGCCTTCCATTGAAACCAAATAGTAGACTAGAAAGTCAATTTTGAATACTGCCAATTCCAGATGGATTTTGCTAATTTCTAAATGCTTCAGAAATTTGCAAATGAATGCTGAAAATCTTGTTTAGGTGACTGCCAACATTAAATGGATGTGTATCTGAGTTTTCAGACATTCACAAAATTCATTTCTTTAGACATTTGAATTCCTGTTAATTTTGTGCATATCATTCCCATGATCAAATGTTCAGATCTAGTCATTTCCAGACTCTGCCTTGTATAATCGCTGTTCATGTTACGGAGCTGCTAAAATCAGCATTATTATCCTTAGAAAATAAGCCCTTGAGCGTGCCAGATCACAGTCCATACTTCCCCCTTTGACATAGAATACTAACCTTCTTCCAGCAATTTCTTAAGAGTCTCCTCAGTATCTGCCCCACCTCCTGTAGTGATTCGAGTGTATTTCAGTTCAGGACCTGAAGTGAAAAAGATCCAGTTAGGTACATGCGAGGTGGGGGGGGGGACCCTCCCAAATTATCGTTGTTGTGCTGTAGGTAACCATATCTTCCTGTTCAAAGTAATGATCTCAGAGAGCAATAAAAAAAGTCATGGTGGAATAAGGTCTCAGTAGAAGCTTAGGTGCGTTGAGTGTATCTTACAGGAGGGTGGCATGTTTGGTGGACGGTTTGACAGACACATAGCTGACAACAAAGAGAGCAGGGTGGCTTTTGAAAGTGCAGGGAAATTTGCTGCAAGAAGTGCTACAATTATCTGACCAATACACACAACCACATTCTTCTCAGAGGCTGATTTTTCACACAGCTTTCCTGAATTTGGTGGTGTGGTTTGAGAGTGACATGCAGAGGGCGCTTGGGGGCAAGGTGCTGTTGCTATGCTGAAGAGACTCAGCTCTATTTTTCAATAACATTTGGATCAGGAGAGGCTGTGCAGGCCCTGAACTGATGCCTGGATGCAATGGTAGGATGGATGAGGCCAGGGCCGGATTTAGGTTTGATGAGGCCCTAAGCTACTGAAGGTAATGGGGCCCTTTATATGTCCAGCTGTCCTTTGCCAACAATAAATTGTCGCTGTTTTTTGTGTTGAATATATGCCATATGGTAATGTGTGGACCTAATAGGTATCTAAAGCCATTTGCACATAACAAAATACGTATTTTATCAAAGTAATGGTTGAACTTCTCTTATATTTTGGAAATGTACATCCAGTTTTTTCCCCTTTAATTTTTTTGGGGGGGCAAGAGAGTGGGGCCCTAAGCTATAGCTTGTTTAGCTTATAATGGGCGCGTACAAATAATAAATTACAATTATATGTAAATCTGGCACTGGATAAGGTGGCTTTCGCCAGGGGTAAGGTCCTGTCAGCATAGTACATCTCTGCTCAGAGAACTGCACTGATTTGTTGATTACTACCATGCCAAGTTCAAAGTGTTACTATCAGAGCTTTCGTTCTGATGGTACGCAATGGTACGCAGTGCAGAGATGTTTTGAGAGAGAAGGAGGCAGGGGGGCTCTTGGATCCTGTGAGAGCATCGCACCTCCTTCCCCCAACCCGGGAAGTGTTTGCCCAGCTTAGGGAAGGAAGCGCGATGCTCTGAAAGTCCTGGAGTCCTCCTGCCTCCTTCCCAAAGCAGGGCATGGGAGGCCTCTTCCCTGGGGCAGCAGTGCCCTGGTAGTTGGGCAGGTGGACAAGGGAGCATCAAGCAGCTAATCCACCCTCGCCACCCAGCCTTGGCATTAGGCCACGCCCCCCCCACATGCTGGACACTCCCCCTGCTTGTTGGTGAGTGCCAGCACTTTTTCCTGGAAAAAAAGCACTGGTCTGTATTCATATATAAAGTCCTTAACAGCTTGGGGCCAATTTACTTGCAGGATAGCGTTACCCTATATATGCTCATTGGACCTCTTCGGTCTGCAGAAATGGCACTGTTAGAGGTGCTACATAACACTTGTTCTGCAAATAGTACGAAATCAAGCTTTTTAGTGAAGCGCTGCCTACACTTTGGAACTCCTTGAAGGTTGATATTAGCCAAGCATTGTCACTGAACACTCTTTAAATATTTACTTTAATATTTACTTTAATACCTACTTTAAATATTTTTGTTTAGGCAAGCCACTCCTGACATCTAATTTGGATGTGCTTGCATCTGTTTTTAGTTTATTGTTATTTTTAATTAGTTTTTGAATGTTTCTCAATATCAGTTTTCAACTATCTTTTTTTTTAAAGTGTATTTTTTTTTTTTAAAAAAAGCTACTTTAAGGTTTTATTACAATCAAGTGGTATATAATTTTTTTATACAAACAAACAAACAAACAGATATGCAGCAAACAGATAACAAATAAGAGGAACATGAGATGGCAATGATGGAAGATGGCAATGAACGTTAAGGTGGGAATGGAATTCCTTGATTGACGGTTATTTCTTCCTCCTCCTAAGGTATTTTCTCAAGAACTGAGATTATATGGCCATTCTGTGAAAAGGTTTGTTCTGCTTCTGGTAACTATCTCAAGTGGCCCAGAATCAGAAGTGGACTCTGTCAGGAAACCTTTAAAACTGTGCATATTCTTTTCGTTATAAAGCTTTTGTTTTCAAAACTGGGCGTATTTTTGACACATTTCTTTTTACCTTGAATGATTCTTTCTTCGGTCACTTCTTTTTCAGTCACTTCCACAGGGTAACCATCAATTATTTTCGTGTATTTTTTAATTTTAGGCTCTATAAAGATGTTTTAAAAAGTTAGAGACGGTCAAGTCACTGGATTATTTCGATGTTTCCCCATTGTCTCCGTTACGCAGCCATTGGGGCAAGAGGGTCAATGTTAGAAATGGTTAGATTCAAAGTTCTCACTCAGGGCCTTGCAGAAGAGTGCAAAAATAAGTCATTTACATTCCCAAGCATGCCCATGTCAAATATTCACCATCTCAAGCTATGAACATAATGTATTATTTAAAAATAAATAAATATTTAGTTGAGCCTTTGGGTAGACTGGCAGGTAGTTTTCATTTTTTTGTTCACAGCTAGGATGACAAAACATCAAGTTTCTTGAGGCTCAGTCATGACTCTTAGAAACATGCTACTTATGTTAGAATACGAAGGAATCAAAAGAGTTTTTCCACATTCCATCTCATGGGTACAATTCAGAGGGCAGGTGTGAAAAAATAGAGAAAGCAAAAATTCAGTGCACAAAATGAAAAAAAAGAGAGGAAACATTCCAAGAAGAAGGGAAAGCGAGGCAAAGGGTTTAATAATAAAACCGTGTAGTTGCAATACATCATTATAACACATGCTAAGAACAAATCCAGCAGTTTAAGAGAACCGGGAACTGCCTCTTCCAAACCATTCTGGTTAGTAATGTGCAGTCCATGAGACATATTCACCTCCATGAATAACTTTAGTGACTGTCTCGCCTTCCCTGACCAGCTTAAATTCTGGGTCCCCTTCAATCACTTTGGTGAGCCTTGTAATAGTGGGCCCTGAAAAGCATTATTTCAAAATGGGAAGGTGCATTATAAATATGACGTACAAAGCAAACAATGCTTAATGAAAATGCCTCGGACAAAATTAACTCCTACTCATTTGTGTCAGAGCCAATCCTAAAGCTATTGGGACTAGGATATAATTCTTCAGAGTGATGCACCATATCTTGAATGGACTCTTATATCTAGTGCTTTTTTGGGGGGGGGGGGGATGCAGGGGTGCGCATACCCCTAAACATTTTGTGAATTTAAGTTTGGCCTCAATGAGGGGCAGTATTTCAATATGAGTAGGAAAATGAGAGTACCCCTAAACATTTTTAAGGGGAAAAAACACTGCTTATATCACTTTCACAGTCATGGCTCCCCCCAAAGAATACTGGGAACTCTAGTTTGTTAAGAGTGCTGAGGGTTGTTGGGAGACGCCTGTTCTGCTCACAGAGTTACAATTTCCCTCTTTCCAGGGAACTCTGTGCGAAGTCTCCTAATAACTCTCAATACCCTCAACAGTTTCTACAGTTAACAGCCTACACCTTTAATGGTCTAGTTTTCTTTAGGGGAAGCCATGCCTGGTACATATGAGGCCACTGTTGTAGACTGAGTTGGGATTCCAGAGCATGAATATGCAAAGGTAAAAAAGGTAAAGGACCCCTGGACAGTTAAGTCCAGTCAAAGGCGACTATGGGGTTGCGGCACTCATCTCGCTTTCAGGCCGTGGGAGCCAGTGTTTGTCCACAGATAGCTTTCCGGGTCATGTGGTCATCATGACTAAACTGCTTCTGGCACAACAGGACACTGTGACAGAGCGCACAGAAACGCCGTTTACCTTCCCACCACAGCAGTACCTATTTATTTACTTGCTTTCAAACTGCTAGGTTGGCAGGAGCTGGGACAGCAATGGATTCAAACTGCCGACCTTCTGATCGGCAAGCCCAAGAGGCTCAATGGTTTAGACCACAGCGCCACCCGCGTCCCGAAATATGTAGAGTGTTTGATCCTGGTGTAAATTGATATACATTAAATGCAACTGTGTAATCCAATGTGTCATGGATTAAGTAGGCCTGCAAAAATAGGAATATGTGGAACATGGGAGATATCTGTTCACAATAGCTGTGCAGGCGGGTTCAAGGTTTTGGCATTTCTGATTCCCATCTGTTGCTTTTGTGCCTCTGCTGTTTTGCGGCTATAATATTTTGGCTGCAAACTCAACAGAAGCACATTGGCCACTTGATGATGTCATAGAATCATAGAGCGTACAGCTGGAAGGGACCACAAAGGTCATCTAGTCCAACCCTCTGCACTTCAGGAATCTTTTGCCCACTGTGGAGCTTGAACCCACGACCCTGAGGTTTAGAGTCTTGTGCTTTCTTGACTGAGCCATCCCAGAAGTATTACATTAAAAGTGGCAGCAGCCATACATTAAAAGGAAGTAGGGAAGGAAGCATTTCCCTCTTCGAGGTCAAATGAAGTACAGCATCTGGAAACTTTGCTTGGTCCTTGGCTCCCTGGCTGTGTGATTTTTCTGCCCTAAAAATATTTTTTTTTGGGGGGGGGGAAGGCTTGATGCTTTGCTTCATAGCTGGATATTATGGAAAGTCTATTAGTTATCCTCTTTCATGATACATTACCTTCAATCTCTTTTCGAACTGTGGTGCCGCCAACTACTTTTATTTCTGTGACAATGATAAGAAATATTTCAAGAGAATCAGATGGCTGCAGTTTTTAAAACACTTTTATGTTGTGCTAGGCTACATAATCTAAACATAAGAAAACATTTGACCAACTCCAATAAAAAGCTAAGGGCATAATCTAATCCCATTTAAGTACCAGGACCTGTTGAGATAAACACATGCTCAACTTTTCCAGTGAAGTCAATGGTGCTTAAAAGTGCCTAACTATGCTTGAGTTGTATCCACCACTGGCTTATTTGCTTATTCATGCTAGTTGTAAAATCTCTTCTGTGTTTCCATGCATTGTGTCTAAAATACATGTTGAAATACAGAGCCAGAGCAGAACAACCAGTGTTGTCCCGTTATAACCGCAGCCTTTCCTTTCGGCTGTCAGAAACAAAACAGAAGTAAAGTTGAGGGAAAACATGGCACACCAGAAACATCACCAGAACCTGCACACACAGTGTGTTCACAGCCATGTAGCATTTCGTATTGGATTTACTTTCCCTCTTCAGGTTGCCAGTTGGATGAGGAGAACATCGTGCACACAACACAAATTAAATGGGAAGGCGAACAGCAGCACGTACACATTTCGGCACCGGTGTGGACAAGCCCTTTCCTTTTGAATGAATGATTGGAATATGGCTTCCTGAAACATTTCCCGACCCAAGTATCTTCTGGTCTCTCCACACATTTGGGAGGCCCTGTGAAGAATGCTTCTGTGTTCTTTTGTGGCTGCCAATGTTGCAATTGTTGGCATATAGAGAAAAGCTGGAATTGGCTTCTAAAGAGGACTGTTCTTGAGTCATCGGAGGTGGGATTGTGAGCAACGTTGAGAAGCCTGCCCAACACAAATCATACCCTGGGGTGAAGCCAGCGGTAGGATGACGAGTCTGGCAGCCAATGACAAGTTGGCTGCATAGAGGGCGTGATTAGCACTCACTATTTTCTCTGCTTATTTAATCTCCACTCGGGGAGCTGCTTTTCTAACCTATAAGCCTGGCATTACTGAATGTTAGTCATTGCCTTTGGCATAACTCAATGTGAGTCACTGCTCTTGGCTTCCTTCTAGAATTCTGGGATCTGCATTTAAGGCTTGTAACAATCATAGATCTTTGAGGGGTCTCCTAACAGTTCTCAGCCCCCATAACTAGCTACAGTTTCCAGCATTCTTGGAGAAAAGCCATGGCTGTTAAAGTGGTATCAGAGTGCTTTAAATACATGGCATGGATGAGACCGTGTGATGAAGCAGACTTACTCTTTCAAGCCACAAATACAATCATTACAGAACTTAAAGGAGAACAATAATAAAGAACATGCATTTTCGGTTAAGTTATACCTCTATATGACCCAGTCTGCGCTTGCGGCAACGTATTATTAAGCCCACTCTATATTCCCCTTTTAGAACACAAAATGAGCATGGACTTGGTTGCCTAAGTAACCCTGATCTTATTAAGTTTTCCCTTCATTTTTTCATCGCCAGTCTGTAAAGTCACACATTGAATTCAAGGTTAGAGCATTTAAAACATTTTTTCCCCAGTGTTCTTCTAAGGTAAAAATTGGAAGTGGATTTGTTGAGAATTGTGGCTTGAGAAGTCCAATCCATTGTCATAATCATTTGTTATTTGTACTGACAAATTTTAAAAACCCACGCAATCCACTTGCAAAAGTAGCAGGAAGTTCTCCAATATATACCATCAGGTAAAGGGAGTGTAGCGGTTGTTGTTGGGAAAGATGGAGGGCACAAGAAGAAGGGAACGACAGAGGACGAGATGGTTGGACAGTGTTCTCGAAGCTACAAACATGAGTCTGACCAAACTGTGGGAGACAGTGGAAGACAGGAGTACCTGGTGTGCTCTGGCCCATGGGGTCACGAAGAGTCGGACACGACTAAACGACTAAACAACAAAGCTCCTTCATGGAGAGCACGTGTTGCGGTGGGGTCTGCTGAGCCACCCCTCTGTTACCAGGCAGGGTCTCTAAAGATGGCCTGGGGCAGTGATCGGTTCACTGGGTTGCTGGGGTAAAAGTTATGTTGCAATTTTGGTGGGAGGGGTAAAAATGTTTAAATACTCTGCACACAGCCTGGAGCTTTCTCTTTGCTGCGTGCAACGGATCACCCGCCCACCTGCCCTTGAGTAAGGGGTTGTTGCATTGACCTTGCTAAGCCTGTCATGGGGTCGTCTGCCGTTGGGGCAGGGGCCTGGTAGGAATTTTGTCCATCTGGCAGATTGGCTGGGCCATTTGATTTTTGCCTACTGCGTAGCAAATCGTCACAACTTGTAAGGTTGTGGTTAGGCATTGGTTATAAATTGGTGGAGGAGGGGTTAGGATAGGCTGGGCCTGCCCCTCCATGGTTGCTGCGGAAAGGGAATTCTATTAAAGGAATCCTGGGGCTTGCCATCTTTTTGTCCAATCCCTGGAATGGGACTAGGGCCGGCAAGCCTTTGGGGAGCATGCGGATGAGAATTGAGGGTCTGTGACTCAGCTCCATTTCTCCCCGACTTGCTTTCCCCCGCACTGTCTTTCGGTGGTGCCTGGAAGTCAGTTCTGTCCCCAGGCGGGGGGACAGATAGTCTTAACCAATGCCTAAACAACCACTCACGGTTTTGTATTTAAATAAAGTTGTGGCCAAAATTATGCCAAAAACCTTAAACAAAAATTAAGTGTGCGTTGTGAGTTATTTGGGGGGTGGCTTGGGGACCTCGACACGCAACAAGCGGTTGTTGCCTCCACCTCAAAATCAAAACAGATTGTTTTCAAATGGGCAGTGGATGTTCTTCTAAATTAATCTGTTTTAATTGGCCTCTTTCTGATTTGGATAGGCAAAGGCCCACCCAGCACTAATTTTTTTCCAATAGATTAAATTTGGGTGGCATCTCTCGCTTTTACCTCACAATTTCAACACGTTGTGGGCTTTTTTTCCTTTCAACAAACTCAAAGTTTCTGAGTTTTATTTGGCTATATCTGCTATTATTCATATTACTCCTTCCAACCAACCACTTTTACCTTTTCGGATGCTGGGCTCAAAGCTGCTCTCAATTACTTTAGTCCCGGGGTCAACAACTTTAATAATTCGGGTGGCTGAAAGTAAAAGAAAGCAAAAACTGGTGGATTTAGAAACGGCTACCCTACACTGTCCTTTTTAATGGTATTGGGGAACTTACTGGGATTGAATGAGTTTTATGTGAGATCGCCAAAACAGGAATGTGATGCCCTCAAGAGATGCAGACTGTGCATGCTTTTTGTTCCAGAGAACAAAGAAGAATCTTCTTCAGAGTTAAACGAAACATGTGGGGAGCATGCTATTTCTTCTCCCTGCCACTGTTCTGATCACCCTCCACACATTAGAGGGAGAATTTCTGAAGCAGGGAGCTTCCTGTACAAACTCTGTGAAGAAGAATCTGTGAAGAGAGTTCCTGTCACATATACAATGCTACTCCCGTTAGCAAGACAACTGATGTGGTATCAGTAAACCTGTGGCCACCAAAGTCCTTTTTTAATTTTAAAAAAGTGATAGCTCAGTTGTTAGAGCATGAGGCTCTTGATCTCTGGGTCGTGGGTTCGAGCCCCACATTGGGCAAAAGTTTTCTGCATTTCAGGGGGGTGGACTAGATGAACCTCATGGTCCCTTCCAACTCTAAAATTCTGTGATTCTGTGATGCTATACCAATGAAGCCCTTTGCTAACAGCTACCTCCTTTCTGACTGAAAGACAACTCCATACCATATATATATATATATATATATATATATATATATATATATATGTGGACACGGGTGGTGCTGTGGGTTAAACCACAGAGCCTAGGCCTTGCCGATCAGAAGGTTGGCAGTTCGAATCCCCGCGACGGGGTGAGCTCCCGTTGCTCGGTCCCAGCTCCTGCCAACCTAGCAGTTCAAAAGTACGTCAAAGTGGAAGTAGATAAATAGGTACTGCTCTGGCGGGAAGGTAAACGGTGTTTCCGTGAGCTGCTCTGGTTCGCCAGAAGCGGCTTAGTCATGCTGGCCACATGACCCGGAAGCTGTACGCCGGCTCCCTCGGCCAGTAAAGCGAGATGAGTGCCGCAACCCCAGAGTCGTCTGCGACTGGACCTAATGGTCAGGGGTCCCTTTACCTTTACTATATATATCTCTCCTTTTTAGGCTGAAAGCAATAATTTAAGCTATATTTTCCAGAATTATTTGTGCTTCTTTCACCAGCACAATATCTATATATTTGGGTGATACAAATGCAGGGCATGATCCTGCCGAATTTCAGTACTTCCAAGTCCCATGTATTCTGACTGCCTTTGCTTTTCCATATTAAAAGTCCAGTTGCACCTTTTAGGAAACGATTTTGCTGAAGGAGTCAGCTGAAATCTCTGGTTTGCATCTCACAGTAGCAACAACAGCAACTCTTCTTCAAGCCATGTACATCCATGAATGGACAGTTAACATTAATGGACATTCATGAATGGAGAGTTATCTTCACTATGAACTGAATGGAAAATCCAGGCTTCAAAATGGGTGATCATCTGCTAATGAATGAGTTTTAGGGACATTTGTTTTAGTGTCCACTCTGTGCCACGCATGCAGTATTGCCCCTCCAATTTCCTGACCATTATTTGACAGTTCTAGTTATCCAAAACGGACATTCAAATCCCTCCATCTCATCAAACATTTGCGACTGTTCATGTCACCTTTAAAAATACTTACTGTAAAATGTCAATGGAATCTCTTTGAATGTGCTGCCACGGACATACTGTGGAGGGGAGAGAAAGATGGGTTAAATCTAGTGGTACCTAAAGGGAAGTGGAAAACAATACTTCACATTTCACAAGGAAGAAATGACCATCGCACCGGCAGCACATGGGGTCATGTTCACATGGCGAGAATGTCATCTGAAGCATGCAACACAGAGGAGCAGAGATCCTTGGAAGTTAATCTAGGACTCTGATTAAAAAAATAAAATAATAATCCCATTTTTGGCCAAGAACTAAATGTTCCCAAAAACACAGGGTTGCCAAAACTCCCTTCTAGTAAACATCTAGTAAAACTCAGCCTGTAGACCGAACTCGTCATCAAAACTGAGCTTGCATCCTGATGTTTTCTACCTCCACAGCTGGGGGCAGTGTCCCTCTGAACAGCAGCAGCTGCAGGGAATCACAAGTTGGGAGAGCAGCAGTTGTGCTCTGGTCCTGCTCAAAGGCTTCCCACAGACATCTGGTTGTCCACTGAGAGCAGGATGCTGGCTCAGGATGCCATTGGCCTGATTCAGTAGGGCTGTTCTGACATTCTTACCACGTTGTGCATTTTCTTGCAACAGCAGTCAATAAGGTGGAGTAGAGGAGGTGAAACCAGGGGCGAACGAAGGCTAACCAACACCCGGGCCGGGGCAAACCATCGGCTGTGCATGCGTGGCACCACTACGTGTGATGCATGCACTGCACAGATATGTATGACACCTGTGCGGCGTCTCTACGTAGCGTTGCTAGGTAGGGTGGATGCACCATATGTAGCAACACTGCACATGCACCGTACATAGTGGTTTGCCGCTGGCGCCGCTCGAGCGCCATACGGACGGTGGCGGGATCCTCTGCCCGCGGCTGCAGCCACAAATGGAGGATCCTCCACGTGCAGCTGTAGCGGCGGCAGAGTAATCCCACCGCCGTCCGTACGGCGCTTGAGCGGCGCCAGCGGCAAACCGCTATGTCTGGTGCATGTGCACTGTCACTATGTACAGCACATGTGTGCAACGCCACACATGTGTTGTACATAGCAGTTTGCCACATGCGTTGCTTGAGCACTGAATGGATGTGAATGGCGGACCCTCCACATGTGGCTGCGGCGGCGCGATGGCTGTGTGTGCCGCCGCGCCTGGGGCAGTGGGGTGAGCACCCCACGGGGTGCCTTCTTGTCACCCCCCAGACATGGCACCCGGAGTGCACCCCCCCTGCCCCCTTGCAACGCCACTGGGTGAAACATGCTATTGCAATGGTTGCAGGGCACAGACTAAGCTCTATGAAATGGGAGAGGGAGACTCTCAATATGGAGTTATTCTTTGCTGCAGCTGCTGCTCTGAGTTCATTGTGACATTAATTTTGACCCACAGCTGTCACTGTAACCTCCACTTTCATGAGCATCTTTGACTGTGGGCGCCCGGGGCTCTGGTTGCCCTGCAGTTTGGATGGCCCTGGTACAGAAATTTGTGGGTGCCTGGCCACTTCATGGGGAATTTTGTGGGTGCTCAGACACCCAGGTCCCCAGGGAGTTGGCACCTATGGTGCACAGCTGTCAGGCGGCAGAGGAACCAACCCCCACGGCAGGTTGCCAGGAACGGCTAAGACAAGGAAAAGTCCTTGCCACCCGCTTTTTATTCAATATTTACAGAAAGAGGCTTGAGAATACAGCCTCTTGGAATAATGGCGCTGTCCCGAGTAAATCTCCACCCTTCCTTTCACCCACTCCCCATTTCGTCAACAGCAGCAAGGCCTTTACAGTTGTCACTTTGGGCCATCTGCCTCCAAGCTCTTTGCTCTCCTACTTTTAACGCTCGCTGGAGTCTGGGAGATGGTGGGTCTTGAATGCTTTTTGGTGATAACGTGTCAGCCAGCTGCTCCAGCTCCTCCTCCTCCTCTACTGTTATTTCCCAACTTTCTCCCTCATCTTCCCCTCAGCTGTGACTTCCCTCAAACCCCTGTTGTAATTGTGAGCTGTCTTCTTCTTCTCTGGAAGGGTCAGGCTGCGGAGGCAGTCTCCATCATTCTGCCCAGTCCCTGACAACAGCATTCCCTTCTAAGGCCTTGCAGAATCACAGAACTGTAGAGCTGGGAGGGATCTCAAGGATTAACTAGCCCAACTCCCTTGCAATTGCAGGAATCACAGCTGAAGAACCCCTGACAGGTGAAGGAAAGTCCACCTTTGAAACCTGCAGTGCAGAAACTGGAGCACAGAGCAAATTGGGGGCAACCCCTCAAGCATAGCTGTCAACTTTTCCCTTTTCTTGTGAGGAATCCTATTCGGAATAAGGGAATTTCCCTTAAAAAAGGGGAACCGTTGACAGCTATGCCCTCAAGGCTCTGTCCACAACCAGATACCTTGCCACATACCAAATTATTTCTCTTTTCTTTGCCATTGGGCTCTACTCATTCGAGTTCATTTCTGTGCTGTTCTCTGTATATTTGCTATCCTCTTGAACAAAAAGCATTTGGGGAATTACTTGTTACTAAGGGCTCTTGGCACCCATGTCAAAGTCAAGTTTATGGGCAGCCACCCCAGCTTGCTCTTTCAAGAGCACCAACCCCGCAAGGGGCAAGTGTGCAACGGAGCAATTTTCATTGCATAGCCAAGAGGATGTCCAAAAGTGGAGTTAAGAGCATGGATCCTATTTGCAAAGTCCTCTTTCCACCTCACTGTCAGGATTGTGGCCATCAAAGTGTATTGATGCTTAGTAAGGTAAAGGGACCCCTGACCATTAGGTCCAGTTGTGGCCAACTCTGGGGTTGCGGCGCTCATCTCACTTTATTGGCCGAGGGAGCTTCCGGGTTATGCGGCCAGCATGACTAAGCCACTTCTGGCGAACCAGAGCAGTGCACAGAAACACCGTTTACCTTACCGCCAGAGCGGTACCTATTTATCTACTTGCACTTTGACGTGCTTTCGAACTGCTAGGTTGGCAGGAGCAGGGACCGAGCAACGGGAGCTCACCCCGTTGTGGGGATTCGAACTGCCAACCTTCTGATCGGCAATTCCTAGGCTTAGTGGTTTAACCCACAGCGCCACCCACGTCCATTGATGCTTAGTAGGCAATAGGAAAAGAACATCATGGAACTGATGATCATCAACATTTGGTGAAGTAGATATGCTTTGTGGGATAGGAGTTATTGAGGTGTCTCTGCCTTGGGCATCTGCTGGTGGTTAACTGCCCCACATCTCACTGACATTGCTGTTCTATGACAAACGTATTTTCTGGCCTCATGGACAAAAAGCAGTGGAAATAAACCCACCAGTGTGATTCAGATTTGGCTCTATGTGTATCACAAATCACAATCTATAGAACATACCTTGAGCTGGATGTACTTAATCAATTTTTTCAGAATTGTGAGGAGCTGGTCATTTCCGACAGGTACATCTACATTTTTGTTTATAAAGAAAAAGATTTTTTAAAAGTATGGTGAGATAAAGATAATTTTAACACAGAGAGAAAATCCTAAACAATACTCTGGTTTGTTCAAAATGGAAAGTCAGTAAAATGTTTCGGCTATGCCCTATATATGAATAACTTGAATTGGAAAACAGGAGAAAGGGATTGTCAAGTTGTCAAACGCACCACATTTCCTCAGAGTAATTATAAACATAAATATTGCGTTTCCTAAGTACTTCTGTCCCAGAGAGCTAAATGCTTCATTTATTTCTTTTCGATATTTATATACCAACTCTATACCGTCTAAATTACCATCTCTGGGTAATT